>NC_083343.1:69488651-70733680 GCF_019175385.1 Lycium barbarum | reverse complement strand
CCCTGAATAATTCTTAGGCTTGCTTCTATAAGTGTTTGGTCTTGCTTCTATACTTGTATGGAGTTGGAACTTATTGAAACTTCAAACATACGGTGGAGAATATTTTGGCGCTGTGATGAAACTTCTAACCCTGAATTCTAGCATGATTGAAAGTATTCTTTTTTATTTTCACATAGAGCTATTGTCACGACCCATTTCGTGAGTCATGAGGGCACTCACACTATCCCCTGGTGGGCAAACTCTTTCCTTAAAACACATCATTTAAAATCAACATGCGGAAGTAATTTGTACTAAACAGTTCTACTTTATATATTTAAAACAAGTGTGGGAGTACTTTAATGATTATAATCCCAAAACCTGGTCTTAACTCGCACAAGAGCTTCTAAGTATCGAAAATACATGGTCTAAATAAGGAAGTACAAGTGTCAAATACTGAAACGAAATACTGTCTCTAGAGTAAGAAGTAGACAAATATAATAAGAGGAGCTTCCGGGCTGTAGATCTTGACAAGTGGCTCACCCTAGAATCTCCCGGAAGTGGCTTCCGAGTCACTCGCGGGGTCGCGAACTGAAACCGGTAACAAACTCTGCACTTAAGAAAAAGTGCAACAAGTGTAGTATGAGTACAACACTAGCACTCATAGGCATCATAGGCCGACAACGATTAGATAACACATGTAAACAGGAAGAAATCAACAAGTAGAGCATATAAGCAATCAGGTACAGTCACGAATTCACATTTCAAGTATGACTCACCATAAGAATAATCACAATGAAACTCGGTATCCTCAAGTCATAAGCCTAGGTGAAAGTTTCTAATCCACAAATCCGTCAAGTTTCTAAGAAAGCACCTAACAAACTGGCCACAACTCAAGTAAATCACGAACCAAGAACTCGATGAGGTAATGTACTATGCAATGGTATGAAATTCAATACAAACGGAATGCAATGAAATTAAATGCAGTGCTATGCAATGCCCCCTAGGCCTCCTCTCCCATCACGTACACACATGCTAAGGGCAATGCCTCAAAGCCATGATCCGTGGGGGACCCGCAAAGTCCATTTACCCACTGATGTGCCGCGGATTTATGGCACATTCAACACCTTTTTAATATGAATTTTGGTTGTTTTCAAGTAATTATGGGTCATTTTAATGTGTTTTTGTTGTGTTTTAGGAAGACGATGGCCCAAGAGCAAAAACAAAGAAAAAAGGAAAAATTGCCCAGAAAAGAAGATTCGACGGTCCGTTGATCAAAGGACTGATGCGTCGATAAGTTCAATTTTCCAGTGATGGCCTTAAGTTGAAGAGGACAAAGGACGGAGCCATTGACGAAGCGCCGACCTGATCGACGTTTCATCTTTGTATCGTCAAATAGATCTGTCCACCAGAAGGGAGAAAGACGGAAGAATCAATGGAGGGTCGAACCGGTACCGTCGAATGGACCATAAAATTGAAGAAGCAAGAGACGAAGGCATTGACGGATCATCAAACTGATCGATGGTCCATCTATCATGCTACCAGGGGCAGTTTTGCCAATTGTTGATGTGCGTTTTTGGAGCCTATTTAAAGAACATTTTAGATTTTTGTACACATAAGATTTTTCTCCAACATTTAGCACTTTTTCCATTGGTGGGTGAGCATTGAATACACCACTTTTGGAGCTTAGTGAAGACAAAAAGATTCCATTCCCACCATCTTTATTCCACTTTGTAAGCTTTATGTCTCTATTATTGCTTACTACTTTTGTGACCAATACATGTGAGTAGTTTCTTTAATCAAAGTTGTGGACCCAGATGATGGATGTTATGTAATGGGTGTCGAACATTGTGTATATATATATAATGGGTTGTGATGTGTTTTATTATTTCTCATATTCATTGTTAGTTAGTGGTTGCAAACACTTATGCACAAACCCTAGTTTTGTTTGGAAAAATGAACTAGGGTTTGAGTTGAAATAATATAACAAGGACTCGGGGTGCTAACCCTCATTTAATGAACTCACTTAGGGATAGGATGAGTTCTACTTGGCATATTTAATTGGTTGTACTTGCAACTTTTCTATATTTGGGAAAATCATGAAAAGAAATACTTTCTAACTGTTGGAAAATATTAGAAAGTACATTAGAGATTAAGTGCATGCAAAACCACGACCCATTAAAAATATATCATATTGATACCCATAGCATAACATCTAATCACAGCGGGGACACAACTTTGGTTCTTTTAATCCAAACAAATTCCAAATACTTCAAAATAGCGAATACAAACCAAAACCCTTTTTCCACACTAGTCGGAATAGAATTAAAGTCTTTAGAGATTAGTAACATATATAATTAGTATTTATTTCACACTTTATTCCCTGTGGGATTCAACCCCAACCTAGTTGGGTAACTATATTTGACATCGACCGCTTTACGCCATAATTTAGGTGTAATTTGAGCGTATCAAATTTTGGCGCCATTGCCGGCGAATACGATTTTGAAATTTACTAATTGTTAAATACTCTTCTTTAAACCTTTTTCTATTCCATCACTCTGTTTGTTGTCTCTTTGTTATTAGGCAACAGATGGCTGCCAGAGCCGACAGAAACAATCGAAGAAATCAAAATCAAGGAGGGCTCCATATAAACCCTCATGTACCTGAACCGGTAGCGGGAGAGGATGAGAATGTATTTGCGGATTTTATGAATGATGCGGAGTATGTGGCTGCGGTAGTTCCTCCTCGAGTTGGAAATGAAAACTTGAAAGTGGAAAGTCATCTCTACCATTTATTGAAACTTGAGGGGTACTTAAAAAATTCTTCAGAATTTCCTATTTCGCCACCTAGAAAATTTCTTGCATGTGTGTACTCAACAAACAAATGGCGTTGTTCATTCTGATGCTCTTCGGTTGAGGCTTTTTAAATATTCTCTTATCAAAGAAGCTCGTGAATGGTATGAGAAGCTTCCAAGCAACTCAATCCACACATGGGCCGAATTAGCCGACATTTTCTTGAAGAATTGGTTTCCTCCGAGCAAAAAGGCAGAACTCCGAGACAAAATCTTTGAGTTCAAGCAATTACCGGGCGAACAACTACACAGTGCTTAGGATCGGTTCAAGTACTATCTAACCCAATCTCCCAATCATGGTTTCACGGAGAATGTGCTCATGGATAAATTTTACAAGGGGTTGGACACTATGAATCAAATTGCGGTTAATACAGCTGCGGGTGGTTGTTTCATGGATCGAACTTTTGCAAATGTTACTACTTTGCTGAATCGGCTCACCACTCATCACCAAGCTTGGCACTCCAATGATAGTGAAGATTTGTCCTATGGTAGTCCTTCTGTTGCCGCGGTGGCTAAAGAGAATCATGAGCGAGATCATGCTTTTGCTCAATTGCAAACCATTGTGGATTTGCTATCAAAGAGACTTGCGGAGAAAGAAGCTAAGGGTGTAAGTGTTGTTGAAGAAATGCCATCTCATGCCCCCGGAATGTATCAAGTCTCGAAGGAGACCTATCTAGAGGGGCAATAACAACGTGAGGATGCTAATTATATCGATAACTCTCAAGGTGGTTATCAAAAGCAATGGAGACCCCAACAACAAAGCAATAAATATGGCCGAAATGAATATGGTGGTTCGGATAGGAAGGATTACAACAACAACAACAATTATGGTAATCGGAATTCTAATGCCTATGTTCCACCGAAAGGCCGTTCTTCCAACTCTCAAAATTGGCGAGAGGGTCCTTCCAATGATCAAGGGACCTCTCGAATGGAATCTATGCTTGAGAATATCTTGGACAACCAAAACAAGAGTGACAAGAAGATGGAAAATTTGACCGAAGAGGTAGGCTCTCACACTGCTTCAATCCAAAAACTTGATTCACAAATGCGAGATATTTCTCGTGAGCAACATCCTTCACAAAGAGGAGGACTTCCTAGTGACACAATTCCGAACCCAAGGGGTAGTGGAGGTGATCACATTGCCTCATGCAAAGCTATTTCTACTAGAAGTGGGAAGATCCTTATTGCGGTGGATGAGAGGGTGGTTGAACCTATTATTGTCGAGCCGGTTGTTGAAGAAGAAATTGAAGAAGAAATTGAGGCACCAATTGAAGTGCCTATTATTATTGAGAAGGAGAAGGTGGCACACCCTATTGTTGTTGAGGGTGATGAGGTGTCAAGTGTTGAGAAAGCTATCAAGGGTATCACTCAAAAGAACAAGGTCACGGGGGCAGTTAGACCCTTGACTCAAACCTGTCAATCTCCTTCCCCTTTCCCACAAAGATTGATGAAAAAAACGGAGGATGCAAAGTGCTAACGCTTCTATGACCAATTGAAAGGGTTGTCAATGAATATCCCATTTCTTGATGCATTTCAAGAAATGCCGGAATTTGCTAAATACTTAAAGGACTTGTTGACGAAGAAAAGACCAATCAAGCATGATACGGCGGGAATCACCCACCGTGTGAGCTCTATTATTTCGTCCACAAAGATTGAGAAGAAGGGAGATCCCGGGGCTTTCACTATTCCTTGCACCATCGGTCACCATGATTTTGCTCGTGCCTTGTGTGATAATGGGGCTAGTATTAATTTGATGCCATTAGCCATATATAAACAAACCGGTTTGGGGACACCTAGACCAACGAGCTGGCGTCTCCAAATGGCCGATAGGACCATCAAGAGACCAGTAAGGGTTGTTGATGATGTCCTTGTTAGAGTGGGGGAATTCTTATTACCGACGGATTTTGTCATCCTTGATTGTACGGTTGACAAATAAATTCCAATTATCTTGGGAAGGCCATTTCTTGCCACCGGGAGAGCTTTAATGGACTCGAAAAAGAATGAAATAAAATTTCGGGTAAATGATGAAGAGGTAACTGTCACGACCCGACTAGAGGCCATGACGGGTACCCGGGGCTAACCACCGAGCACCGCTCGTACCATTACCCATCGTACACATCAAGCGTTCATTCATTAATCTTATACTCAAATCATAGGAAAACCATTTTTCACTTTGAACATAATTACCTTTATATACATAAGCCTTTCGGCTATCAAAATAATATACATACAAGAAGGACATCGTGAGACCATACTACCCACACATACGTATCTACGAGCCTCTACTAGAGTGCTAGACATAGGGACGGGACAGGACCCCGTCGTGCCCAAAATACATGTATATACACAAAAGAATAAATCAATGGCACCTCCGGAACAATGGAGTGTTCTCAAGTTAGCTAATAGCTCCTACGAGTCTGGATCACCTCCCTGTCTACCTGTGGGCATGAACACAGCGTCCAAAGAAAATGAACGTCAGTACGAACATTGTACTGAGTATGTAAAGCATGAGTAGTAACATAAGTAAACGTGAAGGGCAGCATAAAATAAAGGATCAAATACCTTTTTGAGATGTTTGTCATGCTTACTTTACCTTTTCTTAAGGGTCGTGGAATACACATACATATACATATCATAGTACCGTATCTACTCATACACATTAAACATTATCCGTATTCGGCCACGTAGTGGCTCGACAATATCCGTATTCGGTCACATAGTGGCTCGATAATATCCGTATTCGGCCACGTAGTGGCTCGACAATATCACATACATGTCTTCCGTACCCGGCCATCACAAGGCTCAGTATATCTCATCATCATCATTGCCATCACTACGGAAATATTTTATCACCACATACATCTCATAAGCTTATCATAACTTTTCATAGAGCATGCATTTGAATTTAAAGACAATCTATGAAAATTATATCATATTCGTAGCATGAACTTCATAAAAATATCGCATGATAGGATTTATAATCTCTAAACGTAGGCTCATCATTACCATTATCGTATCTATGGAATATCTCTTGCCTTTGTCTCATATGAAACCCCTTATGAACATAGACTCATAATTTTTCAGAACATTGGTCATAGGACATGCATTAGAGCTTATAGACAATCTATAATAATATCGGGGTGACATAAGGTCGAGAACCCCGGATTATATTATGGAGTGATCATATTCATCATATCTCACCTTGAAGGAACTAACATTTTAAGGTGAGTGTAACACAACGAGCAACATCAAGGGATCGTAAATAGGGTCATTAGATGGTAGAACCATCATATCGTATTCATAGCAAGAACTTTATGGAATTAGCATATCATGAACTTTAGAACTTTTAGGCTCAACCCATAGTCATCATCATCATATTCGTATCGTATCTCTTTTCTTCATCTTATGAAAAGCTCTTTATAACCATAGACTCATAATTTCCGATATGTAGGCAAGTCATGGAAATATAGGAGAATTCATGCCATGGAGTCATGCCTTAGAAAGAAAGGACTAGCCTTACATACCTCTTTCGTTTAACAGTTCTATCGCTTGGTCGTTCTCCTTCGATGCTCGCGTTTCTACCTTCAAGAAAGTTCGTATTAACATTAGCTAATCGATTATAAGTGTTATACCCCGTATTTTCGCATATTCGGAAAATTTAAAATAATTTTGACTTGTAAGAAATAAGGTCATATGTTGATTTTAATTAATATATGTGTGTTGTTCATGAAATATTAATGTGGAAATATTGAGGAAGGCTAGGGGTAAAATTGAAATCTTGAAAATTAGTTTCGGGAATTACGAAACAAGATCCATAACCAATTGGGCTCAAAAAATAATAAGAGAAAATGAGGCCCAAGAGTATAGGGGTGGCCGGCCATATGGCCAAGGCCCAAACCCATGGAAATTATCCATGTGATAAATTAGTCCTTATCATTAGAAGTTTCAAGAGAAACTAAGAGAATGAGAAAAACAAAAGAAAGAAGAGCAAGAAAAATATAAGGCCATTCGGCCATGCTCCATGATTTTTTCCCCTTGAAATCTTGTTCCTAAAATTATTTTCTTGTGGTATTCCTACTAATTCAAGGACCCTCTACAACGTGGTGTAGTTGTTTCGGAGGATAGGCCACTTGTTTCGTCGATTTAATACCTTGGTCAAGTGAAGAAGCTAAGAAGAAAAAGGTAAGATTTTACTTCTTTTGTCTTGGAAGAAATATATATATGTGTTGTAGAATGTGGAAAGAAATGTAGAGTATGAAAATTGTGTGTTATAGGTATGTGTGTGTGTATGGCCGAAAATGGTGTTGATGGATAGGGATGATTAAAAATTTTATTTGTTATGTTAATTGTGTTGTTGAAGCCTTGTGATGGAAATGGAAGAAAAATGGTTCAAGTTGGCATGAAAAATTGTTGAAAATGATTATAGGAAATTATGTGATTTTAATGTAGTTTTTATGTAATTATGGAAGTGGAGTTCTAAATGTGAATTGTTATGTTGATTGGTGAATTTGGAAGGATGTTAGTCCAAATTAACATGAAAGATTGGTTGTTAAGTTGTTATGGGAAGTTTTGTGATTTTATGGTAGATTTATGTAATGATGAAAATGAAATTGTTAAGGTGCGAATTATGATTATTGTTAATGAAATTGGAAGATGAAAATGTGTTATGAATATTTATGTCGAAGATTAGAGGTTTCGGATGAATTATGGTTTTGGTGGAATTTTTGTATATTTTGTAAATATTTTGTAGAATGATATGAAATGCTTCCGAATTGTATTGGAATGATCTTGATTAGTAAATGAATATGAAAACATTGATATTGGTTTGAAAGTGTGAAGTTGGAGTAGAAGTTGTTGCATTAGGTAGGAAAGGAGACTATTTATGTTTGAATGCGTTTTGTATTAATTGTTGGTGTTGTTGGTATTGTTGTTGGTGTTGTTGTTGATGTTTTGACCGAGTTAAAATCTCGGGGATGTTGAATATACAGGGGAAATGCTGCCTAAATTTCTGTAGAAAAATGTTAACTTAAGATTCAAGTTTTAAAGACTTATAGTTAACATTTGGTAATTGTGGCCAATTGTAGATTTTGGAGAAAACGGGACTTGAGTTTGGACAAGCGTAAAAGGCGAATAAGGTATGTAAAGCTCCACTTTTCATTCTTTTGGCATGTCTTAGGTATGATAGGTTGAGATACGAGCCTCGGAGACGACTCTATTCATAGAAATCCAAGTTTGAATTTGCCCCTTTTTCATTCAATAGAATTGAATTAAGTATTTCATGCCTCGGTGAGATAATTGTCTAAGCATCCATAGTTCGCCCAAATGGAACCGGATCACCCTAAAAAATTTCATAGGTGACTCCATAAAGCTTAACGTACGAAATTTGTGTACGCCACCTCAGTTGACCCGAGGTGGGCCCACTATTCCCGAATCCTCTTCCATTGTACTATTGACTTATTTTCGAGCGATTTTAAAGGAACTCTTCTAACTACTAAACGACAATTGTTTTAAATATTCCACTGAGTCTTATAAACTATTTTGGAACATGGAAACGATCCCAGAAAGATTATTTCTACGTAACTTATTATGATATCTGAAATACACCTACTATGATTATCGTCCGATTTCATTATTACGATTTGTCATTCGAGATGTCCTATCGAGTCTTTGAAAATGTATTGTGTTTTACATTGCATTTAGTTTCTCATTACTCCACTCGTGGACGCCTCAATGTTTCCCTCACTGAGCCCGGGCCATGATATGTTATCAAGCGTATTCCACTGCATTGTTCGCCGTGCCTCGATGTGAGGGGGCAGGTATACATGTACATGGGTTGTGGAGTATTGTCACGACCCAGCCCCGAGGGCCGCGACTGGTGCCCTTCTGGGACACCCCAAACGAACTCACACCCAGATCATCGTAATTCAAACTCAACCGAACTCAGCATACGTTATCAGACAAATTTACAAATCAGAAAGGAGGCGGAATATACATCGCCAAATTTCACACACACACATCAGAGGGGTGGCGGAATGTACATCGCCCCCAAATGCATACCCACACGTACAAACTCGGAGGCCGACTTGGCCATAGTAGCGTACGGGCCGCTCAAGATCGCAAAACAGACTCACACGCAAACACACCGGACCCACGACCCACAAATCTGACTACAGGCCTCTAGACAAAACAGAACATATGAACATATGACGGGACAGGGCCCCGTCATACCCACACATCCACAAATGTACAGAATACAGACACAACAAAAGACATGTACCAAAGTAGGCTCCGGATCAAAGGGGAGCTCTCCAACACAGCAGAATGAGTAGCCTAAACTGGAGGACCACCCAAACGAGCTTCTGTACCTGCGGGCATGAAACACAGCCCCCGAAGAAACGGGGGTCAGTACGGGAGAAGTACTGAGTATGTAAAGCAGAAGGTACAGAAATCACAAACACAGCTGGAGTCAGAAAGAACCAACACACCAACATCGCAAACAAAGCAAACCTGTGCGGGAGGCGAACGTACAAATGCAAATCAAATCATGTATAGGGTTTAGGAACGTGGTCACCCCCCGACGCTGGTGCCACAACACATCATAACTCCAGAAGGTTTCAAATCTCCGTACAATCTCCAGACACATCATATCACACACACATCATATCGTCAGAACGTATCAAATGCCATATCACATCATAACTCCATAAACGGTAACCGGCCCTATGGCGAGGCCTCGGAAACCGTAACACATCATAACTCCCGAATATATTATAGTGCGCACGATCACAAAGTCGGCCCGGGTACCGACGAACGAAATCATAGCAGACAGCACGAACAGAGTAGTGCAGAAATCATATGCATATCAAAAATAATTTGTCGGACTTAACATATAGTTTACGTAGAGGTATATACTGACGCCCGAAGGATCGGAGTAGGAATCAGACTGATCAAAGTATGCGTATAAAAGTTACGAAGTTCCAAACTGCCAAATTCGCAAGAAAACTGTTCATAAGTCATTTCCGAAAATCTCACATCATTCAAAGTATAGAACGTACATTAATGGCATAGGAAGTTTCAAACACATCCTTGGGTCCTAAACAGACGGTTGCGGATCATAACGGACACAAATGAATCAAACAAACCGAATAAGGGGAGCCTCGGGGCTCGCGGGCCCACCTCGAGTCAAATTGAGGTGGCGGACACAAATCACAGACTTTCGGCTCCATAGAGCCATCTACAAAAGTTTCGAAGAGTTTCGGACACAACAGCACAAGTTATGGAGGTACGAACATTCTTTTAACCAAATGTGACAAAGAGGGTTCAATCGCGCTGAGTGAATAGTGCTCGAACTTGAACCTCGATTTCCAAGAGTAGGATTATTCCCGAGGGGCCGATCTTAACCTAGTATATCTAGGACATGCCAAAAGAATGATAGGTAGGCTTTACATACCTGGTTGGCGCCTTACGCTCCTCAAATCGAAATTCCCGTTTCGCCCAGAAACTGCAAATGGTCACTTTTACCAGTTACTATTCATGAGAATTAACATTTTAGTCTTTGGGCTATATTTGGCTACCGAAATTTCGGCAGCACATCCCCTATAAATCTAACACCCCCGAGACTTAGCTCGGCTCAAAATACAACAACAACAACAGCCCAAACATCATTAAACCATACAAACCACAATCATACTACATTAACTTCAAAATTTCACTTTAATACTTAAGTTGGCAAATTCTTGATTCAACTTCAAAATTCCAAATCTATTTCCACATTAGTCCATTCATTCACTCATTCCCAATTATTCAAACACACTACATACAAGTTCCAAATCACATACAAACATCCCCAAAATTCACTACTTTCCAATTTTCATTCAAAACACCAAAAGTTACGACGAACGTTCTAACTTGCGTCGTTTCATTCCAAATTCGTTATCATCAACCATAAATCTTATTTAAGGTCTTTAGTGTCATATATATACTATGATATACACAAATATACCAAAAGTATACACTTTCCGATAACGTCCGAAATTATTTTCTAACACCAACTCAATTCCTTAATCAATCCTTTACAACATAATGACCACAACAACACATCATTCAAGCTAAATAAGATAAAATTCTTATGCCTTGCACTACATGGGACTCACGGCCAAACACCCTTTTATATACACACACACCATGCACAAACACAACACCATCCCACAATCCTCATGCAACATCAATCACTATCACATGTAAATCCATTTCATAACACAAAACATAGATTTCTTACCTTAATCTTAAGATTCCGATTCGCCGCAAACGTCGTCCTTTCGTCGAACTAATTGTACCACCACGAAGAGCACCTCGAACTCATCAATCATTCCAAAAGAGACTAGGTGATTGGATTAGAAACAAGCCACGAATTTTTTTTTTTCTTTCTCTTTCTTTTTCGGCCGAGAGCACCTTCAATGGTGTTCTTGAGATTTTTTTTTGTTTGATCTTGATAAAGCTAACATATGTCATATATATCCACTCCTAGGTCATGTGCATAGCACATGACCTTAATAAATGGACTTGGACTTGCTCCCTTGGGCCGGCCAATTCACTTCCTTTGGGCCTCAATTTTTGTATTCCATTTTCTTAGCCCAATTCATAAAATGTCCCGTTTTGTAATTCCCGAAACTAATTTCCGAAGTTCCAAATTTACCCTCGGCCTTCCCCGACGTCTTAACATTAATAACTCCATAACCAACATAGTCATACTCACCAAAATCAAAATATGTCCTCCACACACACAAGTCTTATTTATTTCTTGATTTCCCGTTATACAAAAATACGGGACATAACATTCTCCCCCCCTTAGGAACATTCGTCCTCGAATGTTGAATCGACCTCATGGGTGTCGTACTACTCCGGGAGGGTTCTCTTGATGGTTGTCCTTTATTGATTTCTCCGACATGGCTCCTTTACAAATACTTGGGGTAGATTTTTCACATCACTGACCCAAATTCCTCCATAATACATTTTCTCATACTTTACGTAATCACCGAACTCTGCACTATATTCTTGTAAGGGACGGACGCTTCCCAGACATCATCGTCAATATCATCTTCTTTTCACACTCCTGAGTTTCCTTACCACATCGTCGTAATCTCACTTTACTTCATATCAGACACTTCATGCCCAACAGATTCAGAACTAAAACCGAACGGATTCATAATCGGAAGCAGACATACTCAACTATGGCGGTTGGATTCGTAGTCAACATCGAAGGTACGGAAGCATATCAGACACATCTGAGATCGGAATCAGACGTATAAAGGCGTATCAAACGAACTCGTAGGCAGAATCAGACACACTAAGATATACCAAACATATTCACAATCAAAGCCAGTCGTACGGAATCATATCGAACAAACCCGAATTCAGAAGCAAACATACAGAGTGGTTTCATACCGAATCGTGATCAGACAAACCGAAGGGTATCAAACACACACGCGGTCAAAATCAAACGCATCGAAGCATATCAGACGGATTTATATCCCGAGTCAGACCCACAGAGGTGCGCCAGACAGAAACGGATTCAGAATCAAACGCACAAAAGGTTCATCGGACGGGAACCTAGTCAATCGCAGAAGTACAGAGGTGTACTAGGTAGAGCCTCATCGGAATCGGAAGTGCAGAAGCACCACAGATGGGATGTCAATTTAGAATCAAATCATTCATATTAAGGCTCCAATAATTCATGAGAATTTTCCTGTATTTGCAAACTCACTCACCAAGTCGTCACACAATTTACCTTGCGTCTTACGTATCGATTCCTTCAATCTCCAATTACTCACACTGCTTATCTTTTCTTTATCACAACATTAGTCACCGGGCTCAGCTCTTAGCCCTCCTAGGCACCAAATGAGAATCATACACACACATACACATACATATATACCTACACACGTTTACTCATACCTTACCGGCGAACATCTCTGGCTGTTTCGTTCAATTTCCCAAGAGGTGTTGTATCCTTTCCTTTTCGCCCATTTAGTCCGCCTCGTTCCGCGCGACTCTCGAAAGGGCACTAATTATTCTCCACACATTCTATTCACCTTTGGTTACCCCAAATTTTCATTTACATAAATCATACTTGCACTTGTGCAAAATTTTGCATTACTTCCCAGGGGGTCACCCATCCCAGAATTGCTCTGGCTTGAGCACGCTTAACCCTGAAACTTTTACACATTTTGACGCGTCAGGGCTGATATAATTTCGCCAATTGCCTCGCACGACCTTTGTCACGTAATTTTAGGCCAAACGGGGTCTTAGCAAATTTTTCGGAAATTTTTCGTAGCGGGTCCCATTCTGACCCAAAGAGGTCGTTTGCTTTTCTGGCTGTGAGGTCTATCGTTCTAGTCTTCCAAATCCCATATATATTTTCCTCCCACATGTACAGATAACTGCCTCGGATATTTTCATTAATTCAGATCCTTACCCTACCTTTACTGACACACACAAAAAGAATATCGCATAATACTGAGGTACAAACCTACCATTGCACATATTCATTAAACAAAAAGGTTAGTAATATACCTGGGTCTGCGTCTGGGGGTGCCTCTGGGTCCCGACGACCAGTCAGAGCATAGATGCGGTTCGAGGGACCGCTAGAATCTGAAGCCCCACCACGGCCTCTACCGCGGCCCGCTGGTGCTGGCATACCTCGCCCCGTAGAGCGCGTGGCCGAAGGGGTAGATGACGAACCAGCAACGGATCTCATCGGCGGTGCTGCGCTGCCGGAACCGCCTGCCCACGGACAATCCCGCATGATATGGCCCTGGCGGCCGCAAGCAAAACAGGCCCCCGTGGCCCTGAAGCACTCCCCTGGGTGCGATCTTCCGCAATACGAACACTGGGGTATGGGTGGCCTAGACTGACTGGGACCCCTGCTCGACTGAGGACCTGGGGCTCTGGAACTCTGGTCTGCCTTGGACGGTCCTGCTCCATCAAACCTCTTACCAATAGACTGTGTGTCCCGGCCTGACGGCGGAAAGTGCCCGCTGGACTGATACTGCGGCTGCCCGCCCCGTGAATCTCCAGGATACCCCGCTGATCTGGCCCTCTTGGGCCGTCTCCCATCATACTCTCGGCTGGGCCGATCTGCTCGGTGCCGGTTCTCCATCCCCTGGGCGTAGGCCTGTAGACGGGCAATGTCCATATCTGTCTGCAATGAAACCGCCATGCACCCGTCAATCAAGTAACGATCCAGCCCCATAACATACCTATGCATCCGATCTGTCATATCTGCCACCACGGCAGGGGCATACCGGGCCAGGGAATCAAACTCCAAATTATATTCACGGACGCTCCGACCCCTCTGCTGCAGATGCAAAAACCGATCAGCTCGCTCCCGTCGTAACTCTGGGGGCAGAAAGTGGCGGGTGAAAGCAGTCACAAACTGATCCCACATAGCTGGAGGAGCACCCTCACCCCGGGATAGCTCCCAAGTCTCATACCAATGCGCGGCAACATCCCGAAGTCTATGCGAAGCTAGCTCAACCGACTCGGTCTCTGAAGCCCTGACCAAGTCTAATGCACGCCGCATCCCCCGAATGAAGTCATGGGGGTCCTCGTCGGGCTTAGACCCGAAAAACTCTGGAGGGCCGCATAACAAGAACTCCCGAACTCTCAGGCTTTCCCGCCTGTCCTCATCATCATCGTCCCTCCGCCCGCGCCTGCGAGCCTGTCCGGCTACAATCGTGGTCAGCAACTGTATAGCCTCCCTCAGGGTCCTATCCTCCGCCCCTGGCTGAGGAGCTGGAGTCTCAGGAGCGGGTACACGGACCTCTGGAGCTGCTGAAGGTCCCGCTCCAGCCTGTACTAATGGGGGTGTAGCAGACCCCTCAGAATGAGGTGTAACCTCAGGCAAATCATAAACACGAGCCCGAGTAGCCCGCTGTGCCTGACTGGTCTCTCCCACCTTCGCCTTGCCCTTCTGGGCCGCCGTCGCCTTCTTCGGAGGCATCACTGCAAACACAACAACGGGTCAGATCAGAATGACCCTAACAACACAGCTCTATCGCACGATCTAAGATTCCAAAGAAAGGGCAACACAACATCCTAGATGTCCTGTAGCTTCCTGTTTATAGATGTGGTGCACAACACATCGATAAACAAGACTCTACTAGACACGGCCTGTAGACATTCCGAGGACAAACCGCTCTGATACCACTTTTGTCACGACCCAGCCCCGTGGGCCGCGACTGGAGCCCTTCTGGGACACCCCAAACGAACTCACACCCAGATCATCGTAATTCAAACTCAACCGAACTCAGCATACGTTATCAGACAAATTTACAAATCAGAAAGGAGGCGGAATATACATCGCCAAATTTCACACACACACATCAGAGGGGTGGCGGAATGTACATCGCCCCCAAATGCATACCCACACGTACAAACTCGGAGGCCGACTTGGCCATAGTAGCGTACGGGCCGCTCAAGATCGCAAAACAGACTCACACGCAAACACACCGGACCCACGACCCACAAATCTGACTACAGGCCTCTAGACAAAACAGAACATATGAACATATGACGGGACAGGGCCCCGTCGTACCCACACATCCAAAAATGTACAGAATACAGACACAACAAAAGACATGTACCAAAGTAGGCTCCGGATCAAAGGGGAGCTCTCCAACACAGCAAAATGAGTAGCCTAAACTGGAGGACCACCCAAACGAGCTTCTGTACCTGCGGGCATGAAACACAGCCCCCGAAGAAACGGGGGTCAGTACGGGAGAAGTACTGAGTATGTAAAGCAGAAGGTACAGAAATCACAAACACAGCTGGAGTCAGAAAGAACCAACACACCAACATCGCAAACAAAGCAAACCTGTGCGGGAGGCGAACGTACAAATGCAAATCAAATCATGTATAGGGTTTAGGAACGTGGTCACCCCCCGACGCTGGTGCCACAACACATCATAACTCCAGAAGGTTTCAAATCTCCGTACAATCTCCAGACACATCATATCACACACACATCATATCGTCAGAACGTATCAAATGCCATATCACATCATAACTCCATAAACGGTAACCGGCCCTATGGCGAGGCCTCGGAAACCGTAACACATCATAACTCCCGAATATATTATAGTGCGCACGATCACAAAGTCGGCCCGGGTACCGACGAACGAAATCATAGCAGACAGCACGAACAGAGTAGTGCAGAAATCATATGCATATCAAAAATAATTTGTCGGACTTAACATATAGTTTACGTAGAGGTATATACTGACGCCCGAAGGATCGGAGTAGGAATCAGACTGATCAAAGTATGCGTATAAAAGTTACGAAGTTCCAAACTGCCAAATTCGCAAGAAAACTGTTCATAAGTCATTTCCGAAAATCTCACATCATTCAAAGTATAGAACGTACATTAATGGCATAGGAAGTTTCAAACACATCCTTGGGTCCTAAACAGACGGTTGCGGATCATAACGGACACAAATGAATCAAACAAACCGAATAAGGGGAGCCTCGGGGCTCGCGGGCCCACCTCGAGTCAAATTGAGGTGGCGGACACAAATCACAGACTTTCGGCTCCATAGAGCCATCTACAAAAGTTTCGAAGAGTTTCGGACACAACAGCACAAGTTATGGAGGTACGAACATTCTTTTAACCAAATGTGACAAAGAGGGTTCAATCGCGCTGAGTGAATAGTGCTCGAACTTGAACCTCGATTTCCAAGAGTAGGATTATTCCCGAGGGGCCGATCTTAACCTAGTATATCTAGGACATGCCAAAAGAATGATAGGTAGGCTTTACATACCTGGTTGGCGCCTTACGCTCCTCAAATCGAAATTCCCGTTTCGCCCAGAAACTGCAAATGGTCACTTTTACCAGTTACTATTCATGAGAATTAACATTTTAGTCTTTGGGCTATATTTGGCTACCGAAATTTCGGCAGCACATCCCCTATAAATCTAACACCCCCGAGACTTAGCTCGGCTCAAAATACAACAACAACAACAGCCCAAACATCATTAAACCATACAAACCACAATCATACTACATTAACTTCAAAATTTCACTTTAATACTTAAGTTGGCAAATTCTTGATTCAACTTCAAAATTCCAAATCTATTTCCACATTAGTCCATTCATTCACTCATTCCCAATTATTCAAACACACTACATACAAGTTCCAAATCACATACAAACATCCCCAAAATTCACTACTTTCCAATTTTCATTCAAAACACCAAAAGTTACGACGAACGTTCTAACTTGCGTCGTTTCATTCCAAATTCGTTATCATCAACCATAAATCTTATTTAAGGTCTTTAGTGTCATATATATACTATGATATACACAAATATACCAAAAGTATACACTTTCCGATAACGTCCGAAATTATTTTCTAACACCAACTCAATTCCTTAATCAATCCTTTACAACATAATGACCACAACAACACATCATTCAAGCTAAATAAGATAAAATTCTTATGCCTTGCACTACATGGGACTCACGGCCAAACACCCTTTTATATACACACACACCATGCACAAACACAACACCATCCCACTATCCTCATGCAACATCAATCACTATCACATGTAAATCCATTTCATAACACAAAACATAGATTTCTTACCTTAATCTTAAGATTCCGATTCGCCGCAAACGTTGTCCTTTCGTCGAACTAATTGTACCACCACGAAGAGCACCTCGAACTCATCAATCATTCCAAAAGAGACTAGGTGATTGGATTAGAAACAAGCCACGAATTTTTTTTTTCTTTCTCTTTCTTTTTCGGCCGAGAGCACCTTTAATGGTGTTCTTGAGATTTTTTTTTGTTTGATCTTGATAAAGCTAACATATGTCATATATATCCACTCCTAGGTCATGTGCATAGCACATGACCTTAATAAATGGACTTGGACTTGCTCCCTTGGGCCGGCCAATTCACTTCCTTTGGGCCTCAATTTTTGTATTCCATTTTCTTAGCCCAATTCATAAAATGTCCCGTTTTGTAATTCCCGAAACTAATTTCCGAAGTTCCAAATTTACCCTCGGCCTTCCCTGACGTCTTAACATTAATAACTCCATAACCAACATAGTCATACTCACCAAAATCAAAATATGTCCTCCACACACACAAGTCTTATTTATTTCTTGATTTCCCGTTATACAAAAATACGGGACATAACAAGTATGCTGTGACATGTACACATTTTCTGATATGATATGATATGATATGATATGATATGATACGATATGGCCATCTGATATGATATGATATGTTACGGAGTTATTACCTACTCTCGAGTATGATGTGTTGTGGCGCCAGTGTCGGGGTGGCGACCACGTTCTGTTCACCGAGTCCCAAAATGGGGCCGGATATGGCATATGCTTTTGCATACATTATTTACGTTTTGTACATATGCATTTTGGATATTCTGGACATTGCACTCATTTTCTGTATTTTCTGTTCTGGTTATGATTCTGTTTACTGCACTCCATGCTTCACACATTCAGTACATATTCCGTACTGACCCCCTTTCTTCGGGGGCTGCGTTTCATGCCACGCAGGTACAGACGCCCGATTTGCTGATCCGCCCGCTTAGGATTTTACTCTGCTGTCTTGAAGTGCTCTCTTGTCCGGAGCCTACATTTTGGTACAGACTTTTTCTATTGTACATATATATGTTATTCAGGGGTATGACGGGGCCCTGTCCCGTCTTATGATTCTGTTATTATTCGTAGAGGTCTGTAGACATACATGTGGGTTGTGTATACGTTTTGGGTTGATATGTTCTGCGATAGCATTATCGGCTTCCCCGCGTTATATCTGTTTATCTGTGGTAATTAGTAACGCTATTCACCTTCTATATCTGTATATTCTGTTTATATGCTGGTTTGGGTTACTGGGTACGTACGGGTGTCCAGCATGGACACTAGCCGCGGCCTACGGGGTTGGGTCGTGACAATAAGAACGTGCTTACTAAAGCTAGGGAAAATTGGTAAGCATTTCCTTTGTTTATACTACTTTCCTCATCTCACATATCGACTCCCAAACACCCATAACAACATTCACAATATTATAGGCAACAATCATCATTCATCTACATTATCCACATTTCACAATTTCACGTCAATTCCTCTATAATCATGGTCATAGTTCACTATTACGTTCTCTCACATATAATGCTTATCCCATGTTCTAAATGTCATTCATAACATACTTACAATCACAACATATCAATATTCATGATTCACTCCAAACTACTACTCAAAAGCTCATTATTCCTATCTTTGTGACCCTTTTTCTATCTCCTTCCATAATCTAAGTCTTTCAACCTCTCATTACCTTAAGATACATGAAAAGGTCATAAAACTTACCTTAGATAGTGTAGGAATAAGCCTTGAGCGGAAATACTCCTCTTACGCCAAAACCCTAGTTCACTTCCATTGGAATTTCTTGGCTTGGATGAACTTCAATAAGTTTCATACACTTAATTTTGTTGGTTTGATGAAGTTGATCACCAATATCTCTTGGGTTCTTGTGTAAGAAGAGTGGAGAGATTTCTAGAGGGTTATTGAGGTGTGGAGTGAAAAATGAAATGAAATAAATGAGGTTGGGGTCCCTTATACCAACTTAAAAAATTTGACCCGACTCGGACATACGGACCAACATACGGTCCGTATCTTTTATACTAGCCGTATGTCTGGCCGTATGTTTGGTCCAGTGAAGGTCCCATTCTGGGCAGAACATACGGCCAGACATACGGCCAGTATGTTGGACCGTATGTTGCCCAACTTTCCGGAATTCGTTCTCGTCGGCTCGTTTGATCTCCAATCCTTATGGAACCTTTTTAACACTTGTTTAACACCTCATTAACAATCTAAGGGATGTTATATATCTTTTCCAAAACATCATTAAGCTCTCATTAATTCGATACTCGTAAATCTTGCCCGACACACAACATATACCCTGCTTTCCTTAACAACTTCCGTCTCCTACCTCATATGTCTTTGAAATCTCATTTAGATTCATCAAATGTTATTTCTTACTTATCAAAACATCGTATACATCGTGCCCTTCGTTAGTCTATTCACTGTACGTTAATGGGAAATTTCCGAGGTGTAACAGTAACCTTCCAAGCTAGCAAGGGTTTAAAATTGCCAAGTGCTTATGAGAGCATTTCGGCCATGGATTCTTTTGATGTGGTAGACGAAGCGGTGGAGCATAAATTAGAAGAGGAACACTTTGACGAAGCACTTTTGGCTATTTTGGTAAATGTTGAGGCGGATGAAATGGAGGGGTATGTTGAAACGGTGAATTCGCTTATTGGCCGGGGTTCGTATTCTTATGAGACAAAGAAATTATCTCTTGATCTTGACAAAAGAACAACTCCTCCGGCTAAGCCTTCGATTATGGAGCCACCAAAACTTGAGCTCAATCTACTTCCCTCTCATTTGAAGTATGCTTTTCTTGGCCCGGATAATACTCTACCGGTTGTTCTCTCATCTTTGTTAAATGAGGAACAAACTCAAAAGGTGCTTGAAGTGTTGTAAGCTCATCGAAGATCTATTGGGTGGACTATTGCGGTTATTAGGGGGATTCCCTCTGGGATTTGTGAACATAGAATCGAGCTTGAGGAAGATAGTTCACCAAGTGTAGAACATCAAAGAAGGATAAACCCACCTATGTAAGAAGTGGTCAAGAAGGAGATAATCAAATGGTTGGATGCGGGTGTTGTATACCTAATTGCAAATAGTCCATGGGTGGGTCCGGTGCAATATGTGCCGGAGAAGGGGGGCATCACCGTTGTCCCTAATTCTAAGAATGAATTGATTCCTACAAGGACAGTCATCGGATGACGAGTGTGTATGGACTATCGAAAGCTCAACACCGTAACTTGTAAAGACCACTTCCCTATGCCTTTTATTGATCAAATGCTTGATCAGCTAGCCGGAAGATCTTATTGTTGTTTTTTGAATGGCTATTCAGGGTACAACTAAATTAACATTGCCTTAGAGGACGAAGAGAAAACCACTTTCACTTGTCCTTATGGAACCTTTGCTTTTAACGGAATGCCTTTTGGCTTATGCAATGCCTCGGCCACATTCCAACGGTGTATGATGTCTATTTTCTCAGATATGGTGGAAGATTTCTTGGAAGTCTTTATGGATGACTTTTCAGTTGTTGGTGACTCCTTTGACGAATGCCTTACCAATCTCAGTAAGGTATTGAAGCGGTGTGAAGAAACCAACCTTGTACTTAATTGGGAGAAATGTCATTTCATGGTGAAGGAAGGGATTGTCCTCGACCATAAGATTTTCGAAAAGGGTATTGAGGTAGACCAAGCAAAGATTGATGTTATTGCCAAGCTTCCTCCACCTATCTTTGTCAAAGGAGTTCGTAGCTTCTTGGGACATGCCGACTTCTATCGGCGTTTTATCAAGGATTTTTCAAAAATTGCAAATCCTATGTGTAAGCTCCTTGAAAATGAGGCTAAGTTTGTGTTTGATGAAAAGTCCCTTAAGGAATTTAATGAATTGAAGGAAAAGCTCACTTATACTCCAATTATTGTCTCTCCGGATTGGTCATTGCCATTTGAGCTCATGTGTGACGCGAGCAGATTTGCTATTTGTGCGGTGCTTGGGCAAAGGCACAACTGCACCCAATTTATTATGCTAGCAAAACCCTCAATGGTGCTCAAATGAATTATACCGTCACCGAGCAAGAACTTCTAGCCATTGTATATGCTTTTGAGAAGTTCCGGGCCTATATTTTGGGATCCAAAGTGGTTGTTCACACGGATCACGCGGCATTGAGATATTTGATGACAAAGAAAGATGCAAAGCCGCGGTTGATTCGTTGGGTTCTATTGTTGCAAGAGTTTGACTTTGAAGTCAAAGATCGAAAAGGTTGTGAAAACCAAGTTGCAGATCATCTATCTAGGCTTGAGGAAGGTGGGAGACCGAGTGGAGATCTTGAATTAAATGATGCTTTTCCTGATGAAAGACTTTTGGTCGTGTCTTGTGAAGTTGCTCTTTGGTATGCAGATATCGCCAACTTCTTAGTGACGAGTTTTATCCCCGACGACATCAAAGCTTATCAAAAGAAGAAATTTTTGAGAGGTAGTCATCAGTATTATTGGGATGAGCCCTATTTGTTCTGCACTTGTGCCGACAACATCATTCAGTGATGTGTGGTCGAATCCGAGGCCATGGAAATCTTGAAAGCTTGCCGTGACTCTCCCGTGGGGGGTCATCATAGTGGGAACCGCACCGCGGCAAAAGTTCTTGAATGTGGCTACTATTGGCCTACCTTTTATCATGATGCAAATTTGTTGGTGCAATCTTGTGACCAATGTCAACGCTAACGGTCAATTGGGAGAAAGCACGGAATGCTGATGAATTTTGTCATAGAGTTTGAACTCTTTGATGTGTAGGGCATCGACTTTATGGGCCCATTTGTGAGTTCTCGTAGTATGCGGTACATCCTTGTTGCGGTTGACTATGTGTCCAAGTGGGTTGAAGCTGTAGCATTTCCCAACAATGACGGCAAGAGTTTCACAAACTTTCTCAAAAAGAACATATTCACAAGGTTTGGCACTCCTAGGGCAATCATTAGTGATGGTGGCACTCACTTTTGCTACAGGCAATTCATCAATCTCATGGAGAAATATGGAGTGAAGCATAGGATGGCAACTCCTTACCATCCCTAAACCAGTGGGCAAGTCGAAGCCTCCAATCGGGAGATAAAGAGTAACTTAGCCAAGATGGTTAATGCAAATAGAACCGATTGGTCATTAAAGCTTGATGATGCTCTTTGGGCTTATCGAACGGCATTCAAGATGCCCATTGGTACTTCTCCTTATCGGTTGGTGTTTGGTAAAGCTTGCCATCTACTGGTTGAACTTGAACACAAAGCTTTGTGGGCATTAAAAAAATTGAACATGTATTGGGACGAATGTCATGACCCAACCCGATGATGGGCCATGACCAGTGCCCGAACTGGACACCCGTATACGAACCTGCTCAATATGATCAGATCGAAACTGGAAATAATAGGCCAATCTGTAAAAGCATGCTGTAAACTCATCATATCATACATCAAAAAGAACCTGTCTCTTGAGAAGCCACAGCTAACCAAACATAACAAAATATGCAAGCCAATAAGGCTGCCACTATGCACGGGAATATCCAATACGAATTACATCTGTATAGCTGATCAAACTGTATATACGCAACCCACACATGTCTACAGACCTCTAAGAGTATAACAAAGCCTATGTCAAAGGATCTGTACCAAAACGACTCGAGCTCCGGAACACTAGAACCCTCCAAGCAGCTGAGCTGAAGTCTTAAACCGGAGGATCACCAAACTGAGTGTTTGTACCTGCGGGCATGAAATGCAGCCCCCAAAGAAAGGGAGTCAGTACGAATAGTGTACTGAGTATGTAAGGCATGAAATCAACATGTACATAAAATCCTAGAAAACATTTGAGACATGTTAATGAATGGGCAAAATAAATGCATCAGTACAACTATGTCAAAGAAACACGTATATCCATAGAAATACCACAACAAAGGCCACAGCGTCACCCCCTGTCAACTGTGCCATATATATACACACCATAAAAAAGGCCACAGCGTCACCCCCTGTCAACTGTGCCATACATATACACATCACAACAAAGGCCACAGCGTCACCCCCTGTCAACTGTGCCATACACATGAAATAGGGTCGTGAACCACATATTTACACTCGAAATTAAAAAGACTACAGCGGTCCGGTTCGACGAGCGAGTCGATGACCCGTCGAAGTGTCAACGGTCCGTCGAATTGCTCCGTCGACCTGTGCATGCAGATGCAAGGATGTGGAACCCTGTCGGCGCCGCACATCGATGGTCCGTCGACCATGTCGACGACCCGTCGACGATGACTGGTGTCTGCAGATTTTCTCAGATTCAGTTTAGATCGCGTCGATTCGAGTAGCTCAAATTATAATCCTGCAAATTGCCAGGAATGCCTGCTGGTACCCTTGTACACAGGGTAGGACACTTTCTACCTCCAAACTCTGGCTCAGGTCTCTGTTCCAAAGGCATACCCGGCTAGGAAACCATAGGTTCTATCACTACGAAAACGGGGGTGTACCAATATATATATATATAATATGAAATGCAATTCGTAAACATAATTAGAGCACATTCTGAATCAGTCAGAGTGATGGAAGGTCATTATACCTCCGAACATCATTATGCGATAGCATTTTCATCAACAAATAACTCTAAGGATTATACTAAATCTGAAGAAAGACATTCTGAAGAAAACATTATGGAACGCGAGTCAACATAGAACATTCCTAGCTTCTAAGAATAGAATCATTATGGAATAACGTTATGTGTACGTTCTGTTCATAAAGATCATGCCAAAAGAAGAAAGGTTAGCCTTAACACACCTCAAGTCGCCCAAGCAATCCAACAATGGATTTCTCACAACTAGTGTGCCAAACCTATAACAAGGGAATGCACATACGAACTTAGATAGGGCTAGTATATCACATATATCAAACGATAATTCGATTCTAAAATGAAATAGGAAGCATTTCCCTTTATTCCTTGGCTACAACAACATACATCGTAGCCAACAACAACAATAAGAAGCTCATACAAATCCCTTATACTTACTTCAACAAGTATTACAAGTTATACCTCAAACAGTCCAATATACACTTCGTCTATGGTATATATGCACCTCTTCCCTGCATACCCTTCTAGCAAAATCATAACAACATGACAATAACACCAACTAATATCCAATTATATGGAAATTATCTCAATAACACAACAACATGATCAAAACAGTCCGTAAACTTAACATGGTCTCTAATCTATTTTTGAACTTCCTTTTTACTTTCTTCCTTCAATCAAGTTGCATAACAATCAAACAACCTCAAGAACATGTAATAGAGATGAAACCTTACCTTAATCACACAAGAACAAGCTTGGATCAAATTACTTCACTAGGATAAAATCTCCAACTTCAACACCAAAGAGATACTTGAACTCTACTAACCCTAGTGAGTTTTCTAGCACTTTAATCTCTTGATTTTCTTAGGTTTGATCTTGATTAGTATATGAACTTGAGGTGAGGGTTTTGTGGAGCCTTAGGGTCTGAAATGGGAGAATAATGAATCCAAATGAGGAAAAATGAATTATGAAGCCACACTTAAAATCCCGTCCAACTAACATGACCTCTCTGTGACTATTTCACGGTGGAGGAGCCACCATTTGATGAGCTGTCAAAAAGTCTGCGGTCCGTCAAATGGGGCATCAAAACGCTTCTTCCGACAAACCTGTTTTCTTCGATTCTTTTAACCTCTAATCCTTCCAATACTTATTAAACATGAACTTAAACCTTCACATACACAATATGAACATTTTTAGTGTTATATATCCTCAAAGGTAATCCCAGTCCAAGACTAGAACAACTAACATATGATGAATCTTAACATACGAAACTACGCAGTGTAATTATCATGACCCGACTAGGGGCCATGACGGGTACCCGGGGCTAACCACCGAGCACCACTCATTTCCTTACTCGTCATACTCATTATACACTTCTTTACCATTCATATACTCATAATCATAAGACAACCATTTTTCATTTTAAAACATAATTAATTTTATATACATAAGCCCTTCGGCTATCAAAATAACAATATATACACAATAGTAGCATCGTGAGACCATACTACGCACACATGCGTATCTACGAGCCTCTATTAGAGTACTAAACATAGGGACGGGACAAGACCCCGTCATGCCCAAAATACATACATATATATATATATATATATACACACAAAAGAATCGACCAAATAGCACCTCCGGAATAATGGAGTGCTCCTGTAGGTCTGCTGATGACTTCTACGAGTCCGGATCACCTCCCTGTCTACCTGTGGGTGTGAACACAGCGTCCAAAGAAAACGGACGTCAGTATGAGCATTGTACTAAGTATGTAAGACATGAATGAAATGAACATAATAGAAGAATCATAAGACATAGGAGGAAGATATAACCTGCGTGAGTTTTATAGGTGAATACATTTCATACATACATCATATATTTATATAATCATAGTACATGTATCATCATAGCGCATATATCATTGCATCATCATCATCATCACTAACCTGTGTCTGGGTAACCATCATATACCGCCTACTAGTGGTGATCATGCCCGGCCCTCTAGGCATGGTGTAAACATAGCAGCCCGCCTTAGCGGTGACATGCCCGGCCGTTTAGGCACGGTGGAATCGTATGCAGCCCGCCTTCGAGGTGACATGCCCGGCCAACTAGGCGCGGTGGAATCGTATCGTCATATAATTAATCATAAACTCATCATTATTACTTATCTCATAGGCATATCATGACTTAACATCATTATACATTTATCATTAAAAACATACATTAGGACTTGAAGGCAACTATGGCTATGTCGGGGTGACATAAGGTCGTGAACCCCCGATTATAGTATGGAGTAATCATCCACATCGTATCTCTCCTTGAATGAACTAGCATGTTAAGGTGAGTGTATACAAGGAAAATCATCAATGGAACCATACCTAGAATCATTAGCTTCATGGACATCTTACTTTACTCTAGGACCCTTTATAATTAACTCATCATCATCATTATCTTGCTCGTCGTATCTCTTTTCTTTATCTCATACATATATAGCTCATTACAGTCATGGACTCATAGTTCCTTTATTTAGGAAGATTATGGAAAATTTAGAAAATTCATATCATAGGAGTCATGCCTTAGAAAGAAGGGACTAGCCTTACATACCTCTTCATTTAGCGGTTTTATCGCTTGATCGTTCCCCTTCGATGCTCGCGTTTCTACCTTCAAGAGGATTCACATCAACATTAGTTAATCGACTATAAGAACGTGTTACTATTTCTAGGGAAAATTGGGCAGCATTTCCTTTGTTTCTACTACTTTCTCCATATCATATACCAACTTCCAAACATCCATAACAACGTTTACAATATAATAGGCAACAATCATCATTCATCTACATTATCCGCATTTCGCCATTTCACTCCAATTTCTCCATAATCATGGTCATAATTAGTTATTGCATTTTCTCACATATAATGCTTATTCCATGTTCTAAATTTCATTTATAGAGGACTTATAATCACAACATACCAATATTCATAATTCACCTAAAACTACTACTCAACAATGACACTATTTCCACATTTATGACCCATTTTCTATACCTTTCTACAATCTAAGTGTTTTTAACTTCCAACACCTTAAACAACAAGGAATGATCATAAAACGCACCTTAGATAATGGAAGAATAATCCTTGAGTGGAAATTATCTTCTTGCACAAAAACCCTAGCTCACTTCCCTTGGGATTTCTTGGCTTAGATGAACTTTGATAGGTTTTCTACACTTGATTTTGTGGATTTGATGAAGTTGATCATGGATTTCTCTTGGTTTCTTGTGGATGAATAATGGAGAGAGTTCTAGAGGATTCTTGAGGTGTGGAGAGTGGAAAATGAAATGAAATAAATGAGAAAGGGTCCTTATATCAACACTTAAAATCTGTCCCGACCGAAACATACGGACCAACATACGGTCCGTACATTTTATACGGGCCGTATGTCTGGCCGTATGTTTGGTCCAGTGAGGACCCTTATTTTGGGCATGACATACGGCCGGACATACGGTCCGTATGTTTTATACGGCCAGTATGTTTGTCCGTATAATGCCAAGCTCTCCGAAACTCGTTCTCGTCGACTCGTTTGACCTCCAATCCTTATGAAACCTTCTTAGCACTTGTTTATCACCTCATTAACAATCTAAGGGATGTTATAACTCTTCTCCAAAGCATTATTAAATCCTTGTTAACTTTCTACTCCTAATTCCTTTTCAATACCTATCGTAAGCCTTGCCTTCTCTTGGCAAACTTTCTTCCCTTATCTCGAACGTCTTTGAAGTTTTAATTAGGGTCATCAAATGTCATTCTTTACTTATTGAAATACTGCATACTTCGTGCTCTTCGTTAGTCTATTCACTGTGCATCAATGAAAAATTTTCCGAGGTGTAACCGTAATAGTGCGAGCTCGCACTTGTGGAGAAAAGGCCACAGATGCAGTCCCAACTTAAAGCACCGATCGTGCAGGTGCGACACTCTCCAGACCCTCCAAAACTCGCACCTGCGGACCAAACCCCACAGAGATGGGTTCGTAGGTGCGGTCCTTTACCGAAGATGCGGTGACACCTAAATCAAAATTTTCTGGTTTCACCCAACTTCAACCCGATACCCGAAACTCATCCGAGACCTTCTGGACATAAACCAAACATGTAAACCTAGAATAAATGATGCTACGAACTTGCTCGTGCACTCGGAATTTCCAAAAAAGGTCATGTTGGCTCGGTCAACCCCCAAATGCCTAAAAACTAGAATTTTAACCAAAAGACCAAAATACCCCCGAGTTCCTCGAGAACCGAACCGAACATACTACCAAGTTATAATCGACCTTCCGGACCTAATGGAGTCGAAGAAATTTCCCAAAAGACTCATTTTGTTACATCTCGTACTTTTAGAGAATGAGCACGCCACATATTTCACCATATTAATGGAGTATCGGAGATATCCCTAAAGTTTTGAAAGGTACAAGCCATGAGAAGTATGTAACAATGAAGTAAAGGATGTATTACGATCTCGTAAGTCGTAATCGGGAAGGACAACCTTGGAACCAAAGGAAATGACCATTATCAAGTATTAATGATAAATATCATGGTTGGGGAGTTTCGGAAGATTTCGGGACCAAGCAAATCGAAGAAAATAAGTTTGTCGAAAATTTGGAAAAAGTTGGCAGAATTTTGGGTCAAATTTTGAGGGGTATATCTCCGGGTATAACAGGAGTTTTAAGGTATTTCAAAAACCTAAAGTAAATTTTATCAAGTCTAGTTTCCAACGCAACAAACCGTTCGTCAATACAACATCAGAGTAGGGAGTTATGGGCGTTTTAAAATGGACAGTCAGAGGAACCCGAACCTGGGCAGAAAATCTGGAAAGTTTACTTAAAAAGGCCCAACAATTTCGGCCCAATAGACCCTAAACCAACCCACACACCTATAAATACCCCTCTAACTCATCATTTTTCACCATTTTCTCATCCCCACACTTCCAAAGAGTTCTTAAGGGTTCCATAACCTTTAATAATCTTCCATAACCTTCCACAATCTTCCATAATCTTCCACAACCTTCCATAACTTTCTCCAACCCTGTAGAACATTCTCCCAACTTCCACCCACAAAATTTTTGCCCAAATCAAGTGGAAACAACCAAATCTTCCATCAAGAAGGTTGGAAACTACAAGAGTAGCAAGCCTATGGTATTGTTTCGTGATTGAGGGTGAAGTTGAACTATTCAGCCATGGTTCTTGGGTTGTATGCACTACTTAAGGTATGTATAATACCCCTTTGGTCGTGTGTTAGCTTAATTTAATGTTGGTGAAGTTGTTTGAGGCCAAATACCGCAAGACTACATTGAAATAAGTTAAGTTAAGCCACTGTTTTGTAGGGCTGTTTTGAATGTTTAAATATGAATTCTAATGGCTGTAAATGGTGTATTATAACATGAATATATTGTCACTATGGTTATTGGGATTATTCATGTGTTAGTTGGAAAAATGGAGAAGAAAATATATGAAATCTACGAATAGAAAGTAAAGGATGAGGCGTAGGAGTATGGATTGCTTTGGAATACATTTAAGGATATTTGAGCTAAAATATGATATGGAAAATATATGCATATCGTTATGAAGGGTGTGGACTGAATTATGAAAGGAGAGTTGGGTTTGAATGACGTTGTTATTCGTTAAACAAGCTTGCTGCTCGATATGATTCTTAAAGTAATCAAAGAAGGTTATATTGGATTATATTGTAATTGTTGCTATTGTTGATTTTTGTTGTTGTTGTTGGGCTGTTTGATGACCCTTAGTGTTCTTTGGGATGTAATATAAATAGGGGAGATGCTGCTTGAATTTTGGCAAATTTTAAAAGGAATTAATTTGAATACATAAGATAAGCATATGACGATAAGCCTAACAATGGTATGAATTCTCTTGAATGTAGATTTATGAGCTTGGGAGGATAAGCGTTAAATAGTTAAGGTTAAGGCGACCGAAAAGGTATGCTAAGGCTAGTCCCTTTCTTTCAAAAGGCATGATTCCTATGTTATAATTCCATATATGTTTCCATAACCTTCTTACATCCAAAAGTTAGAAGTTCATGATCCTTAAAAGCTTCTTATGATACTAAAGATGAGATGTTTTCTATGATGAACATGATGATGATGATTTTAATTCTAGAAATTCCAAAGCTTATGATTTTAATGCTATTATGAGATTATTGAGCTTATTTCATGATTTTCTCGATTTTATTCATTGTTGTTGATCTCACCTTATAATAATTGTTCTTTCAAGGTGAGATATAGCGATGATGATTGTTCCATAATATAAATAGGAGGTTACCGACCTTACGTCACTCCGATAGAGTCGTAGCTTTTATTTGGGCTCTCATACATATATATATATATATGATTACACCAGGCCTTGTTGGCCGGGTAGACACCATTACGGTGGGCGTAGTGGGCGGCTTATGGATAATGATAATAACACCGTCTATATGGCACGGGCAGTCACCACTAGTAGGCGGCGTGAGATGATTACCCCGGACGTTTGCATCCGGATGCGGGCTAATAATTATGTTATGTACATGTATATGATATGAGAAATGCTTTATTTAAAGGTTAAGCATGCATGATATCCGCCTAAAAAGGCAATCAAATATACAAGTTATCTCTTTATCTCATGCTTCTGTATTCTTGTTTATGTTGTTATTCATGCCTTACATACTCAGTACACTGTTCGTACTGATGTTGTTACGCCCCAGAAAATTTCGTGTTACTAAGGCTACAGACGGCTTAATGTGAGCTCGAGGAGGAGCAAATATCACAAGTATAAAGAATGAAATACTACTGTAGTAGCATGAGTATGATATTTGGAATTCGTACAATATGATTGGAATAATACGTTAAAAGATATATAGCCCTCGTAACCGTAAGCTGAGGTGGGGCCCACATGATGGAATTTTTATAAAGGACATATGATAAGTTATATGGACAATATATGTGAAGTTACACATAACTCAAGAAGGACCCTTGAGCCAAATCCAAGTGTAAGCCCTCAAAAAGATGTTTTTAAGTTACGTTTTCGGGTGATCTGACTTCAGGAGGCCATAACCCCATCATTATTTGGGAATATGGGAAAACTCCTAAAATGAAAGTTGTATATAATTGAAATACCTTTCCAACCATAGGTCGTGGGCCTGTATGTGACATCGGGATAAAGAGTTATGGACATTTTAAGGCAGAAAGGTCAAGCTGGACAGTGAAATGGGCCAAACCCGATTCCAAGTCGGGTCAGGCCCATTTCCCTTGCTATTTAAGGGATATTTTCTGCCTTTAGCCTTATTTTTACACCAGAAAAATCCAGAATAATTGAGAGAGAGAGAGAGAGAGAGAGAGAGGAGAGTTAGAGAGAGGAAGTGGAGAATCGATCAAGTTCGAGACCCCGAATCCCGAGGCTCGTGAAGGATAAAGTGTAGTACGAGTTATCATCGTCGTTTTAAGCTAAATATTGATCCTGGGGGAGGATATTTTCGTGGTTGAGCTGCTGCTAAGGTATGTATAAGATTCCTTTTATGTTATTAATAAGTTTATTTAGAGTTTTAACGGATTAGAATGGAGAAAATAGCGTTATAAATTCGTTTGTTGTTTTGTTGAGATTTATGGATCGGGGGCTGTTTTAGTTGGATTAAATGGATGGAATTAGCTGAGTTATGATGTATAATAATTGTTGATGTTGTTGAAAAGTTGCTGTTCTTGAATTTGGGAGAATAAAGTGTATGAAGATATCATATACAAAGCGTATACCGGGCTGTTTTTATATGATTTTCGTGGCTGTTTTGTGACAATATTTTGGGGCTGTTTGGTGGTTGTTATGAATTGTTTTGTGGGCTGGAATATCGTGGGATTGGCTGTAGTTGTTGTTATTGTTGTGTTTGTTGTTATACTATAGATATACGAAAATAAAGAAGTGTATACAAGCATTGGTATACGAATGTATATTAGGCTGTCTTGGAAGTGATTTAAGAATAGATTTAATTCTAGTTTGATATGAAATTGTTGGTGTTGTTGTTGTTGGTATTTTGATTGATGTTTGGCTAAATTGGAATCTCGAGGATTGTTAAGTTTTCAGGGGAAATGCTGCCCGAATTTCGTTAAGTTTCATTCGTACTTGGATTGGTTAGTAAGTGATGTGGATGATCTAACTGTGGCTTATGTTATCTTAATTTTAGACCTACGAGCTCGAGAAGTAGACGTTGGACATTTAAATAAGCGTTAAGGGTATGTAAAGCTAACCCTTCCTTCTTTTGGCATGATCTTTATGAAACAAATAGACGACGTATGTATGATTTCAAAAAGCTTCTATTCTTAGAGACACTAGGATGGCTAATGTACTTGATTCCTAGGACTTATTTTATTATGTCTTGATACGTGTCTATGATTCCAGAAATCCTATTTGATATAATCCATTGTGACATTCGAAGGGTACTTGATATGATTATCGTTTTGATTTTCAAATGATAGTTCATTTTGATTATTCTATTGAGTCTCAGATATGACTTAGTTTGCATATGGTTGCTCACTACTCTGCTCGTGCATGCCTCATTATATCTTTCACCGAGTCCCGGGCCGGGTATGTTTTCGTGCACAGTTTCACTGCATTGTTCACCGAGTCGCTCACTAGAGGGTCGGGTACGGTATATATATATATATATGATATGATGATGTGATTATGGCGCCAAGGATGACTTTATTCACCGAGTCCCATAATGGGCCGGGTATGATATATGATATTGATATGCATGATTTACATTTTATAAGGCAAAGTATTGGTATTTCGAATGTCATACTTGTCTCCTGTGACCTCTATTTCTGTTATGATCCTCTTTACTGTATCACATGCTTTATATACTCAGTACATATTCCGTACTGACCCCCTTTCTTTTGGGGGGGGGGGGGACTGCGTTTCATGCCCGCAGGTACAGATAGTCGGTTTGGTGACCCTTCAGCATTGGACTTCTACTCAGCTGTCTTGGAGAGCTCTGTTGTTCCGGAGTCTAGACTTTTGGTACAGATCTTATGATGTATATATATATATATATGCTTATGCAGGGGTACGGCGGGGCCCTGTTCCGTCATATTTCACTATCGATACTCTTAGAGGTCTGTAGACATATGTGTGGGTTGTGTATAAGTTTGTTCAGCTGTGTCTGTACGATGTGCTATGGATATGTTCTTCTGTAATGGCAGCCTTGTTGGCTTGTATATGGTGACAATATGTATTGGCAGCCTTGTCGGCTTGCGTATCATGTTGATGTATTATGGCAGACTTGTTGGCTTACGTATCATATTATGTTTTGATCAGTTGTGACTCCCCAGGAGACTGGTTATTTGGATATATGTATATATGATGACGTTATGAACCTTTGGAGTTCTTTTGCAAGTTTCCATATTGATTTTAGCTTCAGTTTGACTATATCTAACAGGTACGTATACGAGTGTCCAGGTCGGGCACTAGTCATGGCCCACGGGATTGGGTCGTGACAAAAGTGGTATCAGAGCAGTTCATCCTCGGAGTGTCTACAGACCGTGTCTAGTAGAGTCTTGTTTATCGGTGTGTTGTGCACCACATCTATAAACAGGAAGCTACAGGACATTTAGGATGTTACCTTTCTTTCATATCTAAGATCGTGCGATAGAGCCCAGCCATAGGAAATGAAATTCATTATACTAACCCTTGATTTCAGCTGAAAAACGGCATCGACAGAAGAAAGTGGCTGATGCTATTGGAAGTTACAAAGTACACAGGTAAGCAACGGTGCGAAAGATGCATGTCGGATAAGGTAAGAATTGTTATAGCCCGTATTCTGTACGTTCGGATATTTCGAGATAGTCGTGATAAGTTGGGGGCAAGACCATTTTCAAAAAATTATTTTAATGTACAAGTTGTTATGAATATTATTTATGAATATTGTTATTATGGAAATATTGAGAAAGGCTAAGGGCAAAAAGGGAAATTCACAAAATGGCTTATGGTAATATTGTGGAAGGCTAGGGGCAAAATGGGAATTTCAAAAAATGTTCAAGAAAATTCATGAAATAGGCCAAGTGGCAGGCCAAGGTAGCTATGGGCCTTGGCCCATATGAACCAATAATATATGTAGTAAAAGATGACAAATTAAGGACATAATTATTCTTTATTTTAAGAAGTTTCAAGAAAAAGGAGAAGGGGGGCATGTGTCCACATCCTAGTGTTCCAAGCAATTGGAAGGTCCTTATTAACATGAAGGAGTTGTTGGAGCAATTAAATCATTCATTTGTGCAATATATACCCCTAGCCGAGTGAAGGGATAAAGGGAAAAAGGTATGTGCTCAACCTTCTCTTACATGTTTTATGGATGATTTGTGAGTATTGTAGAAGGTAGAAATGGATAAAATTCATGGAACATGGATATAGGGGTCATGGCCGAATGTAGAGCATGTTGTGGACGTGATGAATTGATTTTTATTTAGTAGTTTGATTGTTGTGTTGTGGATTCCATGATGTAAAATGAAGATTTGATGGTATGAGATGAAGTTGTGATCATTGTGGGATTATTGAAGGAACTAATGTGACACTAGCATGAAATCTTATACTTGTAGGAATAATGTTGTCAATGTGTAGTTATGGGTATAATGCATGAATTTGGAAGGGAGAAATGTGTTGATTTTATTGAGTTTGGAAGGTTTTAAATTGGTTGTTGTGATTGAATTGAACATAAGAAGAGTGTTGTCGAATTATGTAAAAGAAATTACTAACGTTAGAATGTAATTTGAATTGATTGACAAAGTTGTTAATATGTAGATTGTTGGTGTAGTTCATGAATTGGAAGAAAACAATGTGGTTATTGTCCTTGCTAAGTTTGGAAGATGTCGGATTATTGTTAATAATTTGGCCGAGTGGAATTCTCGGATTATTGTTGATAAATTGTCCGAGTTGTATTCTTGGATTTGTTGTTGATAAATTGGCCGAGTTAGATTCTCGGGGATGGTGTATTTATAGGGAAAATGCTGCCGAAATTTCGGCAGATTATAAGTGAAATTATTTGAGAAGCTAAGTCAAGTGAATGACAATGAATCTAATGATTATGTGAATTCTTTTGTATGTAGACTAGCAAGCTTGGATAAATAAGCGTAGCTAATAGGACGTGGAGCAGGTATGTAAGGCTTACCCTTTCTTTCTTTTGGCATGTCCTAGAGCTCAGTAAGGTATGACATGACACGCACCTTGGGGAAACTCTACTCTTTGATTCCGAGCTTGGGTATGATGCTTATTCTCTTTTGTCATGAGCATGTTTCATATGGTTGAGTCTATTGTATGATTAACAAATGAATAAGCTACTTCATATGGTTTTGATATGTATCCATGATTCCGAAGCCCCGTTTGATATGTTTCCGAGTTTGTCTATGATTCTTATTCACTTTTGATATGAGTACGCTTGATACAGTTGAGCTTATTATATGATTGAATAACGAGATGAGCATAAAGAATCCTGTTTCTAAATGAGTTCTGTAAGTTTTAATGTCCCTAACTTTCGTAAAAGTTCTTGGATTTGCTTTGAAATGTTCGTAAAAGTTCTGTAGTAAAAACGTCCGTAACTTTCCCATACTAAACTGGATTGACTTAAAACGTGTTTATGATCCTTCAAATGTCAGTAAGAGTACGTCTCTATCGAGTCTTGATTTATGTGCATATGATTTCGCACTACTCTGTTCGTGCAAGTCTCAGTATGTACTTCATTGCGTCCCGAGCTAGGGTATGTTCTCGTGCGTACTTCTCTGCATTGTTCACCGCGTCCCTCTCACTGGCGGGCCGGGGCATGTTATATATGATATGATGACATTATGATAAGATGACGGAGTGGTGGCCAGGATGGCATATGATGACTCTATTCACCGCGTCCCGCAAAGGAGGGCCGGGGCACGTTACATGCATATGTGATACACGACATTGGCATACATGATTTCATTCACCGCGTCCCTCAATGGAGGGCCGGGGCACGCTATATGCATATATGATATATAATGATGACATGCATGATTCCATTCACCGCATCCCTCAATGGAGGGCCGGGGCACGTTATATGCATATATGATGTATAATAATGACATACATGATTCCATTCACCGCGTCCCTCAATGGAGGGCCGGGGCACGTTATATGATATATGATATACGATAATGGTATACATGATTTTCCTTTATGATTTATGATGACACATGTGAACTTCATTTGAAAAGGCAAGTGCTTTGATGTTTTAAAAGTTCATACTTGATTCTGGTAAATCTCTGTTTCAGCTATGATTCTCTTTTACTGTAATTCTTGTCTTTCATGCTCAGTACAATTTCCGTACTGACCCCCTTTTCTTCAGGGGCTGCGTTTCATGCCACACAAGTACACCCAGATGAGTTGAAGCTAATATAGAAGGTGTTCCAGCGGAGATGGCAAGCTCCAATTGCTCCTGGGGTGTTGCCGAGTCAGAGTTTGTATGTTATGATTTCTGGATTGATGTTAGAGACTTTGCAGACAGAGTCGTGGGTATAGAATGTCAGTGTTGTAAGCGGCTCCATCAGCCGATGTGTCATTCTGTATTATGTGATAAAGTCCATATAATTATGGATTTTGTTTGATTTGAGAACAAAGAAAAAGAATATTTCTGAAAGCCTCATTATGTATTTCATGTTTATTTGATTTAAAGTTCCAATGAGGTTATGTGTGTATTAAGAGTCGGAGGGTTCGCTCGGCTCTAAGTAAGGGTCGGGTGCCCATCACACCCTAGTAAGGTTGGGGTGTGACAAAGTGGTATCAGAGCAGGTTGTCCTAGGGGTTGTCTGCAAAGTCGTGTCCGGTAGAGTCCTGTTTATGGTGTGAAGCGCGCCACATTTATAAACAGGAGGCTACGGGGTATCTAGGGATTGTTGACCTTCTTTCTGTCTTAGATCGTGCGATAGAGCCAAGTCATAGGAACATGAAATTTCTTATATAAGCCTTACATACGACGGAAGGAGGTAAGTGATGACATGGAAAGTCACTGCGGTAAGTATTGATATATTTGATCTGTTACCTGGAACTGGAAGTACTGGATGGCTAGAATGTGTTACATAGCCGTATGTTCTGTGAGGTATTGTTGATATTTGTTGCGTAGAGATTTTGAATAGTAAGAATGGTAAAGAAGATTCTGCCAGAATAGTTCAGAAATCAGGTCATTTAGTGAGATACGCCTAACAGAAGGAAGCGTGGAAAGGAAATATTGTAAATAGACAATAGGTGGGATGTGTTGTCTTAGAGGATTTACGGACTTGGCATGGCATGAAGGATTAAGATGGATAATATTCGAGGTTTAGTAAGAGCAAGGTCTGTTGAAGGATTCAGAGAAAGTCGACAATCAGTTTGCTGTAGATTATTGTATAGGGACGGTGACTGAAAAATTCAAATAGGCTGATAACCGAGCGTTTAGTTCATAAGTAGCGGCGATGAAGGTATGTTCGCCACCATCGGGAATCTGGGAATCTAGGATGAAAGGTAGTTATACACGAAAGTGGAAGGTGAATATTGAAGATCAAAAAGGGTAAAATAGTAATTGTAAAGGAAAGGACGTGTTACGAAAATGTCTCGGAATCTGTAAGACTTCGATTTGCTCCAGATCATGTAATAAAGGTCATGCGAGGAAGGGGACGCGATTATGTCAGCATTAATGCACCGGATTTCATCAAAGTTTTGAGGTTAAGCGTGCTAAAGGGGGGAGAAATCTTAGGATGGGTGACCCCCTGGGAATTGCACTAAAAGTTCCGCAAAAGCAGACATAAGAGACAAATGAGAAGTTAGGGTAGCCTAAGGGGAAACTAGAGTATCTGGGATGGTTGGAGACCATAAAAGGCCACATAGGACGAGACGGGCTAGACTGGAGAAGAGACAGAAAGTGCGTCACATCTCTGGGATTTGGATAGGCTTGAATAGCGTTTGGAAGTATTTTGTGGGCTAGTTGATAGCAAATATATATTTATATATATGAATGCGTACGATATCTCATATGTGACTGTATCGGTGGACATGTGGGTTCCAGCAACCGGCACTACGGTAAAGGAGGCATTAATCAAGTAAGGGTACCGAAGTTCGAGTGACAACAAAAGTAAATGGTACAAGTGTTACAAGGTAAGGTGTTATTTTTTCACTACAGGTTAAGATTGGAAATTTTAATACAATGATATTTGGAAAAGAAAAAGAGTGAGTTAATGGAAGACAGGAAGATCAAAATGTCGAAAAAGGAGAAGGGTAAGAAAACCTTGGCGAGTGAAACCCCCGAGAGAAATTATCGGCAAAGTACGAAACTATTTGGGTAAGAACTCAAGGAAGGTGTCACGACCCGACTAGGGGCCGTGACGAGTACCCGATACTTGTACCGAGCACCCCTTGTCTATCGTTTTACCTTTACCTCTTAGCAAGCCATGTAAACAGAGCCATTTTTTTTTTGAACATTAACATTAGCGGCGTCATTCTGAACATAGACTAATAAACTTCGTTATCACTTATACATCAACATTAGCATGCCAAAACACCATATACCTAACTGTACTTAACTGACTGTACATATCTGTCTACAAGCCTCTAGACATAGTACACTTATACATAGAAAGGGTCGGGTGCTGCCGTGCCCGAATATACATACATAAAATAGTACCGCAGAAGTGAGACTCCGGAATAACTGGAGCGTTGTCAACACTGCTGGTAAGGCTCCTAAGGATCAAATCCGCCTGTCTGCTAACCTGCGCGGCATGAAACGCAGCGTCCACAAGAAGGGACGTCAGTACGAATAGTGTACCGAGTATGTAAGGCATGAATAGTAGCATACAGAAAGTATAAAACGGAAATAACGACATAAGAGAATAATAGCACATGTCCTGAGGTAGAAACATAACCTGTATATATATATACCCTTGGCAGGTGCTATGCGTACTTAGCTTTCCTTTAAGAATATTTCCTTGTTCATATACATATACATATAAAATAGGACATCTCATATTGCCGAGGCGTCGGCAGCCGATCCATTTAACCATAAATATACACATCCCGCGTCCGGGCATCCCGCGTCCGGGGCGATATCATATCATGTAATGCCAACTGATCAGGTGGATATGCGTTCATAACGCTCTGCCCTTACCTCCATTTTCCCCGTATACACATGCATATATCATGTACATATATCAGCGTCTATAGCGCTCTAGCTCTTTTATCATATACATATACGTGTGTCGTGTAGGTACATCAGCGTCTATAGCGCTCTGGTGCTTTTATCATATACATATACGTGTATCATGTGCATGTATCAGCGTCTACAGCGCTCTAGCTCTTTCGTCATGTGCATGTTTTAAAAATATATACACATATCTTACATACATTTACATGTCTTATATGCATTTACGTATCCTATATACATATGTCTCATAGGCACGCAGGAAAGCCCAAAGAAGAATCTTGTAGTCATCGGAGTGACGTAATGGTCAGTGACCTCCGATTATATTATAGAATACTCGTGATCGCTTTGTCTCACCTTGAAGGAACGAGTATTTTAAGGTGAGACTACCAACGGGGAATAATATTAAAGTAAACGTAGAATGAAATCGGGGCATCATAGATGACAGTTCATAGACTTTGAAATCTTTTAGAAAATAAAGTCATAGCTAGGAAATATAAATAAGATTCAAAAATTAGTTTATCATTTTCATGTTTATATAAGATACTTAGCTTAGTCATCTTAGTCATAGAGTCGTTCCGGTAGTACGTATCATAGGCATATTCTCTTATCTAACATCATTGTTATCATTATCGTCATGGAAGTGCCCTCGTTAGAGGAGTCATAGTATTTATCATTTGGTAACGAAATCGGGATCAAAGGTTCCCTTTGGATTCACTTCAAGTAAGTCAAGCAAGACTGTAAGGAAAAATCCGAGAGTAGCGGGCCCACCTCGGGCCGGATGGTGTGACGTATATGATTTACATATATTACGTGTCATGTCATTACTTGTGAGGGTCCTAGGGTAATAGGGTCCCACTTATGCAAGTTCTAGGGGTTTGAGAGGTCTTTCCATCATTTGCACACTTTTTAGTTCAATTCTACTGAAAGAAAAAGGGGAAACTTTAGGTGCGGATTCCGGAGAATGGAGTTGTCCTTGAGGCTCGTATCCAGCCTAGTATGCCTAAGACATGCCATAGAATGAAGGGTGAAGCCTTACATACCTCTTGCCGCTCCGTATGCTATCCCGAATTCAAGTCGCAAATCCGCCAAAATCTACAAATTGGTCATGTTTACCAAAACTTGATTAGAGCCTTTAGAAGTTGATTCTTTAAGGTAACACTTTGTCTGCCGAAATTTCGGCAGCATTTCTCCTGTAAATATGCCACCCCCGAGAATATGGCTCGGCCCAATTCAACAACAACCCAACCAATAACCATGCTATAACTTCAATAATCAATTCAAGAATGCCTTGAACGATCCACACAATTTTCAAAATAGCCCACTAATATATCATTCCACCCAAAATCTTTCCAACTTCATAAGAATAACAATAACAATACCAACATCAATAAAAATCATTTCCCATAACAAATTATTCCATAAAGAAGTTTAAATTAATACTAACATCCTACAAGATATATATATGTGTATTTTCATCCAATTTCTCTTCAAATCTCAACCCACAAATCAACAACATCAATACAACAAACTATCACCTTATTCTTGCCATTATTTCTTAATTCATATTGATAGAGATAGAGATTCAAAAATTCATACCTTGTTTTTCATGAAAGTATCCAAATCTTCATAATTTAGTCGTTTACAAGCCACTCCAACTCCAAAATGAAATCATATTTGTGACTATGCGTTGCCTGAACTTCGATTAGTACTTCGTAGCTTCAAATTTCACTCAAAATCCTCAATTTTATGAGAGATTTAAGCCCCCTTTTTGTGTAGAATTTTCTGGAAATTTTCAGAGCATTTTGGAAGGTTTTTATGAAGAAAAATGGGGTTTTAACCCCTTTTTATAATTGGGTCGGCGGTACTGTAGCTGCAGTACTGCTGCAGTACTGTAGCGGTACTGTAGCAGTGCTGTTTCTGCGCGGCAGTTCAGTTTGTAACGTCTATAATTCTCTACTCCGAGGTCTTATCAACAATAGGTTTGTTGAATTACAAACTAGACTCGATGAACTTCATTTTAGGCTTTTGAAACGCCTTAAAACTCCAAATATACATGGATATATACCCCTCCAAATCTGACTACAAATCTTTCCAGCATTTCTCAAATTTTTGTCGAACTTATTTTCTTCTATTCGCTCGATCTCGAAATATTCCGAAACTCTCCATACATGATATTTATCACTTATTATACTAATAATGGCCATGTTCTCGTATTTCAAAATACTCTTTCCCGATTACGACTTACGAGATCGTAATTTGTCTTTTTATTTTGTTGTTACATACTTCCCATGGCCTGTATCTTCCAAAACATCATGGGACATCTCCGATACTTCGTTGCTACGGTGATGTACATGTCATTCTCATTTTCTGAAAGTGCGGGGTGTAACATCCTCCCCCCCCCCCTTTAAAAAACATTCGTCCTCGAATGTTGAGGCTGAGTTTGCTCTGCAGTAGATATCAATGTTTTTACTTGTGTTTGTCAGTATTTACTGTACTTACTTGCAATCTTACTTACCCGTTAAAACTGAACTGATCCAAACTATGCTATCCATTCTTCTTCCCTTGCGGCCAATATTTACGCCTGTACCCAAGGTCATCCCTTTTTCTTATTACTTGTCTGTCCACTAACTCTCCATGCCTTATCGCCTTTATTGTCTCTTTAGATTTTGTTGTTTACATTCTTGTATGCCATTTCGTGTTGTACTTATACATACCTTTATTCAATTTTGATCTCCTCCTCTTTTTTTGTTCAGGAATTCTTATTCTTCCTCCCTTAAACAAAATAACCTCGAGATTGGTCATATTTTAGCATCCTTTTCTTTCTATAGCAGTCCAATTCATCTGCGGTACTTTATCTTTCAACTGGTTTAACACCGAGATGTCTTGCTTGATTTCTCTTTCCGTCAATTGGATTTCTGGCACTTGGCTATCTAACGACAATTCTTGTACTTTTATCGAAATCATATCAAACCTCTTCTTTTCATGGTTCATTTCCTTCAATTTACGCTTAAGGTTTCTAATCCTTAGTTCGGCTAATAAATTAGGGGTGAATTCAGAAGTTTGTCAAAAGATAACCAAGATTCTTAGTCATGCAGTGGATTCGCTCCTTTCATTCTTTCTGTTATCTGTAACTTTCATTTGTTCTTTTTCCAATAAGAGCCATCATGTTTCTCCTCCACGCGGTTTCATTTGTCGCCCGATTGATCTAATCAAACACAATATCCTTTGGCCTTTTTAGTAACAAAAGATCATAATCTCTGAATTGCTTATGGAATTCATATCGAGTCCGAAGAAATAATCGAGGGTGATCAAGGTAATATTTCAAGAATCGATCAAACGATAGGGTATCAAGATTCGAAATATAAGGCATGGTAATGGACTGGATTGGTCATGGAACGCTTATGTTCATGTTCTAGCCAGGTTTACGCCACAGAAGGGGGAGGGGGAAAATGAACCTCCGATCTGCCTTACAGTCAAGTTTGCCCTTCACCCGAGCTGTTATGTATCGAGGAATATATATCATTAACCATACTTCCATCACATTTTCATCAACTTATAAGCACTCTTAGACGTCCTTTTTCTTCCTTTCTTCGTTCATTTCTTATTCCCCTTTACGATAGCATAGCTTGCTCGTATATATGTTTATTTTTCGTATTCTCATCTTGAAGGTCCTCCTAGATTTCCATTGCTCTTAAAGGGGCTCCTTTCCCGCTTGCCACTTAACAATATCTACTTAGAAGTATTGTAGATCCTTCCACAAGAAGTACAAACCCATATTGATCTTGTATATATTTATATATACTTCTAAACGAAACTTTCCCGTACTCGTTAACTTTCTTCCCGTTTCAATATCTCTTTGTTATCACTTACTAACCATTCAAATCTATAAACCGTAATACTGCATTTAAGTTCCTGGTATCAACCTTCTTTATGTTCCCAATAAGTCCCATAATTTTTCCTTCAACCATGACTTACCAAATGGCTGATGGTCGTATTTTCTCTTTATTCTTCCTCTATAGAAATGCAAACAATTCAATTTGTAAAAGTTTCAGCAGAGTTTCCCCTATAATTCTTACTACCACATTCCTGCACATGGCCCAGAAAACACATCCAATGCTCTACAGAGCAATCCCCAATACCATAATAACTCGCTCAAGTTCTTATGTCAACATCTATCCATGTTAATGAAACAGGAAACATACCTTTCAATTGAATGACTTCAATTCAAAGCAATTCTCTCGTAGTGACAAAATCAACTGCTTGTTCATCATCAAAGCATTCGGTCAGAATCCGGGATGTCTTATTCTATGATTTAGCTCTATGGCACGATCTAAGATACGAAAGAAGGTCAATTGTTCCTAAATGCCGTGCAGCCTCTTGCCTATAAGTGTGGCGCGCTACACACCCATAAACAGGACTCTACTGGACACGGCTCGTAGACAAACTCCTAGGACCGAACTGCTCTGATACCACTTCTGTCACGACCCGACTAGGGGCCGTGACGAGTACCCGATACTTGTACCGAGCACCCCTTGTCTATCGTTTTACCTTTACCTCTTAGCAAGCCATGTAAACAGAGCCATTTTTTTTTTGAACATTAACATTAGCGGCGTCATTCTGAACATAGACTAATAACCTTCGTTATCACTTATACATCAACATTAGCATGCCAAAACACCATATACCTAACTGTACTTAACTGACTGTACATATCTGTCTACGAGCCTCTAGACATAGTACACTTATACATAGAAAGAGTCGGGTGCTGCCGTGCCCGAATATACATACACAAAATAGTACCGCAGAAGTGAGACTCCGGAATAACTGGAGCGTTGTCAACACTGCTGGTAAGGCTCCTAAGGATCAAATTCGCCTGTCTGCTAACCTGCGCGGCATGAAACGCAGCGTCCACAAGAAGGGACATCAGTACGAATAGTGTACCGAGTATGTAAGGCATGAATAGTAGCATACAGAAAGTATAAAACGGAAATAACGACATAAGAGAATAATAGCACATGTCCTGAGGTAGAAACATAACCTGTATATATATATACCCTTGGCAGGTGCTATGCGTACTTAGCTTTCCTTTAAGAATATTTCCTTGTTCATATACATATACATATAAAATAGGACATCTCATATTGCCGAGGCGTCGGCAGCCGATCCATTTAACCATAAATATACACATCCCGCGTCCGGGCATCCCGCGTCCGGGACGATATCATATCATGTAATGCCAACTGATCAGGTGGATATGCGTTCATAACGCTCTGCCCTTACCTCCAATTTCCCCGTATACACATGCATATATCATGTACATATATCAGCGTCTATAGCGCTCTAGCTCTTTTATCATATACATATACGTGTGTCGTGTAGGTACATCAGCGTCTATAGCGCTCTGGTGCTTTTATCATATACATATACGTGTATCATGTGCATGTATCAGCGTCTACAGAGCTCTAGCTCTTTCGTCATGTGCATGTTTTAAAAATATATACACATATCTTACATACATTTACATGTCTTATATGCATTTACGTATCCTATATACATATGTCTCATAGGCACGCAGGAAAGCCCAAAGAAGAATCTTGTAGTCATCGGAGTGACGTAATGGTCAGTGACCTCCGATTATATTATAGAATACTCGTGATCGCTTTGTCTCACCTTGAAGGAACGAGTATTTTAAGGTGAGACTACCAACGGGGAATAATATTAAAGTAAACGTAGAATGAAATCGGGGCATCATAGATGACAGTTCATAGACTTTGAAATCTTTTAGAAAATAAAGTCATAGCTAGGAAATATAAATAAGATTCAAAAATTAGTTTATCATTTTCATGTTTATATAAGATACTTAGCTTAGTCATCTTAGTCATAGAGTCGTTCCGGTAGTACGTATCATAGGCATATTCTCTTATCTAACATCATTGTTATCATTATCGTCATGGAAGTGCCCTCGTTAGAGGAGTCATAGTATTTATCATTTGGTAACGAAATCGGGATCAAAGGTTCCCTTTGGATTCACTTCAAGTAAGTCAAGCAAGACTGTAAGGAAAAATCCGAGAGTAGCGGGCCCACCTCGGGCCGAATGGGGTGACGTATATGATTTACATATATTACGTGTCATGTCATTACTTGTGAGGGTCCTAGGGTAATCGGGTCCCACTTATGCAAGTTCTAGGGGTTTGAGAGGTCTTTCCATCATTTGCACACTTTTTTGTTCAATTCTACTGAAAGAAAAAGGGGAAACTTTAGGTGCGGATTCCGGAGAATGGAGTTGTCCTTGAGGCTCGTATCCAGCCTAGTATGCCTAAGACATGCCATAGAATGAAGGGTGAAGCCTTACATACCTCTTGCCGCTCCGTATGCTATCCCGAATTCAAGTCGCAAATCCGCCAAAATCTACAAATTGGTCATGTTTACCAAAACTTGATTAGAGCCTTTAGAAGTTGATTCTTTAAGGTAACACTTTGTCTGCCGAAATTTCGGCAGCATTTCCCCTGTAAATATGCCACCCCCGAGAATATGGCTCGGCCCAATTCAACAACAACCCAACCAATAACCATGCTATAACTTCAATAATCAATTCAAGAATGCCTTAAACGATCCACACAATTTTCAAAATAGCCCACTAATATACCATTCCACCCAAAATCTTTCCAACTTCATAAGAATAACAATAACAATACCAACATCAATAAAAATCATTTCCCATAACAAATTATTCCATAAAGAAGTTTAAATTAATACTAACATCCTACAAGATATATATATGTGTATTTTCATCCAATTTCTCTTCAAATCTCAACCCACAAATCAACAACATCAATACAACAAACTATCACCTTATTCTTGCCATTATTTCTTAATTCATATTGATAGAGATAGAGATTCAAAAATTCATACCTTGTTTTTGTTACATCCGGCATTTTTGAATAATCGGAAAAATTCGAGATAACTTGATTTGTAATGAATGAGGCCATATTTGGACCTTACTTGGTATGAATGTGTCGGCTATGATAACGTTGGTGTGGAATTACGAAAGGAGACCAAGGACAAAATTGGAATTTTGGAAACTTGTTCCATGAATTACAATTTATTTAGCCTACAATTGGGCTCAAAAAAAAAAAATAGAAAGTGAGGCCCAAAAAGGAAGCCCAACCGGCCAAGCAACAAATGGCCCAAGTCCAAGGAATAAATTAATTCCCATGTGATAAATACAATGGAAATCATATTATATATTCATCTATATCCTTAGAACATTCAAGAAAAACAAAGAAAGAACAAGAAAAAGAAAGAGGGAGCACGGCTAGAGAAAGAGAGAAAAGAAAAGGAAAGAAATTTTTTTGGAGCCAAATGCTTTAGTTCAAAAATCCATTTCTTGTGGGATTATTACCAAGTGCAAGATTCTCTACAAAGTGATACAATTATCTTGGCAAGAGGACAACTTTAGTGGCAAGTGGAAATTGAAGAGGAAAGGTAAGAATCAATTAATTTTCTTATGTTATGAAGTTTGGTTCATGTTGTAGTATGTAGAATTGAGTAGAATTTATGAAAATATGGAAGTTTGTAAAGTGGGTGTGTTGTTTGGAAGTTGGCCGTGAGTGTGTGTTAAGGTGTAGGAAATATGAATTGAATTTTATGTGGTAATCTAGTTGTAGTTATGGTGGGAATTGTATTGGAAGTGAAAGTTGAATAAATTAGTGAAAGTTGGAAAATATGAGGCATGGCCGTGTGGCATTATGTTGATGATGGAATGTGAATTAAATCTTGTTAGTATGTTAAGTGTGTTATTGTGAAGTGAATGAAAGGATAATGATTCTTGTTGCTATGGAAAAATGGTTATTAAGTTGTTGTAGGAAAGTATGCAACTTTGTTATGATTTATGTAAAAATGGAAATGAATGTATCAAGAGGCAAATTATGATTAATGTTGATGAATTTGGAAGATGGAAATGTGTTATGAACTTGTATGTTAAAGGTTAGGGGAATTGGATAAATTGTGGCCTTAATGGAAAGTTTGTATGTTTGTATATCTTATGTATATCGTGTGAAAATGGTATGGTATGCCTCCGAATCGTGTTGTAGTGACTTTGATAGGTGATGAATATCAAAAATAATAAGTTTGGTTTGGAAGTGTAAGGTCGGAATGGAAAATGTTAGGTTATGATGGAAAGTTGGCAAATTGTGCCCTATTATGTATTTTGAGCTACTTGTCGTTATTATGAATATTGTTGTTGGGTTGTGTTGATAGTTTGGCTGTGTTTAACTTTTGGGGATGTCATATATACAGAGGAAATGCTGCCGAAATTTCAGTAGGCAAGTATGTGTTAAGTTGGACTATTGAAAAGTTTGAAACTAACAAATGGTAAACTTGACCATTTCTAGATTTTGGACGAAATTGAAGTCGACGCCAAGCGAGCGTAAGGCGCTATCGAGGTATGTGAAGCATTTCCCTTTGTTCCTAGGCATGTTCTGGATGTGATAGGCTCGGCCGCGAGCCTTAAGTACGACTCCGTTCCCCGGAATTCGAGACGGAAAACCGCTCCAATTCCTTCAATTCAATTGAAGCTATTTTCTTACAAATTGCCTTTAAAGTGAGTTTTTGTACAAAACTTCCCTAAACGGAGTCGGAACACTTCCAAACGATTATGGATGACCTCATAAGGTCTATTAGCGATAATTTACATATGTTGCCTCGAGTTGGTCCGAGGCGGGCCCGCAAGGCCCGATATCTTCTGTAATACTTTAAATACTTCCGTTTTGTCCGATTTTCTCAGAAACCATCTGAACTATTATTTTGATTATGATACAACTATTTTTATGAAATTCTTACAAAATGATTTCTGAACATCTAAGAATCTGATTCTGATAATAATCTGTCGTGCCTTCCCAAGTAGGATATAGGCGCGTACTATGCATACTATCCGTATACTCTGATTTTGACTCGCCGTTTGGCACCCTTCAGTTTGATTGAGTCTGTATGTTGAGTCTGTATGTAAGTAGTTTCTCATTTATCGGTTCGTGTCTGTCTCAATGCATTCCTTCACTGCGTCCCGGGCCAGGTTCTGTTATCGTGCATATTTCTCTGCATTGTTCACCGCGTCCCTCGGCGTGCGGGCCGGGATCTGTATGTCTGTATGATATTATGATCTGTGTATGGGGATGGCGGCCAGGATGGCATATGATCTAATCTGATGCTGTCTGTCCACCGCGTCCCGTACTAAGAGGGCCGGGTTCTGTTACCGCGCCCCCAGACAGGGCCGGGATCTGTATGAATGTATGCATGTGCCATCTGTATTTATTTAAGCACATGCCTCTGTATGATTCTGTATGACTCTGTACTACTCTGCATGCATAATTCTGTCCGACATACTTCTGTCTGTCCGTCTGAATTACGACTATGTATGTATGTCTGTATGGATTTTTATTCGATACGCCCGTACGGACTCCGATTCTGTACATCTGTATGGATACTGATTCTGCTCGTCTGTCCGTATTATGATTCCGTCTGTCTGTCCGAACCATGATTCTGTTTATCTGTATGAACCACGACTCTGTATGTCTGTCTGGATCATGACTCTGTCCGTCCGTTTGATTTATGGGTCTGTCCGTTATATTTCTGTGACTCCGGTTCGGACTATGTTTATGTTTGCTATGTTTCTGCTTTACATACTCGGTACATTTTTTGTACTGACCCCCGCTCTTCGGGGGCTGCGCTACATGCCCGCAGGTACAGACGCACCAGGTGATACGCCGCCAGCGTAGGTTTCTGACTCTGCTGTTCGAAGAGCTCCTTTGATCCGGAGCGTACACTTTTGGTATATACCTTCTGTTTTCCGTATGTTCTGTATGTGTGGAAATTCTGGGTACGGCGGGGCCCTGTCCCGTCATATGATTCTGTATGTCTGTAGAGGCCTGTAGATAGATGTGTGGGTTACGGGTTTCGTCGGTATGTTAGCCTTATCGGCTTATATGTAAATGTCTGTATGTTCAGGTATGTATGTATATATATGTATGTTTGCGCGCGTGCCGTATCTGTATCGGCTTACTTCTGTAACATCTGTTTTTAAAAAAAAAAAAAAAAAAAAAAACATCCGTATGATTCGAAAATCGGTCGGGTAGGTATGTACGGGTAACCAGTTAGGGTACCAGTCGCGGCCCACGGGGTTGGGTCGTGATAGTTTTTCATGAAAGTAGCCAAATCTTCAAAATTTACTCGTTTACAAGCCACTCCAACTCCAAAATGAAATCATATTTGTGACTATGCGTTGCCCGGACTTCGATTAGTACTTCGTAGCTTCAAATTTCACTCAAAATCCTCAATTTTATGAGAGATTTAAGCCCCCTTTTTGTGTAGAATTTTCTGGAAATTTTCAGAGCATTTTGGAAGGTTTTTATGAAGAAAAATGGGGTTTTAACCCCTTTTTATAATTGGGTCGGCGGTACTGTAGCTGCAGTACTGCTGCAGTACTGTAGCGGTACTGTAGCGGTACTGTTGCTGTACTGTAGCAGTGCTGTTTCTGCGCGGCAGTTCAGTTTGTAACGTCTATAATTCTCTACTCTGAGGTCTTATCAACAAGAGGTTTGTTGAATTACAAACTAGACTCGATGAACTTCATTTTAGGCTTTTGAAACGCCTTAAAACTCCAAATATACATGGATATATACCCCTCCAAATCTGACTAAAAATCTTTCCAGCATTTCTCAAATTTTTGTCGAACTTATTTTCTTCAATTCTCTCGATCTCGAAATATTCCGAAACTCTCCATACATGATATTTATCACTTATTATACTAATAATGGCCATGTTCTCGTATTTCAAAATACTCTTTCCCGATTACGACTTACGAGATCATAATTTGTCTTTTTATTTTGTTGTTACATACTTCCCATGGCCTGTATCTTCCAAAACATCATGGGACATCTCCGATACTTCGTTGCTACGGTGATGTACATGTCATTCTCATTTTCTGAAAGTGCGGGGTGTAACAGAAGGCATGCGAAAAGGATAAAGAGTGGTAAAATAGAACAAAAGAGGAATGTGTGAGGCTCGAGAACCGATTCCAATAAGTGGGGCTAAAGGAGTAGTGAGTATGACGAGGGATGTGAAGCAAGAAAAGAATGATTAGGTCTTGCGACGATGCTAAGAGATTTAGGTCCTTGAAAGATATATAAAGGAATAAATGTGCAGCCATATTAATGTGGATGCCTCAGATATGGTAGTGCCTTTCTGAAAAGATGACTTAAGGGTGAAACGGAATTGCGCGTATAAATTAATATTTCATGAACTTCAGAGTCGATGCCACAAATGGAAAAAGGAGAAAAGTGTTCGAGGAGAAAGGAACCTAGGGAAGGTTAAGAATGAAAGTAGAAAAGGTATACTAATGGATTAGTCGAAGGAAGAGGAGAACATTTGAGAATGTTGACAAGAATGATGATATAGGCGCAAAATGAAAGAAAAACTTATGGTGAGAAGTTTCAATATGCTATGCACAGAGTTGGAAAGAGATTTCACAAAAGGACTATTGGAATATGAGGAGCCCCTAAAAAAAAAGGGGGGGGGGGGAGCATATTATGTTAGACTTAAAAGGGAATCGCAACAATTTCACACTTCAGAGGACGAAAATTTATTAGCTCAGGGCCGGAGTTCAAAATATATCGGCATACGAAGAGAATACATGAAAGAAGTAGAAACGAATTGACGATGAGTATACCGTGAGGTCGACATGAAGAAAAGAATAACTATGAGAGGGACCCTCCCGAAGTATTATGACACCCCATGAGGTCAGTTGAACATTCGAGGACGAATGTTCTAAAGGGGGGGAGGATGTTATAGCCCGTATTCTGTACGTTCGGATATTTCGAGATAGTCGTGATAAGTTGGGGGCAAGACCATTTTCAAAAAATTATTTTAATGTACAAGTTGTTATGAATATTATTTATGAATATTTTTATTATGGAAATATTGAGAAAGGCTAAGGGCAAAAAGGGAAATTCGCAAAATGGCTTATGATAATATTGTGGAAGGCTAGGGGTAAAATGGAAATTTCACAAAATGTTCAAGAAAATTCATGAAATAGGCCAAGTGGCCGGCCAAGGTAGCTATGGGCCTTGGCCCATATGAACCAATAATATATGTAGTAAAAGATGACAAATTAAGGACATAATTATTCTTTATTTTAAGAAGTTTCAAGAAAAAGGAGAAGGGGGGCATGTGTCCATATCCTATTTGATGAGGATACATATATATTGGAAAATTTCTCACATAATAAGACATAATCTTCTTCACAAGTTCAAGAAACATCAAGAAAGAGAAATATAGTGGTATTCGGCCATGGCAAGGAATTTGGTGCCATGGAAATTCATCAAGAAAAATTATTTTCTCATAGTGTTCCTAGCAATTGGAAGGTCCTTATTAACATGAAGGAGTTGTTAGAGCAATTAAATCATTCATTTGTGCAATATATACCCCTAGCCGAGTGAAGGGATAAAGGGAAAAAGGTATGTGCTCAACCTTCTCTTACATGTTTTATGGATGATTTGTGAGTATTGTAGAAGGTAGAAATGGATAAAATTCATGGAACATGGATATAGGGGTCATGGCCGAATGTATAGCATGTTGTGGACGTGATGAATTGATTTTTATTTAGTAGTTTGATTGTTGTGTTGTGGATTCCATGATGTAAAATGATGATTTGATGGTTTGAGATGAAGTTGTGATCATTGTGGGATTATTGAAGGAGCTAATGTGACACTGGCATGAAATCTTATACTTGTAGGAATAATGTTGTCAATGTGTAGTTATGGGTATAATGCATGAATTTGGAAGGGAGAAATGTGTTGATTTTATTGAGTTTGGAAGGTTGTAAATTGGTTGTTGTGATTGAATTGAACATAAGAAGAGTGTTGTCGAATTATGTAAAAGAAATTACTAACGTTAGAATGTAATTTGAATTGATTAACAAAGTTGTTAATATGTAGATTGTTGGTGTAGTTCATGAATTGGAAGAATATTGTCACGACCCAGCCCCGTGGGCCGCGACTGGTGCCCTATTTGGACACCCAAACAGACTTATGTACTGGATCGACATATCAAAGACTTAGTCAAACTTAACATACGTAAATTTTAAGCAGATGCTAAAACAAATGTCGTCTTAAGCGGTCGCCCATACAAAACATCACATCAAATCCGATAAGTTGGCGGAATACACATCGCCCAGATATACACACATATACAGACAAATGGGCCGTTTTGGCCATAATAGCAAACGGGACCGCATTAAGACGCAGATCATTATCACAAACGAACAAACATGACCCATGACCCACATATATGACTACAGGCCTCTACAAATCATGACAGAACATATGACGGAACAGGGCCCCGCCGTACCCAAATAGTCATATATACAGAATATGTATAACAGAAGATATGTACCAAAATATGAGCTCCGGATCAAAAGGAGTAATCCAAGTGGCAGAATATGTATCCTATACTGGAGGATCACCAAAACGAACGTCCGTACCTGCGGGCATGAAACGCAGCCCCCGAGGAAAGGGGGTCAGTACGAAATATGTACTGAGTATGCAAAGAAGGAAATACAGAGATCGAATCATAACCGAAGTGGGGAGTACAGAATATGGATACAGAATGAGTATATCAAAATATGTGCAGAAAACATATATATATATATATATATAATGCAAATAAAAATCATGCATAAGGCTCAGGAACGTGGCCGCCACTCCGACGCTGGCACCACAACACATCATACTCCAGAAGGTTTCATATCTCCGTACAATCCCCGAACATATCGTATCATTGTAACATATCATAACACCAGAACATATCATATGCCATATCACATCATAACACTGTATATAAGCGGTACCCGGCCCTATGGCGAGGTCTCGGGAACCGTAACACATCATACTGCCGAATATCACACAGTGCGAACGATCAAAAAACCGGCCCGGGATCCGGCGAACAATATCATAGTAGTAGGCACGAGCGGAGTAGTGCGGAAACCATATGCATACCAATAAATAAATTCCAGGACTCGACGAATAATTACACATATATATATACTGATATCAGAAGGGTCAAAGTAAGTATTGAGTCAATCGGAATTAGTATACAAAAGTTGCGAACTTTCAAATTACAAAACTTTCGGAAAACACTTCATAGGTCATTTTCTGAAAATTTAGTATCATTCATATTGAGGAGCTTTCAAATAACATTATCGGGTACTTCAAACGGAGCCTTAGAATCATATGCACATATCCGAAATATACATATCCAAACTTAGGCCATATCAAATATTTTTCGAACCACATCTGGAAACGTATCGACTAGTACTTCAAACATCATAGGCATGTGTCAAGTCATATGGAATAGTTTATGGAAATCAAAGACATAGGCCATCCTAGTGGCTCTAGGAGTAGAATTTTCTTTAGAGCATACATATATGTCATTCGATTATTTCATAAAGGTCATGCCAAAAAGGAAGAAAGGTAAGCTTTACATACCTCGATCGCTCACTACCAAACCTCGATCACTCGCCAAACAAATCCCAACACAAGTCCAAATTCATCAACAACCAACCAACAATACCAACAACCATACCAATAACATCACTAATCAATACAAAACACATTTTAACATTAGTAACCTTCCTTTCAACATAATCCATCAACATTCAATTCAACTACGAATTTTTCAAGCCGCTATCAACACTTACATACTCACTACCAATTTAAGATCATTCACGTGCAATTCAAAAGCATTTCATACCATTCTTGCAAAATATACAACAATCCCACCAAAACTATAATTTACCCGAAACCTCCAACCTTCGACACAACATTCACAACACATTTTTCATCTTCCAATTTAATCAACAACAACAACAATTTGCATCTTACACCTCCATTCCCATAATTACGTAAATTATAATGAAATCACATACTTTCCGACAACAACTTAACAACAAATTTTTCATGCTAACTAGAACCATTAATCTTTCATTTACATCACAAGGCCACAACAACATAATTAACATACTAAACAAATTCGATTCATCTTCCTTCACAAAAGGCACCACACGGCCACAACACACACACACACACACACACACACACACACGGCTCAGACACCACACACAACATCTCCATATTTTTCATTAAATTCTACTCACTATAACAATATAAATTTTCCATAAGAAAAGGGTAGAATTCTTACCTTTTCCAATTTTTCCTCTTGATAAAAAAAGTACTTTCTTGCCTCAAAATTTCTATCCCGCTGAAGAGGGTCTTCCAACTTAGTTCTAGAAAGTTATGATTTTTGGATCAAAGTTGATGGGCTAAAAATTTTCTTTTCTTTTCCTAAGGTGGCCGAATGCCCCCTTTTTTTTTTGCTTGCTCTCTTCTTTGTTTCTTGAAGGTTCTAGTTTGTGATGACAAGTTATGACCCCCTTTTTGTTATTTATTCCATGGTCTTAAATTTACATGGGCTTGGGCCCCTTATTATTCCTCATGGCCGGCCACCTCCATGTTGGGCCTCTTGTTTTCCCTTTTTTTTTTCATTTAAGCCCAAATTGTTGCGGGTCTTATTTTAAAATTCCCGAAACTAGTTTCTAGAATTTCCCATTTTTCCCTAGACCTTCCTCCATGTTTCCACATCAACATTTTCATAAACAACACATATATTAAATAAAGATCAAATTATGGCCTTATTTCTTGCAAGTCAAATTTATTTCGAATTTTCTGAATATGCAAAAATGTGGGATATAACATCCTCCCCCCCTTTAGAACATTCATCCTCGAATGTTAAATTAGCCTTATAGGTCTTACAAGCAATTTGGGGGAGGTTCTTTATATGGACAGCACATATAAATCATTCGTTAATCAACATAACCAATTAAGGAATTTAGATTACCTGAAGGCATAGGAAACAAGTGAGGGTACTTCTTCTTCATCTCATCCTCCGCTTCCCAGGTCATTTCTTCTCTATTATTGTTTCGCCACAAGACCTTAACAGAGGGTACATTTTTGGTGCGTAGTCTCCTCACCTGCCGATCCAGAATAGCTACAGGTTGTTCTTCATAGGACAATTCTTCCGTTACCCGAATATCTCCTATGGGGAATACTCTGGAAGGATCACCAATACATTTACGAAGCATTGACACATGAAATACCGGATGTACTGCCTCCAGATCGGATGGTAAGTCTAGCTCGTAGGCGACCTCGCCTATCTTCCGAATAATCTGATAAGGCCCAATATATCTCGGACTGAGCTTTCCTTTTCTACCGAATCGCATTACACCTTTCATAGGCGACACTTTCAGAAATACCCAATCACCAATCTGAAACTCTAAAGGTTGACGCCGTTTATCCGAATATGATTTCTGTCGACTCTGGGCTGCTAATAGCCGCTCTCGAATGAGTTTCACCTTATTGACTGCCTACTGGACTATATCTGGACCGATCAACTTTGTTTCACCCACATCAAACCAACCAATCGGAGATCTGCACCTTCTACCATATAAGGCTTCATACGGTGCCATCTGGATGCTGGAATGATAACTATTATTATAAGAAAATTCGATAAGCGGCAAATGATCATCCCAACTACATCTGAAATCAATAACACAGGCCCGTAGCATATCTTCCAGCGTCTGAATAGTACGCTAGGCCTGTCCGTCGGACTGAGGATGGAATGTTGTGCTAAGACTCACCTGAGTCCCCAATCCCTCCTGAAATGACCTCCAAAAATTTGCTGTAAACTGAGCACCTCTGTCGGTTATAATAGATATAGGAACTCCGTGGAGCCTTACTATTTCTTTAATATACAATCTGGCATAATCCTCAGCCGAATAAGTAGTCCTGACCGGAAGAAAATGGGCTGATTTCGTCAGTCTATCAACAATAACCCATATAGAATCATACCTGCGTGGAGTGCGCGGTAAACCTGTAATGAAATCCATATTGATTATTTCCCATTTCCAAGCTGGGATTTCCATTTCCTGTAACAATCCGCCGGGCTTTTGATGCTCGATCTTAACTTGTTGGCAATTTGGGCACTGAGCGACGAACTCTGCAATATCTCTTTTCATACCATCCCACCAATATAAACATCTGATATCATGGTACATTTTAGTGGATCCGGGATGAACAGAATACCGAGCATAATGTGCTTCTCCCATAATCTGTCGCCGCAGCCCTGCAACGTCAGGCACACATAACCTGCCACTATATAATAATACCCCGTCAGATAAAATCTCGAACTGGGTCTTCTCCTTATCAAGGGCCGCATCTCTGTACTGTACCAAAATAGGATCCTCATATTGGCGTCGTTTCACTTCTTCCATAATAGACGATTCAGCAACTTCTCGGACTGTAACCCCAACATTTCCAGAATCAGCCAAACGGACTCCAAGACTGGCTAGCTGATGAATTGCACGAACTAATTCCTTTCTTTCTGGCTGCACATCGATCAAACTGCCCATGGACTTGCGGCTTAGTTCATCTGCTACAACGTTGGCTTTTCCAGGATGATACAAAATATCGACGTCATAATCTTTCAACAATTTAAGCCATCTTCTCTGTCGCAAATTCAGCTCATTTTGCTTAAAAATATACTGAAGGCTTTTGTGGTCCGTATAGATATCAACATGGACCCCATATAAGTAATGCCGCCATATCTTCAAAGCATGAATCACCGCGGCTAATTCCAGATCGTGGGTAGGATAATTTCTCTCGTGCGGTCTGAGCTGCCGGGAAGCATAGGCTATAACTCGACCATGCTGCATTAATACACAACCTATCCCAATACCGGAAGCATCACAATAGATAACATACCCATCTGACCCCTCTGGAAGAGCTAGAACTGGAGCTATAATTAATTTTTCCTTCAGCAACTGGAAGCTGCGTTCACACACATCGGTCCACTGAAATTTTGTTGCCTTCTGAGTTAACTTTGTCAATGGTGCTGCAATAGAAGAAAAATTCTCCACAAATCTCCTGTAATATCCGACTAATCCCAGAAAACTGCGTACCTCAGTCGGTGTCGTGGGCCTAGGCCAATTCTGTACAGCCTCGATCTTCTGTGTATCGACCCGAATACCATCTGCTCCGACGATATGCCCCAAGAATGCCACTGACGTTAACCAGAATTCACATTTGAAGAATTTAGCATATAATTTCTGTTGCCGCAGTGTGCCAAGTACGATCCTCAGATGATCCGAATGCTCCTCTGCTGATCGTGAATAAACCAGAATATCATCAATAAACACAATCACGAACATGTCGAGGAACGGCCTGAATACCCGATTCATAAAATCCATAAACACTGCTGGAGCATTAGTTAACCCAAAAGACATCACCCTGAACTCAGAATGCCCGTACCGGGTCCTGAAAGCAGTCTTTGGAATGTCTGCCTCTCGTACCCGCACCTGATGATAACCCGAACGTAAATCTATCTTCGAAAAATATTTGGCACCCTGCAACTGATCAAATAAATCATCAATCCTGGGAAAGGGGTATTTATTTTTGATAGTCACCTTATTCAGCTGTCTGTAATCAATACACATCCGCAACGACCCGTCTTTCGTTCTCACAAATAATACCGGTGCTCCCCAGGGAGACGTACTGGGTCTGATGAAGCCTTTTTCTAATAGATCTTTCAGCTGCTCTTTCAACTCTTTCAATTCGGCAGGTGCCATTCTGTAAGGAGGAATAGATATAGGCTGGGTATCTGGCAATACATCTATCGTAAAGTCTATCTCCCGTTCAGGTGGGAGACCTGGAAGCTCATCCGGAAATACATCTGGAAATTCATTAACAACCGGAACTGACTGGAGAGTAGGTGTTTCTGCTTCAGTATCATGCACTCGAACCAAATGACAGATATACCCTTTCTGGATCATCTTCTTAGCCTTGAGGTATGAAATAAACTTACCTCTCGGCGACGCTGTATTTCCTGCCCATTCTATAACTGGTTCCCCTGGAAACTGGAAACGAACCACCTTTTTCTGGCAATCAACATTAGCATAACAGGAGGCTAACCAGTCCATACCCATAATAACATCAAATTCCATCATATCTAATTCTACCAAATCGGCCTTAGTGCAACGGCCACATATAATCACAGAACAATCTCTATATACCTGCCTCGCTATAATAAAATCCCCAACCGGCGTAGCTACCTCGAATGGTTCTATAAGTTCAGGTGTTATCCCAATTTTACTAGCGACAAGGGGAGAAATATATGATAAAGTAGAACCCGGATCGATCAATGCATACACATGTCACGACCCAACCTCGTGGGCCGCGACCAGTGCCCTAGCTGGGCACCTATACGTACCCGATACCCAAATTAGCATATTATCAGAATAATAATATAATAATAACATTAGTGGATGCTACAGAATTTAGCCGAAGAGCAGACTTGGCACACAGAAGCCGATAAGGCTATCATAAAACAAAACATCCCAAACATATGTACAGAACCCACACAGGTGTATCCACAGACCTCTACAGAACATATCATAATCATAAGACGGGACAGGGCCCCTTCATACCCAGAACAAAGCACATATCCAGATAGCAGTGACAGACTGTACCAAAAGATGGGCTCTGAAGAAGAGAGCGCCCCAAAATAGCAGAAGTGGGATCCTAAACAGATGGATCAGCGAACTTGTCGTCTGTACCTGCGCGACATGAAAACGCAGCACCCGAAGAAAGGGGGTCAGTACGAAATATGTACTGAATATGCAAAGCGGAATCACAGAAGTCAAATCATAATGATTACAGAAAATGAGTACAAAATCCAGAGTGTCAAGTGCATATTTCCAAAACCGACAGAATGTGTACAGAAACATATGTCATATCATATCATATCCGGTCCCTGCCACGGGACTCGACAGACAGAATGTGGCCACCCTCCCGACGCTGGTGCCACTATACAGAGGAATCGGAAAAAGGGGCGTGGCCCCGTATCATAATATGTCATATCAAAATGGCCATAACAGATCAGATCAGAATAGGCGGACATGGCACATCATACTCCACAAACCCATGTATGCGTATACCTGCCCCCTCACATCGGGACGCAGCGAACAATGCAGAGAATTACGCTTGACAACATATCCTGGCCCGGGCTCAGTGTGGGAAACATTGGGACATCCACAAATGGAGTAGTGAGAGACTAATGCAATTTAAAAATATCATAAGTATTTTCAAAGACTCGATGAGGCGTAGCAAAGACAAACAAATCAAATGGAGTCGGACGGAATCATAATAAATGTATTCCAGATATCATAATAAATTACAGAAGTCTAACTTTCCCGAAGTCATTCCGGGTGTCAAAATAATGTATAAGGTTTAATAGAATATTTAAAATAATATTCGTTAAGCGATTAGTAGGGTAATTAAAACATTTCTTTCAAAAATCACTTAAAAAGGAAGCTTTAGCATATTAGGGGCAAAACCGTAAATAGTGGGCCCACCTCAGAACAAATAAGGCGGCGGGCTCAAATTGTGCCCTCCAAACATATAATATCATCTACGAAGGTTATACAGACATTCTATGACTTTCTGAGTAATTTAGAGCACAATTGCATAATTTCAGAAAAAGCGTATCAAAATGGCTCAATTCTACTGAAGGAAAAACTGAAATTTTGTCTTGCGGATTCCGAGGGCCAAGAGGTCCTTCGAGGCCCGGATCCGACCCTAATACACTAAAGGCATGCCAAGGGAAGAATTGGGTTTGCTTTACATACCTTTCACGCTCCTTAAGCCTTTCCAATCTCACTTCCCGTTTCGTCGAAAAACTGCAATTGGTCAAGTTTACCAATTGTGAATTATTAATGCCATTATTTCAACTTAAAGCATATTTGGCTACCGAAATTTCGGCAGCACTTCCCCTATACATAAGACACCCCGAGAATTCAACTCGGCTATAAATCATCAACAACAACCCAAACGACAACAACAATATCAACAATGAACATTAAAAACACAAATATCCTTCAACTAGTCATTTTTCTCACAAGTTGACATAATCTTCAATTCAACCCAACTTTCAACTAAGATCAATAATTTCATATCCAACAACCATCATGATCATCACCATATAAATCTAAAGACATCTCATACCATTTCCCTTAGGATATACACTTGATATACATGATATACACTTTTCCGCCAAAAGCATAACTTATGCAAAACATCAAATCTTTGGCATATAATTTCATAACAAGTTTCCAACTTCCAAATTCATCAATGAACATCATAATTCACAACCAAACACTTCATTTCCTTAATGTCAGAAAATCATACTAAAACGACATAAGTGTTCACATTCCAATTCAACACAAACTTATATCATTCTAGCTTAATTCACATTACAAACATCACAATACCAACACTCCAACACATTACACAACTTGATTCCTATTTATTCCAAGACCATTACACCACACGGCCATATGCTCATTTTGCAACATCAACTAAATTCATCCAACTTTCAATTCCCATATGCATTTCATTACAATCATGACTAGATTATAACATAAATTCAACACATAGAGGCTATATATGTAGTATATACCCACGGCTACACACTCACACACACACCCACTTTGCAAACTTCTATTTCTTCATACAATCAACACATTTCCATAAACTACAACACAATCAAAACTTCATAACACCAATAAAAGGTAGAAATTCTTACCTTTTCTTCAAGTTTTCTTCACTTGGACTTGTGTTCAACTTTGGTGAATTGGATGCTCCCCACTCCAAACCAACTATACCAAGTTACAAAGGAACCTTAACTTAGTAGGAAAATCACAAAAGAAAAATTTTTGGAACAAGATTTTTGAGGGCTATTTTTGCCCCTCAAACCCGAGAACCTCACTTTCTCTCCTCTTCTATTTTTTTGCTCTTGCTTGCTTCTAATGGATACACATGAAGACTTTGTCTTCTTATATAAAGTTGTCACATGCCATGCACATGACATAATTAATTTGGGCTTGGGCCAAGGCCTACTATGGCCGGCCACCCTTGTCTCTTTGGGCTTCAATTTGTTTCACATTTTGCAAGCCCAATAAGGTGTGGATCGTATTTTATAATTCCCGAAACTAATTTACAAGATTCCAAAATTACCCTTAGCCTTGTCCCACGCTTTCATGATTCTATTCTTTCATGCATAACTCCTATGTTCAACAAAATATCAAATTTGACATTATATCTCCAAAAATCCAATATTTCCACGTTTTTCCAAATGTGTGAAAACACGGGATATAACATCCTCCCCCCCTTTAGAACATTCGTCCTCGAATGTAAAATTAGTCTTATAGGGTTGAAAAAAAAACACTTTGGGGGAGTTTATGTTTATACACCACATATATGACATATGATTGATATTGAAATGAAATTAAGCAGGGATTTGAGGTTACCTGTGACTATAGGGAACAGATGAGGATATTTCTTCTTCCGACTCCCAGGTCATCTCCTCCCGGTTATCATTCCGCCACAGTACCTTAACGGAGGCCACATCTTTATTTCGGAGCCTCCTGACCTGGCGATCCAAAATAGATACGGGCTGCTCCTCGTACGATAACTGCTCCGTCACCTGAATATCATCAGGAGGGAATACTCTGGAAGGGTCACCAATGCATCTGCGAAGCATAGAGACATGGAATACCGGATGTACCGCTTCCAAATCAGGTGGCAATTCTAACTCATAGGCGACATTTCCAACCTTCCGAACAATCTGATAAGGCCCAATATAACGCGGACTGAGCTTACCCTTTCTGCCGAACCGCATCACGCCTTTTATAGGCGATACCTTCAGAAATACCCAATCGCCTACCTGAAACTCCAACGGTCGACGCCATTTATCCGCGTATGACTTCTGTCGACTCTGGGCTGCCAACAGTCGCTCTCGAATAAGTTTTACCTTATCCACGGCCTGCTGGACCATATCTGGGCCAATCAATTCTGACTCGCCAATATCAAACCAGCCAATCGGCGATCTGCATTTCCTGCCATATAGAGCCTCGTACGGAGCCATCTGGATGCTGGAATGGTAACTGTTATTATATGCAAACTCAATCAATGGCAAGTGATCATCCCAGCTGCCTCTGAAATCAATAACGCAGGCCCGCAACATATCCCCCAGCGTCTGTATAGTGCGCTAGGCCTGCCCGTCGCTCTGAGGATGAAATGCGGTGCTCAGACTCACCTGAGTCCCTAGTCCCTCCTGAAAAGATCTCCAGAAATGCGCCGTAAACTGGGCGCCTCTGTCAGAAATAATAGATATAGGAACTCCGTGCAGCTTCACAATCTCCTTAATATAGAGCCTGGCATAATCCTCGGCGGAATAGGTAGTCCTGACGGGAAGAAAATGGGCTGATTTCGTCAGCCTATCAACGACGACCCAGATGGAATCATACTTCCGTGGAGTGCGAGGCAATCCTGTAATGAAGTCCATATTAATAACCTCCCACTTCCAAGTCGGGATTTCCATCTCCTGCAACAGTCCACCCGGCTTCTGATGCTCAATCTTGACCTGCTGACAATTAGGACACTGGGCGACGAACTCTGCAATATCCCGCTTCATACCGTCCCACCAGTATAAGCATCGAAGATCATGGTACATCTTCGTAGACCCAGGATGGACCGAATAGCGAGCATAATGTGCCTCGCTCATAACCTGCTGTCGAAGGCCTGCAATATCAGGTACACACCACCTGCCTCTGTATCACATAGTGTCGTCCGGTGAAAACTCGAACGGAGTCCTCTCCTTATCATAGGCTGTGTCCCTGTACCGAGGTAAGACAGGATCCTCAAACTGATGCCGCTTAATATCGTCCCTGATAGATGACTCAGAAACCCCTCAAACAGAAATCCGTGTATCTCCAGAATCGGCCAGACGAACCCCGAGACTAGCCAACTGCTGAATATCACGGGCTATCTCTCTCCTGTCTGGCTGTAAATCGGCCAAACTGCCCATAGACTTCCGACTGAGCGCATCGGCAACAACATTAGCCTTACCCGGATGATACAGAATATCCACGTCATAATCTTTCAGAAGCTCCAGCCACCTCCGCTGTCGCAAATTAAGTTCTCTCTGCCTGAAAATATACTGGAGACTCTTATGATCAGTATAGATATCCACATGATCGCCATATAAATCTTGTCTCCATATCTTCAGAGCATGAATCACCGCTGCGAGCTCCAGATCGTGGGTAGGATAATTCTTCTCATGCTTTTTGAGCTGCCGGGAAGCATACGCTATAACTCTGCCGTGCTGCATCAATACACAACCTAACCCCATGCCAGAAGCGTCACAATAAATAACATACCCGTCCGGTCCCTCTGGAAGAGTCAGAACTGGGGCTGTAGTCAGCTTCTCCTTCAGAAACTGGAAGCTCCGTTCACTAGCGTCAGACCACTGGAACTTAGCTCCCTTCTGAGTCAGCCTTGTCAAAGGCACTGAAATCGAAGCAAACTTCTCCACAAACCTCCTGTAATAACCTGCTAACCCCAGGAAACTGCGTACCTCTGTGGGCGTCGTAGGTCTGGGCCAATTCTTCACGGCCTCAATCTTCTGTGTGTCCACCCGGACACCATCAGCTGCAATAATATGCCCCAAGAAGGCCACTGAAGACAGCCAGAATTCGCACTTAGAAAATTTCGCATATAACTTCTGATGCCGGAGTACCCCTAATACCGATCTCAGATGATCTGCGTGCTCCGCCTCTGACCGAGAATAAACCAGGATATCATCAATGAATACAATTACAAACATATCCAAGAATGGCCTGAATACCCGGTTCATCAAATCCATGAATACTGCGGGAGCATTTGTCAGCCCAAAAGACATAACCCTGAACTCGTAGTGCCCATATCGGGTCCGAAAAGCTGTCTTAGGGATATCGGCCTCTCGTACTCGCACCTAGTGGTAACCGGATCGAAGATCTATCTTCGAAAAACACTTAGCGCCTGCAGCTGATCAAACAAATCATCAATCCTGGGGAGGGGGTATTTATTCTTTATAGTTACCTTATTTAGCTGCCGATAATCAATACACATACGCAGCGACCCGTCTTTCTTACGCACAAATAATACCGGGGCTCCCCAAGGCGAAGTACTGGGTCTGATGAAGCCCTTATCCAACAAATCTTTCAGCTGCTCCTTCAACTCCTTTAACTCTGCAGGCGCCATTCTATACGGAGGAATAGAGATAGGCTGAGTGTCTGGGAGTAAGTCAATAGAGAAGTCTATCTCCCGCTCTGGAGGAAGACCTGGAAGCTCGTCGGGAAAAACATCTGGAAATTCATTAATCACGGGGAATGACTGAAGTGTCGGCGTCTCGGCGTCCAAGTCTTGCACCCGAACCAGATGATAGATATAACCCTTTCTGATCATTTTCTTTGCCTTAAGGTATGAAATAAACTTACCTTTCGGCGATGCTGTATTACCAGCCCAATTTATAACTGGCTCCCCGGGAAACTGGAAGCGAACTACCTTATTCTGGCAGTCAACATTAGCGTAACAGGAAGCTAGCCAACCCATACCCATAATAACATCAAATTCAGTCATATCTAACTCTACCAGATCTGCCTTAGTGTCACGGTCACAAACGATCACAGAACAGTCTTTATAAACCTGTTTCGCTACAACAAAATCCCCTATCGGTGTGGCTACCTCAAATGGCTCTATAGGTTCAGACATAATACCAATTTTACCGGCAACAAGGGGTGAAATATATGATAAAGTCGAACCTGGATCAATTAATGCATACACAGACCGAGAGAAGACCAATAAGGTACCTGTGACGACATTAGGAGATGCCTCCTGATCCTGGCGGCTGGCCAAAGCATAAATGCGGTTCGAAGGACCGCTAATACCAGAAGCTCCACCACGGCCTCTGCCGCGACCCGCTGGTGCCGAAATACCCTGCCCCGTAGGGCGCATAGCCACTGACGAAGATGAAGACCCAGCGGCTGATCCGGTAGGCTGCGCTGCACCACCCGAACTACCCTTATACGGGCAATCTCTCACAGAATGGCCCTGACGGCCACAAGAAAAACACGCACCGGTGGCTCTGTAGCACTCTCCCGTATGGTATCTGCCGCAAAAAGAACACTGAACCCTGGGTGGCCTTATCTGACCAGAACCCCTACCTGTCCGTGAACCTGAAACCCTGGAGCTCTGGCCCGCTCCTGAATACCCTGGGCTCTCGAACCTGCGACCTGTAGGCTGGGGAGGCGCGCTCTGCGCCGGCTGAGATGAGAATCTGCTAGGCTGCTGCGGCGGTTGGGGCTGTCTGCCCCGAAAATCTCCAGATGACCTGGCCCTCTTGGGCTGTCTCCGATCCTGGCCCCTGTCAGGCTGGTGTCCTCCTCTGCCCCGATCCTCCATGCCCTGGGCATGGGCCTGGATACGGGCAATGTCCATACCGGGCTGAGCAGCCAATACTAAGCAACTATCAACAAAATACCGATCCAGCCCCATAATATATCTGTGCATCCGGTCCGCCATAGTAGCCACCACAGTAGGTGCATATCGGGCCAAGGAATCAAACTCCAAACTATAGTCCCGGATACTGCGGCCCTTCTGCCTCAATAATAAGAATCTATCAGATCTGGCGCGTCGCAACTCTGGGGGCAGAAAATGTCCAAGAAATGTCTGAGAAAAATCGCCCCAAACTGCTGGAGGAGCGCCGTCCCCCCTGGATAGCCCCCATGACTCGTACCAGTTCGCCGCCACATCATATTACCGGTACGAAGCTAACGCGACTGACTCTGTCTCGGAAGCATTAATCAAATCTAGAGTGCGTCGCACCTTCCTGATAAACTCCTCAGGATCCTCCTCGGGCTTTGTCCCGAAGAACTCTGGAGGGTTACAAGTCAAAAACTCACGGGCTCTCGAACTATCACGCCTGACTGTCCGGTCACCTCCCAGTCCATGCCCCTGAACATGCCCTGCCACCAGTCTCGTCAGCAACTGGACTGCCTCCCTCATAGACTGATCCTCAGTGCCTGGCCGAGGAGCTGGAGGCTCAGGTACTGGAACTGCGGGAGCTGGCGGTGGAGCCGCCCCCCGATCTGCGGCTGCGGCCGCCCCAATCTCCTCCACGAGTGGGGGTGTAGACGAACCCTCTGTCTGGGGCAAAGTCCCCGGAGCAATATGTGCCTGGGCCCTGGTAATCCTCTGGACCCGGCTAGTCTCTCCCAAGGCTGCTGACTTGGCCTTTTGGGCCGCTGTTGCCTTTTTTGGAGGCATATCTGCAAGCATAGCCACTCGTTAGGGAGGGGTCATCCTGATAACACAGCTCTATCGCACGATCTAAGACAGAAAGAAGGGTAGTATTCTAAATGCCCTGTAGCCTCCTGTTTATAGGTGTGGTGCACAACACACTGATAAACAAGACTCTACTAGACACGGTCTGTGGACATTCCAAGGACGAACTGCTCTGATACCACTTTTGTCACGACCCAACCCCGTGGGCCGCGACCAGTGCCCTAGCTGGGCACCTATACGTACCCGATACCCAAATTAGCATATTATCAGAATAATAATATAATAATAACATTAGTGGATGCTACAGAATTTTGCCGAAGAGCAGAATTGGCACACAGAAGCCGATAAGGCTATCATAAAACAAAACATCCCAAACATATGTACAGAACCCACACAGGTGTATCCACATACCTCTACAGAACATATCATAATCATAAGACGGGACAGGGCCCCGTCATACCCAGAACAAAGCACATATCCAGATAGCAGTGACCGACTGTACCAAAAGATGGGCTCTGAAGAAGAGAGCGCCCCAAAATAGCAGAAGTGGGATCCTAAACAGATGGATCAGCGAACCTGTCGTCTGTACCTGCGCGGCATGAAAACGCAGCCCCCGAAGAAAGGGGGTCAGTACGAAATATGTACTGAATATGCAAAGCGGAATCACAGAAGTCAAATCATAATGATTACAGAAAATGAGTTCAAAATCCAGAGTGTCAAGTGCATATTTCCAAAACCGACAGAATGTGTACAGAAACATATGTCATATCATATCATATCCGGTCCCTGCCATGGGACTCGGCAGACAGAATGTGGCCACCCTCCCGACGCTGGTGCCACTATACAGAGGAATCGGAAAAAGGGGCGTGGCCCCGTATCATAATATGTCATATCAAAATGGCCATAACAGATCAGATCAGAATAGGCGGACATGGCACATCATACTCCACAAATCCATGTACGCGTATACCTGCCCCCTCACATCGGGACGCGGCGAACAATGCAGAGAATTACGCTTGACAACATATCCTCGCCCGGGCTCAGTGTGGGAAACATTGGGACATCCACGAATGGAGTAGTGAGAGACTAATGCAATTTAAAAATATCATAAGTATTTTCAAAGACTCGATGAGGCGTAGCAAAGACAAACAAATCAAATGGAGTCGGACGGAATCATAATAAATGTATTCCAGATATCATAATAAATTACAGAAGTCTAACTTTCCCGAAGTCATTCCGGGTGTCAAAATAATGTATAAGGTTTAATATAATATTTAAAATAATATTCGTTAAGCGATTAGTAGGGTAATTAAAACATTTCTTTCAAAAATCGCTTAAAAAGGAAGCTTTAGCATATTAGGGGCAAAACCGTAAATAGTGGGCCCACCTCAGAACAAATAAGGCGGCGGGCTCAAATTGTGCCCTCCAAACATATAATATCATCTACGAAGGTTATACAGACATTCTATGACTTTCTGAGTAATTTAGAGCACAATTGCATAATTTCAGAAAAAGCGTATCAAAATGGCTCAATTCTACTGAAGGAAAAACTGAAATTTTGTCTTGCGGATTCCGAGGGCCAAGAGGTCCTTCGAGGCCCGGATCCGACCCTAATACACTAAGGGCATGCCAAGGGAAGAATTGGGTTTGCTTTACATACCTTTCACGCTCCTTAAGCCTTTCCAATCTCACTTCCCGTTTCGTCGAAAAACTGCAATTGGTCAAGTTTACCAATTGTGAATTATTAATGCCATTATTTCAACTTAAAGCATATTTGGCTACCGAAATTTCGGCAGCACTTCCCCTATACATAAGACACCCCGAGAATTCAACTCGGCTATAAATCATCAACAACAACCCAAACGACAACAACAATATCAACAATGAACATTAAAAACACAAATATCCTTCAACTAGTCATTTTTCTCACAAGTTGACATAATCTTCAATTCAACCCAACTTTCAACTAAGATCAATAATTTCGTATCCAACAACCATCATGATCATCACCATATAAATCTAAAGACATCTCATACCATTTCCCTTAGGATATACACTTGATATACATGATATACACTTTTCCGCCAAAAGCATAACTTATGCAAAACATCAAATCTTTGGCATATAATTTCATAACAAGTTTCCAACTTCCAAATTCATCAATGAACATCATAATTCACAACCAAACACTTCATTTCCTTAATGTCGGAAAATCATACTAAAACGACATAAGTGTTCACATTCCAATTCAACACAAACTTATATCATTCTAGCTTAATTCACATTACAAACATCATAATACCAACACTCCAACACATTACACAACTTGATTCCTATTTATTCCAAGACCATTACACCACACGGCCATATGCTCATTTTGCAACATCAACTAAATTCATCCAACTTTCAATTCCCATATGCATTTCATTACAATCATGACTAGATTATAACATAAATTCAACACATAGAGGCTATATATGTAGTATATACCCACGGCCACACACTCACACACACACCCACTTTGCAAACTTCTATTTCTTCATACAATCAACAAATTTCCATAAACTACAACACAATCAAAACTTCATAACACCAATAAAAGGTAGAAATTCTTACCTTTTCTTCAAGTTTTCTTCACTTGGACTTGTGTTCAACTTTGGTGAATTGGATGCTCCCCACTCCAAACCAACTATACCAAGTTACAAAGGAACCTTAACTTAGTAGGAAAATCACAAAAGAAAAATTTTTGGAACAAGATTTTTTAGGGCTATTTTTGCCCCTCAAACCCGAGAACCTCACTTTCTCTCCTCTTCTATTTTTTTGCTCTTGCTTGCTTCTAATGGATACACATGAAGACTTTGTCTTCTTATATAAAGTTGTCACATGCCATGCACATGACATAATTAATTTGGGCTTGGGCCAAGGCCTACTATGGCCAGCCACCCTTGTCTCTTTGGGCTTCAATTTGTTTCACATTTTGCAAGCCCAATAAGGTGTGGATCGTATTTTATAATTCCCGAAACTAATTTCCAAGATTCCAAAATTACCCTTAGCCTTGTCCCACGCTTTCATGATTCTATTCTTTCATGCATAACTCCTATGTTCAACAAAATATCAAATTTGACATTATATCTCCAAAAATCCTATATTTCCATGTTTTTCCAAACGTGTGAAAACACGGGATATAACAACACAGCTTGAGAGAAGACCAATAATGTACTTGTGACAACATTTGGAAACACCTCCTGATCCTGTCGGCTAGCCAATGCATATATGCGGTTCGAAGGACCGCTAGAATCAGAAACCCCGCCACGGCCTCTACCGCGGCCCGCTGATGCTGGCATACCTCGCCCTGCAGGGCGCGTAACTGAAGGAGTGGAAGACGAACCAGCAGCTGATCCTGTCGGCTGAGCTGTACCACCAGAACCACCCGCCAACAGATATTCTCATAATATGGCCCTGGCGGCCACAAGAAAAATAGGCACCTGTAGCTCTATAGCACTCTCCTGGGTGAGACCTCCCACAGTAAGAACACCGGGGTATGGGTGGCCTAGACTGACTGGGACCTCTACTCGTCTGAGAACCTGAGGCTCTGGAACTCTGGCCTGCTCCAGACTGCCCTGCCCCGCCAAACCGTCTACATGTAGACTGTGTACTCCGGCCTGACGGCGGAGGATATCTACTAGACCGCTTCTACTGAGGCTGCCCGCCTCGAGACTCTCCAGAATACCCAACTGACCTAGCCCGCTTGGGCGGTCTCCTATCACGATCTCTGCCCGACTGATCCTCTCTGTGCCGGTCCTCCATCCCTTGCGCATAAGCCTGTAACCGGGCAATGTCCATACCAGTCTGCGATGCCATCGCCATACAGCTGTTAATCAAGTAGCGATCCAGCCCTATCACATACCGGTGCATCCGATCAAGCATCTCAGCTACTATGGCAGGTGCGTATCTAGCCAGAGAATCAAACTCCAAGATGTACTCTCGGACACTCCTGCCTCTCTACCGCAGCTGCAGAAATCTATCAACTCTCGCCCGCCGCAACTCTGGGGGCAAAAAGTGGCTGAGAAAGGCGGCTATAAACTCGTCCCATACGGCCGGTGGAGCATCCTCACCTCTGGACAACTCCCAAGACTCGTACCAATTAATCGCAACATCTCGCAATCTGTGTGAAGCTAACTCGACAGACTCGGTCTCAGAAGCCCTGACTAGTCTCAACGAGCGCTGCATCTGTCGAATGAAATCCTGGGGGTCCTCTTCGGGCTTTGACCCGTAAAACTCCGGGGGACCACAAGTCAAGAAATCCCGAACCCTCAGACTGTCACGTCTGTCCATATCATCACCCCCTAGCCCGCGTCTGCGAGCCTGTCCTGCTACCAATGTCGTCAACAACTGAACAACCTCTCTCATCGCCCTGTCCTCCGCCCCTGGCTGAGGAGCTGGAGGCTCGGGCGCTGGAGCCTCTGGAGCTAATGGTGGAGCCGCTTCAGGCTCCTCTGATGATGATGACGTAGCAGAGCCCGCTGACTGCGGCGCAATATCGGGCATAGTCTGAACATGAGCCCGAGTAACCCTCTGTATCTGACTGGTCTCTCCTGCCACTGCTTTGCCCTTCTGGGCAGCCGTCGTCTTCTTCGGAGGCATCACTGTAAACATGACAATTGTTCAGAAGAGATCATCCTAATAGCATAGCTCTATCGCACGATCTAAGATCCAAAGAAAAGTAACACCCTAAATGTCCTGTAGCCTCCTGTTTATAGATGTGGTGCACAACACCCCGATAAACAAGACTCTACTAGACACGGCCTGTAGACATTCCGAGGACAAACCGCTCTGATACCACTTCTGTCACGACCCAGCCCCGTGGGCCGCGACTGGTGCCCTATTTGGACACCCAAACAGACTTACGTACAGGATCGACATATCAAAGACTTAGTCAAACTTAACATATGTAAATTTTAAGCAGATGCTAAAACAAATGTCGTCTTAAGAGGTCGCCCGTACAAAACATCACATCAAATCCGATAAGTTGGCGGAATACACATCGCCCAGATATACACACATATACAGACAAATGGGCCATTTTGGCCATAATAGCAAACGGGACCGCATTAAGACGCAGATCATTATCACAAACGAACAAACATGACCCATGACCTACATATATGACTACAGGCCTCTACAAATCATGACAGAACATATGACAGAATAGGACCCCGCCGTACCCAAATAGTCATATATACAGAATATGTATAACAGAAGATATGTACCAAAATATGAGCTCCGGATCAAAAGGAGTAATCCAAGTGGTAGAATAGGTATCCTATACTGGAGGATCACCAAAACGAACGTCCGTACCTGCGGGCATGAAACGCAGCCCCCGAGGAAAGGGGTCAGTACGAAATATGTACTGAGTATGCAAAGAAGGAAATACAGAGATCCGAATCATAACCGAAGTGGGGAGTACAGAATATGGATACAGAATGAGTATATCAAAATCTGTGCAGAAAACATATATATATATATATATATATATATATATATATATATATATATATATATATATATATCATGCAAATAAAAATTATGCATAAGGCTGAGGAACGTGGCCGCCACTCCGACGCTGGCACCACAACACATCATACTCCAGAAGGTTTCATATCTCCGTACAATCCCCGAACATATCGTATCATCGTAACATATCACAACACCAGAACATATTATATGCCATATCACATCATAACACCACATATAAGCGGTACCCGGCCCTATGGCGAGGTCTCAGGAACCGTAACACATCATACTGCCGAATATCACAGTGCGCACGAGCACAAAACCGGCCCGGGATCCGGCGAACGATATCATAGTAGTAGGCACGAGCGGAGTAGTGCGGAAACCATATGCATACCAATAAATAAATTCCAGGACTCGACGAATAATTACACATATATATATACTGATATCAGAAGGCTCAAAGTAAGTATCGAGTCAATCGGAATTAGTATACAAAAGTTGCGAACTTTCAAATTACAAAACTTTCGAAAAACACTTCAAAGGTCATTTTCTGAAAATTTAGTATCATTCATAGTGAGGAGCTTTCAAATAACATTATAGGGTACTTCAAACGGAGCCTTAGAATCATATGCACATATCCGAAATATACATATCCAAACTTAGGCCATATCAAATATTTTTCGAACCACATCTGGAAATGTATCGACTAGTACTTCAAACATCATAGGCATGTGTCAAGTCATATGGAATAGTTTATGGAAATCAAAGACATAGGCCATCCTAGTGGCTCTAGGAGTAGAATTTTATTTAGAGCATACATATATGTCATTCGATTATTTCATAAAGGTCATGCCAAAAAGGAAGAAAAGTAAGCTTTACATACCTCGATCACTCGCCAAACAAATCCCGACTCAAGTATCGGGCTCCCCAATATCTACAATAATATTATCAATTACCCAAAAATTAGCTACAAGTACTTAGAAGTTATATTCTAATTAGTACTTGTCTACAAAAATTTTGGCAGCATCTCCCCTGTAAATTCAACATCCTCGAGAATTTAACTCGGCCCAATTCATCAACAACCATATCAACAATACCAAAAACCATACCAATAACATCACTAATCAATACAAAACACATTTCAACATTAGTAACCTTCCTTTCAACATAATCCATCAACATTCAATTCAACTACGAATTTTTCAAGCCGCTATCGACACTTGCATACTCACTACCAATTTAAGATCATTCACGGGCAATTCAAAATCATTTCATACCATTATTACAAAATATACAACAATCCCACCAAAACTATAATTTACCCGAAACCTCCAACCTTCGACACAACATTCACAACACATTTTTCATCTTCCAATTTCATCAACAACAACAACAATTTGCATCTTACAACTCCATTCCCATAATTACGTAAATTATAATTAAATCACATACTTTCCGACAACAACTTAACAACAAATTTTTCATGCTAAATAGAACCATTAATCTTCCATTTACATCACAAGGCCACAACAACATAATTAACATACTAAACAAATTCGATTCATCTTCCTTCACAAAAGGCACCACACGGCCACAACACACACACACACAGACACACACACACACACGGCTCACACACCACACACAACATCTCCATATTTTTCATTAAATTCTACTCACTATAACAATATAAATTTCCATAAGAAAAAGGTAGAATTCTTACCTTTTCCAATTTTTCCACTTGATAAAAAAAGTACTTTCTTGCCTCAAAATTTCTATCCCGCTGAAGAGGGTCTTCCAACTTAGAAGGGATTCTAGAAAGTTAAGATTTTTGGATCAAAGTTGATGGGCTAAAAATTTTCTTTTCTTTTCCTAAGGTGGTCGAATGCCCCTTTTTTTTTCTTGCTCTCTTCTTTGTTTCTTGAAGGTTCTAGTTTGTGATGACAAGTTATGACCCCCTTTTTGTTATTTATTCCATGGTCTTAAATTTACATGGGCTTGGGCCCCTTATTATTCCTCATGGCCGGCCACCTCCATGTTGGGCTTCTTGTTTTCCCTTTTTTTTTCATTTAAGCCCAAATTGTTGCGGGTCTTATTTTAAAATTCCCAAAACTAGTTTCTAGAATTTTCCATTTTTCCCTAGACCTTCCTCCATGTTTCCACATCAACATTTTTATAAACAACACATATATTAAATAAAGATCAAATTATGGCCTTATTTCTTGCAAGTCAAATTTATTTCGAATTTTTCGAATATGCAAAAATGTGGGATATAACAAAAACAATGTGGTTATTGTCCTTGCTAAGTTTGGAAGATGTCGGATTATTGTTAATAATGTGGCCGAGTGGAATTCTCGGATTATTGTTGATAAATTGGCCGAGTTGTATTTTCGGATTTGTTGTTGATAAATTGGCCGAGTTAGATTCTCGGGGATGGTGTATTTACAGGGGAAATGCTGCCGAAATTTCGGCAGATTATAAGTGAAATTATTTGAGAAGCTAAGGCAAGTGAATGACAATGAATCTAATGATTATGTGAATTCTTTTGTATGTAGACTAGCAAGCTTGGATAAATAAGCGTAGCTAATAGGACGTGGAGCAGGTATGTAAGGCTTACCCTTTCTTTCTTTTGGCATGTCCTAGAGCTCAGTAAGGTATGACATGACACGCACCTTGGGGTAACTCTACTATTTGATTCCGAGCTTGGGTATGATGCTTATTCTCTTTTGTCATGAGCATGTTTCATATGGTTGAGTCTATTGTATGATTAACAAATGAATAAGCTACTTCATATGGTTTTGATATTTATCCATGATTCCGAAGCCCCGTTTGATATGTTTCCGAGTTTGTCTATGATTCTTATTCACTTTTGATATGAGTACGCTCGATACAGTTGAGCTTATTATATGATTGAATAACGAGATGATCATAAAGAATCCTGTTTCTAAATGAGTTCTGTAGCACTTGGGAACAAGCCTTGAGTCACTCTCCTCCTTTAGAATGGAATCCTCCACTTGTATGCCAAGAAATTCTTACCCTTCACAAACCCTAATAGGCTTCCTAGTATATGAATCTCTTAATTCTTGGCTTTGATCTTGGCTTTTTGGTATAGATTGTTATGAAAATAGATGGAGGGTTCTAGAGAGATATAGAATCGGCTTTTTGTGGGAAATAATGAAATAAAATGTGGGTTCTTATATTTATAGAAAGGGCTGGAAACTTCCAGATCGGCGGGTCGACGAGCAGGGTCAACGGCTCGTCGACATGGCCGTCGATGCTGACTAGTTTCAACAGTCGCCTGAACTGCTTCGCTTTGCTCCGACTCGATTCGTTTCACATCCAACTCCCTTGTAATGTCAAGGATGCCTACTTATATTCCCGTACACATACAACGTAAAGTATCTCATGAGCAAAGCTCTGGCGCGGACTACCGAACCGAGGGTATACACCGCCGATAAGTCAAAATCTACTTGAAATAACATGGGAGGTTCAACATTATGTGTGGTTATGTTAACCAGTAAAGATAATCAATGAGGTTATATGTTAAAAATAAGGCGATCGAAGTATAAGAGAAGGGCAGTCACTTCATGACATCAGTAAAAACATCGTGGATTTATAACTACAACATTCGAGGACGAATGTTTTTAGGGGGGCAAGAATGTTACCCCTCGTAGTTCTATGCATTGAAATTCGTAAGTGTCGGTTGCCCCAAGTGTGGATTTTGGAGTTACTTTCAAGGGCATGTATGGTTGCATGCGTTTAATTTATGATCATAAAGGTTTAGTTCAGGTAATAAGCCACGAGAGGATTGGGAAGCAGGTGAATTTCGAAAGCTAGGGTTGATGGTCCGATTTGGAGGAAGGATATCTTTTGGAACGTGACGAGTTATGAGACAAAGCAAAGGCCAGAGTGAAGTTCATGAAGTCCAGTTTCCAACACAACAAACCGCTCCTTAATAGGACATTGGGGTAAGGAGATATGGACGTTACAAGTTAGGATGGCAGGCCAAGAAAATAGCCTGCGCGAACGCGCCATCACGGAGCGCGAACGCGCTGAGCAAATTTTAGGCTCGGGTCAGGGATGAATATTATATGATCTGAGTATAAGAATATGTATATATATGACATTTGGAGACCGTATGGAGTAAATCAATTAACAAGTTACTTGATAAGTGGCCCTCGTAACCGTGAGTAAGGTAGGGCCCACACGATGGGGTTTTATAAAGGACATATGAAAAGTTATATGAGTAGTACATAGGAAGTTGAGCAAGTCTGAAGAAGGACCCTTAAGCCAAATATGGGCATAAGCCCTCCAAAAGGATGATTTAAGAATATGTTTTCGGATGATCTGAATTGGAGGAGCCAAAACATTATTATAAGTTTGGAATTTGTAAACACTCCAAAAGTAAAAGTTGTAGATATTTGAAAGAGCTTTCCAACCATAGGTCATGGGACATAACACGATATCGGTATCAAACGTTATGAGCATTTTAAGACAGACTGTCCGAGCAGAGGATTTACTCTGCGCGAACGAGCCCTAAGGTGGCGCAAACGCGCAAAGCAAATTCTAGGTCGGTGCAAACCGAATCTAGACAAGTATAAAAGGGGGCTTACCCCCTTATTTTCAGACCAAACACCCCCCAAAAATTCCCCAAATATTCTGGAACTTTCCCCTAACTTCCGTCTACTAAATTTTACCGTGAATTAAGTAAAATCTCCGGATTTAGGCCCGGATAGCGTATAGTTGTGATTATAAAATCGTATTGTGGCGAGTCTAGGCTTGAACTCAAGATGGGAAGTAAATATTTTGTGGTTCTAGTGGGTGAAAGGTATGAATCTTTCCTTATTAATATCGAATTAAGCTTATTTATGGAGGAAGAGTTATTAAATGATCGTATAATGAATTTATGGATTGAGAAATTGGAAAAAACATCATGTGGGATGTTTATGGAATATATTGGTATGGATAATAGTTTTGTTGATGTTGGTATTGTTGTTGTTGTTGATTGGTTGCTGAATTGTGATTTCGGGCTAGGCATATAAACAGGGGAGATACTGCCCGAATTTCGACAGATTCTAAATGAATTTAAATTGAAGGCTTAAGACAAGTGTATGATGGTAAGCCTAACAATAGTATGACTGGTTTTATATGTAGATTTCAAACTAGGAGGTAGGTTGGAAAGTCAAGAAGCGAGCTTCCAACTATGTTAAGGCTATCCTTTCCTCTTTTTGGCATGATTTATGACAAGTGCGAAGAGTAATGATATCCATAATGAATCCACTCCTAGATGTAGGATATCCTGAGTTCCTTGACTTCTTAAGTCACGAAGGGGCATCCATAAGTTGTACGATTTCACAAAGATGTCTAATTCCCAAAGGGGACATTCTTATGGTTGCCTTATTCCTATGCATTTCATATTTGATTTTTGAGTCTCGAAGGAGACAAATGAAAAAGGGGAAGAAGTTCCCATTTTTAAGAAAAGGGAAGAAGTTCCCGTTTTGAACTAAAAGTTGCTCTGAAGGGAGTCTTTTGATGGTTTCTAAAGACTTTCATACATTTCCATATTTACATACATGCACGACATCATTTCATGGGGAAGGGGAAAGGGCTAAGGCGTTATATACGCAAACCACCTGATCAACTGGTATACGATGATTATGATGCTCGTAGGGGCTGCCCGAAGGGGCCATTATGCTATTATGCCCGAAGGGGCTGCGAGCATGGTGAAGGTTTGCATTATATGATATATATATATATATATATATATATATATATATATATATATATATATATATATATATATATATATATATATATATATATATATGATATGTATGTACATATAGATATGTACATATCTATATATATACATACTCATGCTGCATCAAAAGTTCATATGCATACATGTTTATCAGTGTTGGTGACAGGTACAGATTGAGTTTATTACTCTTTTATCCTCCGAGTTGAGATATATTGTTTCAGTTCTGCCTTACATACTCGGTACATTGTTCGTACTGACGTCCCTTTGCCTGGGGGCACTGCGTTTCATTTCACGCAGGTGTATACAGATGAGTAGAAGATATTGGCTATCGGATGTTCCCAGGCTATCAGCTAGATTGGTGAGCTCCATCTCAGTTCGGAGTGTTGCCGAGTCAGAGTACTTATGTTGTGGTATCTCGTGTATATTAGAGACTTTTGCAGACAGTTTCCTGTAGATAGTGCGTCAAGATGTCGACAGTTGTGTAAAACGGCCATGTAGGTCGACGTGTTCATGTGCATTATTTTAAAGATTTTATTGTGACCAAAGGTTTTCTTTGAATTAATGATAAGGGAGAAGTCCCTAACTTGACGAAAGAGTTTTATTAAAAAGGGTTTTCATGTTTTACTTGCCGGAAGCGTCATTTCATAATTTAAAGGTTCCCATAAGATTTTGACTTATGAGTAGAATGGTAGTGTGACACTCAGCCGATTAAGGTCCTGGGTGTCAGTCGCGGCCCTGCGATTTGGGTTGTGACATACTTAATGATTCTAATTAAGATTCCAAAGACATTTAAAGCAAGAGAAGAAAGTTCGTCAAAGGAAGGTGAGGTATAAGTAGTGTTTGGGGAAGGTTTTACAATTTTATAGTTAAGGATTGATTGGTCATACCTTGAAGGGGAATTATGAGGATATTTAGATTACTAACGAAGTGTTAAAAAAGTGTTAAGAAGGTCCCATAAGGATTGGAGATCAAACAAATCAATGAGAATAATTTCGGAAAACTGGAGTTATACGACCACTTATACGGTCCATATAACTTTATACGGTACTATAAGGGTCTGTATAACCTTTATAGAAAGGGAAAATCCCTGATGGTGGTATACAGTCACTTATACGGACTGTATAAAGTTATACGGACCGTATAACTGTCCGTATAACTTGATCGGGACAGCTTTTCTCTAAGTATTAATATAAGTTCCATGTTCTAATTTCTCATTTTTCTTATTTCCTCCACCTCTCTCAAGAACTCTAGAATATTCCAACACCTTAGTAACACAAATTCAAGGGATATCAAGGATCTAATACCAATAATCAAAGGAAATCAAGTGTATGGGTGTTCATTAGGGTTAATGAAAGCTAGAGATTCCTTTGGAGTTGAGGTTAGGGTTTTCCCCAAGTGAAGTATTTTCATCCAAAGCCCGTTCCTACGAAATCAAAGGTGAGTTTTGTATTCATTTTACGTTAATAAGAGTATTGAATGATTGAATGATTTGGATTGAGGAAGAAAGTAGAGTATGGAAGTTCAAATATGGAAATAAGGGTATTCTTGAATAGTAACTTGACATATATTATGATTCTTGACATGCCATGAGTAAAATATTGTTGTGCATGATGCAAATGGTGTTAAGGAAGTATGATATGAGAATGGATATGGTAATGTCCCATAGTTATGGTTGTGAATGATTTTGATAGAGAATGTTGAGAATTGAATATTGTCTAGCTTGATGAAATTATTGAATATGATATTGTGGTTGTTGTTATTGATCATTGGGAGTTGTATATTACATGGAGAAAGTTGTAGAAACAAAGGAAATGCTGCCCAAATTTTGTTAGCTCCTAGTTGTGGTAATGAGACCTAAAGCATGTTTCCGGTTATCTAAACTTAGTAAGAATTATCTTGAATGTAGAATCATGAACATTGGAGGAAAGCATTTAAGCGACAAAGTTAGAGAGGAGTAAAGGTATGTAAGGCTAGCCCCCTTCTTTTAAACGCATGACTCCTGTATTGTGATTTCTTTTTTATATTTCCCTGACCTTCTTACATCCCAAAAGTTGAAAGTTCATGATTCTTAAGAGCTTATTATGGGATAGCGATAAGATATGTTCCATGATAATGATGATGATAATGATGTTATTTTATAGATTCCAAAGCCTATGAGATGATGCTATTATGAGCTTGATAATCCTATCATTATGATTTCATTGATGTGATTTCTTGTTGTTGTCTCACCTCATGAGATTAGTTCCTTAAAGGTGAGAAATAGCGATGATGATTATTCCATAATGTAAGCGGAGGTTACTGACCTTACGTCACTCCGATAGAGTTGTAGGTTTTACTTGAGCTCTCATGCATGCTTGATGTTGTATATATGATGATACGCCGTGCCTAGTTGGCCGGGAAGACACCACTACACCGGGTGTAGTGGGAGGCTATGATGATACACCGTGCGTAGTTGGCCGGGCAGTCACCACTAGTGGGCAGCTTATACCCCGGACGCGGGAGGCCAGGACGCGAGCTAATGATTATCACACCATACCTATATGGTCGGACAGTCACACACACACACACACACACACACACACACATATATATATGTATATGCTTACATGATATGATGTTGATTACTATATAAGTTAGCATGCATGACTCTGCCTTAAGAGTTAATCAGTAACAGGTTATCCCTTTATCTTATATTCTCGCATCTCTTTATCATGTTATTGTATATGCCTTACATACTCAGTACATTGTTTGTACTAACGTCCTTCCTTTTTATGGACGCTATGTTCATACCCACAGGTGTTGACACCTAATTTTGGCTCGACGTGCATAAAATTAACGTTTTGGGGGGCCCTGATTCGTTAAAGAGCACGAAATACATTTTTTACACATTTTTACATTTTTTCAACAACTTATTGATGATTATCCTTATTTTAGGAATTTTCTCAATTTATTGTCATTTTTCAAGAATCATTATTTTGCACATGTACAGCGTAATACTACAATTTTTTGTGCAATTAATAATTGTTTCTTAATTTTATAGCAATACATTTTCATATCGTAGACATTAATGTTTATATTTTATACTTGCGTTATTATTTATACATGTATTAATTAACTATATTTTAGTACAGTCTGACAATGCAGAGAAAATCGGAGTAATTAATTTTTAAACGCAGAATAAAATCCGATCAAGTCAAGGTTTCATCACTTTTTTAAAAAAAAGGATTAAAGTAAGCATTGAGGAGACAAAAGGGTGCAATCTTCTATTATTTGGACAAAACAAGGGGCCATTTTGCATTATAAGAAAAGGGAGGGGGTATTCGATCCAACACATATTTGCACAACACACAAGCACATTTTCAGATTTTTTCTCTCCCCTAAACCCTAAACATTTTCTTTCTCCCCCAACTTTTCTCTTAGCCGCCGCCCCTCGACGCCGGAGCTCCGAGCTCCGGTGAACCCCAACAACACCCCAACATCACAACGACAACACCGCCCTTCCCATTTTCCTGCTCATCTCCCCATCTTCGTCTTCTTCGCTGCTCCGGCGAGGAGCTTCAAGCTCCGGTGAACCGGAGCAGCCAACGACAACCAAACACCACGCCAACAACAACATGACGCCACTTCCCCTTCCTTTCTTCCTCCATCTCCGTTCTCTTTTTTTTTTATTTTTTTTTCTTTTATCATGAACGGAGCAGCCGCGGAGAAACCCGCACACCACCACGCCACCCTTTTCCCCTCTCCCCCTATCTCGTTTACGCCGAAAAATAATAATAATGGTCACCACCTTGAAGACTCAGATCTGGCCGGAAAACTAAAGCTCCGGCGTAGATTTAGGCAAATTGGCTGCACTTTAAGGCTGCCAACTGCTACATTTTTTTTTAACCAAAATCTTGCTGTATTTTGAGGTTGAAAATGTTGCATTTTGAGATAATATTGAGGGCAACCAGTTAGTGATTGTTTTTTGTTTGGCTGTGTTTAGCTTGGAACTGAAGCGATGCCTGTTGAGTTTCCTCTGGCCATATGTCGTTGTCTTTGTTTTGGGGTCAAATGTTGCTTATTTTAATTGAGGTCTATGGTGCTATTACTACATTTTTCTGGTGCATTTTAAAAAAAAAAAATAGAAACTACCACTACACTTGATGTAAGTGCTGCACCATGTATAAAATTGCTTTTGTGTCATTGAGCTTTGAGGTCACTGTTGTTGCCTTGCTTTAAAATATAATGAGCAGGTGCTACATTGAAAGAATAGATTTCTAAACTTGGTGATAAATCCCGCTGATTTGAACACATACTACAACTGGCCGATGAAGAAATTTTCGTCGATTTCTAAGGCCTTTCATGTACAAAGACGGGTTTTTTATTTTAAGTTTATTCATTATTTCTTTAATTCATCCGATAGTTATTTATTTTCTTACTAACATTTTTATTAAGTCTCATGCAGGTATTCGGAGTTACTTTTTGAAGATGACACTCAAAAGAAGTTCAAATAGCTTCTTAAATTCTCTGTTTATATATATATATTTTTTACATTATTAAATTATACAAGTATAAAATATAGTGAAACTTTACTTTTTTAGGGTGCAGGTTGATGTTATTTATTTATGATCTGCTTAGGTGATTTAAATTTTATGTGTTTTAGACAAATCAATTTTAGGCAGTTATTATTTTCGTAGCTAATATTCTTATAGTTATCATGTTTCGCTAGAGTTTTAATTCAATAGCTTAGCACACTTAAGTAAATAAATAGGGTGATTTTCCTCAATATTTAGGCTTTAGAATGTACTCTCATAATTAATTGATTAGGCGTACATACTTAGCTAGTTAAATGAGTTAACTCACCTTGAGTGCAAAATAATTTCATGTCCATTCCTTATACCCTTTTCACATACCCAAGCTTCTAAGTTGCACATAACTTTTTTTAAAAAAAAATTATTATATCACATATGTATAAAATACGTATTGCACGATTATTTATGTGAATAGTCATATTAGTTATTCTTTAGTCTAAATTCTACGAATTTTTGTAAATAATAATCAAGCCTTTTTACACATCCCTCGTATAGTTAAATTGGTCCAGCCGGGAACCACATTTGTGGATTCTGAAGGATGCCTAACACCTTCCCTTCAGAATAATTTGAACCCTTACCTAGAATCTCACTTATTTTCGTAGATCATGTTAAGCTGCATATATTAATAATTTGTAGGTACCCTAGTATACCTTAAATGCTAGGTGGCGACTCTGTACATAATTAACTATTTCAGAGCTCCATAAGTTGTGCTTTGATTAGCCTTTGGTAAAAATGAGGTGCAACAACATAGCGACTCTGCTGGGGACACTTAGGTTCTAACCATATGGACTCAATTTGTTATTCGAGGTATGTTGTCTTTATTTGAATTTTTCTTTATTTTACTTGCCTGTATTTATTCGTCATGTATATCCTTTCCCTTGTTCCCTTATTTGTTTACGTACATATCTGCTTTTAATTTCATACACTGTATTATTGCCTTTTTTACTAGCAAGTTTTATTTACCATACTCATTTTTTACTTTATTGTAAATTATGCATCTTGCTTTTACTGTTTCTCTTTGATTGCTATCTTTTGGTGGTTTTATATTAATATTCATATGTGTTATCGGTTTATATAAAATGGCATGCCGTTCATATTTCCTCCACTTCTGGAAAACTCACACTATCACACGTACACGCGAGGTGTGTTTTGCGCACCCGCGAATTTTTTTCGTAGAATCCAAATTTTAGGAGAGTTAGCGTATGCGCGGGGTGCCCGAGTAACGGGGACCGCGTAGCCTTCTCACTCGAGTAGTCCGCTCGGCAGCCTCGTGTCATAGGAAAACCAACTCTTAGAATTCCTAGGTTACTGTATATCCCATTTTGCAGTTATTTTTAGCTAGGTTGAATTTTATCTTTTATTTCGAACATTGTTTTCATTTTTCACATACTCTTTATTTGTTACATGTTTTGTTTTTAAATAAATATTGTTGTTATTTGCTTTGCACTACCTTAGCACTTTATCTAACTATTTTTTTTGACTTGCGTTGAACCCTGCATTTTGTAAAATGTTTTTTCTTCAATCATGCATTTTATACCCTATTTGCAAGAACTACGCACACCTGATTCTCTTCTTTGATGAGATACGTAGGCAGCCCTTTTGGGTTCGGTATTCATTATTCAAAAATTCAAAAAAAAATTCTTTATTTTGAAAAATCACAATTTTTTTTTTGTCTTTCTATCCTATCTGAAAGAACTACGCACACCTGATTCTCTTCTTTGATGAGATACGTAGGCAGCCCTTTTGGATTCGGTATTCATTATTCAAAAAATCGCAAAAAAAAATTCTTTATTTTGAAAAATCACAAAAATATTTTTTTTCTCTTTCTATCCTATCTGAACGAACTACGCGCACCTGATTCTCATCAAAGATGAGATACGTAGGCAACCCTTTTTGGGTTCGGTACCCCTATTCAAAAAAAATAAAAAATATATTTTTTAGATTCATATCTTTGACTTGGTTGGTACCAACACAGTTAGAATGTGCATAGGAAAGAAACAAGTAACAATCAATATGATGGAGAGGACTGACTTCGTGGTTTCTTTTTATACAACCCGTTATTTCTTTTTATTTTTTTTCACACTCAGGCATACAACCTGGAATTACTATCAAGACCTCGGGCATGCAACCCAGGTCAATTCCCTTAATCCCCACAAAGTTTCGGGCATGCAACCCTAAACTCAAAAAAAAAAAAAATGAAAAAGGGCTTTAACTTGCAGAAGAGGTCGCACAAGTACAAAAGAAAGGGACAATAAAACAAAGTGTCAGAGCACACAAATACTGAGCACAGAAATAGTGCAACGCTTAGAGAAGGATTAGTCACTCCTTACCCAAATAATATCCTACCCTTTTCCCAAGCCTACATTACAACACCATAACAAGCCTACGTGATTCTATGCTAAGGTTTCTCTCATTAGTGGATACTTACATGACGGCCAAGCTTATGGTATTACAATTGCAAGCATTGAACATCTTTCTAAGTTTGAGTGTACTTCTCTAGATGTCCCAAAGTTCAAAAATACTGAATATGTGTGAAAAGTGACTTTCTTTCTGGTGAGGGCACTTGAAACATGAGAATAGGTATAGTTCATAATCCTTGTTTGAAGCAAAATGAACCAATCTTGTCGATCCTTAGGTATGTCTGAGGTACCACTTGAAGCTGTAGAAATAACCAATAAGTCGATCTTGGTTTGTTGGACGATAAATAATGGCGAATTCTTATGCACAATACTAATTGTTCGTACCAATTGAAGTCGAGGCATGTTATATAAATCATTGTTATTAAAAAAAAAAAAAAAAAAATCTAGATTTTGCTCTAATGATTTTGCTATTTTTCTTAATTTTGTTTTTTATCGTTGCACAGTAAATATAGTTCAATGTTGTTGTGTTGTTACTAACTCTACGAGGTATCGACATCTGGTCTTACCATGAAAGATCCTCGTATTTTTTTTTCGCTGAAGCATGAAATTGGCGGGAAGTATGCAAATCTTTGTTTGTTTTCTAAACTGGGACAAAAATTTTGAGGGGGCCCTCAAAAATTCCACCAACGGCGCATTTCGAGAGAAAAGGCACGGGCTCGGCCAGCCCCACAGTAGGACACTGCATTGGTAAACTATAGATTCTTTTGGTACCTCTCATTCACACTTTAAGTGACACTTGAAAAATTCTCTTGCATGCTCGTAAGACAAGAACAAAACAAACCTCATTGTTTCATGTGCATTGTGTGGTGAGCTTTATATAGCGTTCAATTGCATTGCATTGTGATCTAGAACTTGGCCTGAATGTCTGTTGAGGCGAAATTATGAGTAACACTTAGCATAGAAAAGGATCGTAGACCTTCTTTGACCCGTTTGAGCCTTTCTAGCCTACCAAATGACATTATCCCTAGCATTCCCCCTATGAGCCTAAAGCCTTTTCTTTGACAACCACATCATAAGCCTATACCGTTTCTGAGTGCTTACATGCACTATCTCTCTCTTGGCCCAACCTCCCTGAGCGCACTAAAAACGTGCAACCGCGGATAGAGATCTGAGCTGAAGCTTCAAAAAAAAAAAAAAAAAAAGGGATTCGATCGTCCCAGAAAAACAAAGGCTAAGAACGACCTCCAAAGCAAGAAAGAGCCCACACAAAAAAAAAAAAAAAAAAAAAAAAAAACTTAGTCATTCAGAATCTCGGACATACAACCCGTTATTTCTTTTTATTTTTTTTCACACTCAGGCATACAACCTGGAATTACTATCAAGACCTCGGGCATGCAACCCAGGTCAATTCCCTTAATCCCCACAAAGTTTCGGGCATGCAACCCTAAACTCAAAAAAAAAAAAAAAAATGAAAAAGGGCTTTAACTTGCAGAAGAGGTCGCACAAGTACAAAAGAAAGGGACAATAAAACAAAGTGTCAGAGCACACAAATACTGAGCACAGACATAGTGCAACGCTTAGGGAAGGATTAGTCACTCCTTACCCAAATAATATCCTACCCTTTTCCCAAGCCTACATTACAACACCATAACAAGCCTACGTGATTCTATGCTAAGGTTTCTCTCATTAGTGGATACTTACATGACGGCCAAGCTTATGGTATTACAATTGCAAGCATTGAACATCTTTCTAAGTTTGAGTGTACTTCTCTAGATGTCCCAAAGTTCAAAAATACTGAATATGTGTGAAAAGTGACTTTCTTTCTGGTGAGGGCACTTGAAACATGAGAATAGGTATAGTTCATAATCCTTGTTTGAAGCAAAATGAACCAATCTTGTCGATCCTTAGGTATGTCTGAGGTACCACTTGAAGCTGTAGAAATTACCAATAAGTCGATCTTGGTTTGTTGGACGATAAATAATGGCGAATTCTTATGCACAATACTAATTGTTCGTACCAATTGAAGTCGAGGCATGTTATATAAATCATTGTTATTAAAAAAAAAAAAAAAATTTTGCTAGATTTTGCTCTCATGATTTTGCTATTTTTCTTAATTTTGTTTTTTATCGTTGCACAGTAAATATAGTTCAATGTTGTTGTGTTGTTACTAACTCTACGAGGTATCGACATCTGGTCTTACCATGAAAGATCCTCGTATTTTTTTTTCGCTGAAGCATGAAATTGGCGGGAAGTATGCAAATCTTTGTTTGTTTTCTAAACTGGGACAAAAATTTTGAGGGGGCCCTCAAAAATTCCACCAACGGCGCATTTCGAGAGAAAAGGCACGGGCTCGGCCAGCCCCACAGTAGGACACTGCATTGGCTCATCCAGCCCCACAATAGGACACCGAGGGCGTCATAGTCTAAAGGCATCATTCTCATCGCCTAAAGGCACCATTTCATGGCCCAAGGACCTTACCTTCTGTACTTCATTCGCGCCGAAGCAAAGGCGTTACCCTCCACACCTGCATTGCTTTATTGTTTTCAAATGCCCCTGCGTATGCTCGCAGCCGCATTGCACTGCACCTGCATTGCTTTATTTATTTTTCAAATGCCCCTGCGTATGCTCGCGGCCGCATTGCACTGCGTCTGCATAAGGCTGAGCACCGCCTTCATAAGTTTCATGGGCTGCGCACCGCCCTTTGTAATTTCTGCATAAGGCTGAGCACCGCCTTTCATATGTTGCATGGGTTGTGCACCGCCCTTTGAAATCTCTGCATAAGGCTGCGCACCGCCTTTCATATGTTGCATGGGATGTGCACCGCCCTTTGTAATTTCTGCATAAGGCTGAGCACCGCCTTTCATATGTTGCATGGGCTGTGCACCGCTCTTTTGAAAATTTCTGCATAAGGCTGAGCACCGCCTTTCATATGTTGCATGGGCTGCGCACCGCCCCCTTGAAAATTTCTGCATAAGGCTGAGCACCGCCTTTCGTATGTTGTTGGGGCTGCGCACCGCCCTTTGTAATTTTTGCATAAGGTTGACCACCGCCTTTCATATGTTGCCTGGGCTGCGCACCACCCTTTCAATTTTCTGCATAAGGCTGAGCACCGCCTTTCATATGTTGCATGGGCTGCGCACCGCCCTTTTGAAAATTTCTGCATAAGGCTGAGCACCGCCTTTCATATGTTGCATGGGCTGTGCACCGCCCTTTTGAAAATTTCTGCATAAGGCTGAGCACCGCCTTTCATATGTTGCATGGGCTGCGCACCGCCCCCTTGAAAATTTCTGCATAAGGCTGAGCACCGCCTTTCATATGTTGTAGGGGCTGCGCACCGCCCTTTGTAATTTTTGCATAAGGCTGAGCACCGCCTTTCATATGTTGCATGGGCTGCGCACCGCCCTTTCAATTTTCTGCATAAGGCTGAGCACCGCCTTTCATATGTTGCATGGGCTGTGCACCACCCTTTTGTAATTTTTGCATGGGCTGCGCACCGCCCTTTTGTAATTTCTACATAAGGCTGAGCACCGCCTTTCATATGTTGCAGGGGCTGTGCACCGCCCTTTGTAATTTTTGCATAAGGCTGAGCACCGTCTTTCATATGTTGTCTGGGCTGCGCATCGCCCTTTCAATTTTCTGCATAAGGCTGAGCACCACCTTTCATATGTTGCATGGGCTGTGCACCGCCCTTTTGTAATTTTTGCATGGGCTGCGCACCGCCCTTTTGTAATTTCTACATAAGGCTGAGCACCGCCTTTCATATGTTGCAGGGGCTGCGCACCGCCCTTTGTAATTTTTGCATAAGGCTGAGCACCGCCTTTCATATGTTGTCTGGGCTGCGCACCGCCCTTTCAATTTTCTGCATAAGGCTGAGCACCGCCTTCCATATGTTGCATGGGCTGTGCACCGCCCTTTTGTAATTTTTGCATGGGCTGTGCACCGCCCTTTTGTAATTTCTACATAAGGCTGAGCACCGCCTTTCATATGTTGCAAGGGCTGCGTATCGCCCTTTGTAATTTCTGCATAAGGCTGATCACCGCCTTTCATATGTTGCAGGGGCTGCGCACCGCCCTTTGTAATTTTTGCATAAGGCTGAGCACCGCCTTTCATATGTTGCCTGGGCTGCGCACCGCCCTTTCAATTTTCTGCATAAGGCTGAGCACCGCCTTTCATATGTTGCACGGGCCGCGCACCGCCCTTTGAAAATTTCTGCATAAGACATCGCACCGCATCTGCCTTGTTTTATTATTATTTTCTTAATGCCCCTGCGTATGCTCGCAGCCGCATTGCACCGCACCTGCATTGCTTTATTGTTTTCAAATGCCCCTGCATATGCTCGCAGCCGCATTGCACTGCACCTGCATTGTTTTATTGTTTTCAAATGCCCCTGCGTATGCTCGTAGACGCATTGCACCGTACCTGCATTTGTTTGTTTTAAATGCCCTACGTATGCTCGCAGATGCACTGCACATACATTGCATCATTACTTTGCGAATGCTCGCAAATGCACTGCACATACATTGCATCATTACTTTGGGAATGCTCGCAAACACACTGCACATGCATTGCATTATCACTTTCAGATACCCTTCAAACGCATTGCATCATGCCGGCTTAAAAAAAAAAAAAAACGTTTATTAGTTATCATCTTTCGAACTACATTGACCTGATTCTCGTGATTGACGAGATATGTAGGAAGCTCTATGCAGAGTTCGGTCACATCAGGGCGAGAATCATTCTTTCCCCAGCAAGTACACAATCTTGCACCTTCCCAGTATCTCGTAGCTCGATACTGGGGCAATTTTGGAAGAGACGACGTGGGTATGCGAACATTTTTTCGGCCCTGAACAATCCTTCCCGTTTTATCATTTTTCTTTTCATTGCAACCCTACCTACAGACTGAGAGTATTGTCAAGGCTCTACCAACGTCTGGCCTCTTTCTCCGTACATATCCTTTTAACAATTCTTTGTTGAGCCAAAATAGGCTACATGTCAACCTCTTCGTCCGAAAACTCTTTCATCGTCTCCGGTCGAAGAGGGACAAGTTGTGGACACCTAATTTTGGCTCGACGTGCTTAAAATTAACGGTTTGGCGGGCCCTGATTAGTTAAAGAGCACGAAATACATTTTTTTACACATTTTTACATTTTTTCAACAATTTATTGATGATTATCCTTATTTTACGAATTTTCTCAATTTATTGTCATTTTTCAAGAATCATTATTTTGCTCATGTACAGCGTAATACTACAATTTTTTGTGCAATTAATAATTGTTTCTTAATTTTATAGCAATACATTTTCATATCATAGACATTAATGTTTATATTTTATACTTGCGTTATTATTTATACATGTATTAATTAACTATATTTTAGTACAGTCTGACAGTGCAGAGAAAATCGGAGTAATTAATTTTTAAACGCAGAGTAAAATCCGATCAAGTCAAGGTTTCATCACTTTTTTTTAAAAAAGGATTAAAGTAAGCATTGAGGAGACAAAAGGGTGCAATCTTCTATTCTTTGGACAAAACAAGGGGCCATTTTGCATTATAAGAAAAGGGAGGGGGTATTCGATCCAACACATATTTGCACAACACACAAGCACATTTTCAGATTTTTTCTCTCCCCTAAACCCTAAACATTTTCTTTCTCCCCCAACTTTTCTCTTAGCCGCCGCCCCTCGACGCCGGAGCTCCGAGCTCCGGTGAACCCCAACAACACCCCAACATCACAACGACAACACCGCCCTTCCCATTTTCCTGCTCATCTCCCCATCTTCGTCTTCTTCGCTGCTCCGGCGAGGAGCTTCAAGCTCCGGTGAACCGGAGCAGCCAACGACAACCAAACACCACGCCAACAACAACATGACGCCAGTTCCCCTTCCTTTCTTCCTCCATCTCCGTTCTTTTTTTTTTATTTTTATTTTCTTTTATCATGAACGGAGCAGCCGCGGAGAAGCCCGCACACCACCACGCCACCCTTTTCCCCTCTCCCCCTATCTCGTTTACGCCGAAAAAAAATAATAATGGTCACCACCTTGAAGACTCAGATCTGGCCGGAAAACTAAAGCTCCGGCGTAGCTTTAGGCAAATTGGCTGCACTTTAAGGCTGCCAACTGCTACATATTTTTTTAACCAAAATCTTGCTGTATTTTGAGGTTGCAAATGTTGCATTTTGAGACAATATTGAGGGCAACCAGTTAGTGATTTTTTTTTGTTTGGCTGTGTTTAGCTTGGAACTGAAGCGATGCATGTTGAGTTTCCTCTGGCCATATGTCGCTGTCTTTGTTTTGGGGTCAAATGTTGCTTATTTTAATTGAGGTCTATGGTGCTATTACTACATTTTTCTGGTGCATTTTAAAAAAAAAAATAGAAACTACCACTACACTTGATGTAAGTGCTGCACCATGTATAAAATTGCTTTCGTGTCATTGAGCTTTGAGGTCACTGTTGTTGCCTTGCTTTAAAATATAATGAGCAGGTGCTACATTGAAAGAATAGATTTCTAAACTTGGTGATAAATCCCGCTGATTTGAACACATACTACAACTGGCCGATGAAGAAATTTTCGTCGATTTCTAAGGCCTTTCATGTGCAAAGACGGGTTTTTTATTTTAAGTTTATTCATTATTCTTTAATTCATCCGATAGTTATTTATTTTCTTGCTAACATTTTTATTAAGTCTCATGCAGGTATTCGGAGTTACTTTTTGAAGATGACACTCAAAAGAAGTTCAAATAGCTTCTTAAATTCTCTGTTTATATATATATTTTTTTACATTATTAAATTATACAAGCATAAAATATAGTGAAACTTTACTTTTTTAGGGTGCAGGTTGATGTTATTTCTTTATGATCTGCTTAGGTGATTTAAATTTTATGTGTTTTAGACAAATCAATATTAGGCAGTTATTATTTTCGTAGCTAATATTCTTATAGTTATCATGTTTCGCTAGAGTTTTAATTCAATAGCTTAGCACACTTAAGTAAATAAATAGGGTGATTTGCCTCAATATTTAGGCTTTAGAATGTACTCTCATAATTAATTGATTAGGCGTACATACTTAGCTAGTTAAATTAGTTAACTCACCTTGAGTGAAAAATAATTTCATGTCCATTCCTTATACCCTTTTCACATACCCAAGCTTCTAAGTTGCACATAACATTTTTAAAAAATAATAATTATTATATCACATATGTATAAAATACGTATTGCACGATTATTTATGTGAATAGTCATATTAGTTATTCTTTAGTCTAAATTCTACTAATTTTTGTAAATAATAATCAATCCTTTTTACACATCCCTCGTATAATTAAATTGGTCAAGCCGGGAACCACATTTGTGGATTCTGAAGGATGCCTAACACCTTCCCTTCGGAATAATTTGAACCCTTACCTAGAATCTCACTTATTTTCGTAGATCATGTTAAGCTGCATATATTAATAATTTGTAGGTACCCTAGTGTTATATCCCGCATTTTATACAATCGGATAATTCAAGACAATTACGGGAAGACAACAAGCAAGGCCATATTTTATTTTGTTTGGCATATGAGTTGCTTATGAAAAATTTAGAAGTGGAAATAATGAGGAAGGTCAAGGGCATAAAGGGAAATTTGCAATATGACTCGTGGATATACGGAGGAAGACGAAGGGTAAATTTGAAATTTGGAAAAAAATAAATTTTCATGAAGTGCAAAACACAAAAAAAAATGGGCTTGGCTAATTGGGCCATGTTTGGCCATCCACCTAGTAGTGGGCTTAAGCCCACATGGGGCTTTAATGAACAAATTTAAAAGATGACTAAGTCATCTTTATTTGTCATAATTCTCTAGAAATTTCAAGAGTCTTGAAGAATAAGAGAGAGGGAGAAACACTTCAAAGGCCATTTCGGCCCTAACAAGAGCAACAAGAACTTTGGGAATTTTTCATCAAAAATCTACCTCTTCTAGCTAAACAATTCCTTGAAGAGTTTTTAACATAGTGAAGAGTTCTTTGGAGCAAGGAAAATACAAAGCTTGACAAGTCTTCAATAGTAATCCAAGTGAAGGTTCAAAGTAAAAAGGTGAGGTTTGAACTTTTTCTTATGTGTTGTGGATGCGTAAGTATGTGGTGGTGTATGAAAATGGAAGAAACTTATGTGATGGAAGTGTGTATGTGTGTGGCCGTAACTTGCATAGTCAAGCCGTGTGTGTGTGTTGTGTGTTGTGTTGTGTTATGTTGTGTGTTGGTTATTGTTGTAAAGTGTAGAAAATATGGAAATTCATGAAAATATGTATATGTGTTGTGTTGGCCGAATGGTGTGGGTTATGGAAAGGTGTGGTGAATTAATTTTACTTAGTATTGTAATTGTTGTTATGGTAAGTTCCATGATGTAAAATAAGGATTTAATGGTTAAGGAGTGAAATTGTGTTGATTGTGGATTCTAGATTGCTAATGAAAAGCTTAATGATCTTAGAGAAATCATGGTAGTTGGAGACTTGCTTTAGAGATTATGTAAATTCAAAATAAGGTTCTTGAATGTATGGACGATAATGTTGTTAGTGTGGTGTTGTTGGTATATGAATTATAATGTTGTTAATGTTCTTATTGGAGTTGGAAGGTTTTGAAGGAAGTAGTATATTGATTGAGTTGTTACAATGTGACTTGGAATGAATATGGAAATTTTTAGTATGGTCGTTGATATTGTGTTGTTAGTTTGGCCGGGTCGAATTCCCGGATTGTTGTTGATTGAAATTGGCCAAGTTGAACTTCGTGGGATGGAGTAGTTTACAGGGGAAGTGCTGCCGAAATTTCGGTAGCCAAGTATCATTTAAGAATTCAATTCTAAAGGCACTAATCATGTGTGGTAAACTTGACCAATTTGTAGATTTTGGAGGATTTGCGAGTTGAATTCGGGATAGCCAAAGGAGCGGAAAGAGGTATGTAAGGTCTCACTTTCCTTCTTCGGCATGTCTTAGACATAATAGGGTTGAATACAAACTTCGGGGATGATCCTATTCCTAGAAACCCGAGATTGAAATTAACCCTTTTTCATTCAATAAAATTGACTTAAATTTTTCATATCTTGTTGAAACAATGGCCCCTACTTCTATAACTTGCCAAATGAAACCGGATTTTGATAAAACCTTCATAAGTGACTCCATGAACCTTATTATATGCAATTTGGATACGCCACCCTGGTTGACCCGAGGTGGGCCCACTATTCCCAAATTCCCTCCTATTGTTCCATTTAGCTTATTTCCGTACTATAATCAAGGGGAACTTTTAGATTACTATTCCGACTACTAAACAATAGTTGTTTAACTAATCTATTGACCCTAAGGTATGACCTTCTCCCCAATAGCTCAAAAAGTTTTCCAAACGCTCGCATTTTCCCAAAACAAAGTCTGTGGCAAAGTAAGTTTTTTTTGTCAATTACGATGAGTATGTTCTACAATGACATGGATGATGTCAGGGAAGGAAATGTTCATATGATAAATACGAAAATGATGATTCCATGATTAAAGATTTCCAAAGTACATGAAACGATACCTTATGATCCTGTTCTATGTTCTCTCATGATGTTATCCTTTATGGATAGTCTCGCCTTATAATTGTTGTTCCCTTAAGGTGAGACCTGACGACCATGACGATTTCATAATGTAATCGGGGGCTACCGACCTTACGTCACTCCGATAATGTTATAGCTTCTTTTTGGGCTCGCTTGCATGCTATGGTATATATGTATATATGTATATGTACACGGGGAAGAAGGGAGCAGGACAGAGCGCTATAGACGCGGGGTTACACACGGTACATGTAGCCGTATTTGACTTGATATCATCCCGGACGCGGGATGCCCGGACGCGGGATATTTACACACACATTCATGGTTAAATGGATCGGCTGCCGACGCCTCGGCAATATATATTATGTTTTATTTTCATATATGAACACGAAATGTTTTTTTTAAAGACAGCTTAGCATGCATGGCATCTGCCCTGGGTGGCACATACATGTACAGGTTACTCTACTATCGCTCTATATGTCCTATGATTTCATTATGTATTGGTTGCAATTTATATTCCTCTCTTTACTATTTTCATGCCTTACATACTCGGTACCACTATTCGTACTGACGTCCCTTCTTGTGGACGCTGCGTTTCATGCCGCGCAGGTAAGCAGGTAGACGGATCCGGTTCTTAGAAGCTCCACCAGCGGTTCATAGAGAGTGCTCCAGTTGTTCCGGAGCCACTGTCTATTGGTACTATTTTGTGTATATATATATATTCGGGCGTGACAGTGCTCGGCCCTTCTTGTGCATATGTGTATTATGTCTAGAGGCTCGTAGACAGATGTGTACAGTTAAATGTTTTGTACTTTTAGAAGTCCTAGTCGATGTATAATGTGTTAGTAAAGGTTGTTCGCCTAGGTTCATAACTATGCTACTAATGTTAATGTTAAGTAACAAAAAAAATGGTATAGGTCATACGGCCCACTTAGTAATAAGGATATGAGACAAGATAAGGGGTGCTCGGTACAAGTACCGGGTACTCGTCACGGCCCCTAGTCGGGTCGTGACAGAAGTGGTATCAGAGCAGTTCGGTCCTAGGGGTTTGTCTACGAGCCGTGTCCAGTAGAGTCCTGTTTATGGGTGTGTAGCGCGCCACACTTATAGGCAGGAGGCTGCGGGGGCATTTAGGAAATATGACCTTCTTTGCATTCTAGATCGTGCGATAGAGCTATAGTAAGGGTTTTTCCTTCCTAATCCGGTGTTATATTTTCAGCGATACCTGCGAAGATGAAAGCGACAGCCGCCGAGAAGGGCAAGACGGTAGCGGAAAGGCGGACTGAATGGGAGTCACCGGTAAATATTGAAGAAGGCGAATCTCATAGTAAGGCCCCCTCTTGTGCTGATCGCACTCCGCAGACATTAGGGTAGCAAGAAGGGATTTCCATTCCAGTTTCAGCACTCCCCGCTCCCCTACCTGATGCTTCACTTCAGGAGATGAGACGGGCCCTCCTTCTGCTAACTCAGATAGTAGCTACTCAAGACCAACAACAAGGCATAGATTCTGGTAATAAGGATCGCAGAAAAAGGGCTAGACCTTCCGGAACGAGAAGTGAGTATAGAAGGAGGCAGGCACCGCAGCAGTCGGGGTATTCAGGACCAGATCAGAGTGCTCGGGTTTCGGGGCCCCGGCATAGAGCCAACGTTAGTAGCACGGGGCTACCCCCACCGCGGTGCGCGCGATGTGGCAGGCCACACTCTGGGCAGTGTTACTTAGATACAGGTGCCTGTTTTGTCTGTGGTCGGGCTGACCATTTGATGCGTGATTGCCCACGGAGGTACGACAGAGACCAAACTCAGCCCGCCGGATCAGGTCAGGGCTATGGAGTTTTGGGTTCCCAGTGTGGCGTTGAGCTTAATCAGCGGAGACCACCCGTATCACGCTGCCCTCAGTGCCGTAGATTCCATGCAGGGCCGTGTCGCGCGGGTTTGGGTATTTGTTATACTTGTGCTAACTCAGGTCATTATATGCGCGACTGCCCATTTCGCCGTGACAGAGGGAGGGTTCAGCCCACGGAGGTAACACGCGACTCACAATCATTGGTGCACCCTCCAATGCAAAGGTCCCAGATAGCAGTAGGCAGCGAAAGAGGCCGAGAAGGAACACACAGTTCGAGTGGACCCCAGCATCATACCTATGCACTAGCTGGCCGACAGGATCCTGAGCCATCCCCTGATGTCGTTCCAGGTATATTATCAGTATTTTTCTACAATGTACAAGTATCGATTGATCCAGGTTCTACGTGTCAGATATCACACCCTAAATCGCTGAACATATTAGGGAGGGGAAACCCAAGCTAAATCAAACGAGCTGGGATGTCTATGCCTGTTGCGACTAAGGTGTTTTCGCCACTACTGGGAATGTGGAGATTTAGGACAAAAATTAGCCATACACATAGGAAAAAGGACGAATACTGGGGACTGCGGAGGTTAGAATTGTAATTAAAAGAAAAGATGTGTTACGCGGACGTTTTGAAAACTGCTAAGACCCCAACTTGTCCCATATTAGGTGATATAGGTAGTGCGGGGCAGTCGATATAATTATACCAGCATTCACGCACTAAAATGCACCAAAGTTTCAAGGTTAAGCGTGCTAGGGTGAGAGCAATATCAAGATGGGTGACCCCCTGGGAAAAAAATGCTGAAAATTTCATAAATGTGGAAACAAGAGACGAATGTGAAATTAGGTAGCCCAATGTAAATGAGAGCGTGTGGAGTGATTAGAAACCCTACAGAAGTCATGTAAGCTGAGACGGACTAGACTAGTAGAAGAAGAGAAAGCATGACAGAGCTTCAGGATTAAAGAAAGTTGATTAGTGTTTGGAAGTGATTGTAAAGAAAAAAAAATAATGGTGGAAAGGTATATACGAACATGCAATCTTATCTGTGACTGTAGAACCCTAACAAGCAGTGTCTCGATGCATAGAATGTGCTAGCTGAATGAAATTCAAAGGACATAATGAAGGGTATGAGTATGGATGTCACCGGGTAAGACCGATGCCGCACCCACAAGGCTAGAACGGCCTAATGCGATGATATACGGGAACATACCTAACAAGGGGATAAACGTGACAAACCCTATGCAGAGGGAATTACGACTGTAAAAGATCGCGGAAGACAACGATTGCTTAAAGGGCATAGGCGTGTGTAGGCCCTCTTAATAAAGAAGGGGAGAACATGTTGGACCTAAAATGGACTATGACGATTCAAGAACCAACAAAAGGGACTTGTTGGCGAAGAGCCAGCGTTCGGAGCTAACTCAATTGGCCTGCGACATAAAGGCAATCTAAGCTCCTAAAATGGACATGCTAAGCGACATGTGAGATATATACGAAGGAGACCTCCCCGAAGTACTATAATACACTGTGAGGCCATTTAACATTCGAGGACGAATGTTCTAAAGGGGGGGAGGATGTTATATCCCGCATTTTGTGCAATCGGATAATTCAAGACAATTGCGGGAAGACAACAAGCAAGGCCATATTTTATTTTGTTTGGCATATGAGTTGCTTATGAAAAATTTAGAAGTGGAAATAATGAGGAAGGTCAAGGGCATAAAGGGAAATTTGCAATATGACTCGTGGATATACGGAGGAAGACGAAGGGTAAATTTGGAATTTGGAAAAAAATAAATTTTCATGAAGTGCAAAACACAAAAAAAATGGGCTTGGCTAATTGGGCCATGTTTGGCCATCCACCTAGTAGTGGGCTTAAGCCCACATGGGGCTTTAATGAACAAATTTAAAAGATGACTAAGTCATCTTTATTTGTCATAATTCTCTAGAAATTTCAAGAGTCCTGAAGAATAAGAGAGAGGGAGAAACACTTCAAAGGCCATTTCGGCCCTAACAAGAGCAACAAGAACTTTGGGAATTTTTCATCAAAAATCTACCTCTTCTAGCTAAACAATTCCTTGAAGGGTTCTTAACATAGTGAAGAGTTCTTTGGAGCAAGGAAAATAAAAAGCTTGACAAGTCTTCAATAGTAATCCAAGTGAAGGTTCAAAGTAAAAAGGTGAGGTTTGAACTTTTTCTTATGTGTTGTGGATGCGTAAGTATGTGGTGGTGTATGAAAATGGATGAAATTTATGTGATGGAAGTGTGTATGTGTGTGGCCGTGACTTGCATAGTCAAGCCGTGTGTGTGTGTTGTGTTGTGTTATGTTGTGTGTTGGTTATTGTTGTAAAGTGTAGAAAATATGGAAATTCATGAAAATATGTATATGGGGTGTGTTGGCCGAATGGTGTGGGTTATGGAAAGGTGTGGTGAATTAATTTTACTTAGTATTGTAATTGTTGTTATGGTAAGTTCCATGATGTAAAATAAGGATTTAATGGTTAAGGAGTGAAATTGTGTTGATTGAGGATTCTAGATTGCTAATGAAAAAATCTTAATGATCTTAGAGAAATCATGGTAGTTGGAGACTTGCTTTAGAGATTATGTAAATTCAAAATAATGTCCTTGAATGTATGGAAGATAATGTTGTTAGTGTGGTGTTGTTGGTATATGAATTATAATGTTGTTAATGTTCTTATTGGAGTTGGATGGTTTTGAAGGAAGTAGTATATTGATTGAGTTGTTACAATGTGACTTGGAATGAATATGGAAATTTTTAGTATGGTCGTTGATATTGTGTTGTTAGTTTGGCCGGGTCGAATTCCCGGATTGTTGTTGATTGAAATTGGCCAAGTTGAACTTCGTGGGATGGAGTAGTTTACAGGGGAAGTGCTGCCGAAATTTCGGTAGCCAAGTATCATTTAAGAATTCAATTCTAAAGGCACTAATCATGTTTGGTAAACTTGACCAATTTGTAGATTTTGGCGGATTTACGAGTTGAATTCGGGATAGCCAAAGGAGCGGAAAGAGGTATGTAAGGTCTCACTTTCCTTCTTCGGGATGTCTTAGACATAATAGGGTTGAATACAAACTTCGGGGATGATCCTATTCCTAGAAACCCGAGATTGAAATTAGCCCTTTTTCATTCAATAGAATTGACTTAAATTTTTCATATCTTGTTGAAACAATGGCCCCTACTTCTATAACTTGCCAAATGAAACCGGATTTTGATAAAACCTTCATAAGTGACTCCATGAACCTTATTATATGCAATTTGGATACGCCACCCCGGTTGACCCGAGGTGGGCCCACTATTCCCAAATTCCCTCCTATTGTTCCATTTAGCTTATTTCCGTACTATAATCAAGGGGAAGTTTTAGATTACTATTCCGACTACTAAACAATAGTTGTTTAACTAATCTATTGACCCTAAGGTATGATCTTCTCCCCAATAGCTCAAAAGGTTTTCCAAACGCCCGCATTTTCCCAAAACAAAGTCTGTGGCAAAGTAAGTTTTTTTTGTCAATTACGATGAGTATGTTCTACAATGACGTGGATGATGTCAGGGAAGGAAATGTTCATATGATGAATACGACAATGATGATTCCATGATTAAAGATTTCCAAAGTACATGAAACGATACCTTATGATCCTGTTCTATGTTCTCTCATAATGTTATCCTTTATGGATAGTCTCGCCTTATAATTGTTGTTCCCTCAAGGTGAGACCTGACGACCATGACGATTTCATAATGTAATCGGGGGCTACCGACCTTACGTCACTCCGATAACGTTATAGCTTCTTTTTGGGCTCGCTTGCATGCTATGGTATATATGTATATATGTATATGTACACGGGGAAGAAGGGAGCAGGGCAGAGCGCTATAGACGCGGGGTTACACACGGTACATGTAGCCGTATTTGACTTGATATCATCCCGGACGCGGGATGCCCGGACGCGGGATGCCTGGACGCGGGATATTTACACACACATTCATGGTTAAATGGATCGGCTGCCGACGCCTCGGCAATATATATTATGTTTTATTTTCATATATGAACACGAAATGTTTTTTTTAAAGACAGCTTAGCATGCATGGCATCTGCCCTGGGTGGCACATACATGTACAGGTTACTCTATTATCGCTCTATATGTCCTATGATTTCATTATGTATTGGTTGCAAATTTATATTTTTCTCTTTACTATTTTCATGCCTTACATACTCGGTACACTATTCGTACTGACGTCCCTTCTTGTGGACGTTGCGTTTCATGCCGCGCAGGTAAGCAGGTAGACGGATCCGGTTCTTAGAAGCTCCACCAGCGGTTCATAGAGAGTGCTCCAGTTGTTCCGGAGCCACTGTCTATTGGTACTATTTTGTGTATATATATATATTCGGGCGTGACAGTGCTCGACCCTTCTTGTGTATATGTGTATTATGTCTAGAGGCTCGTAGACAGATGTGTACAGTTAAATGTTTTGTACTTTTAGAAGTCCTAGTCGATGTATAATGTGTTAGTAAAGGTTGTTCGCCTAGGTTCATAACTATGCTACTAATGTTAATGTTAAGTAACAAAAAAAAATGGTATAGGTCATACGGCCCACTTAGTAATACGGATATGAGACAAGATAAGGGGTGCTCGGTACAAGTACCGGGTACTCGTCACGGCCCCTAGTCGGGTCGTGACACCTAGTATACCTTAAATGCTAGGTGGGGACTCTATACATAATTAACTATTTCAGAGCTCCATAAGTTGTGCTTTGTTTAGCCTTTGGTAAAAATGAGGTGCAACAACAGGTAGACAGGGAGGCGGTCTAGATCCTTAGGAGCTATACTAGTTTGTAGAGGAGCACCCCACTACTCCGGAGGTGCAATTTACTAATGCATTCTTTTGTGCTCATATTTGGGTATGACGGGGTCCCGTCCCGTCCTTATGTCTCAACACTCTAGTAGAGGCTCGTATATGCGTATGAGTGGGTAGTAGATGTCTCATGAATACGCCAGTGTATATTTTGTATATCATTTTTGGTGGCCTTGTGGGCTGATGTATAAATGTCTATATATTTTGTAAATGTTGAGAACCATCTCATGATAAGTTTCGTGTTGGAAATAGTGTATGTTCAGGTTAAGGTTGATGGTAAGTATGATAGGCGGTGCTCGGTTGGGTAGGTCCAGGTACCCGTCATGGCCCCTAGTCGGGTCGTGACAAAACTGGTATCAGAGTAGTTCCGTCCTAGGGTGTATCTACGAGTCGTGTCCAGTAGAGTCTCGTTTATGGGTGTGAAGCGCACCACACTTATAAACGAGAGGCTGCGGGGAATTTAGGAATAATGACCGTTTTTCTTCTTCATAAATCGTGCGGTAGAGCTGTGTTATAAGATTTCCTTTTCCCTAATTGTGTGCTATGATTTTAGCAATATCGGTAAAGAGGAAAGCAACAGCCAACCAGAAGGTCAAGACTGCGACAAGAAGGCGAGTTGAACAAGAGTCTCTGGTAGATATAGAAGAGGGTGAGTCCCACAATGAGGCTCCATCTCACACCTATCACACTCCGCCTGTATTAGAGGAGCATGAAGGGGCTTCAGCTCTAGCTCCAGCTCCAGTGCCTCCACCGGGCACTTTGGGTCAACAAATGACCGAGGCTATTCAGTTGCTGACTCAACTAGTTCCCTCCCAGGCTCAGCGCCAGAGTGCGGGACTGGGTGATCCTGTGATTTTATGAGGTTGAACCCGTCAGAATTTTTTGGGTCAAAGCCGGATGAAGACTCACAGGGTTTCATAGATGAGGTGTTGAGGACGTTGAGGATTATACATGCTTCAGATAAAGAGTCAGTGGAGTTGGCTTCCTATAGGTTGTGGGATGTCGTCGTGCTATGGTACAACAATTGGATAGCTTCAAGGAAGGAAAATGCACCTCCTTCGGTTTGGCAGGAATTCGTAGATGCTTTCATCTGCCACTATTTGCCACCTGAGGTTCGAAGGGCCCGAGCTGACAGGTTTCTGAATCTAAAACAAGGGAATATGAGTGCTAGGAGTATAGTATTCGCTTCAATTCATTGGCCCGGTATGCTCCAAATATGGTGGCCGACATGGGAGATAGAGTACATCGATATGTGAGTGGCTTAGGGCCACATTTGTTCAAAGATTATTTGACAGCTTCACTCTAGGAGGGGATGGACATCTCCCGTATTCAATCCTACACCCAAAATCAAGAAGAGCAGCAACAGCCGCAAAGAGGTGAGTACGATATTGATAGAGGGAAGAGCAGGAGGGCCAGATCTGCCGGTGCTAGTAGTGAGTATAGAGGGGGTCAGCGGCAGCAGTATCCCAGATATTCCGGCCAGTCTGCGGCTAGTGCACCTTCTCAATTCGAGGGCATGAGATTTGATCGCCCCATTTATTCTGGTCCAGGTCAGAGTTCGAGGGTCTCAGGTCCTAAGTTTGGAGGTAATCCTAGTCAGAGGAGACCACTGGTGCCGCGGTGTAGCCAATGTGGTATATTACATTCAGCCCAGTGTTGCCGAGGTTCAGATGCTTGCTATGCCTGTTGTCGGGTTGAGAACATGATGCATGATTGTGCATCAATGGGTGGTAGAGTCGGGGCTCAGCCCACAGGATCGACAGCCGGTTCTTCCTCGTCCGTGAGCCTGGTAGGGCAGGCCTCCCAGACGCTAGCAGGCTGCGGTAGGGGCAGAGGGAGTTGAATCTTCGGCAGAGGTGATGGTTAGAATTGCTGAAAGACATCAAGAAGTGAATAAGAATCATAAATCACACTCAAAACTTATGAATAGAATTACCCCAAAGTTCATATCATTCATCGCTTAGATCTAAGACATGCCAAAAGAAAGAAGGGACAACTTTACATACCTGCTGAAGGTTAGTCGCACTCTTATTCGCTTCGTCGTCCCTTTAGCCTATTTAGTATAAAAGTAACGCTATCGTTAGTAACTATACTTTCTAGTTCGTAAATCTATAGCCCATCGCTTATAGAACTAGTTCTTTAACTTATAATCTCGCGATTAGGGTTTTTCATTAATTAAGGACTTAACGAAAATCGGGCAGCATTTCCCCTATATATTCGCCTAACCCGAATTTCCAATTATCCTCCTGTTATCACAGAAATACCAACAATGACAGTAATAGCAATATTCATATAGAATCCTTACAATTCAGCCCATAAACAACTCTAACAATCCAATAACCCTTTTTAATTCATTTCAACCCACAATTTCGTATAACAACGATTTCACGCAATTTCTTACTTCCAATTTCATCCAATCCAATTTTAATCCTTCCATTACAACACCATTAATACAATTATACCATAAAATATGAAAATCTTACATTAAATTTTCTCGGAGTAATTTCTACACTTAATTGGTCCAATTTCACAATTTCTTCTTCCTCAATTCAATATCCAATGTTGCTATCACCTCCTTGAACTAGCAAACCACTTGAATTTAATCAAAATGGAAACAATATATTTTTTTCCTCCGTCCATGGCTGGCCGTGAGCAGCCATGGAAATAACTCCTTTTTTTTTTTCCTAAGCTTTAATTTGTGAAATGAAAAGAAATGCTTCCTTGTTCATTATCCAACCATCTATATATGGTTTTCCTTATAATGACACGTGCCCACTCCAATGACTCATCCATTTGATTATGTTTTATTATTTTTTTTAATTTTCGGGTGGGGCCCACTTCTGTTAATTAAATTAATTAATTTTAATAAATCATTAATCCTTACTTAATAATCTAATCACAATTAATTAGTCCCTAATCTCCAATAATATTTCTACACTAAATAAAATTTATAAACAATTTGTGTACTAATTAAAATTGAAAATTAAAAGTTCCTATTTCATGTCCGAAAACAATCCCGTCTTTAAATTGAGTTGATTTGCTTGCGAATAATTCGACGTATAAAAATAGGGGGTATAACATCCTTCCCCCCTTTAGAACATTCGTCCTCGAATGTTAAACTGGTCCTGAACTCCCAATACTTTTCTCAAGTGTTCTCTTAGTTAATTATGCCCTTCACATACCTCTTCCATTGGTCGATTCGCTTTAATTCATTATAACGCATTCTAGGTCTCTAAATAGTCATTCCTGTAATATTCCAACCTTCTGTTGCTTCTCAAGGTAATTATTCCACGTCATTGCCTTTACTCTCCTCTTTACTTCGCAGTCGGTTGTCAGTTGTATTGCGGGCTCTTCCGCTGAAATCTTACTCTCTCGCTTGTGCGCTTAGTCTTCTCTTGACTCCTTCTTCTCCAATAGTTATTCCCTTAGGATATCGTTTCGTTCATCTTACCTCTCAATCTTTAAATATGATTTTTATAACGCGCAGACGTCCCTCGTCGGTTCATTGGACTTTAATATCCCTGGAGTATCACATGCCTTTGGTACCCTGTCGACCCTTCGCAGGTTCTACGAGTAAAACGAAATTTCCCAGAGGGTAACATTTTTGTACTCCAATATCCTTGCATTACTCCGCTGTGATAGTCCGTCTTCTGGAATCCTCAGCATCATGTGTCACTTTCTGACTTTCTTTGAAAGGTCTTTAACTATCACTTGTTTTTACTTCTTGATCTAGATCTTTAGGGTTGGCTATCAAATAGCGCTAGGGTCTCCTCAAATTATAGCTTTACTGTCATCCAGTAACCAGTAATCTGCTTGTTCTAATTGTCTCGGTTAAATCATTTTGTAATTTCCCTTAACGTAACTGGCAATACTTTAGGCATATTATCTCATGTCGTTTCTTTATTTTTTTGACTCAAACTCTTCTATTGTCCCTTTACTCAAATTTGCTCTTAGATCTCCTATCACGCATCTTATTGCAATCTTTACACGGGTATGTGTAGGTGCTCAAATCAGCCCAGAAAATACCTTAGCGTCGCCACGCTAGTCCTTATGCAGACCCTATATTCTTCCCTTATCTTTTTCAATTGTATCGGGCCCAATTATGGCTTTTGCCATCAGTACTAATTATATCTCTATAGTTTTGCCTTAAACCACCTTACACCTTTATTTGATGTATCAAAAATATCGCAACCACATTGTTGTTACTGAATTCTTACTCTTCTTATCAAGTACTCACTTGGTCTCATCCTTAGCATACAAATATTCGCAGGTGGCATAACTATTCTTGTACAATTTGTACAAAGTGTATCTAATCTTAGTCAGAGTCTTTCCTTTTCCTGGTTCATTCTGCTTTACATATCTTATTGTACTAACCTCATTTGCTGTCTATCTTGTCGTACTCCTTTTCCTTCCTTCATTTAACCTTTGATTCCCTCATATCCTCCTTTGCTACTTGTAAGTCACAATATCATTAGCAAACAACTCTATTGCCAACATCTTAGCCTCTCCTCGAGTATAGCATTGCTATCCTTTATAATATATCTTAAGTTACTCGTTACCATTCTCTTGTCCTGCTCTTTCTTTTTATAAGCATCCACTTTCTGATGTCATATTATCCAAGATCTTTACCAATAATACTCAGCACTGTCTCAAATATCATCTTGGCTTCTATCCGTTTATTGCTGGCTTTCAAATCTTACTAATTTGTTTCAGCAAGGGATCTCACTTAAAGTTTAAGTTTTCACATTAAATGTATTGCAGTATCAGTTGGTTTCATCTAACACTTGCATTTCTCTCATCCGCTTCCCCCCTTTAGGGTGTACCCATATCATTATCTATTTATATTCTACTCTATGTCCCCATCTCCAATTTTTAAATTCGTATGATTCTTTTCCAATACATTTGGTTACTGCACCATATCCATGTCTTCATTTATATCACCCATAACTTAGATTACCCATGTATGAAACCCCAACACAATCATGAGGCAACGAGAACTCTCGATATATAATAAAAAATCTTATCTGATGGTTGGTATTCGAGTAATATAATTAATGTAGCAATTTATCCGAAGGCACATTCCATTCATTCCAATCAGTAATTAGCTAGCGCTTATAGTCGTTTCAAATTCTCTATTAGGTAGCACTTATATTCTGATGATAAGTGCCCCAAGCTTTCCTCTGACAAAATTTTTATCCCAACGAATATCATTTGTTTCCTCTAATAAACTCACAATACATCAATTATTTCGCAAATCCACAATCCTTGTCCTTTAGGGATTTCGCTATTTTTGAGGTGAAGCCACATATACGCAGTACTCCTTTATGCCTTATGCTCTTTCACCCTTATTGTATACCAAACGCTAACTTCTAACTTACTCAACATCATATCAAATTCATTTTAATAGTGGTCTTGTCTTATCACCTTTTCGTCGTACTACACCTTAAGTTTGTAGCTATATATTTCCCTTTCATCCTATACTCATACTCAATTAATTAGGTTTGTCTTGGGTGCTTCCTTTAGTATTGCTTTCATTTCTCAGTCTATGTCCATCTTCTATTTTATGCACGAGAAATCTCATGCTACTCCTGTATCCTTTGGAAACACTACCTCTACATAATCCCTTTCTCACTTTCAAAACACATTTTGTTCATCCCTATTTGTTCTCATCATACCAGTCATTTATGGCACTCATTCTGCCTTGTTGCTCATCTTTCTGTAGCTTGGTCTTTCACAATTCTGTCACTTGTATTACTCGTTTTCCAAGCTAAACATGTCATAACACATCGCTACACTGTAATCCCACTCGCTTTCTTCGTATCTTCCTCTTTCCATTAACTCTTTCTCTTCCTGTGCTCGCCTTCACTTTCGTTACCACTTGATCTCCATTCTGAACTTTCCCTATAGGAGTTTGTAAGTCCCTTTTTTTGTTCTATATTTGCTTTTCCGTTTCACACTGATCACATCATATCCTTTAGTTACTTCCTCGCTAGGATTTACTCATCTCCATTACAATCCTTATGGTACTCACATTACATCCTGTTCGTAATCCATCCTATAACGTAACACTCCTTAACCTTATTCACGATTCATACTATGGTTTAATTACACTCTGTGGACTAGGCGTACTTAACCCTTTACCCTTTCTAATCTATCTTACCCTTAGTATCTCACAAGCTGTCCCGAATCATCCTAGCATTTCATCAATAACACGTGGAACACATGATCCATGACACAAGTTTGAGTTTTCCTTCCACAAATTCTATTTCCAATTAGTTGATTAAAAACTAATATACTCAAGGACATGATGAAATGCTACCTCGAGAACACAAGAACACTCCCCCTCCAAGGTTACGTCACCATGAAGCATCCTCCGAAACTACACAAGAATAACTAGAATCCGACAAGCACCACGAGACTTCTATTGCTTAATTCACACAGTTTACCCTCAGATTTCTTTTTGGGCCATGAACGAACTATTTGGTTCACAAACTACTTGTTGTATGCTTTGTACTCTTCCAATAAAGTGAAACTTGATTGCTGGACATTTTTTCCCTTCAACGTGGGCCTTTTTCTAAGGCAAAATGTGGTTGGAAAGTATTCTGGTCCGTTCAAATGAATTCCAAACTTTGCTACTAATATATGCTTTTTCGAAATAACATTTTCCAAATAAGAACGATGCCTCTTACGGATGACATGGAGGGTATCTCTTAAAGCTTGAATCCAATATAATAAATTTTCCCCTATCGGTATCGACTTTCAAGACATATTATAAACTTATATCTCATTCTCTTCTTTTTCCTATTTCTGGAAAAATTTGGGCAGTGTTTCCTCTGTACTTCTTACTATCCAAAACCTGCACGCAGGAAATACCAACAATACCTCACAGGGCCAACATATATACGTATATATCATATCGTATCACAGCCACACAGGGCTCCCAATTTCCAGTAAAAAGTATAAAGGTGTCGGAACTTACTTTACATATCGCGCCTCGAGACGAACCTGATCCTTGAACGATCCGTCCTGTTATACCTTCCTATCTACCTTCTCTTTCATTCTTCAACTTTACATTTCAATCATATTTCGATATTCTTACCCTATCTAACATGCCTCTTTCGCACCATTGCTTACTTGTATACTGTGTAGCTTCCAATATCATCAGTCGCTTTCATCTGTCGATGTCGTTCTTCAGCTGAAATCAAAGGTTAGTATAAGGAATTTCATTTCCTATGGCTGGGCTCTATCGCACGATCTTAGATATGAAAGAAAGGTAACATCCTAAATGTCCTGTAGCTTCCTGTTTATAGATATGGTGCACAACACACCGATAAACAAGACTCTACTAGACATGGTCTGTAGACACTCCGAGGATGAACTGCTCTGATACCATTTTTGTCACGACCCAACCCCGTGGGCCATGACTAGTGCCCGACCTGGACACCCGTATACGTACCTGTTAGATATTGCCAAACTGAAACTACGAACAATATGGAAACTTGCAAAAGAACTCTAACGGTTCATAATGTCATCATATATATATATATATATATATATATATATATATATATATATATATCCAGATAGACTGTCTCCTGAGGAGTCACAACTGATCAAATCATAAAATGATCTGCAAGCCGACAAGGCTGCCACTACACATCAATATCATGTCATATGCTAGCCGACAAGGCTGCCATTACAGATGAACATATACATAGCAAAACGTATAGACACATCTGAGCAGAGCTTATACACAACCCACACATATGTCTACAGACCTCTAAGAGTACTAACAGTGAAATATGACGGGACAGGGCCCCGTCGTACCGCTGGATAAACATACATATATATATATATATATATATATATATATCATAAGATCTGTACCAAAAGTCTAAACTCCGGAACAACGGAGCTCTCCAAGACAGCTGAGTAGAAGTCCTATGCTGAAGGGTCACCAAACCGACTATCTGTACCTGCGGGCATGAAACGCAGCCCCCCGAAGAAAGAGGGTCAGTACGAAATATGTACTGAGTATATAAAGCATGAAATACAGTAAGAAGGATCGTAACTGAAATAAGGAGTACAGAAACAAGTACAATGTCAACAATACCAAAACACTTGCATTTTGAAAAATAAATCATGCATGTCAATATCATATATCATACCCGACCCATTATGGGACTCGGTGAACATGGTCGCCACCCCGTCTTTGGCGCCATAACACAACATAACTCCATAACACAGCATAACGCCATAACACAGCATAACTCCATAAACACAGCATAACGCCATAACACAACATAACTCCATAAACACAGCATAACGCCATAACACAACATAACTCCATTATATATATATATCGTATTCCGGCCCTCTAGTGAGGGACTCGGTGAACAATGCAGTGAGACTGCACACAATAATATACCCGGCCCGGGACTCGGTGAAAGACATATTGAGACATGCACGAGTGGAGTAGTGAGAAACCATATGCTAGTTAAAACATTTTCAAAGACTCAATGGAACAATCAAAACGAACTGTCATTTGAAAATTAGGACAATAGTCATACCAAATACCTTTCCGATGTCACTGTGGATTATATCAAAATAGAACTTCTGGAATCATATATACGTATCAGGGTATATCAAAGACTCAATGCAATAATCATCATGAACTATCATTTGAAAATCAAGACAATAGTCATATCAAATACCTTTCGAATGCCACTCGGAAACATATCAAACATCCCTCGGATGTCATCATAAAGTATATCAAAGAGCCTTAGGAATCATAGTCATATGTCAATATAGTATGAAACATCTTATAGAAGTCTGGACATTAGTTATCATAGAGTCCCTAAGAATAGGAACATATATACATCGACTATTATCCAACGTACAGAAAACTGAAGAGGGAAGCTCAATCACTAAAGAGTTCTAACATCAAGAAGTGAATAAGAATCATAAATCACACTAAAAAATTATGAATAGAATTACCCCAAAGTTCATATCATTCATCGCTTAGATCTAAGACATGCCAAAAGAAAGAAGGGATAGCTTTACGTACCTGCTGAAGGTTAGTCGCACTCTTATTCGCTTCGTCGTCCCTTTAACCTATTTAATATAAAAGTAACGCTATCGTTAGTAACTATACTTTCTAGTTCGTAAATCTATAGCCCATCGCTTATAGAACTCGTTCTTTAACTTATAATTTCTCGATTAGGGTTTTTCATTAGTTAAGGACTTAACGAAAATCGGGCAGCATTTCCCCTATATATTCGCCTAACCCGAATTTCCAATTATCCTCCTGTTATCACAGAAATACCAACAATGACAGTAATAGCAATATTCATATAGAATCCTTACAATTCAGCCCATAAACAACTCTAACAATCCAATAACCCTTTTTAATTCTTTTCAACCCACAATTTCGTATAACAACGATTTCACGCAATTTCTTACTTCCAATTTCATCCAATCCAATTTTAATCCTTCTATTACAACACCATTAATACAATTATACCATTAAATATGAAAATCTTACCTTAAATTTTCTCGGAGGAATTTCTACACTTAATTGGTCCAATTTCACAATTTCTTCTTCCTTGATTCAATATCCAATGTTGCTATCACCTCCTTGAACTTGCAATCCACTTGAATTTAATCAAAATGGAAAAAATATTTTTTTCCCCCATCCATGGCTGGCCGTGAGCAGCCATGGAAATAACTCCTCTTTTTTTTTTTCCTAAGCTTTAATTTGTGAAATGAAAAGAAAGGCTTCCTTTTTCATTATCCAACCATCTATATATGGTTTTCCTTATAATGACACATGCCCACTCCAATGACTCATCCATTTTATTATGTTTTTTTTTTATTTTTTTTTTTAGGGTGGGGCCCAGTTCTATTAATTAAATTAATTAATTTTACTAAATCATTAATCCTTACTTAATAATCTAATCACAATTAATTAGTCCCTAATCTCCAATAATATTTCTACACTAAATAAAATTTATAAACAATTTGTGTACTAATTAAAATTGAAAATTAAAAGTTCCTATTTCATGTCCGAAAACAATCCCGTCTTTAAATTGAGTTGATTTGCTTGCGAATAATTCGACGTATAAAAATATGGGGTATAACATCCTTCCCCCCTTTAGAACATTCGTCCTCGAATGTTAAACTGGTCCTGAACTCCCAATACCTTTCTCAAGTGTTCTCTTAGTTAATTATGCCCTTCACATACCTCTTCCATTGGTCGATTCGCTTTAATTCATTATAACGCATTCCAGGTCTCTAAATAGTCATTCCCGTAATATTCCCACCTTCTGTTGCGTCTCAAGGTAATTATTCCACGTCATTGTCTTTACTCTCCTCTTTACTTCGCAGTCGGTTGTCAGTTGTATTGCGGGCTCTTCCGCGGAAATCTTACTCTCTCGCTTGTGCGCTTAGTCTTATCTTGACTCCTTCTTCTGCTATAGTTATTCCCTTAAGATATCGTTTCCTTCATCTTACCTCTCAATCTTTAAATATGATTTTTATAACGCGCAGACGTCCCTCGTCGGTTCATTGAACTTTAATATCCCTGGAGTATCACATGCCTCTGGTAACCTGTGGACCCTTCGCAGGTTCTACGAGTAAAACGAAATTTCCCAGAGGGTAACATTTTTGTACTCCAATATCCTTGCTTTACTCTGATGTGATAGTCCGTATTCTGGAATCCTCAGCATCATGTGGCACTTTCTAACTTTCTTTTAAAGGTCTTTAACTATCACTTGTTTTTACTTGTTGATCTCGATCTTTAGGGTTGGCTATCAAATAGCGCTAGGGTCTCCTCATATTATAGCTTTACTGTCATCCAGTAACCAGTAATCTGCTTGTTCTAATTGTCTCAGTTAAATCATTTCGTAATTTCCCTTAACGTAACTGGCAATACTTTAGGCATATTATCTCGCGTTGTTTCTTTATTTTTTTGACTCAAACTCTTTTATTGCCCCTTTACTCAAATTTGCTCTTAGTTCTCCTATCACACATCTTATTGTAATCTTTACACGGGTATGTGTAGGTGCTCAAATCAGCCCAGAAAATACCTTGGCGTCGCCACGCTAGTCTTTATGCAAACCCTATATGTCACGACCTGACTTGGGGTCGCGACGAGCACCCGGTGCTAGCCCACCCGGGCACCCTCTTAGCTTACTCTTATGCTTACGTCTAGGTGAACCACATAGTTATACATATATTTCCATTCATTCATCAACTAGTCCCATTTGGACAACAACACATTTATATCATCATAGGCATCTATGCCACATCAATGTACATGGGCCAACGTGGCCGACAAAATGATATACAAAACATAGGCCGATAAGGCCAAACACATCTACCCACACACACACATGTCTACGAGCCTCTAAGAGTATAACATATCACATTAGCGGGACAGGACCCCGCTATGCCCATAATTATATACACAAAAGAATGAGTACCCAAAAGATATGGCTCCGAAGGAAATGGAGCTCTCTATGTAATCTCCGAATAAGCAGCTATGGATCAAGTCTGTCTCCTTGTGCACCTGCGGGCATGATGCAACGTCCACAAACAAAAGGACGTCAGTAATAAGAATGTACTGAGTATGTAAAACATGATCAACATCAATATAGAAGCATCATAGACAATATATGAAGTGGCATAGGAGGGAAGACAAATAATATCATCATCATGGCACTTACCTGCCTTTCATAGGAACTTTTCATTTCTCATGCATATTTCATAATAGGGCTCGTATTCGTATACATAGTCTTTTCACATTAAAATTCATATTATATACATAGCCATACACTTATATACATACATAGCGTACCCGACCATAAGGTTCGGTGTTTCATACATACTTGGCCAACCAAGGCTCAATGTTATTTCTACCTGGCCCTACCAAGGCTTTAGGGTTATCCGTACCATTTGCAGATGTGTGCGCGCGTTACGTAATCATATACATACATATATAGTACTCGTACCATACTTGTGCTCATATTCGTATACATATCCTTATTCGTATTTTTATACATAGTCTTATCACATTCATATTCATATTATATATTTAGTCATTTCATATACATAGCATTGTACCTAGCATACCCGACCTCATAGGATCGGTGTGTCATACATACTTGGCCAACCAAGGCTCAAGGTTACTCATACCTGGCCCTACCAAGGCTTCAGGGTTATCCGTACCATCTGCAGAGGTGTGCGCGCGTTTCGTAATCGTATACATACTCATATACATATATCCTACCCGGCGTTATAAGCTCGGGGTGTCATTATAGCCCTTCATAGGCACATGTAAGTATAATAGCCCGTAGGCACCTTTAACATCATTATTATTATCATCGTCTTCACTATCATCATCATTTTCGCTACATCTATATCTTATGCTTACTCGTCATATGGGGTGCGTAGTACAATCATAGCACATAACGAGGATCGTGAGCTTATGGGCTCGGAGTGTCAATCGTTTGAATACCACATATTCATATAGAGGATTTAAGAGTTTGGCCAGGGAACCATGCCTTATGAAAGAAGGGTTAGCCTTACATACCTTTTCGTCGGACTATTCTACACTTGCACGCTTCCTTCCGATGCTAGCGTCTATACCTTCATTAATATCATAAAAATGGCCATTAGTCATTCACATTATCCACATTATCTAGATTCCTTAATTTGCCTCTAATTCACCCATATTCATGGTCATAACATCCAACTTCGTCCATTCGTCTAAAGTGTCTAGTTCATGATCTTAGTACCATTTATAATGCATTCATATCACAACACGACAACATTCATGATTCAATTCAAATTATTCCTCAAAATGTCACTATTCATCATTCATGGCCTACTTGACCATATTTTCTACAATCCATGTATTTAAACTCTTCAATACCTTAAACATTATGTAAAAATCATGAATCTTACCTTAGAAGTTGTAGGAACAAGCTTTGATTAATAATACTCCACTTGAGCAAAAACCCTAGTTTTTCTCCATTTGGATTCCTTGACTTGGATGATCTTTAATGGGCTTGCTTACTCTTGACTCACTTGTTTTGTGTTGTTGATGACATATAATCCTTGAAAACTTGTATAATAAATGTAGAGAGATGTTTTAGAGAGAAGGGGTGTGATGTTGTAATGAAATAAAATAAGTGTTGGTTCCCTTATTTAATGAACTGAAAATCTATACTGGGTGAACAGTGGTCATCCATGGAGGTTTACGGTTCGTATTTTAGTTTACGGACCGTCCCTCGTGGTCGTCTTTAACCTTAAGCAGCGCCAGAAACTTTAGGCTGCATGCATGGTGATTTACGACCATGGTTTACGGGCCGTAAATCACTTTACGGTCCGTCCTCCTGGTCATATTTTACCATTTCTCCACTGGGCAGAAAGTCGAAGCCTGGCATGGCAGTTTACGACCTTCCAGTTTACGGACCGTATACCAGTTTACGGTCCGTATTTTGCACTTTACGACCACTGGGCAGTTTTGCCAACTTTCAACTTTTCAAATTTCTCGACTTTTCATTCTAATCATTCTCGTCCATTTACGCACATTGGTCATGAAACATTATACACTCGCACTCCTCGCACACATCACTAGTTCGTTCACTTGCGTATCAACGGGAAATTATTCCGAGGTGTAACACTATATTCTTCCCTGATCTCTTTCAATTGTATCGGGCCCAATTATGGCTTTTTCCCTCAGTACTAATTATATCTCTATAGTTTTGCCTTAAACCACCTTACACCTTTCTTTGATGAATCCAAAATATCGCAACCGCATTGTTGTTACTGAATTCTTACTCTTCTTATCAAGCACTCACTTGGTCTCATCTTTCGCATACAAATATTCACAGGTGGCATAACTATTCTTGTACAATTTGTACAAAGTGTATCTAATCTTAGTCAGAGTCTTCCCTTTTCCTGGTTCATTTTGCTTTACATATCTTATTGTACTAACCTCACTTGCTGTCTATCTTGTCGTACTCCTTTTCCTTCCTTCATTTAACCTTTGATTCCCTCATATCCTCCTTTGCTACTTGTAAGTCACAATATCATTAGCAAACAACTCTATTGCCAACATCTTAGCCTCTCCTCGAGTATAGCATTGCTATCCTTTATAATATATCTTAAGTTACTCGTTACCATTATCTTGTCCTGCTCTTTCTTTTTATAAGCATCCACTTTCTGATGTCATATTATCCAAGATCTTTACCAATAATACTCAGCACTGTCTCAAATACCATCTTGGCTTCTATCCGTTGATTGCTGGCTTTCAAATCTTACTAATTTGTTTTAGCAAGGGATCTCACTTAAAGTTTAAGTTTTCACATTAAATGTATTGCAGTGTCAGTGGTTTCATCTTACACTTGCATTTCTCTCATCCGCTTCCCCCCTTTAGGGTGTACCCACATCATTATCTATTTATATTCTACTCTATGTCCCCATCTCCAATTTTTAAATTCGTAAGATTCTTTTCCAATACATTTGGTTACAGCACCATATCCATGTCTTTCTTTATATCACCCATAACTTAGATTACCCATGTATGAAACCCCAACACAATCACGAGGCGACGAGAACTCTCAATATTGTCACGACCCAACCCCGTAGGCCGTGACTAGTGCCTGACCTGGACACCCGTATACATATTCTTTAGCTATATGTTTGTCACGACCCGTCTAGGGGCCGTGACGAGTACCCGATACTTGTACCGAGCACCCCTTGTCTATCGTTTTACCTTTACCTCTTAGCAAGCCATGTAAACAGAGCCATTTTTTTTTTTGAACATTAACATTAGCGGCGTCATTCTGAACATAGACTAATAAACTTCGTTATCACTTATACATCAACATTAACATGCCAAAACACCATATATCTAACTGTACTTAACTGACTGTACATAACTGTCTACGAGCCTCTAGACGTAGTACACTTATATAGAAAGGGCTGAGTACTGCTGTGCCCGAATATATATACACAAAATAGTACCAAGGAAGTGAGGCTCCGGAATGACTGGAGCACTGTCAACATTGCTGGTAGAGCTTCTAAGTATCAAATCCGTCTGTCTGCTGACCTGCGCGGCATGAAACGCAGCGTCCACAAGAAGGGACGTCAGTACGAATAGTGTACCGAGTATGTAAGGCATGAATAGTAATATACAGAAAATATGAATCATGTATAATGACATAAGAGAGTTACAACACATGTCCTGGGATAGAAACATAACCTGTATATATATATACCCATGGCAGGTGCTATGCGTACTTAGCTTTCCTTTAAGAATCTTTCCTTGTTCATATACATATACATATAAAATAGGACATCTCATATTGCCGAGGCGTCGGTAGCCGATCCATTTAACCATAAATATACACATCCCGCTTCCGGGCATCCCGCGTCCGGGACGATATCATATCATGTAATGCCAACTGATCAGGTGGATATGCGTTCATAACGCTCTGCCCTTACCTCCATTTCCCCCGTATACATATGCATATATCATGTACATATATCAACGTCTATAGCTCTCTAGCTCTTTTATCATATACATATACGTGTGTCATGTAGGTACATCAGCGTCTATAGCGCTCTGGTGCTTTTATCACATACATCGTGTGTCATGTAGGTACATCAGCGTCTATAGCGCTCTAGCTCTTTCGTCATGTGCATATTTTAAAAATATATACGCATATCCTACATATATTTACATGTTTTATATGCATTTACGTATCCTATAAACATATATCTCATATGCACGCAGGAGAGCCCAAAGAAGCATCATGTAGTCATCGGAGTGACGTAAAGTCGGTAACCTCCGATTACATTATAGAATACTCGTGATCGCTTTGTCTCACCTTGAAGGAACGAGTATTTTAAGGTGAGACTATCAACGGGGAATAATATTAAAGTAAACGTAGAATGAAATCGGGGCATCATAGATGACAGTTCATAGACTTTGAAATCTTTTAGAAAATAAAGTCATAGCTAGGAAATATAAATAATATTAAAAAATTAGTTTATCATTTTCATGTTTACATAAGATACTTAGCTTAGTCATCTTAGTCATAGAGTCGTTCCGGTAGTACGTATCATAGGCATATTCTCTTATCTAACATCATTGTTATCATTATCGTCATGGAAGTGCCCTCGTTAGAGGAGTCATAGTATTTATCTTTTGGTAACGAAATCAGGATCAAAGGTTCCCTTTGGATTCACTTCAAGTAAGTCAACCAAGACTGTAAGGAAAAATCCGAGAGTAGCGGGCCCACCTCGGGCCGGATGGGGTGACGTATATGATTTACATATATTACGTGTCATGTCATTACTTGTGAGGGTCATAGGGTAATCGGGTCCCACTTATGCAAGTTCTAGGGGTTTAAGAGGTCTTTCCATCATTTGCACACTTTCTAGTTCAATTCTATTGAACAAAAAGTGGAAAACTTTAGGTGCGGATTCCGGGGAACCGAGTTGTCCCCGAGGCTCGTACGCAACTTATTTCAACTAAGACATGCCATAGAAAGAAGGGTGAAGCCTTACATACCTCTTTCTGCTTCTTTTGCTATTCCGAATTCACGTTGCAATCTCGTCAAAATCTGCAAATTGGTCACATTTACCCAAACTTTCATTAGGGTACTTAGAGTTAGAATCTTAAGGAACCACTTGGCTACCGAAATTTCGGCAGCACTTCCTCTGTAAATATACCATCCTCAACATTCAACATAGCCAAATTCTCATCAATCACAATCCGGGAATTCAAACCCGGCCAAACTATTAACATAATTCAACAATCACACTAAAAATTCACATATTCCATTCAAGGTGCATTCCAACACTTCAATTAACATTCTACCTCCTTCAATACTCTCCAAATCCAATGAAAAAACAATAACCTTATAATACATATATTCCAACAACATCATAGTAATACCATTACATGTCTTCCATACAAAAACATTATTTTCAATTTACACAAACTTCCAATTGCCAATACTTCACCAAACTTATCAAGTCTTTATTTGCGATATAACATCTACAACACAACGATTAAGATATTAATTACAACTCGCTCATTATTCTTTCACAACTCACCAATATACACGACTATACATCAAGTATACACGGCCACATATACCATGCACACTCACACGGCTCCAACATGTATACACCACTACAATCTCTCCAAACTCAATCAACTTCCATTTTCCACATATCATTCACAACAATAACAACTAAACACTAATTAAAATAATTGAAGCATGACTTCTACACACATATATATATACACGCCCATATACTATATTTCTGTCCTTCATGAATTTCATCCATTTTAGCATACTACAACACATATAAACCATATATAACACATAAAACAAGATCAAAACTCACCTTTCTTCTTCAACTTCTCACTTGACTACAACTTGACAACTTGTATGATTTTGAATTTTTCTTGCTCCAACAACAACTCCACCTTGTTAATCACCCTTTACTTGGTAGAAAATGATTTTTGGAGAATTTTTGCAAATTTTTCTTGTGAAAATTGCTCTTGGCCGAAATGGCCTTAAGTTTTTCTCCTCTCTCTCTTGTTCTTGCTTTTCTTGAAATTTCTAGAACATTATGTGGAATAAGATGACCTAGTCATCTTATTTATTGACCAAATTTTATTTAATATGGGCTTGGGCCATAACCATGGCCGGTTGGGCCTCACAAAATTTGGGCCATATTATTTTTTTTTGATTTTTTTGGGCCAACTCGGTTTGGTCCCGAGTTGGGCCTAGCCCAGTGACCTTTCGACCTTAAAACGTTCATATCTCCTTGTACCGAAGTCACCTGGGCACCCACGACCTATGGTTGGAAAGATAATTCAATTATCTACAACTTCTATATCTTCATACTTTTCCAAATTCCAAACTTATAATACCGTTTGTTCCCCTTGAAGTCAGATCACCCGAAAACATTTTCTTAATAATATTCGTTTGGAGGACTTCCACTTTGATTTGGCCCAAGGGTCCTTCTTGAGTTGTGTTTAACTTCTCATATGTGATTCATATGAATTTTCAGATGTCCCAAAAAAATCTCGATGTGTGGGTCCCACCTCAGCAATTAATCTGACGTTCAAAAATACGGGATATAACATTCTCCCCCCCTTTAGAACATTCGTCCTCGAATGTTAAACTGGCCTCATAGTGTATCATAATACTTCGGGGAGGTCTCCTTCGTAGACATCTCACATGTCGCTTAGGTCGCTTTTATGTCGTAAGTTCATTGAGTAAGCTCCGAACGTTGGCCCCACGTTAATAAGTCCCCTTTCTGTCACGCTTTCTCCTCTTCCGTTACTCTTGTCCGTCTCAGCCTACATGACTTTTATAGGGTTTGTAACCACTCCACACACTCTAATTTACATTGGACTACCTAGCTTCACATTCGTCTCTTGTTCCCATATTTGTGAAAATTTTAGCATATTTCCCAGGGGGTCACCCATCATGGAATTGCTCCCACCGGAGCACGCTTAACCCAAAAGCTTCACTGAAATTCGGTGCCTTGATGCCGATATTTTCGCGTAAGCTTCCTCACATGACCTTTATTGCATGCTCTGGAGCAAGTCAAAGTCTTACAGTTCCCAAAACATTTTCGTAACACGTCCCTTCTTTTGTAATTACCGTTTTACCCTTTTGGTTCCCGATGTTCACCTTCCGCCTGTGTGTATGACCACCTCCTGGCTTGGGCTTCCAGATTCCCGATTATAGTAATCGCACCTTCGTCTTCATGCCAAACCCATAACCTTTCTGGAACAACGCATCTCACCTATTGCCGGTTTGCAATATTTCCTTTCCACGCTCCTTCCTGTTAGGCGTATCCATTCTTACGGAATCTTCTTTACCATTCCTACTCTTCACAGTCTGTACGTAACAAATATCAATAATACTTCACAGAACATGCGGCTATACATCGTATTCCCACCGTCCAGGACTTCCAGTTCCGAGTAACAGAACAATTATCCAGGCTTACCTTTGTAACTTCCCATCTCGTCACTTGTCTTCTTTCGTCACCACTAGGCGTCTACGAAAATCGACTGTTAGTATAAGGAATCTTATTTCCTATGACTGGGCTCTATCGCACGATCTGAGACAGAAAGAAGGTCAACATTTCCTAGATGCCCTGTAGCCTCCTGTGTATAAGTGTGGCGCGCAACACACCCATAAACAAGACTCTACTGGACACGGCTCGTAGACAAACTCCTAGGACCGAACTGCTCTGATACCACTTCTGTCACGACCCGTCTAGGGGCCGTGACGAGTACCCGATACTTGTACCGAGCACCCCTTGTCTATCGTTTTACCTTTACCTCTTAGCAAGCCATGTAAACAGAGCCATTTTTTTTTTTGAACATTAACATTAGCGGCGTCATTCTGAACATAGACTAATAAACTTCGTTATCACTTATACATCAACATTAACATGCCAAAACACCATATATCTAACTGTACTTAACTGACTGTACATAACTGTCTACGAGCCTCTAGACATAGTACACTTATATAGAAAGGGCTGAGTACTGCTGTGCCCGAATATATATACACAAAATAGTACCAAGGAAGTGAGGCTCCGGAATGACTGGAGCACTGTCAACACCTGGTAGAGCTTCTAAGTATCAAATCCGTCTGTCTGCTGACCTGCGCGACATGAAACGCAGCGTCCACAAGAAGGGACGTCAGTACGAATAGTGTACCGAGTATGTAAGGCATGAATAGTAATATACAGAAAATATGAATCATGTATAATGACATAAGAGAGTTACAACACATGTCCTGGGATAGAAACATAACCTGTATATATATATACCCTTGGCAGGTGCTATGCGTACTTAGCTTTCCTTTAAGAATCTTTCCTTGTTCATATACATATACATATAAAATAGGACATCTCATATTGCCGAGGCGTCGGCAGCCGATCCATTTAACCATAAATATACACATCCCGCGTCCGGGCATCCCGCGTCCGGGACGATATCATATCATGTAATGCCAACTGATTAGGTGGATATGCGTTCATAACGCTCTGCCCTTACCTCCATTTCCCCCGTATACATATGCATATATCATGTGCATATATCAACGTCTATAGCTCTCTAGCTCTTTTATCATATACATATACGTGTGTCATGTAGGTACATCAGCGTCTATAGCGCTCTGGTGCTTTTATCACATACATATACGTGTGTCATGTAGGTACATCAGCGTCTATAGCGCTCTAGCTCTTTCGTCATGTGCATATTTTAAAAATATATACGCATATCCTACATACATTACATGTCTTATATGCATTTACGTATCCTATAAACATATATCTCATATGCACGCAGGAGAGCCCAAGGAAGCATCATGTAGTCATCGGAGTGACGTAAAGTCGGTAACCTCCGATTACATTATAGAATACTCGTGATCGCTTTGTCTCACCTTGAAGGAACGAGTATTTTAAGGTGAGACTATCAACGGGGAATAATATTAAAGTAAACGTAGAATGAAATCGGGGCATCATAGATGACAGTTCATAGACTTTGAAATCTTTTAGAAAATAAAGTCATAGCTAGGAAATATAAATAATATTAAAAAATTAGTTTATCATTTTCATGTTTACATAAGATACTTAGCTTAGTCATCTTAGTCATAGAGTCGTTCCGGTAGTACGTATCATAGGCATATTCTCTTATCTAACATCATTGTTATCATTATCGTCATGGAAGTGCCCTCGTTAGAGGAGTCATAGTATTTATCATTTGGTAACGAAATCGGGATCAAAGGTTCCCTTTGGATTCACTTCAAGTAAGTCAACCAAGACTGTAAGGAAAAATCCGAGAGTAGCGGGCCCACCTCGGGCCGGATGGGGTGACGTATATGATTTACATATATTACGTGTCATGTCATTACTTGTGAGGGTCATAGGGTAATCGGGTCCCACTTATGCAAGTTCTAGGGGTTTAAGAGGTCTTTCCATCATTTGCACACTTTCTAGTTCAATTCTATTGAACAAAAAGTGGAAAACTTTAGGTGCGGATTCCGGGGAACCGAGTTGTCCCCGAGGCTCGTACGCAACTTATTTCAACTAAGACATGCCATAGAAAGAAGGGTGAAGCCTTACATACCTCTTTCCGCTTCTTTTGCTATTCCGAATTCACGTTGCAATCTCGTCAAAATCTGCAAATTGGTCACATTTACCCAAACTTTCATTAGGGTACTTAGAGTTAGAATCTTAAGGAACCACTTGGCTACCGAAATTTCGGCAGCACTTCCTCTGTAAATATACCATCCTCAACATTCAACATAGCCAAATTCTCATCAATCACAATCCGGGAATTCAAACCCGGCCAAACTATTTACATAATTCAACAATCACACTAAAAATTCACATATTCCATTCAAGGTGCATTCCAACACTTCAATTAACATTCTACCTCCTTCAATACTCTCCAAATCCAATGAAACAACAATAACCTTATAATACATATATTCCAACAACATCATAGTAATACCATTACATGTCTTCCACACAAAAACATTATTTTCAATTTACACAAACTTCCAATTGCCAATACTTCACCAAACTTATCAAGTCTTTATTTGCGATATAACATCTACAACACAACGATTAAGATATTAATTACAACTCGCTCATTATTCTTTCACAACTCACCAATATACACGACTATACATCAAGTATACACGGCCACATATACCATGCACACTCACACGGCTCCAACATGTATACATCACTACAATCTCTCCAAACTCAATCAACTTCCATTTTCCACATATCATTCACAACAATAACAACTAAACACTAATTAAAATAATTGAAGCATGACTCCTACACACATATATATATACACGCCCATATACTATATTTCTGTCCTTCATGAATTTCATCCATTTTAGCATACTACAACACATATAAACCATATATAACACATAAAACAAGATCAAAACTCACCTTTCTTCTTCAACTTCTCACTTGACTACAACTTGACAACTTGTATGATTTTGAATTTTTCTTGCTCCAACAACAACTCCACCTTGTTAATCACCCTTTACTTGGTAGAAAATGATTTTTGGAGAATTTTTGCAAATTTTTCTTGTGAAAATTGCTCTTGGCCGAAATGGCCTTAAGTTTTTCTCCTCTCTCTCTTGTTCTTGCTTTTCTTGAAATTTCTAGAACATTATGTGGAATAAGATGACCTAGTCATCTTATTTATTGACCAAATTTTATTTAATATGGGCTTGGGCCATAACCATGGCCGGTTGGGCCTCACAAATTTTGGGCCATATTATTTATTTTTGATTTTTTTGGGCCAACTCGGTTTGGTCTCGAGTTGGGCCTAGCCCACTGACCTTTCGACCTTAAAACGTTCATATCTCCTTGTACCGAAGTCACCTGGGCACCCACGACCTATGGTTGGAAAGCTAATTCAATTATCTACAACTTCTATATCTTCATACTTTTCCAAATTCCAAACTTATAATACCGTTTTTGCCCCTTGAAGTCAGATCACCCGAAAACGTTTTCTTAAAAATATTCGTTTGGAGGACTTCCACTTTGATTTGGCCCAAGGGTCCTTCTTGAGTTGTGTTTAACTTCTCATATGTGATTCATATGAATTTTCAGATGTCCCAAAAAAATCTCGATGTGTGGGTCCCACTTCAGCAATTAATCTGACGTTCAAAAATACGGGATATAACAATGTTCTTTTCACAATAAACTCAATATGGATCTTATAACGACCAACCATGGTCTCCGATTTGTCGCATAATTATACATATAAAAGCAAGCCGACAAGGCTGCCACCCCATATCAATATCATATGCAAGCCAACAAGGCTGCCATTATAGACGAACATCATACCACAGCACATCGTATAGACACAGCTAAACAGAACCCATACACAACCCACACATATGTCCACAGACCTCTAAGAGTATCAACAGTAACGTAACATATGACGGGACAGGGCCCCGTCGTACCCTTAGTCAACATATGCATATATATATATATATATATATATATATATATATATATATATATATATATCCGAGAAGGATTTGTACCAAAATCTGGACTCCGAAACAACGGAGCTCTCCAAAATAGCATAAGGGGAATCCTAAGTTGTCGGATCACCAAAGCGAGTATCTGCACCTGCGGGCATGAAACGCAGCCCCCCCGAAGAAAGGGGGTCAGTACGGAATATGTATCGAGCATGTAAAGCATGAAATACAGAAAACGGGATCATAATTGAAATAAGAAGTACAGAAAATGAGTACAATAACCAGAATACCAAGTACTGGCTTTCGAAACATAAATCATGCATGTCAATATCATATATCATATCCGGCCCCATTATGGGACTCGGTGAACATGGTCGCCACCCCGTCTCTGGCGCCATAACACAGCATAACTTCAGAATATAATATATATCTCCGTTACACAGCATATCTCCGTAACATAGCATAACTCCGTAACATAGCATAACTTCATATCACAGCATAACTTCATAACACAGCATAACTTCAGAATATACATATATATATATTGTACCCGGCCCTTTAATGAGGGACTCGGTGAACAATACAGTGGAAGTGTGGACGATAACATACCCGGCCCGGGACTCGGTGAAAGATATATTGAGATATGCACGAGCAGAGTAGTGAGAAACTATATGCAATTCAAAACATTTTTAAAGACTCAATAGAATAGTCAACACGAACCATCGTTCGCAATTTCAAATAATAGTCATCTCATATACCTTTCGGATGTCCCTGTGGATTATATCAAAATGAATCTTTGAAATCATGTGTACACATTAATATAGATGAATCAAAACATAAGTTATGGGAATAAAAAATCAATAGCCATCCTAGTGGCTCTAGGAATAGGAGTTTCCTTTGGAATCGTATATATCGTATATTCATTTCACAACGATCATGCCAAAAAGAAAGAAGGGTTAGCTTCACATACCTTTAGCGCTTATTCGTCACGCAATATGTATACGCTGCCCAATAATACTTCAACCTATATTAAGACGCCAACAACTACGGTTAAGCTACGGGGAATAAGAATCATAAATCACACTCAAAACTTATGAATAGAATTACCCCAAAGTTCATATCATTCATCGCTTAGATCTAAGACATGCCAAAAGAAAGAAGGGACAACTTTACCTACCTGCTGAAGGTTAGTCGCACTCTTATTCGCTTCGTCATCCCTTTAGCCTATTTAATATAAAAGTAACGCTATCATTAGTAACTATACTTTCTAGTTCATAAATCTATAGCCCATCGCTTATAGAACTCGTTCTTTAACTTATAATTTCTCGATTAGGGTTTTTTATTAGTTAAGGACTTAACGAAAATCGGGCAGCATTTCTCCTATATATTCGCCTAACCCGAATTTCCAATTATCCTCCTGTTATCACAGAAATACCAACAATGACAGTAATAGCAATATTCATATAGAATCCTTACAATTCAGCCCATAAACAACTCTAACAATCCAATAACCCTTTTTAATTCTTTTCAACCCACAATTTCGTATAACAACGATTTCACGCAATTTCTTACTTCCAATTTCATCCAATCCAATTTTAATCCTTCTATTACAACACCATTAATACAATTATACCATTAAATATGAAAATCTTACCTTAAATTTTCTCGGAGGAATTTCTACACTTAATTGGTCCAATTTCACAATTTCTTCTTCCTTGATTCAATATCCAATGTTGCTATCACCTCCTTGAACTTGCAATCCACTTGAATTTAATCAAAATGGAAAAAATATTTTTTCCCCCATCCATGGCTGGCCGTGAGCAGCCATGGAAATAACTCCTCTTTTTTTTTTTTTTCCTAAGCTTTAATTTGTGAAATGAAAAGAAAGGCTTCCTTTTTCATTATCCAACCATCTATATATGGTTTTCCTTATAATGACACATGCCCACTCCAATGACTCATCCATTTTATTATGTTTTTTTTTTTATTTTTTTATTTTAGGGTGGGGCCCAGTTCTATTAATTAAATTAATTAATTTTACTAAATCATTAATCCTTACTTAATAATCTAATCACAACTAATTAGTCCCTAATCTCCAATAATATTTCTACACTAAATAAAATTTATAAACAATTTGTGTACTAATTAAAATTGAAAATTAAAAGTTTCTATTTCATGTCCGAAAACAATCCCGTCTTTAAATTGAGTTGATTTGCTTGCGAATAATTCGACGTATAAAAATATGGGGTATAACATCCTTCCCCCCTTTAGAACATTCGTCCTCGAATGTTAAACTGGTCCTGAACTCCCAATACCTTTCTCAAGTGTTCTCTTAGTTAATTATGCCCTTCACATACCTCTTCCATTGGTCGATTCGCTTTAATTCATTATAACGCATTCCAGGTCTCTAAATAGTCATTCTCGTAATATTCCCACCTTCTGTTGCTTCTCAAGGTAATTATTCCATGTCATTGCCTTTACTCTCCTCTTTACTTCGCAGTCGGTTGTCAGTTGTATTGCGGGCTCTTCCGCTGAAATCTTACTCTCTCGCCTGTGCGCTTAGCCTTATCTTGACTCCTTCTTCTCCTATAGTTATTCCCTTAACATATCGTTTCTTACCTCTCAATATTTAAATATGATTTTTATAACGCGCAGACGTCCCTCGTCGGTTCATTGGACTTTAATATCCCTGGAGTATCACATGCCTCTGGTAACCTGTGGACCCTTCGCAGGTTCTACGAGTAAAACGAAATTTCCCAGAGGGTAACATTTTTGTACTCCAATATCCTTGCTTTACTCCGCTGTGATAGTCCGTATTCTGGAATCCTCAGCATCATGTGTCACTTTCTGACTTTCTTTTAAAGGTCTTTAACTATTACTTGTTTTTACTTCTTGATCTCGATCTTTAGGGTTGGATATCAAATAGTGCTAGGGTCTCCTCATATTATAGCTTTACTGTCATCCAGTAACCAGTAATCTGCTTGTTCTATTTGTCTCGGTTAAATCATTTCGTAATTTCCCTTAACGTAACTGGCAATACTTTAGGCATATTATCTCGTGTCGTTTCTTTATTTTTTTGACTCAAACTCTTCTATTGCCCCTTTACTCAAATTTTCTCTTAGTTCTCCTATCACGCATCTTATTGCAATCTTTACACGGGTATGTGTAGGTGCTCAAATCAGCCCAAAAAATACCTTAGCGTCGCCACGCTAGTCTTTATGTAGACCCTATATTCTTCCCTTATCTCTTTCAATTGTATCGGGCCCAATTATGGCTTTTTCCCTCAGTACTAATTATATCGCTATAGTTTTGCCTTAAACCACCTTACACCTTTCTTTGATGTATCCCAAATATCGCAACCGCATTGTTGTTACTGAATTCTTACTCTTCTTATCAAGTATTCACTTGGTCTCATCCTTAGCATACAAATATTCGCAGGTGGCATAACTATTCTTGTACAATTTGTACAAAGTGTATCTAATCTTAGTCAGAGTCTTCCCTTTTCCTGGTTCATTCTGCTTTACATATCTTATTGTACTAAACTCACTTGCTGTCTATCTTGTCGTACTCCTTTTCCTTCCTTCATTTAACCTTTGATTCCCTCATATCCTCCTTTGCTACTTGTAAGTCACAATATCATTAGCAAACAACTCTATTGCCAACATCTTAGCCTCTCCTCGAGCATAGCATTGCTATCCTTTATAATATCTCTTAAGTTACTCGTTACCATCCTCTTGTCCTGCTCTTTCTTTTTATAAGCATCCACTTTCTCATGTCATATTATCCAAGATCTTTACCAATAATACTCAGCACTGTCTCAAATACCATCTTGGCTTCTATCCGTTTAGTGCTGGCTTTCAAATCTTACTAATTTGTTTCAGCAAGGGATCTCACTGAAAGTTTAAGTTTTCACATTAAATGTATTGCAGTGTCAGTTGGTTTCATCTTACACTTGCATTTCTCTCATCCGCTTCCCCCCTTTAGGGTGTACCCACATCATTATCTATTTATATTCTACTCTATGTCCCCATCTCCAATTTTTAAATTCGTATGATTCTTTTCCAATACATTTGGTTACTGCACCATATCCATGTCTTCCTTTATATCACCCATAACTTAGATTACCCATGTATGAAACCCCAACACAATCACGAGGCGATGAGAACTCTCGATATGTAGTACAAAAGCTTATCTGATGGTTGGTACTCGTGTAATATAATTAATGTAGCAATTTATCCGAAGCCACATTCCATTCATTCCAATCAGTAATTAGCTAGCGCTTATAGTCGTTTTAAATTCTCTATTAGGTAGCACTTATATTCTGATGATAAGTGCCCCAAGCTTTCCTCTGACACTATTTTTATCCCAACGGATATCATTTGTTTCCTCTAATAAACTCACAATACATCAGTTATTTCGCAAATCCACAATCCTTGTCCTTTAAGGATTTCACTATTTTTGAGGTGAAGCCACATATACGCAGTACTTCTTTATGTCTTATGCGCTTTCACCCTTGTTGTATACCCAACGCTAACTTCTAACTTACTCAACATCATATCAAATTCATTTTAATAGTGGTCTTGTCTTATCACCTTTTCGTCGTACTACACCTTAAGTTTGTAGCTATATATTTCCCTTTCATCCTATACTCATACTCAATTAATTACGTCTGTCTTGGGTGCTTCCTTTAGTATTCCTTTCATTTCTCCAGTCTATGTCCATCTTTTATTTTATGCACGAGAAATCTCATACTAATCCTGTATCCTTTGGAAAACACTACCTCTACATAATCCCTTTCTCACTTTCAAAACACATTCTGTTCATCCCTATTTGTTCTCATCATACCAGTCATTTATGGCACTCATTCTGCCTTGTTGCTCATCTTTTTGTAGCTTGGCCTTTCACAATTCTGTCACTTGTATTACTCGTTTTCCAAGCTATACATGTCATAACACATCGCTACACTGTAATCCCACTCGCTTTCTTCGTATCTTCCTCATTCCATTAACTCTTTCTCTTCCTGTGCTCGCCTTCACTTTCATTACCACTTGATCTCCATTCTGAACTTTCCCTATAGGAGTTTGTAAGTCCTTTATTTTTGTTCTATATTTGCTTTTCCGTTTCACACTGATCACATCATATCCTTTAGTTACTTCCTCGCTAGGATTTACTCATCTCTATTACAATCCTTATGGTACTCACATTACATCCTGTTCGTAATCCATCCTATAACGTAACACTCCTTAACCTTATTCACGATTCATACTATGTTTTAATTACACTCTGTGGACTAGGCGTACTTAACCCTTTACCCTTTCTGATCGATCTTACCCTTAGTATCTCACAAGCTGTCCCGAATCATCCTAGCATTTCATCAATAACACGTGGAACACATGATCCATGACAGCTCACAAGTTTGAGTTTTCCTTCCACAAATTCTATTTCCAATTAGTTGATTAAAAACTAATAAACTCAAGGATGTGATGAAATGCTACCTCGAGAACACAAGAACACTCCCCCTCCAAGGTTACGTCACCATGAAGCATCCTCCAAAACTACACAAGAAGAACTAGAATCCGACCAGCACCACGAGACTTCTATTGCTTAATTCACACAATTTACCCTCAGATTTTTTTTTGGGCCATGAACGAACTATTTGGTTCACAAACTACTTGCTGTATGCTTTGTACTCTTCCAATAAGTGAAACTTGATTGCTGGACATTTTTGCCCTTCAACGTGAGCCTTTTTCTAAGGCAAAATGTGGTTGGAAAGTATTCTGGTCCGTTCAAATGAATTCCAAACTTTGCTACTCATATATGCTTTTTTGAAATAACATTTTCCAAATAAGAACGGTGCCTCTTACGGATGGCATGGAGGGTATCTCTTAAAGCTTGAATCCAACATAATAAATTTTCCCCGATCGGTATCGACTTTCAAGACATATTATAAACTTATATCTCATTCTCTTCTTTTTCCTATTTCTGGAAAAATTTAGGCAGAGTTTCCTCTGTACTTCTTACTATCCCAAAACCTGCATGCAGGAAATACCAATAATACCTCACAGGGCCAACATATATACGTATATATCATATCGTATCACAGCCACACAGGGCACCCAATTTCCAGTAAAAAGTATAAAGGTGTCAAAACTTACCTCACATATCGCACCTCGAGACGAACCTGATCCTTGAACGATCCATCCTGTTATACCTTCCTATCTACCTTCTCTTTCATTCTTCAACTTTACATTTCAATCATATTTCGATATTCTTACCTTATCCAACATGCCTCTTTCGCACCATTGCTTACTTGTATACTGTGTAGCTTCCAATATCATCAGTGGCTTTCTTCTGTCGATGTCGTTCTTCAGCTAAAATTAAAGGTTAGTATAAGGAATTTCATTTCCTATGGCTAGGCTCTATCGCACGATCTTAGATATGAAAGAAAGGTAACATCCTAAATGTCCTGTAGCTTCTTGTTTATAGATGTGGCACACAACATACCGATAAACAAGACTCTACTAGACACGGTCTGTAGACACTCCGAGGATGAACTGCTCCGATACCACTTTTGTCACGACCCAGCCATCCAAACCGTGTACCATTGGATCGAGACATCTCTCAATCTATACGATGCTAACTCCACTGATTCAGTGTCCGAAGCATGAATCAGTCGAAGTGTCCTCAACATACCATAAATAAAATCCTGAGGGTCCTCCTCCGGCTTTGATCCAAAGATTTCCGGACGGTTCAAAGTAATGAAGTCGCAGGCCCGTGCACTAACAGCCCTATCACCTTGCCCTGCAATTTGCCGCTGAGTTTAAGAAGCAACCAACTGAGTAAGCAAATGTATGGCCTCTTTCACATCTTGGCCTGAAGCATCCGGTAGAGGAGCCGGAGGTGCTGGGGCTGAGGCTCCCTCACGCTCCTCTAATATAGTTACTAAACGAGAGGACTGAGACTGAGCCACACTCTAGGACTCACTTTCCTCTACTACCGGTGGCAGTGCTCTTTCAGCCCGCTTTTCTACCACCGTCTTACCCTTTAGGGCTGCTGTAGCCTTTCTCTTTACAGGCATTTCTGAAATACACAACACACGATTAAGGAACAAGAATTTATTATGTCATAGCCTTATCGAACGATTCTTGTGAGGAAAGAAGGTGAATCATTCCTAAAATGCCCGCAGCTTCTTGTTTATACGTATGACGCGCAACACACCCATAACCAGGACTCTACTAGGCACGACTCGTAGACACACCCTAGGACTGAACTGCTCTGATACCACTTTTGTCACGACCAGTCTAGGGAGCCGCGACGAGCGCCCGATGCTAGCCCACCCGGGCACCCCTTGGTTTGGACTTACACTTACATCTAGGTGAGCCATATAATTAAACATACATTTCTATTCATCAGTCATACTAGTCCCATTGGACAACAATGCCTTCATATCATAGCTATAGATCAAGCCTGTCTCCCTGTGCACCTGCGGGCATGACGCAGCGTCCACAAACAAAAGGACGTCAGTACGAAGAATGTACTAAGTATGTAAAGCATAATCAATATCAATATAAAAGCATAATGAACAACATGAGGAATAGCACAAGATGGGAGATGGTAATATCATCGTCATAGGCACTTACTTGCCTTTCATAGGAACTTTCCATTCTAATGTGTATTTGTACACATACATCCATATCCGTATCCATAATCGTATCCGTTCCATATTTGTACTCATATTCGTATACATACCCCTATTCGCATTCATATCGTATCGTATTCGCATTCGTACTCGTATCTATATCACATACATAATCATATCATATGCATAGCATTTACATAGCATACCCAACCATGCAGGATCGATGCTTCATACATACTTGGCCAACCAAGGCTCAAGGTTACACATACCTGGCCTTACCAAGGCGTCAGGGTTACGTCTACCTTGCCCTACCAAGGCGTCAGGGTTATATCTACCTGGCCCTACCAAGGCGTCAGGGTTATCCGTACCATTTGCAGAGGTGTGCGCGCATTACATAATCATATACATATTTATTTACATATCCTACCTGGCCTCATAAGCTTGGGGTTCCATAATAGTCATACATAGATACATATACATAATAGCTTATAAGCGTCTTTACTATTATAGTTACTATCATCGTCGGCGTCGTTATCGTCATCGCTATTACTACTATAGTCGTCTTCCATATCATTGTCACTATTATCGTCATTCATCACATCTATCTTTATAGGTTTACTCGTCATACGAGGAACTTAGCACAATCGTGGCGTATCAAGAATTGTGAGCTTACAAGCTCGGAAGGTCAAATCATTTGAAAGATATCATAGTCTTATAGAAGATTTAAACGTTTGGCCAAAGAATCATGCCTTATGAAAGAAGGGTTAGCCTTACATACCTTTCCGTTGAACTATTCTACACTTGCACGTTCTTCTCTGAAGCTCAGGTCTCTACCTTCATTAAAGTCATACTATCATTAGAATCGATAGCTAGCATACATGACAAAAACTAGAGAAAATCGGGCAACGTCTCCTCTATTTATACAACATTCCTCTATAGCATATATCAACTCTCAAACGTCAATAATACATTCACAATACAATAACGATAGTCATTATTCATCCACATTATCCATTGCCATAACGCACGACGACGTCCATTCTCATACATTGCTCATCTCATGTTCTCAACATCATTTATAACATATTTACATCACAACACATCAAGAATCGTAACTCAAGTTATGCTATTTCTCAAAATGGCACTATTCCACATTCATGACCCATTTTTCTATACCCTTCTACAATCCAAGTATTTCAGCTCTCAAATACCTTACACAACATAGAAATTTCATAAATCTTACCTTAGATATCGTAGGAACAAACCTTGGCTGATAATACTCCACTTGAGCAAAAACCCTAGTTCATCTCCAATGAGATTTCTTGACTTGTATGATCTTTAATGGGTTTTCTTACACTTGATGCACTTGGTTTATGTTGTTGATCACTACTAATCCTTGAATTCTTGTGGAATAAATATAGAGAGATGTTTTAGAGAGAAGGGGTGAAGTGTGGAAATGAAATAAAACTTGGTCCCCTTTTTAATAACTCAAAATCTGATCTAGAATGAACAGTCGTCGAAAGTACAACAGTGGTCGTAAACTCAGTTTACGGTCCGTATTCCAGTTTACGGGCTGTATTTCGTGGACGTTTTTAATCATAATAGAACCAGAAAGTGAGGCTGAGACATGGTGATTTACGAACACAGTTTACGGGCCGTATTTCAGTTTACGGTCCGTATTTCAAGTCGTCTTTAACCATTCAAGAATTTGACAGAAAGTTGAAGTTTTGGAAGTTGAAATACGACATGGCAGTTTACGGCCCATAAACTAGTTTACGGTCTGTATCTCATTTTACGATCAACTGGCCAAAGTACAAATCTGCAACTTTCCTCATTTTCAGAACCTATAGTTAGTCATTATGGTGCATAACCTATCTCTTATTGCAATTACCTTTGGAATCTTACTTAGGGTTGTCAAACGTCGTTCCCTTCTTATTAAAACATCGTACACGCTATGCCCTTTGTTATCCTATCCACTGTACGTTCGCGGGGAAATTTTCAAGGTGTAACATTCTCCCCCCCTTTTGGAACATTCGTCCTCGAATGTTAAACACTCGTGATCCTGCGAAAATTTCGCCAGAGTTTCCCCTATAATTTGGCACTACCAACCTGCCACAACGACCCATAATATCATCGCCTCACAGGGCTACTCACAATATCAGCTTATCTATGGCCACACACGACTAAAAGCATGAAAAGTAAGTATATATACCTTATATCGTTAGTGTTTCATCTTGAATCTCTCCCAAGGGCTGAAACAAATGTGGGTATCTGGATCGCATACTTTCTTCGGCTTCCCATGTCATTTCTTCTCGTTTACTGCTTCTCCATAAAACCTTAACTGAGGTCACCTATTTGTTTCTAAGCCTCCGTACTTGCCTATCTAGTATGGCAATGGGTACTTCTTCATAAGTCAACTTTTCTGTCACCTGCACATCACTTATTGGCAGGATCTTAGTAGGGTCTCCAACACATTTCCGAAGCATCGAGACATGAAAAACTGGACGGACTGACTCCAAATCCGGAGGTAAATCTAGCTCATAGGCCACCTTGCCTATCTTTCGTACGATCTCACAGGGCCCAATGTATCTGTCACGACCCGACCAGGGGCCGTGACGAGTACCCGATACTTGTACCGAGCACCCCTTAGCTATTCTGTATAAGCAGTGCCATATATTTTTTTTTTTCCTAAACATTAACATTTGCAGTAAACTTTCTAATATCGCGTTACACCAGAACGCGGACCATTGGGAATAAAATACATTAAACTGTACATAGCTGACTGTGTATATCTGTCTACGAGCCTCTAGACATAGTACATTTATACAGAGAAAGGGCCGAGTACTGTCGCGCCCGAAAATACATACACAAAATAGTACCGGTGAAATAAGGCTCCGGAACAACTGGAGCGCTGTCGAATGCTGCTGATAGGGCACTAGGAATCTGGTCCGTATACCTGCTGACCTGCGCGGCATGAAACGCAGCGTCCACAAGAAGGGACGTCAGTACGAATAATGTACCGAGTATGTAAGGCATGGAAAACAATGCAAGCAGTAACATAAAGTACGATCAATAATAATATCGCGGAGCCATAGGGCGTATAACGAGGCAAGAACGTAACCTGTACATAGGAAGGCCCCTCTTCAGACCGGCTGTCATGTAGGCTTTTCTTTTCATCTTTGAAACGTTTCTTTTCATAGGCATAGGAATCAACATTTTTATATTACTTATTCTCGTGTACAGAAATAAACAGTACGTTTCAGTAACGGTATCTTTTGCTTACATTTACAGACGCCGAATACAATCGGCTCCCCCAATCCCCTCCCCAACGATAACCCAACATATTACATCACACATGTATCACACATTATATATATATATATACAGACGCCGCGTACGGCTCATCCCATATCCCGCGTCCGGGCATCCCGCGTCCAGGATGGAATCCAGCTGAATCAGGTGGTGATATAGCAGTGGCCCTTCCCTTTTTCCCCATATACACATACATATACGCTTACTCCTATTTTATGCATATACATGTCTCATATACAATTTCTTTATCTAATATACATACATATCCATACACGTTTACTCGCTTTATATACATATATCCTATAAGCACACAAGAGAGCCAAGGAAAATCATGTATCCATCGGAGTGACGTAAGGTCGGTAACCTCCGATTACAGTACGAAATGCTAGTGATAGCTTTGTCTCACCTAGAAGGAACAAGTATTTTAAAGTGAGACTATTAACGGAGAATAGTGTTACAGTAACCAAAAATGAAATCGCAGGCATTTTAGGTGACAGTCATAGGTTTTGGAATCTTAGAAAATAAGATTATAACTAGAAGGTATAAATACGATTTAGAAAATTAGTTTATCAATTTAATGTTTACATAAGGTACTTGGCTTAGTCATAGGGTCGTTCCGGTCGTATTTATCATAGCTACATTCTCTTGCCCGACATTGTCATTATCATTATCATCATAGGGGCACTCCCGTTGGGGTAGTCATAGCACTTATTACTTGGTGACGGAATCGGGATCAAAGGCCCCCTTTAGATTCACTTCAAGTACGTTAACCAAGACTATAGGAAAATCCGAGAGTATCGGGCCCACCTCGAGCCGGATGAGGTAGCGTATACAATTTACCCATTTTACGTGTCATAGCGTTACTTGTATGAGTCTTAGGGTAATCGGGTCCCACTTAGGCAAGTTATAGGGGTCTAGAAGGTCACTTCATCATTTTGCACACTTTCTACTTCAATTCAATTGAACGAAAAGTTGAAAACTTTAGGTGCGGATTCCGGGGATTAGGGTTGTCCCCGAGGCTCGTACCCGACTTCTTTTAGTTAAGACATGCCATAAAAAGAAGGGTGAAACCTTACATACCTCTTTCCGCTCCTTTAGCTACTCCAAATTCACATCACAATCTCGTCAAAATCTGCGAATTGGTCATTTTTACCAAAACTTCCATTAGTATACTTTGAGTTAGAATCTTACGGGAACACTTGGCTACCGAAATTTCGGCAGCATTTCCTCTGTAATTACACCATTCCCAACATTCAATATAGCCAAATTCTTGACACACACAATCCGGGAATTCAAACCCGGCCAAACTATTAACATAATCAACAATCATCCTAGCAATTCACATATTCGACTCACGATACATTATATCAATTTACCACTTTCTTCAACACTTTCCAACATCTATAAAGCCAATAACAACCATATATATACATTCCAAAACATCATTCTAATATCATGACATTTCATTCATGCAAGAACATAACATTCAATTCACATAACCTTCCGAAACGAACTTCCAATTACTAATATTTTACTAAGTTCATTATGCTTCCACAACACGACGATCGACATACCAATTAAGACTTGCTCACTATCCATTCATCAAACATACACACACGGCCATTTTCAACTACACACAACTTCAATCTTTCCAAAATCATTCAACTTCCATTTTCCACATTTCATTCACAACCATAACAACCAACACTAGGCAAGATAATTAAAACATACTTTCTACACACATATATATACATATATATATACGGCCATGCTTCATATTCCTCCCCTTCATGAGTTTCATCAATTTTAACATACTACTACACATATAAACCATGCATAACTCATAAAACAAGATCAATACTCACCTTTCTTCTTCAACTTCTCACTTGCCTATCTTTTGGCAACTTGTAGAATTATGAGTTGTTCTTGCTCCAACAACAACTCCACCTTGTTAAGCACCTTTAGCTTGGTAGGAAATGATTTTTGGAAGAATTTTATCAATTTTCCTTGGGAAATTTTGCTATGGCCGAAATGCCTTAGGGTTTTCTCCTTCTTTCTTTTGTTCTTGATTTTCTTGAAATTTCTAGAGCTTGTTGTGATAAAGATGACTTAGTCATCTTTTTATTGACCAAATTTTTATTCAATATGGGCTTGACCCATATGCATGGACGTTTGGGCCTCAAATTTCCTTAAAAAAATGTCAAGCCCACTTTATATTCTTAGCTAGTTCTTGTAATTTATGGAAACAATTTTTCCAACTTCCAAATTTGCCCTTCGTCGTTCTCCATATTTCCACTTCTAGACTCTTCATAAGCAACTCATGTGCCAAACAAAATAAAATATTGCCTTGCTTGTTGTTTTCCCGCATTTGTCTTGAATTATCCGATTGCATAAAATGCGGGATATAACATCCTCCCCCCCTTTAGAACATTCGTCCTCGAATGTTAAACTTGCCTCATAGCGTAGTATAATATTTCGGGGAGGTCTCCTTTGTAAATACCTCCTGTCGCTTAGCATATTCATCTTAGAAGCTTAGGTTGCCCTTTTTACGATCTTTACGGTTGAAATTCCTTCTTCATGGCGTCCGCTGCATCTATCCCCTCACTAGACATGTTCCCGTATACCGCCATATTAGGGATTCCTTGCCTTAGCTAGTGTGGACTCAATATTGGTCCCACCCTGCGATACCTGTACTTTTCGCCTTCGTTCCCAAGGCTTTCTGTTGTCATGGCTTTTCTTTTTCTGCTAGCTTCATCCGTCTCAGCCTATATGGCTCGTATGGGGTTTCTAACCACTTTCCACACCCCAACTTACTCTGGGCTGCCTAATTTTACACTCGTCTTTTGTTTCCTCATTTATGAAATTTTCAGCATATTTCCCAGGGGGTCACCCATCATGGAATTACTCCCACCTGAGCACGCTTAACCTTGGAACTTTAATGCATTCCGATATCTCGGCGTCAATATTTTTACTTCCGCTTCCCCGTACTACTTATGTCGCATAATATGGAACAAGTTGAGGTCTCGGCAGTTTTCGAAACGTCCGCGTCACACGTCTTTTCCTTCATTTACGGTTCTGACCTTCGCAATTTCCCGTATTCGCCTTTTTTCCTATGCGTATGACCATTTTTCGTCCAAATTCTCAGTGTGTTCAGTAATACAGAGGACAGTATAGGGAAAAATAAAATTTGAGTTAATTAACACACGTCTATCACAGAAAATACTGAAAAATTACCTGTGGCCGCGTCTGCGGAAGGCTCAGGGTCCTGTCGTCCTGTCAGTGCATATAGGCGGTGCGGAGGACCGGCTGAACTAGGTGCTCCTCCCCTACCTCGGCCGCGGCCTGCTGGAGCCTGAGAAGTCTGTCCACGAGGGCGCACGGTCGACGTCGAACCGATCGCTGATCCGGCTGGCTGAGTTTGGCCTCCTCCATCCTTTAGCGGGCAATCACGTACAAAATGGTCAGTCCGACCACAGGAAAAACAACCACCGGTGTCTAAGTAGCACTGCCCAGAGTGTGGCTTGCCACACCGAGCACATCGTGGTGGGGGAATCCCCGTCCTGCCGGAATCAATTCTGTACTGGGAATCTGAAGCTCTGGCACCCTGACCTGGTCCTGAATAAGTAGGGCGATCAAATCCCCTATCCATAAATCGAGGTGGGGCACTGGCCGCTGATTGGCCTGAATACCTGGATTGCTCTTGTGCTTGCCCCCCTCTATACTCGCTTCTAGCCCTGGAAAATCTGCCTCTTTTTCTGGAACCCCTTTCTGGATAGCTCTCCTCTCTCCGTGGCTGATACTGCTCTTCCAGATTTTGGGCGTGGGCCTGGATGCGGGTAATAGTCATCCCGTCCTGGAGTGAGGCCGTCAAACACTCCTTAACCAAATGTGGCCCTAGCCCACTTACAAACCGGTGCACATGGTCTCCCCTATCAGCTATCAGGGCGGGGGCATACCTGGCTAGCGAGTTGAAACGAAGACTGTATTCTCGAACGCTCATATTCCCCTGTCTCAGGTTCAAGAACATATCGGCTCGAGCCCGTCGAACCTCTGGCGGTAGGAAATGTCGTAGGAAAGCCTCAGTGAACTCCTGCCAAACCGGAGGGGGTGCATTTGCTCCCCTCCATGATATCCAGTTACCGTACCACAGAACTGCCACATCCCGCAGCCTGTATGAAGCCAACTCTACGGACTCCGTATCCGAAGCATGTATGATCCTCAGAGTCCTCAGCATCTCGTCTATAAAACCTTGCGGGTCCTCCTCTGGCTTCGATCCATAGAACTCTGGCGGCTTCAGGGTAATAAAGTCTCGGGCCCTTGCGCTTACCGCCCTGCCGCCTGTGTCCACATCTTGCCGCTGAGCTTGTGCGGCGACTAGCTGGGTCAATAACTGGATGGCCTCTGCCATCTGCTGGCCCGGAGCTGCTGGCGGTGGAACAGGAGGTGCGGGGGCTGGAGCTGGAGCTCTTCCCTGCTCTGCCGGTGCAGGGGGTGCAGGAACAGTCTGAGGGGGAGCTTCATTGTGAGATTCTTCTTCGTCTAGCTCCTGTTCAACTCTGCGGGCCGCCACCCCCTTGGCTTTCTCGGCCTTCGTAGCCTTTCTCTTCGGCGGCATTACTGAAACCATAACATCGGTTTTAGAAAAGGAGCATGGAAGCCTGGTAACATAGCTCTATCGCACGATTTCAGAATACAAAGAAGGTCACATTTCCTAAATGCCCTGTAGCCTCCCGTCTATAAGTGTGGCGCGCTACACACCCATAGACAAGACTCTACTGGACACGGCTCGTAGACAAACCCTAGGACCGAACTGCTCTGATACCACTTCTGTCACGACCCGACCAGGGGCCGTGACGAGTACCCGATACTTGTACCGAGCACCCCTTAGCTATTCTGTATAAGCAGTGCCATATATTTTTTTTTTTCCTAAACATTAACATTTGCAGTAAACTTTCTAATATCGCGTTACACCAGAACGCGGACCATTGGGAATAAAATACATTAAACTGTACATAGCTGACTGTGTATATCTGTCTACGAGCCTCTAGACATAGTACATTTATACAGAGAAAGGGCCGAGTACTGTCGTGCCCGAAAATACATACACAAAATAGTACCGGTGAAATAAGGCTCCGGAACAACTGGAGCGCTGTCGAATGCTGCTGATAGGGCACTAGGAATCTGGTCCGTATACCTGCTGACCTGCGCGGCATGAAACGCAGCGTCCACAAGAAGGGACGTCAGTACGAATAATGTACCGAGTATGTAAGGCATGGAAAACAATGCAAGCAGTAACATAAAGTACGATCAATAATAATATCGCGGAGCCATAGGGCGTATAACGAGGCAAGAACGTAACCTGTACATAGGAAGGCCCCTCTTCAGACCGGCTGTCATGTAGGCTTTTCTTTTCATCTTTGAAACGTTTCTTTTCATAGGCATAGGAATCAACATTTTTATATTACTTATTCTCGTGTACAGAAATAAACAGTACGTTTCAGTAACGGTATCTTTTGCTTACATTTACAGACGCCGAATACAATCGGCTCCCCCAATCCCCTCCCCAACGATAACCCAACATATTACATCACACATGTATCACAAATTATATATATATATATATACAGACGCCGCGTACGGCTCATCCCATATCCCGCGTCCGGGCATCCCGCGTCCAGGATGGAATCCAGCTGAATCAGGTGGTGATATAGCAGTGGCCCTTCCCTTTTTCCCCATATACACATACATATACGCTTACTCCTATTTTATGCATATACATGTCTCATATACAATTTCTTTATCTAATATACATACATATCCATACACGTTTACTCGCTTTATATACATATATCCTATAAGCACACAAGAGAGCCAAGGAAAATCATGTATCCATCGGAGTGACGTAAGGTCGGTAACCTCCGATTACAGTACGAAATGCTAGTGATAGCTTTGTCTCACCTAGAAGGAACAAGTATTTTAAAGTGAGACTATTAACGGAGAATAGTGTTACAGTAACCAAAAATGAAATCGCAGGCATTTTAGGTGACAGTCATAGGTTTTGGAATCTTAGAAAATAAGATTATAACTAGAAGGTATAAATACGATTTAGAAAATTAGTTTATCAATTTAATGTTTACATAAGGTACTTGGCTTAGTCATAGGGTCGTTCCGGTCGTATTTATCATAGCTACATTCTCTTGCCCGACATTGTCATTATCATTATCATCATAGGGGCACTCCCGTTGGGGTAGTCATAGCACTTATTACTTGGTGACGGAATCGGGATCAAAGGCCCCCTTTAGATTCACTTCAAGTACGTTAACCAAGACTATAGGAAAATCCGAGAGTATCGGGCCCACCTCGAGCCGGATGAGGTAGCGTATACAATTTACCCATTTTACGTGTCATAGCGTTACTTGTATGAGTCTTAGGGTAATCGGGTCCCACTTAGGCAAGTTATAGGGGTCTAGAAGGTCACTTCATCATTTTGCACACTTTCTACTTCAATTCAATTGAACGAAAAGTTGAAAACTTTAGGTGCGGATTCCGGGGATTAGGGTTGTCCCCGAGGCTCGTACCCGACTTCTTTTAGTTAAGACATGCCATAAAAAGAAGGGTGAAACCTTACATACCTCTTTCCGCTCCTTTAGCTACTCCAAATTCACATCACAATCTCGTCAAAATCTGCGAATTGGTCATTTTTACCAAAACTTCCATTAGTATACTTTGAGTTAGAATCTTACGGGAACACTTGGCTACCGAAATTTCGGCAGCATTTCCTCTGTAATTACACCATTCCCAACATTCAATATAGCCAAATTCTTGACACACACAATCCGGGAATTCAAACCCGGCCAAACTATTAACATAATCAACAATCATCCTAGCAATTCACATATTCGACTCACGATACATTATATCAATTTACCACTTTCTTCAACACTTTCCAACATCTATAAAGCCAATAACAACCATATATATACATTCCAAAACATCATTCTAATATCATGACATTTCATTCATGCAAGAACATAACATTCAATTCACATAACCTTCCGAAACGAACTTCCAATTACTAATATTTTACTAAGTTCATTATGCTTCCACAACACGACGATCGACATACCAATTAAGACTTGCTCACTATCCATTCATCAAACATACACACACGGCCATTTTCAACTACACACAACTTCAATCTTTCCAAAATCATTCAACTTCCATTTTCCACATTTCATTCACAACCATAACAACCAACACTAGGCAAGATAATTAAAACATACTTTCTACACACATATATATACATATATATATACGGCCATGCTTCATATTCCTCCCCTTCATGAGTTTCATCAATTTTAACATACTACTACACATATAAACCATGCATAACTCATAAAACAAGATCAATACTCACCTTTCTTCTTCAACTTCTCACTTGCCTATCTTTTGGCAACTTGTAGAATTATGAGTTGTTCTTGCTCCAACAACAACTCCACCTTGTTAAGCACCTTTAGCTTGGTAGGAAATGATTTTTGGAAGAATTTTATCAATTTTCCTTGGGAAATTTTGCTATGGCCGAAATGCCTTAGGGTTTTCTCCTTCTTTCTTTTGTTCTTGATTTTCTTGAAATTTCTAGAGCTTGTTGTGATAAAGATGACTTAGTCATCTTTTTATTGACCAAATTTTTATTCAATATGGGCTTGACCCATATGCATGGACGTTTGGGCCTCAAATTTCCTTAAAAAAATGTCAAGCCCACTTTATATTCTTAGCTAGTTCTTGTAATTTATGGAAACAATTTTTCCAACTTCCAAATTTGCCCTTCGTCGTTCTCCATATTTCCACTTCTAGACTCTTCATAAGCAACTCATGTGCCAAACAAAATAAAATATTGCCTTGCTTGTTGTTTTCCCGCATTTGTCTTGAATTATCCGATTGCATAAAATGCGGGATATAACAGTATCGGGGACTAAGCTTCCCCTTTTTGCCAAATCTCATGACGCCCTTCATTGGCGACACTTTCAAGAATACCCAATCTTTAAGCTGGAACTCTAAGTCTCTTCGACGATTATCCGCATAGGACTTTTGACGACTTTGAGTTGCTAACAACCGATCTTGTATGAGCTTGACTTTCTCTATAGCTTACTGGACCAAGTCTGGCCCTATCAACTTAGTCTCTCCTGGTTCAAACCACCCAATTGGGGATCTACACTTCCGCCCATATAGGGCTTCATACGGTGCCATTTGAATGCTAGAGTGATAGCTATTATTGTAAGCAAATTCAATGAGCGGCAAATGGTCATCCCAATTAACTCCAAAATCTAACATACATGCCCGTGACATATCTTCAAGAGTCTGAATGGTGCGCTCAGCTTGCCCATCGGTCTGCGGGTGAAATGCCGTGCTAAGGCTCACTTGGGTCCCTAAACCCTCTTGGAAAGAACTCTAAAAATTTGCTGTAAACTAAGTCCCTCTATCAGAGATAATAGATGCTGGAATACCATGGAGTCTCACTATCTCTTTAATATAAAGCCTTGCATAATCTTCTGCCACATAGGTCGTTCTGACCGGTAAGAAATGAGCTGACTTTGTGAGCCTATCCACAATCACCCATATAGAATCATACTTACATCGAGAACGGGGTAAGCCTGCAATGAAGTCCATGTTAATTACTTCCCACTTCCAAGTTGGAATTTCTATGGCTTGCAACAATGCACCCGACTTTTGGTGCTCGATTTTCACATGCTGACAGTTGGGACATTGAGCTACGAATCCCACTATATCTTTCTTCATTCCATTCCACCAATATATAGACTTAAGATCATAATACATTTTCGTCACACCGGGGTGAACAGAATAACGGGAACAATGAGCAACTCTCAATATTTGGTGGCGTAAATCTACCACATTGGGAACACATAAACTGCCTTGACATCGGAGAACTCCGTCTCCTGAAAGTTCAAATGATGGCCCCTCTTTCTGAGGGAGTGTATCCCTGTAATGCATTAGCATGGAATCTTCGTATTGTCGCTTCTTCACTTCTACTACTAGCGACGAGACTGCTGAATTCTGAATAGTAGTTCCCTTGCTACCCAAGTCCACTACTCGAACTCCTAGACTAGCTAGTTGTTGGAGCTCACGAGCCATTTCTCTTTTCTCTGGTCGTACATCACATAAACTTCCCATAGATCTGCGGCTAAGGGCATCAGCCACAACATTTGCCTTTCCGGGGTGATACATGATATCGACATTGTAGTCTTTTAGCAATTCCAACCATCGTCGTTGCCGCAAATTTAACTCTTTCTGTTTGAAGATATACTGAAGACTCTTATGATATGTATAAATGTCCACATGGACACTATATAAATAATGTCTCCATATCTTTAATGCATGAACCACTGCGGCCAATTCTAGATCATGGGTAGGGTAATTCCTCTCATGTTTTCGCAATTACCTTGAAGCATACGCAATCACCTTACCATGTTGCATCAATACACAGCCTAGCCCAACACCCGAAGCATCGTAATAAACAACATATCCTTCCAATCCCTCTGGAAGTGTCAAGACTGGGGTGGAAGTCAATCTACCTTTCAACTCTTTGAAGCTACATTCACAAGCATCTGTCCATTGAAACTTTGCCGATTCCTGGGTTAACTTTGTGAGCGGGGCAGAAATAGAAGAAAAACCTTCAACAAATCTCCTGTAATAACCTGCTAAGCCCAGAAAGCTACGAACCTCCGTAGGAGTTGTGGGCTTTGGCCAAGTCTTCACGGCCTCAATCTTTTGACTATCCACTCGAATACCATCTGCGGCAACAATGTGCCCCAGAAATGCCACTGAGTTCAACCAAAACTCACACTTGGAGAATTCTGCAAACAACTCTCGAGTTCAAAGAACTCCAAGGACAGTACGCAAATGATCCGCATGTTCTGCCTCGGATCTAGAATACACCAAGATATCATCGATGAATACAATCACAAATAAATCTAGAAAGGGCCTGAACACATTGTTCATCAAATCCATAAACACTGCTGGTGCATTAGTTAGCCCAAATGACATTACCCGGAACTCGAAATGACCATATCTTGTTCTGAAAGCTGTCTTAGGGATATATTTTTCCCTAACTCTCACTTGGTTATATCCGGATCTCAAATCTATCTTCGAAAACCATTTGGCGCCTTGCAATTGATCAAATAAGTCATCAATCCTGTGGAGAGGATATTTATCCTTAATCGTCACCTTATTCAATTGCCGATAATCAATGTACATTCTCAAGGAGCCATATTTCTTATGGACAAACAATACGGGTGCTCCCCACGGGGATGAACTAGGCCTAATAAAGCCTTTCTCAAGCAAGTCTTTCAACTGCTCCTTCAACTCTTTCAATTCTGCGGGTGCCATTCTATAGGGAGGAATAGATATAGGCTTAGTGCCTGGAAACACATCAATAGAAAAATCAATCTCCCGCTCGGGAGGAAGTCCTGTAAGTGTTTCCGGGAACACATTCGGAAATTCATTTACTACAAGAACTAATTGAAGAGTTGGCGATTTAGCTTCTACATCTTGAACCCGAACTAGATGATAGATACACCCTTTTGTGATGATTTTCCTTGCCTTTAGATAGGAAATAAACCTACCTTTTGGTGACGCCGTATTTCCTTTCCATTCTAACACTGGTTCTCCCAGAAATTGGAACTGAACCACTTTCATTCTACAATCAACGTTGGCATAGAAAGAAGCCAACCAATCCATGCCCATAATAACATCAAAGTCTACCATTTTTATCTCATGTGAGTCAACCATAGTACGACGACCACAAATCACAATAACACAATTCCTATATACTCGGCTAGCTAGTACCGACACACCAACGGGTGTAGACACCTCAAAAGGTTTGATCGACTCTGGTTCAACTCTAAATCGACCCGCAATATATGGAGTAACATATGACAATATGGAACCCGGATCAATCAAAGCATATACATCATGAGAGAATATCCATAATATACCTGTGACCACATCAGGAGAAGACTCAAGATCTTGGCGTCCAGCCAAAGCATAAACACGGTGCTGAGGACTGCTAGAACTGGGGACTCTCCCTCTGCCTCTACCATGGCCGACTGGCGCATATGAACCTGGCCCCATAGGGCGCACAGATGCTGAAGACCCGACTACCTACCCTGAAGGCTGGGTCCTACCTCTACCATGAACTGAGGGGCAATCACGCATGATATGGCCTGGCTGACCACATAAATTGCAAACATCTGAACCCAATCGGCATCGACCCCAATGCAACTTCCTACACTGGGAACATCATAGTGTGGGTGGACTTTCCTGACCCGAGTCGTCTCTAAACTGAGACCTCGAATAACTCTGACTTGGCCCGGAACGAATAGATCTATCGAATCTCTGGCCGGAAAACCGTGGAGGTGCACTAGTCATAGAATAGCTTGAGGGCCTAGAAATTTGCTGTCCGTGCCAACCTCTAAACTCATTCATTGGACCTAAAGATTTGGCCCTCTTGCTATGACCCCTATCCTGCTCGTGTTCACTTCTCTGCTGATGTAAACTTTCTTCTAAGATTTGAGCATGAGCCTGAATACGTGCAATATCCATATTGTCCTGAAGGGACGCAGTCAAGCACCTATCTATCAAATGCGGCCCTAGGACTTTCAAAAATCGGTGCACTCGGTCACCCATATCTGCTACCATGGCCGAAGCATACCTAGCCAAGGAATTAAATCGGAGACTATACTCTAGAGCACTCATGCTACCTTGCCTCAAATTTAAGAACTTAGCGGCTCCAGCTCGCCGAACTTCTGGACGCATATAGTGTCGAAGGAAAGCATCAACAAACTCTTGCCATACTGGGAGAGGTGCATTGGCTCCCCGTGAAGCCATCCAAACCGTGTACCATTGGATCGAGACCTCTCTCAATCTATACGACGCTAACTCCACCGATTCAGTTTCCGAAGCATGTATCAGTCGAAGCGTCCTCAATATACCATCAATAAAATCATGAGGGTCCTCCTCCGGATTCGATCCAAAGATTTCCGGACGGTTCAAAGTAATGAAGTCGCAGGCCCTTGCACTAACAACCCTATCACCTTGCCCTACACTTTGCCGCTGAGTCTGAGTAGCAACCAACTGAGTTAGCAAACGTATGGCCTCTTTCACATCTGGGCCTGAAGCATCCGGTGGAGGAGCCGGAGCTGGGGCTGAGGCTCCCTCACGCTCCTCTAATATAGGTACTGAACGAGAGGACTGAGATTGAGCCGCACTCTAGGACTCACTTTCCTCTACTACCGGTGGCGGTGCTCTTTCAGCCCGCCTTTCTGCCACCGTCTTGCCCTTTTGGGATGCTGTAGCCTTTCTCTTTACAGACATTTCTGAAATACACAACACACGATTAAGGAACAATAATTTATTATATCATAGCCTTATCGCACGATTCTTGTGAGGAAAGAAGGTCTATCATTCCTAAAATTCCTGCAGCTTCTTGTTTATACGTGTGGTGCGCAACACACCCATAACCAGGACTCTACTAGGCACGGCTCGTAGACACACCCTAGGACTGAACTGCTCTGATACCACTTTTGTCACGACCCGTCTAGGGGGCCGCGACGAGTGCCCGGTGCTAGCCCACCCAGGCACCCCTTGGCTTGCACTTACACTTACATCTAGGTGAGCCATATAATTAAACATACATTTCTATTCATCAGTCATACTAGTCCCATTGGAAAACAATGCCTTTATATCATCATTGGAATCTATACCACGTCAATGTACATGAGCCGACAAGGCTAAGAAAATGATATACAAAATATAGGCCAACAAGGCCAAACACATCTAACCATATACACATGTCTACGAGCCTCTAAGGAGAGTATGTCATATCACAAAAGCGGGACAGGACCCCGCTATGCCCGTAATTATGTACACAAAAGAATAAGTACCCAAAACCTACATCTCCGAATGAAATGGAGCTTCGCTATGTAGTCCCTGAGAATGTAGCTATAGATCAAGCCTGTCTCCCTATGCACCTGCGGGCATGACGCAGCGTCCACAAACAAAAGGACGTCAATACGAAGAATGTACTAAGTATGTAAAGCATAATCAATATAAATATAGAAGCATAATGAACAACATGAGGAATAGCACAAGATGGGAGATGGTAATATCATCGTCATAGGCACTTACTTGCCTTTCATAGGAACTTTCCATTCTTATGTGTATTTGTACACATACATCCATGTCCGTATCCATATTTGTACTCATATTCGTATACATACCCCTATTTGCATTCATATCGTATCATATTCGTATTCGTACTCGTATCTATATCATATACATAATCATATCATATGCATAACATTTACATAGCATACCTAACTATGCAGGATTGGTGTTTCATACATACTTGGTCAACCAAGGCTCAAGGTTACACATACCTGGCCCTACCAAGGCGTCAGGGTTACATCTGCCTAGCCATACCAAGGCGTCAGGGTTATATCTACCTGTCCCTACCAAGGTGTCAGGGTTATTCGTACCATCTGCAGAGGTGTGCGCGTATTACATAATCATATACATATTTATTTACATATCTTACCCGGCCTCATAAGCTCGGGGTTCCATAATAGTCATACATAGATACATATACATAATAGCTTATAAGCGTCTTTACTATTATAGTTACTATCATCGTCGGTGTCGTTATCGTCATCGCTATTACTACTATAGTCATCTTCGATATCATTGTCACTATTATCGTCATTCATCACATCTATCTTTATAGGCTTACTCATCATACGAGGAACTTAGCACAATCGTGGAGTATCAAGAATCGTGAGCTTACAAGCTCGGAAGATCAAATCATTTGAAAGATATCATAGTCTTATAGAATATTTAGACGTTTGGCCAAAGAACCATGCCTTATGAAAGAAGGGTTAGCCTTACATACCTTTCCGTTAAACTATTCGACATCTGCACGTTCTCCTCCGAAGCTCACGTCTCTACCTTCATTAAAGTTATACTATCATTAGAATCGATAGCTAGCATACATGACAAAACTAGAGAAAATCGGGCAATGTCTCCTCTACTTATATGGCATTCCTCTATAGCGTATATCAACTCTCAAACGTCAATAATACATTCACAATACTATAACGATTGTCATTATTCATCCACATTATCCATGGCCATAACGCACGATGACGTCCATTCTCATACATTGCTCATCTCATGTTCTCAACATCATTTATAACATATTTACATCACAACACATCAAGAATCGTAACTCAAGTTAAGCTATTTCTTAAAATGGCACTATTCCACATTCATGACCCATTTTTCTATACCCTTCTACAATCCAAGTATTTCAGCTCTCAAATACCTTACACAACATAGAAATATCATAAATATTACCTTAGATGTCGTAGGAACAAGCCTTGGTTGATAATACTCCACTTGAGCAAAAACCCTAGTTCATCTCCAATGAGATTTCTTGACTTGTATGATCTTTAATGGGTTTTCTTACACTTGATTCACTTGGTTTATGCTGTTGATCAGTAATAATCCATGAATTCTTGTGGAATACATGTAGAGAGATGTTTTAGAGACAAGGGGTGAAGTGTGGAAATGAAATAATAAACTTGGTTCCCTTTTTAATAACTCAAAATCTGATCTGGAATGAACAGTCGTCGAAAGTACAACAGTGGTCGTAAACTCAGTTTATTGTCCGTATTCCAGTTTACGGGCCATATTTCGTGGACGTATTTAATCATAACAGAACCAGAAAGTCAGGCTGAGACATGGTGATTTACGAACACAGTTTACAGGCCGTATTTCAGTTTACGATCTGTATTTCAAGTCATCTTTAACCATTCAAGCATTTGACATAAAGTTGAAGTTTTTGAAGTTGAAATACGACATGGTAATTTATGGCCCGTAAACTACTTTACTGTCCGTATTTCATTTTACGATCAACTAGCCAAAGTGCAAATCTGCAACTTTTCACATTTTCAGAACCTGTAGTTAGTCATTATGGAGCATAACCTATCTCTTATTGCAATTTCCTTTGGAATCTTACTTAGGGTCGTCAAACGTCGTTCCCTTATTATTAGAACATTTACACGCTATGCCCTTTGTTAGCATATCCATTGTACGTTCGCGGGGAAATATTCAAGGTGTAACAAAAACACTGATTTCTGGTCTAAAAAGTGAGGAAAATTTTGAGAATTTTTCTGGGTTTTCGAAGGTAGGAGATGAGCCCGCCTCAGCGGCTTGCTCAGCGCAGAGGAGAATAGGGCTAGGGTTTCGTGACTTATGCTGATACGAAAAATTATCGCGGATGCGGGCTCGCTTCCATGTGAACAGTCATGCTGAGATGAAGACTGCAAGAGTCTGACTGTACGCCTGTGCGGACCTATTTAGGTTGAAGTGGCCCCACTTCTGTGGCACTCTCTCCACAGAAGCGAGACTAGATTAGTAAACCAGGAACCAGTAGCTTCGCACTAGTTTGGATTGGGTCAGTTTTACGCTGGTTTCTTTAGCTTGCTTGACGGGTTTTAAATTGTTGGTCCTGATTTAATCATTGAACTAAATTTGGTCAATGTAGGTACTAAATAGGTGGAAAATGTCTTAAGATGAAGAGGGAAATATTGCTCCGGTGCAAGAGAATGTTGGAGGGGTTGGTGAAGGTCAATATGACACCTTCTGTTTCATGTCTCAGGATCACGAATGTCGTTACTTCAAATATTTGATAGATAAGAATCTTTTGCCTGAGAGGGGAATTGACATGAAAAAGGTAGAGTAACGTTCCCTCGAGCTCTATGAGCGGCTAATGAGAATAGGCTGCACTGCTTTATTGCTGACCCATGCAAAGGCAATGAGACATGGGAGAGGGAGTTTTATGCTAACTTCAAATAGGTGAAGTTGATTGAGCCGGACCCAGAAATTGTGATTCATGGAACCGTGGTGAAATTTAGTGCTGAGGAGACAAATGCTTATTATGAATTGGCCAATCATCCTGTGGAGGCTACAGAGGCAAAAGATCTCTGTGGGAATGGGCCTTGGTTTGTTTCAAAGCTGATTCCCGAGAGCCAGAGGAAAAAGATTACTTGGGTCAACAAGAAGACGGGAATCAAGAATACTTATTTCACTGCTCAGGCCGAGAGATGGAAAAATATCATCACCCGTAAGATATGTCCTTCGGGTAACACTACTGGTTTCACAAAAGTTCGTGCCTTGATAATTGCTTGCACATTGAAGGACATCCCGATCAATGTCGGTTACCATGTGATTCAGGAGTGGAGCGATTATGTGCACAAGGGTGGACCGAGTCTGATGTAGTCTGATGTTCCCTTCCATGAATACTGCTTTATGCAAGAGGGCATTGATTCTTGGGCGTACTACTGATGTTTTGGTGTACCCTAATAAGGCCTTCCACCCCTTGAGAAGGGAGAGGGTAGCGCGATACAAAGTAAGAAGAGGAAGGTTGAGGTGACTTTCAGGGATGATGATGATGAGGATGATGCTACACCTTCGTAGCCACAAGGGCCCTTTGAATTCTTGAATACTCGCTGAAGGATATTTGGGATTTGGTTGTTGGGCTTCTTAAGCCTCCCACAGAGGCCGGTACTTCAGATGCTGCTGCTGGCTACTTCACTAAGGAAGAAATGGAGAAATACTTGGATGCTCAGAAAGAGCTGAAGACTTCGGTTAGCACCCTTGAGACAACCTATAGCATCGTGGCTAAGGCCCCATGTAAGCTTCGCCAGGACTTTGACGAGGAGAAAAAGAAAAGCAAGGTGAAGAGTAAGTTGCTGATAAAGATGTGGAGGGGTATCAAGGGACTCTTCAAGATGATGAACCACAAGGGGCCGCTTCCCGTTGAGGACAAGGATGGTGACGAGAGGTACTCCTTCCTGACCAAGGCTGAGGGTGGATCTGATGATGGTGATAGTAGCACTGAGGGGGATAAGGGCGCAAGAGTGAGCCTCTTCAACACATTGGTTTAACCCTTGTTGAGCTTTTATTTCAGACCTTTGTTAGTTTTCTAGTCATTGGATGTTCTTAAACAATTTGGATGTTCTTGTTTTCTACTTTGGTTTCTATTTAGTTGTTGGATATTTTGGATATTGCTCTTATGGTTTTATTGACTTTGTTTGTTTGGATGTTTGGATATTTCCTTTTGTTTGAATGATGGAATTTTTCCCTCGTCGGGCTTTGATTTTATGTGCAGGAACTGTTTTGAATGAATCGGTTTATGAATGATGTTGAATAGGTTTGGAAAAGAGAAAGGGCAGAACTTCACTGGTTTCTTCAAAGTGGTTTTTCTGACGCGGAACAGATCTCCGATGATACGAATGCGCTTCGGCGTGTTATACTTCACTCACGCGAACATGGGCTGGTCATATTATTTTTGCTTTTGAGGAGAAAACTTCCGCAGGAGCGACCTTACACCCGCGAACAATGTCTCGCAGATGTCGGCCTCAGCACAAGATCAAACATTCACGTCTATGGCCTGTCCTTCGCGGATGAGGCTTCGCAGACACGACTACTTTCTCGCAGATGCGAGGTACCTGGAACCAGTGAGGAAAACTTCCAAGGCTAGAAACTTCGTGCGACACCGGACACTCATCAAAACCTTTCTCAAACACTAAACAAACCTACACAACACTCCAAAAACACACTACCACCAGATACCAATTTTATTCAACCAGATACAAATTTTAACGAAGTGCCTCGATAGGAATAAAAGAATTGGAAGTTTCCTAAATGCCCTATAGCCTCTTGCAGATGGGTACAGATGTCTACGTACTCGTGATAACCAAGTCACGAGTCATGTAGGCTGTTACACCTCGAAAATTTCTCCGTGAACGTACCATGAATAGGCCAACGAAGAGTAAGAATGTACGATGTTTTACTAAGAAGGGGATGACTACTTATGAGCTTTGAAAATGCGAAAGTTGCAGATTTGCACTTCGGCCCAGTTGGTCGTAAAATAGAATACGGCCCGTAAAGTGGTTTGCGGACCGTAAACGGCTATCGTCTTCCAACATTCCAAAACTTCAACTTTCTGCCGAATGACTAAATGGTTAAATACGACTCAGAATACGGACCGTAAATCGAAATAGGGCCTGTAAACTGTGATCGTAAACTACCATGACCTCCAGTAAACCTTTCTAGTTCTGTTATGCTTAAATACGGTCGTGAAAGATGGACCGTAAAACAGAATACGGCCCGTAAACTGGGTTTACGGGCCACTGTGCACTTCGACTACTGTTCATAAAAATCAGATTTTAAGCTAAGTATAAGTGACCCTTTTTCATTCCATTCATTTCATTTTCACTCCACACTTCAAGAAACATCTTGAATACTCTCTAATATTCATCCACAAGAGAAGAAAAGGAAAAATCAAGATCAACAACACTAAACCCATGAAATCAAGAGTGTGAAACTCATCAAAGTTCATCTACACCAAGAAATTGCAAAAGAAGTTAAGTAGGGTTTTTGGTATAGAAGAGTATTGCTACTAAAGGCTCATTCCTACCACATCTAAGGTAAGTTTTATGAATTCCTCATGATGATTGAAGTATTTATACGTTGAAACACTTGTATTATAGAAGAGTGTAGTAAATGGGTCATAAAATGTGAATAGCGCCATAGTTGAATGATAGTTGGATTGAATTATGAATGTTGATGTGTTTGGAGTATACATATGCTATAAATGACGTGTAGACCATAGAATAGGTGTGATGCATGAGAAAATGTGATGATGAGCTAAAACCCATAAATGTGGAGAAATTGGAGAAAAATGGTGGATTGTGGTCAATGTATATAAATGATGATTATTGGTTGCGATGTTGTGAATGTTGTTGTGAGTGTGTGGGAGTAGATATAGCATATGGGAAAAGTAGTATAAACAAAGGAAGTACTGCCCAAAATTTCCCTAGAATTAGTAACGCGTTCTTATAGTCGAATTAACTAACCATAGTGCGAACTCTCTTTTGAAGGTAGAAACGTGATATCGAAGGAGAGCAAGCAAGCGATAGCTTAGTTAAACGTCAAAGGTATGTGAGGATAGTCCTTTCTTTCTAATGGCATGAATCTCATAGCATGATTTTCCTTCCTCTTCTTGAGTTCCTATATTCCGGAAAGCTAAAAGCCTATACTCATAATTGGCTATATAAGATAAGAGATATGATATGACGATCATAAAATGATATGATGTTATTTATTGCTCACACTCACCTTATATGTTAGTTCCTTCAAGGTAAGGCAGAATGTCAATGATTGCTCCATAATGAAATCGGGGGATCACGACCTTACGTCACCCCGATAAAGTAAAGTTGTTCGTAAGACTTATGCATGTATTATGATAAGTATGTTACGATAAGAATATTATGATGAGTACATGTTGATGACATCACACACCGCCTATAAGGCCGGGCAACACCGTTAAGGCGGGCGGCTTACAGATGATTACACCGTGTCTATATGGCACGGGCAGCACCACTAGTTGGCAGCATGAGATGGTACCCCAGATGCGGGAGGCCTGGACGCAGGCTAATGTTATGATTATCACATCGATCCGATAGGGACGGGCAACTTATACATTATTACACCGTACCTATATGGGCGGGCAACTTATATATTTATGCCTACATGACATGATGATGATTATGAGTAAGCCAGCATGTACTATTTCTTTTACACTAGACAGTCAGATACAGTTATTCCATATTGATACTTCTTTTATATCATTGCCTTATTTCATTGTTTATGCCTCTCATACTAAGTATAATGTTCGTACTGACGTCCGTTTTCTTTGGACGCTGTGTTCATGCCCACAGGTAGACAAGGAGGTGAGCTTGACCCAGATCCGTAGTAGCTGTCAGCTGATTGAGAGCACTCTATTGTTCGGAGGTGCTTATGATGATTCTTTTGTGTACAGCCATGTATATGTATATGTATTTTGGGCATGACGAGTCTTGTCCCGTCTTTATGTTTAGCACTCCAGTAGAGGCTCGTAGATACGCACAGTGGGTTATATGGTCTCACGAGATGTTATCATGTATAATATGTATATATTATTTTTATGGTTGAGAGGCTTATGCATATAAAAGTATTCTACGTTCTAAACCGATAAAAGATGATTTTCTTATGTCTTGAGTATAAATTGATAGAAGAGCGTTAAACGAGTAGATGAGTAGCAGCACGAGTGGTGCTCGGTGGCTAGCCCTGGGTACCCGTCACGGCCCCTAGCTGGGTCGTGACAAAAGTGGTATCAGAGCAATTCAGTCCTAGGAAGTGTCTACGAGCCGTGTCTTGTTTATAATGTGTTGCGCGCCACGCCAATAAACAAGAGGCTATAGGGCATTTAGGAAAAATGACCTTTTTTCATCTTAAGAGATCATGCGATAGAGCTGTATTATAAGATTATCCCCTCCCTAATTGTGCATTTTAATTTCAGCAAAGCTGATGAAAGGAAAGGCTACGGCAGCCCAGAAGGGCAAGATGGTAGTTGAAGAAGGGCTTGATCGAGAGTCGTCTATAGATGTAGAGGGGGGCGAACCCCAGAATAAGGCCCCACCTCGGTTTTCCCCTACTTCGCCCACTTTTGAAGATCAGAGGGGAGCTTCAACTTTAGCTCCAGCACCCCCCCCCCCCGTTCCTCCTCCGGACGCTTCGGGCCAAGAGATGAGACAGGATATTCTTCTACTGACTCAATTGGTAGTTGCTCAAGCTTAGCGGCAGGATGTGGGCCACGATAACAGGGATTTGAGAAAGAGGGTTAGTTCTTCAGGGTTTGATCATGAGTGTAGGGGTGCTCCGAGGCAACAATTCTCTAGTCACTCGGCTCGTGAAACAAGTGGTGCTCCTCCGCAGTTTCCTAGACCCAGATTTGATGGATCTACTTATTCTAGGTCACCCAGAGTCTCAGAGTTTCTAGTTCTCGAACTCGGAGTGGTTCTAGTCAGACGAGATCCCCGATACCACGATGTACTCAGTGTCGCAAGTTACATTGGGGACCGTACCGCTTGGGCTCGGATGTTTGTTATACCTGTGCTCGGCCAGGCCATATCATGCGCGACTGCCCATGGAGGCGTGGTAGAGATAAGGCTCGACCTATGGGGTTAGTAGCTGGCTTTTCGTCATCGGTACGCCCTCCAAGGCCAAGGCCACAGGTGTTAGTAGGTGCTGATAGAGACCAAAGAGGAAGGCCCGGTCCAAGTGGATCCCAGCATCATATCCATGCGTTAGCTGAGCAACAGGATCTTGAGTCTTCCCTTGATATTGTCCCAGGTATATTGTCAGTGTCCTTTTACGATATGTGTACATCGATTGATTCAGATCTTATGCTGTCATGAATCACCCCCCGTTGTGATGATTGTGTTGAGTTGAGAAATATGAGCCAATCCGACAATTGGAGATGACTATATTTGTTAGTAACCTAGTGATAACCAGAATCATGATTTACGAGTAAGTTGATTGACAGCGAGTAAATATAAATAAGATGTGTATGTATATAGATATTGGAATTCTAGACCGAGTGTGCAGGCACAACTTATGGGACAAACTCTACTATTTATATTCTTTAATGGTAAGTGACCTTGTGTTGTGTAGTTGTGTATTATGTGTGTTCAGATATATGTCCTATTGAGACATCGGACGTGTTTTTTGGGCTATGTGCAGGTTTGGGATCGTTATGCTTACAAAAGAAACTCTGCCAAATTTTCCTAAAATCTAAGGGAGATAAGGTATAAGCTTATGACATGTCCCGACGAGAAATGATGATGTGCAACAGGGTAATGGCAGGACGAGATTAAGTTAGGAGTATCATTGACAACTACAAGAGATTAGTAACGGTAATTATAAGATCGACAATGATATGGTAAAGAGAAATACTAGGGTAAATTAGGAAGACTGGTAGTGCTGAAGCACAACGTAGAAGAGAAAAGGTAACTCCAATAGAGTGCGATAAAGAGGTATTGATTGGAGGGATAAGAACGAGAAAGACGCGATAAGTTTACTAGCGAATAAAGTAACAGTACCCGGAGACAGAGGTACGAATGCAAAGGGTTATAATGAATGAGAACATGTTGATAAAATGACTTATATGGTAAATGTAATAGAACTGATTAGGAAGAGTAAAGGATTGATCATAAATGGGAGAAAACAAGATAAATTGAGGAGGAAAGGAATGTGAAGGAATAAGGATAGGAATAGGAAGAAAAGGAAATGCGCTGCAAAGTACGCGCACTTGAGAAGTAGTCGTGTTACGATTAAAGGAAAATGTATGTCCTATGAATATCCTATACCAAGTTAGAGCAAGTAAAGTATATGAAGTGATGAGCTGAAAGGAAAGAGACGATCATAAGTTATAACTTCACCGTACGACGATAAAGCGATAGAGTAAAGCTATCATCAATGACAAATATAATGCTATTATGATTGGTTTTGAAATCAGTGTTGAGTGCAAACAAGAGTAAAAGAATATGAGGCATGAGGGTTATTAGTGGCGTATGAGACTTAGGCCCTGGAAAACAAAGATAACGTTACAAGTGAACCTTAAGTGCCGAAGAAGAGGGCAAGTGACATTATATGGATGGTATGGATAACTAGACCTACTACTGTTGTGAGCATCCCTATGGGATAGAAGTTGTTAATTGGAGCGGATTTAGACATTGACTCATAACTACTAGATGAGCTAAGTAAAATACATTCTTTTTCGGATTGCTATATCGGTTGTATTATTTGGTTACAAGGCTGCAAAGTGAGTATGCTAAGACTTCACATATAAGTTATTGTAGCTATGGACTATGAGAAACGACATGAATAAGATGCAGTATAGTGATGGGGTATATGAATTCAAGATTTCAAGGAGAGGCCACGGATTTGAGAATGGTACAAGTAAAACCCTTAAAGGGGGGAAGCGAATAAAGAGTATACAAGTGTGGAGATTGAAACGATGGACCCTAAGATGTGAAAGATATATACTTTAAAGCAAAGAGGGAGAGTTATGCAGAAATTAATCTAATGACTAGTAAATAAATGAACATAAATTGAGCAGGCATCTGAAATTGTATGGGAAACCATTCGCGAAGACCTTGAACCACGTGACATTGAGAGTAAATAACACAAGGGGTATCATAAAGGATGATGGTGTTATACTAGAATAGAGGTAAAGACACTAGCGGTAAAGCCGTTGTGAATGATATTGCTACTTATAAGCGACAATTAAGAAAGAAACCTAAGGTTTTCTATGGCAGGACACTAGATATGATAATCAAGGAAAAAAATAAAGAAGGAAGAGAGCACGACGAGATAAGTTACTACAGATAGACAAAATACTTTTGGTATGAATGATACCGAGCCTAGTCATGGTCGGGTGCGCGAAACACTGAACATTCGTGGTCGGGCATGCAATGTAAATGATATGTATATGAATATGACTATGGATACGATATGTAAATGAGTACGATTATGAATACTGATGCAGATGTGGATACATGTATATGTATAGATGTGTATGTACACGAATCACATAAGATCGATTATGTAACTCGCAAGTAAATATACGTCGCCAACGAAACCACGTGGATACTTAAAAAGAGGAGTAAGGTGTAAACAAGGGTAGTGTGGTCATGATGCCTCGGGTCAGTTGAAGGAAAATATCTGGTAAATTGGGTTGAAATGTTGAGTTGGGATTATTGTTAGGGATAAATACGACAATTACATGGAATATTACATAAGTACGTGCTATACGCTTGCTACAGCAGCCCTGGGGTGTGACAACTTACGAATGCAATAAAGATCACTGAATGGAGAGGAAGCTTAGTCCCCGATACATTAGGCCTTATGAGATGGTGTGCAAAATAGGCAAGGTGGCTTATGAATTAGATCTACCATCCAGGTCTCAATACTCCGCAAGTGTGTTGGAGAACCCGCAAAAAAAAAAAATTGTTCCAATAAGTGATGTGAAAGTAACAGAAAAGCTAACCTATGAAGAAGTGCCTAGTGTTATTCTAGACAGGCAAGTGCGAAGACTTCGAAATAAAGAAGTAGCTTCAGTCTAAATCTTGTGGCGAACCAACAATAGGGAAGAAATGACTTGGGAGGCAGAAGAGAAGATGAAATCCACGTACCCGCATTTATTTCAACCCTCAGGAGAGATTCAAGATGAAACGCCAACGATATAAGGTATATATGCTTACTTTTCATGCTTTTGGTCGTGTGTGGCCATAGATATGTTGATATTGTGATGTAGCCCTGTGAGGCAATGATATTATGGGTTGATATGACAGGATGGTAGTGCCATATTATAGGGGAAACTCTGGCGAAATTTTTCTAGAATCCTCGCTGACTTAACATTCGAGAACGAATGTTCCAAAAGGGGGGAAGAATGTTACACCTCAGAAATTTCTCCGTGAACGTACCATGAATAGACCAATGAAGAGTAAGAATGTACGATGTTTTACTAAGAAGGGGATGACTACTTATGAGCTTTGAAAATGCGAAAGTTGCAGATTTGCACTTCGGCCCAGTTGGTCATAAAATAGAATACGGCCCGTAAAGTGGTTTACGGACCGTAAACTGCTATCGTCTTCCAACATTCCAAAACTTCAACTTTCAGCCGAATGACTAAATTGTTAAATACGACTCAGAACACGGATCGTAAATCGAAATACGGCCCGTAAACCGTAACCGTAAACTACCATGACCTCCAGCAAACCTTTATGGTTCTGTTATGCTTAAATACGATCGTGAAAGAAGGACCGTAAACTAGAATACGGCCCGTAAACTGGGTTTACGACCACTGTGCACTTCGACTACTGTTCATAAAAATCAGATTTTAAGTTAAGTATAAGGGACCCTTTTTCATTCTATTCATTTCATTTTCACTCCACACTTTAAGAAACATCTAGAATACTATCTAATATTCATCCACAACAGAAGCAAAGGATAAATCAAGATCAACAACACTAAACCCATGAAATCAAGAGTGTGAAACTCATCAAAGTTCATCTACACCAAGAAATTGCAAAAGAAGTGAAGTAGGGTTTTTGGTATAGAAGAGTATTGCTACTCAAGGCTCGTTACTAACATATCTAAGTTAAGTTTGATGACTTCCTCATGATGATTGAAGTATTTATACGTTGAAACACTTGGATTATAGAAGAGTGTAGTAAATGGGTCATAAAATATGAATAGTGCCATAGTTGAATGATAGTTGGATTAAATTATGAATGTTGATGAGTTTGGAGTATAAATATGCTATAAATGACGTGTAGACCATAGAATTGGTGTGATGCATGAGAAAATGTGATGATGAGCTAAAACCTATAAATGTGGAGAAATTGGAGAAAAATGGTGGATTGTGGTCAATGTATATAAATGATGATTATTGATTGCAATGTTGTGAATGTTGTTGTAAGTGTGTGGGAGTTGATATAGCATATGGGAAAAGTAGTATAAACAAAGGAAGTACTGCCCAAATTTTCCCTAGAATTAGTAACGCGTTCTTATAGTCGAATTAACTAACGATAGTGCGAACTCTCTTTTGAAGGTAGAAACGTGATATCGAAGGAGAGCAAGCAAGCGATAGCTTAGTTAAAAGTCAAAGGTATGTGAGGCTAGCCCTTTCTTTCTAATGGCATGAATCTCATAGCATGATTTTCCTTCCTCTTCATGAGTTCCTATATTCCGGAAAGCTAAAAGCCTATACTCATAATTGGATATATAAGATAAGAGATATGATATGATGATCCTTAAATGATATGATGTTATTTATTGCTCACACTCACCTTATATGTTAGTTCCTTCAAGCTGAGGCAGAATGTCAATGATTGCTCCATAATGAAATCGGGGGATCACGACCTTACGTCACCCCGATAAAGTAAAGTTGTTCGTAATACTTATGCATGTATTATGATAAGTATGTTACGATAAGCATATTATGATGAGTACATGTTGATGAAATTACACCGCGCCTATAAGGCAGGGCAGAACCGTTAAGGCGGGCGGCTTACAGATGATTACACCGTGTCTATATGGCACGGGCAGCACCAATAGTGGGTGGCATGAGATGGTACCCCGGACGCGGGAGGCCTGGACGCAGGATAATGTTATGATTATCACACCGATCTAATAGGGACGGGCAGCTTATACATTATTACACCGTACCTATATGGGCGGGCAACTTATATATTTATGCCTACATGACATGATGATGATTATGAGTAAGCCAGCATGCACTATTTCTTTTACACTTGACAGTCAGATACAGTTATTCCATATTGATACTTCTTTTATATCATTGCCTTATTTCATTGTTTATGCCTCTCATACTCATTACAATGTTCGTGCTGACGTCCGTTTTCTTTGGACGCTGTGTTCAGGCTCACAGGTAGACAGGGAGGAGAGCTTGACCCAGATCCGTAGTAGTTGTCAGCTGATTGAGAGCACTCCATTGTTCAGAGGTGCTTATGATGATTCTTTTGTGTACAACCATGTATATGTATATGTATTTTGGGCATGACGGGTCTTGTCCCGTCTTCATGTTTAGCACTCCAGTAGAGGCTCGTAGATACGCAGTGTGGGTTAGATGGTCTCACGAGATGTTATCATGTATAATATGTATATATTATTTTAATGGCCGAGAGGCTTATGCATATAAAAGTATTCTATGTTCTAAAATGATAAAAGATGATTTTCTTATGTCTTGAGTATAAATTGATAGAAGAGCGTTAAACGAGTAGATGAGTAGCAGCACGAGTGGTGCTCGGTGGCTAGCCCCGGGTACCCGTCACGGCCCCTAGCTGGGTCGTGACACAGCACCCACACTAACTGTCCACATACTGAGGTTTTGGGTCTTTATGAGTAGTTCTTATCGATGATCCCTTGAAAAAACTCCTTTGTTGAACCGGCTTTCGCCCCTGACAGAAGCCTTTTCCTGGGGCTGGGACTCTTTGAGCAGGACTAGTTGCTTCGATTCCACTCTTGTCAGCTGTAGGAGAGCCTTTTTTAAAACCAACTACCCAAATTACAAGATTTAAAGAGAAACCATAAACACATCAATTCAACAGAAAATTTAAAGGAAAGATTAAAGGAAAAAAATACTTTTACCAATTAAACTGTCACGACCCAACTAGAGGGCCATGACGGGTACCCGGAGCTAGCCTACCGAGCACCATCTAGCATACTCCTTCTCCTTTAACTCGGTGGACCATATATCTAACTCTCAATTAACACCACATGCATGAAGGTAAATTCTCAAATGAAACTCACTTTACAATGACCATTAACTTCCTCTCATTTACTTATTTACATACAAGTCCTCAAGGCTACAAAATGATATACAAAATGTGCATCAGTGAGATCATGAGTTCTAACAATCCACATATGTCTACGAGCCTCTACATGGAGTACTGGAAAACATAAGGAAGGGACAGGACTCCGTCATTCCCAAATATATACACAAAGAAATATACCAGTAGACTGCAACTCTGAAATAGTGGAGTGCTCCTGGGTCTCTGATGATAAGGCTCCTAGGGATCAGATTCGTCTCCCTATCTACCTAAGGGCATGAATGCAACATCCATCAAAGAAAGGATGTCAGTACGAACAGTGTACTGAGTATGTAAAGCATCAATAATAACATAGTAAAGAACAAGGAAACATAAGATAAATAGATAAAGAGATAACATGTATATCAAACTGCCTCTGAAGGCGAGGACCATGCATGCTAGCATTTACATACAAAACATCATAAAAATATATACATAATCATCATTAGCCCGCGTCCGGGCCTCTCGCATCTGGGGTAACCATCACCCGCCGCCCACTAGTGGTTTCTGGCTGGCCAAATAGGCACGGTGTTATCATTATCCATAAGCCGCCCACTGAAGTGGTGTCATGCCTGGACAACTAGGCGTGGTGTAATCATACATATACATATAGAATGCATGAGAGCCCAATCAAAGATACAACTCTATCGGAGTGACCTAAGGTCGGTGACCTCCGATTATGTTATGGAACAATTATCGTAGCTATATCTCACCTTGATCGAAAAATAATCATAAGGTGAGATTATCAATAATGAATAGGATTAGTAAACATGTGACAACCCAATGATATCATGAAAACATTGAGAACTTTAAGCTTGAGCCTTTCTAGAATGGAAATCATCATAATAAACATCATCACTATCTTGTCATGCTTAAGGAAATAACAATATAAGATGAGACCAACTATCATGAATGTTGTTAAGAATTTCATGGTAAGCTTAATTATACAATAAGAATTTTGAGAGTTAAGGTTCTCTAGAACTTCTAGGAACAAGAGTAATATGGATAGCATATATGGGAGTATAACATAGGGTTCATGCCTTAGAAAGAAATGGTGTAGCCTTACATACCTTTATGTCTCCTTAACGACTAAATGTCTTCCTCCAAGATCGCAAATTCTACATTCAATAGAATTCGTACTAAAGTTAGGTTACGGAAAATACGCTTAAGTTCGATTTAGAGCAACTAAATGGCTAACGGAATTTGGGCAACATTTCCCCTATTTCACTAACTTTCACAATATCATAAAACAACTCCCAAATAACACTATAAACATCCATAATATCATATTCAAGTAATTATATTCAATTTAATATCAATTCCAACCAAAATCCCCTTTTCAATTTTGCACCATAGTCATCTTCCTCACTACAACATCCATAGCTTCTCCACTTTAATTCCTTTACTTTCTAAGGGGTCACTAAACATTTACATCCATCCAACCATATAAATAAGATGAAAAACATACCTTATGGTGTTACACATCGGAAAATCCTCCGTTGGTACACAAGTGAATGAACTAGTTAGGGGTGAAAGTATATGATGTTTCCATGAGTAAGAAATGACATTTGATGACTCTAAGTGAGATTTCAAAGGCATCCGATGTAAGACGAGAAAGCTGGTTAAGATAAGGCAAAGTATTTGATAAGTATTGGAAAGGAAATGCGAGTAATGAGTTAATGAGAACTTAATGATGTCTCGGAGAAGTGTGATAACGTCCCTTAGATTGGTATTGAAGTGTTGAACACGTGTTAAGAAGGTTCAACAAGGATTGGAGATCAAACGAATCAACGAAATGAATTTCGGGATCACTGGGGATTATACGGCCAAACATACTGGCCGTATAAATTATACGGTTCGTATTTTTGGGACCGTATAATCAGCCCAGAATGGCTCAAGTCTCTGGAACAAATGTACGACCAAACATACGGCTCGTACAATATATACGGACTGTATGTTAGTCCGTATATTTGGTCGGGGCAGCTTTTGGCTCAATAAATGAAAAGGCCAAGTTATATTTCATTTCATTTCCCTTGCCACCCCTTCTCTCTAAAACATCTCTCCACATATATTCCACAAGAATTCAAGGGTATTTGGTGATCAACAACATTAAACAAGTGAATCAAGTGCAAGCAAACCCAGTAAAGGTCATTCAAGTCAAGAAATCTCATGGAGATAAACTAGAGTTTTGTTCAAGTGGAGTATTATCAACTAAAGCTTGTTCCTACAACATCTAAGGTAAGATTCATGATATTTATATGTTGTTTAAGGTATTTAAGAGTTGAAATACTTGGATTGTAGAAGGGTATGGTAAAAAGGGTCATGAATATGGAATAGTGTCATTTTGAGAAATGGTTTGAATTGAGTTATGGTCCTTGATGTATCGTGATGTAAATGCGTTATAAATGAAGTTGAGAACATGAGATGAGCAATGTATGTGAATGGACGTCGTTGTGTGTTGGGGATATGGATGATTTGAATGTAAGTCTAGAAATATGGATAATGTGAATGAGTAATGACTATTGTTATGGTATTGTGAATATGTTATTGATGTTTGGGAGTTGATATATGTTATGGAGGAAATGTTGTATAAATAGAGGAGATGCTGTCCGATTTTCTCTAGCTTTAGTCATATATGCTAGTTATTGATTCTAATGATAGTATGACTTCAATGAAGGTAGAATGTGAGCCTTGAAGAGGAACGTACAAGTGATAAAATAGTTGGGCGAAAAGGTATGTAAGGCTAACCCTTCTTTCATAAGGCATGGTTCTTTGGCCAATCATCTAAATCTTCTACGAGCTTATGATGTTCTCCAAATGCTTCTACCTTCAAAGCTACTAAGCCTCTCGATATGCTACGATTGTACTAAATTCCTCGTATGACGAGTAGGCCTATTAGGGAAAATGTGATGAATGACGATAATAGTGATAATGATATCGATGACGATAATGATGACAATGATGATAATGATGTTAATAGAAATGATTCTTATGAGCTAGTATATGTATGACTATTATGGAACCCCGAGCTTATGTGACCGGGCATGATATGTAAATAAGTATGTATACGATTACGAAACGCGCGCACACCTCTGCAGATGGTACGGATAACCCTGATGCCTTGGTAGGGCCAGGTAGATGTAACCCTGAAGCCTTGGTAGGGCCAGGTATGAGTAACTTTGAGCCTTGGTTGGCCAAGTATGTATGAAACACCGATCCTACGTGGTCGGGTATACTATGTAAAGGCTATGTATATGATATGATTATGTATATGATATGACTATGTATATGAATGTAAATAAGGGCATGTATACGAATACTGTCACGACCCAACCCCGTAGGTCGCGACTAGTGTCCGACGTGGACACTCATACGTGCTTACCGACCAATTTTTACTTATGTCTACAAATAATGAATCTCGTGCGTCCTAAATTGCAAACATATCGCGTAAACCATTATTTATGTCATAAAACATAGGTTAGCCATATTAGCGTAGCGAAGGAACAGACTGGCACAAATCAAACAAACATCACTGACCAAACACGACCCATGACCCACAAACATGACTACAGGCCTCTAATACAGACAACAGAATCATATGACGGGACAGGGCCCCGCCGTACTCGACAGAAATCATAAACACGAAACCACATACAACAAGAGTTCTGTACCAAAAGTATGGGCTCCGGATCAAAGGAGCGCTCCAAATAGCAGACTGTGTACCCTAGGCTGGCGGATCACCACTGAAAGCGTCTGTACCTGCGGGCATGAAACGCAGCCCCCGAAGAAAGGGGGTCAGTACGGAATATGTACTGAGTATGTAAAGCATGGAATACAGAAATCAGAACTATAATCGAAACAAGCGGTACAAGAATAAGTAATTAGTCCAGAATGTCAAAGTCACTCACTTCTCAGGCCAAGGTCATACAGATCGTCACATATCATATAAACCACTATAATCTGTCAGACGGGTTACCAAGGGTACAGAGTTTCCAGATGCAGCTTATGTCTACCTAATTCATGTGTCAGACGGAAGGCAGGACATACAGAATGCTCAGATAACGCCATACATTAAAAGGAATACGGGACTTACCGAGTACTCAGACGATACGGTATGCCGATTGGAATACAGGACGTACAGAGTATCAGAACGCCGTAGCGTATCGAATCAGATGTTGCAACCTGTGAATCATATGATGTTTACAAAGAGTGTGCCACCTCGAGCTCAGCCCAGTACAGTGGCCACACCATACATAATCGTATCGTATCAAATCATATCATATCATATCATATTAGAATGCGCGTCTACAAAGGGTATGCCACCTCGAGCTCAGCCCAGTACAGTGGTCATCCCATGCAGAAATTGCCCGTTTTTCCCGCTCGAGCTCTGCCCAGTACACGGGTCACGGATCAGTCTCGGGAGCTCGAGCTCCGCCCAGTACACTCCCAACGCGTCTGCCTGGTATCAAATCACGCAGCGCAGATACTGTCCGCTTTGGGGATCGAGCTCAGCCCAGACCACCCCTCACGGTTTTATTCCAGAACATCATAGGCAACTTAGGGAAATAGCGCACGACAGCATAGCTTGGTCCGGCTCAGTGAATAGACATGCTAAGACTTGCACGAACGGAGTAGTGAGAAATCAGATACATATATTTTCAGACTCGATAGATACGAATAATTATTGACGTTTGAGGATTATAGACGTATTCCGGAACGATCAGAATTGATGTGTGAAATTTACGGATACTTTTACCATAGAATTGTCACGAACGTTTCAGAGCAGATTTCAATCGACGAATCAGTTCAAGGAATCGGACAGTAGTCATAGAGCATGTACATAACTTTTTAGACGACACGATGGAAGGTATCAACCCAAACATCTGGAGTCATCTTACGTGTCCAAACATTTATAAGACTGGTGAGAGTGATTGAACGTACTATCGGAATATTCGTAACGGATTACTCGACCAAAATATTCATGTCCGAATACTTATATCAAAATAACTCTAGCGGAGTAATTGTATCGGAACACCTATGCTCGGATACTCATGTCAATAAAAGGGCATATGGTCGACTTGTCATAATTCGCGCGATCAATAACCGGCCCGGGGACCTGTGAGCGATATCAAAATAATGGGCACGAGTTGAGTCATGAACGGCTAATTCAATTTATGAATCGGAGTAGCTATAGGGCCCAATATAGTCATATGTCGGCCCTTTAGTCCAACTAGTCTGAACAAGTAGTCATTACGGGGTTTGTTTCACAAAAGTTCTCCCAAAATTATGTTTATATTTCAAAATGTAATTTAGAATGTCGAGATACCCTTTTTATAAACTTGATAAAATCATAGGTTGACCCAGTAGTCAAAATAATTCGGATGATTAATCAAACGGGGTTCATTTCACCAAAAATATTTCCAAAATAATCATTGTGGTTCAAATTATAGTTTAGGATACCGTGGCGTTCAAAATATTATTTTATGATAGTTAAACTCATAAACGAAAGTCCTTTACTGTCGTTATACCAAAGTGAACCTTACAGGGCAAACAAAAGGATTTCGGATTTAGCGGGCCCACCTCGGGTCAAGTCGAGGTGGTAGACATGAATCACGGACATTTGAGGTCTATGTGGTCATACATAAAGGTTTCGGAGTGATCCGACTACGTTCGCATAAGTTTCGGACATTTGGTTACTTTCTAGCCAAAATAGGGTCTTTAAGCTTCAGTTGAATTGAATGAATAGTAGCCATTTTCTAATTCGGATTTCGAGGAGCAGAATTGCTCCCGGGGTTCCGATATCGACCTAGCATACTAAGACATGCCAAAGGAAGGAATGGGTAGCCTTACATACCTTTTTATACGACTTACGCTCGCCCAAAACCTAAGTCCCGTTTCGTCCAGAATCTGCAAATGGTCAAGGTTACCAATTAGGGATTTCAAAGCTTAAAATTCGCTTAACTTCATTTTTGGCTACCGAAATTTCGGCACCACCTCCCCTATAAATATAGCACCCCCGAGAATCATCTCGGCTCAAATAGTAGCAACAACAACCCAACAACATCAACAAAGTCAACAATCATTACAATATAGCACAATAGAAGGCAACTAGTTCTACTTTCCGACATAATGCAATAACGTTCATTCCGACTTCACACTTCCAAGCTAAGCTCCATATTTTCATATTCATCATTAATCAAGATCATCACTATATAGGTTAGAAGCATTCCATATCGTTTTCACAAAATATTCACACGATATACAAGATGTACAATTTTCCACCAAGATCATATTTCATCCAAAACTTTTAATCTTTGGCATACATATTCATAGCATGTTCCCATCTTCCAAATCCATCAATGGTCATCATAATTTGTATCCTTAACAACTCCATTTTCATAATGTCATAAAATCATCATAAAATGACATAAACTTCTACTTTCCATTTCAATGCAAACTTATATCATATTATCTTCATTTACATTGCAAGCATCACCACAACACAACTAACATGTTAAACAAAATTAATCCATCCCCATTTCAATGTCTATACCACACGGCCATATTCAATTTTTCCATCTTCCATCAAATTTATTCAACTTTCATTTCCAATATGCATTCCATCCTACACACAATTAGAATGTAACATAAAATTCAACTAATCACACCTATACAAGCACACACACACACGGCCACACTCTACATTCCATACCCACTTTGCAAACTTCAATTTTTCCATACTTTCAACTGATTTCTATATACTACAACACAAACAAGCCTTCATAACATAACAACATAGAATGAATTCTCACCTTTTTCTTCAATTTTCTTCACTTGAACAAGTTGTCATATGGAACAAACAAGTGTTCTTTCTTTCAAAACAATTGCACCAAGTTATAAAGGGACCTCAACTTAGTAGAAATTCACCAAGGGAAAAAATTTTGGAGCAAGATTTTCAAGGGCAAAATTTCTATGGCCAAGCCGAATAGGCCCTTATTTTTGCTCTCAATCTCTTGTGTCTTTCTTGAAGTTTCTAAGTGAACAAAGATGAAGACTTGGTCTTCTTATCTAGACTTGTCACATGACCATGCACGTGACTAACTAATTAACTCATGGGCTTGCTACAAAATGGATCATGGCCGGCCACCTAGTGGTCTTGGGCCTAAATTTTCCTTCAAATTTTTCTTGGTCCAATTCGCTAAAAATCTCGTTTTGTAATTCCCGAAGCTATTTTCCAAAATCCCAAATTTGCCCTTAGCCTTGTTCGACACTCCCGCATCAACATTATTTCGTGCACAACTCCTATGTCAAGTAAAAATCAAATTTTGACCTTATTTCTCACAAATCAAAGATATCTCAAATTTTTCCAAACGTGTGAAAACACGGGATATAACATCCTCCCCCCCTTTAGAACATTCGTCCTCGAATGTTAAATTAGCCTTATAGGGTTTTACAAGCATCGCGGGGGAGTTCTCCTTATTTCCTTCCAAATTCAGCCAACCGTCACAATCACTATCCCTTTTTACGCGCTCGCCTTAATTCTATTCTCGAATATCGTTACGCTAAAACTTTCCGGCTTTAACTAGTGGTGAAGCCGACATTAGTCTACTTATAACAGTTACATCGTGTATTTCGCTTTGTCTTTCAGGTTCCGTTCAGTCAAAGTTTGCATATACAGTAACACCGACTACTGGGGCCCACCGGTCAATCGAAACCGTCGTAACTGGGAGGTGGTCTGCACACATACACATTTATTACCATTTCCCTTACAATACATTTTCAAACGCCATTTAAATTTACTCTGATCCCAGAACTGCGTCGCGCTTCCCTTTTCTTCGGCGGCCGAGTTCGCCTTAGCCTACCCGACTTATTTAGGGTTTCTAACTCTTTGGTACATTCTGATTTATTTAGGTTACCCCATACTTGCCATTGGTCTCTTATTCCTACGTTTGTATAAAAACAAATTGTACACTTCCCAGGGGGTCACCCATCCCAGAATTGCTCTGGCCCCAGCACGCTTAACCTCGAAACTTTAGTACATTTAGACGCGTTAATGCCGGTATAGTTGCATCGATCGCCCCGCACGACCTTGGTCACATACTTTAGGACAAGTCGGGGTCTCGGCAATTTTTGGAAGGTTCTCGTAGCGGGTCCCGCTCTGATATAGAGATGGTCCCTTTACTTTGCCGATTATGAAATTACTGCGTTACCCTTTTTAACCTTTCGACTCTCACTTTCTATCCACATATATCATTACCTCAAACGATTTCTATCAATTTGGGCCTCATTACTAGCAATCGGGGAGGAACACGTGATGAAATAGAATCTGGACCTACCAATGCATGTGTGTATATACATATATATATTCAGAAAAAGTGGACAACATACTTGTAAACGCATCTGGTGGCGCCTCTGGGCCCTGCCGGCTAGCCAAAGCATATAAGCGGTTCAAAGGACCGCTAGAACCAGAAACTCCGCCACGACCTCTACCGCGGCCCAATAGTGTCGGCATACTCTGCCCCGTAGGGCGTATCGATACAGAAGGTAAATCAGCTACTGACCCGCTGAGCAGGGCTGCACCACCCGAACTGGTCCTGTACGGGCACTCTCGCATAACGTGGCCTTGACGGGCACAAGAAAAACAAGCATCTGTAGCCTGATGACATTCTCCAGAATGGCGTCTCCTGCAATAAGGACACCGGGGTCTGGGTGGCCTTGAACGGCCGGAACCTCCGTCCACTCGCGAACCTAAGACTCTGGAGCTCTAACCTGCCCCGGAGTACCATGTGTCACCAGACCTCCTGCCCGAACTTTGTGGAGGGGTATCCCATGCTGGCTGGGAAAACTGTCTAGCATACTGTCGAGGCTGGCCGCTTCGAGGCTCCCTAGCGTAACCAACTGATCTGGCCCTCTTAGGGCGGCCCCAGTCGTAATCTCCCTCAGACTGGCGCCTTCTGCGTCTATCCTCCATTCCCAGGGCATATGCTTGTACCCGGGCAATATCCATTCCTGGCTGGGATGCCATCGCCAGGCAACCGTCAACCAAATAATCATCCAATCCCATTACGTACTGATGCATCCTATCGGCCATGTCCGCCACAATGACAGGTGCATATCTGGCAAGAGACTCAAACTCTAAACTGTACTCTCGGACACTCCTGCCATCCTGCCTTAGCAGTAAAAATCTGTCAACTCTCGTCCGCCGCAACTCTGGGGGCAAAAAGTGGCTGAGAAAGGCGGCTATAAACTCATCCCATACAGCTGGGGGAGCACTTTCACCTCTGGACAGCTCCCAGGACTCATACCAGTTAGCAGCAACATCCCGTAGTCTCTGCGAGGCCAACTCAACAGACTCGGTTTCTGAAGCCCTGACCAAATCTAGTGAGCGCCGCATCCCCCGAATGAAGTCATGGGGGTCCTCGTCAGGCTTAGACCTGAAAAACTTTGGAGGGCCACATAATAAAAACTCTCGAACCTTCAGGCTGTCACGCCCGTCATCATCATCGTCATCCCTCCGCCCGGGTCTGCGAGCCTGCCCCGCTACCAATGTAGTCAATAACTGCACAGCCTCCCTCAGTGCCCTATCATCCGCCCCTGGCTGGGGAGCTGGAGTCTCGGGTGTGGGCACTCGGGCCTCTGGAGCTACTGATGGACCTACTCCAGGCTCTACTGGTGGTGGTGTAGCGGATCCCTCTGAATGGGGCGCAATCTCAGGCAAATCATAAACACGAGCCCGGGTAGCTCGCTGCGCCCGACTGGTCTCTCTGACCATCACTTTGCCATTCTGGGCAGTCATAGCCTTCTTCGGAAGTATCACTGCAAACACAATTAACGAATCAGACCGGAGTCATCCTAATAGCCCAGCTCTATCGCACGATCTGAGATTCCAAAGAAAGGTAACACCCTAAATGCCCTGTAGCCTCCTGTTTATAGATGTGGTGCACAACACACGGATAAACAAGACTCTACTAGACACGGCCTGTAGACATTCCGACGACAAACCGCTCTGATACCACTTTTGTCACGACCCAACCCCGTAGGTCGCGACTAGTGTCCGACGTGGACACTCATACGTGCTTACCGACCAATTTTTACTTATGTCTACAAATAATGAATCTCGTGCGTCCTAAATTGCAAACATATCGCGTAAACCATTATTTATGTCATAAAACATAGGTTAGCCATATTAGCGTAGCGAAGGAACAGACTGGCACAAATCAAACAAACGTCACTGACCAAACACGACCCATGACCCACAAACATGACTACAGGCCTCTAATACAGACAACAGAATCATATGACGGGACAGGGCCCCGCCGTACCCGACAGAAATCATAAACACGAAACCACATACAACAAGAGTTCTGTACCAAAGGTATGGGCTCCGGATCAAAGGAGCGCTCCAAATAGCAGACTGTGTACCCTAGGCTAGCGGATCACCACTGAAAGCGTCTGTACCTGCGGGCATGAAACGCAGCCCCCGAAGAAAGGGGGTCAGTACGGAATATGTACTGAGTATGTAAAGCATGGAATACAGAAATCAGAACTATAATCGAAACAAGCGGTACAAGAATAAGTAATTAGTCCAGAATGTCAAAGTCACTCACTTCTCAGGCCAAGGTCATACAGATCGTCACATATCATATAAACCACTATAATCTGTCAGACGGGTTACCAAGGGTACAGAGTTTCCAGATGCAGCTTATGTCTACCTAATTAATGTGTCAGACGGAAGGCAGGACATACAGAATGCTCAGATAACGCCATACATTAAAAGGAATACGGGACTTACCGAGTACTCAGACGATACGGTATGCCGATTGGAATACAGGACGTACAGAGTATCAGAACGCCGTAGAGTATCGAATCAGATGTTGCAACCTGTGAATCATATGATGTTTACAAAGAGTGTGCCACCTTGAGCTCAGCCTAGTACAGTGGTCACACCATACATAATCTTATCGTATCAAATCAAATCATATCATATCATATCAGAATGCGCGTCTACAAAGGGTATGCCACCTCGAACTCAGCCCAGTACAGTGGTCATCCCATGCAGAAACTGCCCGTTTTTCCCGCTCGAGCTCTGCCCAGTACACGGGTCACGGATCAGTCTCGGGAGCTCGAGCTCCGCCCAGTACACTCCCAACGCGTCTGCCTGGTATCAAATCACGCAGCACAGATACTTTCCGCTTTGGGGATCGAGCTCAGCCCAGACCACCCCTCACGGTTTTATTCCAGAACATCATAGGCAACTTAGGGAAATAGCGCACGACAGCATAGCTTGGTCCAGCTCAGTGAATAGACATGCTAAGACTTTCACGATCGGAGTAGTGAGAAATCAAATACATATATTTTCAGACTCGATAGATACGAATACTTATTGACGTTTGAGGATTATAGACGTATTCCGGAACGATCAGAATTGATGTGTGAAATTTACGGATACTTTTACCACAGAATTGTCACGAACGTTTCAGAGCAGATTTCAATCGACAAATCAGTTCAAGGAATCGGACAGTAGTCATAGAGCATGTACATAACTTTTTAGACGACACGATGGAAGGGCCCAATATGGTCATATGTCGGCCCGTTAGTCCAACTAGGCTGAACAAGTAGTCATTACGGGGTTTGTTTCACAAAAGTTCTCCCAAAATTATGTTTATATTTCAAAATGTAATTTAGAATGTCGAAATACCCTTTTTATAAACTTGATAAAATCATAGGTTGACCCAGTAGTCAAAATAATTCGGATGATTAATCAAACGGGGTTCATTTCACCAAAAATATTTCCAAAATAATCATTGTGGTTCAAATTATAGTTTAGGATACCGTGGCGTTCAAAATATTATTTTATGATAGTTAAACTCATAAACGAAAGTCCTTTACTGTCGTTATACCAAAGTGAACCTTACAGGGCAAACAAAAGGATTTCGGATTTAGCGGGCCCACCTCGGGTCAAGTCGAGGTGGTAGACATGAATCACGGACATTTGAGGTCTATGTGGTCATACATAAAGGTTTCGGAGTGATCCGACTACGTTCGCATAAGTTTCGGACATTTGGTTACTTTCTAGCCAAAATAGGGTCTTTAAGCTTCAGTTGAATTGAATGAATAGTAGCCATTTTCTAATTCGGATTTCGAGGAGCAGAATTGCTCCCGGGGTTCCGATATCGACCTAGCATACTAAGACATGCCAAAGGAAGGAATGGGTAGCCTTACATACCTTTTTATACGACTTACGCTCGCCCAAAACCTAAGTCCCGTTTCGTCCAGAATCTGCAAATGGTCAAGGTTACCAATTAGGGATTTCAAAGCTTAAAATTCGCTTAACTTCATTTTTGGCTACCGAAATTTCGGCACCACCTCCCCTATAAATATAGCACCCCCGAGAATCATCTCGGCTCAAATAGTAGCAACAACAACCCAACAACATCAACAAAGTCAACAATCATTACAATATAGCACAATAGAAGGCAACTAGTTCTACTTTCCGACATAATGCAATAACGTTCATTCCGACTTCACACTTCCAAGCTAAGCTCCATATTTTCATATTCATCATTAATCAAGATCATCACTATATAGGTTAGAAGCATTCCATATCGTTTTCACAAAATATTCACACGATATACAAGATGTACAATTTTCCACCAAGATCATATTTCATCCAAAACTTTTAATCTTTGGCATACATATTCATAGCATGTTCCCATCTTCCAAATCCATCAATGGTCATCATAATTTGTATCCTTAACAACTCCATTTTCATAATGTCATAAAATCATCATAAAATGACATAAACTTCTACTTTCCATTTCAATGCAAACTTATATCATATTATCTTCATTTACATTGCAAGCATCACCACAACACAACTAACATGTTAAGCAAAATTAATCCATCCCCATTTCAATGTCTATACCACACGGCCATATTCAATTTTTCCATCTTCCATCAAATTTATTCAACTTTCATTTCCAATATGCATTCCATCCTACACACAATTAGAATGTAACATAAAATTCAACTAATCACACCTATACAAGCACACACACACACGGCCACACTCTACATTCCATACCCACTTTGCAAACTTCAATTTTTCCATACTTTCAACTGATTTCTATATACTACAACACAAACAAGCCTTCATAACATAACAACATAGAATGAATTCTCACCTTTTTCTTCAATTTTCTTCACTTGAACAAGTTGTCATATGGAACAAACAAGTGTTCTTTCTTTCAAAACAATTGCACCAAGTTATAAAGGGACCTCAACTTAGTAGAAATTCACCAAGGGAAAAAATTTTGGAGCAAGATTTTCAAGGGCAAAATTTCTATGGCCAAGCCGAATAGGCCCTTATTTTTGCTCTCAATCTCTTGTGTCTTTCTTGAAGTTTCTAAGTGAACAAAGATGAAGACTTGGTCTTCTTATCTAGACTTGTCACATGACCATGCACGTGACTAACTAATTAACTCATGGGCTTGCTACAAAATGGATCATGGCCGGCCACCTAGTGGTCTTGGGCCTAAATTTTCCTTCAAATTTTTCTTAGCCCAATTCGCTAAAAATCTCGTTTTGTAATTCCCGAAGCTAATTTCCAAAATCCCAAATTTGCCCTTAGCCTTGTTCGACACTCCCGCATCAACATTCTTTCGTGCACAACTCCTATGTCAAGTAAACGTCAAATTTTGACCTTATTTCTCACAAATCAAAGATATCTCAAATTTTTCCAAACGTGTGAAAACACGGGATATAACAAATACGAGCACAAATATGGTACGGGTACTATTATGAATACGGATGATGATGTATGTACACAAATGCGTATTAGCAAATGGAAAGTTCCTAGGAAAGGCAAGTAAGTGCATATGACGATAATATTGCCATCTCCCATTCTATGTTATTTCTTATGTTGCTACTTATGTTTCTATTGTCACGACCCAACCCCGTGGGCCGTGACTAGTGCCCAAGCTCGACACCCGTACACACCCACTTACCAGAACCGGCATACAAATGGCAAATCCAGACTCGACGTACATTGACTTATACAGATAGGAAGATCAGATATCATTTTAAGCGGTCACATATAACAAATATATCACACAGAAGCCAGCAAGGCTGTCGTAAAACATATCGCCCAAAACATATACATACATATACATACGTACAGGCCGTTAAGGCTGTCATAGCAAATGGAACCGCTTATACGCAAGCCACACCGACATAACTGAACCATAACGACCCATGACCCACATACATGTCTACAGGCCTCTAAAAAAGACAACAGAATCATATGACGGGACAGGGCCCCGCCGTACCCCTGAATATATACATACATATATACAACGGAAGAGTCTGTACCAAAATGTTGGCTCCAGAACAAGGGAGCACTTCAAAGCAGCAGAATGGATGACCTAAGCTGTCGGGTCACTCACGTATACGTCTGTACCTGCGGGCATGAAACGTAGCCCCCGAAGGAAGAGGGGGTCAGTACGAAATATGTACTGAGCATGTAAAGCATGGAACACAGTAACTAGGTTCGTGACTGAAATAAGGAATATGAAAGGTGAATAAAAAATCAGTATACCAAAATGCTTACTTTTGAAACACTAATGATGCATATCAGAATCATGCATAGGGCACAGGAACATGGTCGCCACTCCTGTCTTTGGCGCCATAACACATCATACTCCAGAAGATTTCATATCTCCGTAACATCTCCGTAACACATAACACATCATAATATATACACGGTACCCGACCCTTTAGCAAGGGACCCGGGAAACCGGACACATCATACTCCGTAACATATACACGGTACCCGGGAACCGGACACATCATACTCCGGAATATATATATGGAACCCGGCCCTCAAGCAAGGAACTCGGCGAACCATACGCACGATACATACCGGCCCGGGACTCGGTGAAAGAGGTAATGACACATGCACGAGCAGAGTAGTGAGAGACTATATGCATATCAAATAAATTTTAAGACTCGATGGGTACGTATAAATCGACACCTGAGAGTCATAAACATGTTTCAAGTCGATCCGAGTTAGTATGAAAAAATTATGGACGTTTTAGTGCAGAACCTTCTACGAACTTTTCAGAAGATATTTTTGGTAAATCAAAGCAATAATCATATCAAGTACCTTTCGAATATCGCTATGGATCAAATCAAAATAGAACTTTTGGAACCATATGTACGTGTCAAAATATATTAAAGACTCAATGGAATAATCAAACGTGCTATCATTTGAAAATCAAGACATTAGTCATATCAATTGTCTCTCGAATGCCATTCGGGAACATATCAAATAGAACTTCGGACATCGTAGACACGCATCAAAACCATATGAAATAGCTTATGGAAATGAAGAACGTTAGCCATCCTAGTGGCTCTACGAATAGGAGTTTCTTTGGAATCATATACATATCGTTTGTTCGTTTCACAAGGATCATGCCAAAAGAAATAAAGGGTAAGCATTACATACCTTGCCCGCTTCCTACGCTAATCCGAACTTAAGTCTTTGGCTTCGCAAGATCTACAACAGTATTGATGTATACCAAACATTAGCTATAGATACTTAGAAGTCCAATCCTCAACCAACACTTTATCTACAGAAATTTCGGCAGCACTTCCCCTGTAAATTCAACAACCCCGAGAATTCAACTCGGCTAAATATATCAACAACCATACCAACAGTCATTCCAACAATACCAACAATCAATTTAAAACGCATTCTAACATTAGTAACCCGCTTTAACATGATTGTCACGACCCGACTCGGGGCCGCGACGAGCACCCGGTGCTAACCCACCCGAGCACCCTCTTAGCTTACTCTTATACTTACATCTAGGTGAGCCACATAATTATACATACATTTCCATTCATTCGTCAACTAGTCCCAATTGGACAACGGTACATTTATATCACCATAGGCATCTATGCCACATCAATGTACGTGGCCAACGTGGCCGACAAAATGATATACAAAACATAGGCCGACAAGGCCGGACCTGTCTAACCATATACACATGACTACGAGCCTCTAGGAAGAGTATAACACATCACATGAGCGGGACAGGACCCCGCTATGCCCATAATTATATACACAAAAGAATAAGTACCCAAAAGCTATGGTTCCGAAGGAAATGGATCTCCGCTATGTAATCTCTGAATAAGAAGCTATGGATCAAGTCTGTCTCCCTGTGCACCTGCGGGCATGACAGAGCGTCCACAAACAAAAGGACGTCAGTACGAAGAATGTACTGAGTATGTAAAATATGATCAACATCAATATAGAAGCATCATAGACAATATATGAAGTGTCATAGGAGGGAAGACAAATAATATCATCATCATGGCACTTACCTGCCTTTCATAGGAACTTTCCATTTCTCATGCGTATTTCATAATAGGGCTCGTATTCGTATACATAGTCTTTTCACATTCATATTCATATTATATACATAGCCATACACTTTTATACATACATAGCGTACCCGACCATAAGGTTCGGTGTTTCATACATACTTGGCCAACCAAGGCTTAATGTTATTTCTACCTGGCCCTACCAAGGCTTCAGGGTTATCCGTACCATCTGCAGATGTGTGCGCGCGTTACGTAATCATATACATACATATATATATACATCCATATACATATATTCTACCCGGCATTATAAGCTCGGGGTGTCATTATAGCCCTTCATAGGCACATGTGAATATAATAGCCCGTAGGCACCTTTAGCATCATTATTATTATCATCGTCATCACTATCATCATCGTTTTCGCTACATCTCTATCTTATGCTTACTCGTCAATGGGGTGCGTAGTACATTCGTATCACGTATCGAGGGTCGTGAGCTTATGAGCTCGGAGTGTCAATCACTTGAATACAACATACTCATATAGAGGATTTAAGAGTTTGGCCAAGGAACCATGCCTTATGAAAGAAGGGTTAGCCTTACATACCTTTTCGTCGGACTATTCTACAATTGCATGCTTCCTTCCAATGCTAGCGTCTATACCTTCATTAATATCATAACAATGGCCATTAGTCATTCACGTTATCCACATTATTTAGACTCCTTAATTTGCCTCTAATTCACCCATATTCATGGTCATAACATCCAACTTCGTCCATTCGTCTAAAGTGTCTAGTTCATGATCTTAGTACCATTTATAATTCATTCATATCACAACACAACAACATTCATGATTCAATTCAAACTATTCCTCAAAATGCCACTATTCATCATTCATGACCTACTTGACCATATTTTCTACAATCCATGTATTTCAACTCTTCAATACCTTAAACATCATGTAAAAAACATGAATCTTACCTTAGAAGTTGTAGGAACAAGCTTTGGTTAATAATACTCCACTTTGAGCAGAACCCTAGTTTTTCTCCATTTGCATTTCTTGACTTGAATGGTATTTAATGGCTTGCTTACACTTGCTTAACTTGTTTATGTTGTTGGTGACTTATAATCCTTCAAAACTTATGAAATAAATGTAGAGAGATGATTTTAGAGAGAAGTGGTGTAATGTAGAAATGAAAAAAAACAAGTCTTGGTCCTCATATTTAATGAATTGAAATTCTGTGCTGAGGTTTACAGTGGTCGTCCATGGAGGTTTACGGTCCGTATTCCATTTTACGGACCGTCCCTCGTGGTCTTCTTCAACCTTAAGCAGAACCAGAAACTTTGGCTGCATGCATGGTGATTTACGACCATGGTTTACGGCGTAAATCACTTTACGGTCCGTCCACCAGGTCGTATTTTACCACTTCTCAGCTGGGCAGAAAGTTGAAACCTTGCATGGGAATTTACGACTGCCAGTTTACGGACCGTATTCCATTTTACGATCAGTATTTTGCACTTTACGACCACTGGGCAGTTTTGCCAACTTTCAACTTTTCACATTTCTCGACTTTTCATTCTAATCATTCTCGTCCATATACGCACATTGCTCATGAAACATTATACACTCGCACTCCTCGCACACATCACTAGTTCGTTTACTTGCGTACCAACGGGGAATTTTCTGAGGTGCAACATTCTCCCCCCCCCCCCCTTAGGAACATTCGTCCTCGAATGTTAAAGTCTCGGGGAATTCTACAAAAATTTCGCCAGAGTTCCCCTTCTAATATGGCGCTGTCATCCTGCCACAACAACCCATAATATCGATGCCACACAGGGCCACAACGTAACAACATAAAAAATTTTGGCCACACATGACCCAAAAGCATAAAAGGAAATGTACATACCTTATGATCTTGACGTCTCATCTTGGGCTTCTTCCACAGGCTGAAATAAATGTGGGTATTTAGATTGCATACTTTCTTCTGCTTCCCATGTCATCTCCTCTCGATTGCTATTCCTCCACAGAACTTTAATTGAGGCCACTTCCTTGTTCCTAAGCCTCCGTACTTGCCTATCTAATATAGCAATGGGTACCTCTTCATAAGTCAATTTCTCTATCACTTGCACATCATTGACTGGGACGATCCTGGTGGGATCTCCAACACATTTTCGAAGCATCGAGACATGGAATACTGGATGGACTGGCTCCAATTCCGGAGGTAAATCTAACTCATAGGCCACTTTGCCTATTATGCGCACAATCTCATATGGTCCAATATACCGGGGACTGAGCTTTCCCTCTTTGCCAAATCTCATAACGCCTTTCATTGGTGACACTTTCAAGAATACCCAATCCTTAACTTGGAACTCTAAGTCCCTTCGACGATTATCCGCATAGGACTTCTGTGACTTTGAGCCGGTAACAACCGATCTTGTATGAGCTTGAATTTCTCTATAGCTTGCTGGACCAAATCTGGCCCTATCAACTTGGCCTCTCCAGTTTCAAACCACCCTATCGGGGATCTACACTTTCGCCCATATAAAGCCTCATACGGTGCCATTTGAATGCTAGAATGATAACTGTTATTGTTAGCAAACTCAATGAGTGGCAAATGGTCATCCCAATTTCCTCCAAGGTCTATCATACATGCTTGTAACATATCCTCGAGAGTATGAATAGTGCGTTCAGCTTGCCCATCGGTCTGTGGGTGAAACGCCGTGCTTAGGCGCACTTGGGTCCCTAGACCCTCTTGGAACGATCTCCAAAACTTAGCTGTAAACTGGGTCCCTCTATCGGAGATAATAGATACTGGAACGCCATGGAGTTTCACTATCTCTTTAAGATAAAGCTTCGCATAATCTTCTGCCACATAGGTCGTCCTGACCGGCAAGAAATGAGCTGACTTTGTGAGTCTATCCACAATCACCCATATGGAATCATACTTACGTCGAGAACGGGGTAACCCTGTAATGAAATCCATATTAATCACTTCCCACTTCCAAGTTGGGATTTCTATAGCTTGCAATAATCCACCCGGTTGTTGGTGTTCAATCTTCACTTGTTGGCAATTAGGACACTGAGCTACGAATTCTGTTATATCTTTCTTCATTCCGTTCCACCAGTATATAGACTTAAGATTATGATACATTTTCGTCGCTCCGGGGTGTACGGAGTAACGGGAACAATGAGCTTCCCTCAATATTTGGTGACGTAGACCTACCATATCGGGAACACATAACCTGCCTCGACATCGGAGAACTCCGTCTCCCGAAATATCAAATGATGACTCCTCCTTCTGAGGGAGTGTATCTTTGTACTGCATTAGCATGGGATCCTCATATTGTCGCTCTTTTACTTCCGCTACTAGCGATGAAACTGCTAAATTCTGAATTGTAGCTCCGCTGCTACCTGAGTCCACTACTCGGACTCCTAGGCTCGCTAACTGTTGAAGCTCACGGGCCATCTCTTTCTTTTCTGGTCGCACATCACTTAGACTTCCCATGGATCTGCCGCTAAGGGCGTCAGCCACAACGTTAGCCTTTTCGAGGTGACACAAGATATCAACATCGTAATCCTTTAGCAACTCCAACCATCGTCGTTGTCGCAAATTCAACTCTTTCTGCTTGAAGATATACTGAAGGCTCTTATGATCTGTATAAACATCCACATGGACACCATATAAATAATGTCGCCATATCTTTAATGCATGGACCACTGCGGCTAATTCTAAATCATGGGTCGGGTAATTCCGTTCATGCTTCCGCAATTGCCTAGAAGCGTACACAATCACCTTACCGTGTTGCATCAGTACACAACCTAGCCCGACGCCTGAAGCATCGCAATAAACAACATACCCTTCCAATCCCTCTGGAAGTGTCAAGACTGGGGCAGAAGTCAATCTATCTTTCAACTCTTGGAAGCTACGCTAGCAGGCATCTGTCCATTGAAACTTAGCTGACTTCTGAGTCAACTTTGTGAGCGGTGCAGAAATAGAATAGAAACCTTCAACAAATCTTCTGTAATAACCTGCTAAGACCAAAAAGCTACGAACCTCCGTAGGAGTCGTGGGCCTTGGCCAAGTCTTCACGGCCTCAATCTTTTGGCTATCCACCCGAATACCATCAGCTGCAACAATATGGCCCAGAAATGATACTGAGTTCAACCAAAACTCACACTTGGAGAATTTTGCAAACAACTCTCGAGCTCGCAGAACTCCAAGGACTGTACGCAGATGCTCCGCATGATCTGTCTCGGATCTAGAAAACACCAGGATATCGTCGATGAATACAATCACGAATAGATCCAGAACAGGTCTGAATACATTATTCATTAAGCCCATAAATGCTGCCGGTGCATTAGTTAACCCAAACGACATTACTCGGAACTCGAAATGGCCATATCTTGTTCTGAAAGTTGTCTTAGGGATATCATTCTCCCTAACTCTTACTTGGTGGTACCCGGACCTCAAATCAATCTTTGAAAACCATTTGGCACCTTGCAATTGATCAAATAAATCATCGATCCTCGGAAGAGGATACTTGTTTTTAATCGTCACTTTATTCAATTGCCGATAATCAATGCATATTCTCAAGGAGCCATCCTTCTTTCAGACAAACAATACGGGTGCTCCCCACGGGGATGAACTAGGCCTAATGAAGCCTTTATCAAGCAAGTCCCTCAATTGTTCCTTCAACTCTTTCAATTCTGCGGGTGCCATTCTATATGGAGGAATAGATATAGGTGTGGTGCCTGACAACACATCAATGGTAAAATAAATCTCCCGTTCGGGAGGAAGGCTTGGGAGCTCTTCCGGGAACACATCCGGAAATTCGTTCACTACTGGAACTGACGGTAGAGTCGGCGACTCAGCTTCTACATCTTGAACTCGTACTAGATGATAAATTCACCCTTTTGTGATCATTTTCCTTGCCTTTAGATAGGAAATAAACCTACCTTTTGGTGATGCCGCATTCCCTTTCCATTCTAAGATTGGTTCCCCCGGAAACTGGAAACGAACCATCTTCATTCGGCATTCAACATTGGCATAACAAGAAGCCAACGAATCCATGCCCATAATAACATCAAAATCTACCATTTCTAGCTCATGCAAATCAATCACAGTACGACGATCACAAATCACAATCACACAATTCCTATATACTCGGCTAGCTATTATCGATTCACCCACGGGTGTAGACACCTCAAAAGGTTTGATAGACTCTGGCTCAATTATAAATCGACCCGCAATATATGGAGTAACATATGATAATGTGGAGCCCGGATCAATCAAAGCATATACATCATGAGAGAATACCGATAATATACCTGTGACCACATCAGGAGAAAACTCAAGGTCTTGGCGTCCAGCCAAAGCATAAATACAGTGCTAAGGACCGCTAGTACTGGGAGCTCTGCCTCTACCTCTACCATGTCTGACTGGCGCATGTGAACCTGGCCCCGTAGGGCGCACAGATGCTGATGATCCGGCTGCCGACCCTGATGGCTGGGTCCTACCTCTACCCTGTACTGAGGGGCAATCACGCATGATATGGCCTGGTTGACCACATGAATAGCAACCATCCGAGCCCAATCAGCATCGACCCCAATGCAACTTCCCACACTGGGAACATCGTGGTACAGGTGGCCTTGCCTGGCCTGAATCGTGTCTGAACTGAGGTCCTGAATAACTGGGACTCGGCCCTGAACGAGCAGATCTATCGAGGCTCTGGCCTGGAAACCGAGGAGATGCACTGGTCATAGAGTAGCATGAATGTCTAGGGAACTGCTGCCTGTGTCCGCCTATAAACTCGCTTGTCGGACCCGAAGATCTAGCTCTTTTGCTATGTCCCCGATCTTGCTCACGCTCACTCCTCCGCTGTTGTAGGCTTTCTTCTAAGTTCTGAGCATGTGCCTGAATGCGTGCAATATCCATAGCGTCCTGAAGGGACGCAGTCAAGCATTTATCCATCAAGTGTGGCCCTAGGCCCTTTACGAATCGGTGTACCCTGTCGCCCATATCTGCCACCATGGCCGAAGCATACCTAGCCAAGGAGTTAAAGTGGAGGCTATACTCTAGGGCACTCATACTACCTTGCCTCAAATTTAAGAATTTATCGGCCCTTGTTCGCCAAACTTCTGGAGGCATATAGTGACGGAGAAAAGCATCAACAAACTCTTGCCATACCGGGGGAGGTGCATTGGCCCCCCGTGAAGCCATCCACACCGTATACCACTGGATCGAGACATCTCTCAATCTATATGACGCTAGCTCTACCGACTCGGTGTCTGAAGCATGTATCAACCGGAGTGTCCTTAGCATACCAACGATAAAGTCCTGGGGATCCTCCTCCGGCTTTGACCCAAAGAATTCCGGGGGGTTCAAAGTAATGAAATCACGGGCCCTTGCACTAACAGCCCTATCACCATACCCTGAACCTTGCCTCCGAGCCTGGGCCGCAACCAACTGGGTCAACAAATTAATGGCCTCTTTCACATCTTGGCCAGAAGCATTCGGTGGAGGAGCTGGGGCTGAGGCTCCCTCACGCTGCTCAGTAATAGGCACTGTCTGGGAGGACTGAGATTGAGCCGCACTCTGGGACTCACTTTCCTCTACTACCGGTGGCGGTGCTTTCTTAGCCTGCTTCTCTGCCACCGTCTTTCCCTTTTGGGCAGCCGTAGCCTTTCCCTTTTTAGGCATCTCTGAAATACACAACACACGATTTAGGAACAAGAATTTCCTACATCATAGCTCTATCGCACGATTCTTATGAAGAAAGAAGGTCATTTATTCCTAAAATGTCTGCAGCTTCTTGTTTATAAGTGTGGCGCGCAACACACCCATAACCAAGACTCTACTAGACACGGCTCGTAGACACACCCTAGGACTGAACTGCTCTGATACCACTTTTGTCACGACCCGACTCGGGGCCGCGACGAGCACCCGGTGCTAACCCACCCGAGCACCCTCTTAGCTTACTCTTATACTTACATCTAGGTGAGCCACATAATTATACATACATTTCCATTCATTCGTCAACTAGTCCCAATTGGACAACGGTACATTTATATCACCATAGGCATCTATGCCACATCAATGTACGTGGCCAACGTGGCCGACAAAATGATATACAAAACATAGGCCGACAAGGCCGGACCTGTCTAACTATATACACATGACTACGAGCCTCTAGGAAGAGTATAACACATCACATGAGCGGGACAGGACCCCGCTATGCCCATAATTATATACACAAAAGAATAAGTACCCAAAAGCTATGGGTCCGAAGGAAATGGATCTCCGCTATGTAATCTCTGAATAAGAAGCTATGGATCAAGTCTGTCTCCCTGTGCACCTGCGGGCATGACACAGCGTCCACAAACAAAAGGACGTCAGTACGAAGAATGTACTGAGTATGTAAAATATGATCAACATCAATATAGAAGCATCATAGACAATATATGAAGTGTCATAGGAGGGAAGACAAATAATATCATCATCATGGCACTTACCTGCGTTTCATAGGAACTTTCCATTTCTCATGCGTATTTCATAATAGGGCTCGTATTCGTATACATAGTCTTTTCATATTCATATTCATATTATATACATAGCCATACACTTTTATACATACATAGCGTGCCCGACCATAAGGTTCGGTGTTTCATACATACTTGGCCAACCAAGGCTCAATGTTATTTCTACCTGGCCCTACCAAGGCTTCAGGGTTATCGTACCATCTGCAGATGTGTGCGCGCGTTACGTAATCATATACATACATATATATATACATCCATATACATATATTCTACCCGGTATTATAAGCTCGGGGTGTCATTATAGCCCTTCATAGGAACATGTGAATATAATAGCCCGTAGGCACCTTTAGCATCATTATTATTATCATCGTCATCACTATCATCATCGTTTTCGCTACATCTCTATCTTATGCTTACTCGTCAATGGGGTGTGTAGTACATTCGTAGCACGTATCGAGGGTCGTGAGCTTATGAGCTCGGAGTGTCAATCACTTGAATACAACATACTCATATAGAGGATTTAAGAGTTTGGCCAAGGAACCATGCCTTATGAAAGAAGGGTTAGCCTTACATACCTTTTCGTCGGACTATTCTACACTTGCATGCTTCCTTCCAATGCTAGCGTTTATACCTACATTAATATCATAACAATGGCCATTAGTCATTCACGTTATCCACATTATTTAGACTCCTTAATTTGCCTCTAATTCACCCATATTCATGGTCATAACATCCAACTTCGTCCATTCGTCTAAAGTGTCTAGTTCATGATCTTAGTACCATTTATAATTCATTCATATCACAACACAACAACATTCATGATTCAATTCAAACTATTCCTCAAAATGCCACTATTCATCATTCATGACCTACTTGACCATATTTTCTACAATCCATGTATTTCAACTCTTCAATACCTTAAACATCATGTAAAAATCATGAATCTTACCTTAGAAGTTGTAGGAACAAGCTTTGGTTAATAATACTCCACTTTGAGCAAAACCCTAGTTTTTCTCCATTTGCATTTCTTGACTTGAATGGTATTTAATGGCTTGCTTACACTTGTTTCACTTGTTTATGTTGTTGGTGACTTATAATCCTTGAAAACTTATGAAATAAATGTAGAGAGATGATTCTAGAGAGAAGTGGTGTAATGTAGAAATGAAATAAAACAAGTCTTGGTCCTCATATTTAATGAATTGAAATTTTGTGCTGAGGTGTACAGTGGTCGTCCATGGAGGTTTACGGTCCGTATTCCATTTTACGGACCGTCCCTCGTGGTCTTCTTTAACCTTAAGCAGAACCAGAAACTTTGGCTGCATGCATGGTGATTTACGACCATGGTTTACGGGCCGTAAATCACTTTACGGTCCGTCCACCAGGTCGTATTTTACCACTTCTCAGCTGGGCAGAAAGTTGAAACCTTGCATGGGAATTTACGACTGCCAGTTTACGGACCGTATTCCATTTTACGGTCCGTATTTTGCACTTTACGACCACTGGGCAGTTTTGCCAACTTTCAACTTTTCAAATTTCTCGACTTTTCATTCTAATCATTCTCGTCCATATACGCACATTGCTCATGAAACATTATACACTCGCACTCCTCGCACACATCACTAGTTCGTTTACTTGCGTACCAACGGGAAATTTTCCGAGGTGCAACAATGATTCAACGGCATTCCGTCTACATTCACTTCAACTACATACAATCAAACCAACACCAATGCTCGCATACTTAAATATTAATCCGAAGTCATTTAAACAAGATTCAAGAACATTTCGAACAATTCGCATGACATTCAAAACAATCCAAACAAAACTCCATTCCACCCGAAACCTTCCAAATGCAACAAGAGCAATAACAACACATTTTCTTCTTTCAAATTCATGAACCTCACCAACAATTCACATGCTAGCAACATTAATTTCCATAAATACAAGAAGTGATATTATAGTCACATTAGCTTCTAAAACAACTCTCCAACACTTACAACTTCAACTAGAATCATCAAACTTTCATTATCAACATAGAATTCTCAACAACAACAACCAAAACACTAGATAAAATAATTGATTCATCATTCCTACACAACACACATATACACGGCCACAACATACATCCATATTTTCATGAATTTCACCCATTTCTACATACTACAACATACACAACCATCCATAACATATGAAAAAGAAGATTAAATCTTACCCTTTTTCCCTTAACTTCTCACTTGGCTAGGGTTATGATCTTGCAAAAAATAGTGGTCTACTTGCTCCAACAATTATCCCACGTTAAAGAGGACCTTCAAATTATTAGGAATACTAGAAGAAAATAATTTTTTGGATCAAAATTGAAGTCTTCAATTTTCTTGCTCCTTGGCCGAATAGCCCTTTTGTTTTGGTCTTTCTCCAAGTTTCTTGAATACTCTAAGGATGAAGATGATAATATGACTATTAAGTCATATTTATAAACATGCACAATTTATCTAGGTGGGCCAAAGCCCACCCCAACATGGCCGGCCACTTGGCCCCTTAATTCAAGCCCACTTTTTTTTTTTGTTTTGTTTTTCATGAAAATTAATTTTCCTAATTCCAAATTTTCCCTTAGCCTTCCTCCATATTTCTATGAACCATCTTGCGAATTTCCCTTTTTACCCCTAGCCTTTCCTAATATTTGCACATCAAAACTTTTCATAAACAACTTATATATTAAACAAGATCAAAATATAGCCTTGTCCTTAACTTGTCACAATTACCTTAAAATATCCGAATGTGCAAAGTACGGGATATAACATCTTCCCCCCTTTATAACATTCGTCCTCGAATGTTAAACTGGTCTTGTGGGATCTCGTAACACTTCGGGGAGGTCTCTTTTATAGCCATCACATACCTTTCCTTCATCATGGGGTCTGTCATGCCTATCTCCTTGCTAACTACGTTCTCGTATTTAATCAGAATACTTATAAGGGCATCCATTTCCAACACTTACTTCTTTCATTTTGACATACCCCTGTCTTTTGTGTCTAACAGTGCCATTACCCTTTTGGTGCGTAACCATTCCCAGTCGCTTTCTACCCAACTACTCTCCTTTTCCTTCAATCAAGCCATCAGTATCCTTAATCCTTCATAGGGAGTAACTTTCTTCTCTTGTTGTTTGTAGTATCGGCTCTAAAGTTCGCAAGGTATTCTTTTATACGCGCGAATCGGTTCCATTCTTAAGTCGCCCTCCAGGAAGGCTTCTCTATGTTCAAAGCAACCATATCGATATGGCTACGCATTTATCCTTTTGTAATTGTATCCTTCTAAAATAGGGGATTCAGCCAAGTTTCCCTTTCCTTGGTGCCCGATCTTTATCTTTCACTCTATTCTCTCGATAATCGAATTCATCGGCCTTCACATGAATCCTCATTCTTTGCCATAGGTTTTCTTATCAATTACACCAACTCACTATCCTTGTCCTTCCCTTGGCAAGTAATCGGTTTGCTATCGCCAACTTATTTAAGTATCCTCCGTACTCCCATATGCTTGTCCTATTTTCACCGTTAACCTTCCTCAGGTTTGTTCCTCTTTTGTCCTATACTATCACGTTCTAGTTCTTTTACAGACCTGTCCTTCGAATTTTTACTCAAATAGTCTCATGCTTGCCCGTCGACTCTCTTAAGGCTTTACTCCCCTATATTCCTTTCCCTTGACATTTCTGATACTTCGAAGCTCCTTACCCTTCACGTATTCACTTTCTTTCTGTTCTCGAATATCGTTGTATTAGGACTTTTTAGTCTTAACTAGTGACGGAACCAGTATCAGTTTACCTAGCAACATCGTACTATATCTTTCGCTTTGTCTCTTGAGTTTCGTTCAGTTATTGTCTTCTACACATCACAACACTGGTTGCTGGGACTCACCTATCGATCGATACAATCACAAATGGGACGTCACATGCATATATATATATATATATACATTTACTACCATTTTGCACTTTCTTCCTCTTCACCAGTCTAATCCACCTCAGCCTACGCGACCTCTTTAAGGTTTCCAACCACTCTGCATACTCTAATTTCCTTTAGGTTACCCTAACTTCCTATTTGTCTTTTATATCTACATTTATGAAAATTTTAGTACACTTCCCAGGGGGTCACCCATTCCAAAATTTCTCTCACCCTAGCACGCTTAACCTCGAAACTTTAGTGAATTTCGGTGCGTTAATGATGGTATAATCACATCCATTTCCCCGTGCGACCTTTATCACGTAACCTAGGGCAAGTCGGTATCTTAACAACTTCCAAAATGTTCTCGTAATGTGTCTCCCTCCGATCTAGAGAGGGGTCTTTTACTTTTCTGACTATACAATTACCGTGTTAGCCCTTTTTAAATCCTCAATATTCACTTTTCATTTATAGGTATGGCTACCTCGAACGGTTCTATCGATTCAGATTCTATCCCACTTCTATTAACAATCGGGGGGGGGGGGGAATATATAATAAGATAGAGCCTGGATTTATCAAAGCATATACATCTCGGGAGTAGAATAACAATATACCTGTAACCACGTTTGGCGACGCCTCCTGGTCCTGTCGACTAGCCAAGGCATAGATGCGGTTCGAAGGGCCGCTAGAACTGGGAACTCCGCCGCGGCCTCTGCCACGGCCTTCTGGTACCGGCATACCCTGCCCCATAGGGCGCATAGCTACAGAAGAAGATGATCCAGAAACTGACCCAGTAGGCGGAGCTGCACCACCTGGGCTACCCCTATACGGACACTCCCTCATAATATGGCCTTGACGGCCACAAGAAAAGCAAGCACCAGTGGCACGATAACACTCTCCAGGGTGATGGCTCCTACAATGAGGACACTGAGGTATGGGTGGTCCCGTCTGACCGGAACCTCTGTCCACCTGCGAACCCAAAGCCCTAGAGCTCTGACCTACTCCAGAACTCTCTGCCCTATCTGGTCTCCTACCCGTAAACTGTGGGGGGGGGGGGGGGGGTACTCCGTGCGGGCTGAGAAGGGTATCTGCTATACTGCTGCTGAGGCTGCCTGCCTCGATACACCCCAGAATATCCAACTGATCTAGCCCTCTTGGGCTGGCCCCTGTCATAGTCTATGTCGGGCTGACGCCCTCTATGTCGATCCTCCATACCCTAGGCATACGCCTGTACCCGTGCAATATCCATTCCGGGCTGAGAGGCCATTGCCATGCAGTTATCAATCAGATAATCATCCAACCCCATCACATATCGATGCACTCGATCGGCCATACCAGCTACGATAGTGGGCGCATATCTAGTCAAAGAGTCGAACTCCAGGCTGTACTCCCGAACGCTTCGGCCCCTCTGTCTCAACTGTAAAAATCTGTCAACCCTAGCTCGCCGCGCCTCGGGAGGCAAAAAGTCGCCAAGAAAAGCCTCTGTAAACTCGGCCCACACCGCTGGGGAACATCCTCACCCCTAGACAGCTCCCAGGACTCATATCTATTAACAGCTATATCACGTAACCGATATGAAGCTAGCTCGACAGACTCGGTCTCAGAAGCCCTGATTAATCTCAGCGTACGCTGCATCTGTCGAATAAAGTCCTGGGGATCCTCCTCGGCCTTTGACCGGTAGAACTCTGGGGGATTACAAGTCAAAAAGTCACGAACCCTCAAGCTGTCATGTCTATCCACATCATCACCCCCTAGCCCGCGTCTGCGAGCCTGCCCTGCTACTAATCTCATCAACAACTGTACGGCATCTCTCATCACCCTGTCCTCCGCCCCTGGCTGAGGAGCTGGAGGCTCAGGCGCTGGATCCTCCGGAGCTAATGGTGGAGCTGCCGCCTGATCCATAGTAGCAGCGGCTGCTGCTCTAGGCTTCTCTGATGGTGACGGCGTTAGCAGAGCCCGCTGACTGGGGAGCAATCTCGGGCATAATCTGGGCACGGGCCCGAGTGACTCTCTGAATCTGACTGGTCTCTCCTGCTACTGCTTTGCCCTTCTGGGCAGCCGCCGCCTTCTTCGGAGGCATCACTTTAAACATAACAATCAGTAAGAAAGGAACCATCCTAATAGTACAGCTCTATTGCACGATCTAAGATCGAAAGAATGGTGACATCCTAAATGTCCTGTAGCTTCCTGTTTATCGATGTGATGCACCACACACCGATAAACAAGACTCTACTAGACACGGCCTGTAGACATTCCGAGGACGAACTGCTCTGATACCACTTTTGTAACGATCCAACCCCGTGGGCCGTTACTAGTGCCCAAGCTGGACACCCGTACACACCAACTTACTAGAACCGGCATACAAATGGCAAATCAAGATTCGGCGTACACTGACTTACACAGATACGAAGATCAGATATTGTTTTAAGCGGTCACATATAATAAATATATCACACAAAAGCCAGCAAGGCTGTCGTAAAACATATCGCCCAAAACAAATACATACATATACATACATACAAGTCGTTAAGACTGTCATAGCAAATGGAACCGCTTTGACGCAAGCCACACCGACATAACTGAACCATAACGACCCATGACCCACATACATGTCTACAGGCCTCTAACAAAGAAAACAGAATCATATGACGGGACAGGGCCCCGCCATACCCCTGAATATATACATACATAGATACAACGGAAAAGTCTGTACCAAAATGTATGCTCCAGAACAAGGGAGCACTCCAAAGTAGTAGAATGGATGGCCTAAGCTGTCGGGTCACTCACGTATACGTCTGTACCTGCGGGCATGAAACGCAGTCCCCGAAGGAAGAGGGGGTCAGTACGAAATATGTACTGAGCATGTAAAGCATGGAACACAGTAACTAGGTTCATGACTGAAATAAGGAATATGAAAGATGAATACAAAATCAGTATACCAAAATGCTTACTTTTGAAACACTAATGATGCATATCAAAATCATGCATAGGGCACAGGAACATGGTCGCCACTCGTGTCTTTGGCGCCATAACACATCATACTCCAGAAGATTTCATATCTCCGTAACATCTCCGTAACACATAACACATCATAACATATACATGGTACCCAGGAACCGGACACATATACACGGTACCCGGGAACCGGACACATCATACTCCGGAATATATATATGGAACCCGACCCTTAAGCAAGGAACTCGGCGAACCATACGCACGATACATACCGGCCCGGGACTCGGTGAAAGAGGTAATGACACATGCACGAGCAGAGGAGTGAGAGACTATATGCATATCAAATAAATTTTAAGACTCGATGGGTACGTACATAAATCGACACCTGAGAGTTATAAACACGTTTCAAGTCGATCCGAGTTAGTATGAAAAAATTGTGGACGTTTTAGTACAGAACCTTCTACGAACGTTTCAGAAGCTATTTTTGGTAAATCAAAGCAATAATCATATCAAGTACCTTTGGAATATCGCTATGGATCAAATCAAAATAGAACTTTTGGAACCATATGTACGTGGCAAAATATATTAAAGACTCAATGGAATAATCAAATGTGCTATCATTTGAAAATCAAGACATTAGTCATATCAATTGTCTCTCGAATGCCATTCGGGAACATATCAAATAGAACTTCGGACATCGTAGATACGCATGAAAACCATATGAAATAGCTTATGGAAATCAAGAACGTTAGCCATCCTAGTGGCTCTACGAATAGGAGTTTCTTTGGAATCATATACATATCGTCTGTTCGTTTCACAAGGATCATGCCAAAAGAAAGAAAGGGTCAGCCTTACATACCTTGCCCGCTTCCTACGCTAATCCGAACTTAAGTCTCTGGCTTCGAAAGATCTACGACAATATTGATGCATACCAAACAATAGCTATAGATACTCTGAAGTCCAATCCTCAACCAACACTTTATCTACAGAAATTTCGGCTGCACTTCCCCTGTAAATTCAACAACCCCGAGAATTCAACTCGGCCAAATATATCAACAACCATACCAACAGTCATTCCAACAATACCAACAATCAATTTAAAAGACATTCTAACATTAGTAACCCGCTTTAACATGATTCAACGACATTCCGTTTACATTCACTTCAACTACATACAATCAAACCAACACCAATGCTCGCATACTTAAATATTAATCCGAAGTCATTTAAACAAGATTCAAGAACATTTCGAACAATTCGCATGACATTCAAAACAATCCAACCAAAACTCCATTCCACCCGAAACCTTCCAAATGCAACAAGAGCAATAACAACACATTTTCTTCTTTCAAATTCGTGAACCTCACTAACAATTCACATGCTAGCAACATTAATTTCCATAAATACAAGAAGTGATATTATAGTCACATTAGCTTCTAAAACAACTCTCCAACACTTACAACTTCAACTAGAATCGTCAAACTTTCATTATCAGCATAGCATCCTTAAGAACAACAACCAAAACACTAGATAAAATAATTGATTCATCATTCCTACACAACACACATATACACTGCCACAACATACATCCATATTTTCATGAATTTCACCCATTTCTACATACTACAACATACACAACCATCCATAACATATGAAAAGAAGATTAAATCTTACCCTTTTTCCCTTAACTTCTCACTTGGCTAGGGTTATGATCTTGCAACAAAGAGTGGTCTACTTGCTCCAACAATTATCCCACGTTAAAGAGGACCTTCAAATTAATAGGAATACTAGAAGAAAATAATTTTTTGGATCAAAATTGAAGTCTTCAATTTTCTTGCTCCTTGGCCGAATAGCCCTTTTGTTTTGGTCTTTCTCCAAGTTTCTTGAATACTCTAAGGATGAAGATGAGAATATGACTATTAAGTCATATTTATACACATGCACAATTTATCTAGGTGGGCCAAAGCCCACCCCAACATGGCCGGCCACTTGGCCCCTTAATTCAAGCCCACTCTTTTTTTTTGTTTTGTTTTTCATGAAAATTAATTTTCCTAATTCCAAATTTTCCCTTAGCCTTCCTCCATATTTCTATGAGCCATCTTGCGAATTTCCCTTTTTACCCCTAGCCTTTCCTAATATTTCCACATCAAAATTTTTCATAAACAACTTATATATTAAACAAGATCAAAATATCGCCTTGTCCTTAACTTGTCACAATTACCTTAAAATATCCGAATGTGCAAAGTACGGGATATAACATCTATATTGATAGTGATCATGCTTTACATACTCAGTACATTCTTCGTACTGACGTCCTTTTGTTTGTGGATGCTGCGTCATGCCCGCAGGTGCACAGGGAGACAGACTTGATCCATAGCTGCTTTCTCAGAGATTACATAGCAGAGCTCCATCTCATTCAGAGCCATAGCCTTTGGGTACTTATTCTTTTGTGTACATAATTATGGGCATAGCGGGGTCCTGTCCCGCTCATGTGATATGTTATACTCTTCTTAGAGGCTCGTAGTCACGTGTGTATGGTTAGACGTGTCCGGCCTGGTCGGCCTATATTTTGTATATCTTTTGATAGCCTCGTCGGCTTATGTACATTGATGTGGCATAGATGTCAATGATGATTTAAAGATGTTTCCATCCAATGGGACTAGCGTGATTGATGAAAGGAAATGTATGTTTAATCGTATGGCTCAGCTAGATGTAAGTATATGTGTAAAGCCAAGGGTGCTCGGGTGGGCTAGCACCGGGCGCTCGTCGCGGTCCTCTAGATGGGTCGTGACATATGGTAAAGGAACCTCGCCTAGCTCAACTCCCTTCAAGATCAAGTTCACTCCAACCTTGAAAGAAATCAAGAACAATCACTTTCCTTAAATTACCTTGGGGTGTAAATGATGATTCTCTCTTTAGATGGTTATGGAAGAGTGTAGAATGGTATGGAACCTTCAAGAACTCCTTGGAAGTATCTAGAGAGGTAGAGAAATAAGTGGGAGAGTTAGAAATAAACTTAGGGTCGTTTGGGATTTAAAAAGGTAGCATTTTCGCCCCTCGACCAAGTTGGCGGAGAGTATACGACCTTACACACTGAGTGTGCGACCGCACACTCTCTCCACCACTTAGGGGAGGTGCTGGGCAGTGAGTTCTCCCAATTTGGGGAGTTGGCACACTACCAAAATTTTTCTGATTTCGCGTTATCGTGCTCTCTTTGATTTATTTGACCTCCAATCCTTATGAAGCCTTCTTGACACTTATATAACACGTCATTAACCATCCAAGGGGCTCTATATCTCTTCCTCAAAGTGATGCTAAGAAAGGCTTAGCTCAAATGATGTAAAATTCTCCCAAACAAGACTCTACCTTAACTTTCTCCGACGAGCTTTCTTCTTTTGCCTCAAATGTCTTTGGAATCTTAATTAGAATTACTAAGTATCCTTACTTGCTTGTAGGGAATTCATGGACACTCTAGACTCACGTTAGTCTACTCATCATGCTAATAACATGAATCTCCCCCAAGGTGTAACATAAACCATTCCCAAAACTGGGTCTAGACTCGTACAAGAGCATTCTAAAGTGTACACTAGAATCAGATTTACAACCTCAAACAAAATACAAGTTCTGTCTTGGAATGAAAAATAACAGAAAGTTTGGAATAGAATCAGTGAGATCTTCGGAGGCTAACTTAGTCTCGAACATCAACCTGTAACAACTGTACACCCCAAAAGAGTGTAGCAAGAGTAGTATCAGTACACCACACGTACTGGTAAGCATTATAGGCCGACAAAGATTAGAAAAGCGTATATAACAAGCGAAAATTAACAGATAAGTATGATAGGAAATCAAACGCGAAAGTACACACATTAACAAACCAGTTCACAACACTTAGCAAATAAGAAATCTCCCTACGCTCAGATCATAACCTCAAGTCAAGTACTAATCCTCCATATATATATATATATTCACCTCACAAAGATTCTTATCATGCAACCAACGATCACTTAAGCATTTCACAACCAAGGACTTAACAAAATAAGGGAAAAGCCATGATGATATGAAAGGTCATGCTTATGAACTGGACGCAATGCAATGCCTAGTGTCTCAACCGATACATACATGCTTTGGATGGAATCTGGAAGTCTCGACAGTCATGACCCACGGGGGACTAGCGATGTCCATGTACCACTGCTTCGAAATGTCTCATCGGATCATGAGTACGCATACCTTCCGCTTCGATAACAACCTTAGATCACGGATTCACATAATACTTTCATCAAAATGTCACTCTTCTTTATCATCGTTTCCATTAGAACCATATCACTTAACCATGAGAAATGCGGAAAGAGATGCATGCATGAATGTGAGAACCAACAATAATCATAAGGGAGAGGGGGGGAGGGGGCGAGGGCGGAAGATCACATCAACCATCCATAACCAAGCGAAAGCACCACACAACTTTACTCGAGAAAAATCACAATGCCACACACTACTCAATTTATAATCCTAGATGGAACCTCTAACTCCCAAGTCAGTCAGTCATTTTAATAGTTTATTTCACAATCCACAATCAACAGTATTAATAATTAGGATCTCAATCGTGTCTTATCATAAGTACACATCACAACATCAGCCAGTTCCATTATTCATTCCTTTTCGATGATATGTGGCATAATAAGAAAGAGAGGGAAAGACAACACAATATATTCTGGCACAATATGGCGACAAGCCCAAACATCACTATATGGCGACAAGCCCAACATTAAGAATATAACAACAAACTCAACATCACAATTACGGCAACAAACCAACAAATAATTAACAATACCAACCTAATTATAGTCAACCCCAACACTATGTCCGAACACCTAAGCATGCTTTCTCTGTCAACATTTACTAGTCACATATAAATTCCTAATCGGAGTCTAACTCAAGTAAGTCGTAACCTAACTGGAAGACGAATAGGTGCCACGAACATCCATCTCGAATTCCATCTTCTTTCTTCGGAACGCATCCGGATACGGTAACGTCTAAAAAGGTAAGAAATTCATATAAGTTACATGTCGAGAATATTCGACTTACTACAACTCTATAAGAATTCTTAGAGAACGACCTCGGGCCCATAAGGGAAATATCGAAACTTTTCTTTAAAACTAGTTTACTAGGTTCTCCAACGATTAATAGCCAAAATTTTCATATTCATATAACCCTAATTGAGATTCCAATCCCTTTCATTTCCAAAACCCTTAATTTCTAAGAAAACCCTACACTAACCCATTTGAGAAAATCCAATTAAAAAACAGAGATTAAGGTTAAAAAATGTTTTCCCCAATCTAAACAATACATTATTAATCCTTACCCACTAAGAGTTTTAGTAGAAGAACACCATCACCTACCTAGGGTTTTACTAGCAAAAGATCTTTCCCCCAAATCCTTAAACTCCTAAGCATGGGTTTTAAAAATAGAAGATAAGGGACAAGAATGGAAGAAATGAGATAGAGTTTGATCTTACCCTCCCCAAGGGCCATGGACTTTTCTGATCTATTCAAAGAACACTCTAGAGCTTTGGTTGGGTGTAAATGAGGTCCAATCCCGAATTGGAGAAATAAAAGCTAGGTCTGATTCAGCGTTTCTCGCTTAAGCGAAAATATCTCGCCTACTCGATACCGCTTCTGAGGACAGTAGTCTGTAGATGCTGGTTCATTAACTTGACAGAGTTTCCACCGATACTAACAGGGTCTTGCAGACGCGGGCACGCTGAGACAGCCTGCCGATTGGAGAAGCGCAACAACTTCTTTCAAAAATTTCTAAGTAAGAAGAGTTTTTTCTAAAATCGTCTATAAGCCACCCTTACCCGTAATTCCCACGTGTATTAACTATCAGTGCCAACCAGAACAAGGAGTATTTCAGGAGAAGAATGAAAGTACGTAATGGCCAAACGGGTTATTACAGAGATGATTGCTCGTGTGAGAGAATCGTGTGAGAGAGCCAATCTCCCGACTTGTTCAACACACTTTCTATAAAATTACATCATCATATGCATATAATATATGAACATAAATTCATGAGTGAAATATTGATGAGAATATTATAAAAACCAAGTCATTTTACAATAAAGAAATATGATCATATCCTACACAAACCTAGAGCCATAATGTCACGTCCCAATTCAGGAAACGTGCGGGCACCAACCATACCCCACCTTAGTAGGAGAACTCATCCCTTATTCACGATCCAATCAACAATAAAGTAAACCAAATCACCAGAATATATGATAAGTCTAGTCATAAATAGATAAATAAAGTAAGTGCGGAATAATAAATCAATCCCCAAGAATCTGGTCTAGGACGTAAAAAAGCCACTATAATAAATCGATAAGTCTGGAATATGAATACATAGTCTAAAAGTAGAATACTGTCTTAGAATAACAAGTAAGACAAGTAAAAGAGGAGACATCAGGACTGCGAATCCGTCCAAGTGCTCACCCTAAAATGCTTGTCAAATAGCCTCAGGACTCAATCACGAAGAGAGGAAGCCGATCCATTCATGTACTCTGCACTCATAAAAGAATGCAGCAAGGTAGAATTAGTACAACAACACGTACTGAGTAGGCATCATTGGCCGACAACAATTACATAATATATGCAAAAGAAAGAGACTGAAAGGTAGACATGCTTACAATCAGATATAACTAAACACAGTCCAAAAATATAATACCCAGTAACAAATTTACCAAGTCTAGTACATCTCCTCAAATCAACTATAAGTTTGAAGTATAGTCTTAAGAACCACTATCAAGTCCAAATATCACCATAAGATCAACCATCAAGTCCAAATACAATACCATATGTAAATATGAGATGAATGCAATGCAAATGCAGTGATACACACACGCTTCGTGTCGCGACCCAACCAAAGGGCCATGACGGGCACCCGGTGCTTACCTACCTAGCACATTTGAACATACATCTCAAAATTTCTCGGTGGACCGCAAAGATAACTCATGGATATCATAAGTTGTAAGGGCGTATATCACAAGATAACGACACACCTCTATATAATCATTAACAACTATGCCCATCATCACTAGCTGACAAGACTGCAAAGATATTATACAACCATATGAACTAATAAGGTTATGAAACATCTAGCTACATACATCTGCCTACGAGCCTCTATACAGCGGATCACAAGCCATAAGGAAGAGGCAGGACTCCGCCATGCCCAAATATGTACACAAAAGAGTAATACCGATAGACTGCAGCTCTGAAGCAAATGGAGCGCTCCTGAGATTCCGCTGATGAAGCTCCTAAGGATCAGATCCATCTACCTGTGTACCTGCGGGCATGAACGCAGCGTCCACAAGAAAGGACGTCAGTACGAACAATGTACTGAGTATATAAGGCATGAATAACAACATGACATGAGATATGGAGCATAACATGATATAAAGAGATAACCTGTACTTCTGATTGCTCGTAAGGCGGATACCATGTATGCGTAGCATTTTTAAAGAAAACATTTTTCATACATATAATACTTAATAGTGCTGGGCCTGATCCTTATGTCATCATTAGCCCGCGTCCGGGGTAATCATTGCACGACACCCACTTATGGTGCTACCGGGCCATATAGGCGCGGTGTTATTATCATTATCCACAAGCCGCCCACCGTAGTTGTGCTACCCGGCCATATAGGCACAGTGTTATTATCATTATCCATAAGCCGCCCACCGTAGTGGTGTTACTCGGCCATATAGGCACGGTGTGAGAAAATACATACATATACATCGAGCATGCATGAGAGCCCAATTAAAAGCTACAACTCTATCGGAGTGACGTAAGGTCTGTAACCTCAGATTTATATTATGGATCAATCATGATCGCTATATCTCACCTTGAAGGAACAATTATCATAAGGCGAGATCAACAACAATGAATAAAATCAAGAAATTTATGAAATAAACTCAATAATCTCATAATTGCATCAACACTGTAGACTTTGGAATATCTAGAAATGGGACCATCATCATCATCATTATCATCATGGAACATACTTATCTTTAGCATCATAAGAAACTCTAAGAATCATGAACTTCTAGCTTTTGGGAATAAGGATATTATGGAAAACATGTATGGGTTCATAAGAAAAGAATCATGCTTTTAGAAAGAAAGGGACTAGCCTTAACATACCTTGTCATTCCTTAACTACTTAACGCTTATCCTTCCGAACATGCAAATCTACATTCAAGATAATTCATACCAAGGTCAAGCCATTGAAACTCTCATAAGATCAAACTAGACTAATAAATGAGCCAACGAAAATCGGACAGCATTTCCCCTATATATCTACTTCCTCCAAATTCCAAAACGACTCCCAAACATCATTAACAACATCAACCATAACGTAATCAAGATACTACATGACAAACATATACAAATTCATCCGAAACTTTCTTAAAAAATCAGTCCATAAGCCAACAACATCAACATATCTATCGATGACCTTTATGCCATGTTTTCCCTTACTTTAAACCATTAAAATCCTCAAAAGAAACGACTTAATATCAAACTCAAGATGAAAAACATACCTTATAACTTGAAGAACTTCACCTCACACGATTGTTACACCTCGGAAAAATCTTTCGTTGGTACGTAAGAGAACGAACTAGTAAGGAGTACGAGTATGCGATATGTTCATGAGTAATCGATGACATTCGACGACTCTAGATAAGATGTTAAAGATGTTAGAGATGGGGAAAGAGGATTGCGAAGAAAAGGCAAAGTATTTGATAAGTATCGGAAAGGAAATACGAGTAACGATTTAATGAGCACTTAATGATGTCTTGGAGAAGTGTGATAACGTCCCTTAGATTGGTATTAAAGTGTTGAACAAGTGTTAAGAAGGATCCATAAGGATTGGAGATCTAACGAATCGACGAAATGGACTTCGGAACCCCTGGGAGTTATACGGCCAAACATACTGGCCGTATAATTTAAACGGTCCGTATGTTTGGGACCGTATAACCAACCTAGAAAGGCCAAAGTTTTTGGACCAAATGTACATCCAAACATACGGCCCGTACAATTTATACGGACCGTATGTTGGTCCGTATATTTGGTCGGGACAGATTTTGGCTCAATAAATGAAAGGGCCAAGTTATATTTTATTTCACTTCCACTTCACACCCCTTCTCTCTAAAACATCTCTCTACAAATATCCCACAAGAATTCAAGGATATTTGGTGATCAACAACATAAATCAAGGGAATCAAGTGTAAGAAAACCATCAAAGATCATCCAAGGTCAAGAAATCCAAATGGAGATAAACTAGGGTTTTGCTCAAAGTGGAGTATTATCGACTAAGGCTCATTCCTACAACATCTAAGGTAAGATTCATGATATTCCTATGATGTTTAAGGTATTTAAGAGTTGAAATACTTGGATGGTAGAAGGGTACGGTAAAATGGGTCATGAACATGGAAGTAGTGTCACCTTGAGAAATAGTTTGAATTGAGTTATGAATCTTGATGTATTGTGATGCAAATGTGTTATAAATGATGTTGAGAACATGAGATGAGTAATGTACGTGAATGGATATAGCCGTATGTTATAGCCATGGATATGAACAAATGAAAGTAAATTGAGGAACGTGGATAGTGTGAATGATTAATGGCCATTGTTATGATATTGTGAATGTATTGTTGACGTTTGGGAGTTGATATACATTATGGAGAAATGTCGTATAAATAGAGGAGATGCTGTCCGATTTCCTCTAGTTTTAGTCATATATGCTAGCTATCGATTCTAATGATAGTATGACTTCAATGAAGGTAGAATGTGAGCCTTGAAGAGGAACGTACAAGTGATAGAATAGTTGAACGAAAAAAGGTATGTAAGGCTAAACCTTCTTTCATAAGGCATGGTTCTTTGGCCAATCATCTAAATCTTCTACGAGCTTATGATGTTCTCCAAATGCTTCTATCTTTAAAGCTACTAAGCTTATGATTCCTGATATGCTATGATTGTACTAAATTGCTCGTATGACGAGTAGGCCTATTAAGGCAAATGTGACGAATGACGATAATAGTGATAATGATATCGATGAAGATAATGATGACAATGATGATAATGATGTTAATATAAATGATGCTTATGAGCTAGTAAATGTATGTATCTATGTATGACTATTAGGGAACCCCGAGCTTATGAGGCCGGGTAGGATATGTAAATAAATATGTATATGATTATGTAATGCGCGCACACCTCTGCAGCTGGTACGGATAACCCTGACGCCTTGGTAGGGCCAGGTAGATGTAACCATAAAGCCTTGGTAGGGCCAGGTATGAGTAACCTTGAGCCTTGGTTGGCCAAGTACCTATGAAACACCGATCCTACGTGGTCGGATATGCTATGCAAATGCTATGTATATGATATGATTATGTATATGATATGAATACGAATATGATATGACTATGTATATGAATGTGAATAAGGGCATGTATACGAATATGAGCTCAAATATGGTACGGGTACTATTATGGAATACGGATAATGATGTATGTACACAAATACGTATTAGCAATGGAAAGTTCCTATGAAAGGCAAGTAAGTGCATATGACGATGATACTGCCATCTCCCATTCAATGCTATTTCTTATGTTGCTATTTATGCTTCTATATTGATATTGATCATACTTTGCATACCCAGTACATTCTTCGTACTGACGTCCTTTTGTTTGTGGACGATGCGTCATGCCCGGAGGTGCACAGGGTGACAGACTTGATCCATAGCTGCTTTCTCAGAGATTACATAGAAGATCTCCATTTCATTCGGAGCCATAGCTTTTGGGTACTTATTCTTTTGTGTACATAATTATGCGCATAGCGGGGTCCTGTCCCGCTCATGTGATATGTTATACTCTTCTTAGAGGCTCGTTGTCACATGTATATGGTTAGACGTGTCCGACCTTGTCGGCCTATATTTTGTATGTCTTTTGATAGCCTCGTTGGCTTATGTACATTTGATGTGGCATAGATGTCAATGATGAGTTAAAGATGTTGTCGTCCAATGGGACTAGCTTGATTGATGAAAAGAAATGTATGTTTAATCGTATGGCACACCTAGATGTAAGTATATGTGTAAGCCAAGGGTGCCCGGGTGGGCTACCACCGGGTGCTTGTCGCGGCCCTCTAGACGGGTCTTGACAAAAGTGGTATCAGAGCAGTTCAGTCCTAGGGTGTGTCTACGAGCCGTGTCTAGTAGAGTCTTGGTTATAGGTGTGTTGTGCGCCACACTTATAAACAAGAAGCTACGGACATTTTAGGAATAAATGACCTTCTTTCTTCATAAGAATCGTGCGATAGAGCTATGATATAAGAAATTCTTGTTCCTTAATTGTGTGTTGTGTATTTCAGAAATGCCTGTAAAGAGAAAGGCTACAGCAGCCCAAAAGGGCAAGACGGTGGCAAAAAAGCGGGCTGAAAGGGCACCGCCACCGGTAGTAGAGGAAAGTGAGTCCCAAAGTGCGGCTCAATCTTAGTCCTCCCAGACAGTGCCTATTACTGAGGAGCGTGAAGGAGCCTCAGCCCCGGCTCCAGCACCTCCGGCTCCTCCACCGGATGCTTCACACCAAGATGTAAAAGAGGCCATACATTTGCTTATTCAGTTAGTGGCGGCCCACACTCAGAGGCAAAGCTCAGGGCAAGGTGATAGGGCTGTTAGTGCAAGGGCCCGTGACTTCATTACTTTGAACCCTCCTGAATTCTTTGGATCAAAGCCGGAGGAGGACCCTCAGGATTTTATCGATGGTATGTTGAGGACGCTTCGATTGATACATGCTTCAGACACCGAGTCGGTGGAATTAGCGTCGTATAGGTTGAGGGATGTCTCGATCCAGCGGTATATAGTTTGGATGGCTTCATGGGGAGCCAATGCACCTCCCCCGGTATGGCAAGAGTTTGTTGATGCTTTTCTCCGACACTATATTGTCACGACCCAACCCTGTGGGCCGCGACTGGTGCCCTATTTGGACACCCGAACTCATTCGCTTACCAAATCGACATATCAAAGACTTATTCAAATTTAGCATACGTTATTTTGAACAGATACTGAAAACATATATCATCTTAAGCGGTCACCCGTACAGAAATATCATACCAAAAACCGGTAGGCTGACGGAATACACGTACATATACAAACATATGGGCCGTTTTGGCCATAATAGCAAACGGGGCCGCTTAAGGCACAAATCACAAACATTATCGAACAAACATGACCCATGACCCACATATATGTCTACAGGCCTCTGCAAACCATAACAGAAACATATGACGGGACAGGGCCCCGCCGTACCCTCAAATAGTCATATATACAGAAATATGTATGACAAAAGATATGTACCAAAATATGAGCTCCGGATCAAAGGAGAACTCCAAATAGCAGAATAAGTGTCCTACACTGGCGGGTCACCAGAACGAACGTCTATACCTACGGGCATGAAACGCAGCCCCGAAGAAAGGGGGTCAGTACGAAAGATGTACTGAGTATGTAAAGCATGAAATACAGTAATCCGAATCATAACTGAAGTGAAAGGTACAGAAAATCGATACAGAATTAGTATATCAAAACCTGTGCTGAAAATATAAATAATGCAAATAAAAAATCATGCATAGGGCTCAGGAACGTGGTCGCCACTCCGACGCTGGCGCCACAACACATCATACTCCAGAAAGTTTCAAATCACCGTACAATGCCCGAACATATCGTATCATCATAACATATCACAACATCAGAACACATCATATGCCATATCACATCATAACGCTGTATATATGTCACACCCCGACTTTACTAGGGTGTGATGGGCACCCAACCCCATATCTGGAGCAGAGCAAACCCGCTGACTCTTATTACATATATAAACTCTTGTATCAATTAAGAAATAAATACATGGTAAGCGCTCCAATATTTTTTTTCATAAGTAATGTCTATCATCATATGGGACCCACGACATGAAACGTAATAACATTGTGACGGTTGAAGCCGTCTACCAAGCTGACACTCTATACTCATGACTCTGTCTGCAAAGTCTCTAACATTGAACAAACACCATAGCTCATATACTCTGACTCGGCAGCACTCCAGAACAAATGGAGCCCGCCAACTCCGCTGGAACATCTTCTATGATAACTGTGGCTCAGCTGGTGTACCTGCGCGGCATGAACGCATCCCCCGAAGAAGAGGGGTCACTACGAGTAATGTACTGAGTATGTAAGGCATGAATAGTGACATAATAAAGGAATATACAGTATGAATAATAACGGAATAGACATATGGAGCTTATCTTGGGACAGAAGTAACCTGTACATATGAATGCCTTTCAGGCAGATGCCATGCATGCTTAGTCTTTTTTTCAGAAAACAGTACTTCTTATTTACATGTACAGAAAACAGAATATTTCAGAAAACGGTATCCTTTATTCACATTTACAGACGCCGAGTACATCGGCTCTCCCACCCCCCTCCCCAACAGTGTCCCAACATATCATATATAAATATATATAACATATACAGACGCCGTATCCGGCTCTCCCATTTCCCGCGTCCGGGCATCCCGCGTCCGGGACGAAATCCAGCTGAATCAGGTGGTGATGTAACAGTGGCCCTTCCCCTTTTCCTCATATACATATACATATACATATTCACATTCATATACATATGTCATACAAATGGCATGCATGAGAGCCCAAAGAAAGTCCTGTGTCCATCAGAGTGACGTAAGGTCGGTGACCTCCGATTACATTATGGAATAATCATGGTCACTTTGTCTCACCTTGAAGGAACGAGTATTTTAAGGCGAGACTACCAACGGAAAATAACCTTAAGAGAGAGAGCATAGAATGAAATCATGGACATTATAACCGCCAACTAATATGCTTTGAAGTCTTTTAGAAACTAGTGTCATAGCTAAGGAATAGAATTGAGGTTCAAGAACTAGTATAACACTTTCGTATTCACATAGGATTCTTAGATCAAGACTCTTAGTCATGGAATCATTCTTGTCGTACTTATCGTAGGCATATTCTCTTTCTCAACATCATCATTATCATTATCATCATAGGAGTATCTTCGTTAGCATAGTTACAGTACTTGTCATTCGGTGAACGGAATACGGATCAAGGGTTTCTTTGGATTCTGCTTCAAAATAAATTAAACGGAACAATAAGGAAAATCCGGGGACCATGGGCCCACCTCGGGTCAAATGAGGCGGCGTGCCAAATTTACATATGTTACATGTCATGGCGTTACTTGTGAGGGTTTTAGGGTAGTCGGGTCCTATTTATGCGAGTTCTAGAGGTTTAGGAAATTCTCCCAACATTTTGCACACTTTTTAGTTCAATTCTACTGATTGAAAAAGAGAAAACTTTAGGCGCGGATTCCGGAGAGTAGAGTTATTCTCGAGGCTCATATCCAACATATTCCGTCTAAGACATGCCATAGAAAGAAGGGTGAAGCCTTACATACCTTTTCTGCTTCTTATGCGACTCCAAATTCACGTTCCAAATCCCCCAAAATCTATAAATTGGTCATGTTTACCAAAACTTGATTAGAGCCATTAGAAGTTGATTCTTTAAAGTAACACTTTGTCTGCCGAAATTTCGGCAGCTTTTTCCCTGTAAATATGCCAGCCCCGAGAATATGGCTCGGCCCAATTCAACAGCAACCCAACCAACAACCAAGCTATAACGTCAATAATCAATTCAAGAATACATTCTAACATTAAGCGCTCTTCCTACATAGTCCGACAACATTCACAATATTCACAATGATTTAATGTTACCCGAAAACTTCAACAAAAGTGTAACCACACATTTTTTTATTCTAGATTCATAACCCACATTAAAACCATGCATTGCTAACATCATATTCATACAAATATAAATAAGCATACTAATATTACATTAACTTCTCCACCAATCTACAACCAATTTCCATTTCGTTCCAACCCTTTAAACCTTCATATAATATAATAGAATCCGCAACGACATCGACTAGAATATTATATGAAATCAATTCATCATAGCTTACCACACAATAACATTCTCGGCCACAACAACTACACCCCTATTTTCATGAATTTCCATCCTTTTCCATACATTGCAACAACAACTAACATACTACATAGAATTAATCCATTCTCTTCCAAATCACACTATGACCACACGGCCACAACTACATATACACGGACAACTATTCAACATCCATATTTTCATAATCTTCATGAGTTCCATTCACTCCCACACACCACAACATACACAACCATACATAACATATAAAAGAAGATTAAGTTCTTGCCCTTTTTCTTCAATTTCCCACTTGGCTAGAATGTTGATCTTGCAACAATAAATGTTCTACTTGTTCCAATGACCTCTTCTCCTTGCTAGGGACCTTCCAATTAGTAGAGAGTAATTTTTGAGAAATTTTTCCAAGGTTCTTGTTTCCTCCAAGATTGGCCGAAATTGGCCCTTTGTTTTTCTCCCAAAGTGTCTTCTTTTTTTCTTTGTTTCTTCAACTCTCCAAATTGATGAATTAGTCCTCTCCTTTTATATATATATATATAGTCTCCTCCAATCTTATGTGGCCACCTATCCATCTCTAGATTCTTCTTAATTTGGTGGCAAAGATGACTTATTTGTCATCTTTTTTTTTTCTAGAGTTTTCTTGAAATTTTAACAAAGAAGACTAATGTCTTCTTTGGCAAGCTTTGCCCCTTATGTTGTTATAATTTACCATTAGCCCTTATTAATTAATAGAAAATGGACATATAGGGGCATGCCACACGGCCAAGGGCCCTTCAAGAACATTCTTGATTTTTTTTTTTTGTGAAATTCCCATTTTGCCCTTAGTCCTTCGCAATATTTTCCATGAACCCTTTTTCCGAATTTTCCTTTTACCCTTAGTCTTCCTCACTATTTCCATACTACCAATGTTCGTAAATAATATTCACAACAACTTATACATTATAATAAATTTTTGAAAATGGTCATTCCCTTTACTTCGTCACGACTACTTTGGGATATCCGAACGTACGAAATACGGGATATAACATCTTCCCCCCCCCCCCCCCCTTAGAACATTCGTCCTCGAATGTTCAACTGGTCTTTGGGGTGTCATAATATTTCGGGAGGATCCCTTTGTAGTCGTCCTTTCCTTCATGCTCACTCCTTATCCTTTACCTCATTCCTTTTATAATCGAACTTCTCGATTTTTACATGAATCTTCTTCCCGTGTCGTGGGTTTTCTACTTTGTTGGGCCAACGTATTATCCTTGTCTTTCTCAAATCATCTCTTTTCTGTTACTATTTTGTGACCATATCTTAACAAAAGCCACACCTTCAGATTCTTACTACAACTATTCTTTAGTCTTTTTTCGTATCTCTCAATACAGGTATACTTGTCTTTGACTTGATGTGTTGGTGCTCGTTTCATTTATCGTCATTCCTTGTAAGCCTGATATGGCCTCCCCCCCTTTAAGGGGTTCCTTATATGCCAATAGTCCTTTCACTTGCTTAGCTCTCTTGCTCGTAATTCTTCCTTGACTACGTGTTCGTATTGTAGCTGTGCGTCCATATTTCTTAAGCGTTCTGCTACTTTTGCTCTCAGCACAGAACCCTTACAACTTTCACTCTCCCTATCCTTTTCTATCCAACCTCTAGGCATATTACTATAGCTACATACTTGTTTTTTTTTTTTTTTTTTTTTTTTTAAAGATCTTTCACCGTAACACCATCATCTTCTTGAGCATTCCTTCTCTTACTTCACATTCCTCTACCCTGGTCACCATTCTCTTAGACCTACTTGTTTAAATCGACTCTCAACCTCCCCACATTTCTCCTTGTTTCCTTTTACCTCACTCTATCTCCTCTCACATGCCTACTTGAATTTTCATCCTAATGGTCTCGTACTTTTACCATCAATTTCTCGCGGGGGTTTCACCCACTAAGGTTTTCTTAACTTTCACCTTTTCCAATATTTAAGCTTTCTATCTTTCATTTACTCACTCTCTTTCTTTTCCGAGTATCGTTATACTAGAATTTCCAACCTCAACCTATAGTAAAATAATAACAGCTCACTCGCAGCACTTGTACCATTTACTCTCGCTATCGCTCGGGCTTCGATTCCTTTACTCTATTAACGCCTTTTATACCGTAGCTTCAGTTGCTAGAACTCACATGCCCACCGATACAATCATATATGGGACACGCTACACCTTTATACATATATATATATATATATATATATTTACTATCAACTTGCCCACAACTTACTTCCAAACGCTGTTCAAGCCTAGCCTAATTCCAAAGCTATGATGCATTTTATGTCTCTTTACCGAGCTAGTCTGCCTCGTCCTGCGCGACTTCCTATGGTCTCCACCCATCCCGTATATCCTAGTTTTCCTTAGACTACCCTAGCTTTTCATTTGTCCCTTATGTCTCAATTTATAGAATTTCTTGCCAACTTCCCAGGGGGTCACCCATCATGAAATTGCTCCCAACTGAGCACGCTTAACCCAAAAGCTTCACTGAAATCCGGTGCCTTAAGGCCGATATTTTCGCGTCTGTTTCTTCACATGACCTTTATTACATGTTTTGGAGCGAGTTGAGGCTTCACCGGCTCCAAGGCACTTTCATAACGCGTCCTTCTTTCACAATTACGGTTTTTCCCTTTTGGTTCCCGATGTTCATCTTCTGCCTGTGTGTATGGCTACCTCCTGTCCTGGACGTCCAGATTCCCGATGATAGCGACCCCACCTTCGTCGCCACATCCAAATCCATAACCTTTCTGAACCAACGCATTTCACTTATTGCCTATTTACAGTATTTCCTTTCCATGCTTCCTCCTGTGGGGCGTACCCGTCCTGGCAGGACCTCCTTTACCGTTCCTACTATTCAAAATCTGTATGCGGCCAATGTCATAAATGCCTTACAGAACGTACGACTATATGGCACATCCCCGCCATCCAGTACTCCCAGTTCAGATAACAGAACAATTATTCAGGCTTACCTTTGTAACTTGCCATCTCGACACTTGTCTTCTTTCGTCGCCACTAGGCGTCTGCGAACATCGACGGTTAGTAGAAGGAATCTTATTTTCTATGACTTGGCTCTATCGCACGATCTAAGACAGAAAGAAGGTCAACATTTCCTAAATGCCCCGTAGCCTCCTGTTTATAAATGTGGCCGGCTTCACACCCATAAACAGGACTCTACCAGACACGACATTGCAGACAACCCCTTAGACCGACCTTCTCTGATACCACTTTGTCACACCCCGACTTTACTAGGGTGTGATGGGCACCCGACCGCATATCTGGAGCCGAGCGAACCCGCTGACTCTTAGTACATATATAAACTCTTGTATCAATTAAGAAATAAATACATGGTAAGCCCTCCAATATTTTTTTTTCATAAGTAATGTCTATCATCATATGGGACCCGCGACATGAAACGAAATAACATTATGACGGTTGAAGCCGTCTACCAAGCTGACACTCTATACTCATGACTTTGTCTGCAAAGTGTCTAACATTGAACAAACACCATAGCTCATATACTCTTACTCGGCAGCACTCCAGAACAAGTGGAGCCCGCCAACTCCGCTGGAACATCTTCTATGATAACTGTGGCTCAGCTGGTGTACCTGCGCGGCATGAACGCATCCCCCGAAGAAGAGGGGTCAGTACGAGTAATGTACTGAGTATGTAAGGCATGAATAGTGACATAATAAAGGAATATACAGTATGAATAATAACGGAATAGACATATGGAGCTTATCTTGGGACAGAAGTAACCTGTACATATGAATGCCTTTCAGGCAGATGCCATGCATGCTTAGTCTTTTTTTCAGAAAACAGTACTTCTTATTTACATGTACAGAAAACAGAATATTTCAGAAAACGGTATCCTTTATTCACATTTACAGACGCCGAGTACATCGGCTCTCCCACCCCCCTCCCCAACAGTGTACCAACATATCATATATAAATATATATATAACATATACAGACGCCGTATCCGGCTCTCCTATATCCCGCGTCCGGGCATCCTGCGTCCGGGACGAAATCCAGCTGAATCAGGTGGTGATGTAACAGTGGCCCTTCCCCTTTTCCTCATATACATATACATATACATATTCACATTCATATACATATGTCATACAATTGGCATGCATGAGAGCCCAAAGAAAGTCATGTGTCCATCGGAGTGACGTAAGGTCGGTGACCTCCGATTACATTATGGAATAATCATGGTCACTTTGTCTCACCTTGAAGGAACGAGTATTTTAAGGCGAGACTACCAACGGAAAATAGCCTTAAGAGAGAGAGCATAGAATGAAATCATGGACATTATAACCGCCAACTAATATGCTTTGAAGTCTTTTAGAAACTAGTGTCATAGCTAAGGAATAGAATTGAGGTTCAAGAACTAGTATAACACTTTCATATTCACATAGGATTCTTAGCTCAAGACTCTTAGTCATGGAATCATTCTTGTCGTACTTATCGTAGGCATATTCTCTTTCTCAACATCATCATTATCATTATCATCATAGGAGTATCTTCGTTAGCATAGTTACAGTACTTGTCATTCGGTGAACGGAATACGGATCAAGGGTTTCTTTAGATTCTGCTTCAAAATAAATTAAACGGAACAATAAGGAAAATCCGGAGACCATGGGCCCACCTCGGGTCAAATGAGGCGGCGTACCAAATTTACATATGTTACATGTCATGGCGTTACTTGTGAGGGTTTTAGGGTAGTCGGGTCCTATTTATGCGAGTTCTAGAGGTTTAGGAAATTCTCCCAACATTTTGCACACTTTTTAGTTCAATTCTACTGATTGAAAAAGAGAAAACTTTAGGCGCGGATTCTGGAGGGTAGAGTTATTCCCGAGGCTCATATCCAACATATTCCGTCTAAGACATGCCATAGAAAGAAGGGTGAAGCCTTACATACCTTTTCTGCTTCTTATGCGACTCCAAATTCACGTTCCAAATCCGCCAAAATCTACAAATTGGTCATGTTTACCAAAACTTGATTAGAGCCTTTAGAAGTTGATTCTTTAAAGTAACACTTTATCTGCCGAAATTTCGGCAGCATTTCCCCTGTAAATATGCCACCCCCGAGAATATGGCTCGGCCCAATTCAACAGCTACCCAACCAACAACCAAGCTATAATGTCAATAATCAATTCAAGAATACATTCTTACATTAAGCGCTCTTCCTACATAGTCCGACAACATTCACAATATTCACAATGATTTAATGCTACCCGAAAACTTCAACAAAAGTGTAACCACACATTTTTTTATTCTAGATTCATAACGCACATTAAAACCATGCATTGCTAACATCATATTCATACAAATATAAAGAAGCATACTAATATTACATTAACTTCTCCACCAATCTACAACCAATTTCCATTTCGTTCCAACCCTTTAAACCTTCATATAATATCATAGAATCCGCAACGACATCGACTAGAATATTACATGAAATCAATTCATCATAGCTTACCACACAATAACATTCTCGGCCACAACAACTACACCCCTATTTTCATGAATTTCCATCCTTTTCCATACATTGCAACAACAACTAACATACTACATAGAATTAATCCATTCTCTTCCAAATCACACTATGACCACACGGCCACAACTACATATACACGGACAACTATTCAACATCCATATTTTCATAATCTTCATGAGTTCCATTCACTCCCACACACCACAACATACACAACCATACATAACATATAAAAGAAGATTAAGTTCTTACCCTTTTTCTTCAATTTCCCACTTGGCTAGAATGTTGATCTTGCAACAATAAATGTTCTACTTGTTCCAATGACCTCTTCTCCTTGCTAGGGACCTTCCAATTAGTAGAGAGTAATTTTTGAGAAATTTTTCCAAGGTTCTTGTTTCCTCCAAGCTTGGCCGAAATTGGCCCTTTGTTTTTCTCCCAAAGTGTCTTCTTTTTTTCTTTGTTTCTTCAACTCTCCAAATTGATGAATTACTCCTCTCCTTTTATATATATATATAGTCTCCTCCAATCTTATGTGGCCACCTATCCATCTCTAGATTCTTCTTAATTTGGTGGCAAAGATGACTTATTTGTCATCTTTTTTTTTTTTCTAGAGTTTTCTTGAAATTTTAACAAAGAAGACTAATGTCTTCTTTGGCAAGCTTTGCCCCTTATGTTGTTATAATTTACCATTAGCTCTTATTAATTAATAAAAAATGGACATATAGGGGCATGCCACACGGCCAAGGGCCATTCAAGAACATCTTGATATTTTTTTTTTGTGAAATTCCCATTTTGCCCTTAGTCCTTCGCAATATTTTCCATGAACCCTTTTTGCGAATTTTCCTTTTTACCCTTAGTATTCCTCACTATTTCCATACTACCAATGTTCGTAAATAATATTCACAACAACTTATATATTATAATAAATTTTTGAAAATGGTCATTCCCTTTACTTCGTCACGACTACTTTGGGATATCCGAACGTACGAAATACGGGATATAACAAGATAAGCGGTACCCGGCCCTATGGCGAGGTCTCGGGAACCGTAACCCATCATACTGCCGAATATAACATAGTGCGCACGATCACAAAACCGGCCCGGGCTCCGGCGAACGATATCATAGTAGTATGCACGAGCGGAGTAGTGAGAAAATCATATGCATATAAGTACATAAGTAAATTTCAAAACTCGATGCAAATATATTTACCAACATCTGAAGTCTCAAAATAAGATTCGGGTTAATCGGAATTAGTATAAGAAAGTTACGAGCTTTGGAAGTACAGAACCTTCTGAAAAACATTTCATAAGCCATACTTGGAAGTTCAAGTATCATTCATATTAGAAAACTTTCGAACATCATTATGAATCAAATATTCATATTAGGAAACTTTCGAATAACATTATGGATCAACTCAAATGGAGACTTTGGACCATATTTACGTACCAAAATACACATCAAAGACTTTAGTCATCTCGATTTTCTTTCGAACAACATTCGGAAACATAACAACTAGAGTCTTCGAATATCACAAATATGTATCAAGCCATGTGAAACAGCTTAAAGAAGACAAATATGTTAGCCTTCCTAGTGGCTCTAAGAGTAGGATTTTTCTTTATAAGCATACATATACATTTATGTTCATTCCAGAAGGATCATGCCAAAAGAAGGAAAGGTAGGCTTTACATACCTCGATCGCTCGCTAACCAAATCCCGACTCAAGTCTCGGGCTCTCCAATATCTACAATAACATTATCAATTACCCAACATTAGCTACAAGTACTTAGAACTTCAATTCTAACTAGTACTTGTCTACAGAAATTTCGGCAGCATCTCCCCTGTAAATTCAACATCCCCGAGAATTTAACTCGGCCAAATTCATCAACAACCACACCAACAATACCAACAACCATACCAATAATATCAAGAATCAATTTAAAGCGCATTCTAATATTAGTAACCTTCAATCTCTACTTAGCTTATCACATTCAATTCCACTACGTATTTTCAAGCCAATATCAACGCTCACATAGTCACTACTAATCCAAGATCTTTCAAACACAATTCAAGAACACTTTAGACAATTTGTACAATATTTAAACAATCCCACTAACACCATATTCTACCCGAAACTTCTACAAACGCAACGGAACTACGACACCACATTTTCTTCTTTCAAATTCATCAACAACAACAACAATTCACACTTTAGCAACTCCACTTCCATAATTACATAAAACCATATTAAAATCACATAATTTCCTACAACAACTTACAACCAAATTTTCATGCCAACTTGAACCATTAGTCTTCCATTTACATCACAAGGGCCACAACAACACAATTAAAATACTAAATAAATTTAATTCATCTTCCTTCACTACACCACACCACATGGCCACACACACTCACACACACCAACACGGCTACACCCACAACACACAATTTCATACTTTTCATTCATCTCCACATACTACATCATATATATAAGTCTTCCATAATATAAAAAGGATAGAATTCTTACCTTTTCTTCAATTTTCCACTTGCCACAAAAGGTATTTTCTTGCCTCAAAAATTATACCACTTTGAAGAGGGTCTTGAACTTAGTAGGAATACTAGAAAATTATAATTTTTGGACCAAGGATTGATGGCTTAATTTTTTTTTTCCTCTCTTGTTGGCCGAATTCCCTTCTTCTTTTTCTTGCTCTCAACTTTTGTTTTGTTTTCTTGAAACTTCTTGAATAATGAAGAGTTTGTGGCCCCTTTCTCTTATTTATTTGTCTTGGATTTAATTTCATGGGCTTGGGCCATTTTTTTCTTCATGGCCGACCACACCTACTCATTGGGCCTCTATTTTTTTGACTTTTTCCCTAGCCCAATTACTTTGTTAATATTTTGGGATTCATGAAACTAATTTTCAAAATTCCAATTTTGCCCTTAGCCTTCCTCGATATTTCCGCATCAATATTTTTCATGAACAACATATATATTAAATAAGATCAAAATGTTGCCTTATCTCTTATTAGTTACAATTAATTCGATTTATCCAAATATGCGAATTTACGGGATATAACATCCTCCCCCCCCCCCCCCCCTTTAGAACATTCGTCCTCGAATGTTAAACTAGCCTCATAGGGTCCTGCAAGCATTTTGGGGGAGTTCCTTTTTATGGACGGAACATATAAACTATTTACCAATCAATATAACCAATTAAGAAATTTAGATTACCTGTAGGCATAGGAAACAAGTGAGGATAATTCTTCTTCATCTCGTCCTCCGCTTCCCAGGTCATTTCCTCTCGATTATTGTTCCGCCACAAGACTTTAACAGAGGGCACATCCTTGGTGCGCAGTCTCCTCACCTGACGATCCAAAATAGCTACAGGTTGTTCTTCGTAGGACAGCTCCTCAGTTACCTAGATATCCTCTATAGGAAATATTTTGGAAGGATTACCAATACACTTTCAGAGCATTGATACATGGAATACCGGATGTACTGCCTCCAGATCAGACGATAAGTCTAGCTCGTAGGCGACCTCGCCTATCTTTCGAATGACCTGATAAGGCCTAATATATCGCGGACTGAGCTTTCCTTTTCTGCCGAATCTCGTTACACCTTTCATTGGTGACACTTTCAGAAATACCCAGTCACCAATTTGGAACTCTAAAGGTCAACGTCGTTTATCTGCATATGATTTCTGTCGACTCTAGGCGGCAAATAACCGCTCCCGAATAAGTTTCACCTCATCGACTGCTTGTTGGATTATATATGGACCAATTAATTTAGTTTCACCCACATCGAACCAACCAATCGGAGATCTGCATTTTCTACCATATAAGGCTTCATACGGTGCCATCTGGATGCTGGAATGATAAATGTTATTATAAGCAAATTCAATAAGCGGCAAATGATCATCCCAACTACCTCTGAAATTAATAACACAGGCCCGTAGCATATCTTCCAGCGTCTGAATAGTACGCTCGGCCTGTCCGTCAGACTGAGGATGGAATGCTGTACTAAGACTCACCTGAGTCCCTAATCCGTCCTGAAACGATCTCCAGAAGTTAGCTGTAAACTGTGCACCTCTGTCGGATATAATAGATGTAGGAACTCCGTGAATCCTTACTATCTCTTCAATATACAACTGGGCATAATCCTCAGCCGAATAAGTGGTCCTGACTGGAAGAAAATGGGCCGATTTTGTCAGCCTATCAACAATAACCCAAATAGAATCATACCTTCGTGGAGTACGCGGTAAGCCAGTAATGAAATCCATGTTGATTATTTCCCATTTCCAAGCTGGAATTTCCTTTTCCTGTAACAACCCACCGGGCTTCTGATGCTCGATCTTAACCTGTTGGCAATTTGGGCACTGAGCAACGAACTCTACGATATCTCTTTTCATACCATCCCACCAATATAAGCTTCTGAGATCATGGTACATTTTAGTGGATCCAGGATGAACAGAATACCGAGCATAATGTGCCTCTCCCATAATCTGTCGCCGCACCCCTGCAACGTCAAGTACACATAACCTGTCTCCATATAATAATACCCCGTCAGGTGAAATTTCGAACCGGGTCTTTTCCTTATCAAGGGCCGCATCTCTGTACTGTACCAGAATAGGATCCTCGAACTGACGTCGTTTTACCTCTTCCATAATGGACGATTCAGCAACTTCTCGGACAGAAACCCCAATATTTCTAGAGTCGGCCAAACGGACTCCAAGACTGGCTAGCTGATGAATCTCACGAACTAATTCTTTCTTCTCTGGCTGCACGTCGATCAAACTACCCATAGACTTGTGACTAAGTGCATCTGCTACAACATTAGCTTTTCCAGGACGATACAAAATGTCAACATCATAATCTTTTAGTAATTCGAGCCATCTTCTTTGCCGCAAATTCAACTTTTTTTGTTTAAAAATATACTGAAGACTTTTGTGATCCGTATAAATATCAACATGAACCCCATATAAGTAATGCCGCCATATCTTCAAAGCATGAATTACCGCGGCTAGTTCCAGATCATGAGTAGGATAATTTCTCTCGTGCGGTCTGAGCTGTCGGGAAGCATAGGCTATAACTCGACCATGCTGGATTAATACACAACCTATCCCAATACCGGAAGCATCACAATAGATAACATACCCATCTGACCCCTCTGGAAGAGTTAGAACTGGAGCTGTAATCAATTTTTCCTTCAGCAACTGGAAGCTGCGTTCACAAGCATCAGTCCACTGAAATTTTGCTGCCTTCTGAGTTAGCTTCGTTAATGTTGCTCCAATAGAAGCAAAATTCTCCACAAACCTCCTGTAATATCCTGCTAATCCTAGAAAACTGTGTACCTCCGTCGGTGTGGTAGGCCTAGGCCAATTCTGTACAGCCTCGATCTTCTGTGTATCGAACCGAATACCATCTGCTCCGACGATATGCCCCAATAATGCCACTGAGGTGAACCAGAATTCACACTCGGAGAACTTAGCATATAATTTCTATTGCCGAAGTGTGCCAAGTACTGTCCTCAGATGATCTGAATGCTCCTCTGCTGATCGTGAATAAACCAGAATGCCATCAATAAATACAATCACGAACATGTCTAGAAACGGCCTGAATACCCGATTCATCAAATCCATAAACACTGCTGGAGCATTAGTTAGCCCAAAAGACATCACTCTGAACTCATAATGCCCGTATCGGGTCCTGAAAGCAGTCTTCAGAATATCTGCCTCTCGTACCCGCACCTGATGATAACCCGAGCGCAAGTCTATCTTTGAAAAATATTTAGCACCCTGCAACTAGTCAAATAAATCATCAATCCGGGGAAGGGAATATTTATTCTTTATAGTCACCTTATTCAGTTGTCTATAATCAATGCACATCCGCAGCGACCCATCTTTCTTTCTTACAAACAATACCAGTGCTCCCCAGGGTGACGTACTGGGTCTGATGAAGCCTTTTTCTAATAAATCCTTCAGCTGCTCTTTCAATTCTTTCAATTCTGCAGGTGATATTCTGTAAGGAGGAATAGATATAGGCTGGGTATCTGGCAATACATATATCGTGAATCCTATCTCCCGCTCAGGTAGGAGACCTGGAAGCTCATCCGGAAATACATCTGGAAATTCAATAACAACCGGAACTGACTGGAGAGTAGGTGTTTCTGCTTTAGTATCATGCACACGGACCAAATGATAAATATACCCTTTCTGAATCATCTTCCTGGCTTTGAGGTATGAAATAAACTTACCTCTCGGCGATGCTGTATTTCCTGCCCATTCTATAACTGGTTCCCCTGGAAACTGGAAACGAACTACCTTTTTCTGGCAGTCAACATTAACATAACAAGAGGCTAACCAATCCATACCCATGATAACATCGAATTCCACCATATCTAATTCTACCAAATCGACCTTAGTGCAACGGCCACATATAATCACAGAACAATCCTCATATACCTGCCTCGCTATAATAAAGTCCCCGACCGGTGTATCTACCTCGAACGACTCTATAGATTCAGGTGTTATCCCAATTTTACTAGCAATGAGGGGAGAAATATATGATAAAGTACAACCTGGATCGATCAATGCATATACAGCTCGCGAAAAGACCAATAATGTACCTGTGACTACATTTGGCGACGCCTTTTGATCCTGACGGCTAGCCAATGCATATATGCGGTTCCAGGGACCGCTAGAATCAGAAACCCCGCCACGCCCTCTACCGCGGCCCACTGGTGATGGCATACCCCGCCCCGCAGGGCGCATAGCTGAAGGAGTGGAAGACGAACCAGCAGTTGATCCCGTCGGCTGAGCTGCACCACTAGACCCACCCGCCAACGGACAATCTCTAATAATATGGCCCTGGCGGCCACAAACAAAATAGGCACCTGTAGCTCGATAGCACTCTCCTAGGTGAGACCTCCCACAATAAGAACACCGAGGCATAGGTGGCCTTGCCTAACTGGAACCTCGGCTCTCCTGCGAACCTGAAGCCCTGGAGCTCAGGCCCGCTCCTGAGTGCCCTGCACCGTCAAATCATCTGCCTGTATACTGTGGACGTGTACTCCAGCCTGACTGAGGGGGATACCTGTTATACTGCTGCAGAGGCTGCCCGCCTCGAGACTCCCCTGAATAACTGGCTGATCTAGCCCTCTTGGGCTGCCTCCTGTCACGATCTCTATCAGGCTGGCGCCCTCTTTGCCGGTCCTCCATACCCTGCGCGTAAGCCTGTAACCGGGCAATGTCCATCCTAGTCTGTGACGTCATCGTCATACAGCTATCCACCAAATAATGATCCAGCCCTATCACGTACCGATGCATCCGGTCAGCCATATCAGCTACTATGGTAGGTGCATATCTGGCTAGTGAATCGAACTCTAAGCTGTACTCTCGGACACTCCTGCCTCTCTGCCTCAGCTGTAAAAATCTGTCAACTCTTGTCCGCCGCAACTATTGGGGCAAAAAGTGGCTGAGAAAAGCTGCTGTAAACTCATCCCATACAGCTGGAGGAGCATCCTCGCCTCTGGCCAGCTCCCAAGACTCGTACCAATTAATCGCTACGTCCCGCAATCTATGTGATGCCAGCTCGACAGACACAGTCTTAGAAGCCCTGACCAGTCTTAGTGTGCGCTACATCTGTCGAATGAAATCCGGGGGGTCCTCTTCGGGCTTAGACCTGTAGAACTTTTGGGGATTACCGGTCAAGAAATCACGGACCCTCAAACTGTCACGTCTGTCACTATCATCACCCCCTAGCCCGCGTCTGCGAGACTGTCTTGCTACTAATGTCGTCAATAACTGCACAGCCTCTCTCATCGCCCTGTCCTCCGCCCCTGGCTGTGGAGCTGGAGGCTCGGGCGCTGGAGCCTCCGGAGCTAGTGGTGGAGCCGCTCCATGCTCCTCTGGTGGGGGTGTAGCAGAACCCTCCGACTGGGGTGCAATATCGGGCATAATCTGAGCATGAGCCCGAGTGACACTTTGTATCTGACTGGTCTCTCCTGCCACTACTTTGCCCTTCTGGACAGCCGTCGTCTTCTTCTGAGGCATCACTGTAAACATAACAATCGGTCAGAAAGAAATCATCCTAATAGCACAGCTCTATCGCACGATCTAAGATTCAAAGAAAGGTAACACCCTAAATGTCCTGTAGCCTCCTATTTATAGATGTGGTGCACAACACACCGATAAACAAGACTCTACTAGACACGGCCAGTAGACATTCCGAGGACAAACCGCTCTGATACCACTTTTGTCACGACCCAACCCCGTGGGCCGCGACTGGTGCCTTATTTGGACACCCGAACTCATTCGCTTACCAAATCGACATATCGAAGACTTATTCAAATTTAGCATACGTTATTATTTGAACAGATACTGAAAACAGATATCAGCTTAAGCAGTCACCCGTACAGAAATATAATACCAAAAACCGGTACGCTGGCGGAATACATATCGCCCGAATACACATACATATACAAACATATGGGCCGTTTTGGCCATAATAGCAAACGAGGCCGCTTAAGGCACAAATCACAAACATAATCGAACAGACATGACCCATGACCCACATATATATCTACAGGCCTCTACAAACCATAACAGAAACATATGACTGGACAGGGACCCGTCGTACCCTCAAATAGTCATATATACAGAAATATGTATGACAAAAGATATGTACCAAAATATGAGCTCCGGATCAAAGGAGAACACCAAATAGCAGAATAAGTGTCCTACACTGGCGGGTCACCAGAACGAACGTCTGTACCTACGGGCATGAAACGCAGCCCCCGAAGAAAGGGGGTCAGTACGAAAGATGTACTGAGTATGTAAAGCATCAAATACAGTGATCCGAATCATAACTGAAGTGAAAGGTATAGAAAATGGATACAAAATTAGTATATCAAAACCTGTGCTGAAAATATAAATAATGCAAATAAAAAATCATGCATAGGGCTCAGGAACGTGGTCGCCACTCCGACGCTGGCGCCACAACACATCTTACTCCAGAAAGTTTCAAATCTCCGTACAATCCCCGAACATATCGTATCATCAGAACACATCATATGCCATATCACATCATAACGCCGTATATAAGCGGTACCCGACCCTATGGCGAGGTGTCGGGAACCGTAACACATCATACTGCCGAATATAACATAGTGCGCACGATCACAAAACCGGCCCGGGCTCCGGCGAACGATATCATAGTAGTATGCACGAGCGGAGTAGTGAGAAAATCATATGCATATAAGTACATAAGTATATTTCAAAACTCGATGCAAATATATTTACCGACATCTGAAGTCTCAAAATAAGATTCGGGTCAATCGGAATTAGTATAAGAAAGTTACGAGCTTTGGAAGTACAGAACCTTCTGAAAAACATTTCATAAGCCATACTTGGAAGTTCAAGTATCATTCATATTAGAAAACTTTCGAGCATCATTATGAATCAAATATTCATATTAGGAAACTTTCGAATAACATTATGGATCAACTCAAATGGAGACTTTGGACCATATTTACGTACCAAAATACTCATCAAAGACTTTAGTCATCTCGATTTTCTTTCGAACAACATTCGGAAACATAACAACTAGAGTCTTCGAATATCACAAATATGTATCAAGCCATGTGAAACAGCTTAAAGAAGTCAAAGATGTTAGCCATCCTAGTGGCTCTAAGAGTAGGATTTTTCTTTATAAGCACACATATACATTTATGTTCATTCCAGAAGGATCATGCCAAAAGAAGGAAAGGTAGGATTTACATACCTCGATCGCTCACTAACCAAATCCCGACTCAAGTCTCGGGCTCTCCAATATCTACAATAACATTATCAATTACCAAACATTAGCTACAAGTACTTAGAACTTCAATTCTAACTAGCACTTGTCTACAGAAATTTCGGCAGCATCTCCCCTGTAAATTCAACATCCCCGAGAATTTAACTCGGCCAAATTCATCAACAACCATACCAACAATACCAACAACCATACCAATAATATCAGGAATCAATTTAAAGCGCATTCTAATATTAGTAACCTTCAATCTCTACGTAGCTTATCACATTCAATTCCACTACGTATTTTCAAGCCAATATCAACGCTCACATAGTCACTACTAATTCAAGATCATTCAAATACAATTCAAGAACACTTTAATCAATTTGTACAATATTTAAACAATCCCACTAACACCATATTCTACCCGAAACTTCTACAATCGTAACGGAACTACGACGACGCATTTTCTTCTTTCAAATTCATCAACAACAACAACAATTCACACTTTAGCAACTCCACTTCCATAATTACATAAAACCATATTAAAATCACATAATTTCCTACAACAACTTACAACCAAATTTTCATGCCATCTTGAACCATTAGTCTTCCATTTACATCGCAAGGGCCACAACAACACAATTAACATACAAAATAAATTTAATTCATCTTCCTTCACTACACCACACCACACGGCCACACACACTCACACACACCCACACGGCTACACCCACAACACACAATTTCATACTTTTCGTTCATCTCCACATACTACAACATATATATAAGTCTTCCATAATATAAAAAAGGATAGAATTCTTACCTTTTCTTCAATTTTCCACTTGCCACAAAAGGTATTTTCTTGTCTAAAAAATTATACCACGTTGAAGAGGGTCTTGAACTTAGTAAGAATACTAGAAAATTATAATTTTTGTACACAGGATTGATGGCTTAAATTTTTTTTCCCTCTCTTGTTGGCCGAATTCCCTTCTTCTTTTTTTTCCTCTCAACTTTTGTTTTGTTTTCTTGAAACTTCTTGAATAATGAAGAGTTTGTGGCCCCTTTCTCTTATTTATTTGTCTTGGATTTAATTTCATGGGCTTGGGCCATTTTTTTCTTCATGGCCGGCCACACCTACTCATTAGGCCTCTATTTTTTGAATTTCTTCCCTAGCCCAATTACTTTGTTAATATTTTGGGATTCATGAAACTAATTTTCAAAATTCCAATTTTTCCCTTAGCCTTCCTCGATATTTCCGCATCAGTATTTTTCATGAACAGCATATATATTAAATAAGATCAAAATGTTGCCTTATCTCTGATTAGTCACAATTAATTCGATTTATCCAAATTTTCAAAATTACGGGATATAACATCCTCCCCCCCTTTAGAACATTCGTCCTCGAATGTTAAACTAGCGTTATAGGGTCCTGCAAGCATTTTGGGGGAGTTTCTTTTTATGGACAGCACATATAAACCATTTACCAATCAATATAACCAATTAAGAAATTTAGATTACGTGTAGGCATAGGAAACAAGTGAGGATAATTCTTCTTCATCTCGTCCTCCGCTTCCCAGGTCATTTCCTCTCGGTTATTGTTCCGCCACAAGACTTTAACAGAGGGCACATCCTTGGTGCACAGTCTCCTCACCTGACGATCCAAAATAGCTACAGGTTTTTCTTCGTAGGACCGCTCCTCAGTTACCTGGATATCCTCTATAGGAAATATTCTGGAAGGATCACCAATACACTTACGGAGCATTGATACATGGAATACCGGATGTACTGCCTCCAGATCAGACGGTATGTCTAGCTCGTAGGCGACCTCGCCTATCTTTCGAATGACCTGATAAGGCCCAATATATCGCGGACTGAGCTTTTCTTTTCTGCCGAATCTCATTACACCTTTCATAGGTGACAATTTCAGAAATACCCAGTCACCAATTTGGAACTCTAAAGGTCAACGTCGTTTATCTGCATATGATTTCTGTCGACTCTGGGCTGCTAATAACCGCTCCCGAATAAGTTTCACCTTATCGACTGCTTGTTGGATTATATCTAGACCAATCAATTTAGTTTCACCCACATCGAACCAACCAATCGGAGATCTGCATTTTCTACCATATAAGGCTTCATACGGTGCCATTTGGATGCTGGAATGATAACTGTTATTATAAGCAAATTCAATAAGCGGCAAATGATCATCCCAACTACCTCTGAAATCAATAACACAGGCTCGTAGCATATCTTCCAGCGTCTGAATAGTACGCTCGTCCTGTCCGTCAGACTAAGGATGGAATGTTGTACTAAGACTCACCTTAGTCCCTAATCCGTCCTGAAATGATCTCCAGAAGTTAGCTGTAAATTGTGCACCACTGTCGGATATAATAGATTTAGGAACTCCGTGAATCCTTACTATCTCTTTAATATACAACTGTGCATAATCCTCAGCCGAATAAGTGGTCCTGACTGGAAGAAAATGGGCCGATTTTGTCAGCCTATCAATAATAACCCAAATAGAATCATACCTTCGTGGAGTACGCGGTAAGCCAGTAATGAAATCCATGTTGATTATTTCCCATTTTCAAGCTGGAATTTCCATTTTCTGTAACAACCCACCGGGCTTCTGATGCTCGATCTTAACCTATTGGCAATTTTGGCACTGAGCAACGAACTCTACGATATCTCTTTTCATACCATCCCACCAATATAAGCATCTGCGATCATGGTACATTTTAGTGGATCCAGGATGAACAGAATACCGAGCATAATGTGCCTCTCCCATAATCTGTCGCCGCAGCCCTGCAACGTCAGGTACACATAACCTGTCTCCATATAATAATACCCCGTCAGGTGAAATTTCGAACCGGGTCTTGTCCTTATCAAGGGCCGCATCTCTGTACTGTACCAGAATAAGATCCTCGAACTGACGTCGTTTTACCTCTTCCATAATGGATGATTCAGCAACTTCTCGGACAGAAACCCCAATATTTCCAGAGTCGGCCAAACGGACTCCAAGGCTGGCTAGCTGATGAATCTCACGAACTAATTCTTTCTTCTCTGGCTGCTCGTCGATCAAACTACCCATAGACTTGCGACTAAGTGCATCTGCTACAACATTAGCTTTTCCAGGACGATACAAAATGTCAACATCATAATCTTTTAGTAATTCGAGTCATCTTCATTGCCGTAAATTCAACTTCTTTTGTTTAAAAATGTACTGAAGACTTTTGTGATCCGTATAAATATCAACATGAACCCCATATAATTAATGCCGCCATATCTTCAAAGCATGAATTACCGCGGCTAGTTCCAGATCATGAGTAGGATAATTTCTCTCGTGCGGTCTGAGCTGCCAGGAAGCATAGGCTATAACTCGACCATGCTGCATTAATACACAACCTATCCCAATACCGGAAGCATCACAATAGATAACATACCCATCTGACCCCTCTGGAAAAGTTAGAACTGGAGCTGTAATCAATTTTTCCTTCAGCAACTGGAAGCTGCGTTCACAAGCATCAGTCCACTGAAATTTTGCTGCCTTCTGAGTTAGCTTCGTTAACGGTGCTGCAATAGAAGCAAAATTCTCCACAAACCTCCTGTAATATCCGGCTAATCCCAGAAAACTGCGTACCTCCGTCAGTGTGGTAGGCCTAGGCCAATTCTGTACAGCCTCGATCTTCTGTGTATCGACCGGAATACCATCTGCTCCGATGATATGCCCCAAGAATACCACTGAGGTCAACCTCTCGGCGATGCTGTATTTCCTGCACATTCTATAACTGGTTCTACTGGAAACTTGAAACGAACTACCTTTTTCTGGCAGTCAACATTAGCATAACAAGAGGCTAACCAATCCATACCCATGATAACATCGAATTCCACCATATCTAATTCTACCAAATCGACCTTAGTGCAACGGCCACATATAATCACAGAACAATCCTTATATACCTGCCTCGCTATAATAAAGTCCCCGACCGGTGTAGCTACCTCGAACGGCTCTATAGGTTCAGCTGTTATCCAAATTTTACTAGCAACGAGGGGAGAAATATATGATAAAGTAGAACCTGGATCGATCAATGCATATACAGCTCGCGAAAAGACCAATAATGTACCTGTGACTACATTTGGCGACGCCTCTTGATCCTGATGGCTAGCCATTGCATATATGCGGTTCCAGGGACCGCTAGAATCAGAAACCCCGCCATGGCCTCTACCGCAGCCCGCTGGTGCTGGCATACCCCGCCCCGCAGGGCGCATAGCTTAAGGAGTGGAAGACGAACTAGCAGCTTATCCCGTCGGCTGTGCTGCACCACCAGACCCACCTGCCAACGGACAATATCTCATAATATGGCCCTGGCGGGCACAAGAAAAACAGGTACCTATAGCTCGATAGCACTCTCCTGGGTGAGACCTCCCACAATAAGATCACCGAGGCATAGGTGGCCTCGCCTAACTGGAACCTCGGCTCACTTGCGAACCTGAAGCCCTGCAGCTCTGGCCCGCTCCTGAGTGCCCTGCACCGTCAAATCGTCTGCCTGTAGACTGTGGACGTGTACTCTGGCCTGACAGAGGGGGATACCTGTTATACTGCTGCTGAGGCTGCCCGCCTCGAGACTTCCCTGAATAACTGGTTGATCTAGCCCTCTTGGGCAGCCTCCTGTCACGATCTCTATCAGGCTGGCGCCCTCTGTGCCGGTCCTCCATACCCTGCGCGTAGGCCTGTAACCGGGTAATGTCCATCCCAGTCTGTGACGCCATCGTTATACAGCTATCCACCAAATAATGATCCAGCCCTATCACCTACCGATGCATCCGGTCAGCCATATCAGCTACTATTGTAGGTGCATATCTGGCCAGAGAATCAAACTCTAAGCTGTACTCTCGGACACTCCTACCTCTCTGCCTCAGTTGTAAAAATCTGTCAACTCTCGCCCGCCGCAACTCTAGGGGCAAAAAGTGGCTGAGAAAAGCTGCTGTAAACTCATCCCATACAGCTGGAGGAGCATCCTCGCCTCTGGACAGCTCCAAAGACTCGTACCAATTAATCACTACGTCCCGCAATCTATGTGATGCCAGCTCGACTGACTCAGTCTTAGAAGCCCTGACCAGTCTCAGTGTGCGCTGCATCTGTCGAATGAAATCCCGGGGGTCCGCTTCGGGCTTAGACCCATAGAACTCTGGGGGATTACAGGTCAAGAAATCACGGACCCTCAAACTGTCACGTCTGTCACCATCATCACCCCCTAGCCCGCGTCTGCGATCCTGTCCTGCTACTAATGTCGTCAATAACTGCACAACCTCTCTCATCGCCCTGTCCTCCGCCCCTGGCTGGGGAGCTGGAGGTTTGGGCGCTGGAGCCTCCGGAGCTAATGGTGGAGCCGCTCCATGCTCCTCTGGTGGGGGTGTAGCAGAACCCTCCGACTGGGGTGCAATATCGGGCATAATCTGAGCACGAGCCCGAGTGACCCTCTGTATCTGACTGGTCTCTCCTGCCACTGCTTTGCCCTTCTGGGCAGCCGTCGTCTTCTTCGGAGGCATCACTGTAAACATAACATTCGGTCAGAAAGAAACCATCCTAATAGCACAGCTTTATCGCACGATCTAAGATCCAAAGAAAGGTAACACCGTAAATGTCCTGTAGCCTCCTGTTTATAGATGTGTTGCACAACACACCGATAAACAAGACTCTACTAGACACGACCTGTAGACATTCCGAGGACAAACCGCTCTGATACTTTTGTCACGACCCAACCCCGTGGGCCGCGACTAGGGCCCTATTTGGACACCCGAACTCATTCGCTTACCAAATCGACATATCGAAGACTTATTCAAATTTAGCATACGTTATTATTTGAACAGATACTGAAAACAGATATCATCTTAAGCGGTCACCCGTACAGAAATATAATACCAAAAACCGGTACGCTGGCAGAATACACATCGCCCGAATACACATACATATACAAACATATGGGCCGTTTTGGCCATAATAGCAAACGAGGCCGCTTAAGGCACAAATCACAAACATAATCGAACAGACATGACCCATGACCCACATATATGTCTACAGGCCTCTACAAACCATAACAGAAACATATGACTTGACAGGGCCCCGCCGTACCCTCAAATAGTCATATATACAGAAATATGTATGACAAAAGATATGTACCAAAATATGAGCTCCGGATCAAAGGAGAACTCCAAACAGCAGAATAAGTGTCCTACACTGGCGGGTCACCAGAACGAACGTCTGTACCTGCGGGCATGAAACGCAGCCCCCGAAGAAAGGGGTCAGTACGACAGATGTACTAAGTATGTAAAGCATGAAATACAGTAATCAGAATCATAACTGAAGTGAAAGGTACAGAAAATGGATACAGAATTAGTATATCAAAACCTGTGCTGAAAATATAAATAATGCAAATGAAAAATCATGCATAGGGCTCAGGAACGTGGTCACCACTCCGACGCTGGCGCCACAACACATCATACTCCAGAAAGTTTCAAATCTCCGTACAATCCCCGAACATATCGTATCATCATAACATATCACAACATCAGAACACATCATATGCCATATCACATCATAACGCCATATATAAGCGGTACCCGGCCCTATGGCGAAGTCTCGGGAACCGTAACACATCATACTGCCGAATATACCATAGTGCGTACGATCACAAAACCGGCCCGGGCTCCGGCGAACGATATCATAGTAGTATGCACGAGCGGAGTAGTGAGAAAATCATATGCATATAAGTACATAAGTAAATTTCAAAACTCGATGCAAATATATTTACCGACATCTGAAGTCTCAAAATAAGATTCGGGTCAATCGGTATTAGTATAAGAAATTTACGAGCTTTGGAAGTACAGAAACTTCTGAAAAACATTTCATAAGCCATACTTGGAAGTTCAAGTATCATTCATATTAGAAAACTTTCGAACATCATTATGAATCAAATATTCATATTAGGAAACTTTCGAATAACACTATGGATCAAATCAAATGGAGACTTTGGACCATATTTACGTACCAAAATACTCATCAAAGACTTTAGTCATCTCGATTTTCTTTCGAACAACATTCGGAAACATAACAACTAGAGTTTTCGAATATCACAAATATGTATCAAGCCATGTGAAACAGCTTAAGGAAGTCAAAGATGTTAGCCATCCTAGTGGCTCTAAGAGTAGGAGTTTTCTTTATAAGCATACATATACATTTATGTTCATTCCAGAAGGATCATGCCAAAAGAAGGAAAGGTAGGCTTTACATACCTCGATCGCTCGCTAACCAAATCCCGACTCAAGTCTCGGGCTCTCCAATATCTACAATAACATTATCAATTACCAAACATTAGCTACAAGTACTTAGAACTTCAATTCTAACTAGTACTTGTCTACAGAAATTTCGGCAGCATCTCCCCTGTAAATTCAACATCCCCGAGAATTTAACTCGGCCAAATTCATCAACAACCATACCAACAATACCAACAACCATACCAATAATATCAGGAATCAATTTAAAGCGCATTCTTATATTAGTAACCTTCAATCTCTACGTAGCTTATCACATTCAATTCCACTACGTTTTTTCAAGCCAATATCAATGCTCACATAGTCACTACTAATTCAAGATCATTCAAATACAATTCAAGAACACTTTAAATAATTTGTACAATATTTAAACAATCCCACTAACACCATATTCTACCCGAAACTTCTACAATCGCAACGGAACTACGACGACGCATTTTCTTCTTTCAAATTCATCAACAACAACAACAATTCACACTTTAGCAACTCCACTTCCATAATTACATAAAACCATATTAAAATCACATAATTTCCTACAACAACTTACAACCAAATTTTCATGCCAACTTGAACCATTAGTCTTCCATTTACATCACAAGGGCCACAACAACACAATTAAAATACTAAATAAATTTAATTCATCTTCCTTCACTACACCACACCACATGGCCACACACACTCACACACACCAACACGGCTACACCCACAACACACAATTTCATACTTTTCATTCATCTCCACATACTACAACATATATATATAAGTCTTCCATAATATAAAAAGGATAGAATTCTTACCTTTTCTTCAATTTTCCACTTGCCACAAAAGGTATTTTCTTGCCTCAAAAAGTATACCACGTTGAAGAGGGTCTTGAACTTAGTAGGAATACTAGAAAATTATAATTTTTGGACCAAGGATTGATGGCTTAATTTTTTTTTTCCTCTCTTGTTGGCCGAATTCCCTTCTTCTTTTTCTTGCTCTCAACTTTTGTTTTGTTTTCTTGAAACTTCTTGAATAATGAAGAGTTTGTGGCCCCTTTCTCTTATTTATTTGTCTTGGATTCAATTTCATGGGCTTGGGCCATTTTTTTCTTCATGGCCGACCACACCTACTCATTGGGCCTCTATTTTTTTGACTTTTTCCCTAGCCCAATTACTTTGTTAATATTTTGGGATTCATGAAACTAATTTTCAAAATTCCAATTTTGCCCTTAGCCTTCCTCGATATTTCCGCATCAATATTTTTCATGAACAACATATATATTAAATAAGATCAAAATGTTGCCTTATCTCTTATTAGTTACAATTAATTCGATTTATCCAAATATGTGAATTTACGGGATATAACATCCCCCCCCCCCCCCCCTTTAGAACATTCGTCCTCGAATGTTAAACTAGCCTTATAGGGTCCTGCAAGCATTTTGGGGGAGTTTCTTTTTATGGACGGAACATATAAACTATTTACCAATCAATATAACCAATTAAGAAATTTAGATTACCTGTAGGCATAGGAAACAAGTGAGGATAATTCTTCTTCATCTCGTCCTTCGCTTCCCAGGTCATTTCCTCTCGATTATTGTTCCGCCACAAGACTTTAACAGAGGGCACATCCTTGGTGCGCAGTCTCCTCACCTGACGATCCAAAATAGCTACAGGTTGTTCTTCGTAGGACAGCTCCTCAGTCACCTAGATATCCTCTATAGGAAATATTTTGGAAGGATCACCAATACACTTTCGGAGCATTGATACATGGAATACCGGATGTACTGCCTCCAGATCAGACGATAAGTCTAGCTCGTAGGCGACCTCGCCTATCTTTCGAATGACCTGATAAGGCCCAATATATCGCGGACTGAGCTTTCCTTTTCTGCCGAATCTCGTTACACCTTTCATTGGTGACACTTTCAGAAATACCCAGTCACCAATTTGGAACTCTAAAGGTCAACGTCGTTTATCTGCATATGATTTCTGTCGACTCTAGGCGGCTAATAACCGCTCCCGAATAAGTTTCACCTCATCGACTGCTTGTTGGATTATATATGGACCAATTAATTTAGTTTCACCCACATCGAACCAACCAATCGGAGATCTGCATTTTCTACCATATAAGGCTTCATACGGTGCTATCTGGATGCTGGAATGATAAATGTTATTATAAGCAAATTCAATAAGCGGCAAATGATCATCCCAACTACCTCTGAAATCAATAACACAGGCCCGTAGCATATCTTCCAGCGTCTGAATAGTACGCTCGGCCTGTCCGTCAGACTGAGGATGGAATGTTGTACTAAGACTCACCTGAGTCCCTAATCCGTCCTGAAATGATCTCCAGAAGTTAGCTGTAAATTGTGCACCTCTGTCGGATATAATAGATGTAGGAACTCCGTGAATCCTTAGTATCTCTTTAATATACAACTGTGCATAATCCTCAGCCGAATAAGTGGTCCTGACTGGAAGAAAATGGGCCGAATTTTTCAGCCTATCAATAATAACCCAAATAGATTCATACCTTCTTGGAGTACGCGGTAAGCCAGTAATGAAATCCATTTGATTATTTCCCATTTTCAAGCTGGAATTTCCATTTTCTGTAACAACCCATCGGGCTTCTGATGCTCGATCTTAACCTGTTGGCAATTTTGGCACTGAGCAACGAACTCTACGATATCTCTTTTCATACCATCCCACCAATATAAGCATCTGAGATCATGGTACATTTTAGTGGATCTAGGATGAACAGAATACCGAGCATAATGTGCCTCTCCCATAATCTGTCGCCGCAGCCCTGCAACGTCAGGTACACATAACCTGTCTCCATATAATAATACCCCGTTAGGTGAATTTTCGAACCGGGTCTTGTCCTTATCAAGGGCAGCATCTCTGTACTGTACCAGAATAAGATCCTCGAACTGACGTCGTTTTACCTCTTCCATAATGGACGATTCAGCATCTTCTCGGACAGAAACCCCAATATTTCCAGAGTCGGCCAAACGGACTCCAAGACTGGCTAGCTGATGAATCTCACGAACTAATTCTTTCTTCTCTGGCTGCACGTCGATCAAACTACCCATAGAATTGCGACTAAGTGCATCTGCTACAACATTAGCTTTTCCAGGATGATACAAAATGTCAACATCATAATCTTTTAGTAATTCGAGCCATCTTCTTTGTCGCAAATTCAACTCCTTTTGTTTAAAAATGTACTGAAGACTTTTGTGATCCGTATAAATATCAACATGAACCCCATATAAGTAATGCCGCCATATCTTCGAAGCATGAATTACCGCGGCTAGTTCCAGATCATGAGTAGGATAATTTCTCTCGTGCGGTCTGAGCTGCCGGGAAGCATAGGCTATAACTCGACCATGCTGCATTAATACACAACCTATCCCAATTCCAGAAGCATCACAATAGATAAATACCCATCTGACCCCTCTGGAAAAGTTAGAACTGGAGCTGTAATCAATTTTTCCTTCAGCAAATGGAAGCTGCGTTCACAAGCATCAGTCCACTGAAATGTTGCTGCCTTCTGAGTTAGCTTCGTTAATGGTGCTCCAATAGAAGCAAAATTCTCCACAAACCTCCTGTAATATCCTGCTAATCCCAGAAAACTGCGTACCTCCGTCGGTGTGGTAGGCCTAGGCCAATTCTGTACAGCCTCGATCTTCTGTGTATCGACCCGAATACCATCTGCTCCAACGATATGCCCCAAGAATGCCACTGAGGTCAACCAAAACCAAAAGTGTGCCAAGTACTGTCCTCAGATGATCTGAATTCTCCTCTGCTGATCGTGAATAAACCAGAATGTCATCAATAAATACAATCACGAACATGTCTAGAAACGGCCTGAATACCCGATTAATCAAATTCATAAACACTGCTGGAACATTAGTTAGCCCAAAAGACATCACTCTGAACTCATAATGCCCGTATCGGGTCCTGAAAGCAGTCTTCGGAATATCTGCCTCTCGTACCCGCACCTAGTGATAACCCGAGTGCAAGTATATCTTTGAAAAATATTTAGCACCCTGCAACTGGTCAAATAAATCATCAATCCGGGGAAGGGGATATTTATTCTTTATAGTCACCTTATTCAGCTGTCTGTAATCAATGCACATCCGCAGCTACCCATCTTTCTTTCTTACAATTAATACCGGTGCTCCCTAGGGTGACGCACTGGGTCTGATGAAGCCTTTTTCTAATAAGTCCTTCAGCTGCTCTTTCAATTCTGTAGGTGCCATTCTGTAAGGAGGAATAGATATAGGCTGGGTATCTGGAAATACATCTATCGTGAATCCTATCTCCCGCTCAGGTGGGAGACCTGGAAGCTCATTCGGAAATACATTCGGAAATTCATTAACAACCGGAACTGACTGGAGAGTAGGTGTTTCTGCTTTAGTATCATGCACACGGACCAAATGATAAATATACCCTTTCTGAATCATCTTCCTGTCCTTGAGGTATGAAATAAACTTACCTCTCGGCGATGCTGTATTTCCTGCCCATTCTATAACTGGTTCCCCTGGAAACTGGAAACGAACTACCTTTTTCTAGCAGTCAATATTAGCATAACAAGAGGCTAACCAATCCATACCCATGATAACATCGAATTCCACCATATCTAATTCTACCAAATCGGCCTTAGTGCAACGGCCACATATAATCACAGAACAATCCTTATATACCTGCCTCGCTATAATAAAGTCCCCGACCGGTGTAGCTACCTCGAACGGCTCTATAGTTTCAGGTGTTATCCCAATTTTACTAGCAACGAGTGGAGAAATACATGATAAAGTAGAACCTGGATCGATCAATGCATATACAGCTCGCAAAAAGACCAATAATGTACCTGTGACTACATTTGGCGACGCCTCCTGATCCTGTCGGCTAGCCAATGCATATATGCGGTTCGAGGGACCGCTGGTGCTGGTATACCCCGCCCCGCAGGGCGCATAGCTGAAGGAGTGGAAGACGAACCAGTAGCTGATCCCATTGGCTGAGCTGCACTACCAGACCCACCCGCCAACGGGCAATCTCTCATAATATGGCCCTGGCGGCCAAGAGAAAAACAGGCACCTGTAGCTCGATAGCACTCTCCTAGGTGAGACCTCCCATAATAAGAACACCGAGGCATAGGTGGCCTCGCCTGACTGGAACCTCGGCTCACCTGCGAACCTGGAGCCCTGGAGCTCTGGCCCGCTCCTGAGACTTCCCTGAATAACTGGCTGATCTAGCCCTCTTGGGTTGCCTCCTTTCACGATCTCTATCAGGCTGGCGTCCTCGGTGCCGGTCCTCAATACCCTGCGCGTAGGACTGTAACCGGGCAATGTCCATCCCAGTCTGTGACGCCATCGTCATACAGCTATCTACCAAATAATGATCCAGCCCTATCACGTACCGATACATCCGGTCAGCCATATCAGCTACTATGGTAGGTGCATATTTGGCCAGAGAATCAAACTCTAAGCTGTACTCTCGGACACTCCTGCCTCTCTGCCTCAGCTGCAAAAATCTGTCAACTCTCGCCCGCCGCAACTCTGGGGGCAAAAGGTGGCTGAGAAAAGCTCCTGTAAACCCATCCCATACAGCTGGAGGAACATCCTCGCCTCTGGACAACTCCCAAGACTCGAACCGATTAATCGCTATGTCCCGCAATCTATGTGATGCCAGCTCGACAGACTCAGTCTCAGAAGCCCTGACCAGTCTCAGTGTGCGCTGCATCTGTCGAATGAAATCCTAGGGGTCCTCTTCGGGCTTAGACCCGTAGAACTCTGGGGATTACAGGTCAAGAAATCACGGACCCTCAAACTGTTACGTCTGTCACCATCATCACCACCTAGCCCGCGTCTGCGAGCCTGTCCTACTAGTAATGTCGTCAATAACTGCACAGCCTCTCTCATCGCCCTGTCCTCCGCCCCTGGCTGGGGAGCTGGAGGCTCGGCCGCTGGAGCCTCCATAGCTAATGGTGGACCCGCTCCAGGCTCCTCTGGTGGGGGTGTAGCAGAACCCTCCGACTGGGGTGCATCTGAGCACGAGCCTGAGTGACCCTCTGTATCTGACTGGTCTCTCCTGCCACTGTTTTTCCCTTCTGGGCAGCGGTCGTCTTCTTCAGAGGCATCACTGTAAACATAACAATCGGTCAGAAAGAAATCATCCTAATAGCACAACTCTATCGCACGATCTAAGATCCAAAGAAATGTAACACCCTAAATGTCCTGTAGGCTCCTGTTTATAGATGTGGTGCACAACACACCGATAAACAAGACTCTACTAGACACGGCCTGTAGACATTCCGAGGACAAACCGCTCTGATACCACTTTTGTCACGACCCAACCCCGTGGGCCGCGACTGGTGCCCTATTTGGACACCCGAACTCATTCGCTTACCAAATCGACATATCGAAGACTTATTCAAATTTAGCATACGTTATTATTTGAACAGATACTGAAAACAGATATCATCTTAAGCGGTCACCCGTACAGAAATATAATACCAAAAACCGGTAGGCTGGCGGAATACACATCGCCCGAATACACATACATATACAAACATATGGGCCGATTTGGCCATAATAGCAAACGGGGCCGCTTAAGGCACAAATCACAAACATAATCGAACAAACATGACCCATGACCCACATATATGTCTACAGGCCTCTACAAATCATAACAAAAACTTATGACGGGACAGGGCCCCGCCGTACCCTCAAATAGTCATATATACAGAAATATGTATGACAAAAGATATGTACCAAAATATGAGCTCCGGATCAAAGGAGAACTCCAAATAGCAGAATAAGTGTCCTACACTGGCGGGTCACCAGAACGAACGTCTGTTCCTGCGGGCATGAAACGCAACCCCCGAAGAAAGGGGGTCAGTACGAAAGATGTACTGAGTATGTAAAGCATGAAATACAGTAATCCGAATCATAACTGAAGTGAAAGGTACAGAAAATGGATACATAATTTGTATATCAAAACATGTGCTGAAAATATAAATAATGCAAATAAAAAATCATGCATAGGGCTCAGGAACGTGGTCACCACTCCGACGCTGGCGCCACAACACATCATACTCCAGAAACTTTCAAATCTCCATACAATCCCCGAACATATCGTATCATCATAACATATCACAACATCAGAACACATGATATGCCATATCACATCATAATGCCGTATATAAGCGGTACCCGACCCTATGGCGAGGTCTCGGGAACCATAACACATCATACTGCCGAATATAACATAGTGCGCACGATCACAAAACTAGCCGGGGCTCCGGCGAACAATATCATAGTAGTATGCACGAGCGGAGTAGTGAGAAAATCATATGCATATAAGTACATAAGTAAATTTCAAAACTCGATGCAAATATATTTACCGACATCTGAAGTCTCAAAATAAGATTCGGGTCAATCGGAATTAGTATAAGAAAGTTACGAGCTTTGGAAGTACAGAACCTTCTGAAAAACATTTCATAAGACATACTTGGAAGTTCAAGTATCATTCATGTTAGAAAACTTTCGAACATCATTATGAATCAAATATTCATATTAGGAAACTTTCGAATAACACTATGGATCAAATCAAATGGAGACTTTGGACCATATTTACGTACCAAAATACTCATCAAAGACTTTAGTCATCTCGATTTACTTTCGAACAACATTCGGAAACATAACAACTAGAGTCTTCGAATATCACAAATATTTATCAAGCCATGTGAAACAGCTTAAGGAAGTCAAAGATGTTGGCCATCCTAGTGGCTCTAAGAGTAGGATTTTTCTTTATAAGCATACATATACATTTATGTTCATTCCAGAAGGATCATGCCAAAAGAAGGAGAGGTAGGCTTTACATACCTCGATCGCTCGCTAAACCAAATCCCGACTCAAGTCTCGGGCTCTCCAATATCTACAATAACATTATCAATTACCAAACATTAGCTACAAGTACTTAGAACTTCAATTCTAACTAGTACTTGTCTACAGACATTTCGGCAGCATCTCCCTGTAAATTCAACGTCCCTGAGAATTTAACTCGGCCAAATTCATCAACAACCATACCAACAATACCAACAACCATACCAATAATATCAAGAATCAATTTAAAGCGCATTCTAATATTAGTAACCATCAATCTCTACGTAGCATATCACATTCAATTCAACTACGTATTTTCAAGCCAATATCAACGCTCACATATTCACTACTAATCAAAGATCATTCAAACACAATTCAAGAACACTTTAAACAATTTGTACAATATTTAAACAATCCCACTAACACCATATTCTACCCGAAACTTCTACAAACGCAACGGAAATACGACGACGCATTTGCTTCTTTCAAATTCATCAACAACAACAACAATTCACACTTTAGCAACTCCACTTCCATAATTACATAAAACCATATTAAAATCACATAATTTCCTACAACAACTTACAACCAAATTTTCATGACAACTTGAACTATTAGTCTTCCATTTTCATCACAAGGGCCACAACAACTCAATTAACATACTAAATAAATTTAATTCATCTTTCTTCACTACACCACACCACACGGCCACACACACCCACACGGCTACACCCACAACACACAATTTCATACTTTTCATTCATCTCCACATACTACAACATATATATAAGTCTTCCATAATATAAAAAAGGATAGAATTCTTACCTTTTCTTCAATTTTTCACTTGCCACAAAAGGTATTTTCTTGCCTCAAACATTATACCACGTTGAAGAGGGTCTTGAATTTAGTGGGAATACTAGAAAATTATAATTTTTGGACCAAGGATTGATGGCTTAAATTTTTTTTACCTCTCTTGTTGGCCGAATTCCCTTCTTCTTCTTTTTTGCTCTCAACTTTTGTTTTGTTTTCTTGAAACTTCTTGAATAATGAAGAGTTTATGGCCCCTTCTCTTATTTATTTGTCTTGGATTTAATTTCATGGGCTTGGGCCATTTTTTTCTTCATGGCCGGCCACACCTACTCATTGGGCCTCTATTTTTTGACTTTTTCCTTAGCCCAATTACTTTGTTAATATTTTGGGATTCATGAAACTAATTTTCAAAATTCCAATTCTGCCCTTAGCCTTCTTCGATATTTCCGCATCAATATTTTTCATGAACAACATATATATTAAATAAGATCAAAATGTTGCCTTATCTCTTATTAGTCACAATTAATTCGATTTATCCAAATATGCGAAATTACGGGATATAACATATATTCCTCCAGAAGTTCGGCGAGCTAGGGCCGATAAATTCTTGAACTTGAGGCAAGGCAGTATGAGTGCCCTAGAGTATAGTCTCCGCTTTAACTCCTTGGCTAGGTATGCTTCAGCCATGGTAGCGGATATGGGTGATCGGGTACACCGATTTATGAAGGGCCTAGGGCCACACTTGATGGATAGATGCTTGACTGCGTCCCTTCCGGACGGTGTGGACATTGCACGTATTCAGGCACATGCTCAAAACTTAGAAGAAAGTCTGCAACAGCAGAGAAGTGAACGTGAGCAAGATCGGGGACATAGCAAGAGGGCTAGATCTTCGGGTCCGATGAGCGAGTTTAGAGGTGGGCACAGGCAGCAGTTTCCCAGACATTCAGGATATTCTATGACCAGTGTACCTCCCCGGTTTTCAGGCCAGAGATTTGATAGATCTGCTCGTTCGGGGCCGAGTCCGAGTTTTTCAGGGTCTCAGTTTAGAGATGATTGGGGTCAGGCAAGGCCACCCGCACTACGATGTTCCCAGTGTGGGAAGTTTCATTGGGGTCGATGCCGATTGGGTTCAGATGTTTGCTATTCATGTGGTCGACCAGGCCATATCATGCGTGATTGCCCCTCAGTACATGGTAGAGGTAGGACCCAGCCATCAGGGTCGGTAGCCGGATCTTCAGCATCTGTATGCCCTAGGGGGCCAGGTTCACATACGCCAATTGGCCATGGTAGAGGCAGAGGGAGAGTTCCCAGTTCTAGTGGTCCTCAGCACCGTATTTATGCTTTAGCTGGACGCCAAGATCTTGAGTCTTCTCCTGACGTGGTCACAGGTATATTGTCGGTATTCTCTCATGATGTATATGCTTTGATTGATCCGGGCTCCACATTATTATATGTTACTCCATATATTGCGGGTCGATTTAGAGTCGAGCCGGAGTCGATCCAACCTTTTGAGGTGTCTACACCCGTGGGTGAATCGGTAATAGCTAGCCGAGTATATAAAAATTGTTTAATTGTGATTTGTGATCGCCGTACCATGATTGACTTGCATGAGTTAGAAATGGTGTATTTTGATGTTATTATGGGCATGGATTAGTTGGCTTCTTGTTATGCCAATGTTGATTGTAGAATGAAAATGGTTCGCTTCCAATTTCCGGGAGAACCAGTGTTAGAGGGGCAAGGAAATACGGCGTCACCAAAAGGTAGGTTTATTTCCTATCTAGGAAGATGGTCACAAAAGGATGTATTTATCATCTAGTGTGAGTTCAAGATATAGAAGCTGAATCGCCAACTCTTCAGTCAGTTCCCGTAGTGAATGAATTTCCGGATGTGTCCCCGGAAGAGCTTCCAGGCCTTCCTCCCAAACGGGAGATTGCTTTTTCTATTGATGTGTTGCCAGACACGAAGCCTATAGCTATTCCTCCTTATAGAATGGCTCCCGCAGAATTGAAAGAGTTGAAGGAGCAATTGAAAGACTTGATTGATAAAGGCTTTATTAGGCCTAGTTCATCCCCGTGGGGAGCACCAGTATTATTTATCCGAAAGAAAGATGGCTCTTTGAGAATGTGCCTTGACTATCGGCAATTAAATAAGGTGACGATTAAGAATAAATATCCTCTTCCTAGGATTCATGATTTATTTGATCAATTGCAAGGTGCCAAATGGTTTTCAAAGGTTGATTTGAGGTCTGGGTATCATCAAGTGAGAGTTAGGGAGAAAGATCTCCCTAAGACATCCTTCAGAACAAGATATGGTCATTTTGAGTTCCGGGTAATGTCATTTGGGTTAACGAACGCGCCGACGGTATTTATGGATTTGATGAATAATATGTTCAGGCCCTTCCTGGATTTATTTGTGATTGTATTTATCGATGATATCTTGGTGTATTCTAGATCCGAGGCAGAACGTGCGGATCATTTACGTACTGTCCTTGGAGTCCTCCGAACTCGGGAGTTGTTTGCAAAGTTTTCCAAATGTGAGTTTTGGTTGAACTTAGTGGCATTTCTGGGGCATATTGTTGCAGCCAATGGTATTCGAGTGGATAGTCAAAAGATTGAGGCCGTGAAGACTTGGCCAAGGCCCACAACTCCTACGGAGGTTCGTAGCTTTCTGGGCTTAGCAGTTTATTACAGGAGATTTATTGAAGGCTTTTCTTCTATTTCTGCACCGCTTACAAAGTTGACTTAGAAATCGGCAAAGTTTCAATGGACAGATGCTTGTGAACGTAGTTTTCAAGAGTTAAAGGATAGATTGACTTTTGCCCCAGTTTTGACACTTCCAGAGGGATTGGAAGGATATGTTGTTTATTGCGTATGCTTCAAGGCAGTTACGGAAACATGAGCAGAATTATCCTACCCATGACCTAGAATTGGCCGCGGTGGTTTATGCATTAAAGATATGGAGACAATATCTATATGGTGTCCATGTGGATATTTATACAGATCATAAGAGCCTTAAGTATATCTTCAAGCAGAAAGATTTGAATCTGTGGCAACGACGATGGTTAGAATTGCTAAAGGATTACGACGTTGATATCTTATATCACCCTGGAAAGGCAAATGTTGTAGCTGATGCTCTTAACCGTAGATCGATGGGAAGTTTATGTGATGCACGATTAGAAAAGAGGGAAATGGCCCGTGAGCTCTACCAGTTAGCTAGCCTAGGAGTCCGAGTAGTGGACTCAGGTAGCAGAGGAACTACTATTTAGAATTCTACAGTCTCGTCGCTAGTAGCAGAAGTGAAAGAGCGACAATACGAAGATTCCATGCTAATGCAGTACAGAGATACACTCCCTCAGAAAAAGGAGTCATCATTTGACATTTCAGGAGACGGAGTTCTCCGATGTATAGGCAGATTATGTGTTCCCGATGTGGCAGATTTACGCCACCAGATATTGAGGGAAGCTCATTGTTCCCGTTATTCTGTTCACCCCGGAGCGACAAAAATGTATCATGACCTTAAGTCTATATATTGGTGGAATGGAATGAAGAAAGATATAGCGGAATTCGTAGCTCAATGTCCTAATTGTCAACAAGTGAAAATGGAGCACCAAAAGCCGGGTGGATTGTTGCAAGCTATAGAAATTCCAACTTGGAAGTGGGAAGTGATTAACATGGGCTTCATTTCAGGATTACCCCGTTCTCGACGTAAGTATGATTCCATATGGGTGATTGTGGATAGACTCACTAAGTCAGCTCATTTCTTACCGGTCAGAACGACCTATGCGGCAGAAGATTATGCAAAGCCTTACCTTAAAGAGATAGTGAGACTCCATGGTGTTCCAGAATCTATTATTTCTGATAGAGGGACTCAGTTCACGGAAAATTTTTGGAAGTCTTTCCAAGAGGGTTTAGGGACCCAAGTGAGCCTTAGCACGGCATTTCATCCACAGACCGATGGACAAGCTGAACGTACCATTCAGACTCTGGAAGATATGTTGCGAGCATGTGTGCTAGATTTTGGAGGTAGTTGGGATGATCATTTGCCACTCATTCAATTTCCTTACAACAATAGTTACCATTATAGCATTCAAATGGCACCGTATGAAGCTTTATATGGGTGAAAGTGTAGGTCCCCAATTGGGTGGTTTGAAACAGAAGAGACTAAATCTATAGGGCAAGACTTGGTCCAGCAAGCGATAGAGAAGGTCCAGCTCATCCAAGATCGGTTGTTAGCAGCCCAAAGTCGTCAAAAGTCCTATGCAGATAATCGTCGAAGAGACTTGGAGTTCAAAGTAAAAGATTGGGTATTCCTGAAAGTGTCACCTATGAAGGGTGTAATGAGATTTGGCAAAAAGGGGAAGCTTAGTCCTCGATACATTGGGCCTTATGAGATTGTGCACAAAATGGGCAAGGTGGCCTATGAATTAGATCTACATCCAGATTTAGAGTCAGTCCATCCAGTTTTCCATGTCTCGATGCTTCGGAAATGTGTAGGAGATCCTACTAAGATCGTGCCAATAAGTGATGTGCAAGTGACGGAAAAGTTGACTTATAAGGAAGTGCCTATTGCCATACTAGATAGGCAAGTACGGAGGCTTAGAAACAAAGAAGTAGCCTCAGTTAAGGTTCTATGGAGAAGCAGTAAACAAGAGGAAATGACATGGGAAGCAGAAGAAAGTATGCGATCCAGATACCCGCATCTATTTCAGCCCGTGGAAGAAATCCAAGATGAGACGTCAAGATTATAAGGTATGTATGTTTTCCTTTTATGCTTTTGGTCGTGTGTGGAAAAATGTTATTGCTATTATGTTGTGGCCCTGTGAGGCATCGATATTATGGGTTTTTGTGATAGGATGGTAGTGCCATATTATTGGGGAAACTCTAGCGAAATTTTTATAGAATTCCCGAAGGCTTTAACATTCGAGGACGAATGTTCTTAAGGGGGGGAGAATGTTACACCTCGGAAAAATCTTCCGTTGGTACGCAAGCGAACGAACTAGTAAGGAGTACGAGTATGCGATATGTTCATGAGTAAGCGATGATGTTCGACGACTCTAGATAAGATGTTAAAGATGTTAGAGATGGGGGAAGAGGATTGCCAAAAAAAGGCAAAGTATTTGATAAGTATCGGAAAGGAAATACGAGAAACGATTTAATGAGCACTTAATGATGTCTTGGAGAAGTGTGATAACGTCCCTTAGATTGGTATTGAAGTGTTGAACAAGTGTTAAGAAGGCTCCATAAGGATTGGAGATCTAACGAATCGACAAAACGGACTTCGGAACCCCTGGGAGTTATACGGCCAAACATACTGGCCGTATAATTTATACGGTCCGTATGTTTGGGACCGTATAACCAACCCAGCAAGGCAAAAGTTTCTGGACCAAATGTACGACCAAACAGACGGCCCGTACAATTTATACGGACCGTATGTTGGTCCGTATATTTGGTCGGGACAGATTTTGGCTTAATAAATGAAAGGGCCAACTTATATTTTATTTCACTTCCACTTCACACCCCTTCTCTCTAAAACATCTCTATACATATATCCCACAAGGATTCAAGGATATTTGGTGATCAACAACACAAATCAAGGGAATCAAGTGTAAGAAAACCATCAAAGATCATCCAAGGTCAAGAAATCCAAATGGAGATAAACTAGGGTTTTTGCTCAAAGTGGAGTATTATCGACTAAGGCTCGTTCCTACAACATCTAAGGTAAGATTCATGATATTCCTATGTTGTTTAAGGTATTTAAGAGTTGAAATACTTGGATGGTAGAAGGGTATGGTAAAATGGGCCATGAACATGGAAGTAGTGTCACCTTGAGAAATAGTTTGTATTGAGTTATGAATCTTGATGTATTGTGATGCAAATGTGTTATAAATGATGTTGAGAACATGAGATAAGTAATGTACGTGAATGGATATAGTCGCATGTTATAGCCATGGATATGAACAAATGAATGTGAATTGAGGAATGTGGATAGTGTGAATGATTAATGGCCATTGTTATGATATTGTGAATGTATTGTTGACGTTTGGGAGTTGATATACGTTATGGAGAAATGTCGTATAAATAGAGAAGATGCTGTCCGATTTCCTCTAGTTTTAGTCATATATGTTAACTATCGATTCTAATGATAGTATGACTTTAATGAAGGTAGAAACGCTAGCATTGGAGGAGAACGCGCAAGTGTAAAATAGTTGAACGAAAAAAGGTATGTAAGGCTAACCCTTCTTTCATAAGGCATGGTTCTTTGGTCAATCATCTAAATCTTCTACGAGCTTATGATGTTCTCCAAATGCTTGTATCTTCAAAGCTACTAAGCTTATGATTCCCGATATGCTACGATTGTACTAAATTGCTCGTATGACGAGTAGGCCTATTAAGGAAAATGTGACGAATGACGATAATAGTGATAATGATATCGATGACGATAATGATGACAATGATGATAATGATGTTAATAGAAATGATGCTTATGAGCTAGTATATGTATGTATCTATGTATGACTATTATGGAACCCCGAGCTTATGAGGTCGGGCATGATATGTAAATAAGTATGTATACGATTACGAAACGCGCGCACACTTCTGCAGATGGTACGAATAACCCTGACGCCTTGGTAGGGCCAGGTAGGTGTAACTCTGAAGCCTTGGTAGGGCCAAGTATAAGTAACCTTGAGCCTTGGTTGGCCAAGTACCTATGAAACACCGATCCTACGTGGTCGGGTATGCTATGTAAATGTTATGTATATGATATGATTATGTATACGATATGAATACGAATATGATATGACTAAGTATATGAATGTGAATAAGGGCATGTATACGAATACGAGCTCAAATATGGTACGGGTACTATTATGGAATACAGATAATGATGTATGTACACAAATACGTATTAGCAATGGAAAGTTCCTATGAAAGTCAAGTAAGTGCATATGACAATGATACTGCCATCTCCCATTCGATGCTATTTCTTATGTTGCTATTTATGCTTCTATATTGATATTGATCATGCTTTACATACTCAGTACATTATTCGTACTGATGTCCTTTTGTTTGTGGACACTGCGTCATGCCCGCAGGTGCACAGGGAGACAGGCATGATCCATAGCTGCTTTCTCAGAGATTACATAGCAGAGCTCCATATCATTCGGAGCCATAGCTTTTGGGTACTTATTCTTTTGTGTACATAATTATGGGCATAGCGGGGTCCTGTCCCGCTCATGTGATATGTTATACTCTTCTTAGAGGCTCGTAGTCATGTGTATATGGTTATACGTGTCCGGCCTTGTCGGCCTATATTTTGTATGTCTTTTGATAGCCTCGTCAGCTTATGTATATTTGATGTGGCACAGATGTCAATGATGATTTAAAGATGTTGTCGTCCAATGGGACTAGCGTGGTTGATGAAAAGAAATGTATGTTTAATCGTATGGCTCACCTAGATGTAAGTATATGTGTAAGCCAAGGGTGCCTGGGTGGGCTAGCACCGGGTGCTTGTCGCGGCCCTCTAGACGGGTTGTGACACCGATCAAATAGTCAATGTTGCGGAACGTACAACCTAATCCCAGTCAGTGTTCCGGTACGTACAGCCCGATCCAAGTTAGTGTTGCGGCGCGCAACCAATCCCAATACTTGTATAAATGAGTGTATGCATGATAACAATCCCAACAAGAATATAAGAATCAATCGTGCCACACATGGACATATATCTCAATCACAATGCAAATATTATAACCTTATTTTCCTTACCAACAACCTCAACAATGGTAAATATGCTCTCCGAATCATAAGGCAATCATTAAGCATCAATTTAGAATCAATCACGTGGCAACAAGACAACAAATTAGAATAAGGCAACAACTCAATAGAACACAATAAGGTCTACATGCTTTATCTAACAATCACTAACTCTACATATGATTCGCTAACCGAAGTCTAACAAAAAAGGTAAGTCGTAACCTACCTGGAAAGCCGAATAGTAGCCACGAATTGTCAAGCCTTAGCCTATCCCTTTCTCTGGGCCTCCAAATACTAAAAGTCTAACCATATTCGAGTTCTATATTAGAAATCAAGAAGAATAATACCCATATTGCTATACTTCTAGCTTAGGTCAAATTCCAACTCATGGAATTGGGAAAATGGACCCACAAAGGTAAAATGGAAAATTGGAAGGTGAAATACGATATTCATGCCCTAGATGATCAAACCCACTATTGAATTGCTAAATCAACTCAAGATTAAGCCTAATTCAGATTTAAAGTGACAACCCCAATTTTGGGTAAGAACCCTAACTTTTCAATCCTCAAATTAATCACCAATAATGGAAGAAATAAGCTTAACAACAATGAATTCATCAAATTCTATGATTATATTAGTCAATTTCATCAACAATCTTCATTTAGGAAGTCTAGAACCCATTTTAAAAATCTATCATAAGACTCGTCTTCTCCACTTTGATTCTAGTGATTCTAAGCATGGATTAAGGATTTAGGAAGGTAAATGATGAAGTCTAGGGTCAAAGATATTACCTCCAAGAAGATTTAGTCCAAAAGCTATTCAATTTGCCCAAAGTGTGCTTATTGAGTGATGAAGGAAAATGATAGGGTTCAAGGGTTTTAACTTAAGAAAGAAGTAAATAATCTGCCCGTCATCCACTGCAGCGGTTAGATTACCTGCTGCAGCGGGCATGCGGCAACGCCTCTTGGCCCGCTGTGGTGACCAACACCAACAACTCGACAAACCGCTACGGCGGCTCCCAATCCGCTATCGCGAGTCCGTCTTAGCGGATATCTGTCCACTGAGGCGACTCATCACAAAACCTTATCACCGCTACAGCGGTCAGTCCCACGCTACAGCGGGGCCGCTATCGCGAGTTTGGTGCCGCTGTAGAGGATACTATACACAATAAAATTTTAGTTTTTGACAAGTCTCAACTTGTAATCCGACTATCACCTGAGGCCCCACAGATACAAAACAAAAATGCAAACACACATAAAAATGTGTTATGAACTCATTCGTGGCCTTATAATTTTCGACGGAGGTCTATTTGACCCAAATGGACTAATGCCAAGTTTCCAACCCAAGTCCCAAACTGATAACAAGTGTCCTGACCAAAACTGAACATCCTACCGAGTGATAAACGGTCATCCGGACCTCTCGAAATTGACGGAATTCTGAAAAGATCTGTTTACCCAAATGTCAACTTTGAGTCAAACATATCTCACTTTAAGGCTCAAACTTCCAAAAGTCATACTAAAACTCGCTCGATGACCTCGGAACATGGTCAACAGGGGTAAAAGGGTCAATAGTTTTATAACGACTGATCAGGTCGTTACATTAGATAGCAATTAAACAATTTCTCATCCTCGAGGGACAAGGAATAGATATGGGGGAAAACTAACTGAGTCAGCAAACATCTGCGGATATCTCTCGAGCATATTAGACTCGGTCTCCTAAGTATCCTCCTCAGCAGGACGATGCTTCTATTGAACCATAACGGAAGTAATATACTTAGACCTCAGCTTCCTAATCTGCCTATCCATAATCACTATAGGCTCCTCCTCGCGACACAGATTCTCATCAAGCAACACAGAATCCCAACGAATGATATAAGAACCATCAGAATGGTAATTTTTCAACATGGACACATGGAAAATTAAATTAACACCTATCAAGCCCTGTGGCAAAGCCAACTCATAAGCAACTTCTCCAACTCGATGGAGAACCTCAAATGGGCCAAGGTACCTTGGGATCAACTTTCCCCTCTTCCTAAATTGGATAACACCCTTCATGGGTGAAATCTTTGGAAGAGCCTTCTCGCCCTCCATAAACTCTAAGTCCCGAACCTTCCGGACCGCATACATCTTCTGTCGACTCTACGCTACTAGAAGTTGTTCCTAAATAAGTTTCACCTTGTCCATGGACTCTCTCAACAAATCCATGCCCCACAGGCGCACCTTAAATGCATCAAGCCATCCAATAGGAGAACGACACCTGCTACCATACAAAGCCTCAAACGATGCCATATCGATCCTGGAATGATAACTATTGTTATTTGCAAACTCTGCACTAAGGTCCAACTGAGTACCCAACATATCCTCGAGCACCTGGATAGTCCTCTCGGATTTACCATCAGTCTGGGGATGAAAATCTGTACTAAGGTCCAACTGAGTACCCAACTCTGCCCGGAAAGCCCTCCAGAAGTTGGAAGCAAACTAGGGACCTCGATCCGAGATGATACAAATAGGGACCCCGTGCAATTGTACTGTTACACCTCGAAAAATTTCGCGTTACTCAAGCTATAGACGGCTTAGTATGACCCAAGGGAGAGTAAAGTTATACAAGGATTAGGGATAAAGATTATATTATGTGAGTATAAGGATAACATATATATGACATTTGGAGACCGTATGGTATAAAACAGTTAATACGTTACTTGATGAATAGCCCTCGTAACTGTAAGTTAAGGTAGGGCCCACATGCCAGGGACATGTGAAAATTTATATAAGTAGTACATGGGAAGTTGAGCAAGTCTTAAGAAAGACCCTTAAGCCAAATATTGGCATAAGCCCTCCAAAAGGATGATTTAATGATACATTTTCGGATGATCTGACTTAAAGAGGCCAAAACACCATTATACGTTTGGAATTATGTAACACACCACAAGTATAAGTTGTAGATAATTAAAATACCTTTCCAACCATAGGTCGTGGGACCTCATACAATACCGAGATCAACAGTTATGACCTTTTTACTGATCGAACACGCAAGCAGTAAAATAAGCCTGCGCGAACGCGCCCAAAGCCCACGTGAACGAACTGAGGAAATTTTAAGTCGGTTTGGGCAGTTTCTGGAAATCTATTTAAGGCGGGCTTTACCCCCTTTCTTCATCCAAACACAAAAAAAAACCCCCCAAATATTTTGAAAATTCCCTACAAGTTCCAAACCCCAAACTTTAGCCAAAATCTAGTATAAACCCCGGATTCAGGTTCCGACGGCGTATAGTTGCGATTGTAATATCGTATTGCGGTGAATTTCGGCTAGAATTCAAGGTGAATATTGAAGATATCATAGTTTTAGCGGGATTGAGGTATGAATCTTCCTTTGTTGGTATTGATTTAAGTTTAATCACGGAGATAAAGTTATTATATAGTTGTATAGCGAATTTGTTGGTTCAAAATTTGGATAAGAATCGTGTGGGATGTTGTCACGACCCGTCTAGAGGGCCGCGACGAGCACCCGGTGCTAGCCCACCCGGGCGCCCCTTATTTCACACTTATGCTTACATCTAAGTGAGCCACATAATTAAACGCATAATTTTACTCATTCAACATGCTAGACCCATTGGACAACAATGCCTTTAAATCATATTTGGCATCTAGGCCATGTTAAATGTACATAGGTCGACAAAGCTACCAAAAGATATACAAAATATAGACCGACAAGGCCGGACATGTCTAACCATATACACGTTACTACGAGCCTCTAAGAAGAGTATAACATATCACTTGAGCGGGACAGGGCCCCGCTATGCCCATAATTATATACACAAAAGAATAAGTACCCAAAAGCTATGGCTGCGAATGAAATGGAGCTCTGCTATGTAATCTCTGAGAAAGCAGCTATGGATCAAGCCTGTCTTCCTGTGCACCTGCGGGCATGACGCAGCGTCCACTGAGTATGTAAAGCATGATCAACATCAATATAGAAGCATAAATAGCAACATAAGAAATATCATAGAATGGGAGATGGCAGTATCATCGTCATATGCACTTACTTGCCTTTCATAGGAACTTTCCATTTCTAATACGTATTTGTGTACGTACATCATTGTTCGTATTCCACAATAGTACTCGTACCATATTTGTGCTTGTATTCGTAAACATGCCTTTATTCACATTCATACACATAGTTATATCATATCATATACATAACATACCCGACCACGTAGGGTCGGTGTTTCATAAATATCTTTCTATAACATACCCGGCCATGTAGGTTCGGTGTTTCACGTACCCGACCATATATAGGCTCGGTGATCATACATACCTGGCCAACCAAGGCTCAGTGTTACATGTACCTGGCCCTACCAAGGCTCAGTGTTTTCCATACCCAACTGCAGTGGTGTGCGAGCGTTACATAAACATACATACATAGACATCTATACATATACTACCCGGCCATATAAGCTTGGTGTTTCATAGTACCATACAAGGGCATACATACATCTAGCTCATAAGTATATTTACTATTATCATTACTATCCTCATCGTCATTGTTATCATTATTGCTATTATCATCATTCATCACGCTTATCTTTATAGGCTTACTCGTCATACGAGGAACTTGGTACAATCGTAGCACATCAAGAATCGTGAGCTTAATAGCTCGGAAGATCGAATCATTTATGAGACATCATAGACTTATGGAATATTTAGATGTTTGGCCCAAGAACCATGCCTTATGAAAGAAGGGTTAGCCTTACATACCTTTCCGTTCAACTATTTTACACTTGCGCGTTCTCCTCCAATGCTAGCGTTTCTACCTTCACTAAAGTCATACTACCATTAGAATCGATAGCTAGCATATATGACTAAAGCTAAAGAAAATCGGACAGCATCTCCTCTATTTATACGACATTTCCTCCATAACATATATCAACTCCCAAACATCAATAAAACATTCACAATACCATAACAATAGTCATTACTCATTCACATTATCCATATTTCTAGACTTACATTCAAATCATCTATATCCATGGCCATAACACACAACGACTTCCATTCAGTTACATTGCTCATCTCATGTTCTCAACATCATTTATAACGCATTTACATCACAATACATCAAGGCCCATAACTCAATTCAAACCATTTCTCAAAATGACACTATTCCATATTCATGACCCCTTTTACCATACCCTTCTACAATCCAAGTATTTCAACTCTTAAATACCTTAAACAACATATAAATATCATGAATCTTACCTTAGATGTTGTAGGAACACGTTTAGTTGATAATAATCCACTTGAACAAAACCCTAGTTTATCTCCATGAGATTTCTTGACTTGAATGACCTTTAATGGGTTTGCTTGCACTTGATTCACTTGTTTAATGTTGTTGATCACCAAATACCCTTGAATTCTTGTGGAATATATGTGGAGAGATGTTTTAGAGAGAAGGGGTGGCAAGGGAAATGAAATGAAATATAACTTGGCCTTTTCATTTATTGAGCCAAAAGCTGCCCCGACCAAATATACGGACCAACATACGGTCCGTATATATTGTACGAGCCATATGTTTGGTCGTACATTTGGTCCAGAGACTTGATCCATTCTGGGCTGATTATACGGTCCCAAACATACGGACCGTATAATTTATACGGCCAATATGTTTGGCCGTATAATCCCCAGTGATCCCGAAATTCGTTTCGTCGATTCGTTTGATCTCCAATCCTTGTGTAACCTTCTTAACACTTGCTCAACACTTCAATACCAATCTAAGGGACGTTATCACACTTCTCCAAGACATCATTAAGTTCTCATTAACTCATTACTCACATTTCCTTTCCAATACTTATCAAATGCGTTGCCTTATCTTAGCCAACTATCTCGTCTTACATCGGATGCCTTTGAAATCTCACTTAGGGTCATCAAATTCCATTTCTTACTCATGGAAATATAGTATACTTGCACTCCTAACAAGTTCATTCTCTTGCGTACCAACGGAGGATTTTCCGAGGTGTAACATTCTTCCCCCCTTAAGAACATGCGTCCTCGAATGTTGAAGTGTTCGGGAATTCTATAAAAATTTCGCCAGAGTTGCCCCTATAATATGGCACTACCATCCTGTCACAACAACCCATAATATCGATGCCTCACAGGGCCACAACACAATAGCATACAAATTTGGCCACACACGACCCAATAAAAGCATAAAAGGAAAACATACATACCTTACAATCTTGACGTCTCATCTTGGATTTCTTCCACGGGCTGAAATAGATGCGGGTATCTGGATCGCATGCTTTCTTCCGCTTCCCATGTCATTTCCTCTCGTTTACTGCTCCTCCATAGAACCTTAACTGAGGCTACTTCTTTGTTTCAAAGCGTCCGTACTTGCCTATCTAGTATGGCAATGGGCACTTCTTCATAAGTCATATTTTTTGTCACTTGCACATCACTTATTGGCACGATCTTAGTAGGATCTCCTACACATTTCTGAAGCATCGAGACATAGAAAAATGGATGGACTGACTCCAAATCCGGAGGTAGATCTAATTCATAGGCCACTTTGCCCACTTTGCGCACGATCTCATAAGGCCCAATGTACCGGGGACTAAGCTTCCCCTTTTTGCCAAATCTCATTACACCCTTCATAGGCGACACTTACAAGAATACCCAATCTTTCACTTTGAACTCCAAGTCTCTTCGACGATTATCCGCATAGGACTTTTGACGACTTTGGGCTGCTAACAACCGATCTTGGATGAGCTCAACTTTCTCTATAGCTTGCTGGACCAAGTCTGGCCCTATCAATTTAGTCTCTCCTGTTTCAAAGCACCCAATTGGGGATCTACACTTTCGCCCATATAAAGATTCATACGGTGCCATTTGAATGCTAGCATGATAACTATTATTGTAAGCAAATTCAATGAGTGACAAATGGTCATCCCAATTTCCTCCAAAATCTAGCATACATGCCCGTAACATATCTTCAAGAGTCTGAATGGTACGTTCAGCTTGTCCATCAGTCTGTGGATGAAACGCCTTGCTAAGGCTCACTTGGGTCCCCAGACCCTCTTGGAAATACTTCCAAAAATTAGCTGTAAACTGAGTCCCTCTGTCTGAGATAATAGATATTGGAACACCATGGAGCCTCACTATCTCTTTAAGATAAAGCTTTGCATAATGTTCTGCCACATAGGTCATTCTGACTGGTAAGAAATGAGCTGACTTCGTGAGCCTATCCACAATCACCCATATAGAGTCATGCTTACATCTAGAACGAGGTAAGCCTGAAATGAAATCCATGTTAATCACTTCCCACTTCCAAGTTGGGATTTCTATAGCTTGCAACAATCCACCCGACTTTTGATGCTCGATTTTCACTTGCTGACAGTTAGGACATTGAGCTACGAATTCCGCTATATCTTTCTTCATTCCATTCCACCAATATATAGACTTAAGATCATGATACATTTTCATCGCTCCGAGGTGAACAAAATAATGGGAACAATGAACTTCTCTCAATATTTGGTGGCATAAATCTGCCACATCGGGGACACATATCTGCCTCGGCATCGGAGAACTCCGTCTCCTGAAATATCAAAGGGCGACTCCTTTTTCTGAGGGAGGGAATCTCTGTACTGCATTAGCATGGGATCTTCATATTGTCGCTTCTTCACTTCTGCTACTAGCAACGAGACTGCAGAATTCTGAATAGTAGTCCCCTTGCTACCTGAGTCCACTACTCGGACCCCTAGGCTAGTTAGCTGTTGGAGCTCACGGGTCATTTATCTCTTCTCTGGTCGTACATCACATAAACTTCCCATCGATCTATGGCTAAGAGCTTCAGCCACAACATTTGCCTTTCCGGGGTGATACAAGATATCAACATCATAGTATTTTAACAATTCCAACCATCGTCGTTGCCGCAAATTTAACTCTTTCTACTTGAAGATATACTGAAGGCTCTTATGATCCATATAAATATCCACATGGACACCATATAAATAATGTCTCCATATTTTTAATGCATGAACCACTGCGGCCAATTCTAAATCATGGGTAGGATAATTCAGCTCATGCTTCCGCAATTGCCTTGAAGCATACGCAATCACTTTACCATGTTGCATCAATACACAGCCTAGCCCAACACCTGAAGCATCACAATAGACAACATATCCTTCCAATCCCACTGAAGTGTCAAAACTGGGGCAGAAGCCAATCTACCCTTTAACTCTTGAAAACTACGTTCACAAGCATATGTCCATTAAAACTTTGTCGATTTCTGGGTCAACTTTGTGAGCGGTGCAGAAATAGAAGAAAAGCCTTCAACAAACCTCCTATAATAACCTGCTAAGCCCAGAAAACTACGAACCTCCGTAGGAGTTGTGGGCCTTGGCCAAGTTTTCACTGCCTCAATCTTTTGATTATCCACTCGAATACCATCGGCTGCAACAATATGCCCCAGAAATGCCACTAAGTTCAACCAAAACTCACATTTAGAAAATTTTGCAAACAATTCTCCAGCTCGAAGAACTCCAAGGACAGTATGCAAATGATCCGCATGTTCTGCCTCGGATCTAGAATACACCAAGATATCATCGATAAATACGATCACAAATAAATCCAGGAAGGGCCTGAACACATTATTCATCAAATCCATAAATACCGTCGGCGCATTGGTTAGCCCAAATGACATTACTCGGAACTCAAAATGACCATATCTTGTTCTGAAGGCTGTCTTAGGGATATCTGTCTCCCTCACTCTTACTTGATGATACCCGGACCTCAAATCAATCTTTGAAAATTATCTGGCACCTTGCAATTGATCAAATAAGTCATCAATCCTCAGAAGAGGATATTTATTCTTAATCGTCACTTTATTCAATTGCCGGTAATCAATGCACATTTTCAAGGAGCCACATTTCTTTCGGACAAACAATACGGGTGCTCCCCACGGGGATGAACCAGGCCTAATAAAGCCTTTATCAAGCAAGTCTTTCAATTTCTCCTTCAACTCTTTCAATTCTGCAGGTGCCATTCTATAGGGAGGGATAGATATAGGCTTAGTGCCTGGCAACAGATCAATGGCAAAATCAATCTCCCGCTCGGGAGGAAGGCCTGGAAGCTCTTCCGGAAACACATCCGAAAATTCAATCACTACAAGAACTGACTGAAGAGTCGGCGATTCAGCTTCTAAATCTTGAACCCGAACTAGATGATAAATGCAACCTTTCGTAATCATTTTTCTTGCCTTTAGATAAGAAATAAACGTACCTTTTGGTGACGCCATATTCCCTTTCCATTCTAAAACTGGTTCTCCCGGAAATTGGAAACGAACCATTTTCATTCTACAATCAACATTGGCATAGCAAGAAACCAACCAATCCATGCCCATAATAACATCAAAATCCACCATTTCTAACTCATGCAAGTCAATCATGGTACGACGATCACAAATCATAATTACACAATTTCTATATACTCGGCTAGCTATTACCAATTCACCCACGGGTGTAGACACCTCAAAAGGTTCGATCGACTCCGGTTCGACTCTAAATTGACCCGCAATATAAGGGGTAACATATGACAATGTGGAGCCCAGATCAGTCAAAGCATATACATCATGAGAGAATACCGATAATATACCTGTAACCACGTCAGGAGAAGACTCAAGATCTTGGCGTCCAGCAAAAGCATAAACACGGTGCTGAGGACCACTAGAACTGGGAACTCTCCCTCTGCCTCTACCATGGCCGACTGGCGCATGTGAACCTGGCCCCATAGGGCGTACAGATGCTGAAGATCCAGCTACCGACCCTGCAGGCTGGGTCCTACCTCTACTATGAACTGAGGGGTAATCACGCATGATATGGCCTGGTCAACCACATGAATAGCAACTATCTGAACCTGATCGGCATTGACCCCAATGCAACTTCCCACACTGGGAACACCGTGGCACGGGTGGCCTCGCTTGACCCAAATCACCTCTAAACTGGGACCTTGAAAAACTCAGACTCGGCCCTGAACGAGCAGATCTATCAAATCTCTGGCCTGAAAATCGTGAGGGTGCACTGGCCATGGAATAGCCTGAATGTCTAGCGAACTGCTGCCTGTGCCCACCTCTAAACTCGCTCGTCGGACCCAAAGATCTAGCCCTCTTGCAATGTCGTCCCCTATTTTGCTCTCGTTCACTTCTCTCCTGTTGCAAGCTTTCTTCTAAGTTCTGAGCATGGGCCTGAATACGCGCAATATCCATACCGTCCTGAAGGGACGCAGTCAGGCATCTATCCATCAAGTGTTGCCCTAGGCCTTTCGCAAATCGGTGCACTCGGTCACCCATGTCCGCTACCATGGCCGAAGCATACCTAGCCAAGGAATTGAAGCAGAGACTATACTCTAGAGCACTCATACTACCTTGCCTCAAATTTAAGAAGTTATCGGCTCTAGCTCGCCGAACTTCCAGAGGCATATAGTGTCGGAGAAAAGCATCAACAAACTCTTGCCATACCGGGGGAGGTGCATTGGCTCCCCGTGAAGCCATCCAAATCGTATACCATTGGATCGAGACATCTCTCAATCTATATGATGCTAGCTCCACCGATTCGGTGTCCGAAGTATGTATCAATCGAAGCGTCCTCAACATACCATCAATGAAATCCTGAGAGTCCTCTTCCAGCTTTGACCCAAAGAATTTCGGAGGGTTCAAAGTAATGAAGTCACGGGCCCTTGCACTAACAACCCTATCACCTTGCCCTGAACTTTGCCTCTGAGTCTGGGCCACAATCAATTGAGTCAGCAAATTAATGGCCTCTTTCACATCTTGGCCCGAAGCATCCGGTGGAGGAGCCGGAGGTGCTGGAGCTGGGGCTAAGGCTCCCTCACGCTCCTAAGTAATAGGCACTGTCTGGGAGCACTGAGATTGAGCCACACTCTGGGACTCACTTTCCTCTACTACCGATGGCGGTGCTCTTTCAGCCCGCTTTCCTGCCACCGTCTTGCCCTTTTGGGCTGCTGTAGCCTTTCTCTTTACAAGCATTTCTGAAATACACAACACACGGTTAATGAACAATAATTTCTTATATCATAGCTCTATCGCATGATTCTTATGAATAAAGAAGGTCAAGCATTCCTATAATGTCCGCAGTTTCTAGTTTATAAGTGTGGCGCGCAACACACCCATAACCAAGACTCTACTAGACACGGCTCGTAGACACGGCTCGTAGACACACCCTAGGACTGAACTGCTCTGATACCACTTTTGTCATGACCCGTCTAGAGGGCCGCGATGAGCACCCGGTGCTAGCCCACCCGGGCGCCCCTTATCTCACACTTATGCTTACATCTAAGTGAGCCACATAATTAAACGCATAATTCTACTCATTCATCATGCAAGACCCATTGGACAACAATGCCTTTAAATCATATTTGGCATCTAGGCCATGTCAAATGTACATAGGCCGACAAGGCTACCAAAAGATATACAAAATATAGGCCGACAAGGCCGGACATGTCTAACCATATACACGTGACTACGAGCCTCTAAGAAGAGTATAACATATCACTTGAGCGGGACAGGGCCCCGCAATGCCCATAATTATATACACAAAAGAATAAGTACCCAAAAGCTATGGCTCCGTATGAAATGGAGCTCTACTAAGTAATCTCTGAGAAAGTAGCTATGGATCAAGCCTGTCTCCCTGTGCACCTGCGGGCATGACGCAGCGTCCACAAACAAAAGGACGTCAGTACGAAGAATTTACGGAGTATGTAAAGCATGATCAACATCAATATAGAAGCATAAATAGCAATATAAGAAATAGCATAGAATGGGAGATGGCAGTATCATCGTCATAGGCACTTACTTGCCTTTCATAGGAACTTTCCATTTCTAATACGTATTTGTGTACATACATCATTGTTCGTATTCCACAATAGTACTCGTACCATATTTGTGCTCGTATTCGTAAACATGCCCTTATTCACATTCATACACATAGTTATATCATATCATATACATAACATACCCGACTACGTAGGATCGGTGTTTCATACATATCCTTATATAACATACCCGACCATGTAGGTTCGGTGTTTCACGTACCCGACCATATATAGGCTCGGTGATCATACATACCTGGCCAACCAAGGCTCAGTGTTACATGTACCTGGCCCTACCAAGGCTCAGTGTTGTCCATACCCAACTGCAGTGGTGTGCGCGCGTTACGTAAACATACATACATATACATCTATACATATACTACCCGGCCATATAAGCTCGGTGTTGAATAGTAGCCATACAAGGGCATACATACATCTAGCTCATAATCATCTTTACTATTATCATTACTATCCTCATCGTCATCGTTATTATTATTGCTATTATAATCATTGATCACACATATCTTTATAGGCTTACTCGTCATACGAGGAACATGGTACAATCGTAGCACATCAAGTATCGTGAGCTTAATAGCTTGGAAGATCGAATCATTTATGAGACATCATAGACTTATAGAATATTTAGATGTTTGGCCCAAGAACCATGCCTTATGAAAGAAGGGTTAGCCTTACATACCTTTCCGTTCAACTATTTTACACTTGCGCGTTCTCCTCCAATGCTAGCGTTTCTACCTTCATTCAAGTCATACTACCATTAGAATTGATAGCTAGCATATATGACTAAAGCTAGAGAAAATCGGACAGCATCTCCTCTATTTATACGACATTTCCTCCAGTATGTTTGGCCGTATAATCCCCAGTGATCCCGAAATTCGTTTCGTCGATTTGTTTGATCTCCAATCCTTGTGGAACCTTCTTAACACTTGTTCAACACTTCAATACCAATCTAAGGGATGTTAGCACACTTCTCCAAGACATCATTAAGTTCTCATTAACTTATTACTCACATTTCCTTTCCAATACTTATCAAATACTTTGCCTTATCTTAGCCAACTTTCTCTTCTTACATCAGATGCCTTTGAAATCTCACTTAGGGTCATCAAATGCCATTTCTTACTCATGGAAATATTGTATACTTGCACTCCTAACTAGTTCATTCACTTGCATACCAACGGAGGATTTTTCGAGGTGTAACAGATGTTTTACGAAATATTTTTGTATTCAGGATAATGTTATTGATATTGTTGTTATTGTGTTGGTTGTTGAAATTGTGATTTCGGTCTAGGGATAAAATCAGGGGAGATGCTGCCCTAATTTTGACAGATTCTAAAGGAGTTTGGTTTAAGGACTTGAGATAGGCATATGACGATAAGTCTAACGGCAGTATAATTTATCCTGAATGTAGAATTGTAAGTTTGGGAGAATAAGCGTTAATTCGTAGGAGATCAATCAGGTACGTTAAGGTTGTTCCTTCTTTTCTTGGCATGTTTCCATATATATTAAGAGCGTGATAAACCTTATGACTTGAGATTTGTCAAAGTAGAGCTTGTCATATTGTGGTCTAGTTTTCGAGTGTATTCTTTCTGAGAGGTCACATCCCCTTCCTATGACCTGGAGTTCATAGAGAGATAAAAGAGACATGTTACAGAGTCGGTACTTTTCAGCACATGCATGATATACATATATTTACATTTTAGATTACCTAGCCTATGAGCCACAGAGTTATTACTTGGCCTATGAGCCACGACATTATTACCTGGTTAATAAGCCACAGAGTTATTACCTGGCCTATGAGCTACGGAGTTATTACCTGACCTACGGGTCATGGAGTTGATTATACCTGGCCTATGAGTCATGGAGTTATCTATGCCTGACCCTCAGGTCATGGATTTATACCTATAGAGTTATGTTATCTTGCCTCAGAAGTACGGTAACCTAGGTGGAGTACTTCAAGATGTTTTCTTGAAATATCTAAAGTATAAATTGTTACTTTATTTCAGCTGTTATCTTGTCTTACATATTCGGTACATTATTTGTATTGATGTCCCTTTGTCTGGGGGCACTGCTTCCGAGTAGGAGTAATTATATATATGCTGATCGGTGAGCTCCTTTTCTGTTCGGAGTTGCCAGGTCCTTTGGAGTTTTTCCTTTTGATTCCAGATTGTATGGTACAGTCACACATCTCCCTGGAGGTTTGTAGTCGAGTCCCGTAAATTGTATGTTATTGTGAAAGCCTTGTCGGTTTGTATATGTATGTTGGATGCTATTGGTTTTGTACGATTAAAGCAGCCTCCTCGACTTGCTCAGTTATATATGTATACATTGTGGGTGTGCGCCTAGTTCAGATAAGATGGTTAGTGTTTTTATGTATCTCCATATTACACCTTATTCGTTTAAGTTGGGGTTCACTCCCCAGAGTAGTTTCAGATTTAGAGTGGTTCGCTCGAGCCTAGCTTGGCTTCGGGTGCCAGTCACGTCACTCTAGAATTGGGGCGTGACAAACTTGGTATCAGAGCAGGTCTGTACAAGGGAGTCTACATGCCGTGTCTAGTAGAGTCTTATTTATAGGTGTGTTGTGCACCACATCATATAAACGGGAAGTTACAGGGCATTTAGGAATTGGTTACCCTTCTTCCAGATCTAAATCGTGCTGCAGAGCCAAGTCATAGGAGATTTGAGTTGAGATTTGAGTTAAACTTACTCTTCCATATTTGTACACAGCTATGCTGGTGACTAGGAAGACGGTGGCTAACCAGAGAGGTGATACAGCGGCTGGTGAGGGGAGCAGTAGGGCACACCCGACCGCTGAGGCCCGACCTGAAGGCCAAGGTGAGACCCTATCCCTGCCATCATCGATGACCCCACCGCTTGAGGAGCCCCCGAGGGAGGTAGTACCTCCAGTTCCCCCTCCTGCACCGACAGACCAGGATCTTAGGAAGGCGGTGCACTTTTTGACCCAGATTGTGACGACGCTAAGGCAGCCGAGAGCACCTGCTGGAGCGATGGCCGCTGATGTGTCCCAAAGTTTGAGGGTTCGTGAGTTTTTAGCACAGGGCACTCAGGGATTAAGCGGGATAAGAATCCACAGAACTTTGTCAATAAGCTTCAGCTTATTTTCAAGGTTATGCATGCTACCAAGACCGAGCCAGCAGAATTAGTGGCTTTCAGGCTTGGCGATATAGCGGTCTTATAGTATGAGAGGTGAGAGCATGCTAGGGGTCCTGAGGCACCTCCAGTGTATTGGTCTGAGTTTTCACAGGCTTTCTTGATCATTATTTACCATTAGAGGTACGAGAGGCAAGGTTAGATCAGTTCTTGACGGTGCAGCAAGGTAGTTCCAACATCCGAGATTATTGCCTCTGATTTGATTCTTTGGCAAGATATGCTCCATCCTTCTTTGACTCTTCGAGGGCCAGGATCCACAGGTTCATATCAGTTTACACCCCGACTATGTGGAGTCTTGTACTACTGCGGTGGTGAATGATAATATGGACCTTGCTCGTATCCAGGCATTTGTACAAAATTTCGAGAACCAAAGACTTCAGCGGCGGGTGGCTGAGACCATGGACAGGGAGTATCATAAAAGGGCTAGGACTACTGGTCAGCGGGAAGAGAGTAGGGGGAGTTTTAGACCACAGCACCAGGGCAGGCCATTTAGGCTACCATCAGCTCAGACTCAAGGATACAAATCAAGGTATTATATTCCATCTGGACTAGGTGAAGGCTCCCGTATGTCAGGGTCGCAGCAGCAGAGGAGTTCGGGATGGAGCAGACCAGTGCCACAGGTATGTTGTAATTGTGGTAGAGCGCATCGCGGACGTTGTCAGTTTGGGTCGAATGCTTGCTTTGGTTGTGGTAGCCCGGATCACTTGGTGCGAGACTATCCGCATAAGGGACCGGGTGGTATGGCGCAGTCGAAAGGGTCTATAGCAGGATCATCATCATCCGTGCGTCCTTCTGGGCGCGGCTCTCAGTCTTCAGCAGGTAGAGGCAGAGGTAGGGGCGGAGCTTCTAGTGTAGGCGGTGCCCAAAATCGCATCTATACGTTGGCAGGTCGTCAAGACTTGGAATCCTCACCAGATGTTGTGACAGGTACATTAATAGTCTGTTCATATAACATTTATGCGTTAATAGATTCGGGGTCCAATTTTTCCTATGTCACTCCATTTATTGCGAGAAAATTCGGTATAGTGCCAAAATTGTTGAATGAACCTTTTTTCGTGTCTACACCTGTTGGTGAGCTTGTTATTGCTAGAAAGATTTATCATGGTTGTTCTGTAGTTGTTTGTGGTCGACAGACCATAGCAGATCTTATATAGTTACAGATGGTCAACTTTGACGTCATTATGGGAATGGATTGGTTAGCTTCCATTTATGCTAGTGTGGAGTGTTGAATGAAAACTGTTACGTTCCACTTTCCGGGGGAGACAGCTTTGGAGCAGAAGGGCAATACGGCTTCGCCGAAAGGTAGATTCATTTCCTATCTCAAGGCCTAGAAGATGATTTCGAAGGGATGCATATAGCATATGTTCGAGTCCAGGGTACAGAAGTAAAACCGCCAACTCCTCAGTCCATTCATGTAGTTAATGAGTTCCCAGGTGTGTTTCCAGATGAGCTTCCAGGTTTTCCGCCGGAGCGAGAAATTGACTTCGCTATAGATGTACTATCGGATACTTAGCCGATATCCATCCCTCCTTATAGGATGGCCCCTGGTGAGTTGAAGGAGCTGAAAGAACAGTTGAAGGATCTATTGAAGAAGCGCTTTATCAGACCTAGTACATCACCGTGGAGAGCTCCAGTTTTGTTCGTAAGAAAGAAGGAAGGTTCGCTACAGATATGTATCGACTATAGATAGTTGAATAAGGTGACAATTAAGAATAAGTACCCACTTCTGAGGATAGATGATTTATTTGATCAATTGCATGGTGCTAGATATTTCTTCAAGATAGACTTGAGATCGGGATACCACCACGTCAGGATCAGAGGGAAGGACATTCCGAAGACAACATTTAGGACTAGATATGGTCATTTCGAGTTCCTTGTTATGTCTTTTGAGTTGGCTAACGCTCCAGCTATATTCATGGACCTGATGAATCGTGTATTCAGACCCTTCCAGGACTTATTCGTGATCATGTTTATCGATGACATTCTGGTTTATTCTTGATCGGAGATTGAGCATGCATATCATATGCGTGCGGTACTCAGAGTCCTTCAGAGGTAGATGTTGTATGCAAAATTCTCTAAATGTGAATTTTTGCTAAACTCTTTGGCCTTTCTAAGCCATATTGTTTCAGACAAGGGCATCAAAGTGGATACTCAGAAGATAGAGGCTGTGAAGACTTGGCCTCGACCTATGATGACGACGGAGGTTCGTAGTTTCCTGAGTTTAGTAGGATATTATAGAAGATTTGTAGGGGATTCTCTTCTCTTTCTGCCTCATTAACGAAATTGACTCAAAAGGCAGCCAAGTTTCAATGGACAGATGCTTGTGAACGGAGTTTTCAAGAATTAAAGGATATGCTGACTTCAGCACCAGTTCTAGCACTTTCAGAGGGAACTGAGGGCTATGCTTTCTATTGTGACGCTTCGAGGGTCGGATTGGATTATGTATTGATGCAGCACGGCAAGGTAATTGCTTACGCTTCTAGACAACTCAGGAAGCATGAGAAGAACTACCCAATTCATGACCTAGAGTTAGCAGCCGTGATTTATGCACTTAAAATCTGGAGACATTACCTATATGGCATTCATGTGGATATCTGTACAGATCATAAGAGTCTTCAGTACATCTTCAAGCAGAAGGAATTAAACTTGCGGCAGATGCGGTGGCTAGAGCTGCTAAAGGACTATGATATTGATATTTTGTACCATCCACGGAAGGTGAATGTGGTAGCTGATGCCCTAAGTCGCAAATCTATTGGTAGTTTGGCATACCTACGGGCTAGAAAAAGAGAGCTGGCTCGTGAGTTTCATCAGCTAGCCAGTTTGGGGGTCAAAGTTGTAGATCCAGGAGATGCCGGAGTTACTATTCAGAATACAACAACATCATGTTTAGTAGCCGAGGTGAAGAGGCGCCAGTATGAAGACCCTTCAATGACCCATTATAAAGATACAGCTCCGAAAAAGAAGTAATCACTATTTGGGGTTATCAAAGATGGACTCCTCAAGTATCGAGAAAGGTTGTGTGTTCCCGATGTTGCAGGGCTATGTCAGGAAATTATGGCGGAAGCTCATTGCTCACGCTATTCTATCCATCCTGGGTCAACAAAGATGTCCCACGACATTACAAGCGATTTATTGGTGGGATGGAATGAAGAAGGATATAGCGGAGTTCGTAGCCCAGTGTCCTAATTGTCAACAGGTGAAGATTGAACATCAAAAGCCCGGTGGATTATTGCAAGCTATGGAAATCCCGACTTGGAAGTGGGAGGTGGTTAATAGGGATTTTATTTCGGGCTTATCCCGGTCTCAGCGTAAGTTTAATTCTATATGGGTAATTGTTGATAGATTGACAAAATCAACGCATTTTCTACCGGTAAGGACTACTTACACCGCCGAAGATTATGCAATGCTTTATATTAAAGAGATAGTCTGACTTCATGGTGTTCCTGTATCTATTATCTCTGAAATGGGTAGCAGTTTGTGGTTAATTTTTGGAGATCTTTCAAGGAGGGTTTGGGGACTCAGGTGAATCTTAGCACAACATTTCACCCCCACACAGACGGGCAGACTGAGCATACCATTCAGACCCTTGAAGATATGTTAAGGGTATGTGTACTAGATTTTAGGGGAAATTGAAATGATCACTTTCCTCTTATTGAGTTTGCGTACAACAATAGTTACCACTCCAGTATTCAGATGGCCCCGGATGAAGCTTGTATGGGCGGAAGTGCAGATCACCAATTGGATGGTGTGAAGTGGGAGAGACGAAATTAGTAGGGCCAGACTTAATCCAGCAAGCAGTGGACAAAGTTAACCTTATTCGAGATCGATTATTAACAGCCAAAAGCCGACAGAAGTCTTATGCAGATAATCGCCGATGACACTTGGAGTTTCAAGCTAATGATTGGGTATTCCTAAAGGTGTCGCCGAGGAAAGGCATCATGAGATTTGACAAAAAGGGTAAGCTTAGCCCTCGATATATTGGGCCTTATAGGATTATTCGTAAAGTAGGCAAGGTAGCTTATGAGTTGGATCTACCTTCCAACATAGAGTTCATACAACCAGTCTTCCACGTATCCATGCTCCGTAAGTGTGTCGGAGATCCGTCAACAGTTGTGCCCATCGATAATGTCCAGGTTACCAAACGACTATAATATGAAGAGGTTCCCATTGCAATCCTGGGCAGCCAAGTTCGGAGGCTAAGGACTAAAGATATAGCCTCGGTGAAAGTTCTTTAGAGAAATGATAATAAGGAAGAGCTGACTTGGGAGGCTGAGGAAGATACGAAATCCAGGTACCCTTATTTGTTTCCACCCCCAGAAGAAGTTCAAACAGAGATGTCATTGTCTTCAGGTGCGTAACACTTTCCTTCATATATTTCCTTGGTCGTGTGGCACTATTATTGTCGTTGTTTTTATAGCCCTGTGAGGCACTGTATATTTTGGGTTGTTGTCACAGGATGGTAGTGGTACAGTTATAGGGGAAACTCTGGCGAAATTTTCGTAGAATTCCTATGTCACGACCCAACCCCGTAGGCCGCGACTGGTATCCTAACTGGATACCCAAACGTACCTACCTGACAGAAACGGCATACCAGACAGATAATTCACACTAGCTGTATACAGACTTAAGCCAACACAAATGCAGCGCGCGCTATAACATACACATACCCGAACATATTGAAATTACATATAAGCCGATGAGGCCAACATGACGGACAGAGTCACAAAATCGTACGTACCTACCCGAATCGTAGCAACCCGTAACCCACATACATATCTACAGGCCTCTAACAGACATACAGAATCATATGACGGGACAGGGCCCCGTCGTACCCAGAATTACCATACGTACAGAATATACAGATGTCAGAAGATATATACCAAAAGTACACGCTCCGGATCAAAGGAGCTCTCCAAAATAGCAGAATCTGTGCCCTAGACTGGCGGCGTATCACCGGGTGCGTCTGTACCTGCGGGCATGTAACGCAGCCCCCGAAGAACCGGGGGTCAGTACGAAAAATGTACCGAGTATGTAAAGCGAAAATAAAACAAGTATAATCATAGTCTGAACAAGAAGTACAGAAATATAGCGGACAGAATCATGATCCAGAATCTGAGACAGATATACAGAGTTTAGCTGGCAGAATCATCATACGAATCAGGGGCACAGAGTATGGCTGGCATAGTCGTAATCAGAGCCAGAGATACAGAAGTGTAGCGGACAGAACCATAATCCAATCGGACAGACAGAATCATGCATGCAGAGTCATACAGAGTCATATGCTTATACAGATGCAGATAGCATATACATACATACATATATCAGATCCCGGCCCTCTCATGAGGGACGCGGTAACAGAACCCGGCCCTCTTAGTACGGGACACGGTGGACAGACAGAATCAGATCATATGCCATCCTGGCCGCCATCCCCATACACAAATCATAATATCATACAGATATAAACAGATCCCGACCCGCACACCGAGGGACGCGGTGAACAATGCAGAGGAATATGCACGATAACAAAACCTGGCCCGGGACGCAGTGAAGGAAGCATTGAGACATCCACGAACATACTAATGAGAAACCACATACATACAGATCATTATACAGACTCAATCAAATTGAAGTATGCCAAACGGCGAGTCAAATCAGAGTGTTCGGATAGTATTCATAATACGCGCCTATATCCTACTTGGGAAGGCACGACAGATTATTACCGGAATCATATTTCCAGATATCAAACCATTTTGTAAGAATTACATAAAAAGTAGTCATATCATGCTCAGAATAATAGTCCAGATGTTGTTTGTGAGAAACGGACAGAAATAGTGCAATTTAGGTCATACAAAAAGTGTCGGGGCCTTGTGGGCCCACCTCGGACCAACTTGACCTTATGAGGTCATCCATAGTCATTTGGAAGTATTCCGACTCCGTTTAGGAAAGTTGCATACTTAAAGCTCACTTTGAAGACAAATTATAAGGAAATGGATTCAATCTTACTGAAGGAATTGGGGCGGATTTCGATCTCAAATTCCGAGGAACGGAGTCGTATCTACGGCTCGCGGCCGAGCCTATTACGTTTGGAACATGCCTAAGAATGAAAGGGTAGGCTTACATACCTCAGTTGCGCCTTACGCTCGCTTAGCTTCACTTCCAATTTCGCCCAGAATCTACAAATGGTCAAGTTTGCCAATTGTCAATTCAAGCCTTTAGGATCCCATACTTAATCACATAATTGCCTACCGAAATTTTGGCGGCATTTCCCCTATACATATAAGATCCCCGAGACTTAGCTCGGCTTAATATATCAACACAGCAACCCAACAATCCAATAACAACATTAACAACAACACAAGTACTACAAAATATACAATATGGCATAACTAGCCATCTTTCCGACATAACACAATATCTTTCATTCCGACCTTACACTTCCAAATCAATCTTACCATTTTCATATTCATCACTCATCAAGATCATTACAAACATGATTCGGAGGCATATTATATCATTTCCACAAACTATTCATAAGGTATACACAATATACAAGCTTCCTACCAAAGGCATAATTCACCCACAACTCCTAATCTTTAACAAACATGTTCATGACCTATTTCTATCTTCTAACTTCATCAATGATAATCATAATTTGCATCTTTCTACTCTCATTTCCACATTTACATAAGCTACAATAAATTTGCATAATTTTCTACAACAACTTAACAACTATTTTTCCATGACAACAAGAACCATTATTCTTTCATTCACTTCACAATGACACAATTATCATACTAAAGAAATTTAATTCATCTCCCACTATCAACACAATACCACACGGCCACATTCCATATTTCCAACTTCCGTCAAATTCATTCAACTTTCATTTCCAATATAAATTCCATCATAACCGCAACTAAGATACAATGCAAAATTCAACACACCTCAACTACACAATCATGCACACACACGGCTACATATGCATACATACCAATACCATACAAACTTCCATATTTCCATAGTTACTACTCATTCATACATTCCACAACATAAACAAGGCTTCATAACATGAAAAGAACATAAGATTCTTACCTTTTTCCCAACAAATTCTCCTTGATACCAAAGATAGTTTCTTGCCAAAATAATTATATCACCTTGAAGAGAATCTTGAGCTTAGTAGAAATACACAACAATTACAATTTTTGGATCAAGATTGAAGGGATAGAATTTTTTTTTTCTTTTCTTTCTTTCTTTCTCCCTAGCCGTGACCTCTTCTTCTTTTTCTCTTGTTTTTTGTTCTTGTTCCTTCTTGAAGCTTCTATGTGGCTAAGTATGAATATATAACCCTCTTAATTAATTAGCCACATGATCATTTTCCTTGGGTTGGGCCAAGGCATGTTGGCCGGCCACCCTTACAAATTGGGCCTTAATGTTCTTATTTGTTTTTAGCCCAATTGGCTACAAATTGTTTTGTAATTTCCGAAACCAATTTCCAAAAATTCCTATTTTACCCTTGGCCTCCTCTCGTATTTCCACATCAATATTTTCCTGAGTAACATATGCATATTGGCTAGAATCAAAATATGGCCTCATTTCTCACAAGCCACAAATTATTTCGAATTTTCCGAATGTTCGAAATTACGGGATATAACATCCTAAAAGTTTAACATTTGAGGACGAATGTTCCTAAGGGGGGAAGGATGTTACACTCCGAAAAATTTCGCGTTACCAAGACTATAGACGGCTTAGTATGAGCTCAAGGGAGAGCAAAGTGATACAAGGATTAGGAATGAAGATTATATTATAAGAGTATAAGAATAACATATTTATGACATTTGGAGACCATATGGTGTAAATCAGTTAATACATTACTTGATGAATAACCCTCGTAACCGTAAGTAAAGGTGGGGCCCATATGCCGGAGCTTTATGAAGGACATATGAAAAGTTATATAAGTAGTAAATGGGAAGTTGAACAAGTCTTAAGAAGGACCCTTAAGCCGAATATGGGCATAAGCCCTCCAAAAGGATGATTTAAGGATACGTTTTCAGATGATCTAACTTAAGTGGCCAAAACGCCATTATACGTTTGGAATTTGGAAACACACCAAACATATAAGTTTTATATAATTGAAATAGATTCCCAACTCTAGGTCGTGGGCCCTCATACAATATCGGGATAAAGAGTTATGACCTTTTCACTAAACGAAAGCGAAGGCAGTAAAACAAGCCTGCGCGAACGTGCCCAAAGCCCACGCGAACTCGCTGAGGAAATTTTAAGTCGGTTTGGGAAGTTTCTGGAACTTTATATGTTACACTCCTCGTGTTCACAGTGGTAGAACCTATGGTTTCCTAGTCGGGTATGCCCTTAGAATAGAGACCCGAGCCTGAGTTTGGAGGTAGAAAATGTCTTACCCCATGTACAAGGGTACCAGCAGATATTTCTGGCAATTTATGGAGTTAGAATTTGAGCGAATCGAATCGACGCGATCTGAACTGAATCAGAAAAATCTGCATACCACTAGTCTTCGTCGACGGGTCATCGACATGCTCGACGGACCGTCAATGTGCGGCGTTGACAGGATCCCGCAGCCTTGCATCTGCAGGCGCAAGTCAACGGAGCAAGTCAACGGACCATCGACATGTCGACGGGCCGTCGGCCCGCTCGTCAAACCGGACGCTGTAGGCTTTTTGGCTTCCAAGTATAAATATGTGGTCCAAGACCCTATTTCATATTTTCCTCCTTCCAAAATCAGAAAAACAATAAGATATTCTCTCCCAATATTTTCCATCATATTAGTGAAGGTTTGACATGACCCGGACCCCGTAAACCCGAAATGGTGAAGAAGAAGGTTGCTTCTAGGGTTTCTTCAAGTTGTGGAGTTTAGGGAGTTGAAGTTGAAGAGATTCTTGGGATTCTTGACCCCTCAAGGTATGCACATGATTTATATCTTGGTATTTAAGTTGGTTATCAAGAGTTTTAGTGATATTAAGTGAAGAGGGGATAGTTGTGGAAGTGGTAAGTGGATGAAAGACAAGATAGTGACTTAGGGTTATTTTAAGAGATGATTGGGAATGGATTTGAATATATATATATATATATATATATATATATATATATATATATATATATATATATATATATGTGTGTGTGTGTGTGTGTGTGTGTGTGTGTGTGTGTGTGTGTCATATCCCGTATTTTCGCGTATTCGGGAAAATTCGGAATAATTATGATTTGCAAGGAATGAGGCCATATGTTGATTTGGATTAATGTATGTGTGTGTTGTTCATGAAAAATATTGGTGTGGAAACACGGAGGAAGGCCAAGGGCAAAAATTGGAATTTTGAAAATTAGTTTCGGGAATTTCAAAACGAGAATTATAAGTTATTGGGCTCAAAAAAATGGATGAAATATTAAGCCCAATACCAAAGGGGTGGCCGGCCATGTGCATGGCCCAACCCATGAATTTAATTAATTTTCCATGTGCTATAATTAATGTATATATTGGTCCTTATCTCATAGAAGCTTCATAAATTAAAGAAAAGAAAAACAAGCACAAAGAAGAGCAAGACTCAAGGGCACATTCGGCCTTTGCTCTTCACTTCCACTCTCAAGAATTTTCCTCCAAAAATATTTTTCTTGTGGTATTCCTACTATATTAAGGGTCCTCTACAATATGGTGCAATTGTTTGGGAAGAAAGAGCATTTATTTCATCAAAGTGACCATATACTCAAGTGAAGAAGATTAGACAATAAGGTAAGAATCCATCCCTTTTATTTATGTTTTGAAGGCTTGTTTGTGTTGTAGTATATAGAAATGAGTTGAAAGTATGGAAAAATGGAAGATTTCAAAGTGGGTATGGAATGTAGTAGGTGGCCGTGAGTGTATATATGTGGTATACATATATGAGTTGAATTTTATGTTATATTCTAATTGTGTGGATGATGGTATTCACATTGGAAATGAAAGTTGAATGAATTTAGTTGGGGTTAGTATTGTGGTGTTTGGCCGTGTGGTATGAAGTTGGTGGAATGGAAATGAATTAATTTTGTTTAATGTGTTAGTTGTGTTGTTGTGATGCTTGCAATGTATATGGAGATAAAATGATATAAGTTTGTATTGAAATGGAATGTAGAAGCTTATGTCGTTTTAGTAGGATTTTATGACATTATGAAAAATGAAGTTGTTAGGTTGCAAATTATGATGATCATTGATAGATTTGGAAGATGGAAACATGTTATGAATATGTATGCCAAAGATTAGAAGCTTTGGATGAATTATGACTTTGGTGGAAAGTTGTATATTTTGTATATCGTATGAATATTTGGTGGAAATGATATGAAATGCTTCTAAATTGTATTGTAATGATCTTGAGTAGTGATGAATATGAAAATGTTGAGCTTAGTTTGGAAGTGTGAAGTCGGAATGAAAGTTATCGTATTATGTCGGAAAGAAGAATAGTGGTGCCATATTGTGTTTTCTGGTTATTATGGTTGTTCCTAGTATTGCTCTTGGGTTGTTGTTGATTATTTTGGCCGACTTGAATTCTCGGGGATGCTGTATGTATAGGGGAAATGCTGCCCAAATTTCTGTAGAAAAGTGTTGACTTTAGATTTAAGCCTAAAGCCTTATGGTTAACATTTGGTAAATGTGACCATTTGCAGATTTTGGACGAAACGGGAAGTGAACTTGGAAAGGCTTAAAGTGCGTAAAAGGTATGTAAAGCTACCCCGATTCTTCTTTTGGCATGTCCTAGATGTACTAGGATCGGATTCACGCATCGGAGAATATTCTGCTTATCGGAATCCGCGTATGAAATTGTCACATTTTCGTTCAATAGAATTGAACCTCTTTAGTATGCTTTATTGAAAAATTATGCAAAACTTCTACAAACTGCCTAGAAAGTTATGGAACATCCCTAAGACCTCTGTAGGTGACCCTAAAGTTTGAAATACGCAAATTGAGCCCGCCGCCTTGTTTTCCCGAGGTGGGCCCACTATTTCCGATTTTACCCTTATGACGATTTGTAACTTGATTTCAAGCGATTTTTAAGAAAACCTCTTAACTACTTTTCCAACTACTAATGATACTTATTCTGGATACTATATTGAGTCTCCGTAAAGGTAGGATATTTTGTATTACGTTTAGCTCCACTATTCCCGCTTTGCTCTCTTATCGTACTATTGCCTTATTTTCGAACAATATAAAATAAAATGTTTTAACTATCCTTTCAACTACTAAGGAAAATCGTTTACTGACTCCCTCGAGTTTGGTAAGCCATTTTGGAATATGAAAAAGATTTCAGGAGGACTATTCTCCCGTAACTCATTATGACATATGACATACACTTGCTATGATTCCGTCCGACTTCATTGATTTGATTTGTCATTCGATATGCCTCATTGAGTCTCTGGAAATCTATGATATTTTTATTGCATTTAGTGTCTCACTACTCCATTCGTGGATGCCTCAATGTTTCCCACACTGAGCCCGGGCCAGGATATGTTGTCAAGCGTATTCCATTGCATTGTTCGCCGTGCCTCGATGTGAGGGGGCAGGTATATATGTACATGGGTTTTGGAGTATGCTGTGCCATGTACACACATTTTGATATGATATGATCTGATATGGCCATCTGATATGATATGATATGTTATGTTACGGGGTTATCCCCTACTCTGTTCCTTATGTATGGTGGCACCAGCGTCGGGGGGTGGCCACGTTCTGTTTCGCCGAGCCATTGGCAGGGGCCGGACATGATATGGTATATGTTTCTGAACACACTCCTCATGTTTTGAAAATATGCATTTGATACTTCGGAGGTCACACTCACTTCTCTGTAAGTCCTGTTTCGGTTATGATCTTGTTCCGTATTGGGACCAGGTACGACATGTGTTTTCAACAAAAACTATTTATGCTTTATGATCAATATTTTACTAATCTGGATATTCTGTCCATTTTCTGTACCTTCTGTTCTGATTATGACTTTGTTTACTACGTTCTGTGCTTTACATACTCAGTACATATTTCGTACTGACCCCCTTTCTTCGGGGGCTGCGTTTTCATGCCGCGCAGGTACAGAAGACAGATTTGCTGACCGCCTACCTAGGACATCTATTCTGCTATGATGGGAGTGCTCTTTTGTCCAGAGCCTATATGTTGGTATAGTCCGTCGCTATTATATATATGTATGCTATTCAGGGGTATGACGGGGCCCTGTCCCGTCTTATGATTTTGTTATGATTTGTAGAGGTCTGTAGACATACTTGTGTGGGTTCTGTATATGTTTGGGTATGATATGATCTGTGACAGCCTCATCGGCTTCCATGTACGGTGTCGGTTCATTTGTGGTTATTATTAACGCTAAGCGACTTCTATATTTGAAAATATTATGTCGTTTGCTAATTTGGGTTATTGGGTACGTTTCAGTGTCCAGTACGGACACTAGTCGCGGCCTACGGAATTGGGTCGTGACAAAAGTGGTATCAGAGCGGTTCGTCCTCGGAGTGTCTACAGACCGTGTCTAGTAGATTCCTGTTTATCGGCGTGTTGTGCACTACATCTATAAACAGGAGGCTACAGGACATTTAGGTGTTACCTTTCTTTGATTCTTAGATCATGCGATAGAGCCAGCTGTAGAAAATGAGTTTCTTTCTTTACTAACCCTTGATTGCAGCTGGAGAACGGTATCGACGTAAGACAGCGACTGCTGATATTGGAAGCTACATAGTACTCCGGTAAGCGATGGTAGGAAAGACGTATGCTGGGTAAGGTATTTGAAGTACGATTGAAACATAAGGTTGAAGATTGAAAAGAAAAATAAACAGGAAAGTGTAACAGGTGCAGTTTGAGTTGGGCATGTGAGATAAGCCTCGGCATTTTTATACTTTTATTTGAAATTGTTAGCCCCGTGTGGCTATGATGCGATATGATATGATATGTATATACGTATATGTGTTGGCCCTGTGAGGCATGGTTGGTATTTCCTGTGTACAGGTTTTGGGATAGTAAGAAATACAGAGCAACCTCTGCCCAAATTTTTCCAAAAATATAAACAGGAAAATAAGATTGTAAATTCTTAATATGTCTTGAAAGTCGATACCGATAGGATAAATCTCTTATGTGGGTCAAAAGTTTAAGACATACCCTCCATGTCATTCGTAAGAAGCGTTATCCTCATATGGAAAATTTTATCTCGAGAAAGCATATACGAGTAGCGAATTCACAATTTATTTGGAGGGACCAGAAATATGTTCTAACCCCATTTTGTTTTAGCATAGCCCATGTGAAGGGCAAAATATGCGGAAGGGCAAAAATGTCCGACGAGCAAGTTTCCTCTAATTGGAAGAATACAAAACGTATGACAAGCAGTCGGGAATTGAGTGGTTCGCTCATGACTCAAATATATATATAAAAATATGGAGGTAATTATGTGAATTAAGTACTAAAAGATTCCGCGAAGTTCGTCGGATTCTAGCTTTCTTTTGCTGGTGGTCGGAAGATACCCTACTACACATTTTATCAATTTTCCTCGACTGGTGGGAGGTGGAATTTGTGGAATAAAAACTCAAACTCATGGGCTGTGTAGGAACATATATATACATGAAGGTAAATATTGAGGGTTTACAGGGGGCGACACGGTAACCATATAGTCAGAAAAGTAAAAGAATTCTCGCTAGGTCAGGGCGGGACCCGCTACGAGAACGCTTTGAAAAGGCTGTTAAGACCCCGATTTATCTTAAATTACGTGACAAAGGCTGTGCAGGGCAATCAGTGTGATTATACCGGTCTTAACGTGCCTACATTCATTAAAGTTGTAAGGTTAAGTGTGCTAGGGCCAGAGCAATTCTGGGATGGGTGACCCCCTGGGAAATGTACAAAATTTTCGCAAAACTAGATATAAGAGACGAATAGGAAATTCGGGGTAACCTAAAGGGAATAAGGACATGTGGAATGGTTAGAAACTTTATAGGGGTCACACGAGCTGAGACGGATTAGATTGCCAAGAAGGAAGAAAAAAAAATGATGATCCGTAAGAAACGTAATTAAGCAGAGCCTCCAAAAGAGTCGACGGGCAAAGCACAAAGTTAATTGCGAAAGCAAACAAAAAATGGAATAGTACAGGGCAAAGAAAAACTTACGGCATGAAATGATGAATTATGTGAATATCAAATAATTCGACTGTCGAGAAATAGAATGACAGATAAGGAACGGGTATGAATAAAGTATGTGGTTACTATGGGATAAGCAACTACCTTAATTATATTACTTGAGTGCCAGTTATCGGATAAGATTTTGTACTATACAATTATGATTCTGTTAAGGTTTCGTACGAAGATAATCAAGTTGTAGGTTGGAAAGAAAAGATTCGAATATGGTGTAAGTATAACCCCAAGGAGGGGGAGCGAATGAAAGTAAAATAAATTAAGCATGAACGAAAACAACTGACATACAGAAGATTGAAGCGATAAAGGACTGGCCTAAGCCTTCGACGTCGACTGAAATATGTAGTTCTCTGAGAATGGTCGGATGATAGCCTATGTTCCCCGGCAGCTCAGACCGCACGAGAGAAAATTAATTCGCTCATGATCTGGGACTAGCTACGGTGATTCGTGCTTTAAAGATATGGCGGCATTACTTATATGGGGCCTGCGTTGAGATTTATACGAATCCTAAGGGCTGCCAGTATACGTTTTAAGAAAAAGGGAGTCGAATTCGCGGTAGAGAAGATGGTTCAATTATTGAAAGATTATGATGTTAATATTTTGTGCCACCCTAGAAAAGCTAAAGCTGTGACAGACGCACTTAGTCGTGAGTCTACGGACGGCTTGACCGGTGTACATTCAGAAATAAAGAATTGGTCTGAAAAACTCATTAGTCGGCTAACCTTGGAATCCGTTTGGTCAGTTCTGAAGATATTGGAATTTTGTCCGAAGAAGTTACTGAATCATTGATCATGGGAAAGGTAAACAGCGTCAGTTTGAGGATCCTATTCTGGTATCGTACAGAGATACGACCTTTGATGAGGAAAAGATCCAGCTCGATGTTTTACCGGATGAGTATTGTTATACCGAGGCAGATTATGTGTGCCCGACATCGTAAGGCCCGTTGACCAGTGCCCAAATTGTCAGCAAGTTAAAATTAAGTATCAGAAACCGAGTGGACTGTTTCAGGAAATGGAAATTCTGACTTGGAAGTGGGAGATAATTAATATGGATCTCATTACCGGTTTGCCTCGCACTCCATGGAAGTATGATTTCCATATGTGGTATGGTTGGTAAGCTGACAAAATCAGCCCCTTTTCTCCCCGTCAGAACCACTTATTCAACCGAGGATTATGTCAGACTATATATTAAAGAAATAGTGAGACTCCACGGAGCTCCTATATCTATTGTCACTGACAAAGGTACTCAGTTTATGACTAATTTCTGGAGATTTGTTTTCAGGAAGGATTAAGGGCTCAGGTAAGTCTGAGCACAGTATTTCATCCTCAGAGCGACAGACAGGCCGAGCACACTATACAGACGCTCGAGATATGTTGCGGGCCTGTATTATTGATTTCAGAGGTAGCCGGGACGATCACCTGCCTTTGATCGAGTTTTCTTATAGTGACAGCTACCATTCTAGCTTAATACGAGGCTTTGTAGGGCAGAAAATGCAGGTCACTGATTGGCTGGTTCGATATTGGAGAAATAGAGTTAATCGGTGCAGATATGATCCAGCAGGCCGTGATAAGGCGAAACTCATCCGAGAAAAACAATTAGTAGCCCAGAGTCGACAGAAGTCATATGCTGATAAACGACATCGACCCTTGGAGATCCAGGTCGGTGATTGGGTATTTTTGAAAGGATCGCCTATGAAAGGCGTAATGCGATTCGGAAAAAAGGGTAAGCTCAGTCCGCGATATATCAGACTTTATCAGATTGTTCGAAAAAAAAATGGGGAATTTCGCCTATGAGCCTTATAAGTTATTTTGGAGTATGGAGAAGCAATGACCTTTGAAGTGGAGGACGGAATGAAAAAGAAGTGTCCTCACTTGTTCTCTATGCCCACAGGTAATCTAAATCCCTTACTTGGTTGTATTTAATAATTAACGTGTATCAATTGTGCTGGCCATAAAAAGAAACTCCCCCGAAGTACTTACAGACCCTATAAGACTAATCTAACATTCGAGGACGAATGTTCTAAAGGGGGGGGGGGGGGAGGATGTTATATCCCGTATTTTCGCGTATTCGGGAAAATTCGGAATAATTATGATTTGTAAGGAATGAGGCCATATGTTGATTTGGATTAATGTATGTGTGTGTTGTTCATGAAAAATATTGGTGTGGAAACACGGAGGAAGGCCAAGGGCAAAAATTGGAATTTTGAAAATTAGTTTCGGGAATTTCAAAACGAGAATTATTAGTTATTGGGCTCAAAAAAATGGATGAAAAATTAAGCCCAATACCAAAGGGGTGGCCGGCCATGTGCAGGGCCCAACCCATGAATTTAATTAATTTTCCATGTGCTATAATTAATGTATATATTGGTCCTTATCTCATAGAAGCTTCATGAATTAAAGAAAAGAAAAACAAGCACAAAGAAGAGCAAGACTCAAGGGCACATTCGGCCCTTGCTCTTCACTTCCACCTCTCAAGAATTTTCCTCCAAAAATATTTTTCTTGTGGTATTCCTACTATATTAAGGGTCCTCTACAACATGGTGCAATTTTTTGGGAAGAAAGAGCACTTATTTCATCAAAGTGACCATATACTCAAGTGAAGAAGATTAGAGAATAAGGTAAGAATCCATCCCTTTTATTTATGTTATGAAGGTTTGTTTGTGTTGTAGTATATAGAAATGAGTTGAAAGTATGGAAAAATGGAAGATTTCAAAGTGGGTATGGAATGTAGTAGGTGGCCGTGAGTGTATATATGTGGTATACATATATGAGTTGAATTTTATGTTATATTCTAATTGTGTGGATGATGGTATTCACATTGGAAATGAAAGTTGAATGAATTTAGTTGGGGTTAGTAATGTGGTGTTTGGCCGTGTGGTATGAAGTTGGTGGAATGGAAATGAATTAATTTTGTTTAATGTGTTAGTTGTGTTGCTGTGATGCTTGCAATGTATATGGAGATAAAATGATATAAGTTTGTATTGAAATGGAATGTTGAAGCTTATGTCGTTTTAGTAGGATTTTATGACATTATGAAAAATGAAGTTGTTAGGTTGCAAATTATGATGATCATTGATAGATTTGGAAGATGGAAACATGTTATGAATATGTATGCCAAAGATTAGAAGCTTTGGATGAATTATGACTTTGGTGGAAAGTTGTATATTTTGTATATCGTATGAATATTTGGTGGAAATGATATGAAATGCTTCTAAATTGTATTGTAATGATCTTCAGTAGTGATGAATATGAAAATGTTGAGCTTAGTTTGGAAGTGTGAAGTCGGATGAAAGTTATCGTATTATGTCGGAAAGAAGAATAGTGGTGCCATATTGTGTTTTGTGGTTATTATGGTTGTTCCTAGTATTGCTCTTGGGTTGTTGTTGATTATTTTGGCCGACTTGAATTCTCGGGGATGCTATATGTATAGGGGAAATGCTGCCCAAATTTCTGTAGAAAAGTGTTGACTTTAGATTTAAGCCTAAAGCCTTATGGTTAACATTTGGTAAATGTGACCATTTGCAGATTTTGGACGAAACGGGAAGTGAACTTTGAAAGGCGTAATGTGCGTAAAAGGTATGTAAAGCTACCCCTATTCTTCTTTTGGCATGTCCTAGATGTACTAGGATCGGATTCACGCCTCGGAGAATATTTTGCTCATCAGAATCCGCGTATGAAATTGTCACATTTTCGTTCAATAGAATTGAACCCCTTTAGTATGCTTTATTGAAAAATTATGCAAAACTTCTCCAAACTGCCTAGAAAGTTATGGAACATCCCTAAGACCTCTGTAGGTGACCCCATATGTTTGAAATACGCAAATTGAGCCCGTCGCCTTGTTTGTCCCGAGGCGGGCCCACTATTTCTGATTTTACCCTTATGACGATTTGTAACTTGATTTCAAGCGATTTTTAAGAAAACGTCTTAACTACTTTTCCAACTACTAATGATACTTATTCTGGATACTATATTGAGTCTCCGTAAAGGTACGATATTTTGTATTACGTTTAGCTCCACTATTCCCGCTTTGCTCTCTTATCGTACTATTGCCTTATTTTCGAACAATATAAAATAAAATGTTTTAACTATCCTTTCAACTACTAAGGAAAATCGTTTACTGACTCCCTCGAGTTTGGTAAGCCATTTTGGAATATGAAAAAGATTTTAGGAGGACTATTCTCCCGTAACTCATTATGACATATGACATACACTTGCTATGATTCCGTCCGACTTCATTGATTTGATTTGTCATTCGATATGCCTCATTGAGTCTCTGGAAATCTATGATATTTTTATTACATTTAGTCTCTCACTACTCCATTCGTGGATGCCTCAATGTTTCCCACACTGAGCCAGGGCCAGGATATGTTGTCAAGCATATTCCATTGCATTGTTCGCCGTGCCTCGATGTGAGGGGGCAGGTATATATGTACATGGGTTTTGGAGTATGCTGTGCCATGTACACACATTTTGATATGATATGATCTGATATGGCCATCTGATATGATATGATATGTTATGTTACGGGGTTATCCCCTACTCTGTTCCTTATGTATGGTGGCACCAGCGTCGGGGGGTGGCCACGTTCTGTTTCGCCGAGCCATTGGCAGGGGCCGGACATGATATGGTATATGTTTCTGAACACACTCCTCATGTTTTGAAAATATGCATTTGATACTTCGGAGGTCATACTCACTTCTCTGTAAGTCCTGTTTCGGTTATGATCTTGTTCCGTATTGGGACCAGGTACGACATGTGTTTTCAATAAAAACTATTTATGCTTTATGATCAATATTTTACTAATCTGGATATTCTGTCCATTTTCTGTACCTTCTGTTCTGATTATGACTTTGTTTACTACGTTCTGTGCTTTACATACTCAGTACATATTTCGTACTGACCCCCTTTCTTCGGGGGCTGCGTTTTCATGCCGCGCAGGTACAGAAGACAGATTTGCTGACCGCCTACCTAGGACATCTATTCTGCTATGATGGGAGTGCTCTTTTGTCCAGAGCCTATATGTTGGTATAGTCCGTCGCTATTATATATATGTATGCTATTCAGGGGTATGACGGGGCCCTGTCCCGTCTTATGATTTTGTTATGATTTGTAGAGGTCTGTAGACATACTTGTGTGGGTTCTGTATATGTTTGGGTATGATATGATCTGTGACAGCCTCATCGGCTTCCATGTACGGTGTCGGTTCATTTGTGGTTATTATTAACGCTAAGCGACTTCTATATTTGAAAATATTATGTCGTTTGCTAATTTGGGTTATTGGGTACGTTTCAGTGTCCAGTACGGACACTAGTCGCGGCCTACGGAGTTGGGTCGTGACAGTGTGTGTGTGTGTGTGTGTGTGTGCGCGCGTGTTGTCATTGTTGATGTGAGTATTGTAGTTGATATGGGATCGAATGAGGAGTTGGAGAGTTGTAAGCTCACAAAGAAAATTATTGTCTATAGTTCGTTGAGCTTTATACGTATTTGAGGATGGTTAGTAAGCGAAGTAAATATCCTAATTAAGTTGTATGTTACCTTAATTGTAGATTTACAAGTTCAAGAGGTAAAGGTTGGGCGATTGGAGATACTCCGAGGTATGTTAAGGTCATTCCTTTCTTCTTTTGGCATGATCCTATGATATGATCGAACAAGCGAGTAAGCGAGATTTCATATTACTCTACTCTTAGAAGTATTAGGAGTACTTCATTCTTTGATGTTCATATACCCCATTTATGAGTAATCCTTCTGTCCATGGGTCCAGTCTTATGTATCCAGTTCTATGCATCCAGTTTATTCATGCGTTACATTCATTATATATTATGTGTATTGACCCGTGACTAGAAGGCGTTATATACGCACACATATCAGGCGTTATATACGCGAATATTAGATATATGTAATATATGAGAAGAGATATAGGCGTTATATACGCATTACTACTATTATGATGATATTGATTATGGCCACAGAGGAGCCAATATGGTATGATGAGATGCCATAGAGGCTTCCAGGCGTTATATACGCACATACACTAGGTGTTGTATACGCACTCATATAGATGCGCGACCATCATCGATAGGTATGAGCATGCATATTATGTGCCCACAGAGGCATTGTTAGTTACGCAGATTTATGAAGATTTAGGCAGATACTAGTTCATACAAGTACAAGCAGTCAATCATTTTCGTTATGAGTTCAGATTTTATCCATGATTCTAATGTATATACGTTGTTCTTATGCCTTACATACTTGGTACATTATCCGTACTGACTTCGAGTTGCTCGGGGGGCTGCGTTCATGCCCGCAGGTACAGGGAGACAAACAGGTGGTCCAGCTCAGTAGGACCTATAGATCTAGTAATGGTCAGTACGCTCCATTTTATCCGGAGCTACAGTCAGTTTTGGTATGCCCCTTTTGAGATGTGTATGCATATGGGTATGACGAGACCCTGTCTCGTCCTTTCTATAACTTTTATTCCAGTAGAGCTCTGTAGACAGTTGTATGTAGTAGTCAGATGATGTAGCCTTGTCGGCTTCTATTCTTTTGTGTACAGTATATGCAGCAGCCTAGCTGGCTTGCATTGTTCTTCCGCATGTCGTATATATATATATGAAGATTGTACAGAGTTCTGATGTTTCCCTTTAATGAGATCGGTTTAAGCCATTTATGGGCTTTTAATGTTCAGTATGTTTCGGTTACGTGTTTAGGGGTGTTTGGTCGCTAGAGGTCAGACTCCCGCCACGGCTCATCGGTTTGGGTCATGACAGAAGTGGTATTAGAGCAGTTTCGTCCTAGGGTTGTCTACAGACCGTGTCTAGTATAGTCTTGTTTATGGGTGTGTTGTGCACCACACTCATAAACAGGAAGCTCCAGGACATTTAGGATGATGTCATTCTTTCTCTCTTTGATTGTGCGATAGAGCCCTGTGTTAAGAGTTCACTTTCTAATAAGCTGTTCTGATTTCAGAGATGCCCTGCAAGAAAGCTACAGCTATCCAGAAGGGCAAGAGGATGACCAGTGAGGCCACTAGTCGTACTCGGCAGGCCACGAGGGCCCAGGAAGAGATTCAGAGTGAGGGGCCGTCTGAGACATCGCATACCCCGCCTTAAGCACAAGCCCCAGTTCCTCAGTCTGATGCAGAGGCCCAAAATGTACGGGATGTTATACGGTTGTTGACCAAATTAGTAGCCACCCAGGCACAGCTGCAGGGAGTTGGTGTTGACCCAGTAGATAGGGCCAGTAGTTCGAGGGGTATGACTTTCCTTGGGTTAGGTCCTCCTGAGTTTTCTATGGTAAAGCAAAATATGGACCTCCAGGATTTCATTGATGGTATGCAGAGGACCTTGAGGGTTATGCACGTGGATGAGGTTGAGTCGGTAGAGTTGGCTTCATATGGACTCCGGGATATTTCGATACAGTGGTAGCAGTCATGGGAGTTATCTAGGGAGAAAATTCCCCTCCAACAGTGTGGTGAGAGTTCTCAGATGCTTTTCTTTGCCATTATTTGCCTCCAGAGGTCGGATGGGCCCGAGCAGACAGGTTCCTACATATTGAGCAGGGCAGTATGAATGTGCAAGAGTATTGTGTACACTTCGATTCCTTGGCTAGGTATGCCCCATCTATGGTGGCTGAGATGGAGGATAAAGTTCATTGCTTCGTGGCTGGGTTAGGGCCACACTTGATAGATGAGTGCACGACTGCTGCATTACAGCCAGGCTTGGACATCTCCTGTATACAGGCGTATGCATAGAATTTGGAGGATCATAAAAACCAGCGGCGGATAGAGCACTAGCGTGACCAGAGCCGTGGTAAGAGGGCTAGATCTTTTGATATGGTTAGCGAGTTTAGGGAAGGACAGAGACAGCAGCATCCTAGGCATTCTTATCAGCTGGTAGGGAGTGCACCTCCGCGGTTCCCAGGACCGAGATTTGACCGGTCTTCTTATTTCGGAGCGGGCCAGAGTTCTAGAGCGTCAGGTTCTCAGTACCAACCAGAGTCAGGCCAGATGAGGTCCCCTTTGCCGCGATATCCTCAGTGTGGCAAGTTACATGCAGGCCAATGTCGGTTGGGTTCAGATGTTTGCTATGCTTGTGGACAGCCAGGCCACAAGATGAGGGAGTGCCCGATGGGGGTTGGTTCAGGTATGGTTCAACCTACAGGGTCTGTGGCTAGCTCATCTTCTGCAGTGCTCCCTCTAGGGCAGGTTTTTCAGATGCCAGTAGGGTGAGATAGGGGGAGGAGCTGAGCATCCAGCTCGAGCGGTCCTCAGCACCGCGTGTATGCATTGGCTGGTAGACAGGACCATGAGACGTCTCCTGATGTTGTTACAGGTATATTATCAGTTTCCTCCGACGATGTTTATGCACTGATTGACCCAGGTTCCACTTTATCATATGTTACGCCCTTTGTTACCGGCAAGCTTGCGATAAAGCCCGAGTTGATTAAACCTTTTGAGGTGTCTACGCCAGTTGGTGATCCGGTTATAGCTAGGTGAGTATACTGAGACTGTGTTGTTATAGTTTGTGACCGCTATACCGTAGCAGATCTAATTGAATTAGATATTGTTACACCTCGGAAAATCTTCCGTTGGTACGAAAGTGAATGAACTAGTGATGAGTACGAGTGTATGACGCTCCATGAATAAGAAATGACGTTAGACGACCTTAGGAGAGATTTCAAAGGCATCCGATGCAAGACAAAAAAGTTGGCTAAGATAAGGCAAGGTATGTGATGAGCAAGGTAGGCAAATGGATGTGGATGATTAGAATGAAGAGTCAAGAAATGTGAAAAGTTGCAGGTTAGCAATCTAGCCAGTCGGTCGTAAAGTGAAATACGGACCGTAAAATGGTATACGGTCCGTAAACTGGCCTGTCGTATTTTGGCATTTGAGACTTCCACTTTCTGCCAGATGATCAATGGTTAAATACGACCTGGAATATGGACCGTAAAGTGATTTACGGCCCGTAAACCATGGTCGTAAATCACCATGTTGCAGCCTGAGTTTCTGATTCTGTTATGGTTAAACACGACCACGAAGGACGGTCCGTAAACTGGAATACGGGCCGTAAACCAAGTTTACGACCACTGTGCACTTCAATTCAGATTTTTAAGTCATTAAATAAGGGGACCAAGACTTATTTCATTTCACTTCTACATCACACCCCTTCTCTCTACATTTATTATAAAAGTTTTCAATGATCATTAGTCATCAACAACATTAATCAAATGAATCAAGTGTAAGAAAAACCCATTAAAGATCATCCAAGTCAAGAAATCCAAAAGGAGAAAAACTAGGGGTTTTGCTCAAGTGGAGTGTTTCGACTAAGGCTTGTTCCTACAACATCTAAAGTAAGATTTATGGTATTTATATGTTGTTTAAGGTATTTGGAAGTTGAAATGCTTGGATTTTAGAAGAGTATAGCAAAATAGGTCATGAAAGATGAATAGTGACGTTTTGAGAAATAGTTTGAATTGAATCATGATTGTTGTTGTGTTGTGACATGAATGGGTTATAAATGTTACACCTCGGAAATTTTCCGTTGGTACGCAAGTAAATGGACTAATGATGTGTGCAAGGAGTGCGAGTGTATAATGTTTCATGGGAAATGTATGTGAAGGGATGTGGATGATTAGAATGAAAAGTCGGGAAATGAGAAAAAAATTGAAAGTTGGCAAAACTGCCCAGTGGTCGTATAGTGCAAAATACGGACCGTAAAGTGCAATACGGTCCGTAAACTTGAAGTCGTAAACTGGCATGCCCAACTTCAACTTTCTGCCAGCTGAGGAAAAGGTATAATACGACCTGGTGGACGGACCGTAAAGTGATTTACGGCCCGTAAACCATGGTCGTAAATCCCATGCATGCAGGCCAAAGTCTCTGGTCCTGCTTAAGCTTAAAGATGACCACGAGGGACGGTCCGTAAAGTGGAATACGGACCGTAAACCTCCATGGACGACCACTGTTCACCCAGCACAGATTTTCCAATTCATTAAATATGAGGATCAAGACTTATTTTATTTCATTACAACATTACACCACTTCTCTCTACATTTATTATATGAGTTTTCAAGGATTATAAGCCATCAATATCCTACAACTTCTAAGGTCAGATTCATGATTTTTACAAGATGTTTAAGGTATTGGAGAATTAAAATACATGGATTGTAGAAAATGTAGTCAACTAGGTCATGAATGATGAATAGTGACATTTTGAGAAATAGTTTGAATTGAGATATGAATGTTGTTGTGTTGTGATATAAATGTGTTATAAATGGTATTAAGATCATGAACTAAACACTTTAGACGAATGGACGAAGATGGGTGTTATGACCATGAATGTGGGTGAATTAGAGGCAAATTGAGGAATCTAGATAATGTGGATAGTGTGAATGACTAATGGCCATTGTTATGATATTAATGAAGGTATAAACGCTAGCATTGGAAGGGAACGTGCAAGTACAGAATAGTTCGACGGAAAGGTATGTAAGGCTAACTCTTCTTTCATAAGGCATGGTTCTTGGCCAAATTCCTAAATTCCTCTATATGAGTATGTTCTCTTCACATGGTTGACATTCCGAGCTCATAAGCTCACGACCCTTGATATGTACTATGATTATACTACGTTCCTCGTAAGATGAGTAAGTCTATAATGTAAATGTAACGATAATGATAAGGATAGTAATGATGATGAGAGTAAAATGAGACTAGAGATGCTTACGAGCTATGATCTATGTATATGTGTGCCTATGAAGGGCTATGATAAGACCCCGAGCATATGATGCCGGGTAAGACTATATGTATATAACTATGTATAAAGTATGTATATGATTACGCAACGCGCGCGCACTTCTGCAGAAGGTACGGATAATCTTGATGCCTTGGTAGGGCCCGGTATGTATGATCTTGAGCCTTGGTTGGCTAAGTATGTATGAAACACCGATCCTATGAGGTCGGGTATGCTATGTAAATGCTATGTATGTATATAAGTGTATGGCTATGTATAATATGAATATGAATGTGATAAGACTATGTATAAGAATACGAATAAGGACATGTATACGAATATGAGCACAAGTATGGTACGAGTATTATTATGGGATACGAACGACGATGTATGCAAGTAAGCGACATGATGATGATGATATTACTGTCTCCCCTCCTATGCTATCTTCATATGATATCTATTATGCTTCTATATTGATGTTGATCATGCTTTACATACTCAGTACATTCTTCGTACTGACGTCCTTTTGTTTGTGGACGCTGCGTCATGCCCGCAGGTGCACAGGGAGACAGACTTGATCCATAGCTGCTTATTCAGAGATTGCATAGCAGAGCTCCATTTCTTTCGGAGCCGTAGTTTTTGGGTACTTATTCTTTTGTGTATATAATTTTGGGCATAGCGGGGTCCTGTCCCGCTCATACGATATGTCATACTCTTAGAGGCTCGTAGTCATGTGTATGTGGGTAGAGATGTTCGGCCATGTCGGCCCATGTTTTGTATATCTTTCGTTAGCCACGTCGGCCTTGTACTTATGATGTGGCACAGATGCCTATGATATGTTAAATGATGATGGTCGTCTAATGGGATCAACATGATTAACGATAAGAAAAGCACGAATTGACTTATGGTTCACCTAGATGTTATGTTATGTACGATAAGGGGGTGCTCGGGTGGGGTAGCACCGGGTGCTCGTCGCGGCCCCCTAGCCGGGTCGTGACAATAAATGGCGTTAAGATCATGAAATAGGCATTGTATGTGAATGGACGAAACGTGTATTATGGTCTTGAATATGGAAAATTGGAAGTGAATTGAGAATATGGATAATGTAGATGACTAAAGGCTATTGTTATGATATTGTAAATGTATTGTTGACGTTTGGGAGTTGAATTACGATATGGAGGAATGTTGTATAAATAAAGGAGATGCTGTCCGATTTTCCCTAGATTTAGCCATGTATGCTAGTTGTCAATTCTAACGATAGTATGACCTTAATGAAGGTAGAAACGTGAGCATCAGAGGAGTACGTACAAGTGTAGAATAGTTCAATGAAAAGGTATGTAAGGATAACCCTTCTTTCATAAGGCATGTTTCACGACCCAGCCCCGTGGGCCGTGACTAGTGCCCTAACTGGACACCCATACAGACTTGCTTACCAGATCGACATATCAAAGGCTTATTCAAATTTAACATACGTTATTTATACGGATACTGAGAAACAGACGTCATCTTAAGCGGTCACCTATAACAGAAATATCATACCAAAAGCCGGCAAGCTGACGGAAAACACATCGCCCGAATATACATACATATAAAAATATGTGGGCCGTTTTGGCCATAATAGCAAACGGGACCGCTTAAGGCACAAATCACAAACATAATCGAACAAACATGACCCATGACCCACATATATGTCTACAGGCCTCTACAAACCATAACAGAAACATATGACGGGACAGGGCCCTGCCGTACCCTCAAATAGTCATATATACAGAATATGTATGATAAAAGATATGTACCAAAATATGAGCTCTGGAATAAAGGAGAACTCCAAATAGCAGAATAAGTGTCCTACACTGGCGGGTCACCAGAACGAACGTCTGTACCTCCGGGCATGAAACGCAGCCCCCGAAGAAAGGGGGTCAGTACGAAATATGTACTGAGTATGTAAAGCATGAAGTACAGTAATCCGAATCATAATTGAAGTGAGGTGTACAGAAAATGGATACAGAATTAGTATATCAAAACCTGTGCTGAAAATATAAATAATGCAAATAAAAATCATGCACAGGGCTCAGGAACGTGGTCGCCACTCCGACGCTGGCGCCACAACACATCATACTCCAGAAGGTTTCAAATCTCCGTACAATCCCCGAACATATCGTATCATCATAACATATCACAACATCATAACATATCATATGCCATATCACATCATAATTCCGTATATATGCGGTACCCGGCCCTATGGCGAGGTCTCGGGAACCGTAACACATCATACTGCCGAATAAAACATAGTGCGCACGATCACAAAACCGGCGAACGATATCATAGTAGTATGCACAAGCGGAGTAGTGCGGAAACCATATGCATTTAAATAAATAAGTTTCAAAACTCGATGGATAATTATATTTGCCGACACCTGAAGGCTCAGAAACAAGTTTCGGGTCAATCGGAATTAGTATAAGAAAGTTGCGAGCTTTTGAAGTACAGAACCTTCTAAAAGTATTTCATAAGCCATATTTTTAAATTCAAGTATCATTCATATTAGGAAACTTTCGAACATCATTATGGGTCAAATATTCATACTGGGAAACTTTCGAATAACATTATGGATCAAATCAAATGGAGACTTTTGGACCTTATTTACGTACCAAAATATTCCTCAACAACTAGAGTCTTCGAATATCACAAATATGTATCAAGCCATATAAAATAGCTTATGGAACAACATTCGGAAACATAACAACTAGAGTCTTCGAATATCACAAATATGTATCAAGCCATATAAAATAGCTTATGGAAGTCAAAGATATTAGCCATCCTAGTGGCTCTAAGAATAGAATTTTCTTTAGAAGCATACATATACGTTATTTGTTCATTTCATAAAGTCATGCCAAAAGAAGGAAAGGTAGGCTTTACATACCTCGATCGCTCGCTAACCAAATCCCGACTCAAGTTTCGGGCTCTCCAATATCTACAATAACGTTATCAATTACCAAACATTAGCTACAAGTACTTAGAAATTCAATTCTAACTAGTACTTGTCTACAGAAATTTCGGCAGCATCTCCCCTGTAAATTCAACATGCCCGAGAATTTAACTCAGCCAAATTCATCAACAACCACACCAACAATACCAACAACCATACCAATAACATCAAGAATCAATTTAAAGCTCATTCTAATATTAGTAACTGTTATATCCCGCATTTTTGTACAATCGGATAATTCAAGGTAACTGCGGGAAGATGACAAGCAAGGCCTTATTTTTATTTTGTTAAGCATATGAGTTGCTTATGAAGAATTTAGAAGCGGAAATATTAAGAAAGGCTAGGGGCAAAAAGGTAAAATGGCAATATGACTCGTGGAAATATGGAGGAAGACGAAGGGTAAATTTGGAATTCGGAAAAAAAATATTTGTCATGAAGAATAAAACAAAAAAATGGGCTTGGGCCATTGGACCATGTTGGCCATCCAAGTGGGTGGGCTTAGGCCCAATTAAAAGCCTAATGGATAAATAAAAAGACGACTTAGTCATCTTATTTCAAAAACATTCTAGACATGTCAAGAAAACAAAAGAACAAAAGAGAAGAAGGAGAAACATCTTCAAGGGCCATTTCGGCCAAGTGCAAAAATCAACAAGAAAATTGACAAAAATTCCTTCAAAAATCATTTTCTACCAAGTGGAGGGTCCTTAACAAAGTAGAGTTGTTATTGAAGCAAGAAAAACACAAATTCATAAGTTGGAAATTCAAGCAAGTTGAAGAATCAAAGAAGAAGGTAAGGATTCATCCCTTTCTTATATGTTATGGATGTTGTGCATGTTGTAGTGTGTAAAAATGAGTGAAATTCATGAAGAACAAGAATATAGGTGTGTGGCCGTGCATGCCTATGTGTGTGTATGAATCATGTTTTAATTATTCTATCTAGTGTTTGGTTGTTATTGTTGTGGATGCTATGTTGATAATGGAAGTTGAATGATTTTGGAGAAGTTGTAGTTGTGTATGCATGATGTTGGCCGTGTAGTTGTGGTGTGGTGTGGAGGAAAATGAGTTAATTTTATTTAGTGTATTGGTTGTTGTTATGTGGATTCTATATTGCTAATAAAAAGCTTAATGATCTTAGAGAAATTATGGAAATTGGAGACCTGTGGTTGAAGTTTATGTAAATTGAATACTATGTTCTTACATGTATGGAAGACAATGATTTTAGTATGGTATTGTTGGAACATATATTATAAGGTTGTTATTGTTTTTATTGGAGTTGGAAGGTTTTGAAGGAAGTAGTATATTGATTGAGTTATTATAATGTATCATGGATTGAATATGGAAAATTTTAGTATGGTTGTTGACATTATGTTGATAGTTTGGCCGGGTTGAATTCCCGGGATTGTTGTTGATTGAAATTGGCCAAGTCGAACTTGGTGGGATGGAGTATTTACAGGGGAAATGCTGCCGGAATTTCGGTAGCCAAGTATTATCTTAAGATTCCAATTCTAAATGCTCTAACCAAAGTTTGGTAAATATGACCAATTTGCAGATTTTGACGAGATTGCAACGTGAATTCGGAATAGCAAAAGGAGCGGAAAGAGGTATGTAAGGCCTCACCCTTCCTTCTATGGCATGTCTTAGATGTAATAAGTTGGGTACGAGCCTCGGGGACGACTCTGTTCCCCGGAATCCGCACCTAAAGTTTCCTCATTTTCCTTCAGTAGAATTGAACTAGAAAGAGTTCAAATGTTGGAAAGACCTCCTAAACCCCTAGAACTTGTATAACTGGGACCCGATTACTCTAAGACCCTTACAAGTAACGCCATGACATGTAATATATGCAAATCGTATACGCTACCTTATTCGGCCCGAGGTGGGCCCGATACTCTCGGATTTTCCCTATAGTCTTGTTTGAATTACTTGAAGTTGAATCCACAGGGGACCTTTGATCCCGATTTCGTTACCAATGATAAGTACTATGACTACTCCAACGAGAATGTTTCTATGATGACAATGATGACGGCAATGCTAGTCAAGAGAATGTGCCTATGACAAGTACGACCGGAACGATTCTACGACCAAGATTCCTAAGCTAAGGATTTAATGTGAACAAGAAGTTGATAAACTAATTTTTGAATCCCATTCATATCCTTTAGCTATGACTTTACTTTCTAAAGACCCCAAAGCTTATGAACTGTCATCTATGATGCCCACGATTTCATTCTACGTTTACTTTAATATTATTCTCCGTTGATAGTCTCAGCATAAAATACTCGTTCCTTCAAGGTGAGACAAAGCGATCATGAGTATTCTATAATGTAATCGGAGGTTACCGACTTTATGTCACTCCGATAGACGTAACTTTCTTTGGACTCCCGTGCATGCTGGTTATATGATACAGGTATATGTGTATGGATATGTATATGTATATCAGATAAGTATTTGTATATAAGACATGTATATGTATAATAGAGAAGTAAATTTACACGTATATGTATATGGGGAAAGGGGAAGGGCCACTATTATATCACCACCTGATTCAGCTGGATTCCATCTTGGACGCGGGATGCCCGGACGCGGGAGATGGGAGAGCCGTACGCGGCGTCTGTATATATATGATGTATGATATATATATGATATGATGTCTTGGGACACTGTTGGGGAGGGGGGTTGGGAGAGCCGATGTATTCGGCGTCTGTAAATGTGAGTAAAAGATACCGTTTACCGAATTGTACTGTTTTCTGTATACGAGAATAAGGGACATCGTGTCCTGAAAAAGGGACAATGCTATGACATGATACGCTATGCCAAGATATACAATGATATGAGATGATACGACATGACGTGATACGACACGCTATAATAGAGCAGCACATAATATGATAAAATATGACACGATATAAATCCTATTTTCTGTGTCTACGAGAAAGAAATGTCTCAAAGAGAAAAGGACAAGCCTACATGATAGCCGGCCTGAAACAGAGGCCTTCCCACGTACAGGTTACTTTCCTGCCTCGTTATATGTCCTATGACTCCATGATATTGTTAATCGTACTGTTTATATTATCTTTTATGCCTTACATACTCGGTACACTATTCGTACTGACGTCCCTTCTTGTGGACGCTGCGTTTCATGCCGCGCAGGTCAGCAGACAGGTGGACGTTATCCTTAGAAGTTCTACCAGCCACACTTGACAGCGCTCCAGTTGTTTCGGAGCCTCACTCCAGCGGTACTATTTTGTGTATGTACATTCGGGCACGACAGTACTCAACCCTTTCCATGTATAAGTGTACTATGTCTAGAGGCTCGTAGACAGATATGCACAGTCAGCTATGTACAGTTAGATGTGTTGTATTTTGAATTGTTAGCGTCCCGGTATAACGCGATAGCGGAAAGCTTACTACTTATGTTTATGGTGACGTTGCTAATGTTAATGTTCAGAAAGGAAAAAAAAATATGGCTCTGTTTACACGGCTTGCCATGAGGTAAAGGTAATATGATAGATAAGGGGTGCTCGGTACAAGTATCGGGTACTCGCCACTGCCCCTAGTCGGGTCGTGACAGAAGTGGTATCAGAGCAGTTCGGTCCTAGGGGTTTGTCTACGAGCCGTGTCCAGTAGTGTCCTGTTTATGGGTGTGTAGCGCGCCACACATATAGACAGGAGGCTACAGGGCATTTAGGAAATCTGACCTTCTTTGTATTCTAGATCGTGCGATAGAGCTATGCTATCAGGTTTCCATATTCTCTTCCTAATCCTATGTTATGGTTTCAGTAATGCCGATGAAGAGAGCAGCTTCAGATAGTGGGGGCACTAAGAAGGCCCCTAGAGTATCTCCAGAGCCGAGTAAGGGGAGCCTCGGCTATTCGATTGAGACAGATCCGTCGGAGGACCCAGCCACAATTCCTCCAGAGTTCCTGACTCCCAGAGCAGAGGATCCCGCGGAGGACAGCTATGATACAGATCCGTCGGAGGACCCAGCAACAGTTCCTCCAGAGCTTCTGACCCCTAGAGCAGGGGATTCCACGGAGGGTGGCTATGATACAGATCCCTCGGAGGATCCGACGATGACTCCTCCAGAGCTTCTTACCTCCAGGGAGGAGGATAGTTACGACACAGACCCATCGGAGCATTCTTCTGGGACACCGGAGGAGGAGACTTCCGGGGATATGCCGGCTGCTCCTGTGATGGAGCACTATGTCAGACAGGCCTCCCCGAAAAGTGCTACGGATTACTCTTGTCCTTTGTCCTGGTCATCAGCGAACCAGGAATCGCCTGGTTATCTATACTCCTCCGATTCGGATGCGGGAAATGACGGGAGTCAAACTAGTGGAGAGTAGACAGATGAGGATGAGGAGCACACTTCACATGGCAGCTCCCTAGACTAGGCCCGAGATTGTTCGGCTACAGGTATATGAGTTTTCTTTGAAACTTTCTATATATGTGTAGTCTCTGCAAAGTACTAATTAATGACGGCAGACAGAAATTCAAAAGGGAACAAAGACCTAGCGGTTATGAGTAATGGCGACTGAGATGTCTCCGCCACCAGTGTGAATTTAGAAACCGGGATAAAGGATAATCATATGTATGGATGAGAGTAAATAGTGAAGATTTAAACAGAGGCAACATGGTAATTTTATGGTCAAGAAAGTGAAGATAGGAGTGGGACCCGCTGTGAGGACGTTTTGGAAGTTGTTAGAACCCCGACTTACCTTAAATTATGTGACAAAGGTCGTGCGGGGCAGTCGATATAATTATACCAGCATTCACGCATTTAAATGCACCAAAGTTTCGAGGTTAAGCGTGCTAAGGTGGGAGGATGGGTGACCCCCTGGGAAATATGCTGAAAATTTCATAAATGTGGGGACAAGAGACGAATGTGAAATGAGGTAGCCTAAAGTAAATTAGAGTGTGTGAAGTGGATAGAAACCCTGTAGAAGTCGTGTAGTCTGAGACGGACTAGACTAGCAAAAGGGGAGAAAACATGACAGAGCTTCAGGACTAGAGAAGGTTTGATTAGTGTTTGAAAGTGTTTGTAAGTAAAATAGTGGTGGAAATGTATATATGTACATGACATCTTATCTGTGACTGTAGAACACTAACAAACAGTGTCGCGATACATAGAATATGCTAGCTGGATGAAATTCAAAAGACGTGATGAAGGATAAGTACGGATGTCACCGGGTAAGACCGATGCCGAACCCACACTAGTTAAGGCTAGAAGGCCCTAATACGGTGATATACGGGAACATATCTAGCGAAGGGATAGACGCGACAGACTCCACGAAGAAGGAATTACAATTGTACAAGATCGCAGAAGGCGACGATTATTTAAAGGGCATAGGCGTGCGTAGACCCTCTCAATGAAGGAAGGGAGAACGTGCTAGACCTAAAACGAACTACGACCATTTAGGATTCATAAAAAGGGACCTATTAACTCAGGACTAGGGTTTGAAGTATGTTGGGGTATTGTGAAGGTTACGAAAGGATGCAAAAATAAGTTGACAGCGGGTGTAATATGGGCTACAAGAGATACCTGGAAAGGTCGCCGAATATAAGCGACAACTGAGACGGCACTAGGTGAGGATTGGTATAGTAGGATGTGCGAGTCATTAATCGGTTGGGTTGGTATTAGCGGAGCTAAGTCACTTGGCTGACAGGCAGCCTAAGCTTCTAAAACGAATATATCGAGTAACCGTACGTGACGACTATAAAGGAGACCTCCCCGAAGTATTATGATACATTATGAGACCAGTCTAACATTCGAGGACGAATGTTCTAAAGGGGGGGAGGATGTTATATCCCGCATTTTTGTACAATCGGATAATTCAAGGTAACTGCGGGAAGATGACAAGCAAGGCCTTATTTTTATTTTGTTAAGCATATGAGTTGCTTATGAAGAATTTAGAAGCGGAAATATTAAGAAAGGCCAGGGGAAAAAAGGTAAAATGGCAATATGACTAGTGGAAATATGGAGGAAGACGAAGGGTAAATTTGGAATTCGGAAAAAAATTATTTGTCATGAAGAATAAAACAAAAAAATGGGCTTGGGCCATTGGACCATGTTGGCCATCCAAGTGGGTGGGTTTAGGCCCAATTAAAAGCCTAATGGATAAATAAAAAGATGACTTAGTCATCTTATTTCAAAAACATTCTAGACATTTCAAGAAAACAAAAGAACAAAAGAGAAGAAGGAGAAACATCTTCAAGGGCCATTTCGGCCAAGTGCAAAAATCAACAAGAAAATTGACAAAAATTCCATCAAAAATCATTTTCTACCAAGTGGATGGTCCTTAACAAAGTAGAGTTGTTATTGAAGCAAGAAAAACACAAATTCATAAGTTGGAAATTCAAGCAAGTTGGAGAATCAAAGAAGAAGGTAAGGATTCATCCTTTTCTTATATGTTATGGATGTTGTGCATGTTGTAGTGTGTAAAAATGAGTGAAATTCATGAAGAACAAGAATATAGGTGTGTGGCCGTGCATGCCTATGTGTGTGTATGAATCATGTTTTAATTATTCTATCTAGTGTTTGGTTGTTATTGTTGTGGATGCTATGTTGATAATGGAAGTTGAATGATTTTGGAGAGGTTGTAGTTGTGTATGCATGATGTTGGCCGTGTAGTTGTGGTGTGGTGTGGAGGAAAATGAGTTAATTTTATTTAGTGTATTGGTTGTTGTTGTCACGACCCAACCCCGTGGGCCGCGACCAGTGCCCTAGCTGGGCACCTATACGTACCCGATACCCAAATTAGCATATTATCAGAATAATAATATAATAATACTAGTGGATGCTACAGAATTTATCAGAAAAAGCAGACTTGGCACACATAGGCCGATAAGGCCATCATAGAACAAAGTATCCCAAACATATGTACAGAACCCACACAGATGTATCCACAGACCTCTACAGAACATATCATAATCATAAGACGGGACAGGGCCCCGTCATACCCTGAACAAAGTACGTATCCCGATAGCAGTAACAGACTGTACCAAAAGATGGGCTCTGTAGAAGAGAGCGCCCCAAAATATAGCAGAAATGGGATCCTAACCGTGTGGATCAGCAAACCTGCCGTCTGTACCTGCGCGGCATGAAAACGCAGCCCCCGAAGAAAGGGGGTCAGTACGAAATATGTACTGAATATGCAAAGCGGAATCACAGAAGTCAAATCATAATGGTTACAGAAAATGAGTACAGAATCCAGAGTGTCAAATGCATATTTCCAAAATAGACAGAATGCGTACAGAAACATATGTCATATCATATCATATCCGGTCCCTGCCACGGGACTCGGCAGACAGAATGTGGCCACCCTCCCGACGCTGGTGCCACTATACAGAGAAATCAGAAAAAAGGGGCGTGGCCCCGTATCATATAATGTCATATCAAAATGGCCATAACAGATCAGATCAGAATAGGCGGACATGGCACATCATACTCCACAGACCCATGTACGCGTATACCTGCCCCCTCACATCGGGACGCGGCGAACAATGCAGAGAATTACGCTTGACAACATATCCTGGCCTGGGCTCAGTGTGGGAAACATTGGGACATCCACGAATGGAGTAGTGAGAGACTAATGCAATTTAGAAATATCATAAGTATTTTCAAAGACTCGATGAGGCGTAGCAAAGACAAACAAATCAAATGGAGTCGGACGGAATCATAATAAATGTATTCCAGATATCATAATAAATTACAGAAGTCTAACTTTCCCGAAGTCATTCCGGGTGTCAAAATAATGTATAAGGTTTAATAGAATATTTAAAATAATATTCCTTAAGCGATTAGTAGGGTAATTAAAACATTTCTTTCAAAAATCGCTTAAAAAGGAAGCTTTAGCATATTAGGGGCAAACCCGTAAATAGTGGGCCCGCCTCGGGACAAATAAGGCGGCGGGCTCAAATTGTGCCCTCTAAGCATATAGTGTCACCTAAAGAGGTTATACAGACATTCTATGACTTTCTGAATAATTTAGAGCAAGTTTGCATAATTTCAGAAAAAGCGTATCAAAGAGGTTCAATTCTACTGAAGGAAAAACTGAAATTTTGTCTTGCGGATTCCGAGGGCCAAGAGGTCCTTCGAGGCCCGGATCCGACCCTAATACACTAAGGGCATGCCAAGGGAAGAATTGGGTTTGCTTTACATACCTTTCACGCTCCTTAAGCCTTTCCAATCTCACTTCCCGTTTCGTCGAAAAACTGCAATTGGTCAAGTTTACCAATTGTGAGTTATGAATACCAAAGTTCCAACTTAATGCATATTTGGCTACCGAAATTTTGGCAGTACTTCCCCTATACATATAGCACCCCGAGAATTCAACTCGGCTATAATTCATCAACAACAACCCAAATGACAACATCAATATCAACAATAAACATTAAAAACACAAATATCCTTCAACTAGTCATTTTTCTCACAAGTTGACATAATCTTCAATTCAACCCAAACTTTCGAACTAACATCATGATTTCACATCCATTATCACTCAAGATCATCACAATATAGGTTTAGAGACATTTCATTTCATTTTCCTTAAGATATACACTCGATATCCATAATATACAACTTTCCGCCAAAGTCTTAACTTATGCAAAACATCAAATCTTTGGCATACAATTTCATAACATGTTTCCAACTTCCAAATTCATCAATGATCATCACAACTAACAACCAAACACTTCATTCCCTTAATGTCGGAAAATCATACTAAAACGACATAAGTGTTCATATTCCAATTCAACACAAACTTATATCCTTCTAGCTTAATTCACATTACAAACATCACAATACCAACACTCCAACACATTACACAACTTGATTCATATTTATTCCAAGACCATTACACCACACGGCCATATGCTCATTTTGCAACATCAACTAAATTCATCCAACTTTCAATTCCCATATGCATTTCATTACAATCACAACCAGAATATAACATGAATTCAATACATTTTGGCTATACAACATAGACACCCTCACGGCTACACACCTACAACACACACCCACTTTGCAAACTTCCATTTCTTCATACAATCAACACATTTCTACATACTACAACACAAACAAAACTCAACAACACAATAAAAAGGTAGAAATTCTTACCTTTTCTTCAAGTCTTCTTCACTTGGAGGTATGATCACTTTGGTGATTCTAATGCTCCCCACTCCAATCCAACTATAACAAGTTACAAAGGAACCTTGACTTAGTAGGAAATCAACAAGAAAAGAATTTTTGAAGCAATATTTTTGGTACTTAAATTTCCAAGGCAAACCCGAAACCTCTTGCTCTTCTTTCTTGTTCTTGTTTTTTTTTTTTTTTGTTATGCTTATCCTAAGGCTTCAATTGTATATATGTAGTTGAAGTGCTTGGTCACATGACCAAGCACATGACCAACTAAAAATGGGCTTGGGCCAAGGCCTAGCATGGCCGACCACCCTTAGGAATTAGGCTTCAATTTGTTTCACATTTTGCAAGCCCAATAAGGTGTGGATCGTATTTTGTAATTCCCGAAACTAATTTCCAAAATTCCAAAATTACCCTTAGCCTTGTCCCACACTTTCATGATTCTATTCTTTCATGCATAACTCCTATGTTCAACAAAATATCAAATTGATCTTATATCTCAAGAATCCAATATAATTCAAGTCTTTCCAAACGTGTGAAAACACGGGATATAACATCCTCCCCCCCTTTAGAACATTCGTCCTCGAATGTAAAATTAATCTTATAGGGTTGGAAAATACTTTGGGGGAGTTCATGCTTACAAACAACACATAGGACATACGATTGACATTGAAATTAAATTAAGCAGGATTTAAGGTTACCTGTGGGCATAGGGAACAATTGAGGATATTTTTTCTTCATTTCCTCTTCTGCCTCCCATGTCATTTCCTCCCTATTATCGTTCCGCCACAGGACCTTAACAGAGGCTACATCTTTATTCCGGAGCCTCCTTACCTGACGATCCAAAATAGATACGCGCTGCTCCTCGTACGACAGTTGCTCCGACACCTGAATATCATCCGCAGGGAAAATTCTGGAAGGGTCACCAATGCATCTGCGGAGCATAGAGACATGGAATACCGGATGTACCGCTTCCAAATCAGGTGGCAAATCTAACTCATAGGCGACATTTCCAACTTTCCGAACAATCTGATAAGGCCCAATATAACGCGGACTGAGCTTACCCTTTCTGCCGAACCGCATCACGCCTTTCATAGGCGATACCTTCAGAAATACCCAATCGCCTACCCGAAAATCCAACGGTCGACGCCGTTTATCCGCGTATGACTTCTGTCGACTCTGGGCTGCCAACAGTCGCTCTCGAATAAGTTTTACCTTGTCCACGGCCTGCTGGACCATATCTGGGCCAATCAATTCTGACTCGCCAATATCAAACCAGCCAATCGGCGATCTGCATTTCCTGCCATAGAGAGCCTCGTACGGAGCCATCTGGATGATGGAATGGTAACTGTTATTATATGCAAACTCAATCAATGGCAAGTGATCATCCCAGCTGCCTCTGAAATCAATAACGCATGCCCGCAACATATCCCCCAGCGTCTGTATAGTGCGCTCGGCCTGCTCGTCGCTCTGAGGATGAAATGCGGTGCTCAGACTCACCTGAGTCCCTAGTCCCTCCTGAAAAGATCTCCAGAAATGCGCCGTAAACTGGGCGCCTCTGTCAGAAATAATAGATATAGGAACTCCATGCAGCTTCACAATCTCCTTAATATAGAGCCTGGCATAATCCTCGGCGGAATAGGTAGTCCTGACGGGAAGAAAATGGGCTGATTTCGTCAGCCTATCAACGACGACCCAGATGGAATCATACTTCCGTGGAGTGCGAGGCAATCCTGTAATGAAGTCCATATTAATAACCTCCCACTTCCAAGTCGGGATTTCCATCTCCTGCAACAGTCCACCCGGCTTCTGATGCTCAATCTTGACCTGCTGACAATTAGGACACTGGGCGACGAACTCTGCAATATCCCGCTTCATACCGTCCCACCAGTATAAGCATCGAAGATCATGGTACATCTTCGTAGACCCAGGATGGACCGAATAGCGAGCATAATGTGCCTCGCTCATAACCTGCTGCCGAAGGCCTGCAATATCAGGTACACACAACCTGCCTCTGTATAACAAAGTGCCGTCCGGTGGAAACTCGAACGGAGTCTTCTCCTTATCATAGGCTGTGTCCCTGTACCGAGCTAAGACAGGATCCTCGAACTGATGCCGCTTAATATCGTCCCTGAGGGATGACTCAGAAACCCCTCGAACAGAAATCCGTGTATCTCCAGAATCTGCCAGACGAACCCCGAGACTAGCCAACTGCTGAATATCACGGGCTATCTCTCTCCTGTCTGGCTGTAAATCGGCCAAACTGCCCATAGACTTCCGACTGAGTGCATCAGCAACAACATTAGCCTTACCCGGATGATACAGAATATCTACATCATAATCTTTCAGAAGCTCCAGCCACCTCCGCTGTCGCAAATTAAGCTCTCTCTGCCTGAAAATATATTGGAGACTCTTATGATCAGTATAGATATCCACATGAACGCCATATAAATAGTGTCTCCATATCTTCAGAGCATGAATCACCGCTGCGAGCTCCAGATCGTGGGTAGGATAATTCTTCTCATGCTTTTTGAGCTGCCGGGAAGCATACGCTATAACTCTGCCGTGCTGCATCAATACACAGCCTAACCCCATACCAGAAGCGTCACAATAAATAACATACCCGTCCGGTCCCTCTGGAAGAGTCAGAACTGGGGCTGTAGTCAGCTTCTCCTTCAGCAACTGGAAGCTCCGTTCACAAGCGTCAGACCACTGGAACTTAGCTCCCTTCTGAGTCAGCCTTGTCAAAGGCGCTGAAATCGAAGCAAACTTCTCCACAAACCTCCTGTAATAACCTGCTAACCCCAGGAAACTGCGTACCTCTGTGGGCGTCGTAGGTCTGGGCCAATTCTTCACGGCCTCAATCTTCTGTGTGTCCACCCGGACACCATCAGCTGCAATAATATGCCCCAAGAAGGCCACTGAAGACAGCCAGAATTCGCACTTAATATCGTCCCTGAGGGATGACTCAGAAACCCCTCGAACAGAAATCCGTGTATCTCCAGAATCGGCCAGACGAACCCCGAGACTAGCCAACTGCTGAATATCACGGGCTATCTCTCTCCTGTCTGGCTGTAAATCGGCCAAACTGCCCATAGACTTCCGACTGAGTGCATCCGCAACAACATTAGCCTTACCCGGATGATACAGAATATCTACATCATAATCTTTCAGAAGCTCCAGCCACCTCCGCTGTCGCAAATTAAGCTCTCTCTGCCTGAAAATATACTGGAGACTCTTATGATCAGTATAGATATCCACATGAACGCCATATAAATAGTGTCTCCATATCTTCAGAGCATGAATCACCGCTGCGAGCTCCAGATCGTGGGTAGGATAATTCTTCTCATGCTTTTTGAGGTGCTGGGAAGCATACGCTATAACTCTGCCGTGCTGCATCAATACACAGCCTAACCCCATACCAGAAGCGTCACAATAAATAACATACCCTCTGGAAGAGTCAGAACTGGGGCAAGAGGTCCTTCGAGGCCCGGATCCGACCCTAATACACTAAGGGCATGCCAAGGGAAGAATTGGGTTTGCTTTACATACCTTTCACGCTCCTTAAGCCTTTCCAATCTCACTTCCCGTTTCGTCGAAAAACTGCAATTGGTCAAGTTTACCAATTGTGAGTTATGAATACCAAAGTTCCAACATAATGCATATTTGGCTACCGAAATTTCGGCAGCACTTCCCCTATACATATAGCACCCCGAGAATTCAACTCGGCTATAATTCATCAACAACAACCCAAATGACAACATCAATATCAACAATAAACATTAAAAACACAAATATCCTTCAACTAGTCATTTTTCTCACAAGTTGACATAATCTTCAATTCAACCCAAACTTTCGAACTAACATCATGATTTCACATCCATTATCACTCAAGATCATCACAATATAGGTTTAGAGACATTTCATTTCATTTTCCTTAAGATATACACTCGATATCCATAATATACAACTTTCCGCCAAAGTCTTAACTTATGCAAAACATCAAATCTTTGGCATACAATTTCATAACATGTTTCCAACTTCCAAATTCATCAATGATCATCACAACTAACAACCAAACACTTCATTCCCTTAATGTCGGAAAATCATACTAAAACGACATAAGTGTTCACATTCCAATTCAACACAAACTTATATCCTTCTAGCTTAATTCACATTACAAACATAACAATACCAACACTCCAACACATTACACAACTTGATTCATATTTATTCCAAGACCATTACACCACACGGCCATATGCTCATTTTGCAACATCAACTAAATTCATCCAACTTTCAATTCCCATATGCATTTCATTACAATCACAACTAGAATATAACATGAATTCAATACATTTTGGCTATACAACATAGACACCCTCACGGCTACACACCTACAACACACACCCACTTTGCAAACTTCCATTTCTTCATACAATCAACACATTTCTACATACTACAACACAAACAAAACTCAACAACACAATAAAAAGGTAGAAATTTTTACCTTTTCTTCAAGTCTTCTTCACTTGGAGGTATGATCACTTTGGTGATTCTAATGCTCCCCACTCCAATCCAACTATACCAAGTTACAAAGGAACCTTGACTTAGTAGGAAATCAACAAGAAAAGAATTTTTGAAGAAATATTTTTGGTACTTAAATTTCCAAGGCAAACCCGAAACCTCTTGCTCTTCTTTCTTGTTCTTGTTTTTTTTTTTTTGTTATGCTTATCATAAGGCTTCAATTGTATATATGTAGTTGAAGTGCTTGGTCACATGACCAAGCACATGACCAACTAAAAATGGGCTTGGGCCAAGGCCTAGCATGGCCGACCACCCTTAGGAACTGGGCTTCAATTTGTTTCACATTTTGCAAGCCCAATAAGGTGTGGATCGTATTTTGTAATTCCCGAAACTAATTTCCAAAATTCCAAAATTACCCTTAGCCTTGTCCCACACTTTCATGATTCTATTCTTTCATGCATAACTCCTATGTTCAACAAAATATCAAATTGATCTTATATCTCAAGAATCCAATATAATTCAAGTCTTTCCAAACGTGTGAAAACACGGGATATAACAGTTGTTATGTGGATTCTATATTGCTAATAAAAAGCTTAATGATCTTAGAGAAATTATGGAAATTGGAGACTTGTGGTTGAAGTTTATGTAAATTGAATACTATGTTCTTACATGTATGGAAGACAATGATATTAGTATGGTATTGTTGGAACATATATTATAAGGTTGTTATTGTTTTTATTGGAGTTGGAAGGTTTTGAAGGAAGTAGTATATTGATTGAGTTATTATAATGTATCATGGATTGAATATGGAAAATTTTAGTATGGTTGTTGACATTATGTTGATAGTTTGGCCGGGTTGAATTCCCGGGATTGTTGTTGATTGAAATTGGCCAAGTTGAACTTGGTGGGATGGAGTATTTACAGGGGAAATGCTGCCGGAATTTCGGTAGCCAAGTATTATCTTAAGATTCCAATTCTAAATGCTCTAACCAAAGTTTGGTAAATATGACCAATTTGCAGATTTTGACGAGATTGCAACGTGAATTCGGAATAGCAAAAGGAGCGGAAAGAGGTATGTAAGGCCTCACCCTTCCTTCTATGGCATGTCTTAGATGTAATAAGTTGGGTACGAGCCTCGGGGACGACTCTGTTCCCCGGAATCCACACCTAAAGTTTCCTCATTTTCCTTCAGTAGAATTGAACTAGAAAGAGTTCAAATGTTGGAAAGACCTCCTAAACCCCTAGAACTTGTATAACTGGGACCCGATTACTCTAAGATCCTTACAAGTAACGCCACGACATGTAATATATGCAAATCGTATACGCTACCTTATTCGGCCCGAGGTGGGCCCGATACTCTCGGATTTTCCCTATAGTCTTGTTTGAATTACTTGAAGTTGAATCCAAAGGGGACCTTTGATCCCGATTTCGTTACCAATGATAAGTACTATGACTACTCCAACGAGAATGTTTCTATGATGACAATGATGACGGCAATGCTAGTCAAGAGAATGTGCCTATGACAAGTACGACCGGAACGATTCTACGACCAAGATTCCTAAGCTAAGGATTTAATGTGAACAAGAAGTTGATAAACTAATTTTTGAATCCCATTCATATCCTTTAGCTATGACTTTACTTTCTAAAGACCCCAAAGCTTATGAACTGTCATCTATGATGCCCACGATTTCATTCTACGTTTACTTTAATATTATTCTCCGTTGATAGTCTCAGCATAAAATACTCGTTCCTTCAAGGTGAGACAAAGCGATCATGAGTATTCTATAATGTAATCGGAGGTTACCGACTTTATGTCACTCCGATAGACGTAACTTTCTTTGGACTCCCGTGCATGCTGGTTATATGATACAGGTATATGTGTATGGATATGTATATGTATATCAGATAAGTATTTGTATATAAGACATGTATATGTATAATAGAGAAGTAAATTTACACGTATATGTATATGGGGAAAGGGGAAGGGCCACTATTATATCACCACCTGATTCAGCTGGATTCCATCCTGGACGCGGGATGCCCGGACGCGGGAGATGGGAGAGCCGTACGCGGCGTCTGTATATATATGATGTATGATATATATGATATGATGTCTTGGGACCCTGTTGGGGAGGGGGGTTGGGAGAGCCGATGTATTCGGCGTCTGTAAATGTGAGTAAAAGATACCGTTTACCTAATTATACTATTTTCTGTATACGAGAATAAGGGACATGGGGTCCTGAAAAAGGGGCAATGCTATGACATGATACGCTATGCCATGATATACAATGATATGAGATGCTACGACATGACGTGATATGACACGCTATGATAGAGCAGCACATAATATGATAAAATATGACACGATATAAATCCTATTTTCTGTGTCTACGAGAAAGAAATGTCTCAAAGAGAAAAGGACAAGCCTACATGATAGCCGGCCTGAAACAGAGGCCTTCCCACGTACAGGTTACTTTCCTGCCTCGTTATATGTCCTATGACTCCATGATATTGTTAATCGTACTGTTTATATTATCTTTTATGCCTTACATACTCGGTACACTATTCGTACTGACGTCCCTTCTTGTGGACGCTGCGTTTCATGCCGCGCAGGTCAGCAGACAGGTGGACGTTATCCTTAGAAGTTCTACCAGCCACACTTGACAGCGCTCCAGTTGTTTCGGAGCCTCACTCCAGCGGTACTATTTTGTGTATGTACATTCGGGCACGACAGTACTCGACCCTTTCCATGTATAAGTATACTATGTCTAGAGGCTCGTAGACAGATATGCACAGTCAGCTATGTACAGTTAGATGTGTTGTATTTTGAATTGTTCGCGTCCCGGTATAACGCGATAGCGGAAAGCTTACTACTTATGTTTATGGTGACGTTGCTAATGTTAATGTTTAGAAAGGAAAAAAAAATATGGCTCTGTTTACACGGCTTGCCATGAGGTAAAGGTAATATGATAGATAAGGGGTGCTCGGTACAAGTATCGGGTACTCGCCACTGCCCCTAGTCGGGTCGTGACAGTAACCTTCTATCTCTACGTAGCTTATCACATTCAATTCAGCTAATTATTTTCAAGTCAATATCAACGCTCACATATTCATTACTAATCCAAGATCATTCAAACACAATTCAAGAACGCTTTAAACAATTTGTGCAATATTCAAACCATCCCACTAACACCATATTCCACCCGAAACTTCTACAAATGCAACGAAACTACGACGACGCATTTTCTTCTTTCAAATTCATCAACAACAACAACAATTCACACTTTAGCAACTCCACTTCCATAATTACATAAAAACCATATTAAAATCACATAATTTCCTACAACAACCTACAACCAATTTCCATGCCAACTTGAACCATTTGTCTTCCATTTACATCACAAAGGCCACAACAACACAATTAACATACTAAATAAATTTAATTCATCTTCCTTCACCAATATGAACCACACGGCCACACACACACAACACACCCATACGGCCCACACACAACACACGACATTTCCATGATTTTCATTCAACTCTACTCACTACAACATATATATAAACCTTCATAACATAAAAAGAGGATAGAATTTTTACCTTTTCTTCAATTTTTCACTTGCCACTAAAGTGGTTTTCTCGCTTAAATAATTATACCACGTTGAAGAGGGTCTTGAACTTAGTAGGAATTCAAGAAGAAATAAATTTTTGGATCAAGAATGGATGGCTTAAATTTTCTTTCTCTCTTTCTCTTGTTGGCCGAATTCCCCTTTTTTTTTGCTCTCAACAATTGTTTCTTGAATATTCTTGAATGGTGGCCCTTCTTATCTATTTATTTGGTCTATTAAATTAGCACATGGGCTTGGGCCCTTTTTTTCCCCATGGCCGGCCACCACATATATTGGGCCTCTTTTTTTTTTTTGATTTTCCAAGCCCAACTTCTTATGGTTAATATTTGTAATTCATGAAACTAATTTCCGAAATTCCAATTTTTCCCTTAGCCTTCCTCAATATTTCCGCATCAATATTTTTCATGAACAACATATATATTAACTAAAATCAAAATATTGCCTTATTTCTTAAAAGTCACAATTATTTCAAATTTTCCGAATGTGCAAAAATACGGGATATAACATTCTCCCCCCCTTTAGAACATTTGTCCTCGAATGTTAAACTAGTCTTATAGGGTCTTGCACGCATTTCAGGGGAGTTTCTTTTTATGGGTAGCACATATAAATCATTTACCAATCAATATAACCAATTAAGAAATTTAGATTACCTGTAGGCATAAGAAACAAGTGAGGATACTTCTTCTTCATCTCGTCCTCCGCTTCCCAGGTCATTTCTTCTGGGTTATTGTTTCGCCACAAGAACTTAACAGAAGGCACATCTTTTGTTTGCAGTCTCCTCACCTGACGATCCAAAATAGCTACAGGCTGTTCTTCATAGGACAGTTCCTCTGTTACCTGGATATCCTCTATAGGAAATACTTTGGAAGGATCGCCTATACACTTACGGAGCATTGATACATGGAATACCGGATGCACTGCTTCCAGGTCGGATGATAGGTCTAGCTCGTAGGCGACCACGCCTATTTTTCGAATAATCTGATAAGGCCCAATATATCGCGGACTGAGCTTCCCTTTTCTACTGAATCTCATTACACCTTTCATAGGTGACACTTTCAGAAATACCCAGTCACCAATCTGGAACTCTAAAGGTCGACGTCGTTTATCTGCATATGACTTCTGTCGACTCTGGGCTGCTAATAAGCGCTCCCGAATGAGTTTCACCTTATCGACTGCTTGTTGGATCATATCTGGACCAATCAATTTAGTTTCACCCACATCGAACCAACCAATCGGAGATCTACATTTTCTACCATATAAGGATTCATACGGCGCCATCTGAATGCTGGAATGATAACTATTATTATAAGCAAATTCAATAAGCGGCAAATGATCATCCCAACTACCCCTGAAATCAATAACACAGGCCCGCAACATATCTTCCAGCGTTTGAATAGTATGCTCGGCCTGCCCGTCAGACTGAGGATGGAATGCTGTACTAAGACTCACCTGAGTCCCTAACCCATCCTGAAACGACCTCCAGAAGTTAGCCGTAAACTGGGCACCTCTGTCGGATATAATAGATATAGGAACTCCGTGAAGCCTTACTATCTCTTTAATATACAACCGGGCATAATCCTTAGCCGAATAAGTGGTCCTGACCAAAAGAAAATGGGCTGATTTTGTCAGCCTATCAACAATAACCCATATAGAATCATATCTTCGTGGAGTGCGCGGTAAACCTGCAATGAAATCCATATTAATTATTTCCCATTTCCAAGCTGGAATTTCCATTTCCTGTAACAATCTACCAGTCTTCTGATGCTCGATCTTAACCTGTTGGCAATTTGGGCACTGAGCAACGAACTCTGCGATATCTCTTTTCATACCATCCCACCAATATACACATCTGAGATCATGGTACATTTTTGTGGATCCAGGATGAACAGAATACTGAGCATAATGTGCCTCTCCCATAATCTGCCGCCGCAGCCTTGCAACGTTAGGTACACATAACCTGCCTCTATATAATAATACCCCGTCAGGTGAAATTTCGAACTGGGTTTTTCCCTTATCAAGGGTCGCATCTCTGTACTGTACCAGAATAGGATCCTCGAACTGACGTCGTTTCACTTCTTCCATAATAGATGATTCAGCAACTTCTCGGACAGAAACCCCAATATTTCCAGAATCGGCCAAACGGACTCCAAGACTGGCTAGCTGATGAATCTCACGAACTAATTCTTTCCTTTCTGGCTGCACGTCGGTCAAACTGCCCATAGACTTGCGGCTAAGTGCATCTGCTACAACATTGGCTTTTCCTGGATGATACAAAATGTCGACATCCTAATCTTTCAATAATTCGAGCCACCTTCTTTGCCGCAAATTCAACTCTTTTTGTTTAAAGATGTACTGAAGGCTTTTGTGATCCGTATAAATACCAACATGAACCCCATATAGGTAATGCCACCATATTTTTAAAGCACGAATTACCGCTGCCAATTCCAGATCATGAGTGGGATAATTTCTCTCGTGCGGTCTGAGCTGCCGGGAAGCATAGGCTATAACTCGACCATGCTGCATTAGTACACAACCTATCCCAATATCGGAAGCATCACAATAGATAACATACGCATCTGGCCCCTCGGGAAGGGTTAGAACCGGAGCTGTAATCAACTTTTCCTTCAGCAACTGGAAGCTATGTTCACAAGCATCAGTCCACTGAAATTTTGCTGCCTTCTGAGTTAGCTTTGTTAACGGTGCTGCGATTGATGCAAAATTCTCCACAAATCTCCTGTAATACCCTGCTAATCCCAGAAAACTGCGTACCTCTGTCGGTGTCGTAGGCCTAGGCCAATTCTGTACAGCCTCGATCTTCTGTGTATCCACCCGAATACCATCTGCTCCGACGATATGCCCCAAGAATGCCACTGAGGTTAACCAGAATTCACACTTGGAGAACTTAGCATATAATTTCTGCTGCCGAAGTGTGCCAAGTACTGTCCTCAGATGATCTGAATGCTCCTCTGTTGATCGTGAATAAACCAGAATGTCATCAATAAATACGATCACGAACATGTCTAAACACGGCCTGAATACCTTATTCATCAAATGCATAAACACTGTTGGGGCGTTGGTCAGCCCAAAAGACATCACCCTGAACTCATAATGCCCATATCGGGTCCTGAAAGCAGGCTTTGGAATATCTGCCTCTCGTACCCGAACCTGATGATAGCTTGAGCGCAAATCTATCTTCGAAAAATATTTAGCACCCTGCAACTGGTCAAATAAATCATCAATCCGGGGGAGGGGATATTTATTCTTTATAGTCACCTTATTCAGCTGTCTGTAATCAATGCACATCCGCAACGTCCCGTCTTTCTTCCTTACAAACAATACCGGTGCTCCCCAAGGTGATGTACTAGGTCTGATGAAGCCTTTTTCTAATAGATATTTCAGCTGCTCTTTCAATTCTTTCAATTCTGCAGGTGCCATTCTGTAAGGAGGAATAGATATAGGCTGAGTATCTGGCAGCACATCTATCGTAAATTCTATCTCCCGTTCAGGTGCGAGACCTGGAAGCTCATCTGGAAATTCATTAACAACCGGAACTGACTGGAGAGTAGGTGTCTCTGCCTTAATATCATGTACGCGAACCAGATGATAAATATACCCTTTCTGAATCATCTTCCTGGCCTTGAGGTATGAAATAAACTTACCCCTCAGCGATGCTGTATTTCCTGCCCATTCTATAACTGGTTCCCCTGGAAACTGGAAGCGGACTACCTTTTTCTGACAATCAACATTAGCATAACAAGAGGCTAACCAATCCATGCCCATGATAACATCGAATTCCATCATATCTAATTCTACCAAATCGGCCTTAGTGCAACGGCCACATATAATCACAGAACAATCCTTATATACCTGCCTCGCTATAATAAAATCCCCGACCGGCGTAGCTACCTCGAACGGCTCTATAGGTTCAGGTGTTATCCCAATTTTACTAGCGACGAGAGGAGAAATATATGATAAAGTAGAACCTGGATTGATCAATGCATATACAACTCGAGAGAAAACCAATAATGTACCTGTGACTACATTTGGCGATGCCTCCTGATCCTGTCGGCTAGCCAAGGCATATATGCGGTTCGAAGGACCTTTAGAATCAGAAACCCCGCCACGGCCTCTACCGCGGCCCGCTGGTGCTGGCATACCTCGCCCCGTAGGGCGCATAGCAACAGGAGTGGAAGACGAACAAGCGGCTGATCCCGTCGGCTGAGCTGCACCACCAGAACCACCCACCAACGGACAATATCTCATAATATGGCCCTGGCGGCCACAAGAAAAACAAGCACCTGTAGCTCGATAGCACTCTCCTGGGTGAGACCTCCACAATAAGAACATTGAGGCATAGGTGGCCTCGCTTGGCTGGAACCTCGGCTCACCTGCGAACCTGAAGCCTTGGAGCTCTGGCCCGCTCCTGAGTGCCCTGCACCGTCAAATCGTCTGCCTGTAGACTGTGAACGTGTACTCCGGCCTGACTGAGGGGGATATCTGCTATACTGTTGCTGAGGCTGTCCGCCTCGAGACTCCCCTGAATAACTGGCTGATCTAGCCCTCTTGGGCTGCCTCCTGTCACGATCTCTATCAGGCTGGCGCCCTTTGTGCCGGTCCTCCATACCCTGCGCGTAGGCCTGTAACCGGGCAATGTCCATCCCAGTCTGCGACGCCATCGTCATACAGCTATCCACCAAATAATGATCCAGCCCTATCACGTACTGATGCATCCTGTCAGCCATATCAGCCACAATGGTAGGTACATATCTGGCCAGATAATCAAACTCCAAGCTATACTCTTGGACACTCCTGCCTCTCTGCCTCAGCTGTAAAAATCTGTCAACTCTCGCTCGCCGCAACTCTAGGGGCAAAAAGTGGCTGAGAAAAGGTGCTGTAAACTCATCCCATACAGCTGGAGGAGCATCCTCGCCTCTGGACAGCTCCCAAGGCTCGTACCAATTATTCGCTATATCCCGCAATCTGTGTGAGGCCAACTCGACAGACTTAGTCTCGGAAGCCCTGACCAGTCTCAATGTGCGCTACATCTGTCGAATGAAATCCTGGGGGTCCTCCTCGGGCTTAGACCCGTAGAACTCTGGGGGATTACAGGTCAAGAAATCACAGACCCTCAAACTGTCACGTCTGTCACCATCATCACCCCCTAGCCCGCGTCTGCGAGCCTGTCCTGCTACTAATGTCGTCAAAAACTGCACATCATCTCTCATCGCCCTATCCTCCGCCCCTAACTGGGAAGCTGGAGGCTCGGGCGCTGGAGCCTCTGGAGCTACTGGTGGAGCCGCTCCCTGATCCATAGTGGCAGCGGCTGCTGCTCCAGGCTCCTCCAATGGTAGGGGTGTAGCAGAACCCTCTGACTGGGGTGCAATATCGGGCATAGTCTGAGCACGAGCCCGAGTGACTCTCTGTATCTGGCTGGTCTCTCCTGTCACTGCCTTACCCTTCTAGGCCGCCGTCGCCTTCTTCGGAGGCATCACTGTAAACATAACAATCGGTCAGAAAGAAATCATCCTAATAGCACAGCTCTATCGCACGATCTAAGATCCAAAGAAAGGTAACACCCTAAATGTCCTATAGCCTCCTGCTTATAGATGTGGTGCACAACACACCGATAAACAAGACACTACTAGACACGGCCTGTAGACATTCCGAGGACAAACCGCTCTGATACCACTTTTGTCACGACCCAGCCGCATGGGCCGTGACTAGTGCCCTAACTGGACACCCATACAGACTTGCTTACCAGATCGACATACCAAAGACTTATTCAAATTTAACATACGTTCTTTATACGGATACTGCGAAACAGACGTCATCTTAAGCGGTCACCTGTAACAGAAATATCATTCCAAAAGCCGGCAGGCTGGCGGAATACACATCGCCCGAATATACATACATATACAAACATGTGGGCCGTTTTGGCCATAATAGCAAACGGGACCGCTTAAGGCACAAATCACAAACATAATCGAACAAACATGACCCATGACCCACATATATGTTTGCAGGCCTCTACAAACCATAACAGAAACATATGACGGGACAGGGCCCCGCCGTACCCTCAAATAGTCATATATACAGAAATATGTATGATAAAAGATATGTACCAAAATATGAGCTCCGGATCAAAGGAGAACTCTAAATAGCAGAATAAGGGTCCTACACTGGCGGGTCACAAGAACGAACGTCTGTACCTGCGGGCATGAAACGCAGCCCCCGAAGAAAGGGGGTCAGTACGAAATATGTACTGAGTATGTAAAGCATGAAGTACAGTAATCCGAATCATAATTGAAGTGAGGAGTACAGAAAATGGATACAAAATTAGTATATCAAAACCTGTGCTGAAAATATAAATAATGCAAATAAAAATCATGCATAGGGCTCAGGAACGTGGTCGCCACTCCGACGCTGGCGCCACAACACATCAAACTCCAGAATGTTTCAAATCTCCGTACAATCCCCGAACATATCGTATCATCATAACATATCACAACATCATAACATATCATATGCCATATCACATCATAACGCCGTATATATGCGGTACCTGGCCCTATGGCAAGGTCTCGGGAACCGTAACACATCATACTGCCGAATATAACATAGTGCGAACGATCACAAAACCGGCCCGGGATCCGGCGAATGATATCATAGTAGTATGCACGAGCGGAGTAGTGCGGAAACCATATGCATTTAAATAAATAAGTTTCAAAACTCGATGGACAATTATATTTGCCGACACCTGAAGGCTCAGAAACAAGTTTCGGGTCAATCGGAATTAGTATAAGAAAGTTGCGAGCTTTTGAAGTAGAGAACCTTCTAAAAGTATTTCATAAGCCATATTTGGAAATTCAAGTATCATTCATAGTAGGAAACTTTCGAACATCATTATGGGTAAAATATTCATACTGGGAAACTTTCGAATAACATTATGGATCAAATCAAATGGAGACTTTTGGACCATATTTACGTACCAAAATATTCCTCAAAGACTTTAGTCATCTCGATTTTCTTTCGAACAACATTCGGAAACATAACAACTAGAGTCTTCGAATATCACAAATATGTATCAAGCCATATAAAATAGCTTATGGAAGTCAAAGATATTAGCCATCCTAGTAGCTCTAAGAATAGAATTTTCTTTAGAAGCATACATATACGTTATTTGTTCATTTCACAAGGTCATGCCAAAAGAAGGAAAGGTAGGCTTTACATACCTCGATCGCTCGCTAACCAAATCCCGACTCAAGTTTCGGGCTCTCCAATATCTACAATAACGTTATCAATTACCAAACATTAGCTACAAGTACTTAGAAATTCAATTCTAACTAGTACTTGTCTACAGAAATTTCGGCAGCATCTCCCTTGTAAATTGAACATCCCCGAGAATTTAACTCGGCCAAATTCATCAACAACCATACCAACAATACCAACAACCATACCAATAACATCAAGAATCAATTTAAAGCTCATTCTAATATTAGTAACCTTCTATCTCTACGTAGCTTATCACATTCAATTCAGCTAATTATTTTCAAGTCAATATCAACGCTCACATATTCATTACTAATCCAAGATCATTCAAACACAATTCAAGAACGCTTTAAACAATTTGTGCAATATTCAAACCATCCCACTAACACCATATTCCACCCGAAACTTCTACAAATGCAACGAAACTACGACGACGCTTTTTCTTCTTTCAAATTCATCAACAACAACAACAATTCACACTTTAGCAACTCCACTTCCATAATTACATAAAAACCATATTAAAATCACATAATTTCCTACAACAACCTACAACCAATTTCCATGCCAACTTGAACCATTTGTCTTCCATTTACATCACAAAGGCCACAACAACACAATTAACATACTAAATAAATTTAATTCATCTTCCTTCACCAATATGAACCACACGGCCACACACACACAGCACACCCACATGGCCCACACAAAACACACGACATTTCCATGATTTTCATTCAACTCTACTCACTACAACATATATATAAACCTTCATAACATAAAAAGAGGATAGAATTTTTACCTTTTCTTCAATTTTTCACTTGCCACTAAAGTGGTTTTCTCGCTTAAATAATTATACCACGTTGAAGATGGTCTTGAACTTAGTAGGAATTCAAGAAGAAATAAATTTTTGGATCAAGAATGGATGGCTTAAATTTTCTTTCTCTCTTTCTCTTGTTGGCCGAATTCCCCTTTTTTTTTGCTCTCAACAATTGTTTCTTGAATATTCTTGAATGGTGGCCCTTCTTATCTATTTATTTGGTCTATTAAATTAGCACATGGGCTTGGGCCCTTTTTTTTCCCCATGGCCGGCCACCACATATATTGGGCCTCTCCTTTTTTTTTTTGATTTTCCAAGCCCAAATTCTTATGGTTAATATTTGTTATTCATGAAACTAATTTCCGAAATTCCAATTTTGCCCTTAGCCTTCCTCAATATTTCCGCATCAATATTTTTCATGAACAACATATATATTAACTAAAATCAAAATATTGCCTTATCTCTTACAAGTCACAATTATTTCAAATTTTCCGAATGTGCAAAAATACGGGATATAACAGCATGGTTCTTTGGTCAATCATTTATCCTTCTATGAGCTCATGATGTGTTCCATATGATTCTATTCTCAAAGCTACTGAGCCTGCGATCCTTGATGTGTACTACGTTCCTCACACGACGAGTAAGCCTATAATGCAAATGTAACGATAGTAATGATGACGATAATAATGATGATAGAAAAGATGATGATAATAATAATGATGCTAAAGGTGTCTATGGGCTATTATACTTATGTGTGCCTATGAAGGGCTATAATGAAACCCCGAGCTTATAACGCCAGGTAAAATATATGTATATGTATGTATATGATTACGTAACGCGCGTGCACATCTGCAGATGATATGGATAACCCTGATGCCTTGGTAGGGCCAGGTAGATATAACCTTGAGCCTTGGTTGGCCAAGTATGTATGAAACACCGAACATTCATGGTCGGGCATGCTATGTATATCTGTATATATGTGTATATGCTATGTATATGACATCATTAAGAGTACGAATATGTTATGTATATGAGATGTAAATGATTATGAGGGTATTTAAGTACGGATATGGATGTATTTATGCGGATACGCAATAGAAACGGAATGTCTCTATGGAAAGCAAGTAAGTGCCATGATGATGGTATTATTATCTCCCCTCCTATGCTACTTCACAGGTTGTTCATTATGCTTCTATATCAATGTTGATCATGCTTTACATTCTTCGTACTGACGTCCTTTTGTTTGTGGACGCTGCGTCATGCCCGCAGGTGCACAGGGAGAAAGACTTGGTCCATAGCTGCTTATTCAGAGATTACATATCAGAGCTCCATTTCCTTCGGAGCCATAGCTTTTGGGTACTTATTCTTTTGTGTATATAATTATGGGCATTGCGGGGTCCTGTCCCGCTCATGTGATATGTTATACTCTTCTTAGAGGCTCGTAGTCATGTGTATATGGTTAGATATGGCTGTCCTTATTGGCCCGTGTTTTGTATATTATTTTGTTGGCCTTGTCGGCCCATGTACATTGATGTGGCATAGACGCCTATGATGATATAAGAAATGTTGTCGCCCAAATGGGACTAGTATGATTGATGACTAGAATGCATGATTTGATTTATGGCCCACCTAGATGTTATGTGAAAGTATGTTAAAGGGGTGCTCGGGTGGGGTAGCGCCGGGTGCTCGTCGCGGCCCTGGTCGGGTCGTGACAAAAGTGGTATCAGAGCAGTTCAGTCCTAGGGTGTGTCAATGAGACGTGTCTAGTAGAGTCTTGATTATGGGTGTGTTGCGCGCCACACTTATAAACAAGAAGCTGCGGACATTTTAGGAATGATTGACCTTCTTTCTTCATAAGAACCGTGCGATACAGCTATGATATAAGAAATTCGTGTTCCTTAATCGTGTGTTGTGTATTTTAGAGATGCCTAAAAAGAGAAAGGCTACAGCAGCCCAAAAGGGCAAGACGGTGGCAGAAAAGCGGGCTGAAAGAGCACCGCCACCGGTAGTAGAGGAAAGTGAGTCCCAGAGTGCGGCTCAATCTCAGTCCTCCCAGAAATTGCCTATTACTGAGGAGCGTGAGGGAGCCTCCGCCCCAGCTCCAGCACCTCCAGCTCCACCACCAGATGCTTTGGGCCAAGATGTAAAAGAGGCCATTAATTTGCTGACTCATTTGGTTGCGGCCCAGACTCAGAGGCAAAGTTCAGGGCAAGGTGATAGGTCTGTTAGTGCAAGGGCCCGTGATTTCATTACTTTGAACCCTCCGGAATTCATTGGGTCAAAGCCGGAGGAGGACCCTCAGGATTTTATTGATGGTATGTTAAGGATGTTTCGATTGATACATGCTTCGGACACCAAGTCGGTGGAGCTAGCGTCATATAGATTGAGAGATGTCTCGATCCAATGGAATACGGTTTGGATGGCTTCACGGGGAGCCAATGCACGTCCCCCGGTATGGCAAGAGTTTGTTGATGCTTTCCTCCATCATTATATGCCTCCAGAAGTTCAGCGAGCTAGGGCCGATAAATTCTTGAACTTGAGGCAAGGTAGTATAGCCTTTGCTTTAATTCCTTGGTCAGGTATGCTTCGGCCATGGTAGCGGATATGGGTGACCGGGTACACCGATTTGTGAAGGGCCTAGGGCCACACTTGATGGATAGATGCTTGACTGCGTCCCTTCAGGACGGTATGGATATTGCACGCATTCAGGCCCATGCTCAGAACTTAGAAGAAAGCCTGCTACAGCAGAGAAGTGAACGTGAGCAAGATAGTGGCCATAGCAAGAGGGCCAGATCGTCGCGTTCGATGAGCGAATTTAGAGGTGGGCACAGGCAGTAGTTCCTTAGACATTCAGGCTATTCTATGACCAGTGCACCTCTACGATTTTCAGGCTAGAGATTTGATAGGTTTACTCGTTCGGGGCCGAGTCAGAGTTTTTCAGGGTCTCAGTTTAGGGGTGATTCGGGTCAGGCGAGACCACCCGTACCACGATGTTCCCAGTGTTAGAAGTTGCATTGGGGACATGCCGATCAGGTTCAGACGTTTGCTATTCATGTGGTCGGCCAGGCCATATTATGCGTGATTGCCCCTCAGTTCATGGTAGAGGTGGGACCCAGCCATCAGGGTTGGTAGCCGGATCTTCAGCATCTGTACGCCCTACGAGGCCAGGTTCACATGCGCCAGTTGGCCATGGTAGAGGCAGAGGGAGAGCTCCCAGTTCTAGCGGTCCTCAGCACCGTATTTATGCTTTGGCTGGACGCCAAGATCTTGAGTCTTCTCCTGACGTGGTCACGGGTATATTATCAGTGCTCTCTCATGATGTATATGCTTTGTTTGATCTGAGCTCTACATTATCGTATGTTACTCCATATATTGCGGGTCGATTTATAGTCGAGCCGGAGTCGATCAACCCTTTTGAGGTGTCTACACCCGTGGGTGAATCGGTAATAGCTAGCCGAGTATATAGAGGTTGTGTAGTTGTGATATGTGACCGCCGTACTATAGTTGACTTCCATGAACTAAAGATGGTGGATTTTAATGTCATTATGGGCATGGATTGGTTGGCTTCTTGTTATGCCAATGTTGATTGCCGGATGAAGATGGCCCGTTTCCAGTTTCTGGGAGAACCACTTCTACAATGGAAAGGGAATATGGCGTCACCAAAATGTAGGTTTATTTCCTTTCTAAAGGCAAGTTAAATGATCATGAAAGGGTGAATTTATCATCTAGTGCGAGTTCAAGATGTAGAAGCTGAGTCGCCGACTCTTCAGTCAGTTCCAGTGGTGAGTGAATTTCTGGATGTGTTCCCGGAAGAGCTTCCAGGCCTTCCTCCCGAGCGGGAGATTGATTTTGCAATTGATGTGTTGCTAAACATTAAGCCCATATCTATTCCTCCCTATAGAATGGCACCCGCAGAATTGAAAGAGTTGAAGGAGCAATTGAAAGACTTGCTTGATAAAGGCTTCATAAGGCCTAGTTCCTTCCGTGAGGAGCACCCGTATTGTTCGTCCGAAAGAAAGATGGCTCCTTGAGAATGTGCATCGATTATCGCCAATTGAATAAGGTAACGATTAAGAACAAATATCCTCTTCCGAGGATCGATGACTTATTTGATAAATTGCAAGATGTCAAATGGTTTTCAAAGATCGATTTGAGGTCCGGGTATCACCAAGTGAGGGTTAGGGAGAAAGATATCCCTAAGACAGCCTTCAGAACAAGATATGGCCATTTTGAGTTGCGCGTAATGTCATTTGGGCTAACTAATGTGCTGGCAGTGTTTATGGATTTGATGAACAATGTGTTTAGGTCTGAGGCAGAAGGATCATTTGCGTATTGTCCTTGGAGTTCTTCGAACTCGAGATTTGTTTGCAAAATTCTCCAAGTGTGAGTTTTGGTTGAACTCAGTATCATTTCTGGGCCATATTGTTGCAGCCGATGGTATTCGAGTGGATAGCCAAAAGATTGAGTCTGTGAAGACTTGGCCAAGGTCAACGACTCCTACGGAGGTTCGTAGCTTTCTGGGCTTAGCAGGTTATTACAGGAGATTTGTTGAAGGTTTTTCTTCTATTTCCGCACCACTCACAAAGTCGACCCAGAAGTCAGCAAAGTTTCAATGGACGGATGCTTGTGAGCGTAGCTTCCAAGAGTTGAAAAGTAGATTGACTTCCGCCCCAGTCTTAACACTTCCAGAGGGATTGGAAGGATATGTTGTTTATTGATGCTTCGGGCATTGGGCTAGGCTGTGTATTGATGCAACATGATAAAGTGATTGCATATGCTTCAAGGCAATTGCGGAAACATGAGCAGAATTATCCTACCCATGATCTAGAATTAGCCGCGGTGGTTCATGCATTAAAAATATGGATACATTATTTATATGGTGTCCATGTGGATATTTATACAGATCATAAGAGCCTTCAATACATCTTCAAGCAGAACGAGTTGAATTTGCAGCAACAACGATGGTTGGAGTTGCTAAAGGATTATGATGTTGATATTTTGTATCACCCCGGAAAGGCGAATCTGGTAGCTGATGCTCTTAGCCGCAGATCTATGGGAAGTTTATGTGATGTACGTCTGGAGAAGAGAGAAATGGCCCATGAGCTTCAACAATTAGCCATCCTAGGAGTCCGAGTAGTGTGCTCAGGTAGTAAGGGAACTATTATTCAGAATTTAGCAGTTTTGTCGCTAATCGCGGAAGTGAAAGAGCGGCAATACGAAGACCCCATGCTAATGCAGTGCAGAGATACACTCCCTCGGCAGGAGGAGTCATCATTTGATATTTCAGGAGACGGAGTTCTCCGATGTAGAGGCAGATTATGTGTTCCCGATGTGGCGAGTCTACGCCACCAGATATTGAGAGAAGCTCATTGTTCCCGTTACTCCGTTCACCCGGGAGCGACGAAGATGTATCATGACCTTAAGTCTATATATTGGTGGAATGGGATGAAGAAAGATGTAGCGAAATTTGTAGCTCAATGTCCTAATTGCCAACAAGTGAAAATCGAGCACCAAAAGCCGGGCGGATTATTGCAAGCTATAGAAATCCCAACTTGGAAGTGGGAAGTAATTAACATGGATTTCATTACAGGCTTACCTCATTCTCGACGTAAATATGATTCTATATGGGTGATCGTAGATAGACTCAGAAAGTCGGCTCATTTCTTACTAGTCAGAACGACGTGTGTGGCGGAAGATTACGCAAGGCTTTATGTTAAAGAGATAGTGCGACTTCATGGTGTTCCAGTATCTATTATCTCCGATAGAGGGGCTCAGTTTACCGCTAAATTTTGGGAATCTTTCCAAGAGGAGTTAGGGACCCCAGTTAGCCTTAGCACGGCATTTCATCCACAGACTGATGGAAAAGCTGAACGTACTATTCAGACTCTTGAAGATATGTTACGGGCATGTATGATGGACTTTAGAGGTAATTGGGATGATCATTTTATGCTCATTGAATTTGCTTACAATAATAGTTATCATTCTAGCATTCAAATGGCACCGTATGAGGCTTTATATGGGCGGAAGTGTAGATCCCCAATTGGGTGGTTTGAAACAGGGGAGGCTCAGTTGATAGGGCCAGACTTGGTTCAGCAAGCCATAGAGAAAGTCAAGATCATACGAGATCGGTTATTAGCAGCTCAGAGTCGTCAAAAGTCCTATGCGGATAATCGTCGAAGAGATTTGGAGTTCCAGGTGAAAGATTGGGTATTCTTGAAAGTGTCGCCGATGAAGGGCGTGATGAGATTTGGCAAAAGGGGGAAGCTTAGTCCCCGGTACATTGGGCCTTATGAAATTGTGCGCAAGACAGGCAAGGTGGCCTATGAGTTAGATCTACCTCCCTATTTGGAGTCAGTCCATCCGGTTTTCCACGTCTCGATGCTCCGAAAATGTATTGGAGATCCTACTAGGATCGTCCTAGTAAATGATGTGCAAGTGACAGAGAAATTGACTTATGAAGAGATACCCAGTGCCATACAGGCAAGTACGGAGGCTTAGAAACAAAGAGGTGGCCTCAGTTAAGGTTCTATGGAGAAACAGTAAACGAAAGGAAATTACGTGGGAAGCGGAAGAAAGTATGCGATCCAGATACCCATAATTATTTCAGCCCTTGGAAGAGATCCAAGATGAGACGTCAAGATCATAAGGTATGTATGTTTTGTTTTTATGCTTTTGGGTCGTGTGTGGCAAAATTTTGTTGCTATTATGTTGTTGCCCTGTGAGGCTTTGTTATTATGGGATGCTGTGACAGGTTGGTAGTGCCATATTATAGGGGAAACTCTGACGAAATTTTCATAGAACTCCCGAAGACTTTAACATTCGAGGATGAATGTTCCTAAGGGGGGGGGGGGGGGGAGGGGAGAATGTTACACCTCGGAAAATCTTCCGTTGGTACGAAAGTGAATGAACTAGTGATGACTACGAGTGTATGACGCTCCATGAGTAAGAAATGACGTTCGACGACCTTAGGCGAGATTTCAAAGCCGATGCAAGACGAAAAAGTTGGCTAAGATAAGGCAAGGTATGTGATGAGCAAGGTAGGCAAATGGATGTGGATGGTTAGAATGAAGAGTCAAGAAATGTGAAAAGTTGCAGGTTTGCAATATGGCCAGTCGGTCGTAAAGTGAAATATGGACCGTATAATGGTATACGGTCCGTAAACTGGCCTGTCGTATTTTGGCATTTGAGACTTCAACTTTCTGCCAGATGATCAATGGTTAAATACGACCTGGAATACGGACCGTAAAGTGATTTACGGCCCCGTAAACCATGGTCATAAATCACCATGTTGCAGCCTGAGTTTCTGATTCTGTTATGGTTAAACATGACCACGAAGGACGGTCCGTAAACTGGAATACGGGCCGTAAACCAAGTTTACGACCACTGTGCACTTCAATTCAGATTTTTAAGTCATTAAATAAGGGGACCAAGACTTATTTCATTTCACTTCTACATCACACCCCTTCTCTCTACATTTATTATACAAGTTTTCAAGGATCATTAGTCATCAACAACATTAATCAAGTGAATCAAGTGTAAGAAAAACCCATTAAAGATCATCCAAGTCAAGAAATCCAAATGGAGAAAAACTAGGGTTTTTGCTCAAGTGGAGTGTTTCGACTAAGGCTTGTTCCTACAATATCTAAGGTAAGATTTATGGTATTTATATGTTGTTTAAGGTATTTGGAAGTTGAAATGCTTGGATTTTAGAAGAGTATAGCAAAATGGGTCATGAAAGATGAATAGTGACGTTTTGAGAAATAGTTTGAATTGAATCATGATTGTTGTTGTGTTGTGACATGAATGGGTTATAAATGACGTTAAGATCATCAAATAGGCATTGTATGTGAATGGACGAAATCGTGTGTTATGGTCTTGAATATGGAAAATTGGAAGTGAATTGAGAATATGGATAATGTAGATGACTAAAGGCTATTGTTATGATATTGTAAATGTATTGTTGACGTTTGGGAGTTGAATTACGATATGGAGGAATGTTGTATAAATAAAGGAGATGCTGTCCGATTTTCCCTAGCTTTAGCCATGTATGCTAGTTGTCAATTCTAACGATAGTATGACCTTAATGAAGGTAGAAACGTGAGAATCAGAGGAGTACGTGCAAGTGTAGAATAGTTCAACGAAAAGGTATGTAAGGCTAACCCTTCTTTCATAAGGCATGGTTCTTTGGCCAATCATTTATCCTTCTATGAGCTCATGATGTGCTCCATATGATTCTATTCTCAAAGCTACTGAGCCTGCGATCCTTGATGTGTACTACGTTCCTCACACGACGAGTAAGCCTATAATGCAGATGTAACGATAATAATGATGATAGAAATAATGATGATAATAATAATGATGCTAAAGGTTCCTATGGGCTATTATACTTATGTGTGCCTATGAAGGGCTATAATGAAACCCCGAGCTTATAACGCCGGGTAGAATATATTTATATGTATGTATATGATTACGTAACGCACGCGCACATCTGCAGAAGGTACGGATAACCCTGAAGCCTTGGTAGGGCTAGGTAGATATAACCTTGAGCCTTGGTTGGCCAAGTATGTATGAAACACCGAACATTCATGGTCGGGCATGCTATGTATATCTGTATATATGTGTATATGCTATGTATATGACATCATTAAGTGTACGAATATGTTATGTATATGAGATGTAAATGATTATGAGGGTATTTAAGTACGAATATGGATGTATGTATGCGGATACGCAATAGAAACGGAATGTCTCTATGGAAAGCAAGTAAGTGCCATGATGATGGTATTATTATCTCCCCTCCTATGCTACTTCACATGTTGTTCATTATGCTTCTATATCAATGTTGATCATGCTTTACATACTCAGTACATTCTTTGTACTGACGTCCTTTTGTTTGTGGACGCTGCGTCATGCCCGCAGGTGCACAGGGAGAAAGACTTGGTCCATAGCTGCTTATTCAGAGATTACATAGCAGAGCTCCATTTCCTTCGGAGCCATAGCTTTTGGGTACTTATTATTTTGTGTATATAATTATGGGCATAGCGGGGTCCTGTCCCGCTCATGTGATATGTTATACTCTTCTTAGAGGCTCGTAGTCATGTGTATATGGTTAGATATGTGTGGCCTTGTTGGCCCTTGTTTTGTATATTATTTTGTTGGCCTTGTCGGCCTATGTACATTGATGTGTCATAGATTCCTATGATGATATAAGAAATGTTGTCGCCCAAATGGGACTAGTATGATTGATGACTAGAATGCATGATTTGATTTATGGCCCGCCTAGACGTTATGGGAAAGTATGTTAAATGGGTGCCCGGGTGGGGTAGCGCCGGGTGCTCGTCGCGGCCCTAGTCGGGTCGTGACAGATATGATTGATTTTGATGTTATCATGGGCATGGACTGGTTAGCTTCTTGTTATACTAATGTTAATTGTAGAGCAAAGATGGTTCGATTCCAGTTTCAAGGCGAGCCAGTCCTAGAATTGAAGGGCAATGCTGTTTCGCCTAGGGGTATGTTTATTTCCTGCCTTAAGGCAGAGAAGATGATCAGAAAAGGGTATATTTTTCACCTAGTTCGAGTTCAAGAAGTGCAAGCAGAGTCGCCGAATCTTCAGTCTGTTCCTGTGGTTAATGAGTTTCCAGATGAGCGTCCAGGCATTCCCTCAGAGAGGGAGATTGATTTTGGTATTGACCTATTGCCAGACACAGCCAATATCTATCCCTCCTTATAGGATGGCACCTGCGGAGTTGAAAGAGTTGAAGGAATAGTTGAAAGATTTGCCCGAGAAGGGCTTTATCAGGCCTAGTACATCGCCGTGGGGAGCGCGGGTACTATTTGTATGAAGGAATGCTGGCTCTTTACGAATGTGTATTGATTATAAGAAATTGAATAAGGTGACTGTAAAGAATAAGTATCCGCTCCCGAGGATCGATGATTTGTTCGATCAGTTGCAAGGCACTAAATATTTCTCGAAAATAGACTTGAGATCAGGATATCACTAGGTCAGGTTCAAAGAAGAGGACATTCTGAAGACGCCATTCCGGACTAGATATGGCCACTATGAGTTTCATGTTATGTCGTTCGGGCTAACTAATGCCACAGTTGTATTCATGGATTTGATGAATCGTGTATTCAGGCCCTTTCTAGATTTGTTCATGATTGTGTTCATAGATGATATTCTGGTTTATTCGCCGTCAGAGGCCGATCATGCAGAACATCTGCGGATAGTGCTTGGAATTCTTCGAGGTAAAAAGTGGTATGCCAAGTTTTCTAAGTGTGAGTTCTAGTTGAACTCTGTGGCTTTTCTGGGTCACATTATTTCAGAGGAAGGTGTTAGAGTGGATGCCCAGAAGATTGAGGCTGTGAAGAATTGGCCAAGGTCCACGGCACCAATGGAGATATGTAGTTTCTTGGGCTTGGCAGGTTATTATAGGAGGTTTGTAGAAGGATTTTCCTCTCTTTCAGCCCCATTGACCAAATTGACTCAGAAATTAGCTAAGTTCTAGTGGACAGATGCTTGTGAGCAGAGTTTTCAGATGTTGAAAGATAAGTTAACTTCAGCACCAGTTTTGACTCTTCCAGAAGGAGCAGATGGCTATGTGGTATATTGTGATGCTTCAGGTGTTGGATTGGGTTGTGTGTTGATGTAGCACGGTAAGGTTGTGGCTTATGCTTCTAGACAGTTGAAGAAGCACGAGAAGAATTATCCAACCCATGATCTTGAGTTAGCGGCAGTGATTCATGCCTTGAAGATATGGAGGCACTACTTATACGGTGTCCATGTTGATATCTATACTGATCATAAGAGCCTCCAGTACATCTTTACGTAGAAGGACTTGAACTTGCGTTAGAGGCGATGGTTGGAGAGGTTAACAGATTATGATGTGGATATTCTATATCATCCCGGGAAGGTTAATGCAGTAGCCGATGCCCTCAGTCGTAAATCTATGGGTAGCTTGTCTTACGTGTCGCCAGAGAGTAGAGAAATGGTCTGTGAGGTTCATCGATTGGCTATCCTAGGAGTTCGATTGCTAGATTCAGGTGATGCAGGAGTTACTGTTCAAGACACAGCGATATCATCCTTGGTAGTAGAGATAAAGGAGCGTCAGTTTGAGGATCCTGTTCTAGTTCACTACGGAGATACAGCCCCTCGGAAAGAAAAGACACTTTTTGTGATCACAGGTGATGGAGTACTCAGGTATGGAGGTAGATTGTGTGTCCCTAGTGTTGCAGGACTCTGTCAGCAGGTTATGGGAGAGGCACATTATTCCCCCTATTCTATTCATCCAGGCTCAGCGAAGCTGTACCATGGTCTCAAGGAAGTTTATCAGTGGAATGTTACGAAAAGAGATGTAGCAAAATTTGTCGCCCACGGTTCAAATTGTTAGCAGGTCAAAATAAAGCACCAGAAGCCTGGAGGTCTATTGCAGGATATGGAGATCCTGTCATGGAAGTGGGAGGTAATTAATATGGACTTTATTACAGGGTTTTCTCGTACTCAGCGGAAGTGTGATTCGATATGGGTCATAGTTGATAGGTGTCACACCTGTCACACCCCAATCTTGATCAGGGCATGATGGGCACCCGACCCTTATTTAAGGCCGAGCGAACCCGCTGACTCTTATTACACACATAATCTCTTGGACTCTTAAATCAAATAATACTGAATTACATAACAAAGACTTTCAGAAACATTCTTTCCATCGTTCTTAAATCAAATAAAATCTGTAATCATACGGAATCTGTAACACAATGCATAATGACACATCGGCTGGTGGAGCCGCTTACAAGACTGGCAACCCATACACATGGCTCTGTCTGCAAAGTCTCTAACATCAATCAGAAATCATAACATATATACTCTGACTCGGCAACACTCCGAAAGGAAGTGGAGCTCGCCAATCTAGCTGAAGCATCTTCTAGCAATGTCTTTTACTCATCTGGGTGTACCTGCATGGCATGAAACGCAGCCCCCGAAGAAAGGGGGTCAGTACAGAATATGTATTGAGCATGTAAGGCAAGAATCACAGTAAAAGGATCATAACTAACATAAGGAGTACAGAAACAAGTACAATGTTCAGAATACCAAAACTCTTACCTTTAAAACATAAATCATACATATCATTATCATATACCGTACCCGGCCCGTTATGGCAATCGGTGGATAAATTCATGTCATCATACTATCATATCGTCATGCATGCATATATATACATATATACCGTACCCGGCCCTCTAGTGAGGGACTCGGTGAATGAAGTCGTATACACGTATACCGTACCCGGCCCATCATGGAACTCGGTGCCATAATCATATCATCATATACATTTACCGTACCCGGCCCTCTAGTGTGGGACTCGGTGAATAGAATCATGTCATCACACTATCATATCATCGTGCATGCATATATATATATATATACCGTACCCGGCCCTCTAGTGAGGGACTCGGTGAACAAAGTCATCATATGCCCTCCTGGCCGCCATAACATATCATCATCTCATCACATATACATATACCGTACCCGGCCCTCTAATGAGGGACTCGGTGAACAATGCAGTGGAGTGCGCACGATAACATACCCGGCCCGGGACTCGGTGAAAGATACATTGAGGCATGCACGAGCAGAGTAGTGAGAAACCATATGCATATAAAACAAATTTCAAGACTCGATGAGTACGTACATAAATCGACACTTGAGGGTCATAAACACGTTTCAAGTCAATCCGAGTTAGTATGAAAAAGTTATGGACGTTTTAGTACAGAACCTTCTACGAACGTTTCAGAAGCTATTTTTGGAAAATCAAAGCAATAATCATATCAAGTACCTTTCGAATATCGCCATGGATCAAATCAGAATAGAACTTTTGGAGCCATGTGTACGTGTCAAAATATATCCAAGACTCAATAGAATAATCAAACGTGCTATCATTTGAAAATGAAGACATTAGTCATATCAATTGTCTCTCGAATGCCATTCGGAAACATATTAAACAGAACTTCGTACATCATAGATACGCATCAAAACCATATGAAACAGCTTATGGAAATCAAGAACGTTAGCCATCCTAGTGGCTCTAAGAATGGGAGTTTCTTTTGAATCGTATACATATCGTATGTTCGTTTCACAAGGATCATGCCAAAAGAAAGAAAGGGTAAGCCTTACATACCTGTCCCACGTCCTATTAGTAACGCTTATTTATCCAAGATTGCTAGTCTACATTCAAGAGGATTTATACAATTGTTAGACTCATCATCATACACTTGTCTTAATCTTTCAAATAAATTCATTTATATTCTGCCGAAATTTCGGCAGCATTTCCCCTATAATTACACCATCCCCGAGAATCTAACTCGGCCAATTTATCAACAACAATCCTAGAATTCAACTCGGCCAAATTATCAACAACAATACCAACAATCGTACTAACAACTTTAACAATCAATACAAACTATATTCTAACATTAACAACCCTTGTAACACAATTCATCGGCATTTCATTTATATTTAACTTAATCACATATAGTCAAGCTAACACCAATGATCTCACATTCAAGTGTTAATCCGAAATCATTCTAACATGATTCAAGAACACTTCAAACAATTCACATAATATTCAAAACAACCCAACCAGCATACCACTTCACCCGAAACCTTCCAAATTCAACAAGAACAATAACAACACATTTCTTCTCTTCCAAGTTCATGAACTACGCCAACGATCTACACACTAACAACTTCATCAATTATTCCAAAATACATTCTAACGTTAGTAACTTCTTTTACATAATCCAACGACATTTTTCTTATATTCAATACAATCACAACAACCCAACTTACAATCTTCCAAACACATCTCTTGCTTCCAAATTCATGAGTTATATCCACAACCCACACATTAACAAATTCATTCATACAAATATAAGGAATCATACTAATATCACATTAACTTCTTCAACAACCCCACAACAATTACAAATTCATTTCAAGTCATCAAACCTTCATTTTTTATCATGGAATCCACATCTATAACAATAAAAATACTAAATAAAATCAATTCATCATGTCTACACAACACCACCCCTATTCGGCCATCACTTGCACACACATATTTCATGAATTTCATCCATTTCCACACACTACAACATACACAACCATCCATATCGTATAAAAAGAAGATTAAATCTTACCTTTTCCACTTCACTTCTCCCTCGGCTAGAGTTGCAACTCGCAAGAACAAATGGTTTATTTGCTCCAACAACTACTCCACGTTAATAAGGACCTTCCAATTGGTTGGAATGCTAGAAGAAAATATTTTTTTCTTGATCAATTCCATGGACACCAATTTTGGAGCCATGGCCGAATACTACTACATATTTTCTTTTCTTGAAAATTCTTCAAGTTTCTTGAAATAAAGAAGATGAATAATATAATCCATGGGTCATCTTTTATTTATACCCATTAAGCATCCATGTGGGCTTTGGCCCACCTAACTTGGACGGTCACATGGCCTTTTATTTCAAGCCAATCTCTTTTTTTTTTTTTTTGTAATTCATGAAAAATTATTTTCCTAATTCCAAATTTTCCGTTAGCCTTCCTCAATATTTCCACATCAAAATTTTCATAAGCAACTTGTGTGTTAAACAAGATCAAAATATGGCCTTGTCCTTAACTTCTTGCAATTATCTTAAATTATCCGAATATACAAAATACGGGATATAACAACACCCCACCCTTAGTAAGGCGTGATTGGCACCCGGCACCTTACGGAAACCGAGCAAACCAACTTATAACTTGTATTCTCTATGTCTCGAATGACAAAATAAGGCTAAGGCTAGATATAAACGTAATAACATGTATAAATACATGTCTAATGGATCCACGACGCTAATATAACGACCAACAAAACATAACGAAGCTATACATAGGAACTGTCTGCAAGGCCTCTATGAACATGACTGATGTATTCAAGTGGGGACAGGGCCCCCGACATGCCCTGAACAAAAATCATACAAACATATATAAATCCACACTCGGCAGCGCTCCAGGAAGAAGTGGAGCTCACCAATCAGAACTGGTACTTGAAGGCAGCCTACGATGAAAGATCCTCGTCTTGTGTATCCATACCTGCGGGCACGAACGCAGCGTCCACCAGAAGGGACGTCAATACGAATAATGTACTGAGTATGTAAGGTATAAATAGTAACATAGTAAGCGATACCGAACATGGAAAATAATATAATGAACGTATGATGATAAAGTAATATAAAAGAGATCAACTTGTGCCTCTGAATGCCCTTTTAAGGAAAATGTCGTGCATGCTTAGCTTTAAAAAAAAGACTTTTCCATATATATCCATATATAATATCTTGTCCGGCCGTTAAGGCATGGTAATATATATATAGCATCTTGCCCGGCCATTAAGGCACGGTGAAATATATATAGCATCTTGCCCGACCATTAAGGCACGGTGCTATCTTGCCCGGCCATATAGGCGCGGTGTTATCTTGCCCGGCTATTAAGGCATGGTGTTATCTTGCCCGGCCATTAAGGTATGGTGTTATCTTGCCCGGCCATATAGGCGCGGTGTTATCTTGCCCGGCCATATAGGCGAGGTGTTATCTTGCCCAGCCGTGTAGGCGCGGTGTTGTCCCGGCTGATCAGCGGGAGTGCAATGCATACATACATACATATATAAACATAAAAAAAAGGGAATACATAAATGAAATCAACATCATCATTAACATTATCATTATCACTATATCCTTCCTTAGAAGATCAACTATCTTAAGGTGAAGTCGACGATGTCATGGGAGTCTCGAGAATCAGGAACTTAGATAGCATTAGAAATAGAATCGTCATCGCTATATCTCACCTCGAAAGAACAGGTATTATGAGGTGAGATCAATCTCAAAGAATAGTCTCAAGATCATGAATAATCTCAATAATATCGTAAGGACCATGAGATTCATAGACTTCTAGAATTTGTGGAAGCAAGGATATTATGGATATGGCACAAAGGTTTATAACAAATGAATCGTGCCTTCAGAAATAAAGGGTTTAGCCTTAACATACCTTTTTGGTCGCCTTAACTTTAACTACTCAATGCTTGTCCTCCTAGGCGCGTAAATCTATATTCAAGAAAATTTATACTATTGCTAGACTCACCTTTATACGCTTGTCTTAATCCTTCAAATAAATCCATTTAGAATCTGCCAAAATTCGGGCATTACCTCCCCTGTTTAGAATCTGCCAATATCCACCTTGAATCCACCGCAAAACCATACTAGAATCGCATCTGTGCGTTTATCTGAGGTTCGATTAATATTCTGCCACTTGAAAATTGCTTACTTTTTTATTCCCTCACTCCCTCTTCAAATTTTCTAGAAATTTTCTGGGCAAATCTGGTGAAAAAAGGGGTTTTTACCCTTTATATAGGGGTCAAATTCGGGTCAGGTTCACTGTAGCATTTTTACTGTAGCAGTACTGTAACAAGCATTTTACTGTAGCAAGCATTTCTGCTCTGTCAGCCAAACTTGTAACGTCCATAATTCTCTACCCCGATATCCTATCGACGAGCGGTTTGTTGCGTTAAAAACTAGACTCGACGAAATTCATTTTAGGCTTTTGTTTCACCTTAAAACACTTTATATGCTAAGAGATATTCGTCCCCCAAGTTGGACCAAAATTTTCAGACAAAACATTACCCATCCTTTCTCCAAAGTCGTACTACTTCATTTCTTCCACTCATTTCCTTATAAAACCTTCCTATATACCTTATATACATCCTTCACTCATTAAATATACTTAATAATGCTCGCTCTTTATATTTCAAAGTGGTTTTACTTAACCCTAACCAACCGTACTTGTGTTTCAAATTTGATAACTGTTCTTCAAAGATACGGGGTGTAACATCCTTCCCCCCTTAAAAACATTCGTCCTCGAATGTTGTTGCTTACGAGCTTACGGTGTCTTCATTAGTTTCTTATCCTCATGTTCTTATGTATGTACTCAGTGGTCAACTAATATCTAGTTACCGTCCTGGGACATGTTGTCATTAAGATGGTCCTAACTCATCCTAATTCTCGAGCTGTGATGCACCTTCTTTCTCGCCACCGATCTAGTCCGTCTTGTCCTTCGCGGCCTCTTAAGGTTTTCAACCACTCCGCATACTCCAATTTCCCTTAGGCTACTTTAGCTTCTCATCTGTCCCCTATCTCTGAATTTGTAAGACTTTTAGTATACTTCTAAGGGGGGTCACCCATCCTAGTATTACTCTCACCCCAGCACCCTTAACCTTAGAGTGCTGATGGGATCTGGTGCGTTAGTGCTAATATGATCGCATCCACCCTACTGCCTGACTTTTATCACATAACCTAGAATAAGCTGAAATTCTAACGGATTCCGATAAATCCTCGTGATGCATCTCCCCTTAGATTAAACGGATTCCTTACTCTTCCGATGAAGCAAATGTAATTTTAGCCTTTGGAACTCCCGATGACAAGCCATCAATCAACATATACAACTGCTTTCCATTCCTAAATGTTAAGATTCCTTGTAGCGGTAAAACTTCTTAGCCGCAGTTATCTATAAATACTTTAGTTATCGGTCCCTTCAACACTTCCATTTGTCAACTATCAATGGTATCCTGCAATAGTTGTACGCACATAAGAAGTTCCAATAAAAGACTCATATACCTGTAGCCGGCCTGTCCTCCTCTCAGTCTGGAGGGCTGTAGAGTGAAGTATCCTCCTCATTGTGCTAGCCATCTCATCATGGCAATTGTTTGTATGGTTCTATATCATATACTCTCACAACTGATATGACTAGCAGCTTAAAATTTCACGAGGTTTCATTGTCACCAGCTTGTTTCGACCAACGCAATATCCTTGAATCCTTTTCTTGCGATCTTATCCCCGTCTACTTTCATGGTTTCTCCTTGCATTTCCTTAGCTCATCTTGCTTCATAACTCCCTATTACTTTTCAATTGCCCCACTGTCGGGTGTCATAATTCCTCCAATACCTTGGTCCGTCTTTGTGCTCGTACTCAAGCTTACTTGCTTCCCCCCCTTAAAGGTTTTACCTTATGGTGTTGTACTTCATTGCCATTCTCGATCGAAATTTATGGGGATACTCGAAATAGTGATGTGCCCAACTATCTGTCCAATCAGAATAGTACTTTTGATTCCAATAACTGATGCCCGATGTCCACTTGTAGCGTCGTCTTTATTTTATCATCCCATATCAACGTGTCCTATACTTTCTCTTTAATCAATCTGTAGTAATCATAGACGTATAATCTTTGTTATCTCTTAAATCTTTGGTCCTCATTCTTAAATTTTAGGAACATTTTGACAGAATTTCCCCTATATTTCTTACAATCCAAACCTGCACGCAGCCCAGAAAATACATGCAATGCCTCACAGGGCCCTTAATATCGAACAAAAATGCAAAGATGACGAAACTTACCTTATGCGTCACAACTCGGAATATGCTTGAACTTTTATCAATCGTCCTTGTATATTTTCCTGGTCACTTTCTCTTCCATTCATTGGCTATATATTTCAATAATACTTGCAACATTCTTACCATATCTGATTTATAATCCTTTTTACCATTACTTACTTCTGTACTGATTCCTTTAACTTCTGTCGTCTGCAATCTTACAATTGAGCTTATCATTATTTTATACATGTAACTAATTCCCCCTGCTTTATTATACAATCAACATATCTTGATTATGACCAATTTATTCTCATAGAAGATGCACATCTTGATGACGTAATTTCAACAAGGTGACTTACCTCTGTAATCCCAATATCATCATCCTCTTCCTTTCTCAACACCATTCTTCCACTAAAATTAAGGGTTAGTACAAGGAATTTCATTTCCTATGACTTGGCTCTCATCGCACGATCTAACATAGAAAGAAAGGTCAATGATTCCTAAATGCCCTGCAGCCTCCTATTTATAAGTGTGGCCGGCTTCACACCCATAAACAGGACTCTCCTAGACACGTCTTGCAGACAACCCTAGGATAGAACTGCTCTGATACTAATTTGTCACACCCCACCCTTAGTAAGGCGTGATTGGCACCCGGCACCTTACGGAAACCGAGCGAACCAACTTATAACTTGTATTCTCTATGTCTCGAATGACAAATTAAGGCTAACGCTAGAAATGAATGTAATATCATGTATAAACGTATGTCCAATGGACCCACGACGCTAATATAACGACCGACAAAACATAGCGAAGCTATACACAGGAACTGTCGGCAAAGCCTCTATGAACATGACTGAAGTATTCAACTGGGGACAGGGCCCCCGACATGCCCTGAACAAAAATCATACAAACAAATATACATCCAGACTCGGCAGCAATCCAGGAAGAAGTGGAGCTCACCAATCAGAACTGGTACCTGAAGGTAGCCTACGATGAAAGGTCCTCGTCTTGTCTATCCACACCTGCGGGCATGAACGCAACATCCACAAGAAGGGACGTCAGTAGGAATAATGTACAGAGTATGTAAGACATGAATAGTAACATAGTAAGTGATACCGAACATGGAAAATAATATAATGAACGTATCAAGATAAAGTAATATAAAAAAGATCAACCTGTGCCTCTGAATGCTCTTTTAAGGCGAATGTCGTGCATGCTTAGCTTTTAAAAAAAGACTTTTCCATATATATCAATATATAATATCTTGTCCGGCCGTTAAGGAGAGATTCATACCTTATTTTTGTTAAAACAGCGATATCTTCAATATCCACCTTGAATCCACCGCAAAACCATACTAGAATCACATCTATGCGTTTATCCGAGCTTTGATTAATATTTCGCCACCTGAAAATTGATTACATTTTGATTCCCTCACTCCCACTTCAAATTTTCTAGAATTTTCTGGGCAAATTTGGTGAAAAAAAGGGGGTTTTACCCTTTATATAGGGGTCAAATTCGGGTCGGGTTCACTGTAGCAGTACTGTAGCAAGTCGGTTGCTGTAGCATTTCTGTAGCACGCGTTTTTGCTCTGTCATCCGAACTTGTAACGTCCATGATTCTCTACTCCAATGTCCTATCGACGAGCGATTTGTTGCGTTGGAAACTAGACTCCACGAACTTCATTTTAGGCTTTTGTTTCACCCTAAAACACTTCATAAGCTAAGAGATATTCGTTGTCACGACCCAGCTAGGGGCCGCGACGGGTACCCGCGGCTAACCACCGAGCACCGCTCATTCTACCGCTTATCATACTCATTAGACATTCCTTTATCAATTCATACCCAATTTATAAGAAAATCATCTTACATTTCAAAACATAATACTTTTATATACATAAGCCTTTGGGCTATCAAAATATTATATATATATATATATATATATATATATATATATATACGAAATGGCTACCTCGTAAGACCACATAACCCACACTGCGTATCTACGAGCCTCTACTGGAGTGCTAGACATAAGGACGGGACAAGACCCCGTCATGCCCAAAATACATTTACATGAATATACACAAAAGAATAATCATAAGCACCTCCGGAACAAAGGAGTGCACTCTAATCAGCTACTTGCTCCTACGAGTCCGGATCAAGCTCACCTCTCTGTCTACCTGTGGGCATGAACATAGCGTCCAAAGAAAACAAACGTCAGTACGAACATTGTACTGAGTATGTAAGACAGGAATGAAATAAATTTGATAGAAGGATCATGAGTGTTATAGCCCGCAATTTGTACGTTCGGGTAATTCAAGATAATTGTGAGAAGCTAAGGGCAAGACTGTTATATCCCGTATTTCGTACGTTCGGATATCCCAAAGTAGTCGTGACGAAGTAAAGGGAATGACCATTTTCAAAAATTTATTATAATGTATAAGTTGTTGTGAATATTATTTACGAACATTGGTAGTATGGAAATAGTGAGGAAGACTAAGGGTAAAAAGGAAAATTCGCAAAAAGGGTTCATGGAAAATATTGCGAAGGACTAAGGGCAAAATGGGAATTTCACAAAAAAAATAAAAATATCAAGAATGTTCTTGAAGGGCCTTTGGCCGTGTGGCATGCCCCTATATGTCCATGTTTTATTAATTAATAAGGGCTAATGGTAAATTATAACAACATAAGGGGCAAAGCTTGCCAAAGAAGACATTAGTCTTCTTTGTTAAAATTTCAAGAACACTCTAGAAAAAAAAAATGACAAATAAGTCATCTTTGCCACCAAATTAAGAAGAATCTAGAGATGGATAGGTGGCCTTATAAGATTGGAGGAGACTATATATATATATATAAAAGGAGAGGACTAATTCATCAATATGGAGAGTTGAAGAAACAAAGAAAAAAAGAAGACACTTTGGGAGAAAAACAAAGGGCCAATTTCGGCCAAGCTTGGAGGAAACAAGAACCTTGGAAAAATTTCTCAAAAATTACTCTCTACTAATTGGAAGGTCCCTAGCAAGGAGAAGAGGTCATTGGAACAAGTAGAACATTTATTGTTGCAAGATCAACATTCTAGCCAAGTGGGAAATTGAAGAAAAAGGGTAAGAACTTAATCTTCTTTTATATGTTATGTATGGTTGTGTATGTTGTGGTGTGTGGGAGTGAATGGAACTCATGAAGATTATGAAAATATGGATGTTGAATAGTTGTCCATGTATATGTAGTTGTGGCCGTGTGGTCATAGTGTGATTTGGAAGAGAATGGATTAATTCTATGTAGTATGTTAGTTGTTGTTGCAATGTATGGAAAAGGATGGAAATTCATGAAAATAGGGGTGTAGTTGTTGTGGCCGAGAATGTTATTGTGTGGTAAGCTATGATGAATTGATTTCATGTAATATTCTAGTCGATGTCGTTGCGGATTCTATGATATTATATGAAGGTTTAAAGGGTTGGAACGAAATGGAAATTGGTTGTAGATTGGTGGAGAAGTTAATGTAATATTAGTATGCATCTTTATATTTGTATGAATATGATGTTAGCAATGCATGGTTTTAATGTGGGTTATGAATCTAGAATAAAAAAATGTGTGGTTACACTTTTGTTGAAGTTTTCGGGTAGCATTAAATCATTGTGTATATTGTGAATGTTGTCGGACTATGTAGGAAGAGCGCTTAATGTTAGAATGTATTCTTGAATTGATTATTGACGTTATAGCTCGGTTGTTGGTTGGGTTGTTGTTGAATTGGGCCGAGCCATATTCTCGGGGGTGGCATATTTACAGGGGAAATGCTGCCGAAATTTCGACAGACAAAGTGTTACTTTAAAGAATCAACTTCTAAAGGCTCTAATCAAGTTTTGGTAAACATGACCAATTTGTAGATTTTGGCGGATTTGGAACGTGAATTTGGAGTCGCATAAGAAGCAGAAAAGGTATGTAAGGCTTCACCCTTCTTTCTATGGCATGTCTTAGACGGAATATGTTTGATATGAGCCTCGGGAATAACTCTACCCTCCGGAATCCGCGCCTAAAGTTTTCTCTTTTTCAATCAGTAGAATTGAACTAAAAAGTGTGCAAAATGTTGGGAGAATTTCCTAAACCTCTAGAACTCGCATAAATAGGACCCGACTACCCTAAAACCCTCACAAGTAACGCCATGACATGTAACATATGTAAATTTGGTACGCCGCCTCATTTGACCCGAGGTGGGCCCATGGTCCCCGAATTTTCCTTATTGTTCCGTTTAATTTATTTTGAAGCAGAATCCAAAGAAACCCTTGATCCGTATTCCGTGCACCGAATGACAAGTACTGTAACTATGCTAACGAAGATACTCCTATGATGATAATGATAATAATGATGTTGAGAAAGAGAATATGCCTACGATAAGTACGACAAGAATGATTCCATGACTAAGAGTCTTGAGCTAAGAATTCTATGTGAATATGAAAGTGTTATACTAGTTCTTGAACCTCAATTCTATTCCTTAGCTATGACACTAGTTTCTAAAAGACTTCAAAGCATATTAGTTGGCGGTTATAATGTCCATGATTTCATTCTATGCTCTCTCTCTTAAGGCTATTTTCCGTTGGTAGTCTCACCTTAAAATACTCGTTCCTTCAAGGTGAGACAAAGTGACCATGATTATTCCATAATGTAATCGGAGGTCACCGACCTTACGTCACTCCGATGGACACATGACTTTCTTTGGGCTCTCATGCATGCCAATTGTATGACATATGTATATGAATGTGAATATGTATATGTATATGTATATGAGGAAAAGGGGAAGGGCCACTGTTACATCACCACCTGATTCAGCTGGATTTCGTCCCGGACGCGGGATGCCCGGACGCGGGATATGGGAGAGCCGGATACGGCGTCTGTATATATTATATATATTTATATATGATATGTTGGGACACTGTTGGGGAGGGGGGTGGGAGAGCCGATGTACTCGGCGTCTGTAAATGTGAATAAAGGATACCGTTTTCTGAAATGTTCTGTTTTCTGTACATGTAAATAAGAAGTACTGTTTTCTGAAAAAAAAGACTAAGCATGCATGGCATCTGCTTGAAAGGCATTCATATGTACAGGTTACTTCTGTCCCAAGATAAGCTCCATATGTCTATTCCGTTATTATTCATACTGTATATTCTTTTATTATGTCACTATTCATGCCTTACATACTCAGTACATTACTCGTACTGACCCCTCTTCTTCGGGGGCTGCGTTCATGCCGCACAGGTACACCAGCTGAGCCACAGTTATCAAGGAAGATGTTCCAGCGGAGTTGGCGGGCTCCACTTGTTCTGGAGTGCTGTCGAGTCAGAGTATATGAGCTATGGTGTTTGTTCAATGTTAGAGACTTTGCAGACAGAGTCATGAGTATAGAGTGTCAGCTTGGTAGACGGCTTCAACCGTCACAATGTTATTACGTTTCATATCGCGGGTCCCATATGATGATAGACATTACTTATGAAAAAACATATTGGAGGGCTTACCATGTATTTATTTCTTAATTGATACAAGAGTTTATCTATGTAATAAGAGTCAGCGGGTTCGCTCGGCTCCAGATATGGGGTCGGGTGCCCATCACACCCTAGTAAAGTCGGGGTGTGACAAAGACCATTTTCCAAAATTATTCTAAGGTACAAGTTGTTTATGAATATTATTTATGAACATTATTAGTATGGAAATATTGAGAAAGGTCAAGGGTAGAAAGGAAAAATTCACAAAATGGCTCATGGTAATATTGCGGAAGGCTAGGGGCAAAATGGGAATTTCACAAGAAGTCTTGAAAATTCTTGAAGAAGCCAAGTTGGCCTTGAGGCATATAAGTATATGTCCACATTTTTATTTAATGAGGCTAATTATAAATATATATATATATATATATATATATATATATATATATATGGACCAAGCTTGTTGCATAAGCCAAGTGGTTATATTTTCTATTTTAAGAAAGTTCAAGAAAAATGGTGTCACGACCCAACCCCGTAGGCCGCGACTTGTGCCCAAGTTTGGCACTCTTACGTACCCTTATCCTAAATTCACATAATAACAGAATAAGCAGCTGTAATAATTAAATGACATTGCAAAATAGCGTATAGGAGTGGATATAACGCACGATGGCCGATAAGGCCGTCACAAAATATATAAACAACCCCAACGTATGCAAAACACACAGAACATATACACAACCCACATCACATGTCTACAGAACTCTACAGAACGAAAATATAATCATAAGACGGGACAGGGCCCCGTCGCACCCCTGAATGAACATATACATATGTAACAGAAAAGTCGGTACCAAAATATGGCTCCGGACAAAGGAGCACTTCAAGCAGCTGAGCAGATAACCTAGGCGGGCGGGTCAGCAAAACGTGCGTCTGTACCTGCGTGGCATGAAACGCAGCCCCCGAAGAACAGGGGGTCAGTACGGAAAATGTACTGAGTATGTAAAGCAGAGACTGTAATAAATAAAATTAAAGACAGAACAGAATGTACGGAGAATGAACAAGATACATAGGAAATCAAAATTTTCATATCAAAAATCATAAGTAATGCATGCAGAAAACATATGCCAAAGCCGGCCCCGCTATGGGACTCAGTGAACAGAACATGGGCGCCCCCGTCTCCGGCGCCATAACACATCATACTTCAGAGTAGGGAATATCTCCGAAACACATCATAACATACCAAACGGCCATACCACATCGCATCATCAGATATCAAAATATATGTACATGGCACATCATACTCCGGACCCATGTACGTGTCATACCTGCCCCCTCACATCGAGGCACAGCGAACAATGCAACGGAATACGCTTGATAACATATCCTGGCCCGGGCTCAGTGAAGGAAGCATTGAGGCATCCACGAGTGGAGTAGTGAGAAACTAAATGCAATACAAAATATCATACGTTCCCAGAGACTCAATAAGACATATCAGATGACCAATCGAAATAGTGAAATCGGACAGAATCATAATAAGTATATTTCGGATGTCATGATGGAGTACGGAGAAATAATATTTCTACGATCGTTTTCATGTTCCAAATTAGTTTATAGGACTTAAGGGATTATTTAAAATAATTTTTATTTAGTAGTTAAAACATTTCTTTGAAAGCCGCTCGAAGGCAGGTCATAGATACGAAAGAGGTAAAATCGGGAATAGTGGGCCCACCTCAGTCAGTTGAGGTGGCGGACGTAAATTACGTATGCTAAACTTTATAATATCATTTACGAGGGTTTTAAGATAATCAGGTTTCATTTGCAAAAGTTTTGGAGGTTTAGATCACTTTTCTAGTCGTTTGGAACCTAACCAATTCAATTCTACTGAAAGAAAAGGGGAAGATTTCGGACGTGGATTCCGAAGAGTAGAGTTGTCCCCGAGGTCCAAATTCAAGCCTAGTGTATCTAGGACATGCCAAGGAAAGAATAGGGATAGCTTTACATACCTTTCTTGCCCTTTACGCTTGTCAAAACTCCGATCCCGTTTCGTCAAAAATCTGCAAATGGTCACTTTTACCAGTTACTATTCATGAGACTTAAAATTTCAACCTTGGTTTACTACTTGTCTACCGAAATTTCGGCAGCACCTCCCCTATAAATGTGACACCCCGAGAATTTAACTCGGCTCAAATATCAACAACCACAACCACAACAACATCAACAATTGGCTAGAATCACATACTAACATGAATAGTCATCTTTATGCATAAGCGACGACTTGCAACACATTTCACATTTTTAACCCAACATGGATGTTTTCCTACTTATTTACTCATCCAGATCACCCCAACACCATTTAGAGGCATTACATATGGTTTTCCATCTTATTCGCAAAATATACAAATTTTTTTCATCGAAACCATAATTCACCCAACACTTCTAGTTTTTGACCTACTTATTCATAACACATTTCCACCTTCCAAGTTCATCAACCAAAATCCTAATTTGCACCTTAACATCTTCATTATCACAATAACATAAAATCATTCCAAAATGGCATAACCTTCTACATTTCATTTCAACACCAACCTAAACCATTTTGCCTTCATTAACATTATAAGGATCACAATAACACAACTAACTTATTAAACAAAACAACTCCATCACCATTTCCCTTACATATAAGCCACGGCCAACATGCGCTTCCGCCATGCAAACTTCCATATTTCTATACATTCTACTCATTTACATATACTACAACACAAACAAACCTTCATAACATAAATAGAAGGGATGAATTCTTACCTTCCTCTTCAAGCATCTTCACTCCACCAAATTATCCAAACGACGAAACCAATGGGCGATCTTCCGAAATAATTATACCAAGTTTTAGAGGGACCTTGAATTAGTAGGAATATAACAAGAAAACAATTTTTGGAGCAAGATTTTGAGGGGTGAATTTCCTATGGCCAAACCCGAAATGGTCCCTTTGAGTGTTCTTGGTTTTCTTTTGTTTTTTTTTCTCTTTCTCTTGTCTTGAAAATTCTAGAGAATTAACAAGCCTTGCCCCTTTTTATTAACTAGTTGGTCACATGATTAATCACATGACCAACTTGTTAAATTTGGGCCAAACAAGGCCATGGCCGGCCACCCTTCATGGGTTGGGCTTGGCCTTCTAATAAATTTTTTTTTTGGCCCAATGACTTATGGATCAAATTTTGTAATTCCCGAAACTAATTTCCAAAATTCCAATTTTGCCCTTGACCTTCCTCAACACTTCCACATCAATATTCTTCATGTACAACGCACACATATCTTACTTCAAATCATCATGTGACCTTATTCCTTACAAATCATAACTATTTCGAATTTTCCGAACATGCGAAAGTACGGGGCATAACGTCCTCCCCCCCTTAAAAACATTCGTCCTCGAATGTTCAACTGACCTTATGGGTATTGTGATACTTCAGGTAAGGTCTCTTTCCTTCCTTCAAGATTTTTTTTTTATTTCCAAACGTTACAATTGTTATTTCCTTTTTGTACTTGCTTTCTTTCCATTCCCGAACATCGTTGTACTGAGACTTTCCAGTCTTAACTAGTGGTGGGACTAGTATTAGTCTACTTGTAATATCTATACCATATGTTTCTGTTTATCTTTTAAATTCCGTTTAGTCAACGTTTTGCGTATACCGCAACATTGACTACTGGGGTCCACCTGCCGGTCAGCACAGTCAGCGGTAAATACTTTAGTTATCGGTCCCTTCAACACTTCCATTTGTCAACTATCAATGGTATCCTGCAATAGTTGTACGCACATAAGAAGTTCCAATAAAGGACTCATATACCTGTAGCCGGCCTGTCCTCCTCTCAGTCTGGAGGGCTGTAGAGTGAAGTATCCTCCTCATTGTGCTAGCCATCTCATCATGGCAATTGTTTGTATGGTTCTATATCATATACTCTCACAACTGATATGACTAGCAGCTTAAAATTTCACGATATTTCATTGTCACCAGCTTGTTTTGACCAACGCAATATCCTTGAATCCTTTTCTTGCGATCTTATCCCCGTCTACTTTCATGGTTTCTCCTTGCATTTCCTTAGCTCATCTTGCTTCATAACTCCCTATTACTTTTCAATTGCCCCACTGTCGGGTGTCATAATTCCTCCAATACCTTGGTCCGTCTTTGTGCTCGTACTCAAGCTTACTTGCTTCCCCCCTTAAAGGTTTTACCTTATGGTGTTGTACTTCATTGCCATTCTCGATCGGAATTTATAGGGATACTCGAAATAGTGATGTGCCCAACTATCTGTCCAATCGAAATAGTACTTTTGATTCCAATAACTGATGCCCGATGTCCACTTGTAGCGTCGTCTTTATTTTATCATCCCATATCAACGTGTCCTATACTTTCCCTTTAATCAATCTGTAGTAATCATAGACGTATAATCTTTGTTATCTCTTAAATCTTTGGTCCTCATTCTTAAATTTTAGGAACATTTTGACAGAATTTCCCCCATATTTCTTACAATCCAAACCTGCACGCAGCCCAGAAAATACATGCAATGCCTCACAGGCCCTTAATATCGAACAAAAATGCAAAGATGACGAAACTTACCTCATGCGTCACAACTCGGAATATGCTTGAACTTTTATCAATCGTCCTTGTATATTTTCCTGGTCACTTTCTCTTCCATTCATTGGCTATATATTTCAATAATACTTGCAACATTCTTACCATATCTGACTTATAATCCTTTTTACCATTACTTACCTCTGTACTGATTCCTTTAACTTCTGTCGTCTGCAATCTTACAATTGAGCTTATCATTATTTTATACATGTAACTAATTCCCCCTGCTTTATTATACAATCAACATATCTTGATTATGACCAATTTATTCTCATAGAAGATGCACATCTTGATGACGTAATTTCAACAAGGTGACTTACCTCTGTAATCCCAATATCATCATCCTCTTCCTTTCTCAACACCATTCTTCCACTAAAATTAAGGGTTAGTACAAGGAATTTCATTTCCTATGACTTGGCTCTCATCGCACGATCTAACATAGAAAGAAAGGTCAATGATTCCTAAATGCCCTGCAGCCTCCTATTTATAAGTGTGGCCGGCTTCACACCCATAAACAGGACTCTCCTAGACACGTCTTGCAGACAACCCTAGGATAGAACTGCTCTGATACTAATTTGTCACACCCCACCCTTAGTAAGGCGTGATTGGCACCCGGCACCTTACGGAAACCGAGCGAACCAACTTATAACTTGTATTCTCTATGTCTCGAATGACAAATTAAGGCTAACGCTAGAAATGAATGTAATATCATGTATAAACGTATGTCCAATGGACCCACGACGCTAATATAACGACCGACAAAACATAGCGAAGCTATACACAGGAACTGTCTGCAAAGCCTCTATGAACATGACTGAAGTATTCAACTGGGGACAGGGCCCCCGACATGCCCTGAACAAAAATCATACAAACAAATATACATCCAGACTCGGCAGCAATCCAGGAAGAAGTGGAGCTCGCCAATCAGAACTGGTACCTGAAGGTAGCCTACGATGAAAGGTCCTCGTCTTGTCTATCCACACCTGCGGGCATGAACGCAACATCCACAAGAAGGGACGTCAGTAGGAATAATGTACAGAGTATGTAAGACATGAATAGTAACATAGTAAGTGATACCGAACATGAAAAATAATATAATGAACGTATCAAGATAAAGTAATATAAAAAAGATCAACCTGTGCCTCTGAATGCTCTTTTAAGGCGAATGTCGTGCATGCTTAGCTTTTAAAAAAAGACTTTTCCATATATATCAATATATAATATCTTGTCCGGCCGTTAAGGAGAGATTCATACCTTATTTTTGTTAAAACAGCGATATCTTCAATATCCACCTTGAATCCACCGCAAAACCATACTAGAATCACATCTATGCGTTTATCCGAGCTTTGATTAATATTTCGCCACCTGAAAATTGATTACATTTTGATTCCCTCACTCCCACTTCAAATTTTCTAGAATTTTCTGGGCAAATTTGGTGAAAAAAAGGGGGTTTTACCCTTTATATAGGGGTCAAATTCGGGTCGGGTTCACTGTAGCAGTACTGTAGCAAGTCGGTTGCTGTAGCATTTCTGTAGCACGCGTTTCTGCTCTGTCATCCGAACTTGTAACGTCCATGATTCTCTACTCCAATGTCCTATCGACGAGCGATTTGTTGCGTTGGAAACTAGACTCCACGAACTTCATTTTAGGCTTTTGTTTCACCCTAAAACACTTCATAAGCTAAGAGATATTCGTTGTCACGACCCAGCTAGGGGCCGCGACGGGTACCCGCGGCTAACCACCGAGCACCGCTCATTCTACCGCTTATCATACTCATTAGACATTCCTTTATCAATTCATACCCAATTTATAAGAAAATCATCTTACATTTCAAAACATAGCCTTTGGGCTATCAAAATATTATATATATATATATAGAAGAAATGGCTACCTCGTAAGACCACATAACCCACACTGCGTATCTACGAGCCTCTACTGGAGTGACATAAGGACGGGACAAGACCCCGTCATGCCCAAAATACATTTACATGAATATACACAAAAGAATAATCATAAGCACCTCCGGAACAAAGGAGTGCACTCTAATCAGCTACTGGCTCCTACGAGTCCGGATCAAGCTCACCTCTCTGTCTACCTGTGGGCATGAACATAGCGTCCAAAGAAAACAAACGTCAGTACGAACATTGTACTGAGTATGTAAGACAGGAATGAAATAAATTTGATAGAAGGATCATGAGTGTTATAGCCCGCAATTTGTACGTTCGGGTAATTCAAGATAATTGTGAGAAGCTAAGGGCAACACTGTTATATCCCGTATTTCGTACGTTCGGATATCCCAAAGTAGTCGTGACGAAGTAAAGGGAATGACCATTTTCAAAAATTTATTATAATGTATAAGTTGTTGTGAGTATTATTTACGAACATTGGTAGTATGGAAATAGTGAGGAAGACTAAGGGTAAAAAGGAAAATTCACAAAAAGGGTTCATGGAAAATATTGTGAAGGACTAAGGGCAAAATGGGAATTTCACAAAAAAAATAAAAATATCAAGAATGTTCTTGAAGGGCCTTTGGCCGTGTGGCATGCCCCTATATGTCCATTTTTTATTAATTAATAAGGGCTAATGGTAAATTATAACAACATAAGGGGCAAAGCTTGCCAAAGAAGACATTAGTCTTCTTTGTTAAAATTTCAAGAAAACTCTAGAAAAAAAAATGACAAATAAGTCATCTTTGCCACCAAATTAAGAAGAATCTAGAGATGGATAGGTGGCCTTATAAGATTGGAGGAGACTATATATATATATAAAAGGAGAGGACTAATTCATCAATATGGAGAGTTGAAGAAACAAAGAAAAAAAGAAGACACTTTGGGAGAAAAACAAAGGGCCAATTTCGGCCAAGCTTGGAGGAAACAAGAACCTTGGAAAAATTTCTCAAAAATTACTCTCTACTAATTGGAAGGTCCCTAGCAAGGAGAAGAGGTCATTGGAACAAGTAGAACATCTATTGTTGCAAGATCAACATTCTAGCCAAGTGGGAAATTGAAGAAAAAGGGTAAGAACTTAATCTTCTTTTATATGTTATGTATGGTTATGTATGTTGTGGTGTGTGGGAGTGAATGGAACTCATGAAGATTATGAAAATATGGATGTTGAATAGTTGTTCGTGTATATGTAGTTGTGGCCGTGTGGTCATAGTGTGATTTGGAAGAGAATAGATTAATTCTATGTAGTATGTTAGTTGTTGTTGCAATGTATGGAAAAGGATGGAAATTCATGAAAATAGGGGTGTAGTTGTTGTGGCCGAGAATGTTATTGTGTGGTAAGCTATGATGAATTGATTTCATGTAATATTCTAGTCGATGTCGTTGCAGATTCTATGATATTATATGAAGGTTTAAAGGGTTGGAATGAAATGGAAATTGGTTGTAGATTGGTGGAGAAGTTAATGTAATATTAGTATGCTTCTTTATATTTGTATGAATATGATGTTAGCAATGCATGGTTTTAATGTGGGTTATGAATCTAGAATAAAACAATGTGTGGTTACACTTTTGTTGAAGTTTTCGGGTAGCATTAAATCATTGTGAATATTGTGAATGTTGTCGGACTATGTAGGAAGAGCGCTTAATGTTAGAATGTATTCTTGAATTGATTATTGACGTTATAGCTTGGTTGTTGGTTGGGTTGCTATTGAATTGGGCCGAGCCATATTCTCGGGGGTGGCATATTTACAAGGGAAATGCTGCCGAAATTTCGACAGACAAAGTGTTACTTTAAAGAATCAACTTCTAAAGGCTCTAATCAAGTTTTGGTAAACATGACCAATTTGTAGATTTTGGCGGATTTGGAACGTGAATTTGGAGTCGCATAAGAAGCAGAAAAGGTATGTAAGGCTTCACCCTTGTTTCTATGGCATGTCTTAGACGGAATATGTTTGATATGAGCCTCGGGAATAACTCTACCCTCCGGAATCCGCGCCTAAAGTTTTCTCTTTTTCAATCAGTAGAATTGAACTAAAAAGTGTGCAAAATGTTGGGAGAATTTCCTAAACCTCTAGAACTCGCATAAATAGGACCCGACTACCCTAAAACCCTCACAAGTAACGCCATGACATGTAACATATGTAAATTTGGTACGCCGCCTCATTTGACCCGAGGTGGGCCCATGGTCCCCGGATTTTCCTTATTGTTCCGTTTAATTTATTTTGAAGCAGAATCCAAAGAAACCCTTGATCCGTATTCCGTTCACCGAATGACAAGTACTGTAACTATGCTAACGAAGATACTCCTATGATGATAATGATAATGATGATGTTGAGAAAGAGAATATGCCTACGATAAGTACGACAAGAATGATTCCATGACTAAGAGTCTTGAGCTAAGAATTCTATGTGAATATGAAAGTGTTATACTAGTTCTTGAACCTCAATTCTATTCCTTAGCTATGACACTAGTTTCTAAAAGACTTCAAAGCATATTAGTTGGCGGTTATAATGTCCATGATTTCATTCTATGCTCTCTCTCTTAAGGCTATTTTCCGTTGGTAGTCTCACCTTAAAATACTCGTTCCTTCAAGGTGAGACAAAGTGACCATGATTATTCCATAATGTAATCGGAGGTCACCGACCTTACGTCACTCCGATGGACACATGACTTTCTTTGGGCTCTCATGCATGCCAATTGTATGACATATGTATATGAATGTGAATATGTATATGTATATGTATATGAGGAAAAGGGGAAGGGCCACTGTTACATCACCACCTGATTCAGCTGGATTTCGTCCCGGACGCGGGATGCCCGGACGCGGGATATGGGAGAGCCGGATACGGCGTCTGTATATGTTATATATATTTATATATGATATGTTGGGACACTGTTGGGGAGGGGGGTGGGAGAGCCGATGTACTCGGCGTCTGTAAATGTGAATAAAGGATACCGTTTTCTGAAACGTTCTGTTTTCTGTACATGTAAATAAGAAGTACTGTTTTCTGAAAAAAAAAAAAAAGACTAAGCATGCATGGCATCTGCTTGAAAGGCATTCATATGTACAGGTTACTTCTGTCCCAAGATAAGCTCCATATGTCTATTCCGTTATTATTCATACTGTATATTCTTTTATTATGTCACTATTCATGCCTTACATACTCAGTACATTACTCGTACTGACCCCTCTTCTTCGGGGGCTGCGTTCATGCCGCACAGGTACACCAGCTGAGCCACAGTTATCAAGGAAGATGTTCCAGCGGAGTTGGCGGGCTCCACTTGTTCTGGAGTGCTGCCGAGTCATAGTATATGAGCTATGGTGTTTGTTCAATGTTAGAGACTTTGCAGACAGAGTCATGAGTATAGAGTGTCAGCTTGGTAGACGGCTTCAACCGTCACAATGTTATTACGTTTCATATCGCGGGTCCCATATGATGATAGACATTACTTATGAAAAAAAAATATTGGAGGGCTTACCATGTATTTATTTCTTAATTGATACAAGAGTTTATCTATGTAATGAGAGTCAGCGCGTTCGCTCGGCTCCAGATATGGGGTCGGGTGCCCATCACACCCTAGTAAAGTCGGGGTGTGACAAAGACCATTTTCCAAAATTATTCTAAGGTACAAGTTGTTTATGAATATTATTTATGAACATTATTAGTATGGAAATATTGAGAAACGTCAAGGGTAGAAAGGAAAAATTCACAAAATGGCTCATGGTAATATTGCAGAAGGCTAGGGGCAAAATGGGAATTTCACAAGAAGTCTTGAAAATTCTTGAAGAAGCCAAGTTGGCCTTGAGGCATATAAGTATATGTCCACATTTTTATTTAATGAGGCTAATTATAAATATATATATATATATATATATGGACCAAGCTTGTTGCATAAGCCAAGTGGTCATATTTTCTATTTTAAGAAAGTTCAAGAAAAATGGTGTCACGACCCAACCCCGTAGGCCGCGACTTGTGCCCAAGTTGGGCACTCTTACGTACCCTTATCCTAAATTCGCATAATAACAGAATAAGCAGCTGTAATAATTAAATGACATCGCTAAATAGCGTATAGGAGTGGATATAACGCACGATGGCCGATAAGGCCGTCACAAAATATATAAACAACCCCAACGTATGCAAAACACACAGAACATATACACAACCCACATCACATGTCTACAGACCTCTACAGAACGAAAATATGATCATAAGACGGGACAGGGCCCCGTCGCACCCCTGAATCAACATATACATATGTAACAGAAAAGTCGGTACCAAAATATGGCTCCGGACAAAGGAGCACTTCAAGCAGCTGAGCAGATAACCTAGGCGGGCGGGTCAGCAAAACGTGCGTCTGTACCTGCGTGGCATGAAACGCAGCCCCCGAAGAACAGGGGGTCAGTACGGAAAATGTACTGAGTATGTAAAGCAGAGACTGTAATAAATAAAATTAAAGACAGAACAGAATGTACGGAGAATGAACAAGATACATAGGTAATCAAAATTTTCATATCAAAAATCATAAGTAATGCATGCAGAAAACATATGCCAAAGCCGCCCCCGCTATGGGACTCAGTGAACAGAACATGGGCGCCCCCGTCTCCGGCGCCATAACACATCATACTTCAGAGTAGGGAATATCTCCGAAACACATCATAACATACCAAACGGCCATACCACATCGCATCATCAGATATCAAAATATATGTACATGGCACATCATACTCCGGACCCATGTACATGTCATACCTGCCCCCTCACATCGAGGCACGGCGAACAATGCAACGGAATACGCTTGATAACATATCCTGGCCCGGGCTCAGTGAAGGAAGCATTGAGGCATCCACGAGTGGAGTAGTGAGAAACTAAATGCAATACAAAATATCATACGTTCCCAGAGACTCAATAAGACATATCAGATGACCAATCGAAATAGTGAAATCGGACAGAATCATAATAAGTATATTTCGGATGTCATGATGGAGTACGGAGAAATAATATTTCTACGATCGTTTTCATGTTCCAAATTAGTTTATAGGACTTAAGGGATTATTTAAAATAATTTTTATTTAGTAGTTAAAACATTTCTTTGAAAGCCGCTCGAAGGCAGGTCATAGATACGAAAGAGGTAAAATCGGGAATAGTGGGCCCACCTCAGTCAGTTGAGGTGGCGGACGTAAATTACGTATGCTAAACTTTATAATATCATTTACGAGGGTTTTAAGATAATCGGGTTTCATTTGCAAAAGTTTTGGAGGTTTAGATCACTTTTCTAGTCGTTTGGAACCTAACCAATTCAATTCTACTGAAAGAAAAGGGGAAGATTTCGGACGTGGATTCCGAAGAGTAGAGTTGTCCCCGAGGTCCAAATTCAAGCCTAGTGTATCTAGGACATGCCAAGGAAAGAATAGGGATAACTTTACATACCTTTCTTGCCCTTTACGCTTGTCAAAACTCCGATCCCGTTTCGTCAAAAATCTGCAAATGGTCACTTTTACCAGTTACTATTCATGAGACTTAAAATTTCAACCTTGGTTTACTACTTGTCTACCGAAATTTCGGCAGCACCTCCCCTATAAATGTGACACCCCGAGAATTTAACTCGGCTCAAATATCAACAACCACAACCACAACAACATCAACAATTGGCTAGAATCACATACTAACATGAATAGTCATCTTTATGCATAAGCGACGACTTGCAACACATTTCACATTTTTAACCCAACATGGATGTTTTCCTACTTATTTACTCATCCAGATCACCCCAACACCATTTAGAGGCATTACATATGGTTTTCCATCTTATTCGCAAAATATACAATTTTTTTTCATCGAAACCATAATTCACCCAACACTTCTAGTTTTTGACCTACTTATTCATAACACATTTCCACCTTCCAAGTTCATCAACCAAAATCCTAATTTGCACCTTAACATCTTCATTATCACAATAACATAAAATCATTCCAAAATGGCATAACCTTCTACATTTCATTTCAACACCAACCTAAACCATTTTGCCTTCATTAACATTATAAGGATCACAATAACACAACTAACTTATTAAACAAAACAACTCCATCACCATTTCCCTTACATATAAGCCACGGCCAACATGCGCTTCCGCCATGCAAACTTCCATATTTCTATACATTCTACTCATTTACATATACTACAACACAAACAAACCTTCATAACATAAATAGAAGGGATGAATTCTTACCTTCCTCTTCAAGCTTCTTCACTCCACCAAATTATCCAAACGACGAAACCAATGGGCGATCTTCCGAAATAATTATACCAAGTTGTAGAGGGACCTTGAATTAGTAGGAATATAACAAGAAAACAATTTTTGGAGCAAGATTTTGAGGGGTGAATTTCCTATGGCCAAACCCGAAATGGTCCCTTTGAGTGTTCTTGGTTTTCTTTTGTTTTTTTTTCTCTTTCTCTTGTCTTGAAAATTCTAGAGAATTAACAAGCCTTGCCCCTTTTTATTAACTAGTTGGTCACATGATTAATCACATGACCAACTTGTTAAATTTGGGCCAAACAAGGCCATGGCCGGCCACCCTTCATGGGTTGGGCTTGGCCTTCTAATAAAATATTTTTTTGGCCCAATGACTTATGGATCAAATTTTGTAATTCCCGAAACTAATTTCCAAAATTCCAATTTTGCCCTTGACCTTCCTCAACACTTCCACATAAATATTCTTCATGAACAACGCACACATATCTTACTTCAAATCATCATGTGACCTTATTCCTTACAAATCATAACTATTTCGAATTTTCCGAACATGCGAAAGTACGGGGCATAACAAATGGAGAAGAGGGCATGTGTCCACTTGGCATTGGAAGGAGCTAAATATATATATGAGAGAGGACCACTTCATTCATTAATTTTAATTTAGGAAGTTGGAGAGAAAGAAAAAAAAGGGGGGGGGGGGGGTGTTCGGCCATGGTGGCCGAACATGAACCATGGAGAATGATCAAGGAAAAATTAATTCCTTGTAGTATTCCAACCAATTGGAACGTTCTCATGAAATTCATGAAATAGATGCATATGGGTGGTGGCCGAAGGGGATTGTATGATGGTAGGAGGTGATGAATATATTTTACTTAGAATTTTAATTGTTGTTGTGGTACATTCTATGATGAGAAATGAGGATTTAATGGTTAGAAATGAAGTTGTGATTGTTTGTGGATTATGGAAGAAGTTAGTGTGACATTAGTATGGTTTCTTATACTTGTAAGAATGATATTGCTAATGTGTAGGTTGTAAATATAATTCATGAATTTGAAAGTGAGACATGTGTTTGGAAGATTGTAAGTTGGGTTGTTGTAATTGAATATTGAAAGAAGAAAATGTGTTGTTATGGTTCTTGTTGAATTTGGAAGGTTTCGGGTGAAGTAGAAGGTTGGTTGGGTTGTTTCAGTGTTATGTGAATTGTTTGAAGTATTCTTGAATCATGTTAGAAAGATTTCGGATCAATACTTAAATGTGGGATCAATGGTATTAGCTTGATTATATGCGATTGAATTGAATATAAATGAAATGTCGTTGAATTGTATGACAAAGGTTGTTAACGTAAGAATGCGTCTTGAATTGATTGTTGATGTTGTTGGTATTGTTGTTGATAGTTTGGCCGAGTTGAATTCTCGGATTGTTGATTGATAAATTGGCCGAGTTAGATTCTTGGGGATGGTGTATATACAGAGGAGATGCTGCCGAAATTTCGGCAGATTATAAATGAATTCATTTGAAGGATTAAGACAAGTATATAGTGATGAGTCTAATGATTGCGTCAATCTTCTTCAATGTAGACTAGCGATAGCGAGCTTGGACAATTAAGCGTAGCTAATAGGACGTGGAACAGGTATGTTAAGGCTCGTCCCTTTCGTTCAAAGGCATGATCCCGATGTTATGATTTCATAATTGTTTCCATATCTTACTTGTTTTTCAAAAGTTAGATGTTTATGATTCCAAGGCATGATTCTCTTCCCAATAACTCGTAAATGTTTTTCCAAAGTGTTTGTATTCTACTAAAATAGAGGTTTATGATTTTGTAAGATCTTATGACAATAACGATGGATATGTTTTACGATGACATTGATGGTGTCGAGGATGAGAATATTTCTATGATGGCTATGATAAGACTGATTTCATGTTTAAAGGTACTTGGTACGATTATTGCCTTGATTTTCCAAAACTGGCTTCTGAAGCGTTCGTAGAAGGTTTTGTACTTCAAACGCCCATAACTTTCTTATACCAAGTCGGATTGACCCGAAACTTGTTTCTGAGCCCTCAGGTGTCGATTTATGTACGTACCCATCGAGTCCTAAAAAATTTGTTCTATGTGCATATGTACACGAAGCGACGCCTTATGAGATTTATGATCTTAGTCCATGTTCTCTTAACGCTGTTATTCGTTGCTAGTCTCATCCTATAATAATTGTTCCTTCAAGGTGAGACAAAGCCAGGATGATTATTCCATAATATAATCGGAGGTTACCGACCTTACGTCACTCCGATAGACTTATAGCATTTCTTGGGCTCTCCTGCATGCTGCTTGTATGATGTATGTATATGATATATGTATATGTATATGGGGAATATGGGAAAATGGGCCAGAGCGCTATAGACGCTGATCTACGAACATGATGTATGTATATGTATATGGGAAAAAGGGCCAGAACGCTATAGGCGCTGATATATGAACATGATACATGTATATGTATATGGGAAAGAGGGCCAGAGCGTTATATACGCGTATCCACCAGATCAGTTGGTATTATATGACATGATATCATCCCGGATGCGGGATGCCCGGACGCGGGATATATGTGGTTAAAAGGATCGGCTGCCGAGGCCTCGGCAATATGATATGTTCTATTTTCTATATATATGAAAAAGAAATGTTTTCAAAGAAAGTAAAGTATGATATATATATATATATATATATATATATATATATATATGAATTGGGCTGCACGTTCCGCAGCACTAAGCATGCATGGTACCCGCCTAAAAGGCACTCAGACGTACAGGTTACTCTTTTACCCCATGATATGCTCTATATCTCCATTCTGTTATTATTCCTAATTACATCTCTTGCTATGTTACTATTCATGCCTTACATACTCAGTACATTGCTCGTACTGACCCCCTTTCTTCGTGGGCTGCATTTCATGCCGCGCAGGTACACCCAGATGAGTAGAAGCCATTATAGAAGATGTTCCAGCGAAGTTGGCAAGCTCCACTTGGCCCTGGAGTGTTGTCGAGTCAGAGTACTATGTTATGATGTCTTAGTTGAAGGTAGAGACTTTGCAGACAGAGTCGTGGGTATAGAATGTCGGTATTGTAAGCGGCTCCACCAGCCGAAGTGTTACTATGTTTCATGTTACGAGTTTTATGTGATGATAGATCTTATTTGAATTGAGTACAATGAAAAGAAAGGTTCAGAAAGCTTTACTATGTTTTTCGTTTCCTATTTGATTTAAAGTCTAAAGAGATTAAGTATGTAATAAGGGTCAGCGGGTTCGCTCGGCTCCGAATATGGGGTCGGGTGCCCATCACACCCTAGTAAGTTCAGGGTGTGACAAAGTGGTATCACAGTATGTTGTCCTAGGGGTTGTCTGCAAAGTCGTGTCCAGTAGAGTCCTGTTTATGGGTGTGAAGCTTGCCACATTTATAAACAGGAGGCTGCGGGGCATCTAGGGATTGTTGACCTTCTTTCTGTCTTAGATCGTGCGATAGAACCAAGTCACAGAAAGATGGAATTCCTTATATAAGCCTTACGTACGACGGAAGAAGGCGAGTAATGCTATGGAAGGTCATAGAGGTAAGTCCTGAGGTATTTGTTCTGTTACCTAAAACTGGAAGCTCTGGATGGCTGAGATGTGTCGTATACATATGTATGCCCTGTGAGGTATTGTCGATATCCGCTGCGTACAGATTTGGAATAGTAAGGATTGCAAAGGAGATTCTGCCAGAATTGTTCAAAAAAAATCAGTTCATTTAGTTAGGTACGCCTAACAGAAGGAGGCATGGAAAGGAAATATCGTAAACGGACGATAAGTGGGATAAGTTGTTTCAGAAAGGTTATGGATTTGGTATGACACGAAGAATAATAGCGAGACGATTAGTAGTCCGAAGGACTAAAATGGATAACGTTCGAGGCTTAGTAGGAGCAAGGTCTGCTAAGGGATTCAGATAAAGTCGACAATTAGTTTTGCTGTGGATTTTTAGGTAAGGATGGTGAGTGGGAGTCCGAACTGGCTGATAACCGGGTATGCATAAGTAACGGCGACAGAGGTATATTTGTTACCATCAGGAATCTGGGGATCTAGAACGAGAGGTAGTCATACACGAAAGTAAAAGGTGAATATTGAGGATTAAAAGGGGTAAAATAGTAATTGCAAAGAGAAGGATGTGTTACGAGAATGTCTCGGAATCTGTAAGACTTCGACATGCTCCAGATTATGCGATGAAGGTCATGCGAGGAGGTGGACGCGATTATATCAGCAATAATGCATCGAACGTCATCGAAGATTCAAGGTTAAGCGTGCTGAGGTAAAAGAAATTTTAGGATGGGTGGCCCTGGGAAGTATGTAAGAAATTCTATATATCTAGACATAAGAGACAAATGAGAAGTTAGAGTAACCTAAGGGAAACTATAGTATACGGAATGGCTGGAAACCTTAAGAGGTCGCGTAAGACGAGGTAGGCTAGACTGGAGAAGAGACAGAAAGTGTGTCACAGCTCTGGAAATTTGGATAGGCTTGAATAGCGTTTGGAAGTATTTTGTGGGCTAGTTGATAGTAAATATATATATATATATATATATATATGAATGCGTAGGATATCCCACATATGATTGTATCGGTGGACATGTGAGTCCCAGCAACCGGCGCTACGGTAAGGAAGGCATTAATCACGGAAGGGTACCGAAGATCGGGTGACAGCAAGAATAAATAATATAAGTGTTACAAGGTAAATTGATATCATTTTCACTACAGGTTAAGATTGGAAAGTTTTAATACAGCGATATTTGGAAAAGAAGGAGAGTGAGTAGATGGAAAACAAAGAGATCAAAGTGTCGGAAGAAGGTGAAAGGTAAGAAACCTTAGTGAGTGAAGCTCCCGAGAGAAACTACCGGCAAAGCACGAGACTATTTGGGTAAGAACTCAAAGTAGGCATGTGAAAAGGGATAGAGTGTGGTAAAAGGAAACAGGAGAGGAGTGTATGAGGTTCGAGAACCGATTTCGATAAGTGGGGCTAAAGGAATAGTGACTAGGATAGGGGGATGTGAAGTAAGAGAAAGAATACTTAGGCTTGCGATGATGTTGAGGTAAGAGATCTATAAAAGAATAAATGTGTAGCTATATTGATATAGTTAAAGGTTCATTGAACAAGGATAGGGAGAGTGAAAGTTGTAAGGAATTCACGCCAGAGTGCCGATACAAAGAAATTAAAAACAAGTATACTTGTGTCAAGGAGTATGAGGGCAAGGAACGGCCAATGGCAATATTGGATTGTTAAGTGAAGGTTGCGCGCCAAAGATATGGCTTCTGTTAAGGTGTGATGACAAAACAATAACAGAGAAGAGATGATCTGGGAAGGACAAGGGTAATGAGTTGGCGCAGTGAATTAGAAGACCCATGACACAGAATAAGGATTCATGTAAAGACCGAAGAGTTCGATTGTAAGGAAAATAGGGTAAAAGATAAGGAATGGGCATGAAGAAAAGGACAACTATAAGAGGGACCCAACCGAAATATTATAACACCCCATGAGGTCAGTTGAACATTCGAGGACGAATGTTCTAAAGGGAGGAAGGATGTTATAGCTCGCATTTTGTACGTTCGGGTAATTCTAGATAATTGCGAGAAGCTAAGGGCAAGACCATTTTCCAAAATTATTCTAAGGTACAAGTTGTTTATGAATATTATTTATGAACATTATTAGTATGGAAATATTGATAAAGGTCAAGGGTAAAAAGGAAAAATTCACAAAATGGCTCATGGTAATATTGCGGAAGGCTAGGGGCAAAATGGGAATTTCACAAGAAGTCTTGAAAATTCATGAAGAAGCCAAGTCGGTCGTGTGGCATATAAGTATATGTCCACATTTTTATTTAATGAGGCTAATTATAAATATATATATATATATATGGACCAAGCTTGTTGCATAAGCCAAGTGGTCATATTTTCTATTTTAAGAAAGTTCAAGAAAAATGGAGAAGAAGGCATGTGTCCACTTGGCATTGGAAGGAGCTAAATATATATATGAGAGAGGACCACTTCATTCATTAATTTTAATTTAGGAAGTTGGAGAGAAAGAAAAAAAAAGGGGGTGTTCGACCATGGTTGCCGAACATGAACCATGGAGAATGATCAAGGAAAAATTAATTCCTTGTAGTATTCCAACCAATTGGAACGTTCTCTTTAACATGGAGTAGTTATTGGAACAAGCAAAACATTCATTTGGGCAATTCATAAGCCTAGCCGAATGAAGGAGTCAAGTGAAGAAGGTATGTATTCAATCTTATTTCCCATGTATTATGGATGATTTGTGAGTGTTGTAGCATGTAGAGACGGATGAAATTCATGAAATAGATGCATATGGGTAGTGGCCGAATGGGATTGTATGATGGTAGGAGGTGATGAATTGATTTTACTTAGAATTTTAATTGTTGTTGTGGTAGATTCTATGATGAGAAATGAGGATTTAATGGTTAGAAATAAAGTTGTGATTGTTTGTGGATTATGGAAGAAGTTAGTGTGACATTAGTATGGTTTCTTATACTTGTAAGAATGATATTGCTAATGTGCAGGTTGTAAATATAATTAATGAATTTGAAAGTGAGACATGTGTTTGGAAGATTGTAAGTTGGGTTGTTGTAATTGAATATTGAAAGAAGAAAATGTGTTGTTATGGTTCTTGTTGAATTTGGAAGGTTTCGGGTAAACTAGTAGGTTGGTTGGGTTGTTTCAGTGTTATGTGAATTGTTTGAAGTATTCTTGAATCATGTTAGAAATATTTCGGATCAATACTTGAATGTGAGATCAATGGTGTTAGCTTGATTATATGCGATTGAATTGAATATAAATGAAATGTCGTTGAATTGTATGACAAAGGTTGTTAATGTTAGAATGCGTCTTGAATTGATTGTTGATGTTGTTGGTATTGTTGTTGATAGTTTGGCCGAGTTGAATTCTCGGATTGTAGATTGATAAATTGACCGAGTTAGATTCTTGGGGATGGTGTATTTACAGGGGAGATGCTGCCGAAATTTCGGCAGATTATAAATGAATTCATTTGAAGGATTAAGACAAGTATATGGTGATGAGTCTAATGATTGCGTCAATCTTCTTGAATGTAGACTAGCGATAACGAGCTTGGACAATTAAGCGTAGCTAATAGGGCGTGGAATAGGTATGTTAAGGCTCGTCCCTTTCTTTCAAAGGCATGATCCCGATGTTATGATTTCATAATTGTTTCCATATCTTACTTGTTTTTCAAAAGATAGATGTTTATGATTCCAAGGCATGATTCTCTTCCAAAGTGTCCGTATTCTACTAAAACAGAGGTTTATGATTTTGTAAGATCTTATGACAATAACGAAGGATATGTTTTACGATGACATTGATGGTGTCGAGGATGAGAATATTTCTATGATGGCTATGATAAGACTGATTTCATGTTTTAAGGTACTTGGTACGATTATTGCCTTGATTTTCCAAAAATGGCTTCTGAAACGTTCGTAGAAGGTTCTGTACTTCAAACGCCCATAACTTTCTTTTACCAAGTCGGATTGACCCGAAACTTGTTTCTGAGCCCTCAGGTGTCGATTTATGTACGTACCCATCGAGTCCTAAAAAATTTGTTCTATGTGCATATGTATACGAAGCGACGCCTTATGAGATTTATAATCTTAGTCCATGTTCTCTTAACACTGTTATTCGTTGCTAGTCTCATCCTATAATAATTATTCCTTCAAGGTGAGACAAAGCCAGGATGATTATTCCATAATATAATCGGAGGTTACCGACCTTACGTCACTCCGATAGACTTATAGCATTTCTTGGGCTCTCCTGTATGCTGTTTATATGATGTATGTATATGATATATGTATATGTATATGGGGAATATGGGAAAAAGGGCCAGAGCGCTATAGACGCTGATCTATGAACATGATGCATGTATATATATATGGGAAAAAGGGCCAGAGCACTATAGAAGCTGATATATGAACATGATACATGTATATGTATATGGGAAAGAGGGCCTGAGCGTTATATACGCGTATCCACCTGATCAGTTGGTATTATATGACATGATATCATCCCGGACGCGGGATGCCCGGACGCGGGATATATGTGGTTAAATGGATCGGCTGCCGACGCCTCGGCAATATGATATGTTCTATTTTCTATATATATGCTCTATATCTCCATTCTGTTATTATTCCTAATTACATCTCTTGCTATGTTACTATTCATGCTTTACATACTCAGTACATTGCTTGTACTGACCCCCTTTCTTTGGGGGCTGCGTTTCATGCCGCGCAGGTACACCCAGATGAGTAGAAGCCATTACAGAAGATGTTCCAGCGAAGTTGACAAGCTCCACTTGGCCCTGGAGTGTTGTTGAGTCAGAGTACTATGTTATGATGTCTTAGTTGAAGGTAGAGACTTTGCAGACAGAGTCGTGGGTATAGAATGTCGGTATTGTAAGCGGCTCCACCAGCCGAAGTGTTACTATGTTTCATGTTACGAGTTTTATGTGATGATAGATCTTATTTGAATTGAGTACAATGAAAAGAAAGGTTCAGAAAGTTTTACTATGTTTTTCGTTTCCTATTTGATTTAAAGTCTAAAGAGATGAAGTATGTAATAAGGGTCAGCGGGTTCGCTCGGCTCCGAATATTGGGTCGGGTGCCCATCATACCCTAGTAAGTTCAGGGTGTGACAATGAGCCATAAGAGAAAGATATAACCTGCATGAGTGTCATAGGCAAATACATTTCGAACATATATCTTATTTTACATAATCATGGTATATATGTCATCACATCACATATATCATCACATCATAATCCTCGTCGTTAACCTGCGTCCGGGTAACCATCGTATGCCGCCCACTAGTTGTGATCATGCCCGACCCTCTAGGCTCGGTGTAAACATAGTAGCCCGCCTTAGCAGTGACATGCCCGACCATCTAGGCATGGTGGAATCATATGCAGCCCGCCTTAGCGGTGACATGCCCGGCCATATTAGCACGGTGGAATCGTATCGTAATCTTATCATAGCTTGATATTTTCATACATAACATAGGCATATCATAAGCTAGCATTATTGATCATCTTATAGACATATCATGACTTAGCATCATTTCACATTTATCATTAGGAGCATACATTAGGCTTTGAAGGAAACTATGGCTATGTCGGGGTGACGTGAGGTCGTGAACCCCCGATTATATTATGAACATTTGTGAGTATTCTGCCTCACCTTGAAGGAAATAGTGTATAAGGTGAGTGTTAATAGTAATGACATCATTAACGTTATAGGATCATCATATCATGGACTCTAGAATCTCTATATTTTAACTCATCATCATCGTTATCATGCTCGCATATAGTTTGGTATATTTGCGGACTCATAAGCTCCATCATATTGGAGAATGATGGAAAGATTCACGCCTTTGAAGGAAGGGATTAGCCTTACATACCTTTGTCGTTTAACTAATATGTCACTTGCTTGTTTTCCTTTGATGCCCCCGTTTCTACCTTCAAGAGAAGTCGCATGAACATTAGCCAATCGGTTACTTAAATGTGCCCACTATTTCTAGGAAAATTAGGGCAGCATTTCCTTTGTTTATACAACTTTTTCCTCCTTCTATATCAACTCCCAATCATTCATAACAACGTTCACAACATAGTAGAGAACATTCATCATCCATCTATATTATTCACATTTCACAATTTCACTTTAATTTCCCCATAATCATGGCCATAATTCACTATTACTTTCTTTCACGTATAATACTCATTTCCATGTTCTAAAGGTCATTCATAATCTACTTACAATCACAACATATTCATATTCATGATTCATTTCAAACTACTATTCAACAATAGCACTATTCCCACATTTATGACCCATTTTCTATATCCTTCAACAATTCAAGTGTTTCAACTTCTCAATAACTTAAACACCACACGAACATCATAAACGTACCTTAGATATTGTAGGAACAAGCCTTGAGTAGCAATACTCTTCTTGCACCAAAAACCCTAACTCACTTCCTTTGAAATTTCTTGGCTTAGATGACTTTAATGGGTTTCACACTCTTGATTCTTGTTGGTTGATGTATTTGATCATGGATTTCCTTTGGTTTCTTGTATATGATGTTGGTGGAACCATCTAGAGGTCTTGAGAGATGAAGAAGTGTGTGAGAATGAAATAAATGAAGTGGGATCACATATATAAAATCATAACTTGTTCAGTTCGTCGGGACTTCCACGGACACTTTCACGGTCCGTGGAATATTATATAGTCCGTGGTTCTGGTCGTGGTTTACCATCAGAAGATCATCTTCTCTGCTGGGTATTCCACGGACCAACATACGGTCCGTGGAAAGTTTCACGGGTCGTGGAAGAAGCTGTCCGCATAGTTCCGTTCAGTAAAAAGGTCATAACTTTTGATCCCGATATCGTGTGAGGACCCACGACCTATGGTTCGAAATCTCTTTCAATTATCCACAACTTGCATTCTTAGTGTTTTTCCAAATTCTAAACTTATAATGGCATTTTGGCCCCTCCAAGTCAGATCATCTGAAAATGTTTCCTTAAATCGCCCTTTTGGATGGCTTATGCCATATTTGGCTTATAGGTCCTTCTTAGGACTTGCTCAACTTTCCATGTACTACTCATATATCTCTTCACATGTCCTTTATAAAACCTTACCAAACAATCCTTTACACAAAAATTTACAGAACCTTTCCTAAACCTCACTTATACTCCACTTGTCCTTATCGATTCTTATTTCATCAATTCATATAACTTCAAGATCTTAACGTATGCATTCCAAAACCACTAATCATCCATCTTAAAATCTTAATATCTTCCTATTGTCCTTAAGCTCGCGTTAGTTCATTCACTATGCAACGATATGAAATTTTCGAGGTGTAACATTCTTCCCCCCTTTTGGAACATTCGTACTCGAATGTTTAAACACTTGGGAATTCTACAAAAATTTCGCCAGAGTTTCCCCTGTAATATGGCACTACCATCCTGTCACAACAACCCATAATAACAATGCCTCACAGGACCACATCACAATAGAGCTATAAATTGGCCACACACGACCAAAAGCATGAAAAGTAAGCATACATACCTCATAATGTTGGTGTTTCATCTTGAATCCTTTCAGGGGGTTTGAATAAGCGCGGGTACTTAGTCTTCATACTCTACTCTGCTTCCCACGTCATTTCTTCTCCGCTGTTGTTTCGGCACAATACTTTGACTGAAGCCACCTCCTTATTTCGAAGTCTTCGTATTTACCTGTCTAAGATGGCCATAGGCACTTCTTCATATGCTAGCTTTTCTTTCACTTGAACATCATCTATTGGAATAATTTTTGTGGGATCTCTAACACACTTGTGGAGCAATGAGACATGAAAGACTGGATGGACTGATTCAAGCTCTGAAGGTAAGTCCAACTCGTAGGCTACATGACCCACCTTGCGGATAATTTTATAAGGCCCGATGTATCGAGGACTTAACTTTCCTTTCTTGCTAAATCTCATCACCCCTTTCATTGGCGACACCTTCAAAAATACCCAATCATCAACCTGAAATTCCAAATCTCGCCGGCGGTTGTCTACATAAGATTTTTGGTGACTTTGGGCTGTCAACAATCGTGTCACACCCTAACCTTACTAAGGTGTGATGGGCACCCGACCCCATATTCGGAGCCAAGCGAACCCTCTGACTCTTATTACATACATACTCTTTTCAAACTTTCAAATCAAATGAACATGAAACACATGGTAAGGTTTTCAGAAACTTTCTTTCTATCATTCACAAATCAAACAAAGCCTGTAATCATATAAAATCTGTAACATATCACAAAATGTCACATCGGCTTATGAAGCCGCTTATAAAACTGATGTTCTGTACCCACAACTCTGTCTGCAAAGTCTCTAACACAAATCAGAAATCATAATCATGTCAAGTACTTTTCGGATATCGTTATGGATCAAATCGGATAGAGCTTTTGGAAGCATAGGTACGTATCAAAATAGATCACAGACTCAATGGAATACTCAAACGTGTTATCATTTGACAATCAAGACATTAGCCATATCACTTATCTCTCGGGTACCATTCGGGTACATATCAAATAGGTCTTCAGACATCATAGATACGCATCAAAATCATATGAAACAACTTATGGAGATCAAGAACGTTAGCAATCCTAGTGGCTCTAAGAATGGGAGTTTCTTTGAAATCATACATATACTTTGTCATATTGGTTTCACAAAGATCATGCCAAAAGAAAGAAAGGGTAAGCCTTACATACCTGCTCCACGTCCTATTAGCTACGCTTACTTAACCAAGCTTGCTAGTCTACATTCAAAAGAATTCACATAATCATTAGATTCGTCGTCATACACTTGCCGTAGCTTCTCACATAAATTCACTTTATAATCTACCGAAATTTTGGCAGCATTTCCCCTGTAAATACACCATCCCCGAGAATCTAACTCGGACAATTTTAACAACAACAAACCCGAGAATGTAACTCGGCCAAATTATCAACAACAATACCAACAATCATATCTCCAACTTCAACAATTATTTCAAAACACATTCTAACATTAACAATTCTTTCTACACAACCCAACGGCATTCCATTTATATTCAATTCAATCACATGTAATCAAGCCAATATCAATGATCTCACATTCAAGTACTAATCCGAAATCTTTTCTAACATGATTCAAGAATACTCCAAACAATTCACATAACCTTCAAAACAACCCAATCAACATTCTACTTCACCCGAAACCTTCCAAATTCAACAAGAACAATAACAACACATTTCCTTCTTTCAATTCAAACACAACAACCCAACTTACAATCTTCTAAACACATGTCTCACTTCCAAATTCATGAATTATATTTACAATCTTCACATTAGCAACTCTATTCTTATAATTATAAGGAACCATACTAATGTCACATTAACTTCTTCCATAATCCACAATGATTCCAACTTCATTTCAAGCAATCAAACTTTCATTTTTATTATGGAATTCACAACAACAACAATCAAATTACTAAATAAAATCATTTCATTTGTTCTACACAACACAATACATACACGGCCAACACCAACACATACACGGCCACAACACAACTTCCATATTTTCATGAATTTCATCCATTTCTTCACTCTACAACATATACAAACCATCCACAACATATAAAAGAGGATCAAACCTTACCTTTTCCACTTAGTTCTTCAACTTGGCTAGAGTTGTGCCTTGCAAGAATGAATGGTTTTCTTGTTCCAACAACCACTCCATGTTAATTAGGGCCTTCAACTTACTTGGAATACTAAAAGGAAATAATTTTTCTTGGTCAATTTCATGGACATATTTTTTTGGGACCATGGCCGAATGGCCCTTCTCTTTCTTTCTTCTTCTTCTTCTTTTTTTTCTCTTCAAAGTTCTAGAGTTGTATGGAGAAATATGACTAATATGTCATATATATATATGTATGCATATTTCATCCATGTGGGCCCAAGCCCACCACACTTGGACTACCACCATGGTCTTTCAAGAAGTTTCTTGAAGACGTGTGAAATTCCCATTTTGCCCTTAGCCTTCCACAATATTACCATGAACCCTTTTGTGAATTTCCCTTTCTACCCTTGGCCTTTCTCCATATTTCCATACTAATAATATTCATAAACAACTTGTACATTAAAATAATTTTGGAAAACGGTCTTGCCGTCAACATTCCACGACTACCTCAACATATCCGAACGTACAAAATACGGGCTATAACATCCTCTCCCCCTTTAGAACATTCGTCCTCGAATGTTCAACTGATCTTATGGGGTCTTGTAGCACTTCGGGGGGGGGGGGGGGGGCTCTCTCTCATAGTTATTCTTTTCTTCATGTCCATTCCTTATCTTTCACCCTATTTTCTATATAGTTGAACTCCTCGGTCTTTACATGAGTCCTCATTTCGTGTCATGGGTTTTCCAATCCATATTATCAAGTTAGTATCCTTGTCCTTTCCAGGTCACCTCTTCTCTGTTATTGTTTCATCACAATACCTTAACAAAACCACATCTTTGGTACGTAATCTTCACTTGACGACCCGATATAGTCACAGGCTGTTCCTTGCTCTCATTGTATCTACGATATTGTAGTCTCGCTTATCTTGCTATAAATATTCAGCTGCCTTTGGTGTTCTCTCTTTTCTTCGCCCCCTGTTTCCTTATGTCTTGTCACTATCTCTTTCTTAATCTTTCATTCCAAATATTTGTCCAAAAATGTATGTACATAATGTTTCTTTACCATTTATCATCCTTCGCAGTCCAGTCACACTTATGGTAACTTACGATCCAAATTCACTTAGCTTCTTAGTTCGCAACATCTTCGAGTTCTTACTTCGGCTTTTCTTTATTCCCTTCTCTCACATTTCTCGACACAAGTATACCTGTCTTTGATTTCTTTGTGTTAGTGTTAGTTTCATCCATCGTTATTCCTTGTTGGCTCTTTGGTGTGGATTCCTTATAAATATGATCGAGCATCACTTCACATCGATGGTTCATATAATTTCATAGCGTATCTTCTTATATTTCGTATAATTAATGGCCCATGAACTATTCTATAGTATCCAACAAACCCTGTTATTTCATTCACAGGCACTGCATCCTTCCTTTCTTTCAAAAATTTCAAACTACCAATTGTCGATACTTTCGTTATTGTAGTCGTTGTCATCCAAAATATCCTTTTAGTCTTATCGCTCTCTTCTCCATTGCCCTTCGTGGACTTAGCTTGTAGCCGTTTCCTTGCTCTTTTTATTACTCTTCGAAACATGTTATTGCGTACTTAGGTATGGCACAGATTTGTCCGGTATGAGGGATCCCAATCATGGCATAAACATATCACAATTCATGTTGGCATGAAGCATTCTCTTAATGTGTCTTCTATACTTTCCCTTCATATCCGCTTCTACGTCTTTCAGATATCCCTTTAAGTCCAATATAATATGTTCTCCCCCCCTTTTTAAAGGAGCTCCTTATATGCCAGCAATATTCGAGTACCTTCGCCTACGATAATTACCTTATTCCTCGTCTTTCTTTCCAACTCTGTGCATAACATTTCGAAACTTCTTACTATAAGGTTTATTTTCATTTTCTGTCGATATCCTCATTCTTGTCATCATTCCCATATCTTTTCATCCACTATTAGTCCTCTCGCACATTCAGCTCGCTTATTCGTAAGTCTTATTAACTATGCGCTTACACTGCAGTCGTGCGTCCATATTTTTCAAACGTCCTGCTACTTTTACTCGCAGCACAGACTCCTTCCAGTTTACGCTTTCTCTACCCTTGCTCATTGAATCCTTTGACTAACCCATTTGTATATTTTTTCCTACTTTCATCCTTAACCCTCTTGGGTTTCTTCCTCTTTGAACACTCTTCTCCTCTCGGTATTGCAGCACCAGCTCCGAAGTTCGTGAGATATTACTTTATACGCGCAATTCCGTTTCACTCTTAAGTCAACTTTTCAGAAGGGCACTTCCATATCTGAGACAACCACATTAATATAGCTGCACATCTTATTCCTTCACATACCTTTCAAGGACCTAAATCTCCTAGCATCGTCGTAAGGCCCAATCATTCTTTTCTTGCTTCACATCCCTCGCCATAGTCACCATTCCTTCAGCTTCACTTATTGAAATTGATTCTCGAACCTCACACATTCCTCTTCTGTTCCATATTTCCGCACTTTACCCTTTTCATGTGCCTATCTCTGAATATTTACCCAAATAGTCTCTTACTTACCGGTAATTTCTCTCGGGGGCTTCACTCCCTAAGGTTTCTTACCTAGCACCCTTTTCCGACACTTTGATCTCTTCATCTTCCATCTACATTCTTCCCTTCTTTTCCAAATATCGTTACGTTAGACTCTCCAGTCTTAATATGTAGTGAAGACGACATCAGCTTATCTTATAACACTTACACCATTTATTTTTGTTGCCACTTAAGCTTCGGTACCCTTTTCTTGATTGTGGCCTTCCACACCGTAATGCTGGTTGCTGGGACACACGCATGCCCGCCAAGACAATCACATATGCGATATCCTACGCATTCATACATGCATACGTATATATATATATATATATATATATATATATATATATATATATATATATATATATATATATATATAATTACTATCAATTCACTCCCTAAGGTTTCTTACCTAGCACCCTTTTCCGACACTTTGATCTCTTCATCTTCCATCTACATTCTTCCCTTCTTTTCCAAATATCGTTACGTTAGACTCTCCAGTCTTAATATGTAGTGAAGACGACATCAGCTTATCTTATAACACTTACACCATTTATTTTTGTTGCCACTTAAGCTTCGGTACCCTTTTCTTGATTGTGGCCTTCCACACCGTAATGCTGGTTGCTGGGACACACGCATGCCCGCCAAGACAATCACATATGCGATATCCTACGCATTCATACATGCATACGTATATATATATATATATATATATATATATATATATATATAATTACTATCAACTAGCCCACAAAGTACTTCCAGACGCTATTCAAGCCCATCCTAATTCCAGAGTTGTGATGCATCCTCTGTCTATTCACCAGTCTAGCCTGCCTCGCCCTACACGACCTCTTACGGCCTCCAACCATCCCACATATTCTAGCTTTCCCTTAGGTTACTCCAGCTTTTCATTTGTCTCTTACATCTAAATCTTTAAGATTTCCTGCATACTTCCCAGGGGGTCACCCATCCCAATATTTCTCTCACCTTAGCACGCTTAATCTCGAAACTTTGGTGGAATCCGGTGCCTTAATGCTGATATAATCACGTCTGCTTCCTTGCATGACTTTTATTACATGATATGGAGCGAGTCGAGGTCTTACAGATCCCGAGACACTCTCGTAACACGTCCTTTCCTTTACAATTACTATTTTGCCCTTTTTGATCCTCAATATTCACCTTTCACTTTCATGTATAACTACCTTCCGTCCTAGATTCCCAGAGTCCCGATGGTAACGATCACACCTCTATCATCATTACTTGTAAGTACTCGGGTATCAGCCTGTTTGGATTCCTACTCGCTACTTTTACATAATAACCTGCAGCAAAATTAATTGTCGACTGTCTGAATCCTCCATCAGACCTTGTTCCTCTTATACCATTCTTTCCTTTCAAAATCTGTACACAGCAAATATCAACAATAACTTACAGAGCATACGACTATATGACACATTCCAACCATCCAGAGCTTCCAATTTCAGATAACAGAACAAATATGTCAATACTTACCTTTATGACTTTCCATATAACCACTCACTTCTTCCGTCGTATGTAAGGCTTACATAAGGAATTTCATTTTCCTATGACTTGTCTCTATCGCACGGTCTAAGATAGAAAGAAGGTCAACAATCCCTAGATGCCCTGTAGCCTCCTGTTTATAAATGTGGCCGGCTTCACACCATAAACAGGACTCTACTGGACACGACTTTGCAGACAATCCCTAGGACAAACCTTGCTCTAATACCACTTTGTCATACCCTAACCTTACTAGGGTGTGATGGGCACCCGACCCCATATTCGGAGCCGAGCGAACCCTCTGACTCTTATTACATACATACTCTTTCCAAACTTTAAAATAAAATTAACATGAAACACATGGTAAGGTTTTCAGAAACTTTCTTTCTATCGTTCACAAATCAAACAAAGCATGTAATCATATAAAATCTGTAACATATCACAAAATGTCACATCAGCTGATGAAGCCGCTTACAAAACTGATGTTCTGTACCCACAACTCTGTCTGCAAAGTCTCTAACACAAATCAGAAATCACAACTTATATACGCTTTGACTCGGCAACACTCCGGAAGGAAGTGGAGTTCGCCAATCTCGCTGAAACAACTCCTAGCAAAGTCTTCTACATCATCTGGGTGTACGTGAGTGGCATGAAATGCAGCCCCAGACGAAAGGGGGTCAGTACGAAGTATGTACTGAGTATGTAAAGCATGGAGTAATATGAACAGAATCACAAACGGAATAAATAGTACAAAAGATTAGTACAGAAAGTAAGCACGATATGCAAAGTAATAAAAAAACACTTACTGGGAACACAAACCATGCATGCCAAGAACGGTATCCGGTCCCTTGCGGGACCCGGGGAAACGTGGCGCCACACACATCATACTCCAGAAGATTTGCTCCGTAATCTCCGTCACACATCATAATGTCACATCATAATATCACATCATATATCACATCATATATGGTTCGGCGAACCATAAACACATCATAAGACGGTAACACATCTAACTCCGGAATACATATATGGCACCCGGCCCTCAAGCTGGGACCCGGCGAACCATACGCACGATGCATACCGGCCCGGGACTCGGCAAAAGAAGTAATGACACATGCACGAGCAGAGTAGTGAGAAACTAAATGCACATAATCAACACTTGATGGACAAGTATACTTACCGACCCCTGAAGGCTCAGAAATGAGTTTCGGGTCAATCCGACTTAGTATGAGAAAGTTATGAGCGTTTGAAGTACAGAACGTTCTATAAGCGTTTCAAAAGCCATTTTTGGAAAATCAAGGTCATAATCATGTCAAGTACTTTTTCGATATCGTTATGGATCAAATCGGAGAGAGCTTTTGGAAGCATAGGTACGTATCAAAATAGATCACAGACTCAATGGAATACTCAAACGTGTTATCATTTGACAATCAAGACATTAGCCATATCACTTATCTCTCGGGTACCATTCGGGTACATATCAAATAGGTCTTCAGACATCATAGATACGCATCAAAATCATATGAAACAGCTTATGGAGATCAAGAACGTTAGCCATCCTAGTGGCTCTAAGAATGGGAGTTTCTTTGAAATCATACATATACTTTGTCATATTGGTTTCACAAAGATCATGCCAAAAGAAAGAAAGGGTAAGCCTTACATACCTGCTCCACGTCCTATTAGCTACGCTTACTTAACCAAGCTTGCTAGTCTACATTCAAAAGAATTCACATAATCATTAGATTAGTCGTCATACACTTGCCGTAGCTTCTCACATAAATTCACTTTATAATCTACCGAAATTTTGGCAGCATTTCCCCTGTAAATACACCATCCCCGAGAATCTAACTCGGACAATTTTAACAACAACAAACCCGAGAATGTAACTCGGCCAAATTATCAACAACAATACCAACAATCATATCTCCAACTTCAACAATTATTTCAAAACACATTCTAACATTAACAATTCTTTCTACACAACCCAACGGCATTCCATTTATATTCAATTCAATCACATGTAATCAAGCCAATATCAATGATCTCACATTCAAGTACTAATCCGAAATCTTTTCTAACATGATTCAAGAATACTCCAAACAATTCACATAACCTTCAAAACAACCCAATCAACATTCTACTTCACCCGAAACCTTCCAAATTCAACAAGAACAATAACAACACATTTCCTTCTTTCAATTCAAACACAACAACCCAACTTACAATCTTCTAAACACATGTCTCACTTCCAAATTCATGAATTATATTTACAATCTTCACATTAGCAACTCTATTCTTATAATTATAAGGAACCATACTAATGTCACATTAACTTCTTCCATAAACCACAATGATTCCAACTTCATTTCAAGCAATCAAACTTTCATTTTTATTATGGAATTCACAACAACAACAATCAAATTACTAAATAAAATCATTTCATTTGTTCTACACAACACAATACATACACGGCCAACACCAACACATACACGGCAACAACACAACTTCCATATTTTCATGAATTTCATCCATTTCTTCACTCTACAACATATACAAACCATCCACAACATATAAAAGAGGATCAAACCTTACCTTTTCCACTTAGTTCTTCAACTTGGCTAGAGTTGTGCCTTGCAAGAATGAATGGTTTTCTTGTTCCAACAACCACTCCATGTTAATTAGGGCCTTCAACTTACTTGGAATACTAAAAGGAAATAATTTTTCTTGGTCAATTTCATGGACATATTTTTTTGGGACCATGGCCGAATGGCCCTTCTCTTTCTTTCTTCTTCTTCTTCTTTTTTTTTCTCTTCAAAGTTCTAGAGTTGTATGGAGAAATATGACTAATATGTCATATATATATGTTTGCATATTTCATCCATGTGGTCCCAAGCCCACCACACTTGGACGACCACCATGGTCTTTCAAGAAGTTTCTTGAAGACTTGTGAAATTCCCATTTTGCCCTTAGCCTTCCACAATATTACCATGAACCCTTTTGTGAATTTCCCTTTTTACCCTTGGCCTTTCTCCATATTACCATACTAATAATATTCATAAACAACTTGTACATTAAAATAATTTTGGCAAACGGGCTTGCCCTCAACATTCCACGACTACCTCAAAATATCCGTACGTACAAAATACGGGCCATAACAAATCGATCTCGGATTACCTTGACTTTTTCTACCGCTTGCTGAATCAATTCAGGGCCTATCAACTGTACTTCTCCTGTTTCAAACCATCCGATTGGAGATCTGCACTTTCTCCCATATAAAGTTTCATATGGAGCCATTTGGATACTGGAAAGGTAGTTGTTGTTATATGCAAACTCAATCAAAGGTAAATGATCATCCTAATTACCATCAAAGTCTAAAATACACGCTCTTATCATATCCTCCAAAGTCTGAATAGTACGTTCGGCCTGCCCATCCGTCTGTGGATGAAATGCCGTGCTAAGCTTCACCTGAGTACCTAGACCTTTTTGAAAGGACTTCTAGAACTTGGCTATAAATTGTGCTCCTCTATCTGTAATAATGGATAGTGGAATACCATGGAGTCGCACAATTTCTTTGAGATATAACCTTCCATAATCTTCAGCCGAATATGTGGTTCTGACTGGATGAAAATGAGCTGCTTTCGTGAGTCTATCCACGATCACCCATATAGAATCATACTTGCCTCGGGAATGAGGTAACCCCACGATTAAATCCATGTTGATCACTTCCCATTTCCAAGTAGGGATTTCTATTGCTTGCAATAAGCCTCCTGGCTTCTGATGTTCAACTTTTACTAGTTGGCAATTTGGACATTGTGCTACAAATTCTGCTATGTCTCTCTTCATGCCATCGCACCAATACATCATCTTGAGATCATGGTTTACGGTCCCCTTATTTAATGACTTCAAAATCTGATTTGAAGTGCACAGTGGTCGTAAACCTGGTTTACGATCCGTATTCCAGTTTACGGACCATCCTTCATGGTCGTATTTAATCATAACAGAACCAGAAACTCAGGCTGAAGCATGGTGATTTACGATCATGGTTTATGGGCCATAAACCACTTTACGGTCCGTATTTTGGGTCGTATTTAACCATTTGGTCAATTGGTAGAAAGTTGAAGTTTTGGAAGCCAAAATACGACATGGCAGTTTACGGACCGTATACCACTTTACGGTCCGTATTTCACTTTACGACCAACTGGCCAGAATGCAGGCCTGAAACTTTTCACATTTCCAAAACCTATAATTAGTCATTGTGGAGCATAACCTATCTCTTATCGCAATTGCCTTTGGAATCTTATTTAGGGTCATCAAATGTCGTTTCTTACTCATGGAAACATCATACACTCGTGCTCATCACTAGGTCATTCACTTGCGTACCAACGGAAGATTTTCCGAGGTGTAACATTTTTCCCCCTTTAAGAACATTCGTCCTCGAATGTTAAAGCCTTCGGGAATTCTATAAAAATTTCGCCAGAGTTTTCCCTATAATATGGCACTACCATCTTGCCATAACAACCCATAATATCGATGCCTCACAGGGCCACAACACAATAGCATAAAAATTTGGCCACACACGACCCAAAAAAGCATAAAAGGAAAACATGCATACCTTATGATCTCGACGTCTCATCTTGGACTTCTTCCAAGGGCTAAAATAAATGCGGGTATCTGGATCGCATACTATCTTCTGCTTCCTATGTCATCTCTTCTCGTTTACTGCTTCTCCATAGAACCTTAACCGAGGCCACTTCTTTGTTTCTAAGCCTCCGTACTTGCCTATCTAATATGGCAATGGGTACCCCTTCGTAAGATAGCTTTTCTGTCACTTGAACATCATTTACTGGGACGATCCTAGTGGGATCTCCAACACATTTTCGAAGCATCGAGACATGAAATACTGGATGGACTTACTCCAATTCTGGAGGTAGGTCTAACTCATAGGCCACTTTGCCTATCTTTCGTACAATTTCATATGGCCCAATATACCGGGGACTAAGCTTCCCCTTTTTGTCAAATCTCATCACACCCTTCATAGGCGACACTTTCAAGAATACCCAATCTTTCACTTTGAACTCCAAGTATCTTCGACGATTATCTGCATAGGACTTTTGATGACTTTGGGATGCTAACAGCCGATCTTGTATGAGCTTGACTTTCTCTATAGCTTGCTGGACCAGGTCCGGCCCTATCAATTTAGTCTCCCCTGTTTCAAACCACCCAATTGGGGATCTACACTTTCGCCCATATAATGCTTGGTACGGTGCCATTTGAATACTAGAATGATAACTGTTATTGTAAGAAAACTCAATGAGTGGCAAATGGTCATCCCAGTTTCCTCCAAAATCTATCATGCATGTCCGTAACATATCCTCAAGAGTCTGAGTGGTGCGTTCAGCTTGCCCATCGGTCTGCGGATGAAAGGCCGTGCTAAGGCGCACCTGGGTCCCTAGACCCTCTTGGAAAGACATCCAAAAGTTAGCCGTAAACTGAGTCCCTCTATCAGAGGTAATAGATATCGGAACGCCATGGAGTCTCACTATCTCTTTAAGGTAAATCCTTGCATAATCTTCTGCCACATAGGTCATTCTGACCGGTAAGAAATGGGCTGACTTTATGAGTCTATCCACAATCGCCCATATGGAATCATACTTACGTCGAGAACGGGGTAAACCCGAAATGAAGTTCAAATTAATCACTTCCCACTTCCAAGTTGGGATTTCTATAGCTTACAACAATCCACCCGCTATACCTTTCTTCATTCCATTCCACCAGTATGTGGACTTAAGATCATGATACATTTTCTTCGCTCCGGGGTGAACAGAATAACGTGAACAATGAGCTTCTCTCAAAATTTGGTGGCGTAAACTTGCCAAATCAGGGACACATAATCTGCCTCGGCATCGGAGAACTCCGTCTCCTGAAATATCAAATGATCACTCCTCTTTCTGAGTGTATCTCTGTATTGTATTAGCATGGGATCCTCATATTGTCGCTCCTTCACCTCTACTAATAGCAACGAGACTCTAGAATTCTGAATAGTAGCTCCGCTGCTACCTGAGTCCACTACTCGGACTCCTAGGCTAGCTAACTGTTGCAGCTCACAGGCCATTTCTCTCTTCTCTGGTCGTACATCACATAGACTTCCCATCGATCTACGGCTAAGAGCATCAGCCACAACATTTGCCTTTCCGGGGTGATACAAAATATCAACATCATAGTCTTTTAGTAATTCTAACCATCATCGTTGCCACAGATTCAACTCTTTCTGCTTGAAGATATACTGAAGGCTCTTATGATATGTGTAAATATCCACGTGAACACCATATAAATAATGTCTCCATATCTTTAATGCATGAACCACCACGGCCAATTCTAGATCATGGGTAGGATAATTCTGCTCATGTTTCTGTAATTGCCTTGAAGCATACGCAATCAACTTGCCATGTTGCATCAATACACAGCCTAGCCCAACACCTGAAGCATCGCAATAAATGACATATCCTTTCAATCCCTCTGGAAGTGTCAAGACTGGGCCGGAAGTCAATCTACCCTTTAACTCTTGGAAACTACGTTCGCAAGCATCTGTCCATTGAAACCTTGCCGATTTCTGGGTCAACTTTGTGAACGGTGCCGAAATAGAAGAAAAACCTTCAACGAACCTCCTGTAATAACCTGATAAGCCCAGAAAGCAACGAACCTTCGAAGGAGTTGTGGGCCTTGGCCAAGTCTTCACGACCTCAATCTTTTGACTATCCACTCGAATACCGTCGGGTGCAACAATATGCCCTAAAAATGCCACCGAATTCAACCAAAACTCACATTTGGAAAACTTTGCAGACAACTCTCGAGTTCGGAGGACTCCAAGGATAGTATGCAAATGATCTGCATGTTCTGCCTCGGATCTAGAATACACCAAGATGTTGTCGATAAACACGATCACAAATAAATCCAGGAAGGGCCTGAACACATTATTTATCAAATCCATAAATACTGTCGGCGCGTTCGTTAGCCCAAATGACATTACCCGGAATTCAAAATGACCATATCTTGTTCTCAAGGTTGTCTTAGGGATATCTTTCTCCCTAACTCTCACTTGATGATACCCGGACCTCAAATCGATTTTTTGAAAACCATTTGGCACCTTGCAATTGATCAAATAAATCATCAATCCTTGGGAGAGGATATTTATTCTTAATCGTCACCTTATTGAATTGCCTATAATCAATGCACATTCTCAAGGAGCCATCTTTCTTTCGGACAAACAATATGGATGCTCCTCACGGGGATGAACTAGGCCTAATAAAGCCTTTCTCAAGCAAGTCTTTCAATTGCTCTTTCAATTCTTTCAGTTCTGCGGGTGTCATTCTATATAGGGGAATAGATATAGGCTTAGTACCTGGTAACACATCAATAGAAAAGTCAATCTCCCGCTCGGGAGGAAGGCCTGGAAGGTCTTCCGGGAACACATCCGAAAATTCATTTACTACTGGAACCGACTAAAGAGTTGGCGATTTAGCTTCTATATCTTGAACTCGCACTAGAAGATAAATAAAACCTTTTGTGATCATTTTCCTTGCCTTTAGGTAGGAAATAAACCTACCTTTTGGTGGCGCCGTATTCCCTTTCCATTCTAAGACTGGTTCTCCCAGAAATTGGAAACAAACCATTTTCATTCTACAATCAACATTGGCATAGCAAGAAGCCAACCAATCCATGCCCATAATGACATCAAAATCTACCATTTCTAGCTCATGCAAGTCAATCATGGTACGACGATCACAAATCACAATCACACAATTTCTATATACTCGGCTAGCTATTACCGATTCACCCATGGGTGTAGACACCTCAAAAGGTTTGATCGACTCCGGCTCGACTCTAAATCGACCAGCAATATAGGGAGTAACATATGACAATGTGGAGCCCGGATCAATCAAAACATATACATCATGAGATAATACCGATAATATACCTGTGACCACGTCAGGAGAAGACTCAAGATCTTGGCGTCCAGCCAAAGCATAAATACGATGCTGAGGACCGCTAGAACTGGGAGCTCTGCCTCTGCCTCTACCATGGCTGACTGGCACATGTGAACCTGGCCCCGTAGGGCGTACAGATGCTGAAGATCCAGCTACCGACCCTGATGGCTGGGTCCTACCTCTACCATGTACTGAGGGGCAATCACGCATGATATGGCCTGGTCGGCCACATGAATAGCAAACATCTGAACCTGATCGGCATTGACCCCAATGTAACTTCCCACACTGGGAACATCGTGGCACGGGTGGCCTCGCCTGACCTGAATCACCCCTAAACTGGGACCCTGAAAAACTCAGACTCGGCCCTGAACGAGAAAATCTATCAAATCTCTGGCCTGAAAACTGTGGAGGTGCACTGGTCATAGAATAGCCTGAATGCCTGGGAAACTGCTGCCGGTGCCCACCTCTAAACTCGCTCATTGGACCCGAAGATCTAGCCCTCTTGTTGTGTCCCCGATCTTGCTCACGTTCACTCCTCTGCTGTTGTATAATTTCTTATAAGTTCTGAGCGTGGGCCTGAATGCGTGCAATATCCATACCGTCCTGAACGGACGCAGTCAAACACCTATCCATCAAATGTGGCCCTAGGACTTTAACAAATCGGTGTACCCGGTCACCCATATCCGCTACCATGGCTAAAGCATACCTAGCCAAGGAGTTGAAGCAGAGACTGTACTCTAGAGCACTCATGCTACCTTGCGTCAAATTTAAAAATTTATCGGCTTTAGCTCGCCGGACTTCTGGAGGCATATAATGACGGAGAAAAGCATCAACAAACTCTTGCCATACTGGGGGAGGTGCATTGGCCCACCGTGAAGCCATCCAAACTATATACCATTGGATCGAGACATCTCTCAATCTATATGACACTAGCTCCACCGATTCAGTGTCCGAAGCATGTATCAATCGAAGCGTCCTCAACATACAATTAATAGTATCCTGAGGGTCCTTCTCCGGCTTTAACCCAAATAATTCCGGAGGGTTTAAAGTAACGAAGTCACGGGCCCTTGCACTAACAACCCTATCACCTCGCCCTGAACTTTGCCTCTGAGTCTGGGCTTCAACCAATTGAGTCAGCAAATTAATAGCCTCTTTCACATCTTGGCCCGAAGCATCTGGTGGAGGAGCTCGAGGTGCTGGAGCTGGGGCTGAAGCTCCCTCACGCTACTCAGTAAGAGGCACTTTCTGGGAGGACTGAGATTGAGCCGCACTCTGGGACTCACTTTCCTCTACTACCGGTGGCGGTGCTCTTTCAGCCCACTTTTCTACCACCGTCTTGCCCTTTTGGGCTGCTGTAGCCTTTCTCTTTTTAGGCATCTCTGAAATGCACAAAACACGATTAAGGGACGAGAATTTCTTACATCATAGCTCTATCGCACGATTCTTATGAAGAAAGAAGGTCATTTATTCCTAAAATGTCCGCAGCTTCTTGTTTATTAGTGTGGCGCGCAACACACCCATAACCAAGACTCTACTAGACACGGCTCGTAGACACACCCTAGGACTGAACTGCTCTGACACCACTTTTGTCACAATCCGTCTGGAGGGCCGCAACGAGCACCCGGTGCTAGCCCACCCGGGCACCCTTGGCTTACACATATACTTACATCTAGGTGAGCCATACTACTAAACATACATCTCTTTTTTTATGAATCAAGCTAGTCCCATTGGACGACAACATCTTTAAATCATCATTGACATCTATGCCAAATCAAAGGTATATAAGCCGACGAGGCTATCAAAAGATGTACAAAATATAGGCCGAAAAGGCCAGACACGTCTAATCATACACACGTGACTACGAGCCTCTAAGGAGAGTATAACATATCACATGAGCGGGACAGGACCCCGCTATGCCCACAATTATGTACACAAAATAATAAGTACCCAAAAGCTATGGCTTCGAATGAAATGGAGCTCTGCTGTGAAGTCTCTAAGAAAGCAGCTATGGATCAAGCCTGTCTCCCTGTGCACCTGCGGGCATGACGCAGCGTCCACAAACAAAAGGACGTCAGTATGAAGAATGTACTGAGTATGTAAAGCATGATCAATATCAATATAGAAGCATAAATAGCAACATAAGAAATAGCATAGGATGGGAGAGGGCAATATTGTCGTCATATGCACTTACTTGCCTTTCATCAGAACTTTCCTTTGCTAATACGTATTTGTGTACATACATCATTATCCGTATTCCGTGATAGTACCCGTACCATATTTGTGCTCGTATTCGTATACTTGCCCTTATTCACATTCATATACATAGCATTTCCATAGCATACCTGTTATAGCCCGTATCTTGTGTGTTTGGAAATTTCAAAGTCGTCGTGGAAAGTTAAGGGCGAGACCATTTTCAAAAATTATTTTAATGTACAAGTTGGTTATGGATATTATTTATGAATATTATTGTATGGCAATATTGAGAAAGGTTAAGGGTAAAAAGAGAAACTCACAAAATGGTAAAATGGTAATTTCACAAGTATTCAAGAAAATGGAAGAATTCCCTAGGAAATAAAAAAAAAAAAAAAAGGAGCATGTGACCATTTTATAAGTGAAGGGGGCAAAGTGTAAATATGGATGGACTGAAGTGTAAAAGGGAAGACACTTGGTCTTCTTTGACCAAGTGAGAAAAGTCAAGCAAAGAAAAGAAAAATCAAGAAAAAAGAAGAAAATTCTAGAGAGGGACCTAAGTGCAAATATAAAGGTGGTGGAGGATATATATATATATATATATATATATATATATTGAGAGTTCACCTTTTAGAGGAAGAAAGCAACAACAAAAAAACAAAAGAAAGGAGGGGGAGCAACTCAAGGCCATTCGGCCAAGAGGGTGCCAAAACCACCCCATGAAATCTTGTCCAAAAAAAACTTGTTTCTTCATGTATTCCTACTAAAATTATGGTCCTCTTTAACATGGTACAAGTATTGGAGCAAGAAACCCCCTCTTTGTTGCAAGCTCATGATCATAATTAAAGGAGAAGTTGAAGAAAAAAGGTAAGAATCCAATCTTCTTATATGTATTATGGATGGTTATGCATGTTGTGATGTATAGGAATGAATGAAAAGTATGGAAATGTTATGTGTTGTGTTGGCCGAATGATGTGTTGTTATGTAGAAAAGATGAAATAATTCTATTTACTAGTTTGATGGTTGTGTTGTGAATTTCATGATGTAAAATGGATGAGGAACATGAGATCATGCATGTTGAAGTGTGGCTATGTGTGTGGTGTGGTGGCCGAATGACATAGTGTTGTGTAGAGATGGTGAGTTAATTTTTATTTAGTAATTTAATTGTTGTGTTACGGATTTCATGATGAAAAATGAGAATTTAAGGGGTTAAAAATGAAGTTGTGCTTGTTTGTGGATTATGGAAGGAGTTAGTGTGACTTTGGTGTGGTTCCTTATAATTGCATGAATAATATTGTTGATGTGTGGTGGTTATATTTCATGAATATGGAAGAAAGAAAATGTCGTTGGATTATGTAAAAAGAGCTACTAATGTTGGAATGTATGTTGAATGGAATGTTAATGTTGTCGATAAGAATTGTGGTATTGTTGATAGTTTGGCCGGGTCGAATTCCCGGGATTGTTGTTGATTAAAATTGGCCAAGTTGAACTTGGTGGGATGGCATATTTACAGGGGAAATGCTGCCGAAATTTCGGCAGACAAAGTGTTACTTCAAAGAATTAACTTCTAAAGGCTCTAATCAAGTTTTGGTAAACATGACCAATTTGTAGATTTTGGCGGATTTGGAACGTGAATTTGGAGTCGCATAAGAAGCAGAAAAGGTATGTAAGGCTTTACCCTTCCTTCTATGACATGTCTTAGACGTAATATGTTGGATATGAGCCTCGGGGATTACTCCACCCTCCGGAATCCGCATCCAAAGTTTCCCCTTTTTCATTCAGTAGAATTGAATTAAAAATTGTGTAAAATGTTGGAAGAACTTCCTAAACCTCTCGAACTCGCATAAATAGGACCCGACTACCCTAAAACCCTCACAAGTAACGCCATGACATGTAACATACGTAAATTTGGTACGCCGCCTCATTTGACCCGAGGTGGGCCCATCGTTCCCGGAATTTCCTTATTGTTCCGCTTGACTTACTTTGAAGCTGAATCCAAAAGAAACCTTGATCCTTATTCCGTTATCAGATGACAAGTACCATACCTATCCCAACGAGAATACTTCTATGACGACAATGATAATGATGATGTTAAGAAAGAGAATATGCCTATGATAAGTACGATAAGAATGATTCTATGACTAGGAGTCTTGAGCTAAGAATTTAATGTGAATGTGAAAGTGTTATTGTCACACCCCGACCTTACTAGGGTGTGATGGGCACCCGACCCTTACTTAGGGCCGACCGAACCCTCAGACTCTTGCCGCACATAAAATTACGTCAAACCTTTTAAATCAAATCAGGCAAAATACGCAGTAAAGTTTTTTTTTTTTTTGAAATATTCTTTTCAGAAATATTCCTTCTCGAATCTTCCAAGCGAACAAATCTGTAGTCATACACAATTCAATACACAACACAGACCAACATATCGGCTGACGGAGCCGCTTACAGACTGACACACCATACCCACGACGCTATCTGCAAAGTCTCTACCATATATCAGACATCACAACACACATACTCTGACTCGACAGCACTCCAGGAGCAAATGGAGTTTGCCATCTTCGCTGGAACATCTTCTATAATATCTTCAACTCATCTGGGAGTACCTGCGCGGCATGAAACGCAGCCCCCGAAGAACAGGGGGTCAGTACGGAATATGTACTGAGTATGTAAGGCATGAAATACAGAAAGCAGAACCATAATCGAAACAAATAGTACAAAAGGGTAAGCATATTATCCAGATTGCCGAATTACTTACTTCTCAGACATAGATCATACAGACCAATACAAATCATACAGGCCGACACAGATCGTACAGACCAATACAGATCATACAGACCGTACAAATCATACAGAGCTTATAAAATGCTGACATACTCACTTTCCAGACACAGATCATACATACCGTTGTCAGATATCAGAAGGAGTGTGGCACGTACAGAACGCACAGATAATGTCATACGTCGGACGGAGTTCAGAACGTACCGATTGCTCCGATGATGTCATATATCGGACGGAATACAGAACGTACAGTATACTCGGATAATGCCATATATCAGAAGGGATTCAGAACGTACAGATTACTCAGAGGATGTCATATAGCAAACGGAATACAGGATATACGGAAGGTCAGAATGCTTACTCTCCAACACAAGTCATGCATATCGGAATCGGATATCATATCACATACGCGGTAACCCCGGGGACATATACCACGCCGGGACAAATACCATATCATACATACGGTAACCTCGGGGACAAATAACACGCCGAGGGACCGGTCACATCCTATCATATACATGGTAACCTCGGGGACAGGTAACACACCGAGGAACCGGTGAGCAATGCCAAGGGATGCGCACGATAACATAGGAGCGTGGTCGCCACTCCTACCTTTGGCGCCACAACACATCATATTTCAGAAAATTTGCTCTGATCTCCGTCACACATCATAACATAACCACGGTACCCGGGGGCGGACAGATAACACGGCACCCCGAGCCCGGACACATCATACTTCATAATATATCCTCGGTAACCGGGGATGGACATATAACACAGTACCCCGGAACCGGACTCATCACACTTCGGAATTCGTATATGGAACCCGGCCCTCAACAGAGGACTCGGCGAACCATCCGCACGATACATACCGGCCCGGGACTCGGTGAAGGAAATCATAACATATGCACGAGCAGAATAGTGAGAAACCACATGCATAGAAATCAAGACTCGACAGACCAGTGTACTTACCGATACCTGGAGGCTCGGAACAAATTTCAGGTCAATCCGGCGTAGTATGAGAAAGTTACAAGCGTTCAAAGTACAGAACGCTTTATAAGCATTTTAGAAGCCTTTTTCGGGAAATCGGAATCATAGTCATATCAGACACCTTCAGATGTCCTTACGAATCAGATCAAATAGAGATTTTGGAACCATACTTACGTATAAGAAAATTATAGACGTCTTGATACAGAAACCTCTTCGAACATTTCGGAGCAATTCGAGATCGTATACGGAAGTTAGGGACATTAAATCTTACAGAAGTTCTCGAACCAGAATAAACATATCAGAATGCTCTTATCAGGATACTGATTTCGGAATTCTCATATCAGGATACTTATATCGGAATACTTATATCAGCATACTTACATCAGAATACTTATATCAAAATACTCATATCGACACACTTATATCAGAAGACTGATATCAAAAATGCTTATATCAAGACACTTATATCAAAATACTTATATCAGAATACCTATATCAAAATACGTATATCAGAATACTTGTACCAAAATACTTATATCAAAATACTTATATCAAATACTTATATCAAGGGATGAACTAGGATCACAAACTCAGGTCAAGAAGTGAATTAGAATCATAATCAGACTCAGCATCACAGAACAGAGTTACCCCAAGGCAGCATATCACATTATACCTTACTTGGCTCTAGGACATGCCAAAGAAAGAAAGGGTAAGCCTTACATACCTGCGCCGTGACCAACTAGTTACGCTTGTGCCTCCAACTTGTTAATCTACATTCAAGAGGATTCATCCATTCATTAGATTCGTTGTCACATACTTGCCCTAATCTTTCAAACACATTCTCTTATATTCTGCCGGAATTTCGGCAGCATCTCCCCTGTAAATGTACCAACCCCGAGAATATGGCTCGGCCCAATTCAACAACAACCCAACCAACAACCAAGCTATGGCATCAATAATCAATTCAAGAATACATTCTAACATTAGTAACTCTTTTCTACATAGTTCATCAACATACCATTCACTAGATGCCTCAAGCTAATTCCAATGCTCATACATTCATTACTAACTCAAGATCAACCAAACACCATTCAAAAGCATTTTATACCATTCTACAACATATACAAATTTTCCACCAAGACCACAATCCATCCGAAACCTCCAAATTTTTAGCATATACTTTCACAACACATTTTCATCTTCCAAATTCATAAACCACATTAGCAACTAGCATGTTAACTACATCATTTGCACAAATACAAGAAACGACACTATAATCTCATTAGCTTCCAAATCAGTCCATAATCATTCCAACATCAATTTAAACCACCAAGTTCCCATTCCCATCATAGAATACATATCAACAACAATCAAATTGCTACATAGAAATTTATTCATTTTTCCTACACAACACACATACCACACGGCCAAGACTCCAACACCTATAACCTAATGAGTTTCATCCACTTTCATTGTCAACATAGAACTTACAACAACTAAAACACCAAACAAAATAATTACACCATTATTCCTACATACCACATGCATGCACGGCCAACACCCAATTTCCATGCTTTCATGAATTTCATCCATTCCTATATACAACAACATACACAAGCCTCCTATAACATACAAAAGAACATGAATTCTTACCTTTTCCTCCCAACTTCTTTACTCAACCAAAGTGCGGAAAACAATGAAACGGATGGCCTATCTTCCGAAACAATTACACCATGTTGTAGAGGGCCCTTGAATTAGTAGGAATACATGAAGAAAATAATTTTTGGAATTAAAATTGAAGACTTGGATTTCCATGGTCATGGCCGAAACCATGGCCTTCTTGCTCTCTTATTTCTTTCTTGTATTGTCTAGAATGCAAGTGATAGATTTTTGTCTTCTTTTTCAAGACTTTAGTCCTATATATACATATAGTTTTAGTGGCATGTGAGGGGCACATGCCCCTCTCTAGAGTTTTCTTGAAATTCCATAAAAAGAAGACTAATTTGTCATCCTTTTTAATTCTTTTTCTTTTTCATTTCATATATATATTTTTTGTCACATGGCCAATATGGCCCTTTTTAAATTCTCATGAACCTCTTGGTGAAATTCCTATTTTTCCCCTATTCTTTCCGCAATATTTCCATAAGCCATTTTGCGAATTTCTCTTCTTGCCCTTAGCCTCTTACCATATTTCCATACTAATAATAGTCACAAATAATATTCATGACAACTTGTGCATTAATATAACTTTTGAAAATGGTTTCGCCCTTAACTTTCCACGACGACTTTAGAATTTCCAAACGTACAATATACGGGCTATAACAGTTATACTAGTTCTTGAACCTCAATTCTATTCCTTAGCTATGACACTAGTTTCTAAAAGACTTCAAGGCATATGAATTGGCGGTTATAATGTCCATGATTTTATTCTATGCTCTCTCTTAAGGCTATTTTCCGTTGGTAGTCTCGCCTTAAAATACTCGTTCCTTCAAGGTGAGACAAAGTGACCATGATTATTCCATAATGTAATCGGAGGTCACCGACCTTACGTCACTCCGATGGACACATGACTTTCTTTGGGCTCTCATGCATGCCAATGGTATGACATATATATATGAATGTGAATATGTATATGTATATGTATATGGGGAAAAGGGGAAGGGCCACTGTTATATCACCACCTGATTCAGCTGGATTTCGTCCTGGACGTGGGATGCCCGGACGCGGGATATGGGAGAGCCGGATACGGCGTCTATATATGTGATATATATAATATGTTGGGACACTGTTGGGGAGGGGGGTGGGAGAGCCGATGTACTCGGCGTCTGTGAATGTAAATGAAGGACATCGTTTTCTGAAATGTTCTGTTTTCTGTATATGTAAATAAGAAACACCGTTTTCTGAAAAAGAAACTAAGCATGCATGAAATCTGCAGAAAGGCACTCATATGTACAGGTTACATCTGTCCCAGGATAAGCTCCTTATGTCTATTCTGTTATTGTTCATACTGTATATTCCTTATTATGGTACTATTCATGCTTTACATACTCAGTACATTACTCGTACTGACCCCTCTTCTTCGGGGGCTGCGTTCATGCCGCGCAGGTACACCAGATGAGCCACAGCTATCATAGAAGATGTTCCAGCGGAGTTGGCAGGCTCCACTTGTTCTGGAGTGCTGCCGAGTCAGAGTATCCGAGCCGTGATGTTTGTTTGATGTTAGAGACTTTGCAGACAAAGTCGTGGGTATAGAGTGTCGATAATATGTTATATCATAAAGTCCATGTGATTACAGATTCTGTTTGATTTGAATACGATGGAAAAAAAAAAGAAAAAAAAATCTCTTGAAAGTTTTACTATGTTTTCCATTTTTATTGATATAAGAGTCTAAGGAAGTTAAGTATGTAACAAGAGTCAGCGGGTTCGCTCGGCTCCGGATATGGGATCGGGTGCCCATCACACCCTAGTAAAGTCGGGGTGTGACAAAGTGGTATCAGAGCAGGTCGGTCTAAGGGTTGTCTGCAAAGTCGTGTCCAGTAGAGTCCTGTTTATGGGTGTGAAGCCGGCCACATTTATAAACAGGAGGTTGCGGGGCATCTAGGAAATGTTGACCTTCTTTCTGTCTTAGATCGTGCGATAGAGCCAAGCCATAGGAAATGAGATTCCTGGTACTAATCGTTAATTTTCGCAGACGCCCAATAGAGACGGAAAAAGGCGAATGGCGCTATGGTAAGACACAGAGGTAAGTTGGGGTATTTGTTCTGTTACTTGGGACAGAAAGTTCTGAATGGCTGGAATTTGTCATACAGCCGTATGTTCTGTAAAGTATCATCGATAATTGTTACGTACAGCCCGTGAAGAGTAGGAATGGTAAAGGAGATTCCGTAAGAATGGATACACCTGACAGGAAGGCGCGTGGAAAGGAAATATTGCAAATCGGCAACAGGTGAGATGCGTTGTTCCAGAAAGGTCATGGATTTGGTATGGCAATGGAGGTGTGAACGTTACTATTGGGAGTCTGGAGGTCCAGGACAGGGGGTAGCCATACACACGGGCGGAAGATGAACATCGGGAGCCAAAAGGGTAAAACGGTAATTATAAAAGAAAGGACGTGTTACGAAAATGTTTCGGAGCCTGTAAGACTTCGACTTGCCCCAGAACAGGTAATAGAGGTCATGTGAGGAAGCTGACGCGAAAATATCAGCATTAAGACACCGAATTCCAGCGAAGTTTTTGGGTTAAGCGTGCTCAGGTGGGAGCAATTCCATGATGGGTGACCCCCCTGGGAAGTTGGTAAGAAATTTTATAAATTGAGACATAAGAGACAAACGAAAAGTTAGGGCAGTCTAAGGAAAAACTAGAGTGTATGGGATGGTTGGAGACCACAAGGAGGTACGTAGGACGCGACAAATTAGATTGGTGAAGAGACAGAAAGTGCATGGAAGCCCGAGAATTAAGATAGGCTTGAACAGCATTTGGGCGTACTTTGTGGGATAATTGATAGTAATTATATACAAATATATGTGAAGATGTTGAATATTTCAAAATGATTGTATAGGTGAATCTCAGAGTTCCAGTAATCGACACTATGACAAGGAAGGCATTAATTAGACAAAGGAATCGAAGCCCGAGTGATAGCGAAAGTAAATGGTACTGGTGCTATAAGGTAAGCTGTTAGTGCTTCTGGGACAGATTAAGATTGGAGAATCTAATACAGTAATAGTTGGAAAGGAAAAGGGGTGAGTTAATGGAGAATAAGGAGACCAGAGGGCACGGAAGGGTCAACGATAAGAAATCGCAGTGAAAGAAAAGTAAGAAAAGGTAGTGAGGGAAAACCCGAGAGAAACTATCGACGAGACACGAGACTACTTTGGCCAAGAATTTAAAAAGATAGGTGTGAGAAGGGATAGAGTGTGGCAATATAGATCAAAAGGGAAAAATGAGGAGTTTAAGGATCGATTCCAATAAGTAGGGCCAAAGGAATAGTTTCTAAGTTTAGAACCCATATGAAGACATAGCAAGAGAAGGAAGATACTCGAAGGCGGTCAGCATATAAGGGGTCCCCTAAAGGGGGGGAGACCATATTAGACCTAAAAAGGAATTGCAACACTATCAAGTGTCAAAAAAAAAAAGGAAATCTATTAGCTTGGAATCAAAGTTTAAAATATGTCGGCATGTCGCAAGAAACTTGGGAGAAGAGTAGAAGCGAAATAACAATGAGTGTAGTATGAGATAGACCTGCGGATAAAGAAATAGCCTACGGCTATATTGGATCGTCAAGTAAGGATTGCGTACTAAGACATGACTACCGTTAAGGTGCGGTGACGAGACAATAATAGAAAAGAAAGGACCCGGAAGGAACAAGGATAATGAGGTGACACAGTAAGTTAGCAAAACCTATGACATGGAGCAATGACTCATGAAAGGTCAAGGAGTTCCATTATAAGAAAAATAAGGTAAAGGATAAGGAACGAGCATGATGGAGGGAGCAGCTATAAAAGAAACCCATGACATGGAATGAGGACTCATGTAAAGATCCAGAAGTTTGATAGCAAGGAAAATAGGATAACCGATATAGAATGGACATGGAGAAAAGGGCAATTATAAAGGAACCCCCTTCCAAAGTGCTACAAGACCCCACAAGGTCAGTTGAACATTCGAGGACGAATGTTCTAAAGGGGGGGAGGATGTTATAGCCCGTATCTTGTGTGTTTGGAAATTCCAAAGTCGTCGTGGAAAGTTAAGGGCGAGACCATTTTCAAAAATTATTTTAATGTACGAGTTGGTTATGGATATTATTTATGAATATTATTGTATGGAAATATTGAGAAAGGTTAAGGGTAAAAAGAGAAACTCCCAAAATGGTAAAATGGTAATTTCACAAGTATTCAAAAAAATGGAAGAATTCCCTAGGAAATAAAAAAAAAAAGGAGCATGTGACCATTTTATAAGTGAAGGGGGCAAAGTGTAAATATGGATGGACTAAAGTGTAAAAGGGAAGACACTTGGTCTTCTTTGACCAAGTGAGAAAAGTCAAGCAAAGAAAAGAAAAATCAAGAAAAAAGAAGAAAATTCTAGAGAGGGACCTAAGTGCAAATATAAAGGTGGTGGAGGCTATATATATATATATATATATATATATATATATATATATATATATATATATATATATATATATATATATTGAGAGTTCATCTTTTAGAGGAATAAAGCAACAACAAAAAAACAAAAGAAAGGAGGGGGAGCAACTCAAGGCCATTCGGCCAAGAGGGTGCCAAAACCACCCCATGAAATCTTGTCCAAAAAAAAAAACTGTTTCTTCATGTATTCCTACTAAAATTATGGTCCTCTTTAACATGGTACAAGTATTGGAGCAAGAAACCCCCTCTTTGTTGCAAGCTCATGATCATAATTAAAGGAGAAGTTGAAGGAAAAAGGTAAGAATCCAATCTTCTTATATGTATTATGGATGGTTATGCATGTTGTGATGTATAGGAATGAATGAAAAGTATGGAAATGTTATGTGTTGTGTTGGCCGAATGGTGTGTTGTTATGTAGAAAAGATGAAATGATTCTATTTACTAGTTTGATGGTTGTGTTGTGAATTCCATGATGTAAAATGGATGAGGAACATGAGATCATGCATGTTGAAGTGTGGCTATGTGTGTGGTGTGGTGGCCGAATGACATAGTGTTGTGTAGAGATGGTGAGTTAATTTTTATTTAGTAATTTAATTGTTGTGTTACGGATTTCATGATGAAAAATTAGAATTTAAGGGGTTAAAAATGAAGTTGTGCTTGTTTGTGGATTATGGAAGGAGTTAGTGTGACTTTGGTGTGGTTCCTTATAATTGCATGAATAATATTGTTGATGTGTGGTGGTTATATTTCATGAATATGGAAGAAAGAAAATGTCGTTGGATTATGTAAAAAGAGCTACTAATGTTGGAATGTATGTTGAATGGAATGTTAATGTTGTCGATAAGAATTGTGGTATTGTTGATAGTTTGGCTGGGTCGAATTCCCGGGATTGTTGTTGATTAAAATTGGCCAAGTTGAACTTGGTGGGATGGCATATTTACAGGGGAAATGCTGCCGAAATTTCGGCAGACAAAGTGTTACTTCAAAGAATTAACTTCTAAAGGCTCTAATCACGTTTTGGTAAACATGACCAATTTGTAGATTTTGGCGGGTTTGGAACGTGAATTTGGAGTCGCATAAGAAGCAGAAAAGGTATGTAAGGCTTTACCCTTCCTTCTATGGCATGTCTTAGACGTAATATGTTGGATATGAGCCTCCGGGATAACTCCACCCTCCGGAATCCGCATCCAAAGTTTCCCTTTTTCATTCAGTAGAATTGAATTAAAAATTGTGTAAAATGTTGGAAGAACTTCCTAAACCTCTAGAACTCGCATAAATAGGACCCGACTACCCTAAAACCCTCACAAGTAACGCCATGACATGTAACATACGTAAATTTGGTACGACGCCTCATTTGACCCGAGGTGGGCCCATCGTTCCCGGACTTTCCTTATTGTTCCGCTTGACTTACTTTGAAGCTGAATCCAAAAGAAACCTTGATCCTTATTCCGTTATCAGATGACAAGTACCATACCTATCCCAACGAGAATACTTCTATGACGACAATGATAATGATGATATTAAGAAAGAGAATATGCCTATGATAAGTACGATAAGAATGATTCTATGACTAGGAGTCTTGAGCTAAGAATTTAATGTGAATGTGAAAGTGTTATACTAGTTCTTGAACCTCAATTCTATTCCTTAGCTATGACACTAGTTTCTAAAAGACATCAAGGCATATGAATTGGCGGTTATAATGTCCATGATTTTATTCTATGCTCTCTCTTAAGGCTATTTTCCGTTGGTAGTCTTGCCTTAAAATACTCGTTCCTTCAAGGTGAGACAAAGTGACCATGATTATTCCATAATGTAATCGGAGGTCACCGACCTTACGTCACTCCGATGGACACATGACTTTCTTTGGGCTCCCATGCTGTTATATCCCGTGTTTTCGCATAATTTGAAATCTTGAAAATAATTAAGACTTGTATGTTATAAGGCAATATTTTGATTTTAGTTAATATGCCTATGTTGTTTATGATAATATTGGTGTGGAAATGTTAAGGAAGTCCAAGGGCAAAAAAATTGGAATTTCGGAAATTAGTTTCGGGAATTACAAAAAAAAATAATAGTAGGATCCATGATTATTTGGGCTCATTAATTTAATGAAAATTGAGGCCCAAAAACCATAGGGGTGGCCGGCCATTAAGGCTTGGCCCAAGCCCAAGTATTCAATATCCATGTGGTAAATTAATTAAAGGGGTCATTATATATATTCCCCTAGAACATTCAAGATAAAAATCAAAACAAAAGAGAGAGTGAGAGCCAAGGAGAGGGTTTCGGCCAACATAAAGAAAAGAGGAAAAAAAAATTCTAGTTCCTCAAATTTGATTCCAAAAATCTCTTTCTTCTTGAATTCTTGTTAAGTTCTAGGCGCTCTTCGACGTGGTATAATTATTTAAGCGAAAGGTAAGATTTCTATGTTTTTATGTTATGGAATGGGTATGTATGTTATAGTGATTAGAATTGAATGAAGATTATGGAAGTGTGTTTTGTGTGGGCATGGCGTGTGTGTGTGTGAAAAGTGTACATGGCCGTGAGCCATGGGGATGAAGGGGGGAGGTGAATTTGATTTTGTTTAGTTGTTAGTTGCGTCGTTGTGGCATTTATGACGTAAATGAATGTTTAACGAGTTGAATTGGCATTGAAAATGGTTGGGGGTTCTTATGGAAAATTATATGATTTTTGTATATTCTTATATAATTGTGGAAGTAAGACTTTAAATGTGGATTATGGTTGTTGTTAATAAATTTGGAAGGAAGACAATGTGATTTGGGAAGTTTTGTTGCATTCGTAGAAGTTTTGAATAGAATATGGAAAGTAGCGGATCGCTTAAATTCATATATATCGCTTGGGATATTATTGGAATGTGTTTGAATAACTTTGAATGTGTAAATAAATATGATAATGTGGATGTTAGTTGGATGTTGTAAAGTTGGATGAAAGTTGGATGTTGTGAAGTTGGATGAAAGTTGTTGATTTATGTAGAAAGAAAGAATATTGACGTTGGAGTGATTTTGTTATGAATTGTGATGTTTGTGATATTGTGGGTTGTTGTTGTTGTTGCATATGGAGCCGAGCTAAGTCTCGGGGTGTTATATATATAGGGGAAATACTGCCGAAATTTCGGTAGACAAAAATGAGGTTAAGTGAATTCTTAAGCCTTGAAATCCCTAATTGGTAACTTTGACCATTTGCAGATTCTAAGGGAAACGGGACTTGAGTTTTGGGCGAGCGTAAGACGCATATAAGGTATGTATGGCTACCCACTCCTTCTTTTGGCATGTCTTAGGTATGTTAGGTCAATATCGGAACCCCGGGAGCAATTCTGTTCCCCGAAATCCGAATTAGAGAATGTTTACTATTCATTCAATCTAATTGAACCTTAAAGTTCTTCTTTTGCTTTCAAAGTAATTAAATGTTCGAAACTTATGCAAACGTAATCAAATCGCTCCGGATCCTCCATGTATGATCCCATAGACCTCAAGTGTCCGTGATTCATGTCCGCCACCTCGACTTGACCCGAGGTGGGCCCGCTAACCCCGAGTCTTCTTTGTTTGCTCTATTATGACCATTTTTGTACAAAGTCGGTAAAAGACTTTTATTATGAATTTGCCTATCAGAAAATAATGTTATGACTGCCACGATATTCTAAACTATATTTTGAACCATAAATATTACTTTGGAAACATTTTTTGTGAAATGAACTCCGTACTAACTAATCGCTCGACTATTTTGACTAATAAATTGACTTATGATTTTAACAAGTTTCAAGGAATATTTTGACATACAAATTGCATTGTTGCTCACGACTCCGCTCGTGCCCTTATTATGATTTCGTTCGCCGGTTCTCGGGCCGGTTATGATTCGTGCGCATTGTGATAAATTCGGCTGTATGCTGTGTTACGGTTCCCGAGACCTCGCCATAGGGCCGGGTTCCGTTTGGAGTTATGCTGTGATATGGCTGGTGATATGTTATGATGATATGTGTAGCTCGGGGATGTACGGAGATTTGAACCTTCTGGTGTTATGTTGTGTGTGGCACCAGCGTCGGAGTGGTGACCACGTTCCTGAGCTTTGCATGATTTTGTTTGCATTATATATATGATTTTGATACACATTTTGATATACTGTTCGGTATTTCCTTCTTTTGTATCCTGTTTGCTTTCAGTTGTGGCCTATATTTCTGTACTCCATGCTTTACATACTCAGTACATCTTTCGTACTGACCCTCTTTCTTCGGGGGCTGCGTTTCATGCCCGCAGGTACAGACGACGGTGATCCACCACTGTAGGCCCCACTTTCTGCTATTTCGGAGTACTCCCTTTGATTCGGAGTCCACTTTTGGTACATACATCTTTTGTTATGTATATATTTCTGTATATCTGACTATTTGGGTACGGCGGGGCCCTGTCCCGTCATATGATTCTGTCGGTCAGTTTAGAGGTCTGTGGACATGTCTGTGGGTTAGGGTCTTTCTGTATGGATATGTGTATATGTTGTTTGGGCGATCACATACGCCGAGGCGGCCTGTCCGCATATGTTTATACGTTGCTTTGCTAGCCCTGTGTGGCCTTGTTGGTGTTTGCTGTGTATAGGGTTATTCTGGATAGTCCGAAAAACAAAGAAAACTCTGCCGAAATTTTTCTGGAAATTATCTAAATTTGTAAATACAGCCTTGTCGGCTTCTTCTACTTGCTTGAATGCATTTGATAGATGGGTTCGGGTGTCCAGGTAGGGTGCCAGTCGCGGCCCACGGGGTTGGGTCGTGACAAAAGTGGTATCAGAGCAGTTTGTCCTCGGAATGTCTACAGGCCGTGTCTCGTAGAGTCTTGTTTATCGGTGTGTTGTGCACCACATCTATAAACAGGAGGCTACAGGGCATTTAGGGTGTTACCTTTCTTTGGAATCTTAGATCGTGCGATAGAGCTGCGCTATTAAGATGATTCTGATCTGATTCGTTATTGTGTTTGCAGTGATGCCTCCGAAGAAGGCAACGGCGGCCCAGAAGGGCAAGGCAGGGATGGCAGGCACTAGTCAGGCACAGTGAGTTACCCGGGCTCGTGTTTATGGTTTGCCCGAGGTTGTGCCCCATTCAGAGGGATCCGCTACACCACCACCGGCGGAGCCTGGAGCAGGTCCATCAGCAGCTCCAGGGGCCCGAGTACCCGCACCCGAGCCTCTAGCTCCTCAGCCAGGGGCGGAGGACAGGACATTGAGAGAGGCGGTGCAGTTATTGACCACTCTGGTAGCGGGACAGGCTCGCAGACGCGGGCGGAGAGATGATGATGATGACGACAGGCATGACAGCCTGAGGGATCGAGAGTTCCTATCATGTGGCCCTCCAGAGTTTTTCGGGTCTAAGCCCGACGAGGACCCCCATGACTTTATTCGGGGGATGCGGCGCTCACTAGACTTGGTCAGGGCTTCAGAGACTGAGTCTGTTGAGTTGGCTTCGCATAGACTACGGGATGTTCCTTCTCACTGGTATGAGTCCTGGGAGCTATCCAGGGGTGAGGGTGCTTCCCCAGCCACTTGGGACGAGTTCGTGACTGCTTTCACCCGCCACTTTTTGCCCCCAGAGTTACGGCGGGCACGGGTTGACCGATTTTTGCATTTGCAGCAGAGGGGTCGGAGCGTCCGTGAGTATAATATGGAGTTTGATTCTCTGGCCCGGTACGCACCTGCCATAGTAGCAGATATGGCTGATCGGATGCACAGATATGTGATGGGGTTAGACCGCTACTTGATTGATGGCTGTATGGCGGTGGCATTGCAGACAGACATGGATATTGCCCGACTACAGGCTTATGCTCTGGGTATGGAGGACCGACATAGAGCTGATTATTCCAGCAGAGATCGGGACAGGAGGCCGCCCAAGAGGGCCAGATCCACAGGCTATTCTGGAGATTCTCGAGGCGGACAGCCTCAGCAGCAGCAGGCAGGCAGACATCTTCCTCCTTCAGGCCGGGGTACTCAGTCAGCCGGCAGGAGGTTTGACAGTGCAGGACAGTCTGGGGCCGGTCAGAGCTCCAGAGCGTGAGGGTCACAGACATCTAGAGGTCCCAGTCAGCCCAGACCACCCAGGCCCCGTTGTTCCCATTGCGGGAAATCGCACCCGGGAGAGTGTTACCGACTTACTGGAGCCTGTTTTTCATGCGGCGGTCAGGGCCATATTATGCGAGATTGTCCGTTGGCGAGCCGTTCGGGTAGCGTAGCTCAGCCGACGGGATCAGCCGCTGGTTCATCATCTGCTCCATCAGTTACACGCCCTGCGGGGCGAGGTATGCCGGCACCGGCGGGACGCGGTCGAGGTCGTGGTAGTGCTTCGGGTTCTAGCGGTCCCTCGAACCGCATATATGCATTAGCCAGTCCCCAGGACCAGGAGGCTTCGCCGAATGTCGTCACAGGTACATTACTGGTTTTCTCCAGATCTGTATATGCACTGATTGATCCTGGTTCCACTTTATCATATATTTCCCCGCTCGTTGCTAGTAAAATTGGGATAGTGTCTGAGCCTATAGATCCATTTGAGGTAGCTACACCGGTTGGGGACTATATTATAGCGAGGCAGATATATAGGGATTGTTCTGTGACTATATGTGATCGTTGCACTAAAGCTGATTTGATAGAATTAGATATACTGGAATTCGACGTCATTATGGGAATGGACTGGTTGGCTTCCTGTTATGCTAATGTTGATTGCCAGAAAAAGGTAGTCCGTTTTCAGTTTCCAGGGGAACCAGTTATAGAGTGGTTCAGGTCTACAGCATCGCCGAGGGGTAAGTTTATTTCGTACCTCAAGGCTAAGAAGATGATTCAGAAAGGTTATATCTATCACTTGGTTCGTGTGCACGATCCTACAGCCGAGACACCTACTCTTCAGTCTGTTCCAGTTGTTAGCGAGTTCCCAGATGTGTTTCCAGATGAGCTTCTGGGTCTTCCGCCTGAACGGGAGATAGATTTCGCTATAGACTTGTTGCCAGATACGCAGCCTATATCTATCCCTCCGTACAGAATGGCACCGGCAGAATTGAAGGAATTGAAAGAGCAGCTAAAAGATTTGTTAGATAAAGGCTTTATCAGACCCAGTACATCACCCTGGGGAGCGCCGGTATTATTTGTAAGAAAGAAAGACGGGTCACTGCGAATGTGTATTGATTATCGGCAACTAAATAAGGTGACTATAAAGAATAAATATCCCCTCCCCCGGATTGATGATTTGTTTGACCAGTTGCAGGGTTCTAAATATTTTTCAAAGATAGATTTGCGCTCGGGTTATCATCAGGTGCGAGTGCGAGAATTAGATATCCCGAAGACTGCTTTCAGGACCCGGTACGGGCATTATGAATTCAGAGTTATGTCTTTCGGGTTGACTAATGCTCCAGCAGTATTTATGGATCTGATGAATCGGGTATTTCGGCCATTCTTGGATATGTTCGTGATTGTGTTCATTGATGATATTCTGATTTACTCGCGATCAGCAGAGGAGCATTCAGATCATTTGAGGACGGTACTTGGTATTCTTCGCCAACAGAAATTATATGCTAAATTTTCCAAATGTGAATTCTGGTTAACTTCTGTGGCATTCTTGGGGCATATTTTCGGAGCAGACGGTATTTGGGTCGATACGCAGAAAATAAAATTGAAGCTGTACAGAATTGGCCCAGGCCTACTACACCGACAGAGGTGCGCAGTTTTCTGGGGTTAGCCGGATATTATTGGAGGTTCGTGGAAAAATTTTCTTCTATTGCAGCACCACTGACGAAGCTTACTCAGAAAGCCGCGAAATTTCAGTGGACCGATGCCTGCGAGCGCAACTTTCAGATGTTGAAAGAAAAATTAATTACAGCTCCAGTTTTAGATCTTCCAGAAGGATCAGATGGGTATGTTGTCTATTGTGATGCCTCTGGTATTGGGATAGGTTGTGTGTTGATGCAGCACGGTCGAGTCATAGCCTATGCTTCTCGGCAGCTCAGACCGCACGAAAAGAATTATCCCACTCATGATCTTGAGTTAGCCGCGGTGATTCATGCTTTGAAGATTTGGCGGCATTATTTATATAGGGTCCATGTTGATATTTATACGGACCATAAGAGCCTCCAGTATATTTTTAAACAGAAAGAACTGAATTTGCGGCCGAGAAGATGGCTTGAATTATTGAAAGATTATGACGTTGATATTCTGTACCATCCTGGGAAAGCCAATGTGGTAGCGGATGCACTTAGCCGCAAGTCCATGGGCAGTTTAGCTGATGTACCATCTGGTAAGAAACACTTGGTTCGTGAAATTCATCAGTTAGCCAGCCTTGGAGTTCGTTTGGCAGATTCTGGAGATACTGGGATTTCTGTTCGTGCAGTTGCTGAATCATCTATTATAGAAGAGGTAAAGCAGCGTCAGTTTGAAGATCCTATTCTGGTTCAGTACAGGGATGTGGCTCTTAATAAAGAAAGGACTCCGTTTGAAATTTCATCTGAAGGGGTATTGTTATATGAGGGCAGATTCTGTGTACCGGACGTTGCAGGCCTACGGCGACAGATTATGGGCGAGGCGCACAATGCACGGTATTCTGTTCATCCTGGTTCCACTAAAATGTATCATGATCTCAGATGTTTTTATTGGTGGGACGGTATGAAGAAAGATATTGCCGAGTTTATTAGTCAGTGCCCGAATTGTCAGCAAGTTAAAATTGAACACCAGAAGCCCGGTGGGTTATTACAGGAGATGGAAATTCCAGCCTGGAAATGGGAGATGATTAATATGGATTTCGCTGTTGGGTTACCACGCACTCCACGCAGGTATGATTCTATTTGGGTTATTGTTGACAGATTGACGAAATCAGCCCACTTTCTCCCAGTCCGGACTACTTATTCGGCAGAGGATTATGCTAGATTATACATCAGAGAGATAGTCAGACTTCACGGAGTCCCTGTATCTATTATTACCGACCGAGGTGCCCAGTTTACGGCAAATTTCTGGAGGTCATTTCAGGAGGGACTAGGGACTCAGGTGAGCCTCAGTACAGCTTTTCATCCTCAGTCCGACGGGCAGGCCGAGCGCACTATTCAGACTCTGGAAGATATGTTGCGGGCCTGCGTTATTGATTTCAGAGGCAGCTGGGATGATCATTTGCCGCTTATTGAATTTGCTTATAATTACAGTTATCACTCCAGCATCCAGATGGCACCGTACGAAGCCCTTTATGGTAGAAAATGCAGATCTTCGATTAGTTGGTTCGACATGGGCAAAACTAAATTAATTGGGCCAGATGTGATCCAGGAAGCAGTGGATAAAGTAAAACTTATTCGGGAGCGATTATTGGCTGCACAGAGTCGGCAGAAAGCTTATGCAGATAGACGATGTCGGCCGTTAGAGTTCCAGATTGGCGACTGGGTATTCCTGAAGGTGTCGCCTATGAAGGGTGTTATGAGATTCGGTAAAAAGGGTAAGTAGAGCCCGCGGTATATCGGGCCATATCAGATTGTTCGAAAGATAGGCGAGGTCGCCTATGAGTTAGACTTACCATCCGATTTGGAGGAAGTACACCCGGTATTTCATGTGTCCATGCTGCGAAAATGAATCGGTGATCCTTCCAGAATATTCCCAGTGGATGAGATTCAGGTAACGGAAGCTCTGTCGTATGAAGAGCATCCTATAACTATTCTGGACCGACAGGTACAGAGACTACGCACTAAGGAAGTGCCTTCTGTCAAAGTCCTGTGGCGCAACAACAATCGGGAGGAGATGACCTGGGAGGCGGAAGATGAGATGAAGAAGAAATACACCCACTTGTTCCCGACGCCCACAGGTAATCTAAACTTTTCAGTTTGTTGTGTTGATTGACAAAATGAATTACGTATGCCAATATACAGAGAGACTCCTCCGTTATGTTATAAGGCTAATTTAACATTCGGGGACGAATGTTCTTAAGGGGGGGAGAATGTTATATCCCGTGTTTTCGCATAATTGGAAATCTTGAAAATAATTAAGACTTGTATGTTATAAGGCAATATTTTGATTTTAGTTAATATGCCTATGTTGTTTATGATAATATTGGTGTGGAAATGTGAAGGAAGTCCAAGGGCAAAAAAATTGGAATTTCGGAAATTAGTTTCGGGAATTACAAAAAAAATAATAGTAGGATCCATGATTATTTGGGCTCATTAATTTAATGCAAATTGAGGCCCAAAAAACCATAGGGGTGGCCGGCCATTAAGGCTTGGCCCAAGCCCATGTATTCAATATCCATGTGGTAAATTAATTAAAGGGGTCATTATATATATTCCCCTAGAACATTCAAGATAAAAATCAAAACAAAAGAGAGAGTGAGAGCCAAGGAGAGGGTTTCGGCCAACATAAAGAAAAGAGGAAAAAAAAATTCTAGTTCCTCAAATTTGATTCCAAAAATCTCTTTCTTCTTGAATTCTTGTTAAGTTCGAGGCGCTCTTCGACGTGGTATAATTATTTAAGCGAAAGAACCACGTTTGCGGCGGGTTGAAATTCAAAGAAAAAGGTAAGATTTCTATGTTTTTATGTTATGGAATGGGTATGTATGTTATAGTGATTAGAATTGAATGAACATTATGGAAGTGTGTTGTGTGTGGGCATGGCGTGTGTGTGTGTGAAAAGTGTACATGGCCGTGAGCCATGGGGATGAAGGGGGGAGGTGAATTGGATTTTGTTTAGTTGTTAGTTGCGTCGTTGTGGCATTTATGACGTAAATGAATGTTTAACGAGTTGAATTGGCATTGAAAATGGTTGCGGGTTCTTATGGAAAATTATATGATTTTTGTATATTCTTATATAATTGTGGAAGTAAGACTTTAAATGTGGATTATGGTTGTTGTTAATAAATTTGGAAGGAAGACAATGTGATTTGGGAAGTTTTGTTGCATTCGAAGAAGTTTTGAATAGAATATGGAAAGTAGCGGATCACTTAAATTCATATATATCGCTTGGGATATTATTGGAATGTGTTTGAATAACTTTGAATGAGTAAATAAATATGATAATGTGGATGTTAGTTGGATGTTGTGAAGTTGGATGAAAGTTGTTGATTTATGTAGAAAGAAAGAATATTGACGTTGGAGTGATTTTGTTATGACTTGTGATGTTTGTGATATTGTGGGTTGTTTTTGTTGTTGCATATGGAGCCGAGCTAAGTCTCGGGGTGTTATATATATAGGGGAAATACTGCCGAAATTTCGGTAGACAAAAATGAGGTTAAGTGAATTCTTAAGCCTTGAAATCCCTAATTGGTAACTTTGACCATTTGCAGATTCTGAGGGAAACGGGACTTGAGTTTTGGGCGAGCGTAAGACGCATATAAGGTATGTAAGGCTACCCACTCCTTCTTTTGGCATGTCTTATGTATGTTAGGTCAATATCGGAACCCGGGAGCAATTCTGTTCCCCGAAATCCGAATTAGAGAATGTTTACTATTCATTCAATCTAATTGAACCTTAAAGTTCTTCTTTTGCTTTCAAAGTAATTAAATGTTCGAAACTTATGCAAATGTAATCCAATAGCTCCGGATCCTCCATGTATGATCCCATAGACCTCAAGTGTCCGTGATTCATGTCCGCCACCTCGACTTGACCCGAGGTGGGCCCGCTAACCCCGAGTCTTCTTTGTTTGCTCTATTATGCCCATTTTTGTACAAAGTCGGTAAAAGACTTTTGTTATGAATTTTCCTATCAGAAAATAATGTTATGACTGCCACGATATTCTAAACTATATTTTGAACCATAAATATTACTTTGGAAACATTTTTTGTGAAATGAACTCCGTACTAACTAATCGCTCGACTATTTTGACTAATAAATTGACTTATGATTTTAACAAGTTTCAAGGAATATTTTGACATACAAATTGCATTGTTGCTCACGACTCCGCTCGTGCCCTTATTATGATTTCGTTCGCCGGTTCCCGGGCCGGTTATGATTCGTGCGCATTGTGATAAATTCGGCCGTATGCTGTGTTACGGTTCCCGAGACCTCGCCATAGGGTCGGGTTCCGTTTGGAGTTATGCTGTGATATGGCTGGTGATATGTTATGATGATATGTGTGTGCTCGGGGATGTACGGAGATTTGAACCTTCTGGTGTTATGCTGTGTGTGGCACCAGCGTCGGAGTGGTGACCACGTTCCTGAGCTTTGCATGATTTTGTTTGCATTATATATATGATTTTGATACACATTTTGATATTCTGTTCGGTATTTCCTTCTTTTGTATCTTGTTTGCTTTCAGTTGTGGCCTATATTTCTGTACTCCATGCTTTACATACTCAGTACATCTTTCGTACTGACCCCCTTTCTTCGGGGACTGCGTTTCATGACCGCAGGTACAGACGCCGGTGATCCACCACTGTAGGCCCCACTTTCTGCTATTTCGGAGTACTCCCTTTGATTCGGAGTCCACTTTTGGTACATACATCTTTTGTTATGTATATATTTCTGTATATCTGACTATTTGGGTACGGCGGGGCCCTGTCCCGTCATATGATTCTGTCGGTCAGTTTAGAGGTCTGTGGACATGTCTGTGGGTTAGGGTCTTTCTGGATGGATATGTGTATATGTTGTTTGGGTTATCCCATACGCCGAGGCGGCTGGTCCGCATATGTTTATACGTTGCTTTGCTAGCCCTGTGTGGCCTTGTTGGTGTTTGCTGTGTACAGGGTTATTCTGGATAGTCCGAAAAACAAAGAAAACTCTGCCGAAATTTTTCTGGAAATTATCTAAATTTGTAAATACAGCCTTGTCGGCTTCTGCTACTTGCTTGAATGCATTTGATAGATGGGTTCGGGTGTCCAGGTCGGGTGCCAGTCGCGGCCCACGAGGTTGGGTCGTGACACATGCATGCCAATGGTATGACATATATATATGAATGTGAATATGTATATGTATATGTATATGGGGAAAAGGGGAAGGGCCACTGTTATATCACCACCTGATTCAGCTGGATTTCGTCCGGGACGTGGGATGCCCGGACGCGGGATATGGGAGAGCCGGATACGGCGTCTGTATGTGTGATATATATAATATGTTGGGACACTGTTGGGGAGGGGGGTGGGAGAGCCGATGTACTCGTCGTCTGTAAATGTAAATGAAGGACACCGTTTTCTGAAATGTTCTGTTTTCTGTATATGTAAATAAGAAACACCGTTTTCTGAAAAAGAAACTAAGCATGCATGACATCTGCAGAAAGGCACTCATATGTACAGGTTACATCTGTCCCAGGATAAGCTCCTTATGTCTATTCTGTTATTGTTCATACTGTATATTCCTTATTATGGTACTATTCATGCTTTACATACTCAGTACATTACTCGTACTGACCCCTCTTCTTCGGGGGCTGCGTTCATGCCGCGCAGGTACACCAGATGAGCCACAGCTATCATAGAAGATGTTCCAGCGGAGTTGGCAGGCTCCATTTGTTCTGGAGTGCTGCCGAGTCAGAGTATCCGAGCCGTGATGTTTGTTTGATGTTAGAGACTTTGCAGACAAAGTCATGGGTATAGAGTGTCGATAATATGTTATATCATAAGGTCCATGTGATTACAGATTCTGTTTGATTTGAATACGATGGAACAAAAAAAGAAAAAAAAAATCTCTTGAAAGTTTTACTATGTTTTCCATTTTTATTGATATAAGAGTCTAAGGAAGTTAAGTATGTAACAAGAGTCAGCGGGTTCGCTCGGCTCCGGATATGGGGTCGGGTGCCCATCACACCCTAGTAAAGTCGGGGTGTGACAATACCCGACCACGTAGGGTCGGTGTTTCATACATACTTGGCCAACCAAGGCTCAAGGTTACTCATACCTGGCCCTACCAAGGCTTCAGGGTTATTCGTACCCTCTGCAGAGGTGCGCGCACGTTACGTAATCATATACATACTTATTTACATATCATACCCGGCCTCATAAGCTCGGGGTTCTATAATAGTCATACATATACATAATAGCTCATAAACATCTTTACTTTCAATCATCGTTATAATAATCTTCATCGTTATTATCATTATAGTCATCATCAATGGCATTATCACTACTATCGTCATCCACCTGTTCTACCTTAATAGGCCTACTCGTAATACGAGAAACTTAGTACAATCGTAGCGTATCAAGAATCGTGAGCTTACAAGCTCGGAAGATCAATTCATTTGGAAGACAACTTACTCGTATAGAGGATTTAGATGTTTGGCCAAAGAACCATGCCTTATGAAAGAAGGGTTAGCCTTACGTACCTTTCCGTCGCACTATTCTACACTTGCGCGTTCCCCTCCAGCGTTAGCGTTTCTACCTTCATTAAAGTCATACTATCATTAGAATCGATAATTAGCACACATGGCTAAAACTAGGGGAAAATCGGACAACATTTCCTTCATATCATAATTCAACTCCCAAACGTCAACAATACATTCACAACATCATAACAATGGCCATTAGTCATTCACATTATCCACATTCCTCAATTTACATTCATTTGCCCATATCTATGGCTATAACACATGATTTCATCCATTCACATACAATGTCTATTTCATGGTCTTTCAATGTCATTTATAACCCATTCATGTCACAATATTACAACAATCATGATTCGATTCCAACTAATTCTCTAAATGGCACTATTCATCATTCATGACCCATTTTACCATATTCTTCTACACTCCAAGTATTTCAACTCTCCAATATCTTAAACAACATATAAATATCATGAATCTTACCTTAGATGTTGTAGGAACAAGCTTTAGTTGATAATACTCCACTTTGAGCAAAACCCTAATTTATCTCCATTTGGATTTCTTGACCTTGGATGATCTTTGATGGTTTTCTTACTCTTGATTTACTTGTTTAATGTTGTTGGTCACCAAATATCTTTGAATTCTTGTGGAATAAATGTAGAGAGATGTTTTAGAGAGAAGGGGTGTGATGTAGAAGTGAAATGAAATAAGCCTTGGTCCCCTTATTTAATGACTTGAAAATCTGATTTGAAGTGCACAGTGGTCGTAAACTTGGTTTACGGACCGTATTCCAGTTTACGGACCGTCCTTCATGGTTGTATTTAATCATAACAGAACCAGAAACTCAGGCTGAAGCATGGTGATTTACGATCACGGTTTACGCGCCGTAAACCACTTTATGATCCGTATTTTGGGTCGTATTTAACCATTTGGTCAATTGGCAGAAAGTTGAAGTTTTGCAAGCCAAAATACGACATGGCAGTTTACGGACCGTATACCACTTTACGGTCCGTATTTCACTTTACGACCAACTGGCTAGAATGCAAGCCTGTAACTTTTCACATTTCCAAAACCTATAATTATTCATTGTGGAGCATAACCTATCTCTTATCGCAATTGCCTTTGGAATCTTATTTAGGGTCATCAAATGTCGTTTCTTACTCATGGAAACATCATACACTCGTGCTCATCACTAGGTCATTCACTTGCGTACAAACGGAAGATGTTCCGAGGTGTAACAATAAGCTAGCATTATTGATCATCTTATAGACATATCATGACTTAGCATCATTTCACATTTATCATTAGGAGCATACATTAGGCTTTGAAGGCAACTATGGCTATGTCGGGGTGACGTGAGGTCGTGAACCCCCGATTATATTATGAACATTTATGAGTATTCTGCCTCACCTTGAAGGAAATAGTGTATAAGGTGAGTGTTAATAGTAATGACATCATTAACGTTATAGGATCATCATATCATGGACTCTAGAATTTCTATACTTTAACTCATCATCATCGTTATCATGCTCGCATGTTGTTTGGTATATTTGCGGACTCATAAGCTCCATCATATTGGAGAATCATGGAAAGCTTGAAAGATTCATGCCTTTGAAGGAAGGGATTAGCCTTACATACCTTTGTCGTTTAACTAATATATCACTTGCTTGTTTTCCATTGATGCCCCCGTTTCAACCTTCAAGAGAAGTCGCATGAAAATTAGCCAATCGGTTACTTAAATGTGTCCACTATTTCTAGGAAAATTTGGGCAGCATTTTTTGTTTATACAACTTTTCCCTCATTCTATATCAACTCCCAATCATTCATAACAACGTTCACAACATAGTTGACAACATTCATCATCCATCTATATTATTCACATTTCACAATTTCACTTTAATTTCCCCATAATCATGGCCATAATTCACTATTACGTTCTTTCATGTATAGTACTCATTTCCATGTTCTAAAGGCCATTCATAATCTACTTACAATCACAACATATTCAAATTCATGATTCATTTCAAACTAGTATTCAACAATAACACTATTCCCACATTTATGACCCATTTTCTATATCCTTCAACAATTCAAGTGTTTCAACTTCTCAGTATCTTAAACATCATGAGAACTTCATAAACGTACCTTAGATATTGTAGGAACAAGCCTTGAATAGCAATACTCTTCTTGCACCAAAAACCCTAACTCACTTCCTTTGAAATTTCTTGGCTTAGATGACTTTAATGGGTTTCACACTCTTGATTCTTGTTGGTTGATGTATTTTGTCACGACCCAACCCCATACTTCAATATTCTAACCTTATGCGACATGCATCTTTCGCACCGTTGCTTACCTGTGTACTTTGTAACTTCCAATATCATCAGTCACTTTCTTCTGTCGATGCCGTTCTTCAGCTGAAATCAAGGGTCAGCATAAGGAATTTCATTTCCTATGGCTGGACTCTATCGCACGATCTTAGATATGAAAGAAAGGTAACATCCTAAATGTCATGTAGCTTCCTATTTATAGATGTGGTGCACAACACACCGATAAACAAGACTCTACTAGACACGGTCTGTAGACACTCCGAGGATGAACTGCTCTGATACCACTTTTGTCACGACCCAACCCCATGGGCCATGACTAGTGCCCGAGCTGGACACTCATATACATACCTACTAGATATAGTCAAACTGAATCTATGAACAATATGGAAACTTGCAAAAACTTTGAAGGTTCATAACGTCATCATATGTATATATCCAGATAAACTGTCTCCTGAGGAGTCTCAACTAATCAAATCATAAAATGATACGCAAGCCGACAAGACTACCACTACATACAAACATATCCATAGCACATCGTATAGACACCGCTGACAGAACTTATACACAACCCAAACATACGTCTATAGACCTCTAAGAGTATCGATAGTGAAATATGACGGGACAGGGCCCCGCCGTACCCCTGGATAAAAATATACATATACATCATAAGATCTATACCAAAAGTCTAGGCTCCGGAATAACGAAGCCCTCCAAGATAGCTGACAGGAAATCCTAGGCTGGGGGATCACCGAATCGAGTGTCTGTACCTGCGGGCATGAAACGCAGCCCCCCGAAGAAAGGGGGTCAGTACCGAATATGTACTGAGTATATAAAGCATGAAATACAATAAAGAGAATCAGAACTGAAATAGAGATTACCAGAAACAAGTATGACTTCTAAAATATCAATACACTTGCCTTATGAAATGAAAATCATGCATATCAATATCGTATATCATACCCGGCCCATTATGGGACTCGTTGAATAAGGTTGCCACATACCATCCTTGGTGCCATAATCACATCATCACACCATCACATCATATATATATATATATATACGAGTCCCTCACTAGAGGGCCGGGATACGTTATATATATATATATATAACGTATCCCGGCCCTCTAGTGAGGGACTCGTTGAACAATGCAAAGAAACTGTGCACGAGAACGTATCCTGGCCCGGGACTCAGTGAAAGACATATTGACGTATGCACGAGAAGAGTAGTGAGCAACCATATGCAAACTAAATCATATTTGAGACTCAATAGAATAATCAAAATGAACCATCATTTGAAAATCAGGACAATAGTCATATCAAGTATCTTTCGAGTGTCACTAGGGAGCATATCAAATAGAACTTCAGAAATCATAAATACGTATCAAACATAATAAAGTAAGTTCTGGGAGTCAAGAACATTAGCCATCCTAGTGGCTCTAAGAATAGAGATTTTCTTTGGAACTATATACACGTCGTCTGATCGTTCCATAAAGATCATGCCAAAAAGAAAGAAAGAAAGAAAGAAAGGATAACTTTACATACCTTAACTTGCATATCTAGGGACGTTCTTCAAATTTTTGTCAAAATTTTACTTGAATTGCCTCCCAAAAGCAAACTGGCCAAGAGCTCAAAAATATTTATCCATGGCCGTTCTTAGCTCCATCCAAGGTGAATGCTTGGCAAGTGAAAATATGGTGTCATTTTTTTTTTGCTAACAATAATGAAATATATGGTATAAATATACAACACCACCTGTAGTAATACCCATTAAGACAAAGTGCTAATTCATATGAAAATAAAACAACACGTGGCCAGCAAGAAACTTATCTTTTGGGAGTTTAATTAATCAAACTTTTATATTCTACTGATGGAAAGATTGAAAATTTTTGTTGTCTTTTTGGTGGGATAAATATGATCTTATGGCCCACTTAATGGATCCCATACATGGCCATAGTCATATATTTTATATTTACCAAGACACCTTGGGTACATAATATTCCTTATACGTATCCACTTTATTTTTTAATTACATCCCATTGTCTCCGACTACAATTGGTAGTTAAGTTTTTGCTCCCAATTCACGTAAATATTAATCACTTTTAACTTACTTCATATAATCATTATCCTAATAATGTCGTATAAAATAATTTACATCCATAACAACGTTTACATAACCCACAAAACAGTCCAACAAACAGCCCATGAGCCAACAACAACATCAGATACAATTTACGGTATAATTTTCGTATTTCTCGTCCCACGATTTAGCTATGCCTTCAATGAATTTATATATACTTATAAGAGGATAATTTTTACCATATATACCAAGAAATGATCTTCTTCCACTTTACTTCCCTTCAAAGAAAGCCTGAATTCAAGAACGCGATGAAACGGACCAACGAGATCGAAGCGGTGTGCGAAACCCGTAACAAAATTAAATAGCGTTGTTGCTCGTATTTTCTCCTTAAGAGGACTTCTCCAAATTAAGTTGAGAGGAACATACATATTTATCCTATGCTTAGCTAAACATTGCTGCTGCTATGTATATATATTTGAAGAGATAAATACATCAAAGTGAAATTAATAGCTGTAAAATATTTAGTAGAAGTTCGTGGGGTCCACCCCCTTTTGCCACCACTTTGAATGAAATACTAGTAGTCTGGTAGGTGTCACCTTAACATATATACAAGCCACTTAGTGTTAGGCTACCTTGATCCACGTGGAAAGCAATATTCTTGCCCAAACTTATCCAATAATTTCTTTCTCTTCCATAAAATTTCCATATTTAACCAATTATATCCATAATTCATTTCTTGATCTCACTCACTTAAATAATGAATTATCCTTCACACACTTCATATACTCATTACCATGGTCATGATATATAGCACTAGTCCATAACCTCTTTTGCTACACATAAAATATAATTTCCAATCACCGTCGTCACACTTGTTAAGGCCCAAATTATTTTTTGACTTCATTCCTCACATATAACAAGTTCTTGATTTTCATGCTTGAATATAACCAAATTCTCCGGACTCAGATAAATTTCCTCATGTTGGACGGTTCACTTTCCTAGTCCAAAAATACGGAATACCATAGCTTGGATCGTATTTCACTCAAATAAATTTTAAACCACGACGAAACTTATTTTGTTCGATTTGATAAACTTCTAATCCTTACGATACATCCATAATCACTCTAACCACCTATAAGCTTGGGTGATAACCTCGTTTCAGTTGCTAGTGTCATTTAAATCGCATGCTTTCCAACGCATGAACACACGGGATGTAACATCCTTCCCCTCTTTAGAACATTCGTCCTCGAATGTTAAACTGGTCCTGTAAAGGCATGCTGGTTATGGTGATCTTATGATGAATCGATTCTAACAAGAACTCATCTATCATGTTGTGCCTATCTTTGCTTAACTTAATACTATTATCCACCTGATTTCACTTAATATTGAATTTCCAAGGAAAGTGGTCATAATTCAGCTACTTTCGTAATTCACTGCAACTTACTATATCCATCTATACTTGAAGCTTACGTCGAGTTTTTCTTGTTTGGAATTATCCTTCTAACCCTTTGACATGCATTATCTTAACATTCCCTTTGAGTAGTATAGCTCGTAACTAATCCTTCTGTTACAACCCAAACATAAGGTGCCCGTCCTCTTGTTCGTTCTCTTTAAATTCACTATCTTCTAGTAACCAGCTTGTTCTGATCGTCTCGCTTAAACCATTTCACAATTTCCCTTAATCCAATTTGTAACACCTTAGACATATTATCTCGTGTCGTTTGTTTATTTTTAATTCAAACTCTTCTATTGCCTCTTTACTCAGATTTTTGCTCTTAGTTTTTCTGTCACACAGTATGTTGCAATCTTTACAAGAATATGCGAAGGTGCTCAAATTAGCCCGAGAAATACCTTAGCGTCGTTTCACTAGTATTTATGCTTTACCTTGCATTCTCCTCTTGTATCTTTCAATCGATATCGGGGCTCCACTATGGCCATGTCCTATTTGCCCTCAGTACTAATTCTATCTCGGTAATTTGGCTCAAACCATCTTACACCTTTCCTTAATGTATCAAAAATATCACAACCGCATTGTTATTACTGGATCCTTACTTTTCTTATCAAGTACTCACTTGGTCTCATTCTTAGCATACAAATATTCGTAAGTTGCATAACTATTCTTGTACAACTTGTATAAAATATATCCAATCTTAGTCATAGTCTTTCCTTCTCCTGGTCCATTATGCTTTGCATAACTCATCCGTACTAAAACTCGCTTGTTTCCTATCTTGTCGTACTCCTTTCCCTTCCTTTATTCACCCCTTTGATTTTCTCATATCCTACAATAGGAGATTTTCTATCCCTTCTCTTTGCTACTTATAAGTCGCAATATCATTAGCGCACAACTCTATCGTCAAATCTTAGCCTCTAATCTAGTATAGCATTGCTATCCTTTATAATATCTCTTATGTTACTCGTTACCATTCTCTTGTCATATTCTTTCTTTTTATAAGCACCTACTTTCTAATATCCTATCATTCAAGATCTTTACAAATAATTCCTCAGCACTGTCTCAAATACCATCCTGACTTCTCCCCTTTATTGCTGGCTTTCAGATCTTACTAACTTGTTTCAGCAAGGGTTCTCACTTGAAGTTTAAGCATCCATAGCAAATATATTGTGGTGTCAATTATTTCCATCTTACACTTGCATTTCTCTCACTCGCTTCCCCCCTTAAGGGTGTACTTATACCATTATCTGTTTATATTCTGCTCTATGTCCCCATTTCCAATCTCAAATTCATCTGATCCTCTTTCCAATTCACTTGGTATACTGTACCATATCCATGTCTTTTCTTTATAATTTATAACTTTGATTATCCACGTACGAAACCTTAACAAAATCACGAAGCGACGAGAAGCTTTCCATATATAGCACAAAATATCATCTGATACTCGGTACTCGAGTAATGCAACTAATGTAACAACTCATCCAAGGCCACATTCCACTTACTCCAGTCAATAATTAATTAGTACTTGTAGTCGTTCCACAATCTCCATTAGGTAGCACTTATATTCCAATGATAAGCGTCTAAAATTCTCTTGCAACTTTATCTTTATCCCAACCTATATCATCTGTTTCCTTTAATAAATTTGCAATACATAATTTGTTCCTCAAGCCTACAGTCCTTGTCCTTTAAGGGTTCCACTATTTCTGAGGTGAAGTCATATACACGTAGTACTCATTTATGCCTTATGCTATTTTACCCTTGTTGTGTGCCCAGTACCGACTTCTAACTTACTCAAAATCATATCAAGTTCATCTTAATGATAGTGTTATCTTATCACCTTGTCATTGTACTACACCTTTAAGTTCGTAGCTATCTTTATTTTATACTCGTACTCAATTAATTACATCTATCTTGGTTGCTTCCTCTAGTATTCCCTTACCATTTCTCCAGTCTATGTCCATCTTTTATTCTGTGCACGAGGAATCTCATGCTACCTCTGTATCCTCCGGGGAACACTACTTCTGCATAATCCCTTTCTCTTTTTTATAACGTATTCTGTTCCACCCTATTTGTTCTTATCATCCTAGTCATTTTCTAGCACTCATTCTACCTCGTTGCTCATCTTTTTATAGTTTGGTCTTTCACAGTTTCGTCACTTATATTACTCGTGTTCTCGGCTATACATGTCATAACCTATTACTGCACTGTTATCTCGCTTTCTTCTTATTTCCTTCTTTCAATTAACTCCTTCTCCTCTTGTGCTCGCTATCATTTCCGTTATCGCATAATCTTTATTCTGAACTTTCCATATAGAAGAACTTTATAAGTCTTTCTTATTCGTTCTATACCTTTCCATTTCACATTTGCCTTTATCCTTTAGTCGCATAGATCACGCCATATCTTTTAGTCGCTTCCTCACTAGGCTTTACTTATTTTCATAACAATCCTTATTGTATTCACATAATAGCTTGTTCGTAATCAATCTTATGGTGTAACACTTCTTAACCTTATTCACGATTCTTACTATGGTTTAATTACACTATGTGGAGTAGGTGTACTTAACCTTTTACCCTTTCTGATCAATCTTAGCCTTAATACCTCACAGGCTATCTTATCAATACATTCACATTCGTCACAATTCTTCCTCCTCCGTACTCTTGTCTCAATCATAGTATTACTCCTTTAAACTATAAATTCGTCGTAATTTATCCCTGCTGGTCAATCCAGTTGATACCTCAATATAACACTCTATTAAGATTTTCCAGCCTTTTCTAAATCATCTTTTATTATCACAAGCCCTTCCAAATTGTCCTAGTATTTCCTTTTTACCATATTGATATCGACCTCATAATTACTATTACCATCAATTCAGCGGTTAACTTATTTCTTGAAGTCACTTGTACTCACCACTTAGTCAAATCCTATCATTACTATTGACACGACCTTTCAAGAATACTACGAACTTATATCTCATTCTCTTTTTATTCCTAGAAAAATTTTGGCAGAGTTTCCTTTGTATTTCTTACTATCTCAAAACCTGCACGCAGGAAATACCAACAATGTCTCACAGGGCCAACATATATACGTATAGATCATATCATATCATAGCCACACAGGGCTCCCAATTTCAAGTAAAAGTATAAAGATGTCGAAACTTACCTCACATATCACACCTTGAGACGTACCTGATCCTATAACGATCTGTCCTGTTATACCTTCCTATCTACCTTCCCTTTCATTCTTTAATTTTACATTTCAATCATACTTCAATATTCATACCTTATCCGACATGCATCTTTCGCACCGTTGCTTACCTGTGTACTTTGTAACTTCCAATATCATCAGTCACTTTCTTCTGTCGATGCCGTTCTTCAGCTGAAATCAAGGGTCAGCATAAGGAATTTCATTTCCTATGGCTGGGCTCTATCGCACGATCTTAGATATGAAAGAAAGGTAACATCCTAAATGTCCTGTAGCTTCCTATTTATAGATGTGGTGCACAACACACCGATAAACAAGACTCTACTAGACACGGTCTGTAGACACTCCGAGGATGAACTGCTCTGATACCACTTTTGTCACGACCCAACCCCATGGGCCATGACTAGTGCCCGAGCTAGACACTCATATACATACCTACAAGATATAGTCAAACTGAATCTATGAACAAAATGGAAACTGGGAAAATAACTTTGAAGGTTCATAACGTCATCATATGTATATATCCAGATAAACTGTCTCCTGAGGAGTCTCAACTAATCAAATCATAAAATGATACGCAAGCCGACAATGCTGCCACTACATACGAACATATCCATAGAACATCGTATAGACACCGCTGAACACAACTAATACACAACCCACACATATGTCTACAGACCTCTAAGAGTATCGATAGCGAAATATGACGGGACGGGGCCCCGCCGTACCCCTGGATAAACATATACATATACATCATAAGATCTGTACCAAAAGTCAAGGCTCTGGAACAACGGAGCTCTCCAAGACAGCTGACTGGAAATCATAGGTTGGGGGATCACCGAATCGAGTGTCTGTACCTGCGGGCATGAAACGCAGCCCCCCGAAGAAAGGGGGTCAGTACCGAATATGTACTGAGTATATAAAGCATGAAATACAATAAAGAGAATCAGAACTGAGATAGAGACTACCAGAAACAAGTATGACTTCTAAAATATCAATACACTTGCCTTATGAAATGAAAATCATGCATATCAATATCGTATATCATACCCGGCCCATTATGGGACTCGGTGAATAAGGTTGCCACATACCATCCTTGGTGTCATAATCACATCATCACACCATCACATCATATATATATATATATATATATATATAACGTATCCCGACCCTCTAGTGAGGGACTCGGTGAACAATGCAAAGAAACTGTGCACGAGAACGTATCCTGGCCCGGGACTCAGTGAAAGACATATTGAGGCATGCACGAGCAGACTTGTGAGCAACCATATGCAAACTAAATCATATCTGAGACTCAATAGAATAATCAAAATGAACCATCATTTTAAAATCAGGACAATAGTCATATCAAGTATCTTTTGAGTGTCACTAGGGAATATATCAAATAGAACTTGAGAAATCATAAATACGTATCAAACATAATAAAGTAAGTTCCGGGAGTCAAGAACATTAGCCATCCTAGTGGCTCTAAGAATAGGAATTTTCTTCGGAACTATATATACGTCGTCTGATCGTTCCATAAAGATCATGCCAAAAAGAAAGAAAGGATAACTTTACATACCTTAACTTGCATATCTAGGAATGTTCTTCAAATTTTTGTCAAAATTTTACTTGAATTGCCTCCCAAAAGCAAACCGGCCAAGAGCTCAAAAATATTTATCCATGGCCGTTCTTAGCTCCATCCAAGGTGAATGCTTAACAAGTGAAAATATGGTGTCATTTTTTTTTGGCTAACAATAATGAAATATATGGTATAAATATACAACACCACCTGTAGTAATACCCATTAAGACAAAGTGTTGATTCATATGAAAATAAAACAACACGTGGCCAGCAAGAAACTTATCTTTTAGGAGTTTAATTAATCCAACTTTTATATTCTACTGATGGAAAGATTGAAAATTTCTGTTGTCTTTATGGTGGGACAAATATGATCTTATGGCCCACTTAATGGATCCCATACATGGCCATAGTCATATATTTTATATTTACCAAGACACCTTGGGTACATAATATCCCTTATACGTATCCACTTTATTTCTTAATTACATCCCATTGTCTCCTACAACAATTGGTAGTTAAGTTTTTTCTCCCAATTCACTTAAATATTAATCACTTTTAACTTACTTCATATACTCATTATCCTAATCATGTCGTATAACGTAATTTCCATCTATAATAACGTTTACATAACCCACAAAACAGTCCAACAAACAGCCCATGAGCCAACAACAACATCAATACAATTTACGGTATAATTTTCGTATTTCTCGTCCCACGATTTAGCTATGACTTCAATGAATTTAAATATACTTAGAAGAGGAAAATTCTTACCTTACATACCAAGAAATGATCTTCTTCCACTTTACTTCCCTTCGAAGAAAGCCCGACTTCAAGAACGCGATGAAACGGACCAACGAGATCGAAGCGGTGTTCGAAACCCGTAACAAAATTAAATAACGTTGTTGCTCGTATTTTCTCCTTAAGAGGACTTCTCCAAATTAAGTTGAGAGGAACATACATATTTATCCTATGCTTAGCTAAACGTTGCTGCTGCTATGTATATATATTTGAAGAGATAAATACATCAAAGTGAAATTAATAGCTGTAAAATATTTAGTAGAAGTTCGTGGGGTCCACCCCCTTTTGCCACCACTTTGAATGAAAGACTAGTAGTCTGGTAGGTGTCACCTTAACATATATACAAGCCACTTAGTGTTAGGCTACCTTGATCCACGTGGAAAGCAATATTCTTGCCCAAACTTATCCAATAATTTCTTTCTCTTCCATAAAATTTCCATATTTAACCAATTATATCCATAATTCATTTCTTGATCTCACTCACTTAAATAATGAATTATCCTTCACACACTTCATATACTCATTACCATGGTCATGATACATAGTACTAGTCCATAACCTCTTTTGCCACACATAAAAGATAATTTCCAATCACCGTCGTCACACTTGTTAAGGCCCAAATTATTTTTTGACTTCATTCCTCACATATACCAAGTTCTTGACTTTCATGCTTGAATATAACCAAATTCTCCGGACAGATAAATTTCCTCATGTTGGACGGTTCACTTTCCTAGTACAAAAATACGGAATACCATAGCTTGGATCGTATTTCACTCAAATAAATTTTAAACCTCGACGAAACTTATTTTGTTCGATTTGATAAACTTATAATCCTTACAATACATCCATAATCACTCTAACCATCTATAAGCTTGGGTGATAACCTCGTTTTAGTTGCTAGTGTCATTTAACTCGCACGCTTTCCAACGCATGAACACACGGGATGTAACATATTTGATCATGGATTTCCTTTGGTTTCATGTATATGATGTTGGTGGAACCTTCTAGAGGTCTTGAGAGATGAAGAAGTGTGTGAGAATGAAATAAATGAAGTGGGATCACATATATATGAAATCATAACTTGTTAAGTTCGTCGGGACTTCCACAGACACTTTCACGGTCCGTGGAATATTATATGGTCGATGGTTCTGGTCGTGGTTTACCATCAGAAGATCATCTTATCTGCTGGGTATTCCACGGACCAATATACGGTCCGTGGAAAGTTTCACGGGTCATGAAACATGGTTGTGGAAGAAGCTGTCCGCATAGTTCCGTTCAGTAAAAAGGTCATAACTATTGATCCTGCTATCGTGTGAAGGCCCACGACCTATGGTTGGAAAGATCTTTCAATTATCTACAACTTTCATTCTTAGTTTTTTTCCAAATTCTAAACTTATAATGGCGTTTCGTCCCCTCCAAGTTACATCATCCGAAAATGTTTCCTTAAATCGCCCTTTTGGATGGCTTATGCCCATATTTGGCTTATGGGTCCTTCTTAGGACTTGCTAAAATTTCCATGTACTACTCATATGTCCTTTATAAAACCTTACCAAACAATCCTTAACACAAAAATTTACGGAACCTTTCCTAAACCTCACTTATACTCTACTTGTCCTTATCGATTCTTATTTCATCAATTCATATAACTTCAAGATCTTAACGTATGCATTCCAAAACCACTAATCATCTGTCTTAAAATCTTAAGATCTTCCTATTGTCCTTAAGCTCGCGTTAGTTCATTCACTATGCAACGACATGAAATTTTCAAGGTGTAACATTCGTCCCCTAAGTTGGACCAAAATGTTCACACAAAACATTACCCATCATTTCTCCAAAGTCGTACTACTTCATTTCTTCCACTCATTGCCTTATAAAACCTTCCTATATACCTTATATACATCCTTCACTCATTAAATATACTTAATAATGCTTGCTCTTTATATTCCAAAGTGATTTTACTTAACCCTAACCCAACGTACTTATGTTTCAAATTTGATAAGTGTTTTCCACAGATACGGGGTGTAATAATAGGCTTACAAAGTCAGTTCACTTTCTTCCTGTCAGAACTACTTATGCAGTAGAGGATTATGCAAAGCTTTACCCTAAGGAGATTGTACGACTTCATGGTGTTCCTTCAACCATTATTTGAGATAGGGGAGCACAGTTCACAGCCAAATTCTGGAAGTCTTTTCAGCAAGGATTGGGGACCCAGGTGAGTCTTAGTACTGCATTTCACCCCCAGACAGATAGACAAGCATAGCATACTATACAGACCCTTGAGGATATGCTTAGAGATTGTGTACTTGACTTTCAAGGCTGTTGGGATGATCATTTGCCTCTTATCGAGTTTGCATATAACAATAGTTACCATTCCAGTAATTAGATAGCTCCTTATGAGGCCTTATATGGGCGGAGATGCAGATCGCCCATAGGATGGTTCGATGTCGGGGAGAATCATTTACTAGGCCCAGACTTAATTCAGCAAGCAATTGATAAGGTGAAAGTGATTAGAGAGAGGTTGCTAACAGCTCAGAGCCAATAGAAATCCTATGCGGATAATCGGCGACGTAAGCTAGAGCTCGAGCGGGGCGACTGGGTGTTCCTGAAAGTTTTTCCTATGAAGGGAGTGATGAGGTTTGGTAAGAAGGGTAAGTTGAGCCCTCGATATATTAGGCCATATAAGATCATTCGTATAGTGGGTACAGTGGCATATGAGCTAGAATTGCCTTCTGAGTTAGAATCGGTACATCCAGTATTTCATGTATCAATGCTTCGTAAATGTATCGGAGATCCTTCAAGATTGATACCAGTGAATGACATCCAGGTGACTGAGTAGTTATCATATGAGGAAGTTCCAGTGGCTATGTTGGACAGACAGGTCCGTCGGTTACGGACAAAGGATGTAGCTTCGGTTAAAGTCTTGTGGAGGAGAAAGAATATTAAGGAAGTGACTTGGGACACATAAGAGGCAATAAAGACGGAGTACCCGCATATGCTCACAGCAGTACAGAAGTTTCAGTCTGAGGCATTATCGCCCCCAGGTATTATTTCATTTCAGTTGTCGTGATTGGTCGTGTGAGGCCAAAGCATTGTTTGTTATAGTATGTGGCCCTCTGTGGCGTTATTTTTTGTTGTTTCATGCAGGATGGATTGGTATAAGTACAGGGAAAACTCTGATGAAATTTTTATAACCCAGGATTGTTCGAACATTTGAGGACGAATGTTCCTAGGGGGGAGAGAATGTTACACCCCTCATGTTCACAGTGGTAGAACCTATGGTTTCCTAGTCGGGTATGCCTTTGGAATAGAGACCCGAGCCCGAGTTTGGTGGTAGAAAATGTCTTACCCCGTGTACAAGGGTACCAGCAGATATTCCTGGCAATTTATAGAGTTAAAAGTTGACGAATCGAATCGACGCGATCTGAACTGAATCAGAAAAATCTGCAGAACACCAGTCATCATCGACAGGTCATCGACGTGCTCGACAGACTGTCGATGTGCGGCGTCGATAGGATCCCGCAGCCTTGCATCTGCAGGCGCAGGTCGACGGAGCAAGTCGACAGGCCGTCGACCCACTCATCGAACTGAACGTTGTAGCCTTTTTTGCTTCCAAGTATAAATAGGTGGTCCATTACCCTATTTCATATTTTCCTCCTTCCAAAATTAGAAAAATCGTAAGATATTCTCTCCTAATATTTTCCATCATATTAGTTAAGGTTTGACAAGACACGGATCCCGTAAAGTCGAGATGGTGAAGAACAAGGTTGCTTCTAGGGTTTGTTCAAGTTGTGGAGTTTAGGGAATTTAAGTTGAAGTGATTCTTGGGATTATTGACCCCTCAAGGTATGTACATGATTTCTACCTTTGTAGTTAAGTTGGTTATCAAGAGTTTTAGTGATATTAAGTGAAAAGGGGATAGTTGTGGAAGTGGTAAGTGGATGAATGACAATATAGTGACTTAGGGTTATTTTAAGAGATGATTAGGAATGGATTTGAATATATTTTGATATATATATATATATATATATATATATATATATGTGTTGTCATTGTTGATGTGAGTATTGTAGTTGATGTGGGATCGATTGAAGAGTTGGAGAGTTGTAAGCTCACAAAGAAAATTATTGTCTATAGTTCATTGAGCTTTATACGTATTTAAGGATGATTAGTAAGCGAAGTAAATAGCCTAATTAAGCCCTATGTTACCTTAATTGTAGATTTACAAGTTCAAGAGGTAAAGGTTGGGCGATTGGAAATACTCCAAGGTATGTTAAGGGCATTCCTTTCTTCTTTTGGCATGATCCTATGATCTGATCCAACAAGCGAGTAAGCAAGATTTCATATTACTCTACTCTTAGAAGTATTAGGAGTACTTCAGTCTTTGAGGTTCATATACCCCATTTATGAGTAATCCTTCTGTCCATAGGTCCACTCCTATGTAGCCAGTTCTGTGCATGCAGTTTATTCATGCATTACATTCATTATATATTATGTATATTGACCCGTGACTATAAGGCGTTATATACGCACACATATCATGCGTTATATATGCAAATATTAGATATATGTAAAGTATGAGAAGAGATATAGGCGTTATATACGCATTACTACTATGATGATGATATTGATTATGGCCATAGAGGAGCTAATATGATATGACGAGATGCCATAGAGGCTTACAGGCGTTATATACGCACATACATCAGGCGTTGTATAACGCACTTATATAGATGCACGACCATCATCGATAGGTATGCGCATGCATATTATGTGCCCACAGAGGCATTGTCAGTTACGCAGATTTAGGCAGATACTAGTTCATACAAGTACATACAGTCAGTCATTTCTGTTATGAGTTCAGATTTTATCCATGATTCTTATGTATATACGTTGTTCTTATGCCTTACATACTCGGTACATTATCTGTATTGACTCCCAGTTGCTCAGGGGGCTGCGTTCATGCCCGCAGATACAGGGAGACAGACAGGTGGTCCAGCTCAGTAAGGCCTCTAGATCTAGTAATGGTCAGTACGCTCCACTCGATCTGAAGCTACAGTCAGTTTTGGTATGCCCCTTTTGAGATGTGTATGCATATGGGTATGACGGGGCCCTGTCCCGTCCTTTCTACAACTTTTATTCCAGTAGAGGTCTGTAGACAGTTGTATGTAGTAGTCAGATGATGCAGCCTTGTCGGCTTCTATTCTTTTATGTACAGTATATGCAGCAGCCTAGCTGGCTTGCACTGTTCTTCCCCATGTGGTATATATATGCAGATTGTACAGAGTTCTGATGTTTCCCTTTTATGATATCAGTTTAAGCCATTTATGGGCTTTTGATGTTCAGTATATTTCAGTTACGTGTTTAGGAGTGTTTGGTCACTAGAGGTCAGACTCCCGTCACGGCTCATCGGTTTGGGTCGTGACTCTATATAAGGGGGGGGGGGGGGGGCTTACCCCTTTTCTTCATCCAAACACCAAACAAAAATCCCCAAATATTCTGAAAATTCCCCACAAGTTCGGAACCCCAACTTTTAGCCAAAATCAAGTTTAAACTCCAGATTCTGGTTCCGATGGCGTATAGTTGCGATTATAATATCGTATTGTGGTGCATTTTTTCTTGAATTCGAGGTGAATATTGAAGATATCACTGTTTTAGTGAGAGTAAGGTATGAATCTTCCTTTGTTTGTATTGATTTAGGTTTAATTACGGAGATAAAGTTATTATATAGTTGTATAGCGAATTAGTTAGTTGAAAAATTAGATAAACATCGCGTGGGATGTTTTACGGAATATTTTGGTATTGAGGATAATGTTATTGGTGTTGTTGTTGTTGTTGTGTTGGTTGTTGAAATTATGATTTCGGGCTAGGGACATAAACAGGGGGAGATGCTTCCCGAATTTTGGCAGATTCTAAAGGAGTTTGTTTTAGGACTTGAGATAGGCATATAATGATAAGTCTAACAGTAGTATAATTTCTCTTGAATGTAGATTTGCAAGTTCGGGAGAATGAGCGTTAATTCACAGGAGATCAATCAGGTATGTTAAGGATGTTCCTTCTTTTCTTGGCATGTTTCCATATATGGTAAGAGCGTGATAAACCTTATGACTCGAGATTTGTCAAAGTAGAGCTTGTCATATTGTTGTCTAGTTTCCGAGTGTAATGTTATTCTTTCTGAGGTGCCACATCGCCTTCCTATGTCCTGGAGTTCATATAGAGACAGAAGAGACATGTTACAGAGTCGGTACTTTTCAGCATATGCACAATATACATATATTCACATATTATATTACTTGGCCTACGAGCCACAGAGTTATTACCTGGCCAATGAGCCACAGATTTATTACCTGGTCTATGAGCCACGGAGTTATTACCTGGCCTATGAGCCACGGAGTTATTACCTGACCAACGGGTCATGGAGTTGATAATACCTGGCCTATGAGTCATGGAGTTATCTATGCCATACCCTCAGGTCACAGAGTTATATCTATAGAGTTGTGTTATCTTGCCTCAGAAGAACGGTAACCTAGGTGGAGGGGCTGGAGGTGCTGGAATCACGGGCCCTCGCACTAATGAAATCATGGGCCCTCGCACTAATAGCCCTATCACCACGCCCTAAACTTTGCCTCTGCGTCTGGGCCGCAACGAACTGAGTCAACAAATTAATGGCCTCTTTCACATCTTGGCCAGAAGCATCCGGTGGAGGTGCTGGAGCTGGGGCTGAGGCTCCCTCACGCTCCTCAGAGACGGTCACTGTCTGGGAGGACTGAGATTGAGCCGAACTCTGGGACTCATCTTCCTCTACTACCGGTGGCGGTGCTCTTTCAGCCCGCTTTTCTGCCACCGTCTTGCCCTTTTGGGCTGCTGTAGCCTTTTTCTTTTTAGGCATCTCTGAAATACATAACACACAATTTAGGAGCAAGAAAATCCTACATCATAGCTCTATCGCACGATTCTTATAAAGAAAGAAGGTCAATCAATCCTAAAATGTCCGCAGCTCCTTATTTATAAGTGTGGCGCGCAACACACCCATAACCAAGACTCTACTAGACACGGCTCATAGACACACCCTAGGACAGAACTGCTCTGATACCACTTTTGTCACGACCCGACTAGGGGCCGCGACGAGCACCTGGTGCTAGCCCACCCAGGCACCCTCTTAGCTTACTCTTATGCGTACATCTAGGTGAGCCAAATAATTATACATGCATTTCCATTCATTCGTCAACTAGTCCCATTTGGGACAACAACACATTTATATCATCATAGGCATCTGTGCCACAACAATGTACATGGGCCGACGAGGCCAACAAAATGATATACAAACATAGGCCGACAAGGCCAAACACATCTACCCACACACACACATGTCTACGAGCCTCTAAGAGTATAACATATCACATTAACGGGACAGGACCCCGCTATGCCCATAATTGTATACACAAAAGAATGAGTACCCAAAAGATATGGCTCCGAAGGAAATGGAGCTCTCTATGTAATCTCCGAATAGGCAGCTATGGATCAAGTTTGTCTCTCTGTGCACCTGCGGGCATGACGCAGCGTCCACAAACAAAAGGACGTCAGTACGAAGAATGTACTGAGTATGTAAAGCATGAGCAATATCAATAAATAAGCATCATGAACAACATATGAAATAGCATAGGAGGGGAGACAATAATATCATCGTCATAGTACTTACCTGCCTTTCGTAGGACTTTCCATTTTTCATACGTATTTGTACACCTACGTCATCATCCGTATTCCATAATAGTGCTCGTACCATACTTGTGCTCATATTCGTATACATATCCTTATTCGTATTCTTATACATAGTCTTATCACATTCATATTCATATTATATATTTAGTCATTTCACATACATAGCATTTTACATAGCATACCCGACCTCATAGGATCGGTGTTTCATACATACTTGGCCAACCAAGGCTCAAGGTTACTCATACCTGGCCCTACCAAGGCTTCAGGGTTATCCGTACCATCTGCAGAGGTGTGCGCGCGTTTTGTAATCGTATACATACTTTATACATATTCATATACATATATCCTACCCGGCGTTATAAGCTCGGGGTGTCATTATAGCCCTTCATAGGCACATGTAAGTATAATAGCCCGTAGGCACCTTTAGCATCATTATTATTATAATCGTCATCACTATCATCATCATTTTCGCTACGTCTATATCTTATGCTTGCTCGTCATATGGGGTGCGTAGTACAATCTTAGCACATATCGAGTATCGTGAGCTTATGAGCTCGGAGTGTCAATCATTTGAATACAACATACTCATATAGAGGATTTAAGAGTTTGGCCAAGGAACCATGCCTTATGAAAGAAGGGTTAGCCTTACATACCTTTTCGTCGGACTATTCTACACTCGCACGCTTCCTTCCAATGCTAGCGTCCATACCTTCATTAATATCATAACAATGGCCATTAGTCATTCACATTATCCACATTATCTAGATTCCTTAATTTGCCTCTAATTGACCCATATTCATGGTCATAACATCCAACTTCGTCCATTCGTCTAAAGTGTCTAGTTCATGATCTTAGTACAATTTATAAGACACTCATATCACAACACAACAACATTCATGATTCAATTCAAACTATTCCTCAAAGTGTCACTATTCATCATTCATGACCTACTTGACCATATTTTCTACAATCCATGTATTTCAACTCTTCAATATCTTAAACATCATGTAAAAATCATGAATCTTACCTTAGAAGTTGTAGGAACAAGCTTTGGTTAATAATACTCCACTTTGAGCAAAACCCTAGTTTTTCTCCATTTGGATTTCTTGACCTAGATGATCTTTGATGATGTTCTTACTCTTGATTCACCTTGTTTTATGTTGTTGATCCTCAAATATCCTTGAAAACTTGTATAATAAATGTAGAGAGAGGTTTTGGAGAGAAGTGGTGTAATGTAGAAATGAAATAAAACAAGTCTTGGTCCTCATATTTAATGAATTGAAAATCTGTGCTGAGGTAAACAGTGGTCGTCCATGGAGGTTTACGGTCCGTATTCCAGTTTATGGACCGTCCCTCGTGGTCGTCTTTAACCCTAAGCAGAACCAGAAACTTTGGCTGCATGCATGGTGATTTACGACCATGGTTTACGGGCCGTAAATCACTTTACGGTCCGTCCACCAGGTCATTTTTAACCATTTACTCGACTGGCAGAAAGTTAAAGTTTTTGCATGCCAATTTACGACTGCCAGTTTACGGACCGTATTCCATTTTACGGTCCGTATTTTGCACTTTACGACCACTGGGCAGTTTTGCCAACTTTCAACTTTTCACATTTCTCGAATTTTCATTCTAATCGTTCTCGTCCATATACGCACATTGCTCATGAAACATTATACACTCGCACTCCTCGCACACATCACTAGTTCGTTTACTTGCGTACCAACGGGAAATTTTCCGAGGTGTAATAGCTCTCCTTCTGTTCGGAGTTTCCAGGTCCTTGGGAGTCTTTCCTTTTGATTCCAGATTGTGTGGTGCAGTCACACATCTCCCTAGAGGTTTGTAGACGAGACCCGTAAATAGTATGTTAGTGTGAAAGCCTTGTCGGCTTGTATATGTCTGTTGGATGCTGTTGGTTTTGTACGATTAAAGCAGCCTCCTTGTCTTGCTCAGTTATATATGTATACATTGTGGGTGTGCACCCAGTTCAGACGAGATGGTCAGTGTTTTTATGTATCTCCAGATTAGACCTTATCAGTTTAAGTTGGGGTTCACTCCCCAAAGTTTTAGATTTAGAGTGGCTCGATCGGGCCTAGTTTGGCTTCGGGTGTCGGTCACGTCACTCCGAAATTGGGGCGTGACACATACAATCTCACGAATGTAAATCTTGGCTAACTTCTCCGCAGTATAAGTGACCTGAACCGGAATGAAATAAGCGGACTTAGTCAACCGATCAACAATAACCCAAACTGAATCAAACTTGCCCAAGGTCTTTGGAACGCCCGCAACAAAATCCATGGCAATCCTCTCCCACTTCCACTCATGAATGGGTATATTTTGAAGCACACCGCCAGGTCTTTGGTGCTCATGCTTGACTTGTTGACAATTTCCACACTTAGCCACAAAATCTGCAATATCTCTCTTTATCCTACTCCATTAGTAATGCTGCCTCAGATAACGATACATCTTCGTAGCACCGGGATGAATGAAATATCTGGAACTATGGGCCTCCACCAAAATCAAATGAATCAAATCACCAACACGAGGAGCGCACAGGCGTCCCTTGATCCTCAACATACCCTCACTATCAAGCATGGCCTCCTTGGCCTCACCTCTCAGAACTTTATCACAAATCTTACACAACTGGGCGTCGTCAAACTACTGGGCTCTAATCTGATCCCAAAGAGATGACCTCGCCTCAACACAAGCTAAGACCCTGCCCGAAACCGAAATATCAAGGCGCACGAAATTGTTAGCCAGAGTTTGAACCTCCACGGGTAACGGACGTACAGAAGCAGCCAATCGTGTTAAGCTACCCATACGCACTACCTTGCGGCTTAAGGAATCAACTACTACATTGGCTTCTCTTGGATGTTAGGGAATGGTGATGTCATAATCTTTCAGAAGCTCTATCCAACTACACTGCCTAGAATATAGATCTCTCGGACTGAACACATGCTGAAGGCTGCGGTGATCGGTGAACATCTCATAATGTACTTCGTATAGATAGTGTCTCTAAATCTTCAAGGCAAAGACTACCGCTAACAACTCAAAATCAGGGGTAGGGTAGTTCTTCTCGTGGATCTTCAACTGTCGGGAAGCATAGGCAATGACTTTACCTTCCTGCATTAACACAACACCTAAACCAACGCGGGATGCATCATAATATACTGAGAACTCCTTACCCTCCATGGGTAATGCCAAAATCCGGGTTGTAGTAAAAAAAGTCTTGAGCTTTTGAAAGCTCTCCTCAAAAGCATCAAACCACTGGAAGGGAATCTCTTTCTGAGTCAATCTGGTTAACGAAGAAGCAATAGAAGTGAAACTCTGCACAAATCGACAGTAATGGCTAACTAATCCCACGAAGCTACGAATCTCAGTCACAGTAGTGGGCCTCACCCAATCTTCAACAACCTCAATTTTCTTGCGATCAACCATGATCCTATCCTTAGACAGAACGTGGCCCAAGAAGGCCACAGACTCAACCCAGAACTCACCCTTCAAAAACATGGCGTAAAGCTGCTTCTCTCTCAACAACCCAAGAAAAATCCTCAAATAACGCTCATGCTCCTTCCTACTCTTTGAGTATATCAAGATATCATCAATGAATACAATGACGAAGGATTCAAGATATGGCCTGAAATTGCCATTCATCAAAGTCATAAAAGCAGCTGGGGCATTCGTAAGCCCAAACGACATCACAAGGAACTCGTAATGACCATAACGAGTCATAAATGCCGTCTTCAGAGCATCCTCGACCCGAATCTTCATTTGGTGGTAGCCTGAACTCAAATCAATCTTCGAAAATACTGAAGCACCTTGAAGCTGGTCGAACAAGTCATCAATGCAAGGAATAGGATACTTATTATAAATGGTGACCTTTTTCAACTGACGGTAATCTATGCACATCCTTATCGTACCGTCTTTCTTCTTCACAAACAAAATAGGAGCACCCCAAGGGGAGACACTCGGTCTAATGAACACCTTACTCAACAGATCCTTGTGACGGTTCACATTTCTTACGAGTGGGGTTAGTGCTCGGAAAAAAGCTACTTCACAATTGTTGGTGCTCTTCCGGACTTTGTTTTAAAAGTGTCGCCACCTAATTTTTAAGAAATTAGGAAAATCAATTTTGAAGGGTTTATTCATACACCGTGAAAATCCTTCTTAATCCAAAGTTGTAGGTAAGGGTTCTGGTTATCTCCTAGGGAAGGTGTTAGGCACCCTAGTATTAAGGATCCGTACTATACGGTTGACCTTCGAATCCCAATGTGTGAGTATTTGCATGAACTATTTATTTGGTGTTTATTTCTCATAAAAATCTTGTCATTTGCATATCATTTTGAAAAGAATTGAATGCATTCCCTTTACATATAGGATATTTTGGTTTGAATTTATAATATCCGGATACAATTAGTTCCTTTTATATATAAGGATAGTAGTGTTTTCTATGAGCATCGAAAGTTTATTTATTTTACAATCTGGGATAAATGGGCTTTGTTCATGCCTGACTCATACATGGACTGGGTTAATCCGTTTAATACGTTTCTAGAACATCCTTATCTAAAACTTATAATTATGGATATATAATTTTTTTTTTGAACATTTAGTTTACAAAATGTGTTTTCATAATTTTAAACATATTGAACTTGTTATTTGAAAGTGAATTGAGTTTTATAGCGAAAACAATTTTTTATTTGCGAAAGGGGCTTGCTGTTTTTCTGGGCAAGGCCCATATTTATTTTTAGGAAAATCCTGTTTTAAGGTTCATTTGTTCTATTGACCATCTCCACCGCACGTATTTTGGACCAAATACTTCATCTATTTATTTCTAAAAATGTGGGCCTTCGCCCAAAATCTCTTAACCGTTGATTTATACAAAAAGGGTCAAGTGGGCTCTAGCCCAAAATAATTCAACCATTTGTTTAAAGGAAAGGCTATATGGGCTCTAGCCTTATAATACTTTGACCATCTATTTTTCTTTAAAACTTAGGTGGACATTGGCCCAAAATACCGTATACATTTTGCTAACTCAACCTAGAAAACGTGTTTATCTTTGAAAAAGGAATTTGTCCAATTTACTTTTAAACAAAATATCGCCATTTTGACCTCAAAACCTGTTAGTCTATTTATAGCTTAACTTTATTGAAAACATGATTAGTCCCTTTTTGAGTTTAAAAAATCAGTAGGCATATTCCGATTTTTCAGAAAATTTGTTTTAAGGACCTAGAGTCAACTACACGGCATATGCATCGTTCGTCTAAGATGCCTAGTTCAAACCATAACCGATTCCAATAATATAGTGGTTTTTACAATTATGAATACAATAAAACATTTTAAGGAAATTAGAACAGCGAAAATAATGTAGGAAAGATGGACTAGGGGTGTACCAAACCCTTAGTAACCATTTTTAACCATGATTGGGCCTTCGTGTCATTTTCACCCATGACTAGGCCTTCAAATATATACTAGCTTCCCTTTCTTTTTCTTAGACTTAGTAGTTTCAAAAGAATTTCCCTATTGGGACAAAGGCTAAATAGGGTGGCTGGACCTCGGCCCAAATGGCCATGCAGTGAAGAAGGAAAGAAACAAAGACCTCGGTTAGTTTGATATTTTACTGATCTTATCATATGTATAGCTATACACACATACATACACATCATCCTACTTATTCACAAGTCCTATCATATGTATAACTAACTGTACACACATACAAACATAATGCCCTATTTTTCACAAATCCGTGTAGTATGCATATGTATTTCCGTGCCCCTTAAACTCATCTCAAAGACTTGGGTGGTGGGGAGGCAAAGTCATCAACCGCCTTATTCTTAATGCCACACAAGTTCCAAGAGGTTTCATGAGCCTCCGGCATGGCTGGTCACCAGGGGAAGGTTCAAACCAAGCCCCCTCCCCCCCAAACTGCCTCTCCCAACCAACACAGCCATGAAGGGCATAGAGTTACATACCCACATACATGTTTGGAATAAATAAGACAAGTCCAATGCATATATTATAGGATGGCCAAAAACTAATAAGGATAAATGAAAAGTAGGGAGAGAAGGAATTAATGGTCCAAGCAGGTGTAATACTTTGATAAACCAAGACCAAAACAAATTAGACATAACTTAGGTAGAAATGAAGTAGTACATGTAGACACAATGTGACCAAATATAAGCTGAACCAGACAATCATAACATAAATAAGTATGGAAGTGTCTTAAAACAGTCCTAAACTAAGTGAACATGATGTAGATGGAAACTAGCTGCAAGCCTTTAAGTTCATGAGAGAGCCCAGGGCAATTCACATAAATGGCAACCAACAAAACTCATATGAAGTCCTCATACACAACTAAGCAATTTTATCGATACAACTAAACCAAAGCATTCATTTTTCTTACAACGAAAAAGGGCATGTGGAGGATCACATTATAGTGTAGCAAAAGGGCATGTGGAGAATCACATTATAGTGTAGCATAAACAATTAAGAATCTAGACAAACATGGAAAAGTTGAACAGAACCAAAACCTTTTGAATCTAATTATCTATTTCAGGATGTAGTAGTATTCAAGGAACGGAGAATAAACAACCAATGATGGCAGTGAAACAAGAGCATGTCAATCTAAGTACATCCCAGAATAGTTCCCACATTCTTTTAAATTTGAGTTTAATCTTGAGTCAACTAGTTGCTAGAGGGTTCAATAACTTATTCCAATTCTTCAAAAAAATCATTATATACTAGCATGAATGCTCTGCAGGTCATGTCATTGTGTAGGCTCAATCTAGCCAAGACACAGAAATTCCCATAAAGCAAAACAGTTCAGGTAATGGCCACCTAAACACTTAGACCAAATGTCAAGACTCAGACTAACACTCAAGGGTTTAAAAAAAAAGACATGACAAGCAGGTTTTCTTCCTAAGCCCTGAACCAGCTTGCTTTAAATAAAATCACATAGAAATTTAGTGACTTAAGCATAAATCCATGCTAGTAACTTTGATTCACACTTTCTTTTTACTTTCTTTCAGACCTGGACCTGAGACAACCACACATATTTGTTAAGACTAATGTCAGCTTCACTTAAATGCACTAAGGACCTTTAGACGGGATCCAGAGATAGCTCATGTGGACAGGGAAGCGGTAATTCCTGATTTGCTTTAATTTTGGTAGGATCTAGTTCAATACCCCTACAGCTGACTATGAATCCTAGCAACTTACCTACAGGCACTCCAAACGCGCACTTTGCAGGGGTCAACTTTAGATTGAATTTGCGATGTCTGTCATAGAACTTATGCAAGTGCATGGTATGCACTGTGTTATGTCTCGTGTTTTCGCATAATTGGAAATCTTGAAAATAATTAGAACTTGTATATTATAAGGCAATATTTTGATTTTTGTTAATATGCCTATGTTGGTTGTGGAAGTATTGGTGCGAAGACATCGGGGAAGGCCAAGGGCAAATTTGGAATTTTGGAAATTAGTTTCGGAAATTACAAAACGAGAGTTTTAACGAATTGGGCTCAACAAAAAATTAAGAGAAATTAGGCCCAATCAAGGGGGTGGCCGGCCAACTATGCTTGGCCCAAGCCCATGTCACATGACAAACATGTGACCATTTATTAAATTAAGAGAGCACATATATATTCATTCTCATCCTTAGAAAGTTCAAGAAAGACCAAGAAATTGAGAGCAAAAATTAAAAAGGCCCTTCGGCCGTGTACAAGAAAAGAAAAAAAAATTCCTAACTTTGATTCTAATCTTAAAAATCTTGTTCTTCTCGTATTCGTAGTGTATGCAAGACGCTCTCCGACATGATACAATTAGTTAAGCGAAAGAACCACGTTTGCGGCAAGTCGGAATTTCAAGAGAAAGATTCTGAGCGAGACGGGATTTGAGTTTTGACGAGCGTAAGACGCTTATAAGGTATGTAAGGCAGCCCCATTCCTTCTTTTGCCATGTCCTAGGTATACTAGGTCGATTTTTGAGCCCCGGAGGAAATTCTGTTCATGGAATTCCGAATTGGAAATCGAGTACTATTCATTCAATTGAATTGAACTATAAAACTCATATTTTGTTGAAAAGTGATCAAATGTCCGAAACTTTTGTAAATGTAATCGAATCACTTCGAAACTCCTATGTGTGATTCCCTAGACCCCAAATGTCTGTGATTCATGTCCGCCACCTCGACTTGACCCGACGTGGGCCCGGTAACCCCAAGACTCCTTTAATTGTTCTATTAGGCTCATTTTTGTATAATGTTGGCAAGGACTTTTGTTTATGAATTTGTCTATCGAAAAATAATGTTTTGATTGCCACGATATTCTAAATTATATTTTGAACTATAAATACCATTTTGGAAGTATTATTGTGAAATGAACCCCGTATTGACTATTGGGTTAACATATGATTTTATCAAGTTTCAAAAGGTGTTTTAATATATAAATTGCATTATTTGCTCACGACTCTGCTTGTGCCTTATTATCACTTCGTTCAGCGGTTCCCGGGCCGGCTATGGTTCGTTCGCGCTATGATAAATTCGGCCGTATGCTGTGTTACGGTTCCCGAGACCTCGCCATAGGGCCGGGTTCCGTTTGGAGTTATGCTGTGATATGGCTGGTGATATGTTATGATGATATGTGTATTTGGGGATGTACGGAGATTTGAACCTTCTGGTGTTATGCTGTGTGTGGCACCAGCGTCGGAGTGGTGACCACGTTCCTGAGCTTTTGCATGATTTTAATTGCATTATGTATATATGTTTTCAGTGTAGATTTTGATATTCTATTCAGTATTCCCCTTTTGTATCCCGTTTGTTTCAGTTGTGGTTTACGTTTCTGTACTCTATGCTTTACATACTCAGTACATCGTTCGTACTGACCCCCTTTCTTCGGGGGCTGCGTTTCATGCCCGCAGGTACAGACACCGGTGATCCACCACTGTAGGCTCCACTTTTTGCTATTTCGGAGTGCTCCCTTTCATCCGGAGTCCACATATTGGTATATATGTCTTTTGCTGTACATATACTTCTGTATATCTGACTATTTGGGTACGGCGGGGCCCTGTCCCGTCATATGTTTTCGTTCTGGAGTTGTAGAGGCTTGTAGTCATTTATGTGGGTCGAGGGTCCTATATGTGTCTGTTTTGTTTACGATTTGCGTCTTAATGCGGTCCGTCTGTTTTGGTGGCCAAACTGGCCTATATGTTTGCATCAGTGTATATATGATCGGCGATGTGTATTCCGCCGCTCCTTTTGGCTTTGGATATGATATCTTTGCAAGCGTGACCGCCTAAGACAATATTTGATTTTAAATCTATTTCAATGATTAATATGAGATCTGAGATAATCTATAATATGACGAACTGGTATGTTGTCTGTCCGGGTGCCCAAGTAGGGCGCCAGTCGCGGCCCACGGGGCTGGGTCGTGACAAAAGTGGTATCAGAGCGGTTTGTCGTCGGAATGTCTACAGGCCATGTCTCGTAGAGTCTTGTTTATCGGTGTGTTGTGCACCACACCTATAAACAGGAGGCTACAGGGCATTTAGGGTGTTACCTTTCTTTGAAATCTTAGATCGTGCGATAGAGCTGTGCTATTAGGATGATTCTGATCTGATTCGTTATTATGTTTGCAGTGATGCCTCCGAATAAGGCAACGGCGGCCCAGAAGGGCAAGGCAGGGATAGCAGGGACCAATCAGGCACAGCGAGTTACCCGGGCTCGTGTTTATGATTTGCCCGAGGTTGTGCCCCATTCAGAGGGGTCCGCTACACCACCACCGGTAGAGCCCGGAGCAGGTCCATCAGTAGCTCCAGGGGCCCGAGTACCTGCACCTGAGCCTCCAACTCCTCATCCAGGGGCGGAGGACAGGACGCTGAGAGAGGCCGTGCAATTGTTGACTACGTTGGTAGCGGGGCAGGCTCGCAGACGAGGGCGGAGAGATGATGATGATGATGACAGGCGTGACAACATGAGGGTTCGAGAGTTTCTATTATGTGGCCCCCAGAGTTTTTCGGGTCTAAGCCCGACGAGGACCGCCACGATTTTATTCGGGGGATGCGGCGCTCATTAGATTTGGTCAGGGCTTCAGAGACCGAGTCTGTCGAGCTGGCCGCGCACAGATTGCGGGATGTTGCTGCTAACTGGTACGAGTCCTGGGATCTATCCAAGGGTGAGGGTGCCTCCCCAGCTACTTGGGATGAGTTCGTGGCTGCTTTTACCCGCCACTTTTTGCCCCCAGAGTTACGGCGGGCGCGGGTTGACCGATTTTTGCATCTGCAGCAGAGGGGTCGGAGCGTTCGTGAGTATAATATGGAGTTTGATTCTTTAGCCCGGTATGCACCTGCCATAGTAGCAGATATGGACGATCGGATACACAGATATGTGATAGGGTTAGACCGCTACTTGATTGATGGCTGCATGGCAGTGGAAATACAGACAGACATGGATATCGCCGGACTACAGGCCTATGCTCTGGGTATGGAGAACCGACACAGGGCCGATTATTCCAGTAGAGATCAGGACAGGAGGCTGCCCAAGAGGGCCAGATCCGCAGGCTATTCTTGAGATTCTCGAGGCGGACAGCCTCAGCAGCAGCAGTCAGACAAACATCTTCCTCCATCAGGCCGAGGTACACAGTCAGCCGGCAGGAGATTTGACAGTGCAGGACAGTCTGGGGCCGATCAGAGTTCCAGAGCGTCAGGTTCACAGGTAGCCAGAGGTCCCAGCCAGCCCAGACCACCCAGGCCCCGTTGTTCTCATTGCGGGAAATCACATCCAGGGGAGTGCTATCGAGTTACTGGAGCCTGTTTTTCATGCGGCGGTCAGGGCCATATCATGCGAGATTGTCCGTTGGCGAGCGGTTCGGGTAGTGTAGCTCAGCCGACGGGATCAGCCGCTGGTTCATCATCTGCTCCATCAGTTGCGCGCCCTGCGGGGCGAGGTATGCCAGCACCGGCGGGACGCGGTCGAGGCCGTGGCAGCGCTTCAGGTTATAGCGGTCCTTCGAACCGCATATATGCATTGGCCAGCCGCCAGGACCAGGAGGCTTCGCCGAATGTCGTCACAGGTACATTACTGGTTTTCTCCCGATCTGTATATGCACTGATTGATCCTGGTTCTACTTTATCATATATTTCCCCACTCGTTGCTAGTAAAATTGGGATAGTGTCTGAGCCTATAGAGCCATTTGAAGTAGCTACACCGGTTGGGGACTGTATTATAGCGAGGCAGGTATATAGGGATTGTTCCGTGACTATATATGATCGCTGCACTAAAGCTGATTTGGTAGAGTTAGATATGCTGAAATTCGATGTCATTATGGGCATGGACTGGTTAGCTTCCTGTTATGCTAATGTTGACTGCCAGAAAAAGGTAGTCCATTTTCAGTTTCCAGGGGAACCAGTTATAGAGTGGTTCGGGTCTACAGCATCGCCGAGGGGTAAGTTTATTTCGTACCTCAAGGCTAAGAAGATGATTCAGAAAGGTTATATCTACCATTTGGTTCGTGTGCACGTTACTACAGCCGAGACACCTACTCTTCAGTCTGTTCCGGTTGTTAATGAATTCCCAGATGTGTTTCCAGATGAGCTTCCGGGTCTTCCGCCTGAACGGGAGATAGATTTCACTATAGAGTTGTTTCCGGATACGCAGCCTATATCTATTCCTCCGTACAGAATGGCACCGGCTGAATTGATGGAATTGAAAGAGCAGCTGAAAGATCTGTTGGACAAAGGCTTTATAAGACCCAGCACATCACCCTGGGGAGCGCCGGTATTATTTGTAAGAAAGAAAGATGGGTCACTGCGAATGTGTATTGATTATCGGCAATTAAATAAGGTGACTATAAAGAATAAATATCCCCTCCCCCGGAATGATGATTTGTTTGATCAGTTGCAGGGTTCCAAATATTTTTCAAAGATAGATTTGCGCTCGGGTTATCATCAGGTGCGAGTGCGAGAATCAGATATCTCGAAGACTGCTTTCAGGACCCGGTAAGGGCATTATGAATTCAGAGTGATGTCTTTTGGGTTGACTAATGCTCCAGCGGTATTCATGGATCTGATGAATCGGGTATTTCGGCCTTTTCTGGATATGTTCGTGATTGTGTTTATCGATGATATTTTGATTTATTCACGATCAGCAGAGGAGCATTCAGATCATTTGAAAACAGTACTTGGCATTCTTCGGCAACAAAAATTATATGCTAAATTTTCCAAATGTGAATTTTGGTTAACTTCTGTGGCATTTTTGGGGCATATTGTCGGAGCGGATGGCATTCGGGTTGATACGCAGAAGATTGAAGCTGTACAGAATTGACCCAGGCCTACTACACCGACAGAGGTACGCAATTTTCTGGGGTTAGCCGGATATTATCGAAGGTTCGTGGAGAACGTTTCTTCTATAGCAGCACCACTGACGAAGCTTACTCAGAAAGCAGCGAAATTTCAGTGGACTGACGCCTGCGAGCGCAGCTTCCAGACGTTGAAAGAAAAATTAATTACAGCACCAGTATTAGCTCTTCCAGAAGGATCAGACGGGTATGTTGTCTATTGTGATGCCTCTGGTATTGGGATAGGTTGCGTATTGATGCAGCGCGGTCGAGTCATAGCCTATGCTTCTCGGCAGCTCAGACCGCACGAGAAGAATTATCCCACTCATGATCTTGATTTGGCCGCGGTGATTCATGCTTTGAAGATTTGGCGGCATTACTTATATGGGGTCCACGTTGATATTTACACGGACCATATGAGTCTCCAGTATATTTTTAAACAGAAAGAACTAAATTTGCGGCAGAGAAGATGGCTTGAATTATTGAAAGATTATGACGTTGATATTCTGTACCATCCTGGGAAAGCCAATGTGGTAGCGGATGCACTTAGCCGCAAGTCCATGGACAGTTTGGCTGATGTACAATCTGGTAAGAAGGACTTGGTTCGTGAAATTCATCAGTTAGCCAGCCTTGGAGTCCGTTTGGCAGATTCTGGAGATACTGTGATTTCTGTTCGGGCAGTTGCTGAATCATCAATTGTAGAAGAAGTAAAGCAGCGTCAGTTCGAAGATCCTATTCTGGTTCAGTACAGGGATGTGGCCCTTAATAAAGAAAAGACTTCGTTTGAAATTTCGCCTGAAGGGGTATTATTATATGAAGGCAGATTTTGTGTACCGGATGTTGCAGGCCTACGGCGGCAGATCATGGGCGAGGCGCATAATGCACGGTATTCTGTTCATCCTGGTTCTCCTAAAATGTATCATGATCTTAGGTGTTTGTATTGGTGGGACGGTATGAAGAAAGATATTGTTGAGTTCGTTGGCCAGTGCCCGAATTGTCAACAAGTTAAAATTGAACATCAGAGGCCCGGTGGATTATTACAAGAGATGGAAATTCCAGCCTGGAAATGGGAGATGAGTAATATGGATTTCGTTGTTGGTTTACCGCGCACTCCACGCAGGTATGATTATATTTGGGTTATTGTTGACAGATTGACGAAATCAGCCCACTTTCTCCCAGTCCGGACTACTTATTCGGCCGAGGATTATGCTAGATTATACATCAGAGAAATAGTCAGACTTCACGGAGTCCCTGTATCTATTATTACTGACCGAGGTGCCCAGTTTACGACAAATTTCTGGAGGTCATTCCAGGAGGGATTAGGGACTCAGGTGAGCCTTAGTACAACATTTCATCCTCAGTCCGACGGGCAGGCCGAGCGCACTATTCAGACGCTGAAAGATATGTTGCGGGCCTGCTTTATTGATTTCAGAGGCAGCTGGGATGACCATTTGCCGCTTATTGAATTTGCTTATAATAACAGTTATCACACCAGCATTCAGATGGCACCGTATGAAGCCCTTTATGGCAGAAAATGCAGATCTCCTATTGGTTGGTTCGATGTGGGAGAAACTAAATTAATTGGGCCAGATGTGATCCAGGAAGCAGTGGATAAAGTAAAACTTATTCAGGAGCAATTATTGGCTGCACAGAGTCGACAGAAAGCATATGCAGACAGACGACGTCGACCTTTAGAGTTCCAGATTGGCGATTGGGTATTTCTGAAGGTATCGCCTATGAAGGGTGTTAAGAGATTCGGTAAAAAGGGTAAGTTAAGCCCGCGGTATATCAGGCCATATCAGGTTGTTCGGAAGATAGGCGAGGTCGCCTATGAGCTAGACTTACCATCCGATTTGGAGGCAGTACACTCGGTATTCCATGTATCCATGCTCCGAAAATGTATTGGTGATCCTTCTAGAATATTCCCAGTGAATGATATTCAGGTAACGGAGGATCTGTCTTATGAAGAGCAGCCTATAACTATTCTGGATCGACAGGTAAGGAGACTGCGCACTAAAGAAGTGCCTTCTGTTAAAGTCCTATGGCGCAACAACAACCGGGAAGAAATGACTTGGGAGGTGGAGGATGAAATGAAGAAGAAATACCCCCACTTATTTCTTACGCCCACAGGTAATCTAAACTTTTAAGTTTGTTGTATTAATTGACAGATGAATTACGTGTGCTATCTATAAGAGGGACTCCTGTTATGCTTATAAGACTAATTTAACATTCGGGGTCGAATGTTCTAAAGGGGGGAAGAATGTTATGTCCCGTGTTTTCGCATAATTGGAAATCTTGAAAATAATTAGAACTTGTATATTATAGGGCAATATTTTGATTTTTGTTAATATGCCTATGTTGGTTGTGGAAGTATTGGTGCGAAGACATCGGGGAAGGCCAAGGGCAAATTTGGAATTTCGAAAATTAGTTTCGGAAAGTACAAAACGAGAGTTTTAACGAATTGGGCTCAACAAAAATTTAAGAGAAATTAGGCCCAATCAAGGGGGGTGGCCGGCCAACTATGCTTGGCCCAAGCCCATGTCACATGACAAACACGTGAACATTTATTAAATTAATAGAGCACATATATATTCATGCTCATCCTTAGAAACTTCAAGAAAGACCAAGAAATTGAGAGCAAAAATTAAAAAGGCCCTTCGGCCGTGTACAAGAAAAGAAAAAAAAATTCCTAACTTTGATTCTAATCTTAAAAATCTTGTTCTTCTCGTATTCGTAGTGTATGCAAGACGCTCACCGACGTGATACAATTAGTTAAGCGAAAGAACCACGTTTGCGGCAAGTCGGAATTTCAAGAGAAAGATTCTGAGCGAGACGGGATTTGAGTTTTGACGAGCGTAAGACGCTTATGAGGTATGTAAGGCTGCCCCATTCCTTCTTTTGGCATGTCCTAGGTATACTAGGTCGATTTTTGAGCCCCGGAGGAAATTCTGTTCATGGAATTCCGAATTGGAAATCGAGTACTATTCATTCAATTGAATTGAACTATAAAACTCATATTTTGTTGAAAAGTGATCAAATGTCCGAAACTTTTATAAATGTAATCGAATCACTTCGAAACTCCTATGTGTGATTCCCTAGACCCCAAATGTCCGTGATTCATGTCCGCCACCTCGACTTGACCCGAGGTGGGCCCGGTAACCCCAAGACTCCTTTAATTGTTCTATTAGGCTCATTTTTGTATAATGTTGGCAAGGACTTTTGTTTATGAATTTGGCTATCGAAAAATAATGTTTTGATTGCCACGATATTCTAAATTATATTTTGAACTATAAATACCATTTTGGAAGTATTATTGTGAAATGAACCCCGTATTGACTATTAGGTTAACATATGATTTTATCAAGTTTCAAAAGGTGTTTTAATATATAAATTGCATTATTTGCTCACGACTCTGCTCGTGCCTTATTATGACTTCGTTCACCGGTTCTCGGGCCGGCTATGGTTCGTGCGCTCTATGATAAATTCGGTCGTATGCTGTGTTACGATTCCCGAGACCTCGCCATAGGGCCGGGTTCCGTTTGGAGTTATCCTGTGATATGGCTGGTGATATGTTATGATGATATGTGTATTTGGGGATGTACGGAGATTTGAACCTTCTGGTGTTATGCTGTGTGTGGCACCAGCGTCGGAGTGGTGACCACGTTCCTGAGCTTTTGCATGATTTTAATTGCATTATGTATATATGTTTTCAGTGTAGATTTTGATATTCTGTTCAGTATTCCCCTTTTGTATCCCGTTTGTTTCAGTTGTGGTTTACGTTTCTGTACTCTATGCTTTACATACTCAGTACATCGTTCGTACTGACGCCCTTTCTTCGGGGGCTGCGTTTCATGCCCGCAGGTACAGACACTGGTGATCCACCACTGTAGGCTCCACTTTCTGCTATTTCGGAGTGCTCCCTTTCATCCGGAGTCCACATATTGGTATATATGTCTTTTGCTGTACATATACTTCTATATATCTGACTATTTGGGTACGGCGGGGCCCTGTCCCGTCATATGTTTTCGTTCTGGAGTTGTAGAGGCCTGTAGTCATATTTGTGGGTCGAGGGTCCTATATGTGTCTGTTTTGTTTACGATTTGCGTCTTAATGCGGTCCGTCTGTTTTGGTGGCCAAACTGGCCCATATGTTTGCATCAGTGTATATATGATCGACGATGTGTATTCCGCCGCTCCTTTTGGCTTTGGATATGATATCTTTGCAAGCGTGACCGCCTAAGACAATATTTGATTTTAAATCTGTTTCAATGATTAATATGAGATCTGAGATAATCTATAATATGACGAATTGGTATGTTGTCTGTCCGGGTGCCCAAGTAGGGCGCCAGTCGCGGCCCACGGGGATGGGTCGTGACACTCTGAGCTTTCCCTTGATTTTATGATGACATCATCCATACATACTTCAATCTCTCGTTGCATCATATCATGGAACAAGGTAGTCATAGCTCTCATGTACGTGGCGCTGACATTTTTGAGACCGAACGGCATTACCCTGTATTGGTAGACTCCCCGAAGGGTGATAAAGACTGTCTTTTCAGCATTTTCTTCGCTCATGAGTATTTGATGGTACCCGGCGAAACAATCCACTAATGATTCCAGCTCTGTTACACCTCGGAAAATTTTTCGTTCATGCACAGTGAATAGACTGACGAAGGGAGCAACGTATGAGATGTTTTGATAGGTGAGAAATAACATTTGATGATTCTAAATGAGATTTCGAAGACACTCGAAGTGAGATAAGAAAGTTTGCCTAGATGAGGCAAGACATACGAGATGTATCGGAAAGGATTTACGAGTAACAATGTATGATGATTAAATGATGCTTTGGAGAGGAGTTATAACATCCCTTATATTGTTAATGAAGTGATGAACAAGTGTTAAGAAGGTTCCGTAAGGATTGGAGATCAAACGAGTCGACGAAAATGATTTTCGGAAAAAGTGTGGATTGTACGGTCCATTATACGGACCGTACAAAAGATACGGACCGTAGGTATGGCCGTATAACCTATCCAGAGAAGAGACTCCATCGGAACCATTATACGGTCACACATACGGACCGTATGTGTGTCCGTATAAATGTGTCGGGACAGATTTGTGTATTTAATAAGGGTTCCAGTTTCATTTCATTTCATTTTCCCTTCACACCCCTTCTCTCTAAAACATCTCTCTACACTTTTCCAACAAGAATTCAAGGGGTATTTGTGATCAATTACATCAAACCAAGGAAAGCAAGTGTAAGAAACTCATTAAGGTTCATCCAAGACGAGAAATCCAAGTGAAGGTGAAACTAGGGTTTTGCTCAAGTGAGGAGTTTCCACCCAAGTTTCATTCCTACACCATCTAAGGTAAGATTTATGGTATTTCCATGTTGTTTAAGGTATTGAAAAGTTGAAACACTTGGATTGTAGCAGAATATGGAAAATGGGTCATAAAAGTGTGAATAGTGTCATTTTGAGTGATAACTTGAATTGAGTCATGATTATTGATATGTTGTGATATGGTTATGTTATAAATGATATTAAGGACATGACATAAGCATTATATGTGAGAAAAATCACTAGTATACTATGACCATGATTATGGATGAATTGAAGTGGAATTGTGAAACGAGGGTAATGTAGATGAATGAAGATTGTTGGTTATGATATTGTGAACGTTATTATGAATGTTTGAGAGTTGATATGCAATATGGGGAAGGTGGTATAAACAAAGGAAATGCTGCCCAATTTTCTCTAGCTTTAGTAAGCACGTTCATATAATCGATTACCTAATGTGAATGTGAATTCTCTTGAAGGTAGAAACGTGAGCATTGAAGGAGAACAATCAAGCGATGGAAATCATTAAACGAAAGAGGTATGTAAGGCTAGTTATTTCTTTCTAAGGCATGAATCTTATGGTATGAATCCTCCTATCTCTCCATGATTTTCCTACATATTGGGAACTATGAATCTACGAGTATAAAGAACTTCGTACGAAATAAATAAAAGAGATACGTTACGAACATGATAATACCGATGCTGAATATAGGTCTAGAAGTCATAAGGCTCATGATATGATATTCCTACGAAGCTAATGATCCCTATATGATTCCTATAATGTTATCTCCTTACCTCTCCATGACTTCCCTACCTTCCGGAAACTCAGAGCCTATGTTCATGAATAGTCATACGGAATAAGATAAGAGATATGTCACTAATGCGAAAACGATGATGATGAGTCTAAGTTTAAAGATTCTAAGGCCTATAATGTTATGGTTCTACAAGGCTAATGATCCAAACTACGATCCATTGACGTTGTTCATTGAACTCACTCACCTTATATGGTAATTCCTTCAAGGTGAGGCAGAATGCTTATGAATACTCCATAATGGAATCGGGGGCTCTCGATCTTATGTCACCCCGACATTGTTATAGATTGTCTATAAGCTCTAATGCATGTCCTATGACCAATGTTCCGAAAAGTTATGAGTCTATGTTCATAGAGGATTTCATATGAGATGAAGGTAAGAGATATGCTATAGAAACGATGATGGTAATGATGAGCCTAAGTTAGAGATTACAAAGTCTATTATGCGATATTATTACGAAGTTTATGCTACAAATACGATGCGATTTTCATAGATTGTCTTTAAACCCAAATGTATTCCCTATGAAAAAGTTATGATAAGTTTATGAGATATATGGGATGATAATGATGACGATGATAATAGTGATGACGCTAAAGAATATTTATGGGCTTTTATGTATATATGTGCCTATGTATGGCTATTATGAAACCTCGAGCTTATATGGCCGGGTAGAATGTATATGTATATATTTATTTAACGCGCGCGCACCTCTGCAGTTGGGTGTGGATAACCCTGAAACCTTGGTAGGGCCAGGTATGTGTAACCCTCAAGCCTTGGTAGGGCCAGGTATGTGTAACCCTCAAGCCTTGGTTGGCCAGGTATGTCTATGATATGAATATGTATATGATATGGATATGGATATGTACATGATATGGATATGTATATGGTATATGTATGAAAAGCTCGGAAAATATGTATTTGATATTGTCGAGTCACTACGTGGCCGAATGCGGATAATGTTAATGTGTATGAGCGGCTACGGTATTATGATACATGTATGATACGATGAGGTATGCGCTATGATGATACATATACTGTGATTACATATGATATAGGCATGAAAGGTATCCTCCCTTAAAAGTTACGCAGGTTATGTCTACATCTTATGCCCTATGATTCCTCTAATGTGTTCATTTCATTCATGCATTGCATACTCAGTACAATATTCATACTGATGTCCATTTTCTTTGGACGTTGTGTTCATGCCCACGGGTAAGCAGGGAGGAGGCCCAGATTTGTAGAAGTCTATAAGCACAGTGGTGACTGCACTCCATTATTCCGGAGGTGCCATTGAGGTACTATTTTATGTACATGTATGTTTTGGGCACGACGGGGTCCTGTCTCGTCCATATGTCTAGTACTCCAGTAGAGGCTCGTAGATACGTATGTGTGGGTAGTATGGTCTCACGATTTTGATAAGCGTATATATGTATATATGTATGTATATATTATTTTGATAGCCGAAGGGCTTATGCATATAAAGGTAATTATGTTTCCAAATGAAAAATGATTTTTCTATGATTTGAGTATGAATTTGATGAATGAACGCTTAACGAGTATGATAAGTTGCAGGATGAGCGGTGCTTGGTAGATAGCCCCGGTCATGGCCCCTAGTCGGGTCGTGACAAGCTTATGCTTGGCGCAGTTGTCTATTGGAATGTGGATATTTGGGAGAGGAAAGTTATCCTTCGGACTGGCCCGGTTAAAATCTCGGTAGTCCACACAGATTCAAATCTTTTCGTCCTTTTTGGGTACCGGTACTATGTTGGCCACCCAAGTGGGGTCGGACGTCACCTTCACTATCCATACTTGATTTGTTTCTCTACTTCATCTTTTATCCTGATACTCATGTCAGGCTTAAATGTTCGCGTCTTTTGCTTGACTGGGGCAAAACCCTCCTTGATGGCTAATATGTGGGCCACTATTTCAGTGCTCAATCCTGGTATAATTGTGTATGATCAGGTGAAGATGCCCACATATTCCTTCAACAGAGCTATGAGCTCTTCTTTCTGTGGTGCTCCCAAGTGAGCACTGATCGTGTCTCCTTGACATCCTCTTTGTCAACGTGGTTGATCATCTCAGTTTCATCCATATTCAGCTTAATCTTATCTTCTAATTCTTCCAACTCTTCTTCTAGTCCCTCTGGCATCATGGTCGATTCATCGTACTCCTCGTATTCCTGTTGGCTATTTTTGTTACATCCCATGTTTTTATGCGTTGGAAAGCGTGCAAATTAAATGGAATTAGTAACGGAAATGAGGTTATCCCCCAAACTTATATGTGGTTAGAGTAATGGTACATATGTGTTGTAAATATTAGAAATTAAATAAATCGAACAAAATAAGCTTCGTCAAGGTTTGAAATTTATTTAGATGAAATACGGTCTAAGCTATAATACCCCGTATTTTTGGACTAGGAAATTGGATCGTCCAACATGAGAAAATTTACTCGAGGACGGAAGATTTAGTCACATTCAAGCATGAAAATCAAGAACTCGGTGTATACAAGGATGAGGTCCCGAAATAATTTAGGACTTCACAAGTGTGACGACGGTGATTGGGAATAATATTTGGTGTATGTATAAAGAGGCTATGGACTAAAGTTCTACCACATAATTATGATAATGAGTATATGAAGTGTGTAAAAAGTGGTTCATGTTTAAGTGGATTGAGATCAAGAAATTAATTATGAGGGTTGTTGATTATATTAGGGTGGTGGATAATTATTAACAATGAGATAAGAACCAATTTTGGGGTGGCTTAAAATCAGCCACATGGCAACTTGCTAGTCACAAGATTAATAGATGAGAATTGAGGGGGCCAAAGCCACTTAGTGGACGGATGAGGTGGAGGCATCTCCTTTTCACCTTATAAGAAAAATAACATGACTCATTGGATTTATTTTGGTGAAAGGCAAAAAAATATAGCAGCAACGTACAACAAATTAATTACAGGATAAATAGATGCAGCAACACGATTTCCCCTTTTTAGCAAGCAACATTATTCAATTTTGTTACCGGTTTCGCTCACCGCTTCGATCTCGTTCTACCGTTTTATCGCCTGTTGAATTCGGGATTTCTTCAAAGTGAAGTAAGATAGAAGAAGAGTATTTCTTGGCATATAAGGTAAGAAATCCTCTCTCCTAGATGTATTTGAGTAATCCGAATCGTATCTACGTTGCTAGATGAAAGAAGTACGAAAACTATATCGGAAATCGGATAAATTATTCTTGTTATCATGTGGGTTGTTTGGTGGTTATTATGAATAGTTTTGTGGGCTGGAATATCGTCAGATTGGCTGTAGTTGTTGTTTTTAGGTTTGTTGTTATACTATGTATATACAGAAATAAAGAAGTGTACGGAAGCATCGGTATAGGAATTTATATTGGGTTGTTTTCGAAGTGATTTAAGAATGGATTTGATTCTATTTGGGCATGTAATTGTTGATATTTATGTTAGTATTGGGATTGATATTTTGGCTAAATTGGAATCATGACGATTATTAAGTTTTTAAGGAAGATGCAACCCGAATGTCGTTAGATTTCTAAGTAATTAAGGATTGGTTTGAAAGAGTATCCTAATTTGATTATTGTCATATTTGGTATTGTTTGTAGATTGGTGAAGCCCGAGACCTAAGTTATGGTTAACTTGAGAAGCGACAAGGTATGTAAAGTTGTCCCTTCTTTCTTTTTGGCATGATCTATGTGAGACAAACAGACGACGAATGTATAAACTCCAAAGAAGATCCTATTCTTAGAGACACTAGGATTGCTAATGTTCTTGATTTCCATAACCTATTTCATTATGTCTTGATACGTGTTTATGATTCTTGAAGTTCTATTTGATATAATCCATAGTGACATTCGAGGGGTACTTGACATGACTGTTGTCTTTGATACTTAAGTATTAGTTCATTCTACTTATTCTATTGTGTCTCAGATGATGATTCAGTTTGCATATGGTTGCTCACTACTCTGCTCGTGCATGCCGTTAATATATCTTTCACCGAGTCCCGGACCGGGTATATTTTCGTGCACAGTTTCACTGCATTGTTGACCGAGTCCCTCACTAGATGGATGGGTACGTATGTATATCTATGATGATATGATTATGGCACCGAGTCCCATGATGGGCCGGGTATGGTATATGATGACTTTATTCACCGAGTCCCATAATGGGCCGGGTATGGTATATGATATAGATATGCATGATTCTCATCTCGTAAGCCACAGATGCATTGGTATCTTTGATTATCATACTTGCCTCCTGTAATCTTTATTCAGTTATGATCTTCTTTATTGTATTTCATGCTTTATATACTCAGTACATATCTCGTACTGACCCCCTTTCTTCGGGGGGCTGCGTTTCATGCCCGCAGGTACAGACACTCAGTTTGGCGATCCTCCAGCCTAGGACTTCTGCTTAGTTGTTTGGAGAGCTCCATTGTTCCGGAGCCTAAATTATTTTGGTACAGATCTTTTGATGTAGACTTATGGATATCCAGGGGTACGGTGGGGCCTTGTCCCGTCATGTTTCACTTTTATACTCTTAGAGGTCTGTAGACATATGTGGGTTGTGAGTAGGTTTTGGTCAGCCGTGTCGATATGGTTTGTTTTAGACATTCCCGTATATAGTGGCAGCCTTGTCGGCTTACGTATTGTGTTATGCTTTGATCAGCTGTGACTCCTCAAGAGACAGGTTTATGATGATATATGGCATTGTGAATCTATAGTTGCTTTTATAAGTTTCCATTCCGTCCTTAGTTTCAATTTGACTATATCTAACAGGTTCGTATACGAGTGTCCAGCTCGGGCACTAGTCATGGCCCATGGGATTGGGTCGTGACAAAAGTGGTATCAGAGCAGTTCATCCTCGGAGTGTCTCCAGACCGTGTCCAGTAGAGTCTTATTTATCGGTGTGTTGTGCACCACATCTATAAACAGGAAGCTACAGGGCATTTAGGATGTTACCTTTCCTTCTTACTCTAGATCGTGCGATAGAGCCAAGAGATAGGAAATGATATCCCTCATATATATTGACCCTTGATTTCAGCAGGAGAATGGTGTCGACAAGAGAAGGTAAATAATGCTACTGGGTGTTACAGAGGCTAATATTCGATTGAGGTTACGTTATCAGAAATTGTATATACAGAATGGCGACTGGTAATCATCAAGGTTAGTAGTTGTAAATATAGTAAGAAGATGGATTGAATGTATATATATTGATAATAAGTTCAGTTATAAAGTGTGAACAGAAGAAGCTGAACGAATCAGTAAAAAGATAGGTAAGCAGGGTATATGTCAGATACCGTATGAATGTTGCAGGTATGATTGAAACCTGCAGTTAAAGATTGAAAGGGAGAGTAGACAGGTACAGTTCGAGTTGGACATACGAGGTAAGTTCATCATTTTCATACTGTTATTGATATGGGGAGCCCAGTGCGGCTATGATACGATATAATATATACATATATATGTTGGCCCTGTGAGGCATTGTTGGTATTTCCTGCGTGCAGGTTTTGGGGTAGTAAGAAATACAGAGGATATTCTGCCAAAATTTTCCTAGAAATAAAAAGAGAATGAGATATAGGTTCGTAAAAAGTCTTGAAAGGTCATGTTAACAGTAATGATAAGATTTGACTAAGTTGCGAGTACGGCTAACTTCGAGAAATAAGTTAACCGTTGAATTGATGGTAATAGTAATAATGAGGTCGATATCAATATGGTAAAAAGGAAATGCTAGGACAATTTAGAAGGGCTTGCGATAATAAGAGATGATTTAGAAAAGGCTGGCAAATTTTCATAGAGTGTTATAGTGAGGTATCAACTGACTTGACAAGCAGGGGTAAATTACGACGAGTTTATAGTTAGAAGAAGTAATAGTATGATTGAGACAAGAGTACAGAGGAAGAAGAATTGTGACGAATATGAATGTATTGATAAGACAACTTGTAAGGTATTAAGGATAAGATTGACCAGAAAGGGTAAAATATTATAGCTAGTAAATAAATGAACAAGAATCGAGCGGGTATATGAGATTGTACTGAAAATCATTCGTGAATGCCTTGAACAACATGAAATTGGGAGAAAATAGCTCAAGGAATATTATAAAGGATAGCGATGCTATACTGGGATAGAGGCAAAGGAATTTACAGTAGAGTCGTTTTTTTTAATGATATTGCGATTTATATGTGACAAATAGGAAGGGACGTAAAGTTTTCTATAGTAGAATGTAAGATGTGATAATCAGGGGACAACTAAAGGAAAGAAAAGAGTATGGCGAGATAAGTTACAACAGATAGAAAAAAGAGTTTTGGAATGTATGAGATACGTAAAATAGAACGAACCAAAGGAAGGGAATTTTATGTATAAGATTAGATGTCCATACACGAATCACACAAGAACGGTTATGTAACCTGCAAGTATTTACATGTCGAGAATGAAACCAATTGGGTACTTAAAAAGAGGAGTAAGGGGTAAGCAAAATAGTGTGTTTGTGATACTTCGCGTCAGTTGGGGAAAATATATAGTAAACTGAGTTGAAATGTTGAGTTGGAATTATCATTAAGGACAAATAGGACAATTACTCTGAATATGATATAAGTGTATGTTATATGATTCCTACGATAGCCCCAGGGTGTGTTAGATTACTTACGAATTTGATGGGATCATTGGATAAAGGGGGTTTTACCAGAAGAATATCACGCCTTGGAACTTTCATTTTGTATCATTGCGGTTATAGCGAATTTCCAACAGTTTACCAAAGGGTTATGAAATTCTCGAAAATTATGAAGCCTTTAATGAGTCGATGAGGGACACTTACGACAGGACATCTCGGATTGAATTGACTCTACAAATGTGAATCAATACCATTATCATAGTCATATGGAAGAAAGGAAGTGGGAGAGATTTGCAAACCATGTGAGACTTAATACCATTATTAAGCAAGAAAAAGGATCGACGAGTCCGAGTATCAAGGAGGATCATATCAGGAAAGTACCTCACTTATATCTCTTGAAGGGATATTCCTGAGGAATCAAGGGAGTATTGCAACAGAGAGTCATTACTAAGAAGGAAACTCGTTTTCAACTATTCCAAAGGAATGTTATAGATAGTACATGTCAAAGGATTAAAATGATGACTCCAAGAAGGATGTATGTTGCGGACTATGCATGGAAGTAGACCTATAAGAATTGGAAGAGAGAACAAGAGGAACCAATATGTGATGGTAAACCTACCCAAAGGAAAGACAGCTCCTATCCTACAGTGTTACTGGAAAGATGACTCCAAAACAAGAAAAACTCGACCTAAGCCTCAATCGTAGATGGATATAGTAAGTTGTAGCCAATTACAAAAGTAGCTAAATTATGACCACTTTCTTTGGAAATCCCCTATTAACAGATGTCAAGTGGAGAATGGCATTAGGCTAAGTAAAGAGAGGCACAACATGATAGATGAGTTCGAGTTACAATTGATTCGTTATGAGATCACCATAACCAGTATACTTATACAGGACTAGTTTAACATTCGAGGATGAATGTTCTAAAGGGGGAAGGATGTTACATCTCGTGTTTTTATGCATTGGAAAGCGTGCGAATTAAATGACATTAGTAACAGAAACGAGGTTATCCCTCAAACTTATAGGTTGTTAGAGTAATGGTACAGATGTGTTGTAAATTTTAGAAGTTAAATAAATCGAAGAAAATAAGCTTCGTCGAGGTTTGAAATTTATTTAGATGAAATACGGTCTAAGCTATAATACCCCATATTTTTGGACTAGGAAATTGGATTGTCCAACATGAGAAAATTTACTCGAGGTCGGAAGATTTAGTCACATTCAAGCATGAAAATCAAGAACTCGGTGTATACAAGGATGAGGTCCCGAAATAATTTAGGACTTCACAAGTGTGACGACTGTGATTGGGAATAATATTTGGTGTATGTATAAAGAGGCTATGGACTAAAGTTCTACCACATAATTATGATAATGAGTATATGAAGTGTGTTAAAAGTGGTTCATGTTTAAGTGGATTGAGATCAAGAAATTAATTATGAGGGTTGTTGATTATATTAGGGTGGTGCATAATTATTAACAATGAGATAAGGACAAATTTGGGGGTGGCTTAAAATCAGCCACATGGCAACTTGCTAGTCACAAGATTAATAGATGAGAATTGAGAGGGACAAAGCCACTTAGTGGACGGATGAGGTGGAGGCATCTCCTTTTCACCTTATAAGAAAAATAACATGACTCATTGGATTTATTTTGGTGAAATGCAACAAAATGTAGCAGCAACGTCCAGCAAATTAATTACAAGAAAAATAGATGCAGCAACACGATTTCCCCTTTTTAGCAAGCAACATTATTCAATTTTGTTACCGGTTGCGCTCACCGCTTCGATCTCGTTCTACCGTTTTATTGCCTGTTGAATTCGGGATTTCTTCAAAGTGAAGTAAGATGGAAGAAGAGTATTACTTGGCATATAAGGTAAGAAATCCTCTCTCCTAGCTGTAGTTTAGTTATCCGAATCGTATCTACGTTGCTAGATGAAAGAAGTACGAAAACTATATCAGAAATCGGATAAATTGTTGTTGTTATCATGTGGGATGTTTGGTGGTTTTTATGAATAGTTTTGTGGGCTGGAATATTGTCACGACCCAACCCCGTAGGCCGTGACTAGTGCCCGAGCTGGACACTCGTATACACCTGTTACTATAATCGTTCACAACTAGCATAATAAAGAACTTATATATATACAAAGGCAGGACGACGTCCTAAAACTGTCACATATATATATAGCATAGCAACCTGTCTCCTGAGGAGTTACAACTTTCAACAGATAATATCGCACCTAAGTCGGCAAGGCCATCACAATATAGGGGGAACGCCCCAGCCATACACGAGCCAACAAGGCTACCATAACACACGGCTTCCAAAACACATACGTATATATATCTACGCAAGCCGACAAGGCTGCCACTACAAATGGGTACGCCCCAAAACGTAAGTCATATCCACACAACTAAACAACAACTATATACAGACCCACACATATGTCTACAGGCCTCTAAGAGAAACAACAGTATCATATGACGGGACAGGGCCCCGCCGTAACCTTGGGTAAACATATATATACAACAGGAGAATCTGTACCACAAAGCTAGGCTCCGGAACAAGGGAGCACTCCAAGATAGCTGAATATATATCCTAAGCTGGCGGATCACCAAAACGAGCGTCTGTACCTGCGGGCATGAAACGCAGCCCCCCAGAAGAAAGGGTGGTCAGTACGGGATATGTACTGAGCATGTAAAGCATAAAATATAGTGAACAGGGTCATACTGAGATAAGGAGTGCAGAAAACTAGTACAATAACCAGAAAAACCACAAGGCTTACCTTTGAACATAAACCATACGTGTCAATATCATATCCAACCAGTTATAGGACTTAGTGACATAATTAGATAATCATCCTGTACATATGCATATAAAACGTGTCCCGACCCTCTAGTGAGGGACTCGGTAATTAAAATCATCATATACATGCACATATAACGTGTCTCGTCCCTCTAATGAGGGACTCGGTGAATAATGCAGTGGATCTGTGCACGAGAACATGTCCTGGCCCGGGACTCAGTGAAAGATGTAACAGTATGCACGAGCAGAGTAATAAGTAACCATATACACATAAATCATCTTTTGAGACTCAATAGATAAGTAGACTAGTCAACGCTCGAGTATCAAGATAATGGTCACACTCAGTACACTTTGAAAATCATTACGAACTATGTCAAATAACGTCTCAGGAATCATAGACATGTATCAAGTCAATCCGAGGCAACTTATAAAAAGTTATGTTCATTAGGCAATATGGATTTTTTCAGGAATAGGAACTTTCATGAATCATTTACTATCCGATCATATAGAAAGCTCGAGGGAAGTAGTTCGACTATTTTAAGAACTCTAATATCAAGAAATGGATAAGAATCATAATACATGCTTGGAACTTATGAGTAGAATTACCCCGAATCTCATATCGTTTCATACTTACATCTAGGACATGCCAAAAGAAAGAAAGGATAGGCTTTAATCGCAAAACCGTTCGCTTCGTCGCCCCTTTAGCCTATTTAATATAAGATTAACGTTATCGTTAGCAACTATATTTTCTATTCCACAAATCTATAACCCATTTCTTATTGAACCTATATTTTAGTTTATATAATCTCGTTTAGGGTTTTCTATTATCTAAAAATTTAGCAAAAATCCGGTAGCACTTCCCCTATATTTTCGCCTATCCCAAATTTCCAAGTGCCCTCCTGTTGACACAGAAATACCAACAATAACAATATATATAATAAATTCTCCCAGTTTAGCCCATAACCATTCTAACAACCCGACAACTTTCCTTAATTCATTTCAACCCACAATTTCCTATAACATCGATTTCAGGCACTTTCTTAATTCTAATTTCGTCCAATCCAATTTTAATATTTCCATTACAACAACATTAACATAATTACGCTATAAAATACGAAAATCTTACCAATTTTTTTCTCGGAGGAATTTCTACTCTTAATTGCTCCAATTTCGCAATTTCTTCTTCCCCGATTCAATATCCAATGTTGCTATCATCTTCTTGGATTTGTAATTCACCTTGGAATTAATCTAGGCAACAAAAAATATTTTTTTTTCAACAACCATGGCTGGCCGAGAGCATGGCAGCCATGGTTATGATTTATTTCTTTTTCCCTCGAGTTGGATTTTACAAAATGAAAGTGAATTGTTTGGTTTGGTCGTTCAACACATATACATATATGGTGTCCATATATTGGACACGTTTCCCACCTTTTATGACTCATCAATGTCAATTTGCTGATTTGTTTCTTTGTTTTTTTTTTTTAAAAATGGGTGGGGCCCACAATTTAGAAATTAAATTAATTAATCCTTAATCCCTACTTAATAATTTTAATCATAATTAATTACTTCCTAATCTCCAATAATATTTCCACACCAAATAAAATTTACGAATAATTCATGTTCTAATTTAAAATTGAAATTTACGGGTTTCTATCTCGTGTCCGAAAATGACTCCGCCTTTAACTTGAGTCGACTTGCTTGCGAATAATTCGACGAATATATTATGGGGTATAAAAAATATCGTGGGATTGGCTGTAGTTGTTTTTGTTATGTTTGTCGTTATACTATGTATATACGGAAATAAAGAAGTGTATGCAAGCCCAGTATAGGAATTTATATTGGGCTGTTTTGGAAGTGATTTAAGAATGAATTTGATTCTATTTGGGCATGTAATTGTTGATATTTATGTTAGTATTGGGATTGATATTTTGGCTAAATTGGAATCATGAGGATTATTAAGTTTTTAAAGAAGATGCTACCCGAATGTCGTTAGATTTCTAAGTAATTAAGGATTGGTTTGAAAGAGTATCCTAATTTGATTATTGGCATATTTGGTATTGTTTGTAGATTGGTGAAGCCAGATACCTAAGTTATGGTTAACTTGAGAAGCGACAAGGTATGTAAAGCTATCCCTTCTTTCTTTTTGGCATGATCTATGTGAGACAAACAAACGACGAATGTATGAACTCCAAAGAAGCTCCTATTCTTAGAGACACTAGGATGGCTAATGTTCTTGATTTCCAGAACCTATTTCATTATGTCTTGATACGTGTTTATGATTCTTGAAGTTCTATTTGATATAATCCATAGTGACATTCGAGGGGTACTTGACGTGACTGTTGTCTTTGATACTCAGGTATTGGTTCATTCTACTTATTCTATTGAGTCTCAGATGATGATTTAGTTTGCATATGGTTGCTCACTACTCTGCTCGTGCATGCCGTTAATATTTCTTTCACCGAGTCCCGGGCCGGGTATGTTTTCGTGCACAGTTTCACTGCATTGTTCACCGAGTCCCTCACTAGATGGCCGGGTACGTATGTATATATATGATGATATGATTATGGCACCGAGTCCCATGATGGGCCGGGGATGATATATGATGACTTTATTCACCGAGTCCCATAATGGGCCGGGTATGGTATATGATATAGACATGTATGATTTTCATCTCGTAAGGCACAGATGCATTGGTATCTTTGATTATCATACTTGCCTCCTGTAATCTTTATTCAGTTATGATCTTCTTTATTGTATTTCATGCTTTATATACTCAGTACATATCTCGTACTGACCCCCTTTCTTCGGGGGGCTGCGTTTCATGCCCGTAGGTACAGACACTCAGTTTGGCGATCCTCCAGCCTAGGACTTCTGCTTAGTTGTTTGGAGAGCTCCATTGTTCCGGAGCCTAAATTATTTTGGTACAGATCTTTTGATGTAGACTTATGGATATCCAGGAGTACGGTGGGGCCCTGTCCCGTCATATTTCACTTTTATACTCTTAGAGGTCTGTAGACATATGTGGGTTGTGAGTAGGTTTTGGTCAGCCGTGTCGATATGGTTTGTTTTAGACATTCCCGTATATAGTGGCAGCCTTGTCGGCTTACGTATTGTGTTATGCTTTGATCAGCTGTGACTCCTCAAGAGACAGGTTTATGATGATATATGGCATTGTGAATCTATAGTTGCTTTTATAAGTTTCCATTCCGTCCTTAGTTTCAATTTGACTATATCTAACAGGTTCGTATACGAGTGTCCAGCTCGGGCCCTAGTCATGGCCCATGGGGTTGGTTCGTGACAATTTTCCCCGTTCGTTTCACGAAACGTCAGGACATTTTTGATTATTTTATTATGGTTACAACTGAAAAGGCGAGGCACAGTAAAGTTACATTTATTATTGTTAGTTACGCGTAGCTATTTAGAATTTTTTTGTTATTATTATCTGGTAAAGGTAGTAGTTTATGTAGATTGATGCTTTTCATTAATTTAAGAGTAATTGATTAAAAACTATTGTCCTAGTGCGGAACAACGTCGAACCATTTCCATTTTTAAACATCACGAAGTAATTTAGAAAAGGCGATCATTCGGGCCTCGGCCGGTGTCCCCGCATTTAGCAAAAGTTTTAAGAAAAATCCATCTCTCTACCAAGAAGCCAAGAGGGAGTAGATGTCCAATAGTCCAATTTCTCTCCTGACCTCAGATTGTTTATGGTGGGAATCTCTTGACTTTTTTCAATGATCGCATAGCATCCCTCTTCTTAGAACAACGACTTGAGACCTCCATCAGTTTCTTCTTCATTCAGCATCGATATATTTCTGGGGAATGACTGGTACAGACCCAGAATTTGTCACGACCCAGCTAGGGCCGCGACGGGTACCCGGAGCAATTACCGAGCACCACTTACTCTACTACTTGTCTCGCTCATTCAATACTCTTTTATCAATTTTACATACCAATCGTAGGAAAATCATATTTAATCAAAATATAAATACTTTATATACATTTGCCCCTTGGCCATCAAAATAACATACATACATATGAAAACATCTTGTGAGACCATCTAACCCACACTGCGTATCTACGAGCCTCTACTAACATAATGGATACATGGACGGAACAAGACTCCGTCATGCCCAAAATATGCATATATTAATGTACATCAAAAGAAGAGCCATAAGCACCTCCGAACAATGGAGTGCTATCTATCAGCTGACAGCTACTGGGGACCTGGGCCAAGCTCTCCTCCCTGTCTACCTGTGGGCATGAACACAGCGTCCGAAGAAAGGACGTCAGTACGAATATTGTACCGAGTATGAGAGGCATACATAATGAAAGGAAACATCAATAATATGAGGATAACATCAACATGGGACATCTGGATCTGACTGATAATCATAAATGAAGTAATGCATGCTATCTTACTCATACTCATCATCATGACATGTATGCATCATATGCAAGCTTCCCGTCCATGCCAGAACGGTGTGATAATCAATAATATTAGCCCGCGTCCAGGCCTCCCGCGTCCGGGATACCATCTCATGCCGCCCACTAGTGGTGTCTGCCCAAGCCCGTAGGTCGTGGTGTATCCGTATCGCTGCCCGCCAAAGCGGTGTCTGCCCGGCCAACTAGGCCCGGTGTGAATGCAATCATGACATGCTTAATGTAAATACTCATAGTAATATGCCTATCATAAAATACTTATCTTATCGTAATGCGTATATATGACTCATGATCAAATTTACTCTATCGGGGTGACGTAAGGTCGTGATCCCCCGATTACATTATGGAACCATCATGGACATTCTGCCTCACCTTGAAAGGACTAGTACATAAGGTGAGTGTAGGCAAGGAATAACATCATCATCATTCTAGTGTCATCATATCATATAACTTATCTCATATAGACATTCATAAGTATAAGCTTTTAACTTTTTAGAATGTAAGAACTCATGAAAGGAATAGGGATTCAAGTTAAAAGATTCATGCCATTAGAAAGAAGGACTAGCCTCACATACCTTGGTCGTTTAGCTAAGATATCGCTCACTTGTTCTCCAATTTTCCCTTATTTCTACTTCTAGCTCGTCCTTGCGTTTTCATGTGTTTAAATGCTTGTTTCATGATATAAACATCATTTATAATGTAATTGTACTCTCAACACTTCAACATTCGTATTTCAATTGCACTATCATTCATTTATGTCACTATTCACTCAATAATGACCCACTCTCTATGTTCTTCTACATTTCAAGTGTCTAAGCTTTCCAACACTTCAAACAACATGGAATAATCATGAAACTTACCTTGGATGATGGTTGAGCAATCCTTAAGTTGAAATACTTCAATTAGCCAAAACCCTAGTTCCACCTTCTTGGGAATTTCTTGACTTAGAAGATCCTTTGATATGTTCTTACACTTGATTCCATGAAATTAGTGTTCTTGGTCTTGATATTCCCTTTAATTCTCTTGAATTATTATGGAGGAATTATTTGGAATGTTCTAGAGGTCTCTTGAGTTGTTGGATGAATAATGAAATATATAAAGCCTAAGTCCCTTTTTAAAATCACAAAATCTGATCTTTAATGAATTCTTGTCGGGATGAACAGTGGTCGTAAACCACCATATACGGACCGTATTTTGATTTACGGTCCGTCCACTGTGGTCGTATTTAACCATTTCAAGGACAGAAAGTTTTGGCTGATGGACATGGTAGTTTACGACCTGGTTTACGGACCGTAAACCAGTTTACGGGGCCATAAACTGGGTTGTATTTAACCATATCATCACTGGGCAGAACTTGAGATTTTTGGCCAGCTGAAGGACGATCGTACTATACGGTCCGTAAATCACTTTACGGGCCGTATAGTGCCATATACGACCACTGGCTGAAAAAATTTCCGCGACTTTCTTATTTCCAAAAATTCTTAATTAGCCATTCCCGACTTAATAAAACATCATTCACTCAACTTTTCATCATTCCACTCATCATACAAATACGGAGAAATTTCCGAGGTGTAACATTCTTCCCCCGTTTTTGGAACATTCGTCCTCGAATGTTCGACACTCGTGGATTCTGGAATTTGTTTTCCAGAGTTTCCTTTGTAATTTGGATTCTACCTTTCCATTACAACAACCCACAATATCTTCGCCTCACAGGGCTATATCACAATATCAACACATTTATGGTCACACACGACCAAAAGCATAAAACTAAAACATACATACCTTACACCATCGACGTCTCATCTTGAATCTCTTCTGGGGATTGGAACAAATGGGGGTACATAGATTTCATCTTCTCCTCCGCTTCCCAAGTCATTTCTTCCCGATTATTGTTTCGCCATAGAACTTTGACTGAAGCAACCTCTTTATTCCGGAGCCTTCGTACTTGTCTATCCAAAATGGCAATGGGCTTTTCCTCGTATGCTAGCTTCTCTGTTACTTGCACATCATCAACCGAAACTATTCTTGTTGGGTCTCCAATACACTTGCGGAGCATCGAAACATGGAATACTGGATGCACGGATTCGAGCTCTGAAGGCAAGTCCAATTCGTAGGCTGCTTGACCCACCCTGCGAATGATTTGGTAGGGTCCGATATATCTGGGACTTAGCTTTCCCTTCTTGCCAAATCTCATCACTCCCTTCATCGGCAATACCTTCAGGAACACCCAATCGCCCACCTGAAATTCCAAATCTCGTCGGCGATTATCTGCATAAGACTTTTGGCGACTTTGAGCTGTTAACAGTCGGTCTCGAATCACTTTAACCTTTTCAACTGCTTGTTGGATCAAGTCGGGGCCTATCAATTGTACTTCTCCGGTTTTAAACCATCCAATTGGAGATCTGCATTTTCTTCCATATAAGGCTTCATACGGGGCCATTTGAATACTGGAATGATAGTTGTTAGTATAGGCAAATTCAATAAGAGGCAAATGCTCATCCCAACTACCGCCAAAGTCCAATACACATGCCCGTAGCATATCCTCTAAGGTCTGAATAGTGCGCTCGGCTTGTCCGTCAGTCTGCGGATGGAACACCGTGCTGAGCTTAACTTGGGTACCTAGACCTTCTTGAAAGGACTTCCAGAACTTGGCTGTGAACTGTGCCCCTCTGTCTGTGATAATGGCCAAAGGAATACCGTGAAGTCGTACAATCTCCTTGAGATACAATTTAGCATAATCTTCCGCTGAATATGTGGTTCTAACGGAGAGAAAATGAGCTGCTTTCGTGAGTCTATCCACGATCACCCATATAGAATCATACTTCCCTCGCGTACGGGGTAATCCTACCACAAAATCCATGTTAATTTCTTCCCATTTCCACGTAGGAATTTCCATTGCTTGCAATAACCCTCCTGGCTTTTGATGCTCGGCCTTCACTTGCTGGCAATTCGGACACTGTGCTACAAATTCTGCTATGTCTCGCTTCATGCCATCCCACCAATATACCAATTTGAGATCGTGGTACATCTTGGTTGCACCTGGATGAATAGAATACCGGGAATAATGTGCTTTCTCTAAAATTCGTTGGCGCAAGTTTGCTATATTCGGTACACATAACCTGTCTCGATATCTAAGAACCCCTTCTATGGAAACTTCGAATGGAGACTTTTCCTTTCCATGGGCTAGATCTCGATAGTGGCTTAACTGAAGATCTTCATATTGCCGTTCCTTCACTTCTAGATTCAGTGATGAAACTGTGGGGTCATTGACGCTAATACCTGCATCTCCTGAATCAATTGGCCATACGCCGAGACTTGCTAACCGATGGACTTCACGAACCATTTCTCGCTTTTCCAAAGGAACTCCACATAAAATACCCATCGATCGGCGGCTAAGTGCATCTGCTACTACATTCTCCTTCCCTGCATGATATAGAATGTTCACATCATAATCCTTCAGTAATTCTAACCGTCTCCTTTGCTGCAGGTTCAACTCCTTCTGTTTGAAAATATATTGAAGGCTTTTGTGATCCGTATAGATGTCCACGTGCACACCATATAAATAGTGTCTCCACATTTTCAATGCATGAATGACCGCAACTAGCTCAAGATCATGAGTGGGATAATTCTGTTCATGTTTTCACAACTGTCTTGAAGCATATGCAATAACTTTCCCATTCTGCATCAATACACATCCTAATCCCACACCGGAGGCGTCACAATACACTACATAGCCATCTGATCCTTCTGGAAGTGTTAGCACTGGCGCTGAGGTCAACCTGTTTTTCAACTCTTGGAAGCTACGCTCACAGGCATCACTCCACTGGAATTTAGCCGACTTCTGGGTTAACTTTGTCAATGGGGCTGAAATAGATGAGAAGCCCTCTACGAATCTTCGATAATAACCTGCCAAACCCAGAAAACTACGAACTTCTGTAGGCGTCGTAAGTCTTGGCCAAGTCTTCACAGCTTCTATTTTCTGAGTGTCGACCCGGATACCATCATCTGAAATAACATGGCCTAGAAATGCCACTGAGTTTAGCCAAAACTCGCACTTCGAAAACTTTGCATACAATTCCCGATCTCGAAGAACGCCAAGAACAATTCTTAGATGATCTGCATATTCTGACTCTGTGCGAGAGTACACCAAAATATCGTCGATGAACACCATCACAAAGAGATCCAAAAATGGCCTGAACACATTATTCATTAAATTCATGAACACCGCCGGGGCATTCATCAACCCGAACGACATTACTCGAAACTCGTAGTGACCATATCTTGTCTTGAAGGCGGTCTTGGGAATATCTTCTTCCCTAATTCTCACCTGATGATAACCCGATCTCAGATCTATCTTGGAGAACCATTTAGTACATTGCAATTGATCGAACAAGTCGTCGATTCTAGGAAGAGGGTATTTATTCTTTATTGTCACCTTGTTCAACTGCCTGTAGTCGATGCAAATTCGTAGAGATCTGTCTTTCTTCCTTACGAACAGGACTGGTGCTCCCCATGGCGAGGAACTAGGCCTTATAAACCCCTTCTCAAGTAAATCTTTTAGCTGTGCTTTTAGCTCTTTCAGTTCTGCTGGAGCCATTCGATATGGAGGAACAAAAATAGGCTCGGTGTCTAGTAGTACATCAATAGCAAAGTGGATCTCCCTTTCTGGAGGAAGGCCTGGTAACTCATCGGGAAACACATCTGGGAATTCATTCACTACCGGGACAGACTGGAAAGTTGGCACTTCTACTTCCGTGTCATGAACCCGAACTAGATGACAAATATAACCCTTGGCTATCATCTTTCTCGCCTTAAGGTAGGAAATAAACCTACCCTTTGGGGTAACTGTATTACCCTTCCACTCGAGTATGGGCTCTCCCGGAAATTGGAATCGAACTACCTTTGTCCGGCAACAAACATTAGCATAGCATGATGCCAACCAGTCCATACCCATAATTACGTCAAAATCTATTATCTCAAGTTCAATTAGATCAGCCCTTGTCTGGCGATCACCTATAATGACTACACAGTTCTGACATACTTGCCTCACTATTACAGGATCACCAACCGGAGTGAATACCTCGAAGGGTTTAATTGGCTCAGGTCTTACCCTAACACAATCAGCGATATACGGAGTAATATATGAGAAGGTAGAACCTGGATTAATCAGAGCATATACGTCACGGGAAAATATAGTCAAGGTACCTGTGACAACATCTGGGGAAGACTCAAGATCCTGTCGCCCAGCTAAAGCATACACACGGGGCTGAACAACACCTGAAGTGGATGCTCCCCCTCTACCTCTGCCTCTGCCTGCTGTAGTCTGAGGAGTCTGTGTTGTCGGGCGCGCTGAAGAAGACCCCGCTGCTGAACCTGTGGGCTGAGTCCCCGCTCTATCTCTCGCTGAAGGGCAATCTCTCATCATATGACCAACCTGCCCACAAGCATAACAAGCATCCGAACCCTGACGACACTGTCCGGAATGTAATTTGCCACACGGGCTACACCGCGGCACTGGAAGTCTCCTTTGGCTAAAGTCTCCACTAGACTGCGAATCTGAGGCCCTTGAACTCTGCCCCTGGCCTGACCGAAAAGAACGGTCGAATCTCCTATCCGAGAATCTGGGAGGTGCACTGGTCGCTGACTGACCTGAGTGCCTAGAATATGTCTGTCTCGGTCCCCCTCGGTACTCACTGTTCTCCTCCATAGATCTATCCCTCTTACCTTGTCTTCTGTCACCCTCGCGATCACTTCTCTGCTGTCGTTGTCGTTCCTCGAGGTTCTGAGCATGGGCCTGTATCCGGGAAATATCCATCCCGTCTTGCAAAGAGGCTGTCAGGCAATCTCTGAACAAGTGTGGTCCTAAACCACTCAAAAATCTATAGACTCGGTCCCCCATGTCAGCCACCATAGTCGGAGCATACCGGGCCAATGAGTTGAATTGCATACTATACTCTCGGGCACTCATGCTTCCCTGTTTCAAATTCAAGAACCTGTATGCTCTAGCTCGGCGGACTTCAGGTGGCAAGTAGTGACGAATAAAGGCATCTACAAACTCTTGCCACACGGGAGATGGTGCATTCTCCCCTCTTGATATCACCCAGTTCTTATACCATAGTACCGCCACGTCGCGAAGTCTATATGAGGCCAACTCCATGGATTCTGTCTCAGAAGCATGCATAAGTTTCAGCGTCCGCAACATCTCATCGATAAAACCTTGTGGGTCCTCATCCGGCTTCGACCCGAAAAATTCTGGAGGATTTAGAGTAAGGAAATCACGGGCTCTTGTACTAGCTGAACGATCACTTGGGCCCGCATTCGGTCGTTCTGCCTGAGCGGCAACCAACTGTGTCAATAAATGTATGGCCTCGGACACTTGTTGACCCGAAGCCTCACTTTGCGATTCACTTTCCTCTACATTTGCCGGAGGCTCTGTTTCCGCCTGCCTCTTTGTCGAAGCTTTGCCTTTCTGGGCAGCTGTAGCTTTTCCTTTCGGCGGCATTTTTCTGAAACCATAACGCACCTTTAGGAATGATATAATCCTAGACATGGCTCTATCGCACGATCTCATGAAAAGAAAGATGGTCATTTTCCTAAATGCCCTGTAGCCTCTTGTTTATTAGCGTGGCGCGCAACACACTATAAACAAGACTCTACTAGACACGGCTCGTAGACACTTCCTAGGGCGAACTGCTCTGATACCACTTCTGTTACGACCCAGCTAGGGCCGCGACGGGTACCCGGAGCAATTAGTGAGCACCGCTTACTCTACTACTTGTCTTGCTCATTCAATACTCTTTTATCAATTTTACATACCAATCGTAGGAAAATCATATTTAATCAAAATATAAATACTTTATATACATTTGCCCCTTGGCCATCAAAATAACATACATACATATGAAAACATCTTGTGAGACCATCTAACCCACACTGCGTATCTACGAGCCTCTACTAACATAATGGATACATGGATGGAACAAGACTCCGTCATGCACAAAATATGCATATATGAATGTACATCAAAAGAAGAGCCATAAGCACCTCCGAACAATGGAGTGCTATCTATCAGTTGACAGCTACTGGGGACCTGGGCCAAGCTCTCCTCCCTGTCTACCTGTGGGCATGAACACAGCGTCCGAAGAAAGGACGTCAGTACGAATATTGTACCGAGTATGAGAGGCATTCATAATGAAAGGAAACATCAATAATATGAGGATAACATCAACATGAGACATCTGGATCTGACTGATAATCATAAATGAAGTAATGCATGCTATCTTACTCATACTCATCATCATGACATGTATGCATCATATGCAAGCTGCCCGTCCATGCCGGAACGGTGTGATAATCAATAATATTAGCCCGCGTCCGGGGTACCATCTCATGCCGCCCACTAGTGGTGTCTGCCCACGCCCGTAGGTCGTGGTGTATCCGTATCGTCGCCCGCCGAAGCGGTGTCTGCCCGGCCAACTAGGCCCGGTGTGAATGCAATCATGATATGCTTAATGTAAATACTCATAGTAATATGTCTATCATAAAATACTTATCTTATCGTAATGTGTATATATGACTCATGATCAACTTTACTCTATCGGGGTGACGTAAGGTCGTGATCCCCCGATTACATTATGGAACCATCATGGACATTCTGCCTCACCTTGAAAGGACTAGTACATAAGGTGAGTGTAGGAAAGGAATAACATCATCATCATTCTAGTGTCATCATATCGTATAACTTATCTCATATAGACATTCATAAGTATAAGCTTTTAACTTTTTAGAATGTAAGAACTCATGAAAGGAATAGGGATTCAAGTTAAAAGATTCATGACATTAGAAAGAAGGAATAGCCTCACATACCTTGGTCGTTTAGCTAAGATATCGCTCACTTGTTCTTCGTCGATATCACGTCGTTACCTTCATAAGAGAATTCGTATCAACATTAGTAACTGACTATAAGGACGCGTCGCTAATTCTAGGAGAAGTCGGACAACGCTTCCTTCGCTCATACCCCTTTTCTCATGTTTTACATTAACTCCCAACATCATAATATTACTCGCAATATCATAATCGACAATCATCATTTTCGTACATTTGGCAAAATCCACCATTTTCCTCCAATTTTCCCTTATTTCTACTTCTAGCTCGTCCTTGCGTTTTCATGCGTTTAAATGCTTGTTTCATGATATAAACATCATTTATAATGTAATTGTACTCTCAACACTTCAACATTCGTATTTCAATTCCACTATCATTCATTTATGTCACTATTCACTCAATAATGACCCACTCTCTATGTTCTTCTACATTTCAAGTGTCTAAGCTTTCCAACACTTCAAACAATATGGAATAATCATGAAACTTACCTTGGATGATGGTTGAGCAATCCTTAAGTTGAAATACTTCAATTAGCCAAAACCCTAGTTCCACCTTCTTGGGAATTTCTTGACTTAGAAGATCCTTTGATGTGTTCTTACACTTGATTCCATGAAATTAGTGTTGTTGGTCTTGATATTCCCTTTAATTCTCTTGAATTGTTGTGGAGGAATTATTTGGAATGTTCTAGAGGTCTCTTGAGTTGTTGGATGAATAATGAAATAATATAAAGCCTAAGTCCCTTTTTAAAATCACAAAATCTGATCTTTAATGAATTCTTGTCGGGATGAACAGTGGTCGTAAACCACCATATACGGACCGTATTTTGATTTACGGTCCGTCCACTGTGGTCGTATTTAACCATTTCAAGGACAGAAAGTTTTGGCTGATGGACATGGTAGTTTACGACCTGGTTTACGGACCGTAAACCAGTTTACGGGCCGTAAACTGGGTCGTATTTAACCATATCATCACTGGGCAGAACTTGAGATTTTTGGCCAGCTGAAGGACGATCGCACTATACGGTCCGTAAATCACTTTACGGGCCGTATAGTGCCATATACGACCACTGGCTAAAAAAAATTTCGCGACTTTCTTATTTCTAAAAATTCTTAATTAGCCATTCCCGACTTAATAAAACATCATTCACTCAACTTTTCATCATTCCACTCATCATACAAGTACGGAGAAATTTTCGAGGTGTAACAGAATTGGATGAGGTAAATTCTTTGTTCTAGGTTCTCTCTAGATAGCCTTTATGAGTTTGTCTTCACTGGGAGCATACACTAGACCAAAGTGATAATTTTCTTTCGGGATTGGCACAAGCTCTGTTATCCCTTCGAGGTCCCTTCCTAAACCCTTTCCTCTTTCAAAACCACTTCTCAGCATGGTGGAAGCAATCATTTTGTAGATTGCAAGCATGGGTTTATCGAACTCCTCCTTTGCATGGGTGGCCCCAACGTATTCCACCACATGAAATATTGATAAGTGAGGAATCCCCTCAATAACATGCATGATGTTATAAGGATACTTCTGAACATCCTTCTCAGCCGCAACTACAATTTCCTATCCCTGCCATTCAAATTTTATGGCCTGGTGCAGAGTTGAAGGGATTGCGCCGGCAGAGTGTATCCAGGGCCTTCCCAGGAGCATATTGTAGTTGGCCGTGACTTCCATGACTTGGAATTCTGCTATGAAAGAGGCAGCCCAACTTTGATCTGTAGATCTACTTCTCCTAGGGAGCCACGTGGGGATCTATCAAACCCTCTGACATTCATCCTACTCTGGCGAATTTTGATAATATCAAGGCTGAGCCGTGTTAGTGTACTGATAGGGCAGATATTGAGGGCCGATCCATTCTCTACAAGTACTCTCCCTATTGCCTTGCCACTGCAATCCACGGTGATGCTAAGAGATCTGTTGTGAGAGGTTCCTTCTACTGGCAAATCCTCTTTTGAGAAGCAAAAATTTTGTGTTCTCCGATAATATGAGCCACCAACCCAACCAAGTCTTCACTGCTCGTACCAGCTGGTATGTGTGCACCATCTAACACTCTCATGAGAGCCTTCCCATGTGATGGGGAGCTAACTTGTAGTGAAAACACCGATATTTGTGCTTGTGTCTTCTTCAAATGCTCAACGATGGAGTAGTCTTTTAGTTGCATGCATCGCCAGAAATGTTCAGCTTCTCCTTCAGTTATTGCCCTATTTTGGGAGTTTTCTCTCTTCGTAGTATTCTGAGCTAACTCTTCCGGAGTGTAACATCTCCCTGAGCTGGTCATGCCTTGAGCCATGGCTGCTTGTACAGTGACTAGCTCTTTGGGCGCGAGCGCAATTTGTTGTGTTGTCTGTGCTACCACGAGTGCTGGGATCAAGGTCCTAAACCTCAATGTAGCTTTCGTGGCTCCCGGTGCTAGGATCAAAACATTGAAATTAGGATGCTCTTGGAGTGTGAGGGAGGCTACTGTTTGCTCTAGGGATTCAACTGTTTTGGGGACCACTGCTCTGCAAGCTTACCCGTCTTCATTCCTCTCAATCATGTGGACTCCGTTGTTTCCATGATTGGGTAATGGATTTGTGTTCACATTAGGAGGTGCGGTCTCAAAAATGATTTCCCTTTTTTCGATAAGATGCTGGATTTTGTGCTTTAGATTTATGCAGTCTTCTGTGCTGTGCACATTTCCTTTTGAATGGTAAGCACAAGTCTGATCAGCCCTGTAAAATCTGTTCCCCGGCTGTGCTAGTTTTGGGGGGACCTTCTGGATCAAGCTTGCAGCTAATAGCCTTTCGAAGAGTTGAGCCCTAGGCTGGAGGAGTGTTGTGAATTCACATACTGGCCATCTCTCGAAAGCAGGACGTGGAGCGTTGTATGCTGGGGATGGTGGTTGATTTTAGTAATTCTGAGGTGGTTGATATGCTTGTGCTGGGTTATTTGGTATTGGGCGGTAATTTTGTTGAGGGGGCGGTTGATAGGTCTGTTGTGGCGGTGTTTTGTAAGTGGGAGCAGACACATAGATGCTAGGCAGAGCCGTGTAGGCTGGTACGGTCGTGGTAAAGCTTGGTTGTGCGTAATACATAGGTGTTGGATATTTTATGAAGGGCGTAGTTATGTGGGATGATTGCGGTTCTTTTAGGCTTGGGTTTGGAATATGTGATATGCTTGCCACGTCCTCTTTCTTCTTTCGGAAGATTCCTGTAGTAGCTTGTCCAGGTGCCTTATTGAAGATGCTTACTATTTTCCCGAATTTGAGACCATCTTCTATGGCCTCTCCATTTTGACCAACTCAGCGAATGGTCTCCCAGCCATGGACAGCATTCAGTCCTAGAAATCAGGCTCCTGGGACTTGATGAACACAGAGATTAGCTCTCCCTAACACATCGGTGGCTGCACATGGGCCACCTCGGCCCTCAACCTACTGGCAAACTCCCTATAGTTTTCTGTCGACTTCTGTTAGACCTTTTCAAGGTAGTAGCGGTCGGGTACCGTTTCGACATTAAAGCGAAATCTCTCCATGAAGAATTTTGCCATGTCCTTCCAAGTGTGCCATTGGTGCATATCTTGAGTCACGAACTACTTAGCGGCTTCTCTGGTCAGTCTACGACTGAATAGTCGCATAATCAAAGGTTCATTTTTCTTCACTTCTACCAATTGGTCACGGGTGTGCCTTAGGATTCCTATCCCGTTGAAAATCTCAAATTTTGGGATTTTGAACCTTTCTAGTAAGTCCAAATCCAGATGCATACACAGGTCATCATACCTTAGACCTATAGCCTTTCTTGCAGAGTTGTTTGATTTCTCTAGTAGTTCCTCCATCTTCTTTTCCATATCTCTTTCGCACTTATCTTGTTCGGCCCTCCAAGCCTTCTCCAATTCTTCATAATGATCTAGCTCCTTATACCCCTGGGAGAATTCACTGGGGACATTGGGAGGTAAGAATGATACTTGGTGGGTGGTATGGTTGAGAGGGGCAGTGGTGATCTGCCCAGTTGGTCGGGCTAGAATACGTACTTGGTTTGCCGAATTGATGACTACTGACCGAGAAACCTGGTAAGAGCGGATTGAATGAATAGTCCCTGGGATTTGGGTGTATTTTATTGGTGGTAGGGTGTGGTGAGATGTTACACCTTAGAAATTTCATGTCATCGCATAGTGAATGAACCAACGCGAGCTTAAGGATAATAGGAAGTTCTTAAGATTATAACACGGGTAATTAGTGGTTTTAGAATGCATACATTAAGATTTTGAAGTTGTATGAATTGATGAGATAAGAAATGATAAGGACAAGTAGAGTATAAGTGAGGTTTAGGAAAGGTTTTGTAAATTTTTGTGTTAAGGATTGTTTGGTAAGGTTTTGAGGATGAGTTATAGGGATGTTTAGATCATTAATGAAGTATTAAACAAGTGTTAAGAAGGTTGTATAAGGACTGGAGATCAAACGAGACGACGAGAACAACTTCGGAAAAGTTGTGGGTTCCACGGCCCTGTTTCACGAACCGTGAAACCTTTCACGGACCGTATACTGGTCCGTGGAATACCCAGCAGAGATGATGACTGGCCAGTGGTGAACCACGACCAATTCCACGAACCGTGAAATGTTCCACGGACCGTGAAAGTGTCCGTGGAAGTCCCGACGAGGTGAATAAGTTCTGATTTTATATATGTGATCCCACTTCATTTATTTCATTTTCACACACACTTCTTCATCTCTCAAGACCTCTAGAAGGTTCCACAAACTTCATCTACAAGAATACAAAGGAAAACAAAGATCAATCTCAAGAATTCAAGTGAATCAAGTGCAAGAAAGCTCACTAGGGTTCTTCCAAGTCAAGAAGTTCAAAGGAAGTGAGTTAGGGTTTTTGGTGCAAGAAGAGTATTGCTACTCAAGGCTTGTTCCTACAATATCTAAGGTATGTTTTATGATATTTTCATGATGTTTGAGATATTGAGAAGTTTAAATACTTGGATTGTTGAAGAATATAGAAAATGGGTCATAAATGTGGGAATAGTGTTATTGTTGAGTAGTAGTTGGAATGAATCATGAATATGGATATGTTTTGATTGTAAGTAGAGTATGAATGACATTTAGAACATGGAATGAGCATTATACGTGAAAGAACGTAATAGTGAATTATGACCATGATTATGGGGGAATTGAAGTGAAATTGTGAAATGTGGATAATGTAGATAAATGATGATTGTTATTTATGATATTATGAATGATGTTAAGGATGTTTGGGAGTTGATATAGAATATGGGAAAATTTGTATAAATAACGGAAATGCTGCCCAAATTTACCTAGAAATAGTAAGCACGTTTAATGAACCGATTGGCTAACGTTCATGCGACTTCTCTTGAAGGCAGAAACGTGGGCATCAAAGGAGAACAAGCAAGTGATATATTAGTTAAACGGAAAAGGTATGTGAGGCTAGTCCTTTCTTTCTATGGCATGAATCTTATGGTATGATTTTCCTTCTTCTCTATGAATTCTCTATATCCCGGAAAGCTAAGAGTCTATGATCATAAAAAGCCAAATGAGATAAGAGATGCGTTATGAGTTCGATAATGATGATGATGCATTAAGTATAAAGATTCTAGAGTTCATGATATGATATTCCTATAACGCTAATGATGTCGTACGTTGTATACACTCACCTCATACATTATTTCCTTCAAGGTGAGGCAGAGTACCATAAGGCTAATGATTTCATTCATTGTATCCACTCACCTTATATGTTATTTCCTTCAAGGTGAGGCAGAATACCATTAAGTTAATGTCACGACCCGTCTAGGGGCCGTGACGAGTACCCGATACTTGTACCGAGCACCCCTTGTCTATCGTTTTACCTTTACCTCTTAGCAAGCCATGTAAACAGAGCCATTTTTTTTTTAACATTAACATTAACGGCGTCATTCTGAACATAGACTAATAAACTTCGTTATCACTTATACATAAACATTAACATGCCAAAACACCATATATCTAACTGTACTTAACTGACTGTACATAACTGTCTACGAGCCTCTAGACGTAGTACACTTATACATAGAAAGGGCTGAGTAGTGCCGTGCCCGAATATATATACACAAAATAGTACCAAGGAAGTGAGGCTCCGGAATAACTGGAGCACTGGCAACACTGCTGGTAGAGCTTCTAAGTATCAAATCCGCCTGTCTGCTAACCTGCGCGGCATGAAACGCAGCGTCCACAAGAAGGGACGTCAGTACGAATAGTGTACCGCGTATGTAAGGCATGAACAGTAATATACAGAAAATATGAATCATGTATAATGACATAAGAGAGTTACAACACATGTCCTGGGATAGAAACATAACCTGTATATATATATACCCTTGGCAGGTGCTATGCGTACTTAGCTTTCCTTTAAGAATCTTTCCTTGTTCATATACATATACATATAAAATAGGACATCTCATATTGCCGAGGCGTCGGCAGCCGATCCATTTAACCATAAATATACACATCCCGCGTCCGGGCATCCCGCGTCCGGGACGATATCATATCATGTAATGCCAACTGATCAGGTGGATATGCGTTCATAACGCTCTGCCCTTACCTCCATTTTCCCCGTATACACATGCATATATCATGTACATATATCAGCGTCTATAGCGCTCTAGCTCTTTTATCATATACATATACGTGTGTCATGTAGGTACATCAGCGTCTATAGCGCTCTGGTGCTTTTATCATATACATATACGTGTGTCATGTAGGTACATCAGCGTCTATAGCGCTCTAGCTCTTTCGTCATGTGCATATTTTAAAAATATATACGCATATCCTACATACATTTACATGTCTTATATGCATTTACGTATCCTATAAACATATATCTCATATGCACGCAGGAGAGCCCAAAGAAGCATCATGTAGTCATCGGAGTGACGTAAAGTCGGTAACCTCCGATTACATTATAGAATACTCGTGATCGCTTTGTCTCACCTTGAAGGAACGAGTATTTTAAGGTGAGACTATCAACGGGGAATAATATTAAAGTAAACGTAGAATGAAATCGGGGCATCATAGATGACAGTTCATAGTCTTTGAAATCTTTTAGAAAATAAAGTCATAGCTCGGAAATATAAATAATATTCAAAAATTAGTTTATCATTTTCATGTTTACATAAGATACTTAGCTTAGTCATCTTAGTCATAGAGTCGTTCCGGTAGTACGTATCATAGGCATATTCTCTTATCTAACATCATTGTTATCATTATCGTCATGGAAGTGCCCTCGTTAGAGGAGTCATAGTATTTATCATTTGGTAACGAAATCGGGATCAAAGGTTCCCTTTGGATTCACTTCAAGTAAGTCAAGCAAGACTGTAAGGAAAAATCCGAGAGTAACGGGCCCACCTCGGGCCGGATGGGGTGACGTATATGATTTACATATATTACGTGTCATGTCATTACTTGTGAGGGTCCTAGGGTAATCGGGTCCCACTTATGCAAGTTCTAGGGGTTTAAGAGGTCTTTCCATCATTTGCACACTTTCTAGTTCAATTCTATTGAACAAAAAGTGGAAAACTTTAGGTGCGGATTCCGGGGAACCGAGTTGTCCCCGAGGCTCGTACCCAACTTATTTCAACTAAGACATGCCATAGAAAGAAGGGTGAAGCCTTACATACCTCTTTCCGCTTCTTTTGCTATTCCGAATTCACGTTGCAATCTCGTCAAAATCTGCAAATTGGTCACATTTACCCAAACTTTCATTAGGGTACTTAGAGTTAGAATCTTAAGGAACCACTTGGCTACCGAAATTTCGGCAGCACTTCCTCTGTAAATATACCATCCTCAACATTCAACATAGCCAAATTCTCATCAATCACAATCCGGGAATTCAAACCCGGCCAAACTTTTAACATAATTCAACAATCACACTAAAAATTCACATATTCCATTCAAGGTGCATTCCAACACTTCAATTAACATTCTACCTCCTTCAATACTCTCCAATTCCAATGAAACAACAATAACCTTATAATACATATATTCCAACAACATCATAGTAATACCATTACATGTCTTCCATACAAAAACATTATTTTCAATTTACACAAACTTCCAATTGCCAATACTTCACCAAACTTATCAAGTCTTTATTTGCGATATAACATCTACAACACAACGATTAAGATATTAATTACAACTCGCTCATTATTCTTTCACAACTCACCAATATACACGACTATACATCAAGTATACACGGCCACATATACCATGCACACTCACACGGCTCCAACATGTATACACCACTACAATCTCTCCAAACTCAATCAACTTCCATTTTCCACATATCATTCACAACAATAACAACTAAACACTAATTAAAATAATTGAAGCATGACTCCTACACACATATATAGATACACGCCCATATACTATATTTCTCTCCTTCATGAATTTCATCCATTTTAGCATACTACAACACATATAAACCATATATAACACATAAAACAAGATCAAAACTCACCTTTCTTCTTCAACTTCTCACTTGACTACAACTTGACAACTTGTATGATTTTGAATTTTTCTTGCTCCAACAACAACTCCACCTTGTTAATCACCCTTTACTTGGTAGAAAATGATTTTTGGAGAATTTTTGCAAATTTTTCTTGTGAAAATTGCTCTTGGCCGAAATGGCCTTAAGTTTTTCTCCTCTCTCTCTTGTTCTTGCTTTTCTTGAAATTTCTAGAACATTATGTGGAATAAGATGACTTAGTCATCTTATTTATTGACCAAATTTTATTTAATATGGGCTTGGGCCATAACCATGGCCGGTTGGGCCTCACAAATTTTGGGCCTTATTATTTTTTTGATTTTTTTGGGCCAACTCGGTTTGGTCCCGAGTTGGGCCTAGACCACTGACCTTTCGACCTTAAGACGTTCGTATCTCCTTGTACCGAAGTCACCTGGGCACCCACGACCTATGGTTGGAAAGCTAATTCAATTATATACAACTTCTATATCTTGATACTTTTCCAAATTCCAAACTTATAATACCGTTTTTGCCCCTTGAAGTCAGATCACCCGAAAATGTTTTCTTAAAAATATTCGTTTGGAGGACTTCCACTTTGATTTGGCCCAAGGGTCCTTCTTGAGTTGTGTTTAACTTCTCATATGTGATTCATATGAATTTTCAGATGTCCTAAAAAAATCTCAATGTGTGGGTCCCACCTCAGCAATTAATCTGACGTTCAAAAATACGGGATATAACATTCTCCCCCCCTTTAGAACATTCGTCCTCGAATGTTAAACTGGCCTCATAGTGTATCATAATACTTCGGGGAGGTCTCCTTCGTAGACATCTCACATGTCGCTTAGGTCGCTTTTATGTCGTAAGTTCATTGAGTAAGCTCCGAACGTTGGCCCCACGTTAATAAGTCCCCTTTCTGTCACGCTTTCTCCTCTTCCGTTAGTCTTGTCCGTCTCAGCCTACATGACTTTTATAGGGTTTGTAACCACTCCACACACTCTAATTTACATTGGACTACCTAGCTTCACATTCGTCTCTTGTTCCCACATTTGTGAAAATTTTAGCATATTTCCCAGGGGGTCACCCATCATGGAATTGCTCCCACCTGAGCACGCTTAACCCAAAAGCTTCACTGAAATTCGGTGCCTTGATACCGATATTTTCGCGTAAGCTTCCTCACATGACCTTTATTGCATGCTCTGGAGCAAGTCAAAGTCTTACAGTTCCCAAAACATTTTCGTAACATGTCCCTTCTTTTGTAATTACCGTTTTACCCTTTTGGTTCCCGATGTTCACCTTCCGCCTGTGTGTATGACCACCTCCTGGCTTGGGCTTCTAGATTCCCGATTATAGTAATCGCACCTTCGTCTTCATGCCAAACCCATAACCTTTCTGGAACAACGCATCTCACCTATTGCCAGTTTGCAATATTTCCTTTCCACGCGCCTTCCTGTTAGGCGTATCCATTCTTACGGAATCTTCTTTACCATTCCTACTCTTCACAGTCTGTACGTAACAAATATCAATAATACTTCACAGAACATGCGGCTATATATCATATTCCCACCGTCCAGGACTTCCAGTTCCGAGTAACAGAACAATTATCCAGGCTTACCTTTATAACTTGCCATCTCGTCACTTGTCTTCTTTCGTCACCACTAGGCGTCTACGAAAATCGACGGTTAGTATAAGGAATCTTATTTCCTATGACTGGGCTCTATCGCACGATCTGAGATAGAAAGAAGGTCAACATTTCCTAGATGCCCTGTAGCCTCCTGGGTATAAGTGTGGCGCGCAACACACCCATAAACAAGACTCTACTGGACACGGCTCGTAGACAAACTCCTAGGACCGAACTGCTCTGATACCACTTCTGTCACGACCCGTCTAGGGGCCGTGACGAGTACCCGATACTTGTACCGAGCACCCCTTGTCTATCGTTTTACCTTTACCTCTTAGCAAGCCATGTAAACAGAGCCATTTTTTTTTTAACATTAACATTAACGGCGTCATTCTGAACATAGACTAATAAACTTCGTTATCACTTATACATCAACATTAGCATGCCAAAACACCATATATCTAACTGTACTTAACTGACTGTACATAACTGTCTACGAGCCTCTAGACGTAGTACACTTATACATAGAAAGGGCTAGGTACTGCCGTGCCCGAATATATATACACAAAATAGTACCAAGGAAGTGAGGCTCCGGAATAACTGGAGCACTGTCAACACTGCTGGTAGAGCTTCTAAGTATCAAATCCGCCTGTCTGCTGACCTGCGCGGCATGAAACGCAGCGTCCACAAGAAGGGACGTCAGTACGAATAGTGTACCGAGTATGTAAGGCATGAATAGTAATATACAGAAAATATGAATCATGTATAATGACATAAGAGAGTTACAACACATGTCCTGGGATAGAAACATAACCTGTATATATATATACCCTTGGCAGGTGCTATGCGTACTTAGCTTTCCTTTAAGAATCTTTCCTTGTTCATATACATATACATATAAAATAGGACATCTCATATTGCCGAGGCGTCGGCAGCCGATCCATTTAACCATAAATATACACATCCCGCGTCCGGGTATCCCGCGTCCGGGACGATATCATATCATGTAATGCCAACTGATCAGGTGGATATGCGTTCATAACGCTCTGCCCTTACCTCCATTTTCCCCGTATACACATGCATATATCATGTACATATATCAGCGTCTATAGCGCTCTAGCTCTTTTATCATATACATATACGTGTGTCATGTAGGTACATCAGCGTCTATAGCGCTCTGGTGCTTTTATCATATACATATACGTGTGTCATGTAGGTACATCAGCGTCTATAGCGCTCTAGCTCTTTCGTCATGTGCATATTTTAAAAATATATACGCATATCCTACATACATTTACATGTCTTATATGCATTTACGTATCCTATAAACATATATCTCATATGCACGCAGGAGAGCCCAAAGAAGCATCATGTAGTCATCGGAGTGACGTAAAGTCGGTAACCTCCGATTACATTATAGAATACTCGTGATCACTTTGTCTCACCTTGAAGGAACGAGTATTTTAAGGTGAGACTATCAACTGGGAATAATATTAAAGTAAACGTAGAATGAAATCGGGGCATCATAGATGACAGTTCATAGTCTTTGAAATCTTTTAGAAAATAAAGTCATAGCTAGGAAATATAAATAATATTCAAAAATTAGTTTATCATTTTCATGTTTACATAAGATACTTAGCTTAGTCATCTTAGTCATAGAGTCGTTCCGGTAGTACGTATCATAGGCATATTCTCTTATCTAACATCATTGTTATCATTATCGTCATGGAAGTGCCCTCGTTAGAGGAGTCATAGTATTTATCATTTGGTAACGAAATCGGGATCAAAGGTTCCCTTTGGATTCACTTCAAGTAAGTCAAGCAAGACTGTAAGGAAAAATCCGAGAGTAGCGGGCCCACCTCGGGCCGGATGGGGTGACGTATATGATTTACATATATTACGTGTCATGTCATTACTTGTGAGGGTCCTAGGGTAATCGGGTCCCACTTATGCAAGTTCTAGGGGTTTAAGAGGTCTTTCTATCATTTGCACACTTTCTAGTTCAATTCTATTGAACAAAAAGTGGAAAACTTTAGGTGCGGATTCCGGGGAACCGAGTTGTCCCCGAGGCTCGTACCCAACTTATTTCAACTAAGACATGCCATAGAAAGAAGGGTGAAGCCTTACATACCTCTTTCCGCTTCTTTTGCTATTCCGAATTCACGTTGCAATCTCGTCAAAATCTGCAAATTGGTCACATTTACCCAAACTTTCATTAGGGTACTTATAGTTAGAATCTTAAGGAACCACTTGGCTACCGAAATTTCGGCAGCACTTCCTCTGTAAATATACCATCCTCAACATTCAACATAGCCAAATTCTCATCAATCACAATCCGGGAATTCAAACCCGGCCAAACTTTTAACATAATTCAACAATCACACTAAAAATTCACATATTCCATTCAAGGTGCATTCCAACACTTCAATTAACATTCTACCTCCTTCAATACTCTCCAATTCCAATGAAACAACAATAACCTTATAATACATATATTCCAACAACATCATAGTAATACCATTACATGTCTTCCATACAAAAACATTATTTTCAATTTACACAAACTTCCAATTGCCAATACTTCACCAAACTTATCAAGTCTTTATTTGCGATATAACATCTACAACACAACGATTAAGATATTAATTACAACTCGCTCATTATTCTTTCACAACTCACCAATATACACGACTATACATCAAGTATACACGGCCACATATACCATGCACACTCACACGGCTCCAACATGTATACACCACTACAATCTCTCCAAACTCAATCAACTTCCATTTTCCACATATCATTCACAACAATAACAACTAAACACTAATTAAAATAATTGAAGCATGACTCCTACACACATATATAGATACACGCCCATATACTATATTTCTCTCCTTCATGAATTTCATCCATTTTAGCATACTACAACACATATAAACCATATATAACACATAAAACAAGATCAAAACTCACCTTTCTTCTTCAACTTCTCACTTGACTACAACTTGACAACTTGTATGATTTTGAATTTTTCTTGCTCCAACAACAACTCCACCTTGTTAATCACCCTTTACTTGGTAGAAAATGATTTTTGGAGAATTTTTGCAAATTTTTCTTGTGAAAATTGCTCTTGGCCGAAATGGCCTTAAGTTTTTCTCCTCTCTCTCTTGTTCTTGCTTTTCTTGAAATTTCTAGAACATTATGTGGAATAAGATGACTTAGTCATCTTATTTATTGACCAAATTTTATTTAATATGGGCTTGGGCCATAACCATGGCCGGTTGGGCCTCACAAATTTTGGGCCTTATTATTTTTTTGATTTTTTTGGGCCAACTCGGTTTGGTCCCGAGTTGGGCCTAGCCCACTGACCTTTCGACCTTAAGACGTTCGTATCTCCTTGTACCGAAGTCACCTGGGCACCCACGACCTATGGTTGGAAAGCTAATTCAATTATATACAACTTCTATATCTTGATACTTTTCCAAATTCCAAACTTATAATACCGTTTTTGCCCCTTGAAGTCAGATCACCCGAAAATGTTTTCTTAAAAATATTCGTTTGGAGGACTTCCACTTTGATTTGGCCCAAGGGTCCTTCTTGAGTTGTGTTTAACTTCTCATATGTGATTCATATGAATTTTCAGATGTCCTAAAAAAATCTCAATGTGTGGGTCCCACCTCAGCAATTAATCTGACGTTCAAAAATACGGGATATAACAGTTAATGATGTCATTCATTGTATCCACTCACCTTATATATTAATTCCTCCAAGGTGAGGCAGAGTACCATACGGTTAATGATGACAGTTATTGTATACACTCACCTCATATACTATTTCCTTCAAGGTGAGGCATGATACTTATAAATGCTCCATAATAGAATCGGGGATTCACGACCTCATGTCACCCCGACATAGCCATAGTTTCTTTCGAGTTCTAATGTATGTTTCAATGATAAATGTATAATAATGCTAGTCATGATAGGCCTATAAAATGATCAATAAAGTTAGTTGTAATATGCCTATGCTAAGTATGAGTATGTTTAATTACGATGAGTATATGATGATATGATATTACACCGTGACTATATGGACGGGCAGACATACACACCACTATAGTGGGCAGCTTATACCCCGGACGCGGGAAGCCTGGACGTAGGTTAATTATTATCACACCGTACCTATATGGACGGGCAGCTTATACATTATCACATTGTACCAATATGGGCGGGCAGCTTATACATTTATGCATATATGATACGATGATGGCTATGAAGTAAGTCAGTATGTGCTATTTCTTTTATAAGTGATAGTCATTTACAGTTGCTCCTTACTGATGCTTCCTTGATCTCATTGATGTACTATTATTGTTTATGCCTCTCATACTCAGTACAATGTTTGTACTGACGTCCGTTTTCTTTGGACGTTGTGTTCATGCCCATAGGTAGACAGGGAGGTGAGCTTGATCCATACTCGTAGGAGCTATTAGCTAATTTGAAGAGCACTCCATTTTCCGGAGATGCCATTGATTATTCTTTTGGTATATATGTATATGTATGTTTGGGCACGACGGGGTCCTGTCCTTATGTCTAGTACTCCAGTAGAGGCTCGTAGATGCGTAGTGTGGGTTATATGGTCTCACGAAGTTATATATTGTTTTAATAGCCGAGAGGCCATTGTCTATAAAAGTATTTATGTTCCGAAATTTTCTTATGATTTGACTTTGAATTTGATAAAAGGGCGTTAAATAAGTATGATGAGTAATAGAACGAGTGGTCCTCGGTGGTTAGCCCGGGTACCCGTCACGGCCCCTAGTTAGGTCGTGACAAAAGTGGTATCAGAGGATTCAGTCCTAGGAAGTGTCTACGAGCCGTGTCTTGTAAAGTCTTGTTTATGGTGTGTTCGCCACACTAATAAACAGGAGGCTGCAGGGTATTTAGGAAAAAACCATCTTTCTTCTTATGAGATCGTGCGATAGAGTCGTGTATAAGATTTTCCCCTCTTAATAGTGTGTTGTGATTTCAAAAATGTCGCCAAAGGGAAAGGATACAGCTTCCTAGAAGGGCAAGACTATGATGAAAAGGCAGGCAGAGAGAGCCGCCAATGAATGTAGATGAGGGTGAATCACATAATGAGGCTCCATCTAATGCTTCTGCTACTCCACCTATTACCGAAGAACAAGAAAGGGCTTCAGCTCCAGCTCTTATGCCTCCAGTTCCTCCACTGGCTACTTCGGGTCAACAAATGACCGAAGCTATTCACTTATTGACACATTTGGTTGCCTCCCAGGTACAGCGGCAGAATGCGGGCCCAAGTGATCGGTCTGCTAGTACTCGAGCCCGTGACTTTATGAGTTTGAGTCCTCCGGAGTTTTTCGGGTCAAAGCCGGATGAAGACCCGCAAGGTTTCATTGATGAGATGTTGAGGACATTAAAGATTACTCATGCCTCCGAGATTGAATCCGTGGAGTTGGCATCGTATAGACTCCGAGATGTGGCGGTATTGTGGTATAATAATTGGATAGCATCGAGAAAAGAGAATACGCCTCCTCCCGTTTGGCAAGAATTCGTGGATGCTTTCATTCGCCACTATTTGCCATCCGAGGTCCGCCGAGCTAGAGCGGATAGGTTTTTAAATCTTAAGCAAGGAAGTATGAGTGCCTAAGAATATAGCCTTCAATTTAATTCATTGGCTAGATATTCCCCGACTATGGTGCCCGATATGGGAGATAGGTTATATAGATTTGTGAGTGGCTAAGGGCCACACTTGTTCAAAGATTGTTTGACGGCTTCGTTGCAAGATGGGATGGATATTTCCCGCATCTAAGCCCATGCCCAGAATCTAGAAGGACAACCACAGCAACCACAAAGAGGTGATCGTGATATTGATAGAAGGCAAAGCAAGAGGGCCAGATCTATGGGAGCAGGTAGTGATTACAGAGGGGGATCGAGGTAGATTTATTCCAAACACTTAGGCCAGTCGGTGACTAGTGCACCTCCTCCATTTTCGGGTAGGAGATTTGATTGCTCCTTCCGCTTAAGACAGGGTCAGAGTTAGAGGGCCTCAGGTTCACAGTTTGGGGGAGATTATAGTCAGAGGAGACCTCCAGTACCGCGATGCATCCAGTGCGGTAGATTACATTCCGGACAGTGTCGCCAGGGATCGGATGCTTCCTATGCCTGTGGCCAGGTTAGGCACATAATGAGGGATTGCCCGTCGATGAGTGGTAGAGTTGGGGTTCAACCCACAAAATCAGCAGCGGGTTCATCTTCAGTGCACCCGGTAGGGCAGACTCCCCGGATGTCAGTAGGTCGAGGTAGAGGCAGAGGGGTAGCATCCACTTCAGGTGTCGCTCAGCCCCGTGTGTATGCTTTAGCCGGACGACAGGATCTGGAGTCCTCCTCTGATGTGGTTACAAGTACATTATGCATATTTTCCCATGATGTATATGCCTTGATAGATCCGGGTTCTACTTTCTCTTATATTACTCCGTATGTTGTTGGTCGTATTGGGGTGAAACCTGAGCCAATTAAACCTTTTGAGCTATCTACTCCGGTTGGTGATCCCGTGATAGCTAGACAAGTGTATACAAGTTGTGTAATTGTGATATGCGATCGCCAGACCAAAGCTGATTTAATTGAGCTGGAAATGCTAGACTTCGATGTGATTATGGGTATGGATTGGCTGGCATCATGTTAAGCTAATGTCGATTGCCGAATGAAAGTGGTGCGATTTCAATTTCCAGTAGAGCCCGTACTTGCATGGAAGGGTAATACAGCATCTCGAAGAGGTAGGTTTGTTTCCTACCTTAAGGAAAGGAAGATGATAGCTAAGGGCTATATTTATCACTTAGTCCGAGATTATGATACAGAAGCAAAGTCGCCAACTTTCTGATCCGTTCCGGTAGTGAATGAATTTCCAGATGTATTTCCAGATGAACTTCCGGGTCTTCCTCCAGAAAGAGAGATTGATTTCGCCATTGATGTGTTTCCGGACACCAAGCCTATTTCTATTCCTCCGTATCGAATGGCTCCGGCAGAATTGAAAGAGCTAAAAGCACAGTTGAAAGATTTCCTTGAGAAGGGGTATATTAGACCCAGTTCATCACTGTGGGCAGCACCAGTCTTGTTCGTGAGAAAGAAAGATGGTTCCTTACGAATGTCTATCGACTATAGGCAGTTGAACAAGGTGATGATAATGAACAAATATCCTCTCCCAAGGATTGACGATTTATTTGATTAGCTGCAGGGTGCCAAGTGGTTTTCTAAAATAGACTTGAGGTCGGGCTATCATCAAGTGAGGGTTAAAGAAGAAGATATTCCTAAAACAGCTTTCAGAACGAGATATGGCCACTATGAGTTCTGAGTGATGTCGTTTGGGTTGACCAATGCTCCGGTAGTGTCACACCCCAATCCTGATTGGGCATGATGGGCACCCGACCCCTTACTCAGAGCCGAGCGAACCCGCTGGTTCTCGTTATGTTCATAATCTCACTGGACTCTTAAATCACGAAATGAAATGCATAATGAAAGCTTTTCAAAAACATTCTTTTCGTCGTTCTCAAATCAAGTAAAATCTGAAATCATATGAAATTTGTAACATAATGCATAATGACACATCGGCTTGCAGAGCCGCTTACAAGACTGACATACTATACACGTCACTCTGTCTACAAAGTCTCTAACATCAATCAAGATACCAGAACAAGATACTCTGACTCGGCAACACTCCGGAAGGAAATGGAGCTCGCCAATCTAGCTAGAACATCTTCTAGCAATATCCTCTACTCACCTGTATACACATGCGTGGCATGAAACACAGCATCCACAAGAAGGGACGTCAGTACGAGCAATGTACTGAGTATGTAAGGCATGAACAGTGACATAATAAGAAATACCGAACACGGAAAATAATATAATGGACGTATGGGGATAAAGTAATATAAAAGAGGTCAACCTGTGCCTCTGAATGCCCTTTTAAGGCGAATATCGTGCATGCTTAGCTTTTCAAGAATTTTTCCGTACATATCTATACATATATAATATCTCATCCGGTCGTTAAAGCGCGAAAATATAAACAGATACATATATTTATATACATATAGCATCTTACATGGTGTTATCTTACCCGGCCCTTCCGGGACTCGGTATCATCTTACCCGGCCCTTTCGGGACTCAGTGTTAACTTACCCGGCTCTTCCGGGACTCGGTATCATCTTACCCGGCCCTTTCGGGACTCGGTGTTATCTTACCCGGCCCTTTCGGGACTCGGTATAATCTTATCCGGCACTTTCGGGACTCGGTGTTATCTTACCCGGCCCTTTCGGGACTTGGTATCATCGTACCCGGCCCTTTCGGGACTCAGTGTTATCTTACCTAGCCCTTCCGGGACTCGGTATCATCTTACCTGGCCCTTTCGGGACTCGGTGTTATCTTACCCGGCCCTTCCGGGACTCATCATCATCTTACCCGGCCCTTTCGGGACTTAGTGTTATCTTACCCGGCCCTTCCGGGACTCGGTATCAACTTACCCGGCCCTTTCGAGACTCAGTATTACCCCCAACTGATCAGTGGGACGCAATGCATACATACATACATATACATAAAATACATAAATGAAATCAACATCATCATTAGCATTAACGTTATCACTATATCATTCCTTGAAGGATCAACCATCGTAAGATGAGATCGATGATGTCACGGGAGTCTCGAGAATCATGAACTTAGGTATCATCAGAAATAGAATCGTCATCGTTGTATCTCACCTCGAAAGAACAAGTATTATGTGGTGAGATCAATTGTCACACCCCGACTTTACTAGGGTGTGATGGGCACCCGACCCCATATCTGGAGCCGAGCGAACCCGCTGACTCTTGTTACATACTTAACTTCCTTAGACTCTTATATCAATAAAAATGGAAAACATAGTAAAACTTTCAAGAGATTTTTTTTTTCCATCGTACTCAAGTCAAACAGAATCTGCAATCACATGGACTTTATGATACAACATATTATTGACACTCTATATGTCACGACCCAGCCCCGTGGGCTGCGACTGGCACCCTATCTGGGTACCCAGACCAAACCACATATTCATTTACCAAATCCGAGCATATTCCAAAAATTCATCAAAGTCATATCAAACTGAATCTTTACCAAATATGTCTTAAGCGGTCGCACAAATCAAAATGTCACATCAAATCCAAACGGAGCGGCGGAATAGACATCGCCGGTCAGAAGTGCAAATATAAGCATAAGGGCCATTTAGGGCCATCAAAACAAACGGACCGCTTTAAGACCAGAGAACAAAATCAAACAAACTTATATAGGACCCTCGCCCCACATATCTGACTACAGGCCTCTACGAATTCAAAACAAAGACATATGGCGAGACAGGGCCCCGCCGTACCCAAATAGTCAAATGTTCAGAATATACATAGCAAAAGGGAGTCTGTACCAAAAGTGGACTCCGAGTCAAGAAGGAGTACTCCGGAGTAACAAAGAGTGAAGCCTACAGTGGAGGATCTCCAATATCTGCACCTGCGGGCATGAAACGCAGCCCCCGAAGAAAGGGGGTCAGTACGAAATATGTACTGAGTATGCAAAGCACGGAGTACAGAAATATGGGCCAAAACCGAAAGCAAAATGGAGTACAAATCAGTATGTCAAAAACCGTATCAAAATCATATACGTATACATAATGCAAACGAAATCATGCAAACGCTTAAGAACGTGGTCGCCACTCCAACGCTGGCGCCACACACAGCATAACACCAGAAAGTTTCAAATCTCCGTACATCCCCGAACACAAACACAAACATAGGTGAGCGTATCGCATCACGAGCCATATCACAGCATAACTCCAAACGGAACCCGGCCCTATGGCGAAGCCTCGGGAACCGTAACACAGCATACGGCCGAATTATTGTAAGGCGCACGAATCATAACCGGCCCGGGAACCGGTGAACGAAGTCATAATAAGGCACGAGCGGAGTCGTGAGCAAACAAATGCACTTCATATTTCAAAATAGCCTTTTCAAAACTTAGTAGTCTCATAAGTCATTTCATAGTACAAAATAATCGAATACTTAGTCGATACAAAGTTTCATTTCACAAAATGGTTCCAAAATAGTACGTATGGCTCAAAACGTAACTTAGCATATCATAATATTCAAAACATATCTCGTAGGAGGAAGTTTCAAAACCGAAAGTATCATATCAAACTTTATTCAAAAGGACAGCCCAATAAGACAAATAGGGCGTCTCGGGGTTAACGGGTCCACCTCGAGTCAAATTGAGGTGGCGAACATAATTTACGAACATTTAGGGGCCAAAAGTTCATACATAATCATTTCCAAGTTACCCGACCACATTTCGATAGGTTTCGGACGATTGGTGGCATTCTAGCCAAAATAGAGCCCTTAGGCTTCAATTGAATTGAATGAATAGTAACTTTTCTGTGGATCGGGTTTCGAGGAGCAGAAATGCTCCGGAAGTTCCAATATTCGCCTATCACACTAAGACATGCCAAACGAAGAAGTGGGAAGCTTTACATACCTTATAGACGTCTTACGCTCTCCCAAAAGTCAAGTCCCGTCTCGTCTGAAATCTGCAAATGGTCAAAGTTACCAATTGAGATTCTTAGGCTTAAAAATGCCTTTAACTTCATTTTTGCCTACCGAAATTTCGGCAGCATTTCCCCTATAAATCTAACATCCCCGAGACTTAGCTCGGCTCAAAATACATCAACCACAACAGCCCACACATCAACAACAACACAAATCATAATCAAACCACTCTAGCTTCAAAGTTCCACCTTATTACCTAAGTTGGCAACTTTTCATTTAAACTTCCAAAACTTCAAATCTATATCCACATCATTATATTCATTTACTCATTCAAGATCATTCAATCACATCCCAAATATATTCCAAACCATATACGAAAGTTCCCGAAATTCATTATTTTCTATATTTCATTCAAAACATCAAAAGTCACGACGAACATTCTAACTTGCGTCGTTTCATTCCGAATTCATTAACATCAACTACATGTCACATTTAAAGTCTTTAGCATCAACGATATACAATGATATACACAAATATACCAAAGGTATATACTTTCCGATAACGTTCCGAAATCATTTTCCAACGCCAATCCAATTCATCAATCAATCATTTATGACATAAAGGTCACAACGACACATTATACAAACTAAACAAGATCAAATTCAAACTCCTTCTCCTTCCTAAGGCTCACGGCCACAATGCAAAATATACACACACCCATGGCTTCATTCACACATCAAAGTTACGGGATTCTCGTCTATTCTCAATCCTTAGCACATTCATCTCAATTCTATAACATTAGAGGGGCAAAATTCTTACCTTTTCTTGAATTTCCGACTTGTCGCAAACGAGGCTCTTGTGCCAAACTAATTATACCCCGTTGAAGAGGGTCTTGAGCACTTCACAACTATGTAGAAACTAATATTTTTGGATCAACAACAAAGCTTGGAAATTTTTCTTTCTCTTTTCCTTTAGCTTCGGCCGAACCCCCTTTTGTGGTGTTCTTGAATTTTTGCTTTGTTTCTTGATAATTACTAAGTGTAGATGATATATATCCATTTAAGAGTCATGTGCATAGCACATGACATTAAAAGGATGGGCTTGGGCCATGGCTAAGGCCGGCCACCCTCACAAATTTTGGGCCTCAATTGTTGTATTTTTTCTTGGCCCAATTCATGAAAAGTCCCGTTTTGTAATTCCCGAAACTAATTTCCGAAATTCCAAATTTACCCTTAGCCTTCCCCGATGTCTTAATCATTAACGATTTCATAACCAACATAGTCATATTTACTAAAATCAAAATATTTCCTTATAACACACAAGTCTTGATTATTTCTCGATTTCCAATTATACGAAAACACGGGACATAACACTATACCCACGACTCTGTCTGCAAAGTCTCTAACATCAAACAAACATCATAGCTAAGATACTCTGACTCGGCAGCACTCCAGAACAAGTGGAGACTGCCAACTCCGCTGGAACACCTTCTATGATAGCTGTGGCTCATCTGGTGTACCTGCGCGGCATGAACGCATCCCCCGAAAAATAGGGGTCAGTACGAGTAATGTACTGAGTATGTAAGGCATGAATAGTGACATAATAAAGGAATATACAGTATGATTAATAACGGAATAGACATATGGAGATTATCTTGGACAGAAGTAACCTGTACATATGAATGCCTTTCAGGCAGATGCCATGCATGCTTAGTCCCTTTTTCAGAAAAACAGTACTTCTTATTTACATGTACATAAAACAGAACATTTCAGAAAACGGTATCCTTTATTCACATTTACAAACGCCGAGTACATCGGCTCTCCCACCCCCCTCCCCAACAGTGTCCCAACATATTATATATATATATATATATATATATATATATATATATATATATATATATATATATATATATATATATATATATATATATCACTTATACATACGCCGTATCCGGCTCTCCCATATCCCGCGTCCGGGACGAAATCCAGCTGAATCAGGTGGTGATATAACAGTGGCCCTTCCCCTTTTTCCCCATATGCATATACATATACATATTCACATTCATATACATATGTCATACCATTGGCATGCATGAGAGCTCAAAGAAAGTCATGTGTCCATCGGAGTGACGGAAGGTCGGTAGCCTCCGATTACATTATGGAACAACCATAGTCGCTTTGTCTCATCTTGAAGGAACGAGTATTATGAGGCGATACTACCAATGAAAAGTGTCATTATGAGGAAAACATCAAATAGGGTCATAGGGTACAGTTTCATATACCTAGGACCTTTAGAGTAGTCATTACCTGTAATAGAGTTGAGATATCAAGAATTAGTTTAACGTTTCCATATTTTCCTTTTCATAGCAGAACATTTTGCCAACACCTCTACCGTAGGCATTTTCTTATCTTGGACTACATCGTTATCATTATAAGATCATATTTATCATCTTAGTCATGGAATCATCTTTGTCATACTTATCATAGGCATATTCCCTTTCTTAACATCATCATTATCATTGTCATCATAGAAGTATCCTCGTTAGCATAGTTACAGTACTTGTCACTCGGTGAACGGGATAAGGATCAAAAGTTTTCTTTGGATTCTGCTTCAAAATAGATCAAACGGAACAATAAGGAAAATCCGGGGACCATGGGCCCATCTCGGGTCAATGAGGCGGCGTACCAAATTTACATATGTTACATGTCATGGCGTTACTTGTGAGGGTTTTAGGGTGGTCAGGCCCTATTTATGCGAGTTCTAGAGGTTTAGGAAATTCTTCCAACATTTTGCACACTTTTTAGTTCAATTCTACTGATTGAAAAAGAGAAAACTTTAGGCGCGGATTCCGGAGGGTAGAGTTGTTCTCGAGGCTCATATCCAACATATTTCGTCTAAGACATGCCATAGAAAGAAGGGTGAAGCCTTACATACCTTTTCTGCTTCTTATGCGACTCCAAATTCACGTTCCAAATCCGCCAAAATCTACAAATTGGTCACGTTTACCAAAACTTGATTAGAGCCTTTAGAAGTTGATTCTTTAAAGTAACACTTTGTCTGTCGAAATTTCGGCAGCATTTCCCCTGTAAATATGCCACCCCCGAGAATATGGCTCGGCCCAATTCAACAGCAACCCAACCAACAACCAAGCTATAACGACAATAATCAATTCAAGAATACATTCTAACGTTAAGCGCTCTTCCTACATAGTCCGACAACATTCACAATATTCACAATGATTTAATGCTACCCGAAAACTTCAACAAAAGTGTAACCACACATTTTTATTCTAGATTGATAACCCACATTAAAACCATGCATTGCTAACATCATATTCATACAAACATAAAGAAGCATACTAATATTACATTAACTTCTCCACCAATCTACAACCAATTTCCATTTCGTTCCAACCCTTTAAACCTTCATATAATATCATAGAATCCGCAACGACATCGACTAGAATATTACATGAAATCAATTCATCATAGCTTACCACACAATAACATTCTCGGCTACAACAACTACACCCCTATTTTCATGAATTTCCATCCTTTTCCATACATTGCAACAACAACTAACATACTACATAGAATTAATCCATCCTCTTCCAAATCACACTATGACCACACGGCCACAACTACATATACACGGACAACTATTCAACATCCATATTTTCATAATCTTCGTGAGTTCCATTCACTCTCACACACCACAACATACACAACCATACATAAAATATAAAAGAAGATTAAGTTCTTACCCTTTTTCTTCAATTTCCCACTTGGCTAGAATGTTGATCTTGCAACAATAAATGTTCTATTTGTTCCAATGACCTCTTCTCCTTGCTAGGGACCTTCCAATTAGTAGAGAGTAATTTTTGAGAAATATTTCCAAGGTTCTTGTTTCCTCCAAGCTTGGCCGAAATTGGCCCTTTGTTTTTCTTCCAAAGTGTCTTCTTTTTTTCTTTGTTTCTTCAACTCTCCAAATTGATGAATTAGTCCTCTCCCTTTTATATATATATATATAGTCTCCTCCAATATTATGTGGCCACCTATCCATCTCTAGATTCTTCTTAATTTGGTGGCAAAGATGACTTATTTGTCATCTTTTTTTTTTTCTTCTAGAGTTTTCTTGAAATTTTAACAAAGAAGACTAATGTCTTCTTTGGCAAGCTTTGCCCCTTATGTTGTTATAATTTACCATTAGCCCTTATTAATTAATAAAAATGTGGACATATAGGGGCATGCCACACGGCCAAGGGCCCTTCAAGAACATTCTTGATATTTTTTGTGAAATTCCCATTTTGCCCTTAGTCCTTCGCAATATTTTCCATGAACCCTTTTCGCGAATTTTCTTTTTTACCCTTAGTCTTCCTCACTATTTCCATACTACCAATGTTCGTAAATAATATTCACAACAACTTATACATTATAATAAATTTTTGAAAATGGTCATTCCCTTTACTTCGTCACGACTACTTTGGGATATAACATCCTCCCCCCCCCCCCCCCTTTAGAACATTCGTCCTCGAATGTTCAACTGGTCTTATGGAGTGTCATAATATTTCGGGAGGGTCCCTTTGTAGTCGTCCTTTCCTTCATGCTCACTCCTTATCCTTTACCGCATTCCTTTTATAATCGAACTTCTCGGTTTTTACATGAATCTTCTTCCCGTGTCGTGGATTTTCTACTTTGTTAGGCCAACGTATTATCCTTGTCTTTCTCAAATCATCTCTTTTCTGTTACTATTTCGTGACCATATCTTAACAAAAGCCACACCTTTTGATTCTTACTACAACTCTTCTTTAGTCTCTTTTTGTATCTCTTGACACATGTATACTTGTCCTTGGCTTCATGTGCTGGTGCTCATTTTGTTCATCGTTATTCCTCGTAAGCCTAATATGGCCTCCCCCCCTTTAAGGGGTTCCTTATATGCCAATAGTCCTTTATGAAGTCTGCATTTATACCTTTATCCCTTATTCGTCCTTTCACTTACTTAGCTCACTTGCCCGTAATTCTTTCTTAACTACATGTTCGTATTGTAGCTGTGTGCCCATATTTCTTAAACGTTCCGTTACTCTCTTAAACCTCTAAGCATAGTACTATGGCTACATACTTATCCTTTTACAGATCTTTTACCTTAACACCATCACCATCCTGAGCATTCCTTCTCTTACTTCACTTTCCTCTACCCTGGTCACCATTCTCTTAGACCTACTTGTTGAAATCAACTCTCAACCTCTCCACATTTCTCCTTGTTTCCTTTTACCTCACTCTACCTTGTCTCACATGCCTTCTTGAATCTTCATCCTAGTGGTCTCGTACTTTTACCATTAATTTCTCGCGGGGGTTTCACTTACTAAGGTTTTCTTAACTTTCCCCTTTTCCGATATTTAAGCTTCCTATCTTCCATTTACTCACACTCTCTTTCTTTTCCATAGTATCGTTATACTGGAATTTCCGACCTCAACCTATAGTAAAATAATAACAGTTCACTCGCCGCACTTGGACCATTTATTCTTGTTGTCACTCGTACTTCGGCACCTTTGCGTGATCAATACCTTTCCTCACGTAGTCTCGGTTGTTGGGGCTCGCACGCCACCGATACAGTCATATGCGGGATATCTTATACATTCATATATACATACATATTCACTATCAACTAGTTCACCAAATACTTCCAAGCGTGGTTCAAGCCTATCCTAATCCCGGGACTGTGGTGCACTTTCTGTCCTCCATGCCCTGGGCGTATGCCTGCACCCGGGCAACATGCATCCCTGGCTGAGAAGCCGTCGCCAAGCAACCATCGATCAAATAAGGGTCTAGCCCCATCACATACCGGTGAACCCTATCGGCCATCTCGGCTACTATAGCGGGTGCATACCTAGCCAACGAGTCGAACTCTAGGCTATACTCTCGAACACTTCTACCGTTCTGTTTCAGATGCAAGAATCGATCAACCCTGGCTCTCCGTAGCTCTGGAGGTAGAAAATGATCAAGAAAGGCCTTAGTAAACTCGGCCCATACTGCCGGGGCAGCATCGTCACCCCTGGATAGCTGCCAGGACTCATACCAGTTCGCCGCTACCTCATATAACCGATACGAGGCCAATTCAACGGACTCAGTCGGCGACGCCTTAATCAACCGTATCGTGCTCTCCATCTTTCTAATAAACTCCTGGGGGTCCTCTTCGGGTTTTGTCCCGGAGAATTCTGGAGGATTACATGTCAAGAACTCACGAGCCCTGGAGCTTTCATACCTGTCCGAACTACCACCCCCAAATCCATGCCTACGAACCTGCTCCATCATCAGTGTGGTCAATAACTGAACCGCATCTCGCATAGCCCTGTCCTCCGCCCCTGGCTGTGGAGCTGGAGGCTCGGGCACTGGAACCCTGGGAGCTCGCGGTGGAGCCTCCCTCTGATCAGCAACTGCTGCTGCTCCAATCTCCTCTGATAAGGGCGGTGTAACAGAGCCGGCTGACAGGGGCTCATCCTCACGCGCTAACCGCGCACTAGCCCTGGTAACTCTCTGGGCCCGGCTGGTTTCTCCTACCTCCACCCCCGCTTTGCCCTTCTGGGCAGTTGTTGCCTTCTTCGGAGGCATCGCTGAAAACATAACAAATCGTCAGGAGGGGATCATCCTACTAATACAGTTCTATCGCACGATCTAAGATTCAAAGAGGGGTAACATCCTAGATGCCCTGTAGCCTCCTGTTTATAGATGTGGTGCACAACACACCGATAAACAAGACTCTACTAGACACGGCCTGTAGACATACCGAGGACTAACCGCTCTGATACCACTTCTGTCACGACCCAACCCCGTAGGCCGTGACTAGTACCCGATCTGGGCACCCAAACACATCTATCCAATGCTATTTCAAATGTTGTTAAACGCATTCAAGTATAAAGCAGAAGCCATCAAGGCTGTATTTCAAATTTAGATAATTTCCAGAAAAATTTTGGCAGAGTTTCCTTTGTTTTACAGACTATCCAAAATAACCCTGCGCACAGAAAATACCAACAAAGGCCACACCGGCCAACAAAGCAATATATAAACATATGCGGACCGGCCGTCGCGGCGAATGGGATCGCCCCAAACACAACATATACACATATCCGTACAGAAAGACCCTAACCCACAAACATGTCCACAGGCCTCTAACAGACATACAGAATCATATGACGGGACAGGGCCCCGCCGTACCTAGAATTACCATACGTACAGAATGTACAGGTGTCAGAAGATATATACCAAAAGTACACACTCCGGATCAAAGGAGCTCTCCAAAATAGCAGAATTTGTGCCCTAGACTGGCGGCGTGTCTCCGGGTACGTCCGTACGTACGGGCATGTAACGCAGCCCCTGAAGAACCGGGGGTCAGTACGAGGAATGTACCGAGTATGTAAAGCGGAAATATAACAAACATAACCATAGTCTGAATCAGAAGCACAGAAGTATAGCAAACGGAATCGTAATCCAACGAACAGACAGAGATATACCGGACAGAGTCGTAGTTCAGACAGACAGACTGAAGGATACCGGACAGAATCATAGTCCAGACGGACGGATAGAATCATAATCCATACGGACAGACCGAATCAGAATCCATACGGACAGGCAGAATCAGAATCCAATCAGACAGACAGAATCATAATAAGGCACAAGAACGTGGTCGCCACTCCTGCCTTTGGCGCCACAACATATCATATTTCAGAAGATTTCATATCTTCGAACATCTCCGTCATATAACACATCATATCATAACCACGGTAACCCCGGGGACAGATCACACGCCGGGAAACCGGACACAGCATACTTCGTAACATATACACGGTAACCGGGAACGACATATACCACAGTACCCCGGAACCGGACACATCATACTTCGGAATTCATACATGGGACCCGGCCCCCGACCAGGGACTCGGCGGCCCATCCGCACGATATAAACCGGCCCGGGATCCGGTGAAAGGAAGCATTGAGACATTCACGAACAGATTAATGAGAAATCACATACATACAGATCGTTATACCGACTCAATCAAACTGAAGTAGGCCAAATGGTGAGTCAAATCAGAGTATTCGGATAGCATTCATAATATTCGCCTATATCCTGCTTGGGAAGGCACGACAGATTTTTACAAGAATCGGATTTCCAGATATCAAAGCCATTTTGTAAGATTTATATAAAAATTAGTCATATCGTGATCAGAATGATAGTCCAGATGTTACTTGTGAAAATCGGACAGAAATGAGACAATTTAGATCATACAATAGGTATCGGGGCTCCGTGGGCCCACCTCGGACCAACTCGAGGCGACATACGTAAATTACTGATAATGGACCTTATGAGGTCATCCATAATCATATGGAAGTATTCCGACTCCGCTTAGGAAAGTTTTATACCAAAAGTTCACTTTAGGGACAAGTTATAAGAAAAATGATTCAATCTTACTGAAGGAATCGGAGCGGATTTCCATCTCGAATTCCGAGGAACGGAGTCATACTTAAGGCTCGCGGCCGAGCCTATTTCGTTCAGAACATGCCTAAGAATGAAGGGGTAGGATTTACATACCTCGATTGCGCTTTACGCTCGCTTGGCTTCGATTCCAATCTCGTCCAGAATCTACAAATGGTCATGTTTACCAATTGTCAAATTCAAGACTTAAGACTCCAAATTCATTACGTATTTGCCAACCGAAATTTCGGCAGCATTTCCTTTATACATATAACATCCCCAAAAGTTAAACACAGCCAAACAATCAATGCAACCCAACAACAATATCCATAATGACAACAAGTATTTCAAAACACATAATATGGCACAATTTGCCATCTTTCTGTCATAACGTAACATCTTTCATTCCGACCTTACACTTCCAAACCAAACTTATTATTTTCATATTCATCACTCATCAAGATCACTACAACATGATTCAAAGGCATATCCTATCGTTTTCACCAAATATACATAAAGTATGCACAATATACAAGTTTCCTACCAAAAGCATAATTCACCCACAACTTCCAATCTTTTAGCAAACGTGTTCATGATATATTTCTATCTTTCAACTTCATCAATGACAACCATAATTTGCCTCGTAATACTTTCATTTCCATTTTTACATAAGTGACAATAAATTTGCATAATTTCCTACAACAACTTAACAACCATTCTTCCATGATAACAAAAACCATTATTCTTTCATTCACTTCACAATAACACACTTAACATACTAACAAGATTTAATTCACCTTCCATCATCCACATCACACCACACGGCCACATGCTATATTTTCCAACTTCCCCTAATTCATTCAACTTTCACTTCCAATATAAATTCCATCATAATCACAACTAGGATACAATACAAAATTCAACACATCTCAACCACACAATTATGCACACACACGGCCATACATATGCATACATACCAATACCATACAAACTTTCATATTTCCATAGTTTCTACCCATTTCTACATTCCACAACATAAACAAAGCTTCATAACATGAAAAGAACATAAGATTCTTACCTTTTTACCAACAAATTCTCCTTGCTACCAAAGATAGTTTCTTGCCAAAATAATTGTACCAAGTTGTAGAGAATCTTGCACTTAGTAATAATCCCACAAGAAATGGATTTTTGAACCAAGGATTTAACTCCAAGATTTTTTTTTTCTTTTCTTTTCTCTTTCTCTTCTTGGCCGTAGGCCTTCTTTCTTTTTTTCTCTCAATTTTATGTTCTTGAAACTTCTTGAAAAGGAAAGAATTATGGATCATCTTCTTATTAATACATGAGTTAAATTTATTGTGGGCTTGGGCCATTTTAATTACCATGGCCGGCCACCCTTTGCATATTTGGGCCTTCTCTTTTTTTTTTTTTTTTGATTCCCCAAGCCCAATTACTTATGGCTAATTTAAAATTCCCGAGGCTAATTTCCGAAATTCCAATTTTTGCCCTTGGCCTTCCTCCGTATTTCACACCACTAATTTCATAGCCAACACATTCATACCAAGTAAGGTCAAATTATGGCCTCATTCATTACAAGCCAAGTTATCTCCAATTTTTCGAATATGCAAAAATACCGGATGTAACAAATCATGGGGGAATTGAAGTGAAATTGTGAAATGTGGATAATGTAGATAAATAATGATTGTTATTTATGATATTATGAATGATGTTACGGATGTTTGGGAGTTGATATAGAATATGGTAAAAGTTGTATAAAGAACGGAAATGCTGCCCAAATTTACCTAGAAATAGTAAGCACGTTTAAGTAATCGATTGGCTAACGTTCATGCGACTTCTCTTGAAGGTAGAAACCTGGACATCAAAGGAGAACAAGCAAGTGATATATTAGTTAAACGAAAAAGGTATGTGAGGCTAGTCCTTTCTTTCTATGGCATGAATCCTATGGTATGATTTTCCTTCTTCTCTATGAATTCTCTATATCCCAGAAAGCCAAGAGTCTATGATCATAAATAGCCAAATGAGATAAGAGATGCGTTATGAGTTCGATAATGATGATGATGATGATGCGTTAAGTATAAAGATTCTAGAGTTCATGATATGATATTCCTATAACGCTAATGATGTCGTACGTTGTATACACTCACCTCATACATTATTTCCTTCAAGGTGAGTGTCACGACCCAGCCCCGTGGACCGCGACTGGTGCCTTACTTGGACACCCAAACAGACATACATACCAAATCGTCATATTATAGCTTAACTCAGATTTCGTATTCATCATTTTAAACCGAACTGAAAGTAAATATTATCATAAGCGGTCGCGTGTACAAAAATATCATATCAAAGCCAAAAGGGGCGGCGGGATACACATCGCCGCACATATACACAAATACAAATATACAGGCCATTTGGCCGTATTCAAATCTGATAGGTTGGCGAAATATACGTCGCCAGATACATACACGTATACAAACAAATGGGCCGTTTGGGCCATAATAGTAAACGGGACCGCATTAAGACGCAGATCATAAACAAATGAACACACACGTGACCCATGACCCACATATATGACTACAGGCCTCTACAAATCATAACAGAATCATATGACGGGACAGGGCCCCGCCGTACCCCAAATAGTCAAATGTACAGAAACATATGCATCATAAAAGATATGTACCAACATATGAGCTCCGGATCAACAGGAGCACACTGTAATAGCAGAATATGTGGCCTACACTGGCAGATCGTGAACCTCTGTACCTGCAGGCATGAAACGCAGCTCCCGAAGAAAGGAGGTCAGTACGAAAGATGTACTGAGTATGTAAAGCATAGAGTACAGAAATCCCAACTGCAACTGAAGTGAAAGGTACAAAGAGAAAATACCGGATCAATATATCAAAACCTGTACTGAAGACATATGTACATAATGCAAACAGAAATCATGCATAAGGCTCAGGAACGTGGTCACCACTCCAACGCTGGTGCCACAACACAACATACTCCAGAAGGTTTCAAATCTCCGTACAACCCCGAACATAACGCATCACATCATCAAATCGTATCATAAGCCATATCACAGCATAACTCCATAAACGGTACCCGGCCCTATGGCGAGGTCTCGGGAACCGTAACACATCATACTGCCGAATTTGTCATAGTGCGCACGATCACCAAACCGGCCCGGGAACCGGCGAACGATATTATAGTAGTAGGCACGAGCAGAGTAGTGCGGAAATCATATGCATATACATAATTAAATTCCAAAACTCGACAAATAGATACATATACATATATTTTGATATCAAAAAGCCCAAAGTAAGTATCGAGTCTGTCGGAATTAGTATTCAAAAGATATGAGCCTTTAATTTTATAACACTTTCGAAAAATGCCTCATAAACCATTTTCTGAAAGTTTAGTATCATTCACACTAGGGAGCTTTCAAACAACTTACGGAACAAATCAAACGAAGCCTTAGATTCGTAGGCGAAAGTCCCCCTTAATCTTGTACAAAAATAGATTAAGTAAGACATACGAAGGAGATCTCGGGACTAGTGGGCCCACCTCGGGTCAAGTCGAGGTGACGTACGAAATTTACAAACACTAGACCTTATGGAGTCATCCATGAAATCTTAGGGGTGATTCGGTCATATTTATGAAGATCACGAATGTTTGAACATTATTTCCAACAAAATATCAAAGTTCTAATTCAATTATGCTGAATGGAATAGTGCAAAAAGTAAACTCGGATTTCTATGAGCAGAATATTTCCCAAGGTTCAAATCCAAACCTAGTATATCTAGGACATGCCAAAAGAAGGAAAGGGATAGCTTTACATACCTTTTCCGCTTCCTACCCGTCTCCAAAATCACGTCTCAAGTTCGCCAAAATCTACGATTTGGTCACGATTACCAAATGTTAATTGTAAGGCTTCGAGATTTCGATCTCAACCAATACTTGTCTACAAAATTTTGGGCAGCATCTCCCCTATACATATAACATCCCCGAGATTAAGCTCGGCCAAAATATCAACAACAACAACCCAACAATACCAACAACATCAACAATCATCACAAAATACATTATAACATAAATAGTCTTCTTTTCTACCTAGTTCAACAACTTCTGTTCCAACTTCACACTATCAAACTAATATCAACATTCTCCATATCCATTTACTAATTCAAGATTATTCAAACATGTTTCAATAGCATTCCAAACAATATTCATGGATCCAAGTATTCCCGTCAATTCCATATTCCATCCGAAACTTCAACAAATGCGACAAAACTACTAATCGCATTGTCTTCTTCCAAATTCAATAACAATAAAAATGATTCACATTCTAGAATTCTACTTTCATAATTATATAAAAACTATATAAAAATCATATAATTTCCCATAACAACCCACAACCATTTTTAATACCAACTCGAATCGTTAAACCTTTATTTACGTCATAAACGCCTCAACGACACAACTAACAAGCTAAACAAAATATAATTCACCATCCCCATACCATTATGGCTCACGGCCATACATACTTCACACACACACACACACGCCATGCACACACACACCACAATTCCATAATTTTCATCCAATTCCCATCATCATAACATATATACTTATTCCATAACACAAAAGAATAAATTCTTACCTTTTTCTTCAATTTTTCCACTTGCCACAAACGTCGTCCTCTCGCTTAACTAATTATACCACGTTGTAGAGCATCTTGAACTTGTTAAGAATTCAAGAAGAACAAGATTTTTGGATCAAAGTTTAAGAACTTGGAATTTTTTTTTTGTTCTTCACTAGCTTCGGCCGAGGGGCCTCTTTGGAGGTGCTCTCAATTTTTTTTTCTTCTTGAAACTTCTTAGATAAGAATGAAGACTAAGTCCCTTTTAAGTATATTTATCACATGGTTATAATAACATGAGCTTGGGCCTATTCTACCCTTCCATGGCCGGCCATCCCATAAATTGGGCCTCAATTTTTCTTATTTTTTTTAGCCCAATAATTCATGGACCTTATTTTGTAATTCCCGAAACTAATTTCTGAAATTCCAATTTTCCCTTGGCCTTCCTCCATGTTTCCGCATCAATATTTTTCATGAATAACACACACATAAGAAATAAAATCAAATATAGCCCTCATTTCCTACAAAGCAAGATTGTTCCAAATTTTCCCAAATGCGCGAAAACGCGGGATATAACAGTGAGGCAGAGTACCATAAGGCTAATGATTTCATTCATTGTATCCACTCACCTTATATGTTATTTCCTTCAAGGTGAGGCAGAATACCATTAAGTTAATGATGTCATTCATTGTATCCACTCACCTTATATATTAATTCCTCCAAGGTGAGGCAGAGTACCATACAGTTAATGATGCCAATTATTGTATACACTCACCTCATATACTATTTCCTTCAAGGTGAGGCAGGATACTTATAAATGCTCCATAATAGAATCAGGGGTTCACGGCCTCATGTCATCCCGACATTGCCATAGTTGCTTTCGAGTTCTAATGTATGTTTCAATGATAAATGTATAATGATGCTGATCATGATAGGTGTTACACCTCGGAAATTTCTCCGTACTTGTATGATGAGTGGAATGATGAAAAGTCGAGTGAATGATGTTTTATTAAGTCGGGAATGACTAATTAAGAATTGTTGGAAAATAAGAAAGTCGCGAAAAATTTTCTGTCCAGTGGTCGTATATGGCACTATACGGCCCGTAAAGTGATTTACGGACCGTATAGTGCGATCGTCCTTCAGCTGGCCAAAAATCTCAAGTTCTGCCCAGTGATGATATGGTTAAATACGACCTAGTTTACGGCTCGTAAACTGGTTTACGGTCCGTAAACCAGGTCGTAAACTACCATGTCCATCAGCCAAAACTTTCTGTCTTTGAAATGGTTAAATACGACCACAGTGGACGGACCGTAAATCAAAATACGGTCCGTATATGGTGGTTTACGACCACTGTTCATCCCGACAAATTTTCATGAAAGACCAGATTTTGAATTATTAAAAGGGAACTTAAGCCCATTTCACGTCATTTTTCATCCAACACTTCAAGAAAACTCTAGAGTGTTCTTCAACACTTCAACTCTAAGGATAGCATGAAAATCCAAGGAAACCTAAGATTATCAACACCAAATTCATGAAAATAAGTGTAAGAACACGTCAAAGGATCATCTAAGTCATGAAATTCCCAAGAAGGTGAAACTAGGGTTTTGGCTAATTGAAGTATTCCCACTTAAGGATTGTTCAACCATCCCCCAATGTAAGTTTCATGATTATTCCATGTTGTTTGAAGTATTGGAAAGCTTAGACACTTGAAATGTAGAAGAACATAGAAATGGGTCATTATTGAGTAAATAGTGACATAAATGAATGATAGTGGAATTGAACTATGAATGTTGAAGTGTTGTGAGTACAAATACGTTATAAATGATGTTTATATCATGAAACAAGCATTAAATGCATGAAAACGCAAGGATGAGCTAGAAGTAGAAATAAGGGAAAATTGGAGGAAAATGGTGGATTTTGCCAAACACACGTAAATGACGATTGTCGATTATGATTGTCACGACCCAACCCCGTAGGCCGTGACTAGTGCCCAATCTAAGCATCCAAACCCATCTATCAAACGCATTCAAATATATAGCAGAAGCCGACAAGGCTATATTCCAAATTTAGATAATTTCCAGAAAAATTTCGGCAGAGTTTCCTTTGTTTTTCGGACTATCCAGAATAACCCTGTACACAGCAAACACCAACAAAGGCCACACAAGGCTAACAAAGCAACGTATAAACATATGCGGACCGGCCGCCTCGGCGTATGGGATCGCCCAAACAATATATACACATAACCATACAGAAAGACCCTAACCCACAAACATGTCCACAGACCTCTAAACTGACCGACAGAATCATATGACGGGACAGGGCCCCGCCGTACCCAAATAGTCAGATATGCAGAAATATATACATGGCGAAAGATATATATACCAAAAGTGGACTCCGAATCAAAGGGAGTACTCCGAAATAGCAGAAGTGGAGCCTACAATGGTGGATCACCGGCGTCTGTACCTGCGGGCATGAAACGCAGCCCCCGAAGAAAGGGGGTCAGTACGAAAGATGTACTGAGTATGTAAAACATGGAGTACAGAAATATAGGCCACAACTGAGCACAAACAAGATACAAAGAAGAAGTACAAAACGGAGTATCAAAATCATATATATATATATATAATGCAACAAAATCATGCAACGCTCAAGAACGTGGTCACCACTCCGACGCTGGTGCCACACACAGCATAACACCAGAAGGTTCAAATCTCCGTACATCCCCGAGCACACACATATCAGCATATCATATCACCAACCATATCACAGCATATCTCCAAACAAAACCCGGCCCTATGGCGAGGTCTCGGGAACCGTAACACAGCATACGGCCGAATTTATCATAGTGCGCACGAATCATAACCGGCCCGGGAACCGGTGAACAAAGTCATAATAAGGCACGAGCGGAGTCGTGAGCAAACAATGCAATTTGTATATCAAAATAGCCTTGCAAAACTTGAGTACTTCATAAGTCATTTCATTAACCAAAGTAGTCGCATAATTAGTTAGTACGGAAGTTTATTTCACAAAAATGTTTCCAAAGTGGTACGTATGGCTCACAACATAGCTTAGTATATCATAGTAATCAAAACATTATTTCATAGAGGACAATCTCAAAATCGAAGATTCTTTATCGAAACTTATCCAAAAAGAGAGCCTAATAGAACGAATAAGGCATCTTGGGGTTAGCGGGCCCACCTCGAGTCAAGTCGAGGTGGCGAACATAAATTACTAACATTTAGTGTCTATGGGATCATACATAAAGATTTCGAAGTAATCCGATTGCATTTGCATAAGTTTCAGACGCTTACTTGCTTTCTAGCCAAAATAGGGTCATTAGGCTTCAGTTGAATTGAATGAATAGTAGCCATTTTATAGATCGGATTTCGAGGAGCAGAATTGCTCCCGGGGTTCCGATATCAACCTAACAGACTAAGACATGCCAAAAGAAGAAGTGGGGAGCTTTACATACCTTATATACGACTTACGCTCGCCCAAAACTTAAGTCCCGTTTCGTCCGGAATCTGCAAATGGTCAAAGTTACCAATTAGAGATTTCAAGGCTTAAGAATTTCTTAACTTCATTTTTGTCTACCGAAATTTCGGCAGCACTTCCCCTATATATGTAACACCCCCGAGACTTAGCTCGGCTCAATAAACATCAACATAGCAACCCAAACATCACAAACATCATAAGTCGCAACAAAATAAGTCTAACGTCAATATTCTTTCTTTCTACATAAATCAACAGCTTTCATTCAAACTTCGAAATACCAAACTAACATCCACATTATTGTATTCATTTACTCATTCAAGATTATTCAAACACGTCCCAATAATATTCCAAGCAATATACATAAGTTCAAACAATTCGCTACTTTCCATATTGCATCCCAAACGTCAACAACTACGACGAACTTACTAACTCGCATTGTTTCATTCCACATTCATTCGCGACAACCATAATTCACATTTGAAGTCTTAATATCATAATCATACAAGGATATACACGAATATACCAAAGTCATATACTTTCCATAATAATCCGCAACCATTTCCAATACCAATTCAATTCGTTAAACATTCATTTACGTCAAATATGTCACAACGACGCAACTAACGAGCTAAATAAAATTCAATTCGCCTTGCCTTCTACTTCACCTAACTCACGGCCACTACACCATATTCACACACACCCATGGTTTCATACACACACCAAAACTACGAAGTTCTCGTCTATTCTCAATCCTTATCATATTCATACCACTTCCATAACATTAAAAGGGCAAAATTCTTACCTTTTCTTGAAAATCCGACTCGTCGCAAACGTGCTCCTTTCGCCAAACTAATTGTATCCCGTCGAAGAGAGTCTTGCACTTGCTATAACTACAAAAGGGACACGATTTTTAGGATTAAAATAAAGGTTTGGGATTTTTTTTTTCTCAATGGTTCGGCCGAGAGCCTCCTTTGGGGGTGTTCTTCAATTTCTTTGAGTTTGATTTGGTTTCTTGAAGATTCTAAGAATACATATGATATATATCTTGATTTAATGGTCACATGACCATTAAAAAGGGGCTTGGGCCTTGCCTTATGGCCGGCCACCCCATGGTCTTTGGGCCTCAATTTGTTGTTCAATTTTCTTGGCCCAATTCGTTAAAATCCCATTTTTATAATTCCCGAAACAAATTTCCGAAATTCTAATTTTTCCCTTGGCCTTCCCCAATGTATTTACACCAATGGTTTCATAACCAACATAGTCACATTAGCTAGAATCAAAATATTTCCTTATAACATACAAGTCTTAATTATTTTCTCAATTTCCAACTATGCGAAAACACGGGACATAACAATGATATTATGAGTAATGTTATGAATGTTGAGAGTTGATATAAAACATGAGAAAAATGGTATGAGCGAAGGAAGCGTTGTCCAACTTTTCCTAGAATTAGCGATGCGTTCTTGTAGTTAGTTACTAATGTTGATACGAATTCTCTTATGAAGGTAACGATGTGATATCGACGGAAAAAAAGTGAGCGATATCTTAGCTAAATGACAAAGGTATGTGAGGCTAGTCCTTCTTTCTAATGGCATGAATCTTTTGACTTGAATCCCTATTCCTTTCATGAGTTCTTGCATTCCAAGAAATTAAAAGCTTATACCTATGAATGTCTATATGAGATAAGTTATACAATATGATGACACTAGAATGATGATGATGTTATTCCTTGCCTACACTCACCTTATGTACTAGTCCTTTCAAGGTGAGGTAGAATGTCCATAATGGTTCCATAATGTAATCGGGGGATCACGACCTTACGTCACCCCGATAGAGTAAAGTTGATCATGAGTCTTATATACGCATTATGATAAGATAAGTATTTTATGATAAGCATATTACTATGAGTATTTACGTTAAGCATGTCATGATTGCACTCACACCGGGCCTAGTTGGCCGGCCAGACACCGCTTCGGCGGGCGGCGATACGGATACACCACGACCTATGGGCGTGGGCAGACACCACTAGTGGGCGGCATGAGATGGTACCCCAAACGCGGGAGGCCTGGACGCGGGCTAATATTATTGATTATCATACCGTTCCGGCATGGACGGGCAGCTTGCATATGATGCATACATGTCATGATGATGAGTATTAGTAAGATAGCATGCATTACTTCATTTATGATTATCAGTCAGATCCAGATGTCTCATGTTGATGTTATCCTCATATTATCGATGTTTCCTTTCATTATGTATGCCTCTCATACTCGGTGCAATATTCGTACTGACGTCCTTTCTTCGGACGTTGTGTTCATGCCCACAGGTAGACAGGGAGGATAGCTTGGCCTAGGTCCTCAGTAGCTGTCAGCTGATAGATAGCACTCCATCGTTCGGAGGTGCTTATGGCTCTTCTTTTGATGTACATTCATATATGCATATTTTGGGCATGGCGGAGTCTTGTTCTGTCTATGTATTCATTATGTTAGTAGAGGCTCGTAGATACGCAGTGTAGGTTAGATGGTCTCACAAGATATTTTCATATGTATGTATATTATTTTGATGGCCAAGGGGAAAATGTATATAAAGTATTTATATTTTGATTAAATATGATTTTCCTACAATTGGTATGAAAAGTTGATGAAAGAGCATTAAATGAGTAGTAGGTAAGCGGTGCTCGGTAGCTAGCTCCGGGTACCCGTCGCGGCCCCTAGTTGGGTCGTGACAGAAGTGGTATCAGAGCAGTTCGCCCTAGGAAGTGTCTACGAGCCGTGTCTAGTAGAGTCTTATTTATGGTGTGTTTCGCGCCACGCTAATAAACAAGAGGCTACAGGGCATTTAGGAAAATGACCATCTTTCTTCTCATGAGATCGTGCGATAGAGCCATGTCTAGGATTATATCATTCCTAAAAGTGCGTTATGGTTTCAGAAAATGCCGCCGAAAGGAAAAGCTACAGCTGCCCAGAAAGGCAAAGCTTCGACGAAGAAGCGGGCAGAAAGGGAGCCTCCGGCGGAGGTAGAGGAAAGTGAATCGCAAAGTGAGGTCGTGCCCAATGTAGAAGAGCAGGGAGGAGCCTCAGCTCCGATTCCTCCACCGGGTGCTTTGGGTCAATAAGTGTCCGAGGCCATACATTTATTGACACAGTTGGTTTCCGCTCAGGCACAACGACAGAATGCGGGACTAAGTGATCGTTCAGCTAGTACAAGAGCCCGTGATTTCCTTACTCTAAATCCTCCAGAATTTTTCGGGTCGAAGCCGGATGAGGACCCACAAGGTTTTATCGATGAGATGTTGCAGACGCTGAAACTTATGCATGCTTCTGAGACCGAATCCGTGGAGTTGGCCTCATATAGACTTCGCGACGTGGCGGTACTATGGTATAAGAATTGGGTGATAACAAGAGGAGAGAATGCTCCACCTCCCGTGTGGCAAGAGTTTGCAGATGCCTTTATTCGTCACTACTTGCCACCTGAAGTCCGCCGAGCTAGAGCAGACAGGTTCTTGAATTTGAAATAGGGAAGCATGAGTGCCCGAGAGTATAGTATGCAATTTAACTCATTGGCCCGGTATGCTCCGACTATGGTGGCTAACATGGGAGACCGAGTCTATAGATTTTTGAGTGGTTTAGGACCACACTTGTTCAGAGATTGCCTGGCAGCCTCTTTGCAAGACGGAATGAATATTTCCCGGATACAGGCCCATGCTCAGAACGTCGAGGAACGACAACGACTGCAGAGAAGTGATCGTGATGGTGATAGAAGACAAGGTAAGAGGGATAGATCTATGGGGGAGAACAGTGAGTACCGAGGGGGACCGAGATAGACATATTCTAGGCACTCAGGTCAGTCAGCGACCAGTGCACCTCCCAGATTCTCGGATAGGAGATTCGACCGTTCTTTTCAGTTAGGCCAAGGGCAGAGTTCGAGGGCCTCAGATTCGCAGTCCAGGGGAGACTTTAGCCAGAGGAGACCTCCAGTACCGCGGTGTAGCCAGTGTGGCAAATTACATTTCGGACAGTGTCGTCAGGGTTCGGATGCTCGTTATGCTTGCGGGCAGGTTGGTCATATGATGAGAGATTGCCCTTCAGCGAGAGATAGAGCGGGGACTCAGCCCACAGGTTCAGCAGCGGGGTTCTTTTTCAGCGCGCCCGACAGCACAGACTCCTCAGACTACAGCAGGCAGAGGCAGAGGTAGAGGGGGAGCATCCACTTCAGGTGTTGTTCAGCCCCGTGTGTATGCTTTAGCTGGGCGACAGGATCTTGAGTCTTCCCCAGATGTTGTCACAGGTACCTTGACTATATTTTCCCGTGACGGATATGCTCTGATTGATCCAGGTTCTACCTTCTCATATATTACTCCGTATATCGCTGATTGTGTTGGGGTAAGACCTGAGCCAATTAAACCTTTCGAGGTATTCACTCCGGTTGGTGATCCTGTAATAGCGAGGCAAGTACATAAGAACTGTGTAGTCATTATATGTGATCGTCAGACAAGGGTTGATTTGATTGAACTTGAGATGATAGATTTTGACGTAATTATGGGTATGGACTGGTTGGCATCATGCTATGCTAATGTTTATTGCCGGACAAAGGTAGTTCGATTCCAATTTTCGGGAGAGCCCGTACTTGAGTGGAAGGGTAATACAGCTTCCCAAAAGGGTAGGTTTATTTCCTACCTTAAGGCGAGAAAGATGATAGCCAAGGGTTATATTTGTCATCTAGTTCGGGTTCATGACACGGAAACGGAAGTGCCAACTTTCCAGTCGGTCCCGGTAGTGAATGAATTTCCAGATGTGTTTCCCGACGAGTTACCAGGCCTTCCTCCAGAAAGGGAGATCGACTTTGCTATTGATGTACTACCAAACACCGAGCCCATTTCTATTCCTCCTTATCGAATGGCTCCAGCAGAACTGAAAGAGCTAAAAGCACAGCTAAAAGATTTACTTGAGAAGGGGTTTATAAGGCCTAGTTCCTCGCCATGGGGAGCACCAGTCTTGTTCGTAAGGAAGAAAGACGGTTCGTTACGAATTTGTATTGATTACAGGCAGTTGAACAAGGTGACAATAAAGAATAAATACCCTCTTCCTAGAATTAACGACTTGTTCGATCAATTGCAAGGTGCTAAATGGTTCTCCAAGATAGATCTGAGATCGGGTTATCATCAGGTGATAATTAGGGAAGCAGATATTCCCAAGACCGCCTTCAGGACAAGATATGGTCACTACGAGTTTCGAGTAATGTCGTTTGGGTTGACGAATGCCCCGGCGGTGTTCATGAATTTAATGAATAATGTGTTCAGGCCGTTTTTGGATCTTTTTGTGATAGTGTTTATCGACGATATCCTGGTATATTCTCGCACAGAATCAGAACATGCAGATCATCTAAGAATTGTTCTTGGCGTTCTTCGAGATCGGGAATTGTATGCAAAGTTTTCGAAGTGCGAGTTTTGGCTAAACTCAGTGGCATTTCTAGGCCATGTTATTTCAGATGATGGTATCCGAGTCGACACTCGGAAAATAGAAGCTGTGAAGACTTGGCCAAGACCTACGACGCCTACAGAAGTTCGTAGTTTTCTGGGTTTGGCAGGTTATTATCGAAGATTCGTAGAGGGCTTCTCATCTATTTCATCCCCATTGACAAAGTTAACCCAGTAGTCGGCTAAATTCCAGTGGAGTGATGCCTGTGATTGTAACTTCCAAGAGTTGAAAAATAGGTTGACCTCAGCGCTAGTGCTAACACTTCCAGAAGGATCAGATGGCTTTGTGGTATATTGTGACGCCTCCGGTGTGGGATTAGGATGTGTATTAATGCAGAATGGGAAAGTTATTGCATATGCTTCGAGACAGTTGCGAAAACGTGAACACAATTATCCCACTCATGATCTTGAGCTAGCTGCGGTCATTCATGCATTGAAAATGTGGAGACACTATTTATATGGTGTGCACGTGGACATCTATACGGATCACAAAAGCCTTCAATATATTTTCAAACAGAAGGAGTTGAACCTGCAGCAAAGGAGATGGTTAGAATTACTGAAGGATTATGATGTGAACATTCTATATCATCCAGGGAAGGCGAATGTAGTAGCAGATGCACTTAGCCGTCGATCGATGGGTAGTTTATGTGGAGTTCCTTTGGAAAATCGATAAATGGTTCGTGAAGTCCATCGGTTAGCAAGTCTCGGCGTACGGCCCATTGATTCAGGAGATGCAGGTATTAGCGTCAATGACCCCACAGTTTCATCACTGAATCTAGAAGTGAAGGAACAGCAATATGAAGATCCTCAGTTAAGCCACTATCATGATCTAGCCCATGGAAAGGAAAAGTCTCCATTCGAAGTTTCCATAGAAGGGGTTCTTAGATATCGAGACAGGTTATGTGTACCGAATATAGCAAGCTTGCGCCAACAAATTTTAGAGGAAGCACATTATTCCCGGTATTCTATTCATCCAGGTGCAACCAAGATGTACCACGATCTCAAATTGATATATTGGTGGGATGGCATGAAGCGAGACATAGCAGAATTTGTAGCACAGTGCCCAAATTGCCAGCAAGTGAAGGCCGAGCATTAAAAGCCAGGGGGCTTATTGCCAGCAATGGAAATTCCTACGTGGAAATGGGAAGAAATTAACATGGATTTTGTGGTAGGATTACCCCGTACGCGAGGGAAGTATGATTCTATATGGGGGATCGTGGATAGACTCACGAAAGCAGCTCATTTTCTCCCCGTTAGAACCACATATTCAGCGGAAGATTATGCTAAATTGTATCTCAAGGAGATTGTATGACTTCACGGTATCCCTTTGGCCATTATCACCGACAGAGGGGCACAGTTCACAGCCAAGTTCTGGAAGTCCTTTCAAGAAGGTCTAGGTACCCAAGTTAAGCTTAGTACGGCGTTCCATCCGCAGACTGACGGACAAGCCGAGCGTACTATTCAAACCTTAGAGGATATTCTACGGGCATGTGTATTGGACTTTGGCGGTAGTTGGGATGAGCATTTTCCTCTTATTGAATTTACCTATAATAACAGTTATCATTCCAGTATTCAAATGGCCCCGTATGAAGCCTTATATGGAAGAAAATGCAGATCTCCAATTGGATGGTTTGAAACCGAAGAAGTACAATTGATAGGCCCCGACTTGATCCAGCAAGCAGTTGAGAAGGTTAAAGTGATTCGAGACCGACTGTTAACAACTCAAAGTCGCCAAAAGTCTTATGCAGATAATCGCCAACGAGACTTGGAATTTCAGGTGGGCGATTGGGTGTTCCTGAAGGTATCGCCGATGAAGGGAGTGATGAGATTTTCCAAGAAGGGAAAGCTAAGTCCCAGATATGTCGGACCCTACTAAATCATTCGCAAGGTAAGTCGAGTAGCCTATAAATTGGACTTGCCTTCAGAGCTCGAATCCGTGCATCCAGTATTCCATGTTTCGATGCTCCGCAAGTGTATTGGAGACCCAACAAGAATAGTTTTGGTTGATGATGTGCAAGTAACAGAGAAGCTGACATACGAGGAAATGCCCATTGCCATTTTGGATAGACAAGTACGAAGGCTCCGGAATAAAGAGGTTGCTTCAGTCAAAGTTCTATGGCAGAACAATAATCGGGAAGAAATGACTTGGGAAGCGGAGGAGAAGATGGAATCTATGTACCCCCATTTGTTCCAATCCCCAGAAGAGATTCAAGATGAGACGTCGATGGTGTAAGGTATGTATGTTTTAGTTTTATGTTTTTGGTCGTGTGTGGCCATAAATGTGTTGATATTGTGATATAGCCCTGTGAAGCAAAGATATTGTGGTTGTTGTAATGGAAAGGTAGTATCCAAATTACAAAGGAAACTCTAGCAAAATTTTTCCAGAATCCCCGAGTGTCGAACATTCGAGGACGAATGTTCCAAAAGGGGGGAAGAATGTTATAACTCGGAAATTTCTCCGTACTTGTATGATGAGTGGAATGATGAAAAGTCGAGTGAATGATGTTTTATTAAGTCGGGAATGGCTAATTAAGAATTGTTGGAAAATAAGAAAGTCGCGGAAAATTTTCTGTCCAGTGGTCGTATATGGCACTATACGGCCCGTAAAGTGATTTACGGACCGTATAGTGCGATCGTCCTTCAGCTGGCCAAAAATCTCAAGTTCTGCCCAGTGATGATATGGTTAAATACGACCCAGTTTACGGCCCGTAAACTGGTTTACGGTCCGTAAACCAGGTCGTAAACTACCATGTCCATCAGCCAAAACTTTCTGTCTTTGAAATGGTTAAATACGACCACAGAGGACGGACCGTAAATCAAAATATGGTCCGTATATGGTGGTTTACGACCACTGTTCATCCCGACAAATTTTCATTAAAGACCGGATTTTGAATTATTAAAAGGGAACTTAAGCCCATTTCACGTCATTTTTCATCCAACACTTCAAGAAAACTTTAGAGTGTTCTTCAACACTTCAATTCTAAGGATAGAAAGAAAATCCAAGGAAACCTAAGATTATCAACACCAAATTCATGAAAATAAGTGTAAGAACACGTCAAAGGATCTTCTAAGTCAAGAAATTCCCAAGAAGGTGAAACTAGGGTTTTGGCTAATTGAAGAATTCCCACTTAAGGATTGTTCAACCATCCCCCAAGGTAATTTTCATGATTATTCCATGTTGTTTGAAGTATTGGAAAGCTTAGACACTTGAAATGTAGAAGAACAAAGAAATGAGTCATTATTGAGTGAATAGTGACATAAATGAATGATAGTGGAATTGAACTATGAATGTTGAAGTGTTGTGAATACAAATATGTTATAAATGATTTTTATATCATGGAACAAGCATTAAATGCATGAAAACGCAAGGATGAGCTAGAAGTAGAAATAAGGGAAAATTGGAGGAAAATGGTGGATTTTGCCAAACACACGTAAATGACGATTGTCGATTATGATATTATGAGTAATGTTATGAATGTTGGGAGTTGATATAAAACATGAGAAAAATGGTATGAGCGAAGGAAGCATTGTCCAAATTTTCCTAGAATTAGCGATGCGTTCTTGTAGTTAGTTACTAATGTTGATACGAATTCTCTTATGAAGGTAACGACGTGATATCGACGGAGAACAAGTGAGCGATATCTTAGCTAAACGACCAAGGTATGTGAGGCTAGTCCTTCTTTCTAATGGCATGAATCTTTTGACTTGAATCCCTATTCCTTTCATGAGTTCTTGCATTCCATGAAGTTAAAAGCTTATACCTATGAATGTCTATATGAGATAAGTTATACAATATGATGACACTAGAATGATGATGATGTTATTCCTTGCCTACACTCACCTTATGTACTAGTCCTTTCAAGGTGAGGCAGAATGTCCATAATGGTTCCATAATGTAATCAGGGGATCACGACCTTACGTCACCCCGATAGAGTAAAGTTGATCATGAGTCTTATATACGCATTATGATAAGATAAGTATTTTATGATAAGCATATTACTATGAGTATTTACGTTAAGCATGTCATGATTGCATTCACACCGGGCCTAGTTGGTCGGGCAGACACCACTTCGGCGGGCGGCGATACAGATACACCACGACCTACGGGCGTGGGCAGACACCACTAGTGGGCGGCATGAGATGGTACCCCGGGCGCGGGAGGCCTGGACGTGGGCTAATATTATTGATTATCACACCGTTCCGGCATGGACGGGCAGCTTGCATATGATGCATACATGTCATGATGATGAGTATGAGTAAGATTGCATGCATTACTTCATTTATGGTTATCAGTCAGATCCAGATGTCTCATGTTGATGTTATCCTCATATTATCGATGTTTCCTTTCATTATGTATGCCTCTCATACTCGGTACAATATTCGTACTGATGTCCTTTCTTCGGACACTGTGTTCATGCCCACAGGTAGACATGGAGGAGAGCTTGGCCCAGGTCCTCAGTAGCTGTCAGCTGATAGATAGCACTCCATCGTTCGGAGGTGCTTATGGCTCTTCTTTTGATGTACATTCATATATGCATATTTCGGGCATGGCGGAGTCTTGTTCCGTCTATGTATTCATTATGTTAGTAGAGGCTGGTAGATACGCAGTGTGGGTTAGATGGTCTCACAAGATGTTTTCATATGTATTTATATTATTTTGATGGCCAAGGGGCAAATGTATATAAAGTATTTAAATTTTGATTAAATATGATTTTCTTACAATTAGTATGAAAAGTTGATTAAAATCATGAAGAAGGACGGGACATCATACTATAGGATTCATGCCTTAGAAAGAAGGGACTAGCCTTACATACCTCTTTCGTTTAACAATTTCCATCGCTTGGTTGTTCTCCTTCAATGCTCACGTTTCTACCTTCAAGAGAATTCGCATTCACATTAGCTAATTGATTATATGAATGTGCCTACTAGAGCTAGAGAAAATTGGGCAGAATTTCCTTTGTTTATACAACATTTCCCATATTGTATATCAACTCCCAAACATTCATAATAACGTTCACAATATCATAACCAACAATCTTCATTCATCTACATTACCCTCGTTTCACAATTCCACTTCAATTCATCCATAATCATAGTCATAGTATACTAGTTAATTTTCTCACATATAATGCTTATCCAATGTCCTTAATATCATTTATAACATAACCATATCACAACACATCAATAATCGTGACTCAATTCAAGTTATCACTCAAAATGACACTATTCACACTTTCATAACCCATTTTCTATATCCTTTCACAATCTAAGTGTTTCAATTTTCAAATACCTTAAATAACATGTAAATACCATAAACCTTACCTTAGATGGTGTAGTAATGAACCTTGAGTGCAAACACTTCATTTGAGCAAAACCCTAGTTTCACCTTCACTTGGATTCCTTGTCTTGGATGAACTTTAATGAATTTCTAACACTTGATTTCCTTTTTGATGTAATTGATCACAAATACCCCTTGAATTCTTGTTGGAGAAGTGTAGAGAGATGTTTTAGAGAGAAGGGGAGTGAAGGGAAATGAAGTGACATGAACTTGGTCCCTTATTAAATACACACAATTCTGTCCCGACCCATTTATACGGACACACACACGGTCCGTACAATTTATACGGTCCGTATGTGTGACTGTATAATGGTTCCAGTGAACACTGCTCACCTTGGCTAAATATACGGCCATACCTACGGTCCGTATCTTTTGTACGGTCCGTATAATGGACCGTACAATCCACAGTTTCCCGAAAATCATTTTCGTCAACTCGTTTGATCTCCAATCCTTATGGAACCCTCTTGACACTTGTTTATCACTTCATTAACAATCCAGGGGTTGTTATAACTCTTCTCCAAAGCATCATTAAGTCATCATTAATTCGTTATTCGTAAATCCTTTCCGATACATCTCGTATGTCTTGCCTCCTCTTGGCAACTTTCTTCTCTTACTTCGAATGTCTTTGAAATCTCATTTAGAATCATCAAATGTTCTTTCTTACTTATCAAAACATCACATACGTCGTAACCTTCGTGAGTCTATTCACTGTGCATGAACAGAAAATTTTCCGAGGTGTAACATTCTTTCCCCCTTGGGAACATTCATCGTCGAATGTTCAGCTATCCGGGATTCTACAAAAATTTCGCCATATATTTTCCTTCAACTGACCCGGAGTATCATGATCACACTATTCTTTCTTACCTCTTACTCTTCTTTTTAAGTATCCACTTTGTTTTTTTGGCGACGCATAAATACTTGCAAGTTACACAATCGTTGTTGCGTGATTCGTGTACATACATATCTATACATATACAAGTATCCACATCTGTCTCTATATTTATATTCGCACTTGTTTACATATCTTATCCATAGTCATATTCATATGCATATCATTTACATAGCATGCCCGACTACAAAGGTTCGGTGTTTACATATACTAAAACTCCTTTGTCTATCTGTAGTAGCTTATCTCATCATACTCTCTTTCTTCCTTTATTTTTCCTTTGATTATCGTATCTTATGTTCTACTATAGAAACTTTAAGTCTCTTTCTTCATTGTTACTTATAATTAGCAATATCATTAACAACGACTCTATCGTTAGTGCCTTTGCCTCCATTCTAGTATCACATCGCCATCCTTTGCAATACCCCTTGAGTTATTTGCTCTCAATGTCACGTGGTTCAAGGTCTTCATGAATGATCTCCCGTAAAGTCTCAGATGCATGCTCAATTCGTGTTCATTCATTTACTGGTCATTAGACTCATTTCTCACTCTTTGTTTTATAGTCTATATCTGTCGCATCTTAGCGTCCATCATTTCAATCTCTACACTCGTATTCTCTTTACTCGCTCCTAAAGGGTTTTTTTTTTACTTGTACCATTCTCAAATCTGTTGCCTCACCTTCAAATCTTGAATTCATATATCCCTTACTATATTACATCTTATTTATGTTGTTTCCCATCATTTATAACTACGATAATTCATGTGGGAAGTCTTAACATACTCATCTTGTAGTTTTTTGTAACCAAGTAATACATAGCAATCCGAACAAGAATGTGTTTTACTTAGCTCATTTGGTAGTTATAAGTCAATGTGTAAATCCACTCCAATTCACAACTTTTTGCCCCATAGGGATGCCCACAAGAGTAGTAGGTATAGTTATCCACACCTTCCATATAATGTCACTTGCCCTCTTCTTCGGTGCTTAAAATTCACTTGTAATGTCATCTTTGTTTTCCAGGACCAAAGTCTCATGTGCAACTAATACTCCTTATGCCTCATACTCTTTTACTCTTGTTTTGCACTCAACATTGGTTTCAAAACCAATCATGATCATATTGCGTTTGTCGTTGGTGATACCTTTATGCTATCGTTTTATCGTCGTACGGTAAACTTCATAACTCATGATCATCTTTCTTTTTCAACTTATTACTTCATATACTCTACTCGTTGTAACTTGGTATAGGATATTCTTAGGAGATGCATTTTCCTTTAATCATAATACGACTACTTCTTTAGTGCGCGTACTTTGCGGCGCATTTCCTTCTCTTTCTATTCCCATTCTTATTCCTTTACATACCTTCCTCCTCAATTTATCTTGTTTTCTCCCATTTTATAATCAATCCTTGATTCTTCGCACGAGGAACCTTATTCTCAACTTAGCACCGCTTTGTCCTTTAGAATATACTACCTTGTACAATCCATCCTTCGTATCAAAACTTATCTTGTTCTTTCTGATCATCCCCACTCATTCTTATTGTGTTGATCCTTTTCTAACAATTGTCCTATTTCGTTATTCATCTTTCTGTAGTCTTGGCCTTTTACACCCAGCTAAAGATATCACTCATGCTCTCAATTGTACAAATCACAAACTACTACTACTCTTCCATATCACATTTCTCTGATTCCTTTTTCAAGCTTACTTGCTATCATTCCCGTCATTGCGAAACCTCTATGCTGCATTTTTCTAACAAGATCTTATAAGTTTCTAATCTACTGCCCCATGGCACGTTTGCTGGTCTCACACTTGCATTCACTCTTTATTCATATAGAACATGTCACATCTTTAGGCGTTTCCTCGCTGCACTTGTATTGCGATTCTTGTTGCGTTCTTATTATACCTTGACCATAACCAATTCTATAGGGTGACACTTCTTGATCTCATTCGTAATCTTGATTATAAAATAAGATAAACCTTACGAAGTAAGCATACTCAACCTGTTACTCTTTCTAATAAACCCTCTTACACTCTACCATATAAGTTGTTTTACCAATGGATTCACATTCGTCGTACCCCTTCCTCAGTCAAGTCGTTACTCTATTTTGCCAATAAACTTGTCGTATTTTACTAGTACTCGTCCATCCAATAAATGCTTCCGTATCACCCTCTATTGGAGTTACCCTTTCTCTTCTATGTCATATTTTAGTGCTACCAAGCATTTCTCTTTACCGTATCAATGTCGATCTCATAACCATTGTTACTACCAATTCAATAGTATTAGCTCACCTCGTGTAGTCATTAACGATACTCCTAGCTTCATCTCATCCTGCCATTACTTTTTGCACAACATCTTTTCCCCCCAGGACATATTACAGGCTTATATCTTATCTCCTTTAGTTCCTAGGAAAATTTCGGCAGAGTTTCCCCTATATTTTTTACTATCTCCAAACCTGCATGCAGCAAGTACCAACAATGCCTCACAGGGCCAATATTTATATATATATATATATATATATATATACACGGCATATCTCGGCCACACAGGGCTCCTACTTTCAAGTAAAAGCACAAAGATGTCAAAACTTACCTCATATAGCACGCTTCGAGATGTACCTGATCCTTTAGCGATCTGCCATGTCACCTCTTCCTATTTACTTTCTCTTTCATTCTTTAGCTTTATATTTCGATCACATCTCAATATTCTTACTTTATTTGACACACATCTTTCGTACCGTTGCTTACCTTTGTTCAGATTCATTCAATTTGCTGAGTTCTCAACTTATACTTGAACTTATCATCAAAAGACATATTTAATCAATTTCTCTATCATATGAGCACTGACTTACTTTCACGACAATCAATTTATCATCATATAATTACACATTCCGATAACGTAGCCTCAATAAAGGGGCTTACCTGCGTATCTTTCAATGTCATCTATCACTTTCTTCTATCATTACCATTCTTCTGCTGCAATCGGGGGTTAGTATAAGGAATCTCATTTCCTACGGCTTAGCTCTATTGCACGATCTTAGAGATGAAAGAAGAGTAACCATCCTAAATGCCATGTAGCCTCCTGTTTATAGATGTGGCACGCAACACACCATAAACAAGACCCTACTAGACACGGCTCGTAGACACTTCCTAGGACTGAACTTGTCACGACCCGTCTAGGGGGGGCGCAACGAGCACCCGGTGCTAGTCTACCCGGGCACCCCTTAACTTACACTTATACTTACATCTAGGTGAGCCATACAATTAAACATATAAATCTATTCATCCATCACACTAGTCCCATTGGACGACAATGCCTTTATATCATAGTTGGCATCTATGCCACATCAACGTACATGGGCCGACAAGGCCATCAAAATGATATACAAAATATAGGCCGACAAGGCCAAACATATCTAACCATATACACGTGACTACGAGCCTCTAGGGAGAGTATAACATATCACATTAGCGGGATAGGACCCCGCTATGCCCATAATTATGTACACAAAAGAATTAAGTACCCAAAAGCTATGGCTCCGAATGAAATGGAGCTCTGCTATGTAATCTCTGAGAAAGCAGCTATGGATTAAGCCTGTCTCCCTGTGCACCTGCGGGCATGACGCAGCGTCCACAAACAAAAGGACGTCAGTATGAAGAATGCACTAAGTATGTAAAGCATGATAAATATCAATATGAAAGCATAATAGTCAACATATGAGATAGCATAGCAGGGGAGATAATAATATCATCGTCATAGCACTTACTTGCTTTCCACAAGGACATTCCATTTCCATTGCATACCCGTGTACATACTTCCATATCCGTACTTAATTACCTTCACATTCATTTTCGTATTCATATTCATATTCATGTTCATAACATATTCGTACTCATATTGATGTCATAAACATAGCATATACATATATACATATATATATATATATATACATATATATATATATACATTTTCGTATTCATATTCATATTCATGTTCATAACATATTCGTACTCATATTGATGTCATAAACATAGCATATACATATATACATATATATATATATATATATATATATATATATATATATATATATATATATATATATATATATATATATATATATATATATATATATATATAGCATGCCCGACCAAGAAGGTTCGGTGTTTCATACATACTTGGCCAGCCAGGGCTCAAGGTTATGCATACCTGGCCCTACCAAGGCATTAGGGTTATCCGTACCATCTGCAGAGGTATGCGCGCGTTACGTAATCATCTACACACTCTATACATATTCATATACATATATTCTGCCCGGCATCATAAGCTCGGGGTCTTATTATAGCCCTTCATAGGCACACATACAGATAATAGCCCGTAGGCATCTTTAGTGTCACATTATTTTCATCATCATTACTATCATTATCGCTGTCATCGTCATTATCATTACATCTATCTTATAGGCCTACTCGTCATATGAGGAACTTAGTACTATCGTAGCGTATCAAGAATCGTGAGCTTACTAGCTCGGAAGATCAATCATTTGAAGAAATCATAGACTTATAGAAGATTTAGACGTTAGGCCAAAGAACCATGCCGTATGAAAGAATGGTTGGCCTTACATACCTTTTCCGATCAACTATTCTATACTTGCCCGTCCTCCTCTGAGGCTCACGTGTCTACCTTCATTAAGGGCATACTATCGTTAGAATCGACAACTAGCATATATGGCCAAAGCTAAATAAAATCGGACAGCATCCCCTTTATTTATACAACATTTTCCATATCGTAAATCAACTCCCAAACGTCAACAATACATTCACAATACCACAACAATGATCATTATTCATCCATATTATCCACATTTCTCAATTTACTTCCAATCACCCATATCCATGGCTATAATACACACGACTACGTTCATTCACATATATTTTTCATCTCATGCTCTCAACGTCATTTATATCGTATTTACATCACAATACATCAAGAACCATAACTCAATTCAAACTATTTCTCAAAATGACACTATTCCATATTCATGATCCATTTTACCATACCCTTCTACCATCCAAGTATTTCAACTCTTAAATTCCTTAAACAACATAGAAATATCATGAACCTTACTTTATATGTTGGAGGAACAAGCTTTAGTTGAGAATACTCCACTTTGAGCAAAACCCTAGTTTATCTCCATTTGGATTTCTTGACCTTGGATGATCTTTGATGGTTTTCTTACACTTGATTTCCCTTGATTTATGTTGTTGATCACCAAATATCCTTGAATTCTTGTGGAATATATGTAGAGAGATGTTTTAGAGAGAAGGGGTGTGAAGTGGAAGTGAAAGTGAAATAAAATGAACCTTGGTCCCCTTATTTAATGATCCATTTTTAGCCCCGACCAAATATACGGACCAACATACGGTCCGTATATATTGTACGAGCCGTATGTTTGGTCGTACATTTGGTCCAGAGACTTGAGCCATTCTGGGCTGATTATACGGTCCCAAACATGCGGACCGTATAATTTATACGGCCAGTATGTTTGGCCGTATAATCCCCAGTGATCCCGAAGTTCGTTTCGTCGATTCGTTTGATCTTCAATCCTTGTGGAACCTTCTTAACACTTGTTCAACACTTCAATACCAATCTAAGGGACGTTATCACACTTCTCCAAGACATCATTAAGTTCTCGTTAATCATTACTCGCATTTCCTTTCCGATACTTATCAAATACTTTGCCTTATCTTAGCCAACTTTCTCGTCTTACATCGGATGCCTTTGAAATCTCACTTAGGGTCATTGAACGTCATTTCTTACTCATGGAAACATCATACACTCATACTCGTCACTAGTTCATTCACTTGCGTACCAACGGAGGATTTTTCCGAGGTGTAACATTCTTCCCCCCTTAAGAACATTCGTCCTCGAATGTTAAAGTGTTCGGGAATTCTATGAAAATTTCGCCAGAGTTTCCCCTATAATATGGCACTATCACCCTGTCACAACAACCCATAATATCAATGCCTCACAGGGCCACAACACAATACCATAAAAATTTGGCCACTCACGACCCAAAAAGCACAAAAGGAAAAATATACATACCTTATAATCTTGACGTCTCATCTTGGACTTCTTCCCAGGGCTGAAAATGTGGGTATCTGGATCGCATACTTTCTTCCGCTTCCCATGTCATTTCATCTCGTTTACTGCTTCTCCATAGGACCTTAACTGAGGCCACTTCTTTGTTTCTAAGCCTTCGTACTTGCCTATCTAGTATGGAAATGGGCACTTCCTTATAAGTCAACTTTTCCGTCACTTGTACATCATTTATTGGCACAATCTTAGTAGGATCTCGTACACATTTCCGAAGCATCGAGACATGAAAAACTGGATGGACTGACTCTAAATCCGGAGGTAGATCTAATTCATAGGCCACTTTGCCTATTCTTCGTACAATCTCGTAAGGCCCAATGTACCGGGGACTAAGCTTCCCCTTCTTGCCAAACCTCATAACACCCTTCATCGGTGATACTTTCAAGAATACCCAATCTTTCACTTTGAACTCCAAGTCTCTTCGACGATTATCCGCATAGGACTTTTGATGACTTTGGGCTGCTAACAACCGATCTTGTATGAGCTTGACTTTCTCTATAGCTTGCTGGACCAAGTCTGGCCCTATCAATTTAGTCTCTCCTGTCTCGAACCACCCAATTGGGGATCTACACTTTCGCCCATATAAAGATTCATATGGGTCCATTTGAATACTAGAATGATAACTGTTATTGTAGGAAAACTCAATGAGTGGCAAATAGACATCCCAGTTTCCTCCAAAATCTATCATACATGCCCGTAACATATCTTCAAGAGTCTGGATGGTACGTTCTGCTTGCCCATCGGTTTGCCGATGAAATGTCGTGCTAAGGCTCACTTGGGTCCCTAGACCCTCTTGGAAAGACTTCCAAAAGTTTGCTGTGAACTGAGTCCCTCTGTCTGAGATAATAGATACTGGAACACCATGAAGTCTCACTATCTCTTTAAGATAAAGCTTTGCATAATCTTCTGCCACATAGGTCGTTCTGACTGGCAAGAAATGAGCTGACTTTGTGAGTCTATCCACAATCACCCATATGGAATCATACTTACGTCGAGAACGGGGTAAGCCTAAAATGAAGTCCATGTTAATCACTTCCTATTTCCAAGTTGGGATTTCTATAGCTTGCAACAATCCACCCGGCTTTTGGTGCTCGATTTTCACTTGTTGACAATTAGGACATTGAGCTACGAATTCCGCTATATCTTTCTTCATTCCATTCCACCAATATATAGACTTAAGGTCATGATACATTTTCGTTGCTCCGGGGTGGATAGAATAACGGGAACAATGAGCTTTTCTCAATATTTGGTGGCGTAAATCTACCACATCGGGGACACATAATCTGCCTCGGCATCGGAGAACTCCGTCTCCTGAAATATCAAATGGTGACTCCTCTTTCTGAGGGAGGGAATCTCTGTAGTGCATTAGCATGGGATCTTCATATTGTCACTTTTTCACTTCTGCTACAAATGACGACACTGCTGAATTCTGAATGGTGGTTCCCCGGCTACCTGAGTCTATCACCCGGACTCCTAGGCTAACTAGCTGCTGGAGCTCACGGGCCATTTCTCTCTAATCTGGTCGTACATCACATAGACTTCCCATCGATCTACGGCTAAGAGCATCAGCCACAACATTTGCCTTTCCGGGATGATACAAGATATCAACATCATAATCCTTTAGCAATTCCAACCATCGTCGTTGCCGCAAATTCAACTCTTTCTGCTTGAAGATGTACTGAAGACTCTTATGATCTATATAAATATCCACATGGACACCATATAAATAATGTCTCCATATCTTTAATGCATGAACCACCGCGTCCAATTCTAGGTCATGGGTTAGATAATTCTGCTTATGTCTCCGCAATTGCCTTGAAGCATACGCAATCACCTTGCCATGTTGCATCAACACACAGCCTAGCCCAACACCTGAAGCATCACAATAAACAACATATCCTTCCAATCCCTCTGGAAGTGTCAAGACTGGGGCAGAAGTCAATCTACCCTTTAACTCTTGGAAACTACGTTCGCAAGCATCCGTCCATTGAAACTTCGCCGACTTCTGGGTCAACTTCGTGAGCGGTGCAGAAATAGAAGAAAAGCCTTCAACAAATCTCCTGTAATAACCTGCTAAGCCCAGAAAGCTACGAACCTCCGTAGGGGTTGTGGGCCTTGGCCAAGTTTTCACGGCCTCAATCTTTTGACTATCCACTCAAATACCATCGGCTGCAACAATATGCCCCAGAAATGCCACTGAGTTCAACAAAAACTCACATTTAGAAAATTTTGCAAACAATTCTCGAGCTCGAAGAACTCCAAGGACAGTACGCAAATGATCCGCATGTTCTGCCTCAGATATAGAATACACCAAGATATCGTCGATAAATATGATCACAAATAAATCCAGGAAGGGCCTGAATACATTATTCATCAAATCCATTAATACCGCCGGCGCGTTCGTTAACCCAAATGACATTACCCGGAACTCAAAATGACCATATCTTGTTCTGAAGGCTGTCTTAGGGATATCTTTCTCCCTAACTCTAACTTGATGATACCCGGACCTCAAATCGATCTTTGAAAACCATTTGGCACCTTGCAATTGATCAAATAAATCATCAATCCTCGGAAGAAGATATTTATTCTTAACCGTCACCTTATTCAATTGCCGATAATCAATGCACATTCTTAGGGAGCCATCTTTCTTTCGGACGAACAATACGGGTGTTCCCCACGGATACGAACTAGGCCTAATGAAGCCTTTATCAAGCAAGTCTTTCAATTGCTCCTTCAACTCTTTCAATTCTGCAGGAGTCATTCTATAAGGAGGAATAGATATAGGTTTCGTGCTTGGCAACACATCGATAGCAAAATCAAACTCCCGTTCGGGAGGAAGGCCCGGAAGCTCTTGCAGGAACACATCCGGAAATTCATTCACTACGGGAACTGACTGAAGAGTCGGCAATTCAGCTTCTATATCTTGAACCCAAACTAGATGATAAATACAACCTTTTATGATCATTTTCCTTGCCTTTAGATAGGAAATAAACCTACCTTTTGGCGACGCCGTATTTCCTTTCCACTCTAACACTCCCCCCCCCCCCCCCCCCCGGCACAGCTGCTTCTTCTTCTTCTTCTTCACAGCCCCCCTCCCCCCGCCACAGCCCCGCCCCCACCACCTTCCTTCTTCTTCTTCACAAATCCCTCTTTCTCTCTATATTCTCATCATTCTTTTCTTTTCATTTTCACCATTTTTTGGTTTCTTGATTTTGATTTTTGTTTTCTTTCAAAAATAAAGTTATGGAAGAAATGGGTTTGGTAATAATAATACTAATAATGGCCAACAATAACAACCAATTTGGTCGAATTTAAGTGTAAGTGGGACTGATTTGAGAAGGAGTTGGATGAAATTTGTTGGGGGAGATGATGGTGGTGGTTGTGGATGTGGGTTAAAGATGGTGGTTCTTGATTTTGATTCTTATTTTCTTTCAAAAATAAAGTTATGGAATAATGGTTATGGAAGAAATGGGTTTGCTAATAATGGCTAACAATAACAACCAAAACAACCAATTTGGACGAATTTAAATGTAAGTGGGACTAATTTGAGAAGGAGTTGGATGAAATTTGTTGGGGGAGATGATGGTGGTGGTTGTGGATGTGGGTTAAAGATGGTGGTGGTGATTTTTTTTTGGATTGATAATAATAATGATTTTTTTTCGGTGGTGGCGGCGGAGGTGGCGGTGGCGGCGGCGGCGGAGGCGGCGATGGCAGCAGCGGTGGCGGTAGCAGCAACGTAGTGGTTGTTAAAAGTAGGGTGAGGACGAGGAGAAAGAAGAAGAAAGAGAAAGAGAAAAAATAATAAAAGAAAAACAAAAAATGAAGTGTTGGTAATTTTGACATGGCAATGATGTGGCAACGACGTGGCAATGATGTGGCATTGATGTGACAATGATGTGGCGCGAGTGTAATACACCTCCCATTGTGAGAGTGGTATTATTTTTTTAGGGTGGAAAATAATTGAAACGTAAGTTGTTAAGGGGGTAAATAAATAGAAGTTAAGTTTACTTTCCAAATTGAGTTTTCGTGCCAAGTTCAGGGGTTAAAACATGTCTTTTCTCTAAATAAAATAAATCTTATCTCAAATTCAAATACCTTTTTTCCAATTCAACTTCAAATAAAAAATTCAGATTCAAATTACTTTATTTCTAACAAATTCAATTTTTTTTCTCAATTTAATATTATTATTACATGCTTATTAACTTTGTCCAATAATTGGCTTATGATTGTTTTCTTAACTGCCAGTCGACTTAATGTCAAGGCTAGTATCATCCTTTATATAGGTTTTATATATTAAGATCACAACTTATAACATATATGTTTTTCATCATTCAATATTTTTGGTCTTTAGCTTTTGTAGTAAGACTTAATTAACTACGTGATTTTATTGACAACACAAAAACAATTCATTGTTCCCTTTGAATTGAGTGGCAGGCATGGTCATGTCAAATAATACACAAACATTCATATCATATTGAATGCGCTCACAAACAGGAGCAGACCATAACACTTGGTCTCACACTCTCACTCACCAGATAGTCTCCAGCATTATAGTCCCCATCTCCATTGATTCTCCCATTTCAACCTTCAACTGTTTCACAGGAAATTATTCTGCTCGGCAAATTTTCTTCTTTGTAGCTCCATCGACGGTTGAGCATATTTCTGGTTAACACCCAAAGGTTCAGGAGAAAGTTCACACAGAGAACTAAACCATTAATATACATAACCAGATATTATAATGGCATTACCTTTTACAGTGCGTGCTTTGTCTTCTTGGTGAGAGGAATCCAGATTCCTTCCTCTCCTACACTTCTGGTATTCCAACCTTTTGGCTTTTGTATATCTCACTTGCGGTCCTGCAAAAGATTAAGGGAAAGATGCATGTTAAAATGGCAAAGGAAATAAGATTTATGCTTACATAAATGAAGGAGCAATTATGTCCCAATATCATTGTTTATCCCGAATTTGGATAATCAATTAAATTTGTGAGTGGGTATAAGATATGTGGTTAAGTCTCAATCTACTTGATGAAAGAAAGATATAAATATAGATATGGTATGACGAGAGCGATGATAATCTGTGATTTTGCTATATACTCGTATGCACACTAATGTATGAGTGTTATTCGATTGAAGAAATGCAAGAAATAAACACAACAAATGTGACCGACATTGGGTACTTGAGAGAGAGATTTTATATATATATTGCTAATACAGAGTGTTCTTGACGTGTGAAAAAACCAACCCCACAAAGGAGAGGGATGAGCTCTATTTATAGTGTTGCCTCTATGGGCCTCATACAATACAAATCCTTAAAAAATAAGAGGAAGGACAACTCTGAGCTGGTTAGGTTGACCGTACGGTCTGACACACGCATGGTTGGTGATTGACCATGACAGGACCAATAGCCACGGATATTCGGACTAACGGCCCCGACCGACCCGATAATGACGAAACCAGACCAAACGGTGCCCCTGCTCAGCTCCGGTCTGAGCGATCCTCCGGTCCGAGCGTTCCTCCGGTTCAGAATGAAAGTCTTCACCCATGTTCTTGTAACCTTCTTCCTTCGGTCCCTCGTCTCTCCGGTTTGACTCATATTCGGTTTTTACCGTATACAGATAGTCCCCACACTTCCCGGATCACCGATCTATCGGAGCAACGGGAAGTGGATGAATCACGAAACTGGTGACTCCGTTAGCTCGTTGTTATCTTCTCATTTTGGCGGGAACGGTTGCGACACGTCTCCCTTTTCAGCGGCCACGTGCCCTATCCCGGATGGTCCACTCTGACAACAGCCGCATGCACGTCGTTTCGAGTCGCTTCTCATTAATTATGGGGGCACGTGGCGCTCCCGGATTGGCCGGGGAATCGTAACCGCCACAGTCCTTTGCCTATATAAGGCCCTTCCATTTCATCATTTGAACATTTAGTTCTTCGATTAATCCTTTCTGCTTCAAACGTTCCGCCTCTTACACATTCAATATCTTTGCTCATAATCATCTGAAAAACTTGATTCTTGTTGATCTGCTGCTTGCATTACGTGAAAAGGGTCGATTCCGCCACCTTTTCTACTTGTTATTCTCGCCTGTTGTTGCTTCCTTCTGTATCTTTTGCCATTTTTTGAACCTTTTAACTGTTCCCTTTGCTCTTTTGCCTTCTTTATCTCCTCTTTCGAATCCATTCAACTTCTTCCTTTCATATTTCCCAATGTCTGAAACCACTTCCCATGACACTCCATCGGTTTCATCCCCAGGAACCGAGGTCGTATCTCCGGCTAAAGAAAAGAGCTCCTTCGAGCCTACAACCTCGGATATTATACCGGCCAAACCCAACTTCAACAAAGACCTCGAGGTTGAAACACCTTCGTCGGTGTCCGACAGGGGATTTGATGTGAGGCGATACCCCTCCTCCATTACCGAGGATAAGCTCGACCTAGTCCGGGCTGACTGTGGGTGGCATACGCGCTCGGTTCAAGTCTTCGCCCCCGGGCCAGACGAATCAGTCACCGACCACCGGAAAGGCTTTTTTTACGTTTACACTTACCCCTTCACTCTCAAACGCGACCCTCCGATCGACCCGGTCATCTTAGACATGTGTCGGACTTACGTCGTGACCTTGGCCCCAATCGGTCCGATTGTTTGGAGGGTCGTGGCGTGCCTCCGGCTACTGGCCAATAACGCCGAGAAAGAGCTCACGTTGGCCCACTTGATACGCCTATATTCCCCGAGGCTATTCCGGGGCGGCGTAATAAAACTAGCAAACGCAGCCGGAATCCCTTTTTCTCGAAGATGGATGAAGACAGAGACCGAGGCTAGTTGGAGCGGTTCGTCCGGGTGCGGACCTCGGACATCATTCCGAATGATTTCATACCCTTCCCGGAAGAGTGAAACAACAAGCGTAAGCCTGAACTTCGAGTTACTGCCTTTGTATGTTTTGTCATTCTTCGGTCTTATTTTCTCACTGCTTTTCTTATTTTTATTAGCCAACGGATACATTCCTCCGGTCGTCCGTAACCTGAATGAATGGGTCACGGCACTCCTCAGCCATTATGACCACGACAATCGGACATGGGCCCACCTGTCACGTGGCCGACGGGTCGCCCAAAACCACGGTTGTACTTTGCTTTTACCCGTTTTCACTGTATTTTTCACTATCCGCACTCATTGTCTCTTTGACTTTCAGGTTTGCCCAAGGGCTCGGTGGATCCAAGACCGGAGTCGGGCGCCGAACCCACAGCGTCGGCACCTGAGTTTGATTCAGCGGGTGCGTCTCGTGCCCTTGCTGCTAAAAGAAAGAGGCCCTCGGAGAGAGGGCAAAAGTCGAAGAAGAGGGCGAGGAGCGTCGCCCGGTCCTCACGGGATGAAGCAGAGCCCGATATCATTATTCGGAGAGATGATGCCGATTCTCCCGTGGCTCCGATCCCTGAGGAGGCTGTTGCCGTTTCACCTCTTCCTTCTGCTGCTGAAAGACTTCTGGTTCCGGTCTCACAAACAGGTGCGGAAGAAATTCTTTCCCCGGCTCCTCTAAGGTCGATTGACTTTGTCGACATTACAAGTGAAACTTCTTCTGAAAAAGCTCCCCTGCAAAGGATAAGGAGGTCCGGGGAGGTGGCCGCTACTGAAGTCGGTCAAAGGACTGGGCCGGTCCCGGAGATCGAAGTCCCCGTTGACGTTGATCTGATGCCCGAGCACGAGCCTGCTGCAACTACGGAACCCCCGAGCTTTGCCGAAGATATTGAGGCTGCTCCAAGTTCCTCTACTCCGGCTCCGAGGCCTGACGAGTTTGACGATATGTTCTCGGGCACCCCTCCTGCTACCGGCGAAGCTGCGGGATTCGGGCATCTCCCTATCCCTCGGGCCATGAGGTCGGCCAGCCGATCCTCCGAATCTAGGGCCAGGGACAGCTTGGTGCGTATTTTCCCGGCGCTAAGCGTAGAACCGAGGAGAACAAAATCGGTCGTGGTCACCGTCCCCAAGGACTGCAGCTTCCTTTCTCGCCCGGTGGGTGTAACGAGCTATCTGAGGCCTCTTGTCTCGGATTCGGACAAGCGAAAGATGACCGGGGTCACCTGCCAATGAGGGTATGCATGCGGGCAACCGGGTAGGATTTTAAGCCGTTTCTGCACACCTTTACTGAGGATTTTAACCCTGTCCCGTTCAAGTTTTTAACTTGCTTTCTTTTGCAGAGTGTGGTGCTTGTCAACGAGGCCTTCGTCCGCTCCTAGCAAGAGATGGATGATCTTAAGGGCCAATTGGATGCCCAGGGCCAGGAAACGGAGAAGTATTTGCACCTTCTTCGGGAGAAGGAAGAGGAGTTGAGCCGAGCGGTCGCTCCTTCCAATCTTCAGCCCAAGCTTGACGCAGCGAAGGCCGAGAACAGTCAGCTGAGGGGCGAACTGGTCGCCATGACCGAATACAATCGGAGCCTCGAAGCTGAGAAGATCGGCCTTAGCCGGGATAACGCTCAAATTTCCTCGAAGCTCGGTGAGCTTGAGACCACTTTCTCCCAACTTCGGGAGGAGCTAGATTTGGTGAAGTCAGATGCTACGAGCTTGGCCGAGAGGAACCGGCTGCTCGAATCTGAGAGTGCCCGGTATCAAGAGCGTGCTAGGGTGTTCGAAGAGAAAGCGGAGAGCAGGGCCCGGATGTGCGATGATCTGAAGAACGAACTTAAGGAAACAGCCCATGCAAATGATACCCTCCAGGCCGAGCTTCAATCGACCATCCAGATGCAAAATGTTCTTGGGGAGGCTCGGGATGCCCTAGCAGCGAAGTTTGCCCAGGCCGAGGCTGATTTGGACGAGGCTCTGAAGAGCGTCGACGCCGTCGAGGCTCAGGCTACTATTGTTATTGAGTATGAGAAGTGGAAGTCCCGGAGGATTACTCTCAAGCAAGTCGAGCATGGCTTTACAGATCTTCCGACCCTTATTGTCGAGGCTAAAAGGGTCGAAGGAGAGGCTAAGGATGCTCTCGGTTCCGACTCCGATGACTCTGAGCGGACAGAGTCTGAGCGCTCCGGTTCCAGCCATTCCGAGTAGATTAGGGCCTGTACTTGGCTTTCATCTTTATTTTATTTTCTGCAGGACTTTGGTTTTCCGATGTAAAAAACATCCCTTTGTATAAATGAAAAATGCATCTTTCTGGTTTCCTTGTTTGAATGTTTGCTATGACTTTTGCCAGAAGTGTTGGTCCGTTTTAAGGGCGAACTGGCTCGTGGTCGTTAGTTCACCGTGCCCGTAGGACTTACCCGATGCGTTATGAATTCAGATGTCTCCGAAACACGATAGGCGTTTCCTTAGGGCCGGTATTTTTTCGGCAATATTTTAGGGCCGGTATTTCTTCGGCCTTGGCTAAGTTCTGACGTAACGGTTGGCGTTTGGGGAAGTTTATCAATTTTTTGCTCGGATCATTGTGACCTCGTTGCCTTAGTCGAATTTTTTTAACGATTTTGGCTCGGTTCGCTATGACCTCGTTGCCTTTGTCGAATTTCGACCATTGTGCCCGGTATAGGGCGTGTGAATGAAGCAGTGTCGAAATACAGCGGTTATCACCGGGTAAAAGTCCATTTATCAGAAATACACCCGAGATATTGTTATCCGAACTTTCGATAGTTTTGTGCTTGCAAAATGTTTGCTCACATGAGAATTTTTATTCCTTTTGCCTTTGCCGTAGCAAATAGTAAATGGGATACGATTCATTATGATCGTTTGGTCCTTACATCGAATGCTAAATGGGACACGATTCATTATGATCGTTTGGTCCTTACATCGAAGGCTATGGCCGGTGGCCGGGGTAATTTTTCCGTAGCAAGTGTTGAGTTTCTCCGTCTTCTTTTACCGGGGTAATCTTTGATGCGGGCATAGTATTCCCCTAGCGTTTACCCAAGCTGTAAGGTCGGGTGAGTGCTATTAAGTCCCCACTCGGAGGGCGAGACCTCGATGGTCCGGGCGTTCGTCCTTTATTTTTGTCAAGTAACACATTGTACTTGTTGCCTCATTAAAAACCTTGTCAGAAAACCCATTTTAGGACAAAACCGTACTAAGGAAAAGAGTGCAACACGTGTTTTCAGATTTGGGTTCTCTGCTCTGCCTGGTACTTGGCTTTCTGCAAAAAAGAAAAGGTCACAAATAGAGAAAACATGGGGTATTCTTACCTTAGCAGTAGTATCTCTTTAGACGAGCCACATTCCAATTATTGCTCAACCGCTGCCCGTCCATGGACTCCAGCTGGTATGAACCTTTGCCCGTTACTTCGGTTATCTTGTAGGGTCCTTCCCAGTTCGGGCCCAGTTTTCCTTCGTTGGGATTCTTGGTGTTCAAGGTAACTTTTCGGAGCACCAAGTCCCCAACTTGGAAATGACGAAAATTGGCTCTCCGATTGTAGTATCTTTCCACCCTTTGTTTTTGAGCGGCAATATGGACCAACGCGTTTTCGCGAAGCTCATCCGTGAGGTCAAGTATTACGACCATGGCCTCCTCGTTTGATTCCTCGGTTGCATATCGAAACCGGAGGGTCGGTTCACCAACTTCTACGGGGATAAGAGCTTCTGCCCCGTAAACCAACGAGAAGGGAGTCTCCCCCGTGCTCGATTTCGATGTAGTTCTGTAAGCCCACAATATCTCCGGTAATATTTCTCTCCAATGATGCTTCGATGCTTCGAGTCTTTTCCTCGGGTTTTGGATTATAGTCTTGTTCGTGGATTCCGCTTGTCCATTTGCACATGGGTGATATGGAGTTGATACAATTTTCTTGATCTTCAACCCTTCGAGAAATTTGTTGACTTTGCCGCCTACGAACTGGGGCCCGTTGTCACAAGTTATCTCGGCGGGGATGCCAAAGCGACAGATGATGTGATCCCATATGAAGTCGATGACCTCCTTTTCTCTAATTTTTTCAAAGGCCTGCGCTTCAACCCATTTAGAGAAATAATCAGTCATAAAAAAATGAAACGGGCTTTACCTGGTGCCCATGGTAACCGGCCGACGATGTCCATTCCCCACTTCATGAAAGGCCAGGGTGACACCACCGAATGCAACAGCTCTCCGGGCTGATGAATCATCGGAGCATGCCTTTGACACCCATCGTATTTATGGACAAAATTTTTTGAGTCTTCGTCCATTCGGTTCCAATAGTAACCGGCCCTGATAATCTTTCGGACCAGAGCATCGGCACCAGAGTGATTGCCGCATGTCCCTTCGTGCACCTCTCTCATCACGTACTCCGTCTCCCCGGGGCCCAAACACTTGGCCAGTGGTCCGAAGAATGACCGCTGATACAATAGGCCGTCTACCAAGCAAAAACGGGCAGCCTTGGTCCTTAGTAACCGTGATTCCTTTGGGTCGTTTGGGAGCTTACCGTCACGCAAGTAGTCGATGTATTTGTTGAGCCAATCCCAAGTTAAACCCGTAGTGTTTATTTCAGCGTGTCCGTTTTCTATGGCTATGTTTGACAAGTGCACCGTCGCCCCGGGGTTGATTTCCTCCCCTTCGACCGAGGATCCCAAATTTGCCAATGCATCGGCCTCGCTGTTCTGCTCCCTTGGTATGTGCTGCATGGTCCATTCTTTAAATCGATAAAGTACCACTTGAGTTTTTTCGAGATACCTCTGCATCCGTTCGTCCTTGACCTCGAAGACGCCGTTCACCTGGTTCACGACTAAAAGCGAATCGCACTTTGCTTTGATTATTTTGGCCCCCATACTTCGAGCCAATTCCAAACTTGCAATCATAGCCTCGTACTCGGCTTCATTGTTAGTCAATTTAGCAGTTCCAATGGACTGTCGAATGGCATCCCCGGCCGAGGTCCTAAGGACAATCTCTAGCCCAGAACATCAGAGGTTCAAGGCTCCGTCCGTGTGTAGAGACCAAATGCTCGAGGCCTTTCCCGAGGTCAGCAGAAGCTCTCTCTTAACCTCGGGGACCATTGCCGGGGTAAAATCTGCCACGAAGTCGGCCAAGATCTGGGATTTGATGGCCGTTCGAGGTTTGTACTCGATATCATAACCGCTAATTTCTACAGCCCATTTGGTTAACCTACCTGATAATTTTGGCTTATGCGTGATCTTTTTCAGAGGATAAGTAGTTACTACACATATTGGATGGCATTGAAAATAGGGCTTGAGCTTTCTAGAAGTGCTTACCAATGCTAATGCCAATTTTTCCAAATGGGGAAAACGGGTCTCCGCATCCCCCAAAGTTCTACTCACGTAATAGATAGGGAATTGTGTACCTGATTCTTCTCGGACCAAAACGCCACTTACCGCTATCTCGAAGACGGCAAGGTAGAGAAAAAGCGGCTCGTCCGCCTTCGGTGTGTGCAGCAATGGGGGGCTAGACAAGTACCTCTTCGATTCTTTTAGAGCTTCTTGGCACTCCGGTGTCCAAACGAAGTCGTTCTTATTCCTCATCAGTAAGGAGAAGAAACGATGACTCTTGTCCGAAGACCTCGATATGAAGCGACTCAACGCCGCTATCCTTCCGGTGAGCCTCTGTACTCCTTTGACGTTATTCACCACCTCGATATCCTCGATGGCCTTGATTTTGTCCGGGTTGATTTCAATCCCCCGGTTTGACACCACGAAACCCAAAAATTTACCGGATCGGACACCGAAGGCGCATTTTTCCGGGTTAAGCTTCATGTTATACTTGCGGAGTACGTCGAAGGTTTCCTGCAAATGCTTCAAATGGTCCTCTGTTTCCAGGGACTTAACAACCATATCGTCAATGTAAACCTCTAGTGTTTTTCCTATTTGTTCTTCGAACATCTCATTAACTAGGCGTTGGTAAGTTGCACCGGCATTTTTTAGGCCAAAAGGCATCATATTATAGCAGTAAGTCCCGTACCGGGTGATGAAGGACGTTTTCTCTTGATCCCCCGGGTGCATCAGAATTTGGTTATACCCGGAGTAATCATCGAGAAAACTTAACATCTCATGTCCGGCCGTCGCATCGATCATTCTATCGATGTGAGGCAACGGAAATGAGTCCTTCAGGCATGCTTTGTTTAAATCCTTATAATCGACACACATTCAAAATTTATTACCTTTTTTGGGCACCACTACCACATTAGCTAGCCAATCCGGGTATTTTACCTCCCGGATAGAACCTATATTTAAAAGCTTTGTTACCTCGTCTTTTACGAAGGTGTGTTTTGCTTCCGCCATGGGCCTTCTTTTTTGCTTTACCGGGGAAAACTTCCCGTCCAAGCTGAGCTTGTGAGTTGCTACCTCCGGTGATATACCTGTCATATCTATATGCGACCATGCGAAGCAATCAGCGTTAGCTCGAAGAAATTTAATTAACTTGCTCCTGAGCTCCGGGGTAAGCCCCGTGCCCAGGTATACCTTTCTGTCCGGTAGGTACTCGAACAGGATGATCTGCTCCAGCTCCTCTACAGTCGACTTGGTTGCATCCGAGTCGTCCGGCATGACGAACGATCTGGGTACCTCAAAATCATCCTCTTCAGGCACTGGATCCGACCCGGTGTGCTTTGATTGCTACTGGGCGTACTCTCCTCCGGTTATACCTTTTTCCTTCCGAACCAATTCTATCGGCCGAGGCGCTGCTTCCTCTACTGCGAACATTTCCTTTGCAGCGGGCTGTTCACCTCGAATGGTTTTTACCCCTTTTGGGGTGGGAAATTTCAGCAACTGATGCAGTGTTGAGAGCACGGCCCTCATACTATGTATCCAGGGTCTGCCCAGTAATGCATTATAATTCATGTCCCCTTCGATCACGTAGAACACTGCTTGATGAATGGTGCCATCGACGTTTACAGGCAATGAGATCTCCCCCTTTGTGGTTTCACTTGCCATGTTGAACCCGCTGAGTACCCGGGCTTCCGGTACGATCTGATCAAGCAGCCCTAGCTGTTCGACCACTCTCCACCGGATGATGTTGGCCGAGCTACTAGGGTCAATCAAAATACGTTTAACCTTAGTCTTAAAGATAAGTACAGAAATTAACAATGCATCATTGTGCGGTTGAATGATGCCCTCTGCGTCCTCGTCGTCGAAGGAGATAGAGCCCCCGGATAAGTGATATCGGATGCGCTTTTCACAAACAATAGAAACCTTGGGCCGTTTCATTACCGGCCCCCGAGGAGCATTGACACCCCCAACTATCATGTTGATTGTATGTTGGGGTTCTACCGGCTCGGCCCCTCGATGTGCCTCCCTTTCCTTGTAATGACTTTTGGCTCGTTCGCTCAGCAGATCTCGGAGATGACCGTTCTTTAGTAACCGGGCTACCTCTTCTCTCAACTGGCGACAATCCTCAGTTCTGTGACCATGGGTTCCGTGATATTCACACAGCATGCTCGGGTCCCGTTGGCCCGGATCCGACCTTAGAGGTTTCGGCCATCTTACATCCGGGACGCGACCGATGGCCGAGACGAGGCCTGAAGTACTAACGTTGAAGTTGTACTCCGATATCTTTGGAAAACCCTTGTTACCGACAGAACTTCCGGCGTCGCTCCTGAATGAGAGACCCCGGCTGTTTGACGGGCGTTCGACCCGTTTACTACCCCGACCTGAGAAACGGCTTGGGCTCACCCTTGACTTTTCCGACCTAAAACTTTGCCTCTCCGAATGGGAGTATGGCCGATACCTTTCCTTCGATGATTCGGCCTTTGTTTCGTAACCCTTCCTTGGTTTCTCAAAACTCCTATCCACATTTATTGGGCCCGGGGGGAGCTTGAATTGATCATCATCCACCCGAATCTTCGACTCGTACCGATTATGGACGTCGGCCCATGTCACAGCCTCGTATTCCAGCAAGCTTTCTTTTAATTTGAACGAAGTTATTGAGCTTAGAACATTGAGCCCCTTTGTGAAAGCTTGCGCGGCCCATTCCTCTGGAACCGAGGGGAGTTCCATCCGTTCCCTTTGGAACCGGTTGACGAACTCACGCAGTAACTCATCGTCTCTTTGGGCTATACGAAAAATATCAGCCTTGCGGGCCTGCACCTTTTTGGCACCTGCGTGGACCTTGATGAAGGCATCGGTGAGCATTTCAAAGGAGGTGATCGAATGCTCGGGTAGATGGTCGTACCACGTCAATGCCCCTTTTGACAGAGTTCCCCCAAACTTCTTCAGCAGTACCGATTCAATTTCGTCCTCCTCCATATCATTGCCCTTTATGGCACATGTGTACAAGGTCACGTGCCCGTGCGGGTCCGTTGTGCCGTCGTATTTCTGGATATCCGGCATTTTGAACCTCTTCGGGATTAGCTTCGGGGACGCACTCAGAGGAAAAGGCCTTTGGATGTACCTCTTCGAGTCCCGTCCCTTCAGTAGAGGCGGAGCCCCCGGGATTTGATCCACCCGAGAGTTGTATATTTCGACCCTTTTCTCGGTCGAGTCTACCCGTTTTGCCAAAGTTTCAAGCATTTTTAGAACCTCGGTGGATCCAGCTCCGGATCCATTGCTCTCAATAACGCGTGCCTCCTCCCTTCTGGGTTCAGCAATATCGCTCGTTTTTTCCGGGGGGCGCTGCTTCCCCTTCGTTTTACAACCGGGCTATTGCGATTCCCTGTTCGGCAATCGCCGTTCTCTGTTCCTGCAACATTTCAAAAATCAAACGTACGTCAAGATTATCATTTGGCGTACTCGGTTCTCTCCGGTCCTGTGCCCGGGACAAAGTGATAGAATTGTGGGTATTTAGAGGGTCAGTGGCCGGTAAGGCGGCATTCTCCTGATCGACGGTGTTTTGTCGATTGAGGCCCTCCCTCGAATTAACGGGGTTAGGGTCAATGGGGTTTGGTGGTCCTCGTGGTCCGCTTCCATCGTTTTCGGACACGATTTCGTTGTTGTTGACGTGATCGGATTGCCCGCTGTCGGCCATTTAGTCCGTTTTTTCAAATACGAACAGAAAGTGTTTTTGATTTAGATGGGTAAGGTAGAGATCAAAGCAAAAGGCCACTATTATCTATGCCCCACGGTGGGCGCCAAACTGTTTACCCCGAATTTGGATAATCAATTAAATTTGTCAGTGGGTATAAGATATGTGGTTAAGTCTCAATCTACTTAATGAAAGAAAGATATAAATATAGATATGGTATGACGAGAGCGATGATAATCTGTGATTTTGCTATATACTCGTATGCACACTAATGTATGAGTGTTATTCGATTGAAGAAATGCAAGAAATAAACACAACAAATGTGACCTATATCGGGTACTTGAGAGAGAGATTATATATATATATATATTGCTAATATAGAGTGTTCTTGATGTGTGAAAAAACCAACCCCACAAAGGAGAGGGATGAGCTCTATTTATAGTGTTTCCTCTATGGGCCTCATACAATACAAATCCTTAAAAAATAAGAGGAAGGACAACTCTGAGCTGGTTAGGTTGACCGTACGGTCTGACACACACATGGTTGGTGATTGACCATGACAGGACGCTAACGACGCGTGGCTCACGCGCAACGGCTCTACCGGACCAATAGCCACGGATATTCGGACTAACGGCCCCGACCGACCCGATGATGAAGAAACCGGACCAAACGGTACCCCTGCTCAGCTCCGGTCCGAGCGATCCTTCGGTCCGAGCGTTCCTCCGGTTCAGAATGAAAGTCTTCACCCATGTTCTTGTAACCTTCTTCCTTAGGTCCCTTGTCTCTCCGGTTTAACTCATATCCGGTTTTTACCGTATACAACCATATGATTTGATAAGGATTAAATTAAAGATTGATTCCCATAGAAGGGATTAAAAGATTGAGGACTTCCATGATCCTAATTAATGTTCACCCATTGTGGTTAAAGTTCAAATGTTTGAAAACAAACCAAGTTGCTTTGGATCCATTATCACCACCAGCAGATAAGTCTTGCATCTTTTAACGATCTTGATACTCTTTCAGGCATATGAATAAAAACTTAAGTAACTAATAGTTTGAAGACAGAGACATGTAAAGCAACTTACTCATATTTATTGTATAATAACTGGTATACAAAATTGGTTGTAAAGTCGGAAATGAAACTAACCACCACGCTTGAAGTGTAAAGACACATCTTCTTTGTTTTTTGTTTGAAACACGTTGAGATTTCAAATTTATTGATAAACACAGACATGGTGTCCCAGAACGTGTGTTGAACCGTAAGGGTAACTAACCACAGCATCACACCACGATTAAAACGGGCTCAATTTTTCATTTTATTTTTGGATGTCGTATTTTTCAATTAAAAATTTAAGACATCCATTTATCTTCTGCCACTTGGCTAAATTTGTTGTGTCCTAAATTATTTGAACTTTGTCCTAAAATTGTACACATGTCTTAATCTGCTTATGACACTTGGCTTATTTTGGTGCTTCTGCCCCTCTGCTTTTATAAATAGATAGATAAGTATATAAATTCTCGACTAAACTCAAGTATCATGATCCTTCTCAAGGATTGCTAGTAAAAAACAAACAAAAAAGGAATGATCAATCGCCGAAGTCCTAATGCATAATTCAAAGGGTTGGAAAAATTGAACTTTCTCAGAGATACCATATGATAAAAGTACCAAGACACTTGCTAAAATAAGTATTCGAATACCTGACATAGGGGATAGTTCCTTCTCCATCAACATTTTCTTCATTTAGGCTTTTGAACTCTCCTCCATTCTACAATACCTTTCATTTATTGGAATGAAAATACCATCTGGGAGTGATTTCAATTAGGTGTCATAAACTTTCAAAAAAGTAATTAAGGGGTTATGAATATAAAAGATTTGAGAATTATGAATATTACTAACTAGTTATAATTCTAATACTAATTAAGAGTAGAAGTTATGAAGATGAAGGAATTGTGAGTTATGGAGATGACTTTTTAAAGAAAATAATTGAGGGAAATGATATCAAAAGCCAAAAAAGGAGAAAAAAGATAAATAGAAATGGTGGTTATAAAGAGGTGCCACATCACTTTGTCTATATCTAACTTTATATTGTATATAGATAGATTTGATCAATTGCCTTTATGGCATTTATGACCTTCAAACTTTGTGAACGTTGGCAATTGATTAGAAACTTAGACATCATCTCTCCTTACCTATATATATTTTTCTTCATGTGCTTATGAGAGTGTGAGCTATAATGACCCGTTTGGTCATTTAGAGCATTTTACTCTTTTTTCCCCAAAATATCCTTCTCATAGTCTCTTTTATGTACTTACGACTTGCGGGGATGGGTCGCACGGTTCCCGAGGCTATCGGGCGAGTCTTGGTTTATTTTGAGAATTCTAGAGTTTTCTAAGTTGAATAAGCGAAAAAGAGTTGACCAATAGTTGACTTTTGGGGAATTGCATCCGGAATCAAATTCCGATAGTTCTGGGAGGTGATTTTTGACTTAGTTGAGCCTTTGGTTCAGGTTTTGAGGCGTCCGTTTTTATTTTGGGTCATTGGTTGGAAATGTTGGTTTTGGTTTGGTTGGAGTTGACTTGGGTCAACACCGGGTCAAGGTGACTTCTTTCGGCAAGCCCCATTTGGATACAGAGGTCTACTTCTCCAATAGGATCACGTTGAGCTCCGTCAAGTGCCCTTACATTCATACGGCTTTGGCTGATCTTTCTGAGATCATAACCTAATTGGCTAAGAGTAGATTCAAGGCAAATGTTGAGACAAGCCCCATTGTCAATCAATACTCGGGTTACGACCTTATCTTGGCACATGATGGTGACATACAACGCCTTGTTGTGAGTTGTGCCTTTTTTGGGCAGTTCTTCTTTAGTGAAGGAGATTTGATGCTCGTCTATGACATGTGCCACCATATTGGCCAAGTTTTCACTACTCGTGCCTGCGGGGACATGAGCTTCATCTAATACCTTCATCAAAGCTAGATGGTGTTGAGAGGAACGCAGAAATAGTGCCAACACAGATATTTGGGCTGGTGTCTTCTTCAAATGCTCCACAATGGAGTACTCCTTTGGCTGCATTCTGCGCCTGAAGTCTTCGGCCTCTCATTCAGTAATGGGCCTTCTTTGATTTTCTTTTTTCCTCGGCGCTCCTTAGGCCAATTCTTCAGGAGTATAACACCTCCCAGACCGAGTCATTCCATAGGCGACCACCGCTTGGACAATAAATTCTTTCCTCGGAGCTATCACCACCTCTTGGGATACCGGTGCTATAATTGGTGTGAGGATCAATACTTTGAATTGTGGGCGCTCTTGAATTGTGAGTGAGGCCACTGTTTGCTCGAGTGTTTTGATGGGGTCTCGAACCAATGGTTTGCACACATCCCAGTCTTCTTCCCTTTCGATCATATGAATAGTATTATTGCCATGATTAGGCAGAGGATTATTATTCACGTTTGGTGTCACGACCCAACGGAGGGCCGCGACGGGCACCCAGTGCTAGCCCACCCGGGCACCTCTTAACATACCTTTACATTTACATCTAGGTGAGTCGCATAAAATCATACTTTCTATCCATCAATCATACTATTTCCATTGGGCAACAATACATATATACATATCACAATTAATAGCAATGCCATAGCAATGTACATAAGCCGACGAGGCTAACAAAATGGCATCTAAAATATAGGCCGACAAGTCCAAACACATCTAACCATATACACATGTCTACGAGCTTCTAAGGAGAGTATGTCATATCATATAGGCGGGACAGGACCCCGCTATGCCTATAAATATGTACACAAAAGAATCAACACCAAAAGCTATAGCTCCGAATGAAATGGAGCTCCGCTATGTAGTCCCTGAGAAATATAGCTATGGATCAAGCCTGTCTCCCTGGCCACCTGCGGGCATGACGCAGCGTCCACAAACAAAAGGACGTCAATACGAAGAATGTACTGAGTATGTAAAGCATGATCAATATCATTATAGAAGCATAATAAGCAACATAAGAAATAGCATAAGATGGAGATAGTAGTATCACCGTCAAAAGCACTTACTTGCTTTTCATAGGGACTTTCCATTTCTAATGCGAGATTGTGTATATACATCCGTATTCGTATCCGTACTCATTTACATTTCGTATCCATATACATATTCTTATTCATATTCGTATTCATACTCATATCTATATCGTATACATATCCATATCATATACATAGCATTTACATAGGATACCCGACCACGAAGGTTCGGTGTTTCACGTACCCGACCATGGCTAGGCTCGGTTATCATACATACCCGGCCAACCAAGGCTCAGGGTTACACATACCTGGCCCTACCAAGGCTTCAGGGTTATCCGTACCCAACTGCAATGGTGCGCGCACATCATATATATATATATATATATATATATATATATATATATATATATATATATATATATATATATATATATATATATATATATATATATATATATATATATATATATATATATATATATTTATTTATTTATATTCTACCCGGCCATATAAGCTCGGGGTTTCATAATAGCCACACATAGGCACATATACGTAAAAGCTCATAGGCATCTTTAGCATCATTACTATTATCATCGTCGTCATTATCGTTATCACTATTATCGTCGTTCATTACATCTATCCTTATAGGATTACTCGTCATATGAGGAATCTAGTACAATCGTAACATATCGAGAATCATGAGCTTAGTAGCTTTTAAAGATAGAATCATTTAGAGGACATCATAGGCTCATAGAAGAATAGATATTTGGCCAAAGAACCATGCCTTATGAAAGAAGGGTTAGCCTTACATACCTTTCCGTTCAACTATTCTATCCCTTGCATGTTCTCCTTCAATGCTCACGTTTCTACCTTCATTAGAGTTATACTATCATTAGAAAATCGATAGCTAGCATACATGACTAAAGCTAGAGAAAACTGGACAGCACCTCCTTTGTTTATATGACTTCCTCCATATCATATATCAACTCCCAAACATCAATATTACATTCACAACATCATAACAATAGTCTTTATTCTCCTACATTATCCATATTTCTCAATTCACTTCAAGTCATCCATATCCATGTTCATAGCACACGATTACATTCATTCATATACAATGTCTATCTCACGTTCTTAACATCATTTACAACATGATTATTGTTATACCCCGCGTTTTAAGAGTATGATCGTGACACGTGCTTCCTCAATATTGACAATCATGTTGTCTCTACGTAATTCAAACTCACGTTGATGGTATTATATTTCGTATTTTTGCACGTCGGATTAGTCGTAAGCGGAGGTGGGGCCCACACATTGAGATTTTTTAGGAACACGTGACAAGTGATATTAATCACACATGTGAAGTTGAACACAACTCAAGAAGGACCTTTGAGCCGAATCAAAGTGGAAGTCCTCCAAACGAATATTATTAAGAAAACGTTTTCGGGTGACCTGCCTTCGAGAGGCAAAACCGGAATTATAAGTGTGAAATTTCGAAAAATACCAAGAAATATAAGTTGTAGATAAGTGAATTAGCTTTCCAACCATAGGTCCTGGGTTCCCAGGTGACGTCGGTACAAGGATATATGTACGTTTTAAGGTCGAAAGGTCAGTGGGCTAGGCCCAACTCGGGCCCAACCGGGTTAGGCCCATGACCCATGTTATATAAGTGATATTTCAGGCCTTCCCTCCTCATTTTAAGATCTGGAACAACCAGAAAATTCTGGAGAGAGATAGAGAAAAAGCCTTGGAGAAGAAAAACCAATTTTGACCAAACTCCGAGCCCCGAATCCGGAAGCCCGTGAAGGGAAAAGTGTTGTACGCTGTGTTGTCTTCAATTTGAGCTAAAAATCAACCAAGGAGGAGGATGATAACGTGGTGGCTGAATGATTAAGGTATGGATAAGGTTCTTTTTCATTGCTAATAAGTTTATTTAAAGTTTTAACGGATTAGAACAGGGAAAATAGCGATATAAATTCGTCCGTTGGCATTGTGAATTATGGAATGAAATTTGAAGAGAATTTTGGATGAAAATAAATGTAGTTAACTTGTAGAATGTGGAGTATGTTGTTATTGATGTTGTTCATATGAATTCCGACTCCTTTACGGAAATAAAATTATTATATAAGTATAACGCAAATTTGGTGGGTTGAGAAATCTAGAAAACAGTGTGCGGGCTATTTTATGGCATAAGTTGGTGTTGGAAATGGTATTACTACTATTGGAATTATTGTTGTTGTTGATTGGTTGCTGAATTGTAATTTTGGGCTAGGCATATAAACGAGGGAGATGCTGTCGAAATTTCGGTAGATCATAAGTGAATTTATTTGAAAGACTAAGACAAGTGTGTGTGGAAATGAATCTAATGATTGCGTCGATCTTCTTGAATGTAGACTAACAAGTTGGACGAATAAGCGTAGCTAGTAAGGCGCGGCACAGGTATGTTAAGTCTTGTCCTTTTCTTTCAAGGCATGATCCTGACGTTATGATTTCATACTTGCTTTCATATTTTTCTTATTTTCAAAAGTTAGATGTTTATGATTTCAAAGCATGATTACTTTCCCGATAACCCGTCAACGTTTCCAAAACGTCCATACTTTTCTAGAATAAAGGTTTATGGTACTATAAGTTTTTATGACAACAACGATAGATATGTTTTACAGTGACAATGATGGTATTAAGGATGGGAATATTTTATGAAGACTATGATAAGGTTGATTTTTCAAAAATGACTTCTGAAATGATCGTAGAATGTTCTGTACTTCAAAACCTCGTAACTTTTGTATACTAATTCCGATTGACCCGAAACTTATTTCTGAGTCTTCATATGTCGAATTATGTACGTACCTATCGAGTCTTAACGTTGCTATTCGTTGTTAGTCTCCCTTTATGATTATCGTTCCTTCAAGGTGAGACAAGCGACCACGGTTATTCCATAATGTCATCGGAGGCTACCGACCTTACGTCACTCCGATAGATACATGATTTTCTTTGGGCTCTCGTGCATGCTGCTTACGGGATATATGTATATGATATATGTATATGTATTTGGGGAAGATGGGGAAAGGGAGATATGTTGCACTATAAGACGCATTGCCACCTGGTCACCTGCCGTATTCATCCCGGACGCGGGATATGTGGGGGAGCCGACGTATTCGGCGTTATGACATGATATGTTCTATGTTTCTACATATGTGGGGGAGCCGACGGGGGTCGGCGCTATGACATGCTCTATTTTCTATACATATGAAAAGAAATGTTTTCAAAGGAAAGCTAGCATGCATGGCATCCGCCCTAAGGGGCATCCAGATGTACAGGTTATTCTTTTATCTCATGATATGCTTAGGCAGAAATACACCGTACCTATATGGTCGGGCAGTTTACTTGTAAATACTTATATGTTGTTTCAAAAGGTAAAGTAGCTTACATGATATCTGCCTTAAGAGGCAAACAGAGGTACAGGTTATTTTCTTACCCTATGTTATGATTTACGTCCCTTACCATGATCTTATGCTATTACTCTTGCCTTACATACTCAGTACATTGCTCGTACTGACCCCTCTTCTTCGGGGGCTGCGTTTCATGCCGCGCAGGTACACCCAGATGAGTAGAAGCCATTATAGAAGACATTCCAGCGGAGTTGGCAAGCTCTATTTGTTCTGGAGTGTTGCCGAGTCAGATTACTATGCTATGGTGTCTTGTTCGAAGTTAGAGACTTTGCAGACAGAGTCGTGGGTATTGGAAGTCAGTCTGTCAGCGGCTCCATCAGCCGAGATGTCAGCTTGTATTATGATATAAGTCTATTTGGTTACAGATTTTATTCGATTTGAAAGCAACAAAAAGAATATTTCGGAAAGCTTTATTATGTATTTCATGTTTATTTGATTTAGAGGTCCAAAAGGTTAAGTACGAAATAAGAGTCAGCGGGTTCGCTCGGCTCCGGATATGGGGTCGGGTGCCCATCACACCCTAGTAAGGTTGGGGTGTGACAAAGTGGTATCAGAGCAGGTCGGTCTAAGGGTTGTCTACAAAGTCGTGTCCAGTAGAGTCCTGTTTATGGGTGTGAAGCCGGCCACATTTATAAACAGGAGGCTGCGGGGCATCTAGGGATTGTTGACCTTCTTTCTGTCTTAGATCGTGCGATAAAGCCAAGTCATAGGAAATAAGATTCCTTATACTAATCGTTGATTTCCGTATGCGCCTAGTAGCGACGGAAGAAGGCGAGTGACGATATGGCAAGTCACAGAGGTAAGTCTGGATAATTGTCCTGTTACTTGGAACTGGAAGTTCTGGATGGCTGGACTATGTCATATAGCCGTATGTTCTGTGAAGTATTGTCGATATTTGCTACGCACATATCTTGAGTAGTAGGAATGGTAAAGGAGATTCTGTAAGAATGGATACGCCTAACAGGAAGAAGCGGGGAAAGAAAATACTGTAAATAGGCAATAAGTGAGGTGCGTCGTTTCAGAAATGTTATGGATTTGGTACGGCAACGAAGGTGCGATCACTACCATCGAGAATCTGGAGACCCAGGACAGGAAGTAGGCATACACACAGGTGGGAAGCGAACACTGGGAATTGAAAAGGGCAAAATAGTAATTGTAAAGAAAAGGACGTGCTACGAAAATGTTTCAGAATCTGTAAGACCTTGACTTACTCCAGAACATGTAATAAAGGTCATGCGAGGAAGTGGACGCGATTATATCAACAGTAAGGCACCAGATTTTGTCAAAGTTTCTAGGTTAAGCGTGCTTAGGTGGGAGCAATTTCATGATGGGTGACCCCCTGGAAAGTATGCAAGAAATTCTACATATCCAGACACAAGAGACAAATGAGAAGCTAGGGTAGCCTAAGGAAAACTAGAGTATATGGGATGGTTGGAGATCATAAGAAGACGCGTAGGACGAGGCAGACTAGATCGGTGAAGAGACAGAAAGTGCATCACAGCTTTGAAATTAGGATAGGCTTGAACAGTGGTTGGAGGTATTTTGTGGTCTAGTTGATAGTAAATATATATATATATATATATATATATATATATATATATATATATATATATATATATATATATAGAGAGAGAGAGAGAGAGAGAGAGAGAGAGAGAGAGAGAGGCGTAGGATATCCCACATATGATTGTATCGGTGGACATGTAAGTTCCAGCAACCGGCGCTACGGTGAGGAAGGCATTGATCACACAAGGGTACCGAAGTTCGAGGGACGGCAAAAATAAATGGTACGAGTGTCACCAGGTAAACTGCTATTATTTTACTATAGGTTAAGCTTGGAAATTCTAGTATAAGACATTTGGAAAAGAAAGGGGAGTGAGTAGATGGAAATGAAGAGATCAAAGTGTCGGAAAGAGGTGAAGGTAAGAAACCTCAGCAAGTGGAGCTCTCGAGAGAAATTATCAACAAAGCGCGAGACTATTTGAGTAAGAACTCAAAGTAGGCGTGTGAAAAGGGATAGAGTGTGGTAAAAGGAAACTGGAGAGGAGTGTATGCGGTTCGAGGACCGATTTCGATAAGTGGGGCTAAAGGAATAGTGACTACGACGAGGGAATGTAAGGTAAGAGAAGGAATGTTTAGGCTCTGTGACAGTATTAAGAGACTTAGGTCCTTGGAAGGAATATAAAGGAATAGATATGTGGCTATACTAATATAGTTAAAGGTTCGACGAGTAAGGATAGGGAGAGTAAAAATTGTAAGGATTCTGTGCTGGGAACAAAAGTAGCAGAACGCTTGAGAGATATGGACACACAGCTACAGCACAAGCGCGCAGTTAAGGAAGAATTACGAATAAGAGAACTAAGCAAGTGAAAGGACGAATAGTGGATGGAAGGGTATGGAAATGTGGACAAAATGAGGACATCGACGGAAAGTAAAAGAAAAACCTAGGATAAGAAGTTTTCGACATGTTAGGCACAGAGTTGGGAGGAAGACAAGGAATAAGGTATAGACGAAGACTTCATAAAAGGGTTGTTGGCATATGAGGAACCCCCTTAAAGGGGGGGAGAACATATTATAGGCTTCAAGTCCAAAGGAAGGAAACTTATTAGCTCGGGGCCAGAGTTCAAAACATATCGGCACATCGGGAGGATACCTGAAAGGAGTAAACGAATTAACAATGAGTGAACCATGAGGCAGACATAAGGGGGGAAAGTATGGAAGACACTTTAAGAGAATGTCCCATGCCGACAGGAGCTACGATATTTCTAGACGATGGGTTGAATCCCCCGTATCGAACAAAATTGCGCAGTACCTAAGTATGCAGCGACGTGTTCTAGAGGGTAATAAAGAGAGCAAGAAAAGGGCTACATGCTAAGTTCACAAAGGAAGAAGAATAGACTGCATAATTCAGGTAAGAATATCGACATCTCCTTCGAAGCCAACTCGACCTCAACATTCGAGGACGAATGTTTTTAAAGGGGGGAAGGATGTTATACCCCGCGTTTTAAGAGTATGATCGTGACACGTGCTTCCTCAAAATTGACAATCATGTTGTCTCTACGTAATTCAAACTCACGTTGATGGTATTATATTTCGTATTTTTGCAAGTCGGATTAGTCGTAAGCGGAGGTGGGGCCCACACATCAAGATTTTTTAGGAACAAGTGACAAGTTATATTAAGCACACATGTGAAGTTTAACACAACTCAAGAAGGACCCTTAAGCCGAATCAAAGTGGAAGTCCTCCAAACGAATATTTTTAAGAAAACGTTTTCGGGTGACCTGACTTCGAGAGGCAAACACGGTATTATAAGTTTGAAATTTAGAAATATACCAAGAAATATAAGTTGTAGATAAGTGAATTAGCTTTCCAACCATAGGCCGTGGGTTCCCAGGTGACGTCGGTACAAGGATATATGTACGTTTTAAGGTCGAAAGGTCAGTGGGCTAGGCCCAACTCGGGCCCAACCGGGTTAGGCCCATGACCCATGTTATATAAGTGATATTTCAGGCCTTCCCTCCTCATTTTAAGATCTGGAACAACCAGAAAATTCTGGAGAGAGATAGAGACTAAGCCTTGGAGAAGAAAAAACAATTTTGACCAAAATCCGAGCCCCGAATACTAAAGCCCATGAAGGGAAAAGTGTTGTACGCTGCGTTGTCTTCAATTTGAGCTAAAAATCAACCAAGGAGGAGGATGATAACGTGGTGGCTGAATGATTAAGGTATGGATAAGGTTCTTTTTCATTGCTAATAAGTTTATTTAAAGTTTTAACGGATTAGAACAGGGAAAATAGCGATATAAATTCGTCCGTTGGCATTGTGAATTATGGAATGAAATTTGAAGAGAATTTTGGATGAAAATAAATGTAGTTAACTTGTAGAATGTGGAGTATGTTGTTATTGATGTTGTTCATATGAATTCCGACTCCTTTACGGAAATAAAATTATTATATAAGTATAACGCAAATTTGGTTGGTTGAGAAATCTAGAAAACAGTTTGCGGGCTATTTTATGGCATAAGTTGGTGTTGGAAATGGTATTAATACTATTGGTATTATTGTTGTTGTTGATTGGTTGCTGAATTGTAATTTTGGGCTAGGCATATAAACGGGGGAGATGCTGCCGAAATTTCGGCAGATCATAAGTGAATTTATTTGAAAGACTAAGACAAGTGTGTGTGGAAATGAATCTAATGATTGCGTCGATCTTCTTGAATGTAGACTAACAAGTTGGACGAATAAGCGTAGCTAGTAAGGCGCGGCACAGGTATGTTAAGGCTTGTCCTTTTCTTTCAAGGCATGATCCCGACGTTATGATTTCATACTTGCTTTCATATTTTCCTTATTTTCAAAAGTTAGATGTTTATGATTTCAAAGCATGATTACTTTCCCGATAACCCGTCAACGTTTCCAAAACGTCCATACTTTTCTAGAATAAAGGTTTATGGTACTATAAGTTTTTATGACAACAACGATAGATATGTTTTACAGTGACAATGATGGTATTAAGGATGGGAATATTTTATGAAGACTATGATAAGGATGATTTTTCAAAAATGACTTCTGAAATGATCGTAGAATGTTCTGTACTTCAAAACCTCGTAACTTTTGTATACTAATTCCGATTGACCCGAAACTTATTTCTGAGTCTTCATATGTCGAATTATGTACGTACCTATCGAGTCTTAACGTTGCTATTCGTTGTTAGTCTCCCCTTATGATTATCGTTCCTTCAAGGTGAGACAAGCGACCATGGTTATTCCATCATGTCATCGGAGGCTACCGACCTTACGTCACTCCGATAGATACATGATTTTCTTTGGGCTCTCGTGCATGTTGCTTACAGGATATATGTATATGATATATGTATATGTATTTGGGGAAGATGGGGAAAGGGAGATATGTTGCGCTATAAGACGCATTGCCACCTGGTCACCTGCCGTATTCATCCCGGACGCGGGATATGTGGGGGAGCCGACGTATTCGGCGCTATGACATGATATGTTCTATGTTTCTACATATGTGGGGGAGCCGACGGGGGTCGGCGCTATGACATGCTCTATTTTCTATACATATGAAAAGAAATGTTTTCAAAGGAAAGCTAGCATGCATGGCATCCGCCCTAAGGGGCATCCAGATGTACAGGTTATTCTTTTATCTCATGATATGCTCAGGCAGAAATACACCGTACCAATATGGTCGGGCAGTTTACTTGTAAATACTTATATGTTGTTTCAAAAGGTAAAGTAGCTTACATGATATCTGCCTTAAGAGGCAAACAGAGGTACAGGTTATTTTCTTACCCTATGTTATACTTTACGTCCCTTACCATGATCTTATGTTATTACTCTTGCCTTACATACTCAGTACATTGCTCGTACTGACCCCTCTTCTTCGAGGGCTGCGTTTCATGCCGCGCAGGTACACCCAGATGAGTAGAAGCCATTATAGAAGACGTTCTAGCGGAGTTGGCAAGCTCTATTTGTTCTGGAGTGTTACCGAGTCAGATTACTATGCTATTGTTACACCCCGTAAGAGTCTGTGCTATTTTAATTAAGACAAGAAAGAATGAGTTAAGAAAGTTCAAGGAAAGTTAATCGAGTTAGTAAGAATATCGTTATATATATGGTTGCCTTAAGTATCCCGAGGTGACATCGTAACCTAAAGGATTTGAAATCGCGTTATGAGCGTATATGAGGTAATGTGAGTGCCCTTTTAAAGTATTTGAGATTATTAGTAATGATATAGAAGATGGATAAAAGATATGAATATATTTTTGCGATTGGAGTTTCGTCGAAGCTTCGTAAGTTCTCCAGTTACGTTTAAGGTTATGGTGATTCTCAGGACCCTTCGAAACGTGTATGGATTGTTATGTATGTATATGGGTATGTATATGTATGTATAAGAGGTTACATGAGAGTTGGAAGAGGATTAGAAGATAAACGAATCTAAACAAAATGAATCGGAACAACTTCAGTAAAATCTCGGACCAGATTTTTATCCCATATTGTTGGGGGCATATCTCCTAGTATATGAGGAGTTTTAAGGTGTTTCAAAAGCCTAAAATGAATTTCATCGAGTCTAGTTTCCAACGCAACAAACCGCTCGTCAAAATGATATTTGGATAAGGAAATATGGACGATGCAATTTGGGCTGGCAGGGCAGCAAGTTTGGACCCGACCCAAACACTAATGTTTCGGCCCATGAGGCCCATTAACGTTAATATATATGGCAAATTCACTTGAGGGCTGATCATTTTCAGCTAATATCCTCCAAAAACATTATAGAGAGAGAGAGAGAGAGAGATCCTAGGCTAAGGAAGCCATTTTGATCAAAATCCGAGCTCCGAATCCCGAAGCTCATGAAGAGAAAAACGTTGTACGTTGCGTTGCCTTCAATTTGAGATAAATATTGGTCTTGGGGGATGAAATTTTCGTGGTGGATCTTCTGATAAGGTATTTATAAAATTCCTTTTATGTTATTAAAGTGTTTATTTAGAGTTTTAACGAATTAGAACAGAGAAAACAACATTATAAACTCGTTTGTTGTTTTGTTGAAATTTATGGGTGAGGGGCTGTTTTAATTGAAATTGATGGACTGATTTGAATTAATATTTTGGTTGTTGTAATCATGGATATGTGAGGAGAGTGAAGGAATTTAATGGTTAGAGTTGGAGTTAAATTGTTGTGGGTTGTTGTAAGGATTATAGAGATAATAATGTGGTTTTATTGCACATGAGTAGATGATGTGGTGTCGAGTGGCTGCTGTTGTATTTCCCTGAAATTTTCTGAAAATATTGCATGAAATAAGGTATAAGAAGTGCATATGGGCTGCTTGGTGTATTGCAAGTGTTCGTTAGAATTTCGGGCATCGTTATGTTACAGTTGGGGGCTGTTTTGATATGTTGTTGTTCTTGTTGAAATAAAAGAATTGAAGATATGGTTGTGTCCATATGTTATTGTTGGTATTTCTGTGTCAACAGGAGAGCAATTGGAAATTCGGATAGACGAGTTTATAGGGGAAATGCTGCCCAAATTTTTGTAGACAAGTGATGAGTTAAAGATTGAATACCAAAAGCCTTATAGTTAACAATTGGTAAAAATGACCATTTGTAGGTTTTGGGCGAAACGGAGATTGAGTTTGGACAAGCGTGAGTAGCGCGAAAGGTATGTAAAGCTTATCCTTTCCTTCTTTGGCATGCCCTAGGTCTACTAGGTTGAGATTTGGGCCTCGGGGACCATCCTGCTCATCGTAACCCGAGATTAGATTTCGTTACTATTCATTCAATAGAATTAATTATAAAAGGTGCATTTTACTAGAAAAGTGGTTGGACTTCCAAAACGTTTACAAATGTAACCCGATCGTTCTAAAACTTTCCTGGATGACTCCGTAGAGTCTAATGGGCGTGATTCTCGTCCGCCGCCTCGACTTGGCCCGAGGTGGGCCCGCTATCCCCGATGCCTCTCTTATTGTTCTGTTTGTCTTATTCCCGTACGGTAAGTCAAGGGAACTCATGGTTATTGTTCCGACTACTAAACGGGAGATATTTTATCTATCCCGAGACGGATTTTAATGATTATTGACCCAATTGTGGGGACCGAAACCCTGACATGTGATGTACGGCTTTAGCCAATGTACTCTTGTCCGGAGTTCGCAGGTGACTCCTGGTTATTATGCTGTTCACTATATGATAGGTGTTATGGCCACCTTCATGAGCATTATAAAATGTTTTTGACATCTAAAGCGTTTTTAAAAATCTTACCCTGAGATTCTGGACAAACTACTTATTTTCTTTATTTTCCGATATACGATTTTGGTATACCTGAGTCCTGTGTGATGCATGATCCTGGCATGTGTGATTATGTTTGGAAAGTGATAATTTGGCATTTTGTCTGGTTATCTTCTGTGTTACCGAGTCCCGGGCCGGTTATGTGAATATGCGCATATGTGATATTGGCCGCTGGACCCTCGACCGCGGCGTGCCCGACATTGACTGCTGGACCCTTGACCGCGTCATGCCGGACGTGTGGCATTGACTGCTGGACCCTTGACCGCGTCTGCCGCACTTGTGATTATGCCGACATAGACCGCTGGACCCTTGACCGCGGTATGTCGAACTTGTGATAGAAAACCGCTGGATACTTGACCGCGGTATGTGTGATTGTGACCGCTGGACTTATGGCCGCGGAAATTGTGCGTTGATTCTTCTATGTGTGTGAAACAAAGATGTTTTCCAAAAGAAAGCAAACATTTTGTCATCCCGATTGCCGTGTTGATTTCTCCGGAACTTCTTTTGCCTGTTGTACGCCGGATACGACTCCTTAGTATGCTGGCTATTGTGCTCGCTTTCTATATATCGTATTTCAGTTGTGACTTTGCTTTCTGTGTTGTATGCTTTACATACTCAGTACATATTTCGTACTGACCCCCTCTTTTCGGGGGGCTGCGTTTCATGCCGCGCAGGTACTCCCATGTGAGTTGAAGACAGTATAGAAGATGTTCCAGTGCAGATGGCAAGCTCCATTTGTTCTCGGAGTGCTGCCGAGTCAGAGTTGGTATGTTATGCTTTCTGGATTACGTTAGAGACTTTGCAGACAGCGTCGTGGGTATTGGTTGTCAGTCTGTAAGCGGCTCCGTCAGCCAAAATGTCGGTCTGTGTTATGTACTGAATTTTGTATGATTATTGATTCGTTATGCTTGGAAGCTACGTGAAAGAATATTTCTGGAAAAAAAAAATTTACGATGTATTTCATCTCATTTGATTTGAAAAGTTTGACATGATTTTATGTGCAGCAAGAGTCTGAGGGTTCGCTCGGCCCTAGGTAAGGGTCGGGTGCCCATCACACCCTAGCGGAATTAGGGTGTGACAGCTATGGTGTCTTGTTCGAAGTTAGAGACTTTGCAGACAGAGTCGTGGGTATTGGAAGTCAATCTGTCAGCGGATCCATCAACCAAGATGTCAGCTTGTATTATGATATAAGTCTATTTGGTTACAGATTTTATTTGATTTGAAAGCAACAAAAAGAATATTTCGGAAAGCTTTATTATGTATTTCATGTTTATTTGATTTAGAGGTCCAAAAGGTTAAGTACGAAATAAGAGTCAGCGGGTTCGCTCGGCTCCGGATATGGGGTCGGGTGCCCATCACACCCTAGTAAGGTTGGGGTGTGAAAATTATAATCATATCATACCACGAATCATTACTCAATCCAAACTATTACTCAAAGATGACACTATTCCCACATTCAAGACCCATTTTCTATATTCTTCTACAATCCAAGTGTTTCAACTTTCAAACTCCTTAAACAACATGGAAATACCATAAAACTTACCTTAGATGGTGTGGGAATGAATCTTGAGTGGAAATACTTCACTTGAACCAAACCCTAGTTCTCCTCCAATGGAATTTCTTGTGGTCCTCTAACCTTTGGAAGCTTTCTAACACATAAACACTTTATTCTAGTCTTTGATCTTTGTGTTCTCTTAGACTTGAGTTGAATATGCTTAGAGAAGGGTTTTTGAGCTATCAACACTTGTGGAATATGAAAAATGAAGTAAAAGGGCATCTATTTATACAAACTCTAAAAATCAACCCGTCGGGACTTCCACGGACACTTATACGGTCCGTATACCATTATACGGCCTGTATAAATGGTCGTGGTTCACCAACCAGCAAATCATCTCCCTGCTGGGAGTTATACGGACACCTTATATGGACCGTATAAAGTTATACGGACCGTATAAGTGGTCGTATAACTCCACTTCTCTGAAATGGTTTCCGTCGTTTCGTTCGATCTCCAATCCTTATGTAACCTTCTTGACACTTGTATAATACTTCATTAACCATACAATAGGATCTGTAGCAGCCCTTCAAAACATCACCACATAAATATTAGCTCAATCATAGCGGAACCTTTCCGAACACAACTTACATTTCGCTCCCTTCAACAAACTAAACTTCACATATTCATAGAACTTCAGAATCTTATTGTATGCACCTCAAGCTATCTAATCCTTCACTTAACCCTGTAGGGATTTCATAATCACCTTAAGCTCACATTATCCTATCCACAAGGCAGCACATACGGAATTTCCGAGGTGTAACATTTGGTGCAGCGGTTTGAAGAGTGATCTCTCTTTTATCAATTAGATCTTGTATCTTGTGCTTTAAGTTTATACAGTCTTCCGTACTGTACCTATTTTCGTTGGAATGGTAAGCACATGTTTGGTCGGGTCGAAAGAATCTATTCTCGGGATTGATGACCTTTGGCGGGACCACTTGGATTAAACCAGCAGCACTTAGCCTTTTGAACAGTCAGGTTCTTGTTTCCATTAATGGAGTGAACACACGGGGAGTCTTTTTCTCAAAGTTAGGACGTGGTATATTGTATGAATTTAGGGGTGGTTGGTTTGGGTAGTTTGTTGATTGGTTGTTTTGTGGGGCTCTGTAGGTAGGTACGGGAGTTTGGTAATTTGGCTGTGGAGCTTGGTAATTTGGGGTAGGTGTTTGGAAATTTGTCTGTGGAGCATGGTTATTTGGTGGTGGTGTTTGGAAATTGGGTTGGGCATAAAAGACGGGCACAAGGCTATATGGTGCGGGTAAGTAAGAACTTGGTGGCGGTGATTGATAGACTTCGAGAAGGAAATGTGCCTCCTCCTTCTTTTGTGCTTGGGGATAGGTGTGTGGGAGACGTTTGCCACGTCCTCCCTTTTCTTCCTAGCGGCTCCCACAGTGCTTTGGTTGGTAGCTTTGTTAGCTACACTAACAATTCTTCCAGACTTGAGGCCATCCTCTATGGTCTCTCGTATTTGTACTAACTCAGAAAATGGCCTTCCGGCCATAGACAACATTTGGTCATAGAAATCCATCTCTTGCGATCGGATAAAGACGGAGACCAACTCTTCTTCACTTATTGGTGGTTCCACTCGAGCAGCTTCGGCCCTCCATCTACTCGCATATTCGCGGTAATTCTCGGTAGACTTCTGTTTGACTTTTTCTAAGTAATATCGGTCAAGCACAATCTCGACATTAAATCAAAATCTTTCCATAAATAATTCCATCATGTCTCCTCATGTGGCCCATCGGCACATGTCTTGTGCGGTGAACCACTCGGAGGCTTATTCGATCAAGCTTCGGCTGAATAGCCTTATGATGAGTGCTTGATTCTTCTTCACCAACCGACCAGTTGGTCGCAGTAAGAAAACAAATGGGCTTTGGGGTTGCCCGTTCCATTGAACATCTCAAATTTGGGCACTTTGAAGCCCTTGGGTAAATCCAGGTCTGGATGCATACAGAGATCGTCGTAACTCAGACCAGTTGCTTTACGAGTGGCCCATGTAGATTTCTTAAGCATTTTTGCTACCTTGCGCTCGATCTCTTTGTCGTGCCTGTCTTGTTTAGACCTCCAGGCCTTCTCCATCTTTTCATAGTGATCGAGCTCATGGTGCTCTAGGGAAAGGGTGCTTGGGGTGATAGGGGTATAGAAGGATATTGTGGGATGTGCTGGATGGATTTTGGGTGTATGGGTGGTTCGTGAAATCGGTAGAAAGACGGTGCTCAGGCGGATAGCAGAGTTAGTGTGAGTGGGATGTGGTGCCTGGTACGATGGGACAGAGTGGGTAGTTCTCAGGATTCGTGTAGCGTTGAGAGGTGCTGGGGGTGTGGTATGACGTACCAATGTGCGGTGATTCAGCAGTGAACGGGTTTTCAGTGGATGTGGGGAAATGGTCAGGCAGTGGGGAACTCAGAGATGGAAAAAACGGAGGAGGACTTCTTGCTTCGGTAGGTATTTCTTTGGCGGCACTCGCCATTTCAGCTCTCGTGTCTTTCTCTTAAAGGTCAGCAACTTTCTCGAGCAGCATATTGATCACATCCTCAGAATGCGATGTTGCTTTTGGTTCTGGGGATGTTGAACCCCTGATGACAAGTTTGTTTTTGTTGTGTTCATTTTTCGGGGTACCAGTCATTTTCTCTTTGCCTTTGTCTTGTTCGGTTAGGGATTCTATTACAGCTTTGTATCTAGTGAAGTAGGCCAGCGTGACACGACACGGATCAGCCTCTTTCTATAAGAGAAGAAAAACTCAAAGGCAAATAACTTAAATACGTTAGACAATAAAAGCAATGCAAGATATCATACGTAGTTTTTTGCAAATAAACACATAAAGCACAGAATATTCATGTATTCAATCCAAATGTTACATTTATCCTTTGTTCTGAGGTTTTGGTATTTTGGGCATTTTGAGTCATTTCTGGATTCTGGTGTTAGGAGTCTATGGTCGACTTGCTTTAGATGCCTTCTCCTATCTAAATGGGGACCATATATCTTATATAATATTGGGATCGAGTCTTACGTAGAATGCCTACGTATCCCTCCTCGGGAAATTAGGCCCTTCCGTAGTTCGGTTTACATAAAATACCTCCTAATTTTGTTCTGCCCAGAGCTTTCCCGAACCAGGCCTAATAAGGGCTTCCTACGTATCCCTTCTTGGGACATCAGGTCGGACGTAGTTTCTTTTATATATAACTAGGAGGGGCTAACATTTTGCTTTGCAAAAAGGAATACCTAAACCTACTTAGAAGATGACCTCTCTTTGAGATCGAAGCGGGTTGTTTATCCTTACAACCACGTGTCCTTACTTCTTAGTAACGGGGAGGTAATACTACCCAGATCTCTCCATTGTGGACCAAATGCTCCAACTCAAACCTGAAGGCTTCACACTCTTCAATGTCGTGCCCAGGTGCCCCAAAAAGAAATAAGCAGATCTTTCTTTGGCTTGGCCCACCAGGCGAGGATTTCCAAGCGGCCTCGATCAGGCGGATCTTTCCAGTGCTTACTAGATTTTGAAAGATGCTCGCGTATGAGTCCTTGACGATGGTGAAGTCATAGCGCCATATGTGAGTGTTTAGCGTAATTCTGACATTTGGAATGATTGTGTCATGGACCAACAAGGAATGCGGTCCCCATAAATTGTGAATCGTCCTATCATCGATCAACCTTATGATCTTTCTCCTGAGGCCCACGCATTCATCGCAGTGTGGCCAGGTTGATTCTTATGGTATGGGAACCTTTTGTGTGCGTAGATGGGAGCGCAAGATGGCAGCCTCTCGTGACTGAAGCATGTGGCCTCTGCAGCCTTCATTTTCTCATAGATTTCCTCGCAGCTTACATGCTTTGTTGTGACCTTGTAGGGGCACGCATAAGGTTTGAGGGAAATGGCCCACCAAGTTGGTGATGGTGGATGTGTGAATCCTTGAGATATCCCATGATTACTGGCTTCGGCCACGGATGCAGCGGTGGGGGCCTCTTTGGATGGCCAGCTTTGCTCTTGTTCATAAGGTTCAGATTCCTCTTCGGGATCCTTAGTCTCTTGCTTGGGTGTTTTGGATTTGACCAGAAGTGGTACTTATCTTTGTACCACTCCTTTGACTTTGTCTGGAAGGCTCTCATGACAGTGTTCTAACTTAGCACTCATTTGGCAAGCTCCCAGCCAAATGCAAAATCTGGTCGGCCTCTTTGATCTTTTCTTTGACCATTTTGATTTTCCCTTCTGGCCTACGGATCTTCCTTTGGAGCGATTCTTCATTTTCCTCCTTGACAATAGAGGTAGAGCCGAGTTGATTTCCTTAGGGGTCCGTGATAGCAAGTCAACCTTTGGGAAGGTGTAGATGGTTAGTCTTAGTGTATGGCTATTTTCGCTATTTGGTATTTCTATTTTTCTTTGGGGTAGTGACTGGAACATAGGATCAATCAACCATTCACAAGGAATACATGAGGCATATAAGCACATAATCACACAATCACATAATCAATAATTGCAATAAATTATACTATCCGTATTCGTAAATCAGGGTCATCCTAATCGATTTGAAACATAAATGTGCCATTTGCATTAAACCATTGCCCCCATAAACCATAGTTTTAATTAATAATAATTTCCCCAAAAGGGGTAACAAAAGACGATAAGCATAAAAGTAAAATCAGCCGAAGTGGCCTCCAATGGTAGATGATGAAGCTCTCTCGGTCCTATCCTTCTTGGCCCTTCGGAGGGCGACCTGTATTTGGAGGTGAGTCGATGTCAACACAGCGTACATCAAGAATCCCTTCTCTATGAATGTCATGGATGCAGTCTCATCCATTGTTTTCTGTATTCGATCATCGAGATCCTCCAAGCACTCTTGTGTGAACCCCAACTCATATTTCAAGCTAGATGTGATGGCTTGATCATGTTCAATCTTCTCCAAGTATTTGGCATCCCTACCATCGGCTCGCCTTTGAGTCAAACGGGCCTTAGTGTTACATCCGGTATTTTTGTATATTCGAAAAAAATTCGAGATAACTTGACTTGTAATGAATAAGGCCATATTTGGACCTTACTTGGTATGAATGTGTCGGCTAAGAATACATTGGTGTGGAATTACGAAAGGAGGCCGAGGGCAAAATAGGAATTTTGGAAATTGGTTTCGGAAATTACAAAATTTAGCTAACAATTGGGCTAAAAAAAATGAAAATAAGGCCCAATTTGAGATAGGGTGGCCGGCCAAGAGGCCTTTGGCCCAAGCCCACCAATTAGTCATGTGACTAATTATATTAAGAGATAAGACTTCAAGAAACTTCAAGAAAATTTAAGCAAAAACAAGAACAACAAAAGAGAGGGGCAATCGGCCAAAGAGGAGGAGAAAGAGAAAAAGAAAAGAAAAATTCTTGGAGCTTAATTCTTGGTTCAAAAATCCATCTCTTTTAAAATTTCTACTAAGCTCAAGGTGCTCTTCAAGTTGGTATAATTATTGTGGCAAGAAACTACCAATTGTGGCAAGTGGAAGAGTTGGGAAAAGGTAAGAATCCATCCCTTTTTATTATGTTATGGAGCTTTGTTCATGTTGTGGAATGTAGAAATGAATAGAATTTGTGAAAATATGGAAGTTTGCAAAGTGGGTGTGTTTGTTGGAAAGTGGTCGTGTGTGTGTGTTGATGTATTGATGTAATGAGTTGCATTTTTATGTTGTATTCTAGTTGTAGTTATGGTGAAAATTGTATTAGAAATGAAAGTTGAATGAATTCGACGGAAATTGAAAATATGGAATGTAGCCGTGTGGTGTTGTGTTGATGGTGGAAAATGAATTAAATTTTGTTTGGTATGTTAATTGTGTTGTTATGGTTTCGTGAAGTAGATGGAAGAATAAGGGGTTAAGCTAACGTGAAGAATTTGTTGTTAAGTTGATGTCGGAAAGTATGTCGTTTAGTATGATCTTATGAAATTAAGAAAATGAAGTGGTTAAGGTGCAAATGATGGTTAACGTTGATAAACTTGGAAGATGGAAATGTGTTATGAACTAGTATGTTAAAGATTAGGAGAATTGGATAGATTATGGCCTTGATGGAAAGTTGGCATGTTTGTATATCTTGTGTATATCTCGTGTATATATTGTAGAAATGTTATGATATGATTCCGAATGGTATTGTAATGACTTTGATTAGAATAAATGAAAGAATGTTGATATTGATTTGGGAGCATGAAGTCGAAATGAGGATTATTGTATTATGTCGTAAAGTAGACTAATTGTGTATATTATGAATTATGATAATTGTTGATGTTGTTCTTGGGTTGTTGTTGGTTGTTTGGAGCCGAGTTGAATCTCGGGGAGGTGCTGCCCAAATTCTTATAGACAAGTATTGGTTAAGATTAGAAATGTTAAGTCTCATGAATAGTAACTGGTAAATGTGACCATTTGCAGTTTTTGAGCGAAACAGGAATCGAGTTTGGACGAGCGTAGGACGCAACCAAGGTATGTAAAGCCTATCCCTTCGTTCTTAGGCATGTTCTGAACGTAATAGGCTCGGCCGCGAGCCTTAAGTACGACTCCGTTCCTCGGAATTCGAGATGGAAATCCGCTCCAATTCCTTCAGTAAGATTGAATCATTTTTCTTATAACTTGTCTTTAAAGTGAACTTTTGTATAAAACTTTCCTAAACGGAGTCGGAATACTTCCATATGATTATAAATGACCTCATAAGGTCTATTAGCAATAATTTACGGATGTCGCCTCGAGTTAGTCCGAGGTGGGCCCACGGAGCCCCGATACCCATCGTATGATCTAAATTGTCTCATTTCTGTCCGATTTTCACAAGTAACATCTGGATTGTTATTCTGATCACGATATGACTACTTTTTATATAAATCTGATTCTGGTAATAATTTGTCGTGCCTTCCCAAGTAGGATATAGGCGCGTATTATGAATACCATTCGAATGCTCTGATTTGACTCGCCGCTTGGCATACTTCAGTCTGATTGAGTCTGTATGTGTGTGGTTTCTCATTAATCTGTTCGTGGATGTCTCAATGCTTCCTTCACTGCGTCCCGGGCCAGGTTCTGTTATCATGCATATTCCTCTGCATTGTTCACCGCGTCCCTCGGTGTGCGGGCCGGGATCTGTTTATATCTGTATGATATTATGATCTGTGTATGGGGATGGCGGCCAGGATGGCATATGATCTGATCTGATTCTGTCTGTCCACCGCGTCCCGTACTAAGAGGGCCGGGTTCTGTTACCGTGCCCCCAGACAGGGTCGGGATCTGTATGTATGTATGCATGTGCCATCAGCATTTATATAAGTACATGCCTCTGTATGATTCTGTATGACTCTATATGATTCTGTATAACTCTGTATGACTCTGCATGCATAATTTTGTCCGTCCGTCTGGATTACGATTTTGTCTGTATGTCCGTATGGATTCTGAATTTGTACGTCCGTATGGTTTATGATTCTATCTGTCTGTCTGAACCATGATTCTGTCCGTCTGTCGGGATTATGATTCCGTCCGTCCGTTTGATTTATGGTTCTGTCCGCTATATATATATGCTTCCGGTTCAGACTATGATTATATTTGTTATGTTTCTACTTTGCATACTCGGTACATTTTTCGTACTGACCCCCGGTTCTTCGGGGGCTGCGTTACATGCCCGCAGGTACAGACGCACCTGGAGATACGCCGCCAGTTTAGGGCATCGATTCTGCTATATTGGAAGAGCTCCTTTAATCCGGAGCAAATACTTTTGGTATATATCTTCTGTCATCTGTAGACTCTGTATGTATGGTATTCTGGGGTACGGTGGGGCCCTATCCCGTCATCTGATTCTGTATGTCTGTAGAGGCCTGTAGATAGATATGTGGGTTACGGGTTTCATCTGTTTAGGTAAGTACGAATGATTTTGTGACTCCATCTGTATGTTAGCCTCATCAGCTTGTTTGTAAATTTCTGTATGTTCACGTATGCGTATGCTTGCGCGCGCGCCGTATATGTATTGGCTTGATTCTGTAAACACCTGTTTGAAAAAAAAATCTGTATGGTACGCCAATTCGGTTAAGTAGGTACGTATGGGTATCCAGTTAGGATACCAGTCGCGGCCCACGGGGTTGGGTCGTGACAGAAGTGGTATCAGAGCGGTTAGTCCTCGGTATGTCTACAGGCCGTGTCTAGTAGAGTCTTGTTTATCGGTGTGTTGTGCACCACATCTATAAACAGGAGGCTACAGGACATCTAGGATGTTACCCTTCTTCGGATCTTAGATCGTGCGATAAAGTTGTATGGTTAGGATGTTTCCTACGAATTGCTGTATCTACAGCGAGGCTCCAGAAGAGCAGAAGTGTCAGTATTTGGGAAAAATGTTTCTGACCCTCTTCTTGCAGGTGATTGCGGATTGACAAAGAATGAAGAGGAGTGCTTCTGATGATGGGGATAGGGGTGCTAAGAAGGCCCCTAGGATGTCACCAGGACCGAGTAGGCAGATCCCCAGCTACTCGATTGAGACAGACCCTTCGGAGGATCCAGAGACAATTCCTCCCGAGTTTCTGATCCCCAGAGCAGAGGATCCCAGAGAAGATAGTTATGATACTGACCCCTCGGAGGATCCAGCGACGATACCTCCAGAGTTTCTTACCCCCAGGAAGGAGGATAGCCCCGATGCTGAGCCACTAGAGCATTCCTCTGGGACGCCGGAGGAGGAGGTTCCCGAGGACATACCAGCAGCTCCTGTAGTGGAGCATTATGTTAGACATGCTTCCTCGGAGAGTGTTACGCCCTACTCCAGTCCTTTGTCCTGGCCATCAGTGAACCAGGAATTGTCGGGCTACCTATACTCCTCTGATTCGGATGCAGGTAATAGCGGGGGCCAGGCGAATGGGGGCCAGACAGATGATGATGATGAGGGACACAGTTCCCACGGCAGCTCCCCAGGTTAGACCCGAGATTGATCATTTATGAGTATGTAAGTTTCCTAGAATTTCCGATGTGTGTATGATATCTGAAAAGTGTTATTCAATGATGACGACGGAAATTTAGAAAGGATTAGAGACCTAGTGACAAAAGGCAAGGGCGACTGAGATGTCCCCACCATCAGTGTGAATCTAGAAACCCCAGATGAAAGTGAACAGGAAAGTGCCTCCGATGCCATTTGAGTTGGGCATGTGAGGTAAGTTTCGACATTGTTAAAAATTTTATTTGAAGTTATCGGCCCTGTGAGGCATGGTTGGTATTTCTGGTGTACAGGTTTCAGATAGTGAGAAATACAGAGGAACCTCTGCCTAAATTTTTCCAGAAATATGGAGATAAATATGTAAATTAAGTACTAAAAGGTTCCGCGATACTTGTCGGAATCTAGTTTTCCTCTGTTGGTGGGTGGAGGGCACCTTACGATGATATTTTATCAGATTTCATCGACTAATTGGAGATGGGATTCGTGGGATGAAGATATAAATCTGTGGGCTGTCCAAAATCGTATGTATATGTGCATGAAAGTGAATATCGGAGGTTCAGAAAGACAACATGGTAATTGTATGGTATAGCCTGGGGTGGGACCCACCACGAGAATTTTCGGAAAATCTACTAAGACCCCGATCTGCCCTAAATTACGTGACAAAGGTCGTGCGGGGCAATCGACGAAATTATATTAGCCGTAACGCACCAAAATGCATGAAAGTTCCGAGGTTAAGCGTGCTAAGGCCAGAGCAATTCTGGGATGGGTGATGTTATATCCCGCATTTTTCGCATTCGGATAATTTAAGGTAATTGCAGGAGATTAAGAGCAAGATTATAATTTTGATCTTGTTTGGTGTACAAGTTGTTTATAAAAATTTTGAAGTGGAAATATGAAGGAAGACGAAGGGCAAATTTGGAAGTTGGAAAAAAAAATTGTTTTCATAAATTACAAGAACTAGCCACAAAAAAAAATGGATTTGTGTTGGATTGGGCCATGTTGGCCGTCCAACCTCTTCTTGATGGGCCAAGCCCATATGGAAATTAAATGATAAGTTTAAAAAAAGATGATTTAGTCATCTTTATTTCATAAGTTTCTAGATCATTCAAGACTTGAAAAAAAAAAAAAAAAAAAAAGGAGATCAAGAAAGAGGGACGGCCAAGGAAAAGAAAAATCTTGGGGCTCAATTCTTTGATCCAAAAATTAAAATCTTCTTATATTTTTACTAATCTCAAGGTGCTCTTCAAGATGGTATAATTATTTTGGGCAAGAAAGTGACTTTGGTGGCAAGGAGAACTCATTGGAAAAAGTAAGGATTTCTTGCTTCTTTTATGTTATGGAAGATTTATAGATGTTAGAGTGAGTAGAATTGAATGGAAATCATGGAATGGTGATGTGGTGTGTGTGAGCCGTGTGTATATGTGTATATGTGTGTGGCCGTGTGACACTATTCATGAAGGGTGACGGATTAAATTCGTTTAGTATGTTAATTGTGTTGTTATGGCCTTGGAACGTAAATAGAAGATAAATGGTTTTTGTTGTTTTGGAAAATTTGTTGTGAGGTTGTTATAGGAAAATATGTGACTTTATTGTAGTTTATGTGAATATGGAAATGAAAGTGGCAAGATGCAAATTATGATTGTTATTAATGAAATGGGAAGGTGAAAAATGCATTGTGGGTGAATTATGGTTTCGGTGGAAGTTTATGTAAATTGAATATTATGTTCTTACATGTACGGAAGACAATGATATTAGTATGATGTTGTTGAGATATGAATTATTAGGTTGTTTTTATCGGAGTTGGAAGGCTCTGAAAGAAGTGGTAAATTGATCGAGTTGTTATAGTGTAACTTTGATTGAATGTGGAAATTGTTAGTATTGTTGTTGGCATTGTTGTTGATAATTTGGCCGGGTTGAATTCCCGGGATTGTTGTTGATTAAAATTGGCCAAGTTGAACTTGGTGGGATGGAGTATTTACAGGGGAAATGCTGCCGGAATTTCGGTAGCCAAGTATTATCTTAAGACTCCGATTCTAAATGCTCAAATTAACATTTGGTAAATGTGACCAAATTGTAGATTTTGGCGGATTTGCGACTTGAATTCGGGATAGCATAAGGAGCGGCAAGAGGTATGTAAGGCTTCACCCTTCTTTCTATGGCATGTCTTAGATATAATAACTTGGGTACGAGCCTCGGGGACAACTCTGTTCCCCGAAATCCGCACCTAAAGTTTTCTCCTTTTTGTTCAATAGAATTGAACTAGAAAGTGTGCAAAATGATGGAAAGACCTCCTAAGCCCTAGAACTTGCATAAATGGGACCCGATTACCCTAAAACCCTCACAAGTAACGCCATGACATGTAACATATGCAAATCGTATACGCTACCTCATTCGGCCCGAGGTGGGCCCGTTGCTCTCGGATGTCCCTTGTAATCTTGTTTAGCTTACTTAAAGTTGAATCCAACGGGGACCTTTGATCCCGATCTCGCCACCAAGTGATAAGTACTATAACTACTCTAACGAGGATACTTCCACGATGATAATGATAACATTGATGTTAGACAAGAGGATATGCCTATGATAAGTACTACCGGAACGATTCTATGACTAAGATTACTAAGCTAAGTATTCTATGTGAATATGAAGGTGATAAACAAATCCTTGAATCTTATCTATATTCCTTAGCTATGACGTTATTTTCTAAAGATTTCAAAGCCTATGAGCTGACATCTATGATGCCCCCGATTTCATTCTACGTCTACTTTTAATACTATTCCTCGTCGATAGACTCACCTTAAAATACCCGTCCCTTCGAGGTGAGACAAAAGCGATCACAAGTATTCCATAATGTAATCGGAGGTCACCGATCTTACGTTACTCCGATAGGTACATGATTTTTCTTTTGACTCTCTTGCGTGCTTATATGATATATATATATAAACCATGTATATGTATATAAGATATGTATATGTATATAAAATATGTATATGTATATAAGATATGTAAATGTATATAAGACATGTATATGTATACAAGCTATGTATATGAATGTAAAAATATGTATACGTATATAAGATATGTACATGCATATAAGATATGTATATGAACCTGGGATGGGGGGGAAGGGATATATGGGGGAATGGGAAGGGAAACATGTTTCATTGCCACCTGATCAGCTGGCTTATCATCCCGAACACGGGATATATGGGTGAGCCGGTGTATATCGGCGCTATGTGGGTGAGCCGGCATCGTTCGGCGCTATGCTATGATATGACCTACCATGTCATGACCAGACATGCTATGATAAGATATGCTATGACAAGCTATGCTATGATATGATATGCTATGACATGACGTGCTATGACAAGCTATGCTATGACAGGATACGCTATGACACGCTATGCTATGACATGATACGCTATGATACGCTACGCTATGACATGATACGCTATGACATGCTATGCTATGACATGATACGCTATGACGTGCTATGCTATGACATGATACGCTATGACATAATATACCATGATATGATATGCTACGACATGATATGATACGACACGTTATGATATGACAGGGTATAATATGATAAGACATGACATGATATAAATCCTATTATCTATACCTATGAATAAGAAACGTTTTAAAAAGGAAAAGACAAGCATGCACGGTATCCGGCCTGACAGGGGTGTTCCTACGCACAGGTTACTTTCTAGCCTCATCATATGTCCTACGACCTTATAATATTGTTAATCATGCTCTATGTTTCTATTTGTATTATCTTCCATGCCTTACATACTCGGTACACTATTCGTACTGACGTCCCTTCTTGTGGATGCTGCGTTTCATGCCGCGCAGGTCAGCAGACAGGCGGATTTGGTTCTTAGGAGCTCTACCAGCAGCATTTGACAGTGCTCCAGTTGTTCCGGACCCTCACTTCCGTGGTACTATTTTGTGTATGTATTTTCGGGCACGACAGTACTCGGCCCTTCCTATGTATAAGTGTACTATGTCTAGAGGCTCGTAGACAGATATGCACAGTCAGTTATGTATAGTTAAATATGTGGTATTTTGGCATCTTAATGCTGCTGTATGAAGTAATAGCGAAGCTTACTAGTCTATGTTCATAATAACGCTGCTAATGTTAATGTTCAGTTCGAAAAAAAAATATGGCACTGTTCATACGGCTTGCTAAGAGGTACAGGTAAAATGATAGGTAAGGGGTGCTCGGTACAAGTATCGGGTACTCGTCACGGCCCCTAGTCGGGTCGTAACAGGTGACCCCCTGGGAAGTAATGCAAAATTTTGCACAAGTGTAAGTATGATAGATATAAACGGAAATTTGGGGTAACCTAAGGGAAAAGAGAATGTGTGGAGTAACTAGTGCCCTTACAGAAGTCGCGCAGACCGGTGCGGACTAAATGGGCAAAAAGAAGGAGCGCAATACCGCTCGAGAAATTGAGCGAATTTGAATAACGGTCGGGGACGTTCGCAAGTAAGATATTAGTAAACGTATATGTATGTGTGTATTTGTATGTGTATGACCTTCTTCTGGTGCCCATGTGGATCAAGAGCCGAGACCCGGCGACTAATGTTGTGATAGACGAAAGGTTTTACTAAACCGAATACATGAAACGAAGCAAAGACGAGGATACGAATGTTGTCAAAAATATATATAATAGATAAACTCCGGTTACGTTACCACTTAGTCTAGTGCGACGATATCCGAAAAGAAAATGAGTATGGATAGTAGGAAAGGTGAAGGATAAGAAATGTGAATAAGCGGAATCTTTGAAAGAGTCGATAAGCGACGCGTAAGAAGATTTGTACGACAATTTGACGAACAAGTTTATAAATGTGTGAACAGGTTCCGATGAGATAATCTGTGACACAATGGTCGGAGTGAATAACGAGATGCCGACAAAGGGAAATTTTCGTGAATCACTGGAGCCTTAATAGGAGTGGTCTGATTCTAATCAAAACTCTGTTTGTTGTACTTCTACACCTCTGATTCGGATAAGGCTCTGTCTATTACGCCTCTGTACTTCTGAATCCGATTATGTTTCTGTCTGATATACCTCTGTACAATTAACTCTGGATACAAATCTGTCTGACACACCTCTGTACGTCTGATTTTGATCACGCGTCTGTCTGATACATCTCCGTATATCTGACCCTGCTACGAATCTGTCCGATATAATTCTGTACGTCTGACTCTGATTATGAATCTGTCTGATGCATCTCCGTATGTCTGATTCTGATTACGAATCCGTCTGATACGCCTCCGTACGCCTGACTTGGATTTCGAATCTGTCTGATACCTCTCTGTACGTCTGACCTTGATCACGGATCTGTCTGACATACTCCCGTACATCGGACTTCGACTACGAATCCGTCCGCCATAATTTAGTACGTCTGCCTCCGATTGCGAATCTGTCCGATATGCTTCTATGCGCCCGGTCCCAGTCGTGAATCTGATTGGTATGACATGGGGATACTATGATGTGGAAGGAACCGAGGAGTGTATCAAGAAGGGATATGGATTATGATGTCTGAAAAGCTTGAAAGGAAGAAGGGACACAATGTCTGTGAAAGAGCGAAAAGCATTCATCTGTTACTAGAATACAATTCATGGCCCAGCGATTATATGCGATATGAGAAAACACGTTATGAGAGCATATGAGTCAGTAATGTGAAGAATTACTCCGCCATATTGGTAAAGAATCCGTATCGAAAAGTCGACAAAGGACGATTATAAAAAGGACCCTCCTGAAATAGTATGACAACCCATGAGGTCAATTTAACATTCGAGGACGAATGTTTTAAAGGGGGGGAGGATGTTACATCCGGTATTTTTGTATATTCGAAAAAAATTCGAGATAACTTGACTTGTAATGAATAAGGCCATATTTGGACCTTACTTGGTATGAATGTGTCGGCTAAGAATACATTTGTGTGGAATTACGAAAGGAGGCCGAGGGCAAAATAGGAATTTTGGAAATTGGTTTCGGAAATTACAAAATTTAGCTAACAATTGGGCTCAAAAAAATGAAAATAAGGCCCAATTTGAGATAGGGTGGCCGGCCAAGAGGCCTTTGGCCCAAGCCCACCAATTAGTCATGTGACTAATTATATTAAGAGATAAGACTTCAAGAAACTTCAAGAAAATTTAAGCAAAAACAAGAACAACAAAAGAGGGGCAATCGGCCAAAGAGGAGGAGAAAGAGAAAAAGAAAAGAAAAATTCTTGGAGCTTAATTCTTGGTTCAAAAATCCATCTCTTTTAAAATTTCTACTAAGCTCAAGGTGCTCTTCAAGTTGGTATAATTATTGTGGCAAGAAACTACCAATTGTGGCAAGTGGAAGAGTTGGGAAAAGGTAAGCATCCATCCCTTTTTATTATGTTATGGAGCTTTGTTCATGTTGTGGAATGTAGAAATGAATAGAATTTGTGAAAATATGGAAGTTTGCAAAGTGGGTGTGTTTGTTGGAAAGTGGTCGTGTGTGTGTGTTGATGTATTGATGTAATGAGTTGAATTTTTATGTTGTATTCTAGTTGTAGTTATGGTGAAAATTATATTAGAAATGAAAGTTGAATGAATTCGACGGAAATTGGAAATATGGAATGTAGCCGTGTGGTGTTGTGTTGATGGTGGAAAATGAATTAAATTTTGTTTGGTATGTTAATTGTGTTGTTATGGTTTTGTGAAGTAGATGGAAGAATAAGGGGTTAAGCTAACGTGAAGAATTTGTTATTAAGTTGATGTCGGAAAGTATGTCGTTTAGTATGATCTTATGAAATTAAGAAAATGAAGTGGTTAAGGTGCAAATGATGGTTAACGTTGATAAACTTGGAAGATGGAAATGTGTTATGAACTAGTATGTTAAAGATTAGGAGAATTGGATAGATTATGGCCTTGATGGAAAGTTGGCATGTTTGTATATCTTGTGTATATCTCGTGTATATATTGTAGAAATGTTATGATATGATTCTGAATGGTATTGTAATGACTTTGATTAGAATAAATGAAAGAATGTTGATATTGATTTGGGAGCGTGAAGTCGAAATGAGGATTATTGTATTATGTCGTAAAGTAGACTAATTGTGTATATTATGAATTATGATAATTGTTGATGTTGTTGATGTTGTTGTTGGGTTGTTGTTGGTTGTTGGGAGCCGAGTTGAATCTCGGGGAGGCTATATGTATAGGGGAGGTGCTGCCCAAATTCTTATAGACAAGTATTGGTTAAGATTAGAAATGTTAAGTCTCATGAATAGTAACTGGTAAATGTGACCATTTGCAGTTTTTGAGCGAAACAGGAATCGAGTTTGGACGAGCGTAGGACGCAACCAAGGTATGTAAAGCCTATCCCTTCGTTCTTAGGCATGTTCTGAACGTAATAGGCTCGGCCGCGAGCCTTAAGTACGACTCCGTTCCTCGGAATTCGAGATGGAAATCCGCTCCAATTCCTTCAGTAAGATTGAATCATTTTTCTTATAACTTGTCTTTAAAGTGAACTTTTGTATAAAACTTTCCTAAACGGAGTCGGAATACTTCCATATGATTATAAATGACCTCATAAGGTCTATTAGCAATAATTTACGGATGTCGCCTCGAGTTAGTCCGAGGTGGGCCCACGGAGCCCCGATACCTATCGTATGATTTAAATTGTCTCATTTCTGTCCGATTTTCACAAGTAACATCTGGATTGTTATTCTGATCACGATATGACTACTTTTTATATAAATCTGATTCTGGTAATAATCTGTCGTGCCTTCCCAAGTAGGATATAAGCGCGTATTATGAATACTATTCGAATGCTCTGATTTGACTCGCCGCTTGGCATACTTCAGTCTGATTGAGTCTGTATGTGTGTGGTTTCTCATTAATCTGTTCGTGGATGTCTCAATGCTTCTTTCACTGTGTCCCGAGCCAGGTTCTGTTATCGTGCATATTCCTCTGCATTGTTCACCGCGTCCCTCGGTGTGCGGGCCGGGATCTATTTATATCTGTATGATATTATGATCTGTGTATGGGGATGGCGGCCAGGATGGCATATGATCTGATCTGATTCTGTCTGTCCACCGCGTCCCGTACTAAGAGGGCCGGGTTCTGTTACCGTGCCCCCAGACAGGACCGGGATCTGTATGTATGTATGCATGTGCCATCAGCATTTATATAAGCACATGCCTCTGTATGATTCTGTATGACTCTATATGATTCTGTATAACTCTGTATGACTCTGCATGCATAATTCTGTCCGTCCGTCTGAATTACGATTTTGTCTGTATGTCCGTATGGATTCTGAATCTGTACGTCCGTATGGTTTACGATTCTATCTGTCTGTCTGAACCATGATTCTGTCCGTCTGTCGGGATTATGATTCCGTCCGTCCGTTTGATTTATGGTTCTGTCCGCTATATATATATGCTTCCGGTTCAGACTATGATTATGTTTGTTATGTTTCTGCTTTGCATACTCGGTACATTTTTCGTATTGACCCCCGGTTCTTCGGGGGCTGCGTTACATGCCCGCAGGTACAGACGCACCTGGAGATACGCCGCCAGTTTAGGGCATCGATTCGGCTATATTGGAAGAGCTCCTTTAATCCGGAGCAAATACTTTTGGTATATATATTCTGTCATCTGTAGACTCTGTATGTATGGTATTTTGGGGTACGGCGGGGCCCTGTCCCGTCATCTGATTCTGTATGTCTGTAGAGGCCTGTAGATAGATATGTGGGTTACGGGTTTCATCTGTTTAGGTAAGTACGAATGATTTTGTGACTCCATCTGTATGTTAGCCTCATCGGCTTGTTTGTAAATTTCTGTATGTTCAGGTATGCGTATGCTTGCGCGCGCGCCGTATATGTATTGGCTTGATTCTGTAAACACCTATTTGAAAAAAAAAATTGTATGGTACGCCAATTCGGTTAAGTAGGTACGTATGGGTATCCAGTTAGGATACCAGTCGCGGCCCACGGGGTTGGGTCGTGACACTTAGTCTCAACCTTGGAAGATTTTTCTTGGACACAGTGATAAAGGTTGGGTCCAGGGGTGAGGGTGCCTTCCAAATATGCCCTCAACCAATCATTGTAGCCCTCTTCATGCCCAGGTTAAACCTATCAGGAGCCAGATGTTATATCCCGCATTTTACGTATTCGGATAATTCAAGATAATTGCGGGAAGTTAAGAGCCAAGCTATATTTTTTATCTTGTTAGCACACAAGTTGTTTATGAAAGTTATTGATGCCGAAATATTAAGAAAGGCTAGGGGTAAAAAGGGAATTTCACAAGATGACTCATAGAAATATGGAGCAAGGCTAAGGGCGAATTTGGAATTTGGAGAATAATTTTCATGAATTGCAAAATAAAAAAAATGGGCTTGGAAAAAAATGGGCCATGTGGCCGTCCCAAGTGGGTGTGGGTCAAGGCCCATATGGAGGCCCAAAATATGGTCATAAAAAGATGACAACTTAATCATATTTTTCATCTTAACATTTGGAATATTCAAGAAACTAGAAGAAGAGAAAGAAGAGCAAGGCCTATTCGGCCATGACAAGGGAAAAGTGAAGGCTTCAATATTGATCCAAAAAAAATATTTCTTCTAGTATTCCTACTAATTCAAAGGCCCTCTTTAACGTGGTATAATTATGGAAGCAAGAATCCCTCTTATTGTTGCAAGTTCACTACCCTAGCCAAGTGAGAAGTTGAAGGAAAAAGGTAAGATTTAATCTTCTTTTTATATGTTATGGATGGTTGTGTATGTTGTAGTATGTACAAATGGATGAAATTTACGAAAATATGGATATTATGTTGCGGCCGTGCATATATGGTATTGTGGCCGTGTGTGTTGTGTAGGATTAAGGGACCAATTTTGCTTAGTATTTTGGTTGTTGTTGTTACGGATTCCATGTTGATAATGAAAGTTTAATGATCCTAGTGAAGTTGTAATGGTTGTAGACTTGTTTTAGAAGTTAATGTGAATTGAATATAGTGTTCTTGAATTTATGGAAGATAATGTTGTTAGTGTGAATTGTTGGTGTAATTCATGAAGTTGAAAGAAAGAAATGTGTTGTCATTGTTCTTGTTGAGTTTGGAAGATTCTGCGTAGTGTGTTGGTTTGGCCGTTTGAAATGTCGAGCGGATTGTTTGAAGCGTTCTTGAATATTGTTTGAATGGTTTCGGAGTAGTACTTGAATATGTGAGTAAATATGAACTGAACATAAGTGAAATGTCGTTGAAGTTTGTAGAAAGAATGTTGCTAACGTTGGAACGTGTTTTGAATTGATTGTTGATGTTGTTAGAATGACTGTTGGTATTGTTGTCGATAATTTGGCCGATTTAAATTCTCGGATTTGTTGTTGTATGTTTGCCGAGTTGAATTCTCGGGGATGTTGCATTTACAGGGGAAATGCTGCCGAAATTTCTGTAGATTAAATGTTGGTTTAGAATTGGACTCTAAGTGTTTATGGCTAATGTTTGGTATATATGAATATTGTTGTAGATCTTGTGAAGCGAAAGACTTAAGTTCGGATTAGTATAGAAAGCGGGCAAGGTATGTAAGGCTTACCTTTCTTTCTTTGGCATGATCTTTATGAAACGAGCAAATGACGTATATGTACGATTCTAAAGAAATTCCTGCTCTTAGAGCCACTAGGATGGCTAACGTTATTGATTTCCATAAGCTACCTCATATGATTTTGATGCATGTTTATGATGTTCGAATATCTATTTGATATGTTTCCGAATGGTATTCGAAAGATAATTGATATGACTAAAGTCTTGATTTTTCAAATGCTAACACGTTCGACTATTCCATTGAGTCTTTTATATATTTCGATATGAACATACGGTTCCAAAAGTTATATTTGATTTGATCTATACGATATCCGAAAAATACTTGATATGATTATTGCTTCGATTTTCCAAAAATGGCTTCTGAAATGCTCGTAGAAGGTTCTGTACTTCAAACGTCCATAACTTCCTCATACTAAGTCGGATTGACCCAAAACTTGTTTCTGAGCTTTCAGGAGTCGGTAAGTATACTTGTCTATCGAGTCTTGATTTATGTGCATATGGTTTCGCATTATTCTGTTCGTGCAAGCCTCAGTTTGGATTTCACTGAGCCCGGGCCAGGATATGTTTTCATGCGCACTCCTCTGCATTATTCACCGAGTCCCTCTCACTTGCGAGCCAGGACACGTTATATGTATATGATGATGTGATGATATGGGGATGGCGGCCAGGATGGCATATGATGATTTTATTCACCGAGACCCGCAATAGAGGGTCGGGACACGTTATGTATATATATGGTATATGATGCTGACATGTATGTGTTATATCCCGCATTTTGTGCGTTCGGATAATTCAAGATAATCGCGGGAAGATAGCAAGCAAGGCCATGTTTTTATTTTGTTTGGCATACAAGTTGCTTATGAAAACCTTGAAGTGGAAATACTAAGAAAGGCGAGGGGTAAAAAGGGAAATCCGCAATATGACTCGTAGAAATATAGAGGAAGGTGAAGGGTAAATTTGGAATTTGGAAAAAGTTTAATTTTTCATGAAGTGCAAAATAAAACAAAAAAAAAGTGGGCTTGTGTTGATTTGGGCCATGTTGGCCGTCCCCTCCCCCTTGATGGGCCAAGCCCATATGGGAACTAAATGAATGGGTTAAAAGATGACTTAATAGTCATCTTATTCACATAATTCTCTAGAAATTTCAAGAGCTTGGAAACAAAAGGAGAAGGAGAAAAACTCCCCAAGGCCATTCGGCCAAGCCTAGACCAACAACAACCTTGGAAATTTTTCATCAAAAAATTTATCTCTTCTAGCTAAACAACTAATTGAAGGGTCCTTAGCAAGTTGGAGTGTTCATTGGAGCAAGAAACCACATAATCTTGTGAGTTTCAAGTTCTAGCCGAGAAAGGAGAGAAGAGGAAAGGTAAGAATTCATCCTCTTTTACATGTTATGGATGTTTATGCATGTTGTAGTGTATAAAAATGAGTGAAATTCATGAAGAATATGGATATAGGGGTGGTGGCCGTGAGTTGTATAGTATGTGTATAGCCGTGTATATTTGTTGTATTGTGAGGGGATGGTGAGCAAATTTTATTGGTAATTTGGTTGTTAGTGTGTAGATTTTATGTTGCAAATAAAAGCTTAATGAGCTTAGTGAAGTTGTAGTAGTTGGAGACTTGTTTTAGAAGTTTATGTAAATTGAATATGATGTTCTTGCATGTATGGAATATAATGTTGTTAGTATGATGTTGTTAGTGCGTAAATTATTAGGTTGTTATTGTTCTTATTGGAGTTGGAAGGTCTTGAAGGAAGTAGTATATTGATTGAGTTGTTAGAATGTATCTTGGGTTGATTATTGAAATTGTTAGTATGATTGTTGGCATTGTTGATAGTTTGGCCAGGTTGAATTCCCGGATTGTTGTTGATTAAAATTAGCCAAGTTGAATTTTTGGGGATGGTGTATTTACAGGGGAAGTGCTGCCGAAATTTCGGTAGACAAAGTGTGTGTTAGGGTGAGATTCTCGAATATCCATAACTAATGTTTGTATTCATAACGTTGTTATAGATTTTGGAAGGGCCAAGAGTTAAGTTGGATTGATTAAGGAAGCAAACAAGGTATGTAAGGCTCGTCCTTTCTTTCAAGGCATGATTCCGACGTTAAGGTTTTATATTTACTTCTATATCTCCTTGATCTCGAAAGTTAGATATCATGATTCCGATGCTATAATTCCATAAGTACTTCCAAACCTTCCTAATAGCCCGTAATGGTTTCCAAAATGTCTATATCTTTCCAAGAAAGGTGTATGAAATTGTAAACTTCTATGACTACGATGATGAATATGTTTTTGTAATGATACCATGATGTCGAAGAAAAGAATATGTCTAGAATGATTATGACAAAAATGGCGGTATGCTCGAAAGCCTTAAGTTAAGGATTCTATATGAAAATAAGAATAATGAATTAATTTTTGAGTCTAATTCAATTCCTTGTTACGACTCGATTTTCTAAAGACTCCAAAGTATATGAATTAATGTTTTATGAGACTTATGATCTTATTTTATGATTTCTCTTAATGCTATTCTTTGTTGATAGTCTCGCCTTATGATACTAGTCCCTTCAAGGTGAGACACGACGATCCTAATTATTCCATAATGTAATCGGAGGTTACCGACCTTACGTCACTCCGATAAAGTTATAGCTTTTGATTGGGCTCTTATGCATGCTTAAGTTGTGATATTTACATCGTGCCTAGATGGCCGGGCATGTCACCGCTAAGGCGGGCAGCTATTGGATGATTACACCGCGCCTAGATGGCCGGGCATGTCACCGCTAAGGCGGGCTGCTAAGTTTACACCGAGCCTAGAGGGCCGGGCATGATCACCACTAGTGGGCGGCACGAGATGATTACCCCGAACGCGGGAGGCCCGGGCGCGGGCTAATGATGTTATGTGATTCAGACAGGTTATCTATGTATGTATAAAGGTAAAAGTGAGCATGCATGATTCCGCCTTAAGAGGCAGACAGTTACAGACATGTCTTGATTCATATTTTTCATATTGTCTCATTATGTTATTGTTCATGTTCTGTTCATATTATCATTTTATAATTCATGCCTTACATACTCGGTACATTACTCGTACTGACGTCCCTTTTTGTGGACGCTGCGTTTCATGCCGCGCAGGTACACAGGTACACGGGTTTGATTCCTAGGTGCTTCTCCAGCGGTATAGTGGGAGTGCTCCAGTTGTTCCGGAGCTCCAGTCTATTGGTACTACTTTTGTGTACATGTTCGGGCACGGTAGCACCCGGCCCATCTTGTTACTATATGTATTTTGTTTAGAGGCTCGTAGACAGATATGTACAGTCAGATGGTTCATAACCTTGTTTGTCCCCGTCGTTGTATATTAAGTAGTAAAGTTTATTAATGCATCTTTATAATAACGCTATTAATGATAGTATTAATTAAAGACATGACGATAATTATTTAAACGGCCCACTTAGTAATAAGAGTACGACACGAGATAAGGGGTGCTTGGTACAAGTATCGGGTACCCGTCGCGGCCCCTAGTTGGGTCGTGACAGTATGATTCTATCTACCGAGTCCCTCAATGGAGGGCCGGGACACGTTATATGCATACATGATAGATGATGTTGACATGCGTGATTTTATCCACCGAGTCCCTCACAGGAGGGCCGGGACACGTCATCTATATATATGATACATGATATGGATATGCATGATTTTCATTTAAAAAGGCAAGTACTTCGATGTTTTAAAAGGTTACACTCGATTCTGGTATTCCTCTGTTTCAGTTATAATTCTCTTTCTGTATTTCATGCCTTACATACTCAGTACATATTCCGTACTGACCCCCTCTTCTTCGGGGGCTGCGTTTCATGCCCGCAGGTACAGACGTTCACTTGAGTGACCCGACAACTTAGGTCATCTATTCTACTGCTCTGGAGTGCTCCCTTGTTCTGGAGCCTACATTTTGGTACAGACTCTTCTGTTGTCTATATGTATGTATATGTTCAGGGGTACGGCGGGGCCCTGTCCCGTCATATGATTCCGTTATCTTTGTTAGAGGTCTGTAGACATATATGTGGGTCATGGGTCGTTATTGTTCGGTTATGTCTGTGATTTGCGTCTAAGCGGTCCTATTTGCTATGACAGCCTTAACGGCTTGCATGTATATATGCTTATGTATATGCTTTGGACGATATGTTCTACGACAGCCCTGGTGGCCCTTGTATGATGTGTTTGACATATGCGACCGCTTAAGACAACATCTGCCCTTAATATCTGTAATAATTAATATATAATGGATGCGGATAAGTCATTGATATGCTGATTTGGTAAGTAAGCGTGTATGGGTGTCCATCTCGGGCACTAGTCACGGCCACAGGGTTGGGTCGTGACACTAAAGTCTTGGGACCCCAAGTTATGCAACCATTCCATTCTTGAACAATATCCTTAGAATTTTTTAATCTTATCCTCCTCATAGTCTATCATATAATCTCCTATGTTCTCGACTTGGGGTATTACTTGGGTTCTACCAAACTGCTTCAACACTCTGGTATGTGCATATGGGCGGATTCCTCGGATCCCCATAAGTGGTAATAATGGGCATTTTCTACCTCTGACTACAACCTGGGCAAATATGAAATCGGGAAACATCCATTGTACGCGGTCTTCTTTAAGCTTTGAGAAAATGAACGCCCAACCTTGCTTAGGCTGATACCCAAAATTTAGACAGTGGCATACGAGTCTATCCTTTCTATTTTGGTCACTTAGATATTAGGGACCCTCGGATTTGTTCAAATGTTTGATGATCCACCATTATAATTGCAAATTGCACCCTTGGAAATAATTGTAGTGGTTTCGGCATAAGCTTAAGGCTCGGTACATATCGGCTAGGATGATGGGGACCAAGTCAAAGTATTTGGTTTCTCCATGTGTGGCTATGCTATGAAAGATAGCATGGGTGACAGAAATGATTCGGGTATCTATGGTTAATTGGCTATCTTTAGGAAATACCATGAGCCCCAATAAGCATATGGCAAAGGCTAAAGTTCGGGTGGCTTCCCAGTTAGCAAAGGTTCGGAATTCTATTGAATACTCCACGAATCCCTTTTGGGGTTCAAATCGGTTGTAAAAATATCTAAAGGCTATGGCTGGACCAAAGATCCAGTTGGTATGGGATAAGGATAGTAATTTCAATATTTGGTCGGGGGTAGGCTTATATGGTATTAGCAGGTAATGGTCAGGTTTTTTCCTCCTTCTCAAACAGGTTCCCACATTATCTATGCAATCTCAGAATTCCTCCAAAGTCGGGGAAATCTCTATGTTTCCAAACCTAAAAACGACTACCCCTCCCCCCTCGTCCCACTACCCAGCGATCACCACGATTAATTCTCTACAACCCTTCAAAGTCATCAATGAGGGTAGGTGTCCCAAACAATTTGTGACTGTCTTTTGTTGTGCTTCACTCAACCAACCCCACCAAATTTCTAGCATGGCGGAAACCTCGAGGACCATTTCAAATTGGTTGGCATTTACAAAACAGAGCACGATTAATTCTCCATCCCCCCCCCCCCCCAGGCAATGGTTCAATACACAGGCACATAACATGTTTTCAATTAGCATATAGTGGGATGCGGTGTCTTCGGGTCATAGACCGTCTTGACACAGGGTAGTCTCCTAATGGGCTTAGATACGTTTCAAATATCCAAGCCCGTCTAGGTAAGCATGCGCTGGTCCGTTGGGATTTGGCTTTGCTCTATCCTATGTGGGCTTTTCAAATGATTGGGATTCGAGCAAACTTCTTGAGGTGAACTGTTGTCAGTTGTTGGACGATCGCGAACCAACTCTACCTTCAATGTGTTAAAAAGAAAGTATTTTGGTTTTTTTGTGAAGGCTAGACCGAGAACCCGCGTGTCCTATTTGAAACCATGCAATTTTTTGCCAGTGGTGGCGGAATTTATGTTATACATGTAATGACAGTTATATATAAAAGAAAGTAAAAAAAAAAAACAAATAATTACAAAAATCACATTATATTGAAACCTTTATGGTTACAACCTATTTAAAATCCCCAGCATAGTTTCCATCTGTTACAGTTCACTTTACGCGAGGCATAAAAGCTACTTCATAATTGTGGACTCTATTTGGATTTTCGTATTTTTTTAGAGTCGTCACCTAATTTATTAAGGGAAATTAGGAAAATCGAGTAAAAAGGGTTTATTCAAATAAGAGAAAAATCTTTTTAAACTAGAGTTCGAAGTAAGGGTTCTGGTGATCCCCTAGGGAAGCTTTTAAGCAGCCTAGTATTAAGGATCCGTAGAATACGATTGACCTTCGAGCTTCAATGTGTGATTACTGTAATTATTTTCTAAAAGAGTTTACTTTCTTGTATAACTTATCATGCATATCATAAAACATTTTGGCAAAAACTTCTTTATTTGAAGATAAAAGAGTTGAATCCTTCTTTGAAAATGTATATAAAGTCTTAAAGTCATTTCATTTTCGGGCCAAAACCCACTTAAGATTTCTCTTAAGTTGAGTTTAAACTAAACTTGGTCCAATGTCATGCTTTTAATCCTTTATAAGTTTTATTTGGAAAATAGTTTGAGTGTATCTCCTCTGTAAATATGCCATGGATTTTATACAAGTACAAAAATGTTTTCTTTCAAATGGTAATATCTTCATCCATTTTAGTCATTTGAAGGTCAATCATATCCTACTTTTTAAACCTTTTCCTTAAACTAAGTTTAAGTGTATTTCCTCTTGTTTATTTGACTTAAGGTTGGGCTTGGGCCCAAAAGGTTTTTGAAAAAATCCTTTAGTCCTTCATGTTTTTTGAAATCCATTTTTTCTATAACACTTTACTACTTCCCAAAATCATTTCAAATCTTTTGCCTTAAAAACGGCCCAAAACAGTTCCAGTTTCCAAAAAATCAGCATTCGAATGTTGCACTTCCTCAAAATCGCATACATATATATGTAGCAATATTATTTCCAGTTTGCAATCACAAAGCAAAAGGTTTGAGAATATCGTTTGGTTTTAACTTTGAAAGCCTTGTTCTTTTATCCCTTTGTTAAGTCCAAACTTGAAAATCATCTGAAGGCTTCCTTGCTGTTCTAGACAATATATATCTAAGTTCTAATCATTCATGCTTCAATATTTACACTCGTTCTTTTACAAATACAACACATGAAAAGATAAATAAAATAAAGAGAGGGTAAGGCTAGTGGGCCTACCGAGCCCATCAGTTGCCATTTTCACCCATGATTTGGCCTTCATCTAATGCGGACTCGATCAAAGAGATGTGTTGGGCCTCTGGCCCAACATTGGCTTGTAAAGAGATTGTCCCAAATGGCCCGAAGGAAGTGGTTCCATGCAAAGGGGAAGGAGGGGAAAAAGAAGAATACGGTTAGAAGGTATCTAAATTTATAAACTTATTTAACTTAGAAAATTGAAGGGAAAACATAGTCACACATATGAGCCTATATATCAAGTATAGAGTGGTTATATCCACTGAGGAAATTTAGAAGCAATGAGCAGATAGAAGTAAAAGGCCCCAAATTATGCTTAAAGGAGAAAAGGAGGCAAAAGCAGGCCTAACAGTTATAATTATTAGACTTAAAGAGAAAAAATTCAGCTCAACATGTAACGGTCCAATTAAACCAAACTCACATTCATAAATCCATAAGCCCACATCTGATATACACTAAGATATATCATTTTTTATACTCATTCAGACATATGCAATGGCTGGTATACACATAATATTCAGAGTATACATGATATACCTGAAAGGTATACATTAATATACAACCCTTGTATACACTTGGTGTATACTAAGGTTTTATATACTATGTATACTTCGAGGTATATCATACCACAAACAAAAAATCAGATATGGAATATGAGAAGATAAGCCAACATGAGCAGATTCAAAATGCAAAAAGAGGAAAGGAAATTCATAGGCATCTCATATATTTCAAACCAAAAACAAACAAACCAAAGCAAGCACAATGAACAACTACAAATATAACCAGAAGGAATACCCCGATATCTTGACATGGTTCAAATAGATAATCAGCAAACCAAACAGACTCCATTAACACACGCAGACTTAACTTTGAATCAGAAATAATCATGCAAGGTAGCCCAACATAAAGAGAACAAAAACAAGTACACTAAACTAAGTAACATGATGCATGGTATTAAGGTCAGTGTTAACCAAAAACATAGAGAAGACAAACCCAGTTTGTACACAAGCAAAACCAAAATCATCCCTCAATTTTCACACAAGCAGTCTTTTTAAATAAGCATAGAGATAACATGCTCTTAACCAGAGGTAAAAGAAAGGGGAGGAGTTATAAGATTCTACCTAGATTCCACACAAAAAGCTACAAGGGATAGGAGAGGTAGATCTAAGACATTGATAACACTTTAACATGCATCTGGAGAGACTTGACAGTAGCAGCACATTAAGACCATGATCATTTCCAATCTACACATACTTAACAACTTGCAGAATAGGCATGATCACATGAACAGATGCAAAAACCAAGAGAATAAACACATACTCCTAAATGGACAGTTTTAGACATATGTATGCAAATTATCAAGAGGCAAAGGCATTTCTTATTCCTAGGTGAAACATTTTCAAATCATTACCAAATTCTTCATTCACTTAGGGACTTTCACTATCAAGTTATACCTTACACATGCTTACTACGTGAAACAGGGTTATAAGCTAAGCATGGAATGCAACTAGGGCTATGATCTAACATGGTATAGGCTAATTATGTAAGTGTGAAACGCTAATGTAAGAACCATTTAAACAACTCAACAGGCAATGCAGGACACAAGATAACTTAAGAGGTTTTACATACTAACATAGATGCATTTTTTAACATCTAAACAGGAAAGGTAAGTGTAATCAGTTCAGTAAACCTGTGAGCCAAACAGGGATGATTAGACAACCACTCAAAAATAGCACCTCAGGTACAGGGTTATTTAGGCTAAACTGAACATACAAGACTATATTTATTTATCAGACATGGTAAGGGTTGACACTTCAAACAAGGCACAGTATAGTCAAAATGGTTCTCAAACATGTTGACAAGTTGGCTAACTAGCATACCACAGCTAACAAACAAACCAAACACCTATTGGGAGGATGAACCAGTTAAAGGAACTCAACAAGATAAGCATGTCTCAGCATTTTGAATCTACAACTGATCAACAAAGTCCAAACCACACAGAACAAAAAATGCTCTCTCTCATCCATCACATTTTGACTATCTCAAACTCATTCACATAGGTTTATAAACAGACTGTTACACCGTGGAAAATTCTCCGTTAATGTACAGTGAATAGGCTAGGGAATAGCACGACGTATATGATGATTTGATAAGTACGAGATAGCATTCGATGAGCCAAATCGAGATTCAAAGACATTTGACCAAAAGGAAGAAGTTTGACAAAGAAAGTAAAGGATATGTTATGTGTCGGGTAGGAATTTTAAGCGACGAGTTAATGATGGTGTAATGACATCTTAGAGAAGAGTAATAACGTCCCTTAGATTGGTATTGAGGTGTTAAACAAGTGTCAAGAAGGTTCCATAAGGATCAGAGATCAAACGAGTCGACGAGAACAAGTCTCGGATAGCTGGACATTATACGGCCAGACATACTAGCCGTATAAAATACACGGACCGTATGTCCAGCCCAGAATGGAACACTTCACTGGACCAGACATACGGTCAGTGAAAAATATACGGACCGTATGTTGGTCCGTATGTTCTGGTCGGGACAGATTGTGAATTAATATAAAGGACCTCTCCCTCATTTCATTTTCATTTCATTTTCACTCCACAAGTCAAGAAACCTCTAGAATATTCTCTCCACTCTTCATCCACAAGAATCCAAAGGAAATTGATGATCAACTTCATCAAACCAACAAGAATCAAGAGTGTGAAACCCATTAAAGTCATCCAAGCCAAGAAATCCCAAGAAAAGTGAAATAGGGTTTTGGTGCTAGAAGAGTATTCTCATTCAAGTCTTGTTTCTACACTATCTAAGGTACGTTTCATGGTATTTTCATGATGTTTGAAGTATTGATAAGTTTAAACACTTGGATTGTAGAAGAGTATAGAAAATGGGTCATAAATGAGTGAATAGAGTCATTGTTGAACAATAGTTGGATTGAATTATGAATATTGGTATGTTGTGATTGTAAACATGTTATGAATGACCTATAGACCATGGAATAAGTATTATATATGAGACAACGCGATAATGAGCTATGACCATAATTGTGGAGAAATTGAAGGGAAATGGTGAATTGTGGTAAATGTAAATAAATGATGAATGTTGTTATGAACGTTTGGGAGTTGATATAGAATATGGGGAAAGTAGTATAAACAAGGGAAATGCAGCCCAACTTTCCCTAAAAATAGTAACACGTTCTTATAGTCGATTAACTAACGTTAATGCGAATTCTCTTGAAGGTAGAAGCGTACATATTGGAGAGGAACGTTCAAGCGATAGAGTAGCTAGACGAAAAGGTATGTGAGGCTAGTCCTTTCTTTCTATGGCATGAATCTTATGGTATGAATTTCGTCCTTCTTCAAGAATTTCCTATCTTCAAGAAAACTAATAGTCTATGTTCATGAATAGCTATATGAGATGAGAGATACATTATGAGTCCAATGATGATGATGATAAGCTTGAGTCTAAAGACTCTAGAGTTCATGATATGACGTTCCTATAGTGCTAATGATGTCGTATGTTGTATACACTCACCTCATACATTATTCCCTTCGAGGTGAGGCAGAATACCATTAAGTTAAGTATGTCATGTATTGTATACACTCACCTTATGTATTGTTCCTTCAAGGTGAGGCAGAGTACTATAAAGTCGATGATGTTATGCATTGTACACACTCACCTTATATACTACTTCCTTCAAGGTGAGGCAGAATGCTTGTGAATGCTTCATAATGAAATCGGGGGATCACGACCTTACGTCACCCCGATAAAGATAGTTGTCTTGGAGTCTTCATGCATGTATTATGATGAGCATATTATGATGAGCATACTATGATGAGCATATTATAATGAGCGTATGATGATGATATTACACCGTACCTATAGGGTCGGGCAGATATACACACCACTATAGTGGGCAGCTTATACCCCGGACGCGGGAGGCCTGGACGCAGGTTACTTATTATTACACCGTACCTACATGGACGGGCAGCTTATACTTATACATTTATGCATATATGATATAATGATGAGTGTGAGTAAGACAGCATGATTTATTTCTTTTATGATTCACATTCAGTTACAGATTGCTCCTCATTTGATGCCTCCTCATTTCATTGATGTTTCATTATTGTTTATGCCTCTCATACCCAGTACAATGTTCGTACTGACGTCCGTTCTCTTTGGACGCTGTGTTCATGCCCACAAGTAGGCAGGGAGGTGATCCTGATCCAGACTCGTAGGAGCTAGCAGCTGATTTGAGAGCACTCCATTGTCCGGAGGTGCTTATGATTATTCTTTTGTGTATATATATTTTGGGCATGACGGGGTCTTGTCCCGTCCTTATGTCTAGCACTCCAGTAGAGGCTCGTAGATACGCAGTGTGGGTTATATGGTCTCACGAGATTGCTACTATGTATATATATTATTTTGATGGCCGAGAGGCATATGTATATGAAAGTATTTATGTTTTCAAATGAAAGATGTTTTTCTTATAATTTGAGTGTGAATTTGATAAAAGAGCGTTTAATGAGCATGATAAGTAGTAGAACGAGTGGTGCTCGGTGGTTAGCCTCGGGTACCCGTCACGGCCCCTAGTCGGGTCGTGACACAGACAAATAGGGATTTAAAGCAAACATGTCTAACACTACTCATTTGGTCATACAAAGTATGTAAACAGGTTACAAACATATGTCTAAGTTCACAAGGAAACTAAAACTTTGTTGTTACTATTAAATGTGATCTTAAAACATGTAAAGGACCCAACCATAGTCACACGTTCAGATTCCAACTGCCACAAGTCATGACTCGCAAAGTGAAAACAAACATCATGCTAATCACCCACATCATAATCTTTACTAAACAAGTACTAAAACAGTATACACATCACATAATACTAAATATGAACCTAACACTACATATCTAAGTATTAACAGTCAACTAAACAGGCTAGCAAATAATTACTCAGTTATCATTAATCATGAACTAAACAGTAGCAAACATCATAAAGCATTTGACTAATCAACATCATAATCCCTCTTAACATATACTAAAACAACATATGCATCATATAATATGACCTAAACATGAACCTAATAGGCAGAAACGTACCTAAATTAAATAAAACAGGCTTAACAAAATATCATACTAAAGCATAACAACACGAGATAAATACATTTTCACATAATCAAAAATAAAACACATAAAGAATGCAAAAACTAAAATTGAGAGGAATTGTGTTTACCTCTTCTATGTGCAACCCTTTAGTCGAGATTGGAATAGAAGCCTTTTGCTCCTCACCCGAACTCAACCACAAAGAAAGAAAACAAACTTTTTAGACTCAAACCTAATTAGTTAAAAGTTTTAGCAAAACTGCTAAATCCCTAGTTAAATTAGGTATTTTTGCTCTGAATTGAGACTTGTTTAGTGTATATTGATGAATGAATGTTTCAAAGTGAGATATGAGGTTCTTCGTATAGAACCCTAAAACCCTAAATCTCGTTGTTGAAATTCGATGTGGGACACTGAGATTGTTGGGAATTTTCCTTTGAAATCCACCTAAACCTCATAGAACCAATAGGAATCGAAGTTTTCAAAATCAATGAGACAAATTTCATTAATGCTCATCTTTGTTCTGGACAGGAAAAGCAACAGCGAGAAATAGTAAGTCTTACCTCTTCTATGGTTGAAACACGATGGCATGGAGGAGAGAGGGTGAGAGCAATTAATGCTTTCCCCAAAATGACTGAACATAGACTGAAAAAAGTGGTCTTCGCCTAAAACTTTGACAAATCTAGCAAGTTGTGACGATGAAAGAGGCAACAGTTGGGGTTTAGTTGGTAGAAACCCTTTTCAAATAAGACCGTTATGTGGTCTGTATGTGAATACGATTATATCATTAGGCTAGGTCGGTCCATTAAAGGATTGGGTCGGGCGGTTTAAAAGAAGAAGAAGGGAATGGCCCAATTCCTTATACATATATGCATGTATATACATATACACATGTATATACGTGTATACGCATGTATATTCATGTATATAAAGGGAAAAATAGTTTTTTTAATTAATTAAATAAATAACCAAATTAAAAGTGTGAAAAATGTTACACCCCTCATGTTCGTAGTAGTAGAACCTATGGTTTCCTAGTCGGGTATGCCCTTGGAATAGAGACCCGAGCTCGAGTTTGAAGGTAGAAAATGTCTTACCCCGTGTACGAGGGTACCAACAGATATTCCTGGCAATTTATAGAGTTAGAAGTTAAACGAATCGAATTGACTTGATCTGAACTGAATCAGAAAATCTGCAAGACACCAGTCATCGTCGACGGGTCATAGACATATTCGACGGACCATCGACGTGCGGCGTCGACAGGATCCCGCAGCCTTGCATCTACTGACGCAGGTTGACGGAGAAAGTCGACGGACCGCTGACATGTCGACGGGCCGTCGAACCGGACCGATATAGCCTTTTTGGCTTCCAAGTATAAATAGGTGGTTCACGACCCTATTTCATACTTTCCTCCTTCCAAAATCAGAAAAAACCCTAAGATATTCTCTCCCAATATTTTTCATCATATTAGTGAAGATTTGACAAGACCTGAACCCCGTAAACCCGAGATGGTGAAGAAGAAGGTTGCTTCTAGGGTTTCTTCAAGTTGTGGAGTTTAGGGAGTTGAAGTTGAAGTGATTCTTGATATTCTTGACCCCTCAAGGTATGTAAATGATTTCTACCCTTATATTTAAGTTGGTTATTAAGATTTTTAGTGATATTAAGAAAAGAGAAGGTAATTATGGAAGTGTTAAGTTGATGAAGGGCAATGTAGTGATATAGGGTTATATTAAGAGATGATTGGAAACGGGTTTACGTATATTTTGATGCATATATATATATATATATATTGTATGTGTGTGTTGTCATTGTTTATGTGAGTATTGTAGTTGATGTGGGATCAAATGAGAAGTTAGAGAGTTGTAAGCTTACAAAGGAAATTATTATCTATAGTTCGTTGAGCTTTATACGTATTTGAGGATGGTTAGTAAGCAAAGTAAATAGCCTAATTAAGCCCTATGCTACCTTAGTTGTAGATTTACAAGTTCAAGAGGTAAAGGTTGGGCGATTGGAGATACCCCAAGGTATGTTAAGGTCATTCCTTTCTTCTTTTGGCCTGATCCTATGATATGATCCAACAAGCGAGTAAGCGAGCTTCCATATTACTCTACTCTTAGAAGCATTAGAAGTACTTCAGTCTTTGGTGTTCATGTACCCCATTTATGAGTAATCCTTCTATTCATGGGTCCAGTCTTATGTAGCCAGTTCTGTGCATACAGCTTAGTCATGCATTACATTCATTATATATTATGTACATTGACCCGTGACTAGAAGGCGTTATATACGCACACATATCAGGCGTTATATACACACACATATCAGGCGTTATATACGCGAATATTAGATATATGTAAAGTATGAGAAGAGATATAGGCGTTATATACATATTACTACTATCATGATGATATTGATTATGGCCACAGGGAGCTAATATGATATGACGAGATGCCATAGAGGCTTACAGGCGTTATATACACACATACATCAGGCATTATATACGCACTCATATAGATGCACGACCATCATTGATAGGTATGAGCATGCATATTATGTGCCCACAGAGGCATTGTCAGTTACGCAGATTTATGCAGATACTAGTTCATAGAAGTACATGCAGTCAGTCATTTCAGTTATGATTTCAGATCTTATCCATGATTCTTATGTACATATTTTGTCCTTATGCCTTACATACTCAGTACATTATCCGTACTGACTCCCCGTTTCTCGGGGGGCTGCGTTCATGCCTGCAGGTACAGGGAGACAGACAGGTGGTCCAGCTCAGTAGGACCTCTAGATCTAGCAGTGGTCAGTACGCTCCATTCGATCCGGAGCCACAGTCAGTTTTGGTATGCCCCTTTTGAGATGTGTACGCACAGGGGTATGACGGGGCCCTGTCCCGTCCTTTCTATAGCTTTTATTCCAGTAGAGGTTTGTAGACAGTTGTATGTAGTCGTCAGATAGTGTAGCCTTGTCGGCTTTTATTCTTTTGTGTACAGTATATGTAGCAGCCTAGCTGGCTTGCACTGTTCTTTCGCATGTCATGTATATATATGCAGATTGTACAGAGTTCTGATGTTTCTCTCTTATGAGATCAGTTTATGCCATTTATGGGCTTTTGATGTTCAGTATGTTTCAGATACGTGTTTAGAGGTGTTTGGTCGCTAGAGGTCAGACTCCCGTCACAGCTCATCGGTTTAGGTCGTGACAGAAGTGGTATCAGAGCAGTTTCGTCCTAGGGTTGTCTACAGACCGTGTCTAGTAGAGTCTTGTTTATGGGAGGCTACATGACATTTAGGATGATGTCATTCCTTCTCTCTTAGATTGTGCGATAAAGCCCTGTGTTAAGCGTTCCCTTCTGATGAATTGTTTTTATTTCAACGATGCCCCGCAAGAAAGCTACAGCCGCCCAGAAGGGCAAGAGAGCGGCCGGTAAGGCCACTAGTCGTACTCGACAGGCCACGAGGGCCCAGGATGAGATTCAGAGTAAGGGGCCATCTGAGACATCGCATACCCCGCCTCCAGCGCCAGCTCCAGTTCCTCAGCCGGATGCAGAGGGCCAGGATGTATGGGATGTCGTATGGTTATTGACCAGATTAGTAGCCGCCCAGGTACCGTGGCAGGGAGTTGGTGTTGACCCAGCAGACAGGGCTAGTAGTTCGAGGGTTAAGACTTTCCTTGGGTTAGGTCTTCCTGAGTTTTCTGTGGTAAAGTAAAATATGGACCCCCAGGATTTCATTGATGGTATGTAGAGGACCTTGAGGGTTATGCACGCAGATGAGGTTGAGTCAGTGGAGTTGGCTTCATATAGACTCCGGGATATTTCGATACAGTAGTATCAGGCATGAGAGTTATCTAGGGGAGAGAATGCCCCTCCAGCTGTGTGGCGAGAGTTCTCAGATGCTTTTCTTCGCCATTACTTACCTCCAGAGGTCCGACGGGCCCGAGCAGATAGGTTTCTACGTATTGAGCAGGGCAGTATGAATGTGCAAGAGTATTGTGTACATTTCGATTCCCTGGCTAGATATTCCCCAGCCATGGTGGCTGAGATGGAGGATAGAGTTCATCGCTTTGTGGCTGGTCTAGGGCCACACTTGATAGATGAGTGCACGACTGCTGCACTACAGCCAGGCATGGACATCTCCCATATACAAATGTATGTACAGAATTTGAAGGATCGTAAGCGCCGGCGAAGGATAGAGCATGAGCGTGATCGGAGCCATGGTAAGAGGTCTAGATCTTTTGATATGGTTAGGGAGTTCAGGGGAGGACAGAGACGAAAACATCCCAGGTGTTTTTATCAGCCGGTAGGGAGCGCACCTCCGTGGTTCCCAGGTCCGAGGTTTGACCGGTTTTCTTATTCCGGAGCGGGCCAGAATTCTAGAGTTTCAGGCTCTCAGTACCGACCAGAGTCAGGTCAAATGAGGCCCCCTTTGTCGCGATGTACCCAGTGTGGCAAGTTACATGCAGGTCATGTCGATTGGGTTCAGATGTTCGCTATGCTTGTGGACAGCCAGGCCACAGGATGAGGGAGTGCCCGATGGGGGTTGGTTCAGGTATGGTTCAGCCTATAGGGTCTGTGGCTGGCTCATCTTCTACAGTGCGCCCTTCAGGGCAAGTTTTTTAGATGCTAGCAGGGCGAGGTAGGGGGAGGAGTGGAGCATCCAGCTCGAGCGGTCCTCAGCACCGCGTGTATGCATTGGCTGGTGGGCAGGACCGTGAGACGTCTCCTGATGCTGTTACAGGTGTATTATCAGTTTCCTCCCATGATGTTTATGCACTGATGTTATACCCCTTTTTAACCGGGTTAAAGTAGAGTACAACATATTGGTGATTCCTGTTTTTTTATTTATTTTAAGGAGTCGCCACCTAATTATTTATGGTGAATTAGGACACCTAAAGTTTATTAAAGTTATGTTTAAAGTTAACTCTGTTTAAGGTCTGTGAAACTTAAGATTCTAGGTAAGGGTTCAATTAGTCTAAAGGGAAGGTATTAGGCACCCTTTAAGACCCATTAACAATGGTTAACCGACCGGACTTATGATTAGTTAGGCTAAGTGTAAATATAGTATTATAGGAAAGAAAATAGCTTTGTAAATATGACTAAAGTAGTAAATAGTCTTGTAAGAATGCTATTTAAAATAGGACTTGTAGAAAATAATAATTTGTATAAAAAGAGTATTTCCAATGCTATTTTGAAAACACGACTTATAAATGTCGTTAAGGTTTTTAAACGAAAGTGTAATAGTGTTGTTTGAAATAATACTTGTAGAGGAGATTCAATAAACGTGAACTTTAGATAAAATTATATTGTATGAATATTGCGGTGTAAAACAATCTAGACTTGTTTTTGTAAATAAGACGCAAAAGGAATTGAGTTTTCTTTCTCTTTTATTAGCTTTATTTAACTAAAATACGCATAATTCTGGAAAATGTATTCATAAAATATACTTGGATTTATATTTACATATATCGGAAAGTATATTGCATTACAATGTGAGTTCTAGAAAATTGTTTGTAACGTGAACTATAGAGCAAGAACGGATATAGAACATACATTTTAACTTTTTCTTGAAATGTTATAAAGAAATGCTCTTGAAAATCAATAACAAGAAAACAAATGAATCTTATGGAATTGATTGGTTTTCCTTAAATTAATTACCCATTATTAAACTAAACCCCACTAATTTGTTAAAGTTCATCTAAGCTAGGAAAATAAAATAAAATAAGATGTTAGTCATACAAAGCAAATAACAATACACAACAATAAAAATAAGGTAGAGAAGAAAACAAAATCAAACGGATTGGCCCATTTAAAGGGCTACTGTTGCAAATCTGTTGTTGCTGTCATGGGCCTCGGCCTAGAATTTTTATCTTTTGCCGCGGGCGGGCTGAATCGAGAGGAGGATTTTGTTGGGCTTTAGCCCAACATCGAATGCTGGAGAGGTGTTCGTCGGACTCGTGCAGGATTTCACATACGAAGACAAAGAGGGAAAAAGAATTAGTAAATGAGCCCAACTATAATCAATACTACTCAAATCTAAATTCAACGTATCATATTTCAGTCAGTATTTTCGTTAATCTTAGAAAAGCTATTTCCCCACAAATGTCAAATGAAAGAACAAAATTTAAACACCTACACGGAAATAGTGCTATTATGCAATATGCGCAAATTGCCCATAAATATACTACTGCATATGTCTATTAACTCATTACACGTGGATTAATTATTCTTCACCCTTAATTACCTAACCTATATCGATTGAGGAAAGGCTAATCTACATTCAGCAACATAGGAAAGGCTAATCTACATTCAGCAACATAGCACGTTAACTACCACAAAACTGTGGATACAGATTATATACAGCCCTGAATCAACCAAGGATCAACTCTCCTAAGCATCAAGACTACGTCTTTAAAATGAATAAAATTCTAATGCCAAATATTTAACTCTTCAGTTAAACTCATTTACAAGACATAATAAAAATGCCACAGTATGCAGTTATTAATATCAAACAAACCAGAAGTGTGCTAGCCATTTTTTAGACAAACATAGAAACCAACTAGCAAACTGGCAGGGATGATGCTTATCAGGAAAGGTTCTACACTAAATCTTCCACCAGCTCTTCAAAACAGCATGAGAATGAGACTATTTCATTTGTGCTAAAATCTTCCTCGTTGTTTAAATCACTTTGGTCAATATAATGGAGAGTTTTCCAATTCAAAATAGACTCTCAGGCAGTTACGACTTGATTGAATAAGTCCATTGAACTTCCCACAGAATTGAGTTATAACAGCAATGAAAACTTTAGGTAGGACCACTGGCTGCTATCATATGAGGAAATACACTTATTCCCAAATGAATTATGGATTATCTTAATAGACTAAGAGTAACTCTGATCAATACATAAGAACGACCTAAACACTTCTAAACTATCACTGAATGCATCACAGGCCCCTAGACTTCAGATTAACCAAAGAGAACAAAGTAGGGAATGTTCATTAAAGGACAAAAATCTCTTTACTCAGTGTTAGGCAAATTCCAGGCAGTTTTTTTTTTTTAATGTCAAACTGGATGAAGACAAGTTTAAAAGGTTATGTTGCAGTCTTAGAACGGTATTTCGAGTTAAGCATCATGTTCAAACTGAATCATTTGTCAAGGAATTGGGGTCGACACGGGGCAACACATAACATTCATTAAAGTCGACCATTCTACGGACAAATCACATATTCAACATTAGCAACTAAACTAACAAACTGAATGTGAAAACCAAGCTAAACAGGACATAAATGTCACACTAGACACAGATGCTTCAATTAAATTATACTAAATGTGATAACTGAACTAAGCAGAAACTGGCACAATCATCTATTAACATTAACAAATATCAAACCAACCTAACAGCTAACTATCGAATCGATGAAACACATCAACATATGAACCAAACAGGAAAGTACTTAAGCTACTAATAAACAGACAATGAAGAGAGATTTACTGACCTTTTGTGGGTACAGTGAACAGGGGCGTCGGGGTCTCGGATTTATGCTCGAACTCGAACGAACCCGATTAAAGTAACTAAAGTCTCAAATTGGAAAGTGAAAATAGAGTACTATGTGGCTGTTTTTTTTTTTTTTAGAATGAGGCTATCTTTTCGATGATAATTTCAGTCCCAAATCTTATATTTTCAACAGAAGGGTTTTCTGATTTAAAAGAAAATCAAGACCAGAAAGAAATTTAAGACTCGATGACAGGAAAACTTGTGTATCTTCCAAAACACTGGAAAATCCCCTCAAATCCTCCTAATCCCCTTTTCTAAAACCATCTCCCCCCCCCCCCCCCCTAAACGATTCCACTTCGACCCATTTATAGGGTTTTGTCTGTGTTAAAGTGAAGAGAGGAGCGTGGGAGAGAGACGAACGGCGTGGGGAACAAGAGGAAGTGGGGAGCAGAGGCGTGGGGGACAGACGTGGTGAAAGTGGCAGGGAGCAGGTGTGGTGGAGAGAACGTGAGGAAAGGAGAGAGGAAGGAGGAGAGAGGAGAGAGGAGAGACGAAAAAAGTGTGGGGCGGCGGGTGAATGGAGAATAAAATGAAACCAGTAGGGTTTCATTTCTTGTTGTGGGATGGACCAGGTCAGGTGGGTATTGGGTCGGGTAGTTGAGGTAATGGGCCGCTGATATTGAATGGATAGTGGGCTAAAAAAAATGTGGGTTGGGTATTAAAATGTGGGTTGTTTATTTGGGTAGGGGAATGATATTGTATTTGTATTTTGGGCCATTAATTTGGCTGAAAAATATTGGTCCTTCCTCCGCTATTTTAATTATTTTTGGGCTTCTAATTTAATAACTAGTACAACATATACTATGTAAAGACAATTAATAATTAATATGCAGAAAAAAATAAAGATTTTACAAAGTGTTATCTCGTAATTAATTTAACGATTCCAAACCCGAAAATGAAACGATGACGAACATTTAAAATTTGTGATAAAGTAATGCTCGTGATGTTGAAAATAAAAGTAGTGAAAATAATAGTAGTAAAAAATAGAATAGTGAAAAATAAATATTTAGCTCGTCAGTAAATTTAGAATCCCGAGTAAACAAAATTAAATAAAGGAGGGACAAAATTGGGTGTCAACAACTGATTGATCCAGGTTCCACTTTATCGTATGTTACGCCCTTTGTTGCCGGAAAGTTTAGGGTAGAGCCCGAGTTGATTAGACCTTTTGAGGTGTCTACGCCAGTTGGTGATCCGGTTATAGCTAGGCAGGTATACCGAGACTGTGTTATTATAGTTTGTGACCGCCAGACCGTAGCAGATCTAATTGAGTTAGATATGATCGATTTTGATGTTATTATGGGCATGGACTGGTTGGCTTCTTGTTATGCTAATGTTGATTGTAGAGCAAAGATGGTTCAATTCCAGCTTCCAGGCGAGCCAGTCCTAGAATGGAAGGGCAATGCTGCTTCGCCTAGAGGTAGGTTTATTTCCTACCTTAAGGCAAATAAGATGATCAGAAAAGGGTATATTTTTCACCTAATTTGAGTTCAAGATGTGCAGGCAAAGTCGCCGACTCTTCAGTCTGTTCCTGTGGTTAATGAGTTTCCAGAAGTGTTTCCAGACGAGCTTCTAGGCATCCCCCCCAGAGAGGGAGATTGATTTCACTATTGAACTATTGCCAGACACTCAGCCAATATCTATCCCTCCTTATAGGATGGCACCTGCGGAGTTAAAAGAATTGAAAGAGCAGTTCAAAGATTCGCTCGAGAAGGGCTTTATCAGGCCTAGTACATCACTGTGGGAGCGCCGGTGTTATTTGTGAGAAAGAAGGATGGTACTAGTTTGAAATTGCAAGTTCTCGCTGGTATTTTGATATATTAGTACTAGTTTTTTTGAAATTACATTTTTGCTGTTAAACTAGATTTTGATAAAAGTAAAGTTTATGGTTTATTTATTAATTAGTTACAAGTTTCTTCATTTGCTACACTTAGTGGCGGGGCCATGATTTCACTCTGAAGACGGATTTTTTTTTTTTTTTAAAAGTAAACATATGAAGAAGTCAAGAAAATTTATTATCTGTTATATATACATAAAAAAATAATTTTAATTTTGTATGTATAGTATAATTTTTGATGAATGAGGTTCGGATTAACCCCCTTGCGGCACCCTAGCTCAGCCCATGGCTACACTAGATTACGTCAAAAACAAAAACAATTGACTATTTAATTTGATCGAGCTTTATTTAATTGATTTTGGGGATGGATGTTTACCCATTTTGGGGGACTTCAATAATGAAAATAAGAAACGAAGAGGAAAACCCCTGAAAATGATAAAAACGAAAATAGAAAACTGAACGCTGACGCAAATAATAAGGAAAAATAGAGAAATTATATCATAGCAAGATTTTTGCCTACATCTATGATGCCAATAAAGAAAGGATAAAATTACTAATGAACTTTAGCCATGGTTTAGACTTTTAGAGGCTGTTTTAGGCAAACAACTATTGACCCTTGGATTTGAAAGTGTACACTTGTAATCATATAATAGTACACTGGACCAAATGGACAGTAGCTATGTTGGAGGGGAGCTGCTTCCGTAATTATTTAGGAGAGGCATGCCAAATCGCATGCCGCATGCGCCAAGGCAAGACAAGAAAGGGCTCCACTTCCACAAAAGTAGGATTATACTTAAACGCATGAAAGCGTGATAACTAATGGAGTACATTTTGCCACTTTTTTTCTAGTTTACTCTTCTAATGTCTAAACACAGTCTTAAAAAGCAGAACAAATATCATCAAACCAAAAACCAAGTGTCCTCCCGCAGACCAACCACCCCCACGTAGCCATATATATCACACCATATACTATATCTTTATGTCATATATATATATATATATATATATATATATATATATATAATCGTCGGGACAAAAAATTAAAGATGTTGCAGAGCAGAAAATTGCTTACAATAGGTTACTCGAAAGCGAAGCCTACACCTTGAGATTGGCTTCTTCATTCAACTATATACTGATCATCGCAACAAGTCTTTGGTTCTTATTTTGGTATCAACTACATCAGACCATTTTGAGTTTCATCCGCTTCTCTTTTACCGGTATGTATGTATAATTGTCATTAATAATCCTTCAATCTTTATTAATAACAGATTAAAGTTGCGGTCTTTCTGTATATCATTTCTCTTCTTTAATCTTCCATTCCGTGCCAATGATCCAAACTCTTCAAGTATTTGCTTAGTCAACAATCCATCAATTTCTGTATACTTTTCCATTGACATTATATTGATCCTCTTATCAGATTAAGGGAACTTTTTCCTGCATATTTATGGTAATCTTCGTTAGCTGATTAAGGAAACCCTCATTTATATTTTCATGAGGGTTGAAACAAAAAGGAGGATTATATACTATAAGCTTTAATCTAATATTACACTAGAAGAAACCAAGTTGATGGACAGAAAGAAAATGGTTTTATTTTATAGTATGTAAAGAAGTTATCTGCTGTGAGGCGAAGGCAATAAGGGAAAAGAAGAGCAGTAATGTTTTGATGATAGGGGGAATAAATTGTGAATTAAGGAACTTTCTTTAACAAAAGATTTGAAGTCCCTTTTGTCGATATAAAGGAACTATTAGCCCTCAGTACGTATTATTTTTGTATGTATCGAGGAGGGAATGGCATATATCGGAAGAAAACATGTTAGGTGAATACAACGCGCTTCAAAATGGGTCTTTATGGAGGTGCTCTTTTGCAGATTCTTTGCTGTTCATAAAAGTAACTTCTTGGAAAATAAAAAACAAAAAACAACAAAAGACAAGTAAACTTGTCACGTGAGTTACACGTGTTTATGGTCTTTTAATTCCTTCTCCTTTTTTGTTTATATCTTGTATGGAAAACCAGAATATAATTTCAAGAAGTCAAGTCAAAAAGTCGGCCTCTTATTCTTTTCGTATAGATGCCAACTAGGAAAGTCTTCAGTTTGGTGTTGATTTAGGAAAGAACCAGTTCTCCTATCGGTGATCAGGAAGGAATAATATTTTTAGTGGTACAAGTTTTTACACGACCAATTTCGCCGTATCATGCATGAAATGACAGGTTTATGATTAAAATTAAACATCCATTTCATCTATGATTCTTTGAGAACTTTGCCAAGTTGTTCAAAGACATGGCACCGCATGATCAAACAGGGTAAAAAGTTTCGTGGAGGAATTGAAAGCCAATAGGCCCGACCTAGCAACCACTAGATAATAAAAGGCAATTTCGGAAAGTCATCTAAGAGATCGACAATTTGGAAATTGTTGGGAGGAATGAATTTAATAAGGACAGGCATCTCCCATTCACATAAAAAGTAGCTCTAGGGGGTACTAGATGCTTTGAAGTGGCCGTCTCAACAAGATTAGGGGCCTAAAGTCAAATTTCGGAAAGAGATCTTAAAATTTTTCTTTAAAAAAAAAAACAAAAAGAGGAAAGATCGAAATAGTTATGAAGTAAGAATACCAACAACGACAAATTTTTAATGAAAAATATAAAATAAAGTTAGAATAATAAAATCTGGCTCAAGAATTTGATAAGTAGATATAATGATATTGAAATAGTGGTGTGTTGTTTCAATATAATGATTGCTTGTTGTAATGCTTGAAATTTTGAAGAAGACACCAACAAGCAAATTTTGATCTTTTGTAACTTGTAAGCAGTAGTAATTTTGTAGCCATTTGAGAATTCAGAATATAGAAAATAAGAATAGTGAAATGGAAAATGAAAAAGGTAAACACAGGAATAATAATATGGGTCCATTTTAATTGTTAGGATATAGATGAGGCAATAAAACATAATTAAATAATTTCCTAAAAATTATTCTATTCCCCAATTATTACGACAGTTCCCACATTATAAATAAAAAATTATTGTATTTTCTCCTAAAAATTTCTCTTCAAATTTAACCAATTTTTATTTTTATTTTTATTAATACAATAATACATCTTTAAGAAAAAAGTGGGGCCCCCAAGAAATTGGGCCCCAAGCCATTACTTGTGTGGCTTCATAGTCTAGCCGACACTGTCTAGTCGACAAATTAACTTAGACAACTTTAATTTACTATACTTAAGTATAAAATATTGGGGCAAGGACATTAGCCATCCGGTGAAACCGTGAAAGAGCCTGTTTGGATGGGCTTATGCCTATAAGCTGCAAACGGCTTATATGCTAAAAAAAAATAAGTTGGGGTAGTCTAACTTATTTGTTTTTGGCTTATAAGTTGTTTTCAGCTTATAAGCTGCTTTAGATAAGCTAAGTAAAATGGGCCCAATTATTTTTTTGAGCTTATTTTATGCACAAAATGACTTTAAGCTGGCCAGCCAAACACTCAAAAAAGCTGAAAACAGCTTATAAGCAACTTATAAGCCAATCCAAACGGGCTCAAAGTATTGACAAGCGATTGACCTCAAAAAATCAGAAGACTTGTAGCGAAAATGTATGTTATACACTATACATTCATTTATTATACACATCATTATATACAGTTTTTATACAATATATATACACATTATATACATTTTTCTGTATAATTCGTGTATAATAAATGTACAATCAATGTACCTGGTGTATAATGTATACACACATATTATACAGTTATTATACACTATCTACACAATGTATAAATGACTAGCATATCTGAAAAGTTGCCAGAAAACGTGAAAAACTAGCATATCTGAAAGCTTTTATGGTCAAGATTATCGGGAAAAAAATGAAGACCACCGGAAAAGTTTATCCGGCCAAAATTTGTACCAAACGACCATAAAGCGACGTGAACCAGTAAGGGCAAGGCCATCAGGGAGAATAGAGGACCATGACATTACTTCCACGACGAAAATGCTGGAGCAACACCGGAAAACATAAACCTGATCAAATTTGAAAAAGCAAACAAGGATACTAGACGAATTACGCCAGAGGAGGTTCTAGTTGGTCGGATCTGATGATTTCACGGCATTTACAATGTCCATTCATGGAGTTTTTACAGCGATAACAGTGGCGCTTCATGGGAAGCGGTTGGTCGGAGCAACAATAATAGGATTTCTAAAATCGAAACTCTAGAAATCAACCTAAATTGCGAAAATTAAAAGGATAGAAAGAGAGATTGGGGATGAGAAGGGAAGGGGATAGAAGCAAGACCCAAAGAATAGTAAATCTATGGGCAAACTTGGGTATATGAAACCCAAATCCTCCCAATTGGATTCAACTCCAAGAACCTGTACTATTTGAATTCAAGAATGACCCAAATGAAATCTACAAATGAGCAATCCAATATGAACTCAATGGAAAGGGATTCAAATAGCAACTAAGAAATCACACTTGCTCAACCAAACCAACTATGATTAATATCTAACTAAACAAACTCTCAAAACATATAGTTTAGATCAATAGTCAAGCTAAAGAGCAAATGAAAGACTTAAGGGGTCTATTTATACTAATCCCTATTACAACAAAAGCCCAAAAGTGGCCTTTGCGGAAATAACCCAACATTGAGCCTTCACACGGCATTTGCAATATTAGCCACTTTGTGCAGTGGCCTCTTTTCTTGTGTCTTCCTCTTCAACACCCTCCCAAGCTATCATCCAAACATTGTACACTTTGGAGATCTTCTCTTCAAGCTCTTCCAACGCTCCTCTCTTCATGAACATGGCTTGTAGTACTTAAAGCACCCTTGCTTGCCTACGAGTGAAAGGTCTTGAGCTCTTTGGGGTCATATCAAGCAACATGAAAAAGTATACAAAACCATGAGACAAAGGGAGCAACATCCCAACTCAGTATTATGGAAATAATTCAAAAATCCAATTTGAATTATTTTTACCATAATAAATTACAAATCATTCAACTAAAAATTCGTAATTACACTCCTCCATTTATATTTTAAAATTCCCATTAAGCACTTATGTAATTCTTCATGTTACGATTACAGATACTAATCAATAAATTAAAATTCTGATGAATTTAATTTAATAGCTAATTTCCTTTAGAGCACTGCAGCTTAACTTATTTCATGTGCCGGATTCATAAACTGGTTGGCCGGGTTTGCACATGAAAACTTATAAACTTCTCGAAAAGGCGTATCATCAATCTCTATACCGAGACACAAATTCCATCAACTAACTTATTATTTCACCAATATATATTATTGTCATCCAATTTACCAGGCATATTGACCCATCTCAGGATTTCACCTTTTAATAAATCAAAATGACAATTATAATATACAACTCATAATAGTTATATCAAAATTAAGAATATAAGTATATTTAATAGTTTAGAGAATATGTTGTTGATGGTCAGTCTAAAATGTCTATCCCTACTCGGTCCTGTTCAACACATTCAAAATGCACTAGCACGAGAAGTTTGGGCTATACAATTCTGGTAATCAGTACTAAAAAACAGCCCAAACTTGACGGCCAAAACCGACGGACTTTGTCGGTTTTTCAGTGAAAACCTACAAAATATGAATCATTGATTTAGGTCGCGTCATTTTTCCAAAACCGACTGACTCCAGCAGTTTTTTTTTTTTAATTTTAAAAATAATGAAATGTAGCAACTAGGAATTGAACTCAGGTATGTACCCTGGCATTGAACAACTCTACCACTAGACCACTCGTGTTCTTTAATCAAATACTTCCATTGTTTTAATTTATACTCTTAAACTGCAGTTTTGCGCTGTTTTTGTATAAAAAAGATAAAAAAGCGACGGAGTCCGTTGGTGTATTTTAGAAAAAAAAAATTCATACATTTTTGCGCAAAAAATAACCGACGGAATTACTTAGGTTTTCTTTAAAAAATTAAAAATTTATTGAAAAAAGGGCGGAAACCGTCGGTTTTTTCCGTTGGGTTTTCCCATTTTTTTAGTGGTGAATCAAGACAAATTGCTTTTGATCTCGTGCTACAATCATTCTGATGATTTGTCCAAATTTTCATATACTAGTGTGAACTATAACTTTTAGTTTATAAAAATCGATGATTTAATCTTCTGTGTATAAGCTTAAACTATATCACCTACTGCATAAGTTGAGAACACATATATGACAAAATGATCTATTTAACATAACACTTTATTAAATTGAATAAATAAATAAATAATTATTCCATAAACAATATTATATCTAAACATGATTAATAGCATATTCTAACAATCTTCACTTAGACTCGTAACCATGCTTCTGCAACTCTAACACCCCTGCCCCTACAATTATACTTTAGTTCTCTGTCTCCATGGCCTGCATTTATGGATGAGCAAATCCACTAAATCTATATTGACTACATTATAAAGTTTTAAGAATACATTTTATTCGTCTGATCTCATTCTCGACTATTGTAATGGAGTTGTCAGTCACAATGAAAGATTCCAAATAATTTAAAAAAAAAAAAAAAGATACAAGAACTTGGTCAAACCGTGCCTAATAAACCTGTGATTTAGATTGTTGTGCAAATGTCGTTCTGATGGTACTAATTCATTCTTAATTGATCAGACGGAAAAGCAGGTTGTGAAAATAGTTGGTTTGCTTCGTAGTCACATCTTCGGAATTAGGATTACTTGGTTAAAACTCTTTACCATGAATCTTATTCCATTCCCATTCGGTTGGGTCACTGCATCCTAGTCCTACTAAAATTCATCATTTTTTTTTAATTTTTTTTTTTTGCTTTTGCAGATGGAGAGGTTCTAGAGCAAAGAAGTCAACTTCATTCCTACTTTTATGCCATGACTACAGGTTCTCTACCTCGCTCTAAAGGGGAAATGGAGGAGGGCATTACTGAGAGATATGGCAAGATCAAGCAAGGTTCCTGGTTAGATCAATTTCGACATGGCTCCAATCCTTGGATGGCTAGATATGTTTACGGTTTATTGTTTCTCATTGCAAATTTATTAGCTTGGGCTGTTCGTGATTATGGCCATAGCATTTTAAAAGAAATGAAGAGTAAGATTACTTCATTGTTTAGTTGGGTCTTTTATGACATTACAGAGATGTGCCATGCCGCACCAAACCATGTTTTCTTTTTTAATTCTATAGCATCAAAAACCTTTTTGTTTCCTCGGAAGGACTTAATGTTTTCCAGAAGTAATCCAGTTTCCTATTTCTTCTGCTAGATCATAGCCACAATTCTAACAATGTATAGATACCTCTGCAGGACTTAAAGAATGTAATGGTGGTGAAGACTCTTTGGGTGCAGAAGGAGTATTGAGAGTAAGCTTGGGGTGCTCTGTATCCTCCTAACCCCGTTTGAATCAAGCTAGCTAGTTTACAATTAATAGTAAAATTTACTTGAGGATAATAAGTTGATGCTTGATACTTGAAGCATATGTTACCATCTTTTTTTTCTTTTTACTTGAAATTTTTATGGCTTGAAATTTTAATGCTCTGCTCGTTCAACGGTTTTAGCAACCAAGCCTTAACATCATTTTAGCTTTTCTATTTCGCCATGTTCCTCTCTACAGCTGGTACTTCGAAATTAAATGACCGCAGAGAATTATGGCACTCAGGATGGTGGTCTGCCAAGCTTTTCATGAATATTTGTCTAATTCTACTGCCCTTTCTTCTTCCAGGAGAGATTATTTCAATATATGGTTAGTGTAGATGCATATTCTAGTACTTATGTTTTGTTTCAAATGCTTTAGATTTAATCAGTCATATGTAGTTTTATTATCTGAACGATGATGTTGTGTCTTCTGGACAGGCCAGGTTGCACATTTTGGTGCTGGGTATGACCAACTCATCTAACACATCATGCACAATCAATTTAGTGTTGGTTTTGATATTAAAATTGAGCTTAACATCTTAGGCAATTCACAGAACCACAGTTAGTCACACCCTCTCGTTGGTTCTATTTTTGATCCATTTGCAGGGTCTTTTTATTAATCCAGCTTGTAAGTATAATCAGTTTTATCACATGGCTAAACGGTTGCTGCCACTCTAAGGAATATGCTGTGAGATGGTAATTGGCTTGGTCCCTCTTTTCAATAAATTAGCATGCCTTGATCTTATGCATATGGATGTATTTCAGACAAGATTTTTGGAAATTACATGCATTATCATGCTATCGACTCATTTCGGTGTTGTTTATAACTGTTTCAGGCGCTATTTACTGTTATAAATAATAACTTCTGTTTGCTAGTTCTATTATTGTTCAAATAAAATTAATATCATAAGTAATTGGCTGAGTAAGGGAGCAGAGCAGGCAAAGAAAGTTCAGCCAGAATCCAAAAAGTACATTTCAGTGATGTTAATGTAATTCCTATGAAGGTTTAAAACGTTAGATGATTAGTGCTAATGGAAATAAAACCATATTGCAGCCACATCCAAATGATGTTACTTGCAACCAGTGCATATATTATATGCATCTTTGGGATCATCTTAATGTACATTTGGTATACGCCTCAACCATCATGCCTTCTTAATATATTCTTCATCTCCTGGACGTTAGTACTCCTCCAACTCATGACAAGTGTTTCTCTCCACCCCAAGGCAAGTCTGAGTTTCTTGTGTTACAGTATATTTTATTAGTTGGGATTAATTGATGATATATGGAGTATATCTATTTTGGCAGCAGGTGAACGCTGGTTTCCTGACTCCAGGTTTTATGGGGCTATATGTGGTGTTTCTCTGCTGGTCTGCCATCAGAAGGTGTGATTCGTTTCTGTGCTTCTTCCTACACTCTTCATTAACTATCTTTCGTTTTAAGAAGTTATAAGAGTAAGTTTCAAACAAAATATATTAGAATTTTACTAAATATATATAAGGCCTCCTTTTAAATTTTGGCTTTAGGCCACAGGCTCTCTGTAAGATGTGGCCTTCTTTGGCATGTGCCAATTTACTTGGTCACATGTATTTCTTGGAGCCAAAGTTGGATTTATTCTTGGAGAGCAAGTTTGTGTGTGAAGGAGGCCAATTTTTCTCCTTTCTCTTACTACTACTTGGAGCCCAAGGATTTGCTACTACAAATGGAAGGTTTCTCTTCCATAGTAGAGACACCAATCTGAGAAGAACTTAGTTGAGTTTGTATTTTTCTATAGAGAGTATTTATAAGAGAGTTGTGTTGGGAAATACTTGTGTTAACCTTTTATTGGAGTGATCTTGTGAGGTTATTCTCTTGGGGTTTTTGGGATATTAGAGTATTTAATTACTCTAATTTTGTACTCTCTTTTGTTGTTTTGTACTCTATTTTGTATCCGTTGGTGTTAGTAAATTTGCTCCTCTTTTGGTTGTGGATGTAGGTCAAGTTGACCGAACCACGTTAAATCTTTGTTTCTTATTATCTTTGTTATTGTCTTTAATTGGTTGCTTTGTCTATTCCGCACTATCCCGGACATCCGATCCTAACACTCTCTTTGGGCCGTCCCTGCTCATAAAAGAATTAAGGCTACAATTTGAGACACCAGCACTTGAGCCTTTCAGGAATATCAATTTCTATAAGTAATGTCGTTTGTTGAGTAAACAAGATTTTCCCCTAATAACGTCAAGGCATAATCCTGTAGGAATTGGCATGTCTCAAGATTGGTTTTCAGTCATTTAAATATGGCACAGGTGGAAGTAGATGAATTAAACTTGTCACGAGTTAAGTTTTCATGTTATAATTTACATTTATTTGAGAAACTGCCGCTGTTCGGTTCAAGCTTCCATTTGAGAATGAAAATTCACAATTAGGTATCTACGGTTTCATAAAATTATGCCATTTCATGGATCAAATTCTTATACATTTCTTTTATCTACTTACAGTGAACCCCCAGAGGAGAAATGCATCCGGAAAGCAGAATCGGCAACTGGAAAAGGAGACTGCTTCACCATCATAGTAATTTTTAACTTACACAAAACTGCTCAATGGATTTTAACTAATGCATAATTGAGTCCAAAGTAGCTACAACACCTCAACAAAAAAAAGTTTTTTGATTAATAAAGATGTTCATTGAGTCACTAAACATGTAGCAGTGTGTCTTGCTAGTTTGTTAATCTTGAGTCAAGTTGGAAAAGGTTCAATTCTAGTATTTTTCTATTGCCCTTGCGTCATAAGTTGGACAGGCTTTATCCAGCCTTTATATTAAATGCTACTCCATATAATCTAGGGGAAGTATCTCATATGCTGCTAGAATTCTTATTGAAGTCTTGACTTTAAAACATATAATAGTTTAGTAGAATACTCGAATTATCCCCTTTTCAACATGTAATTGATAAGGTAGCTGATTATCATGATTTTCCCACCTTTTCTCCAAAACTCAAAGCTTTTCACTCTTAATTTTGTACAGAGCTTCGTTGTAGCGGTCCTTGCAATTGTCATTGCAACGTTTTCAACTGGAATTGATTCAAAATGCTTTCAGGTTTACCTCATCTTCATACTTTTCAATTGCATAATCCCAATACCAGAGAAAAAATGAAAGGAAAATTTCTAACAGAAAGAAGTTACAGTTCAAGAAGGATGATGCACCTGAAGAAGATGATGTTCCATATGGTTATGGATTCTTTCATTTCGTCTTTGCAACAGGAGCTATGTATTTTGCAATGCTACTAATTGGATGGAATCCTAATCACGCCATGAAGAGGCAAGCTGCTCCATCTTGAGACAATAGGTTAATTTTGATTTGGGCGATAAAATGTTTTGTTTTCAGCTGGAAATGATAACAGATATGAGGTTGTAAGAGCATTGATGGAGGGAATTTAAATGCTGCTTGCTACTTCTTAAAAAGAAAAATAGACCAATAGAATTTGCGGTCTTTGGTGGATTCGAACCCTTCACCTATTATGGGCAAGTTAAAGTTATACTACCTAAATGCTTCTTATTACCTAGTGATTTTTGTTGTTAATCCGCAGGTTTACAATAGATGTTGGTTGGACCAGTACTTGGGTAAGGATAGTGAATGAATGGCTTGCAGTTTGTGTTTACAGTAAGTAGCTCAGCAAACTTCCATGTTAATTATGGTTAATAATAAGGGATAAAGATTTTGGATTATTAGACATGTAATGTGAGGCTTTGAAATTCCTCATCTTTTGCAGTATGGATGCTCGTGGCTCCCATCGTTTGGGAAAGCAGGCAAGTAGCAGCATCACATGTGTGACAGACTTCACATTTCCAACATTCTTCCAATTCTTATGGCTTGGTTTCATGCCTGCCTGTCCCGGAAATACAAGACAAGTGCGTATCAAGACTTCCACTAACATGATTCATTTAATTTCTGGATGAAACCAAGTGCCTAATTCTACAAGCCTAATTAAATGGCAGCCCTCCGTATCTGCAAAACAGATCTTGATACGTGTAAATGTCATAGCTTACGTAACATTATAGAATCTCGATTTCTTACAGCTAAGTGAAAGCATAAAAAGGAAAAAGAATGATTGCAGTATTATTTATCTTTGTTCGCTTATCTTTTCTTTTCCTTTGAACAGTTTGTACTCCCCTTGGGTAGATGTATTGAAGGAAAACTCAAAGAACACAACGAGTGTGTTTGGTGCAACGGAAAAACTTTTCACCGAAAATGTTCTCCGCAAAAATATTTTTCAAAATATAAGTGATTTTTCTACTCATTTTCTTTTATTTGGTATGCAAGCTGGAAAATGTAATTTTAAGAGCATTTGCATATATTCAAAGCAAAACCTATGAGGTTTTTGAATTTAGAGTGCAACTTCTGTGGTTGGGGGAGGTTGGGTGGGGGGGGGGTGTGGATTTGGAGAACTTGTGGTGGTGTTGGGGGGGGGGAGAGGGGTAGGAAGGGGGTGGGGGTAGGTGTGGGGGCTAGGCAGGGTGGGGTAAGGGTTAGGATGGGAGTCGGGTAGGGGAGGGGTGGGGGGGGGGATAGGTGGTGGTTGAGGTGAGTGGGGTAGGCAGGTAGGGTGTGGCTGGATAGTGCGGTGTGTGTTGGGGATGTGTTGGTGTATTTTTAGAGATTTGGAAAATGTTTTCCCTCAAAATTTTAAGATAATTATTTTCTCTATTTTAAGAAAAATATTTTTCAAGATATTTAGTACAACAAAACAAGGAACATTTTCGGTAACGACCTGTTTGGTCGTTTTGAGCTTCTGGACTCTTTTTACCCAAAATATTCTTCTGTAGTTTCATCTCGGTATTTATGACTTGCCGGGATGGGTGGCGTGGCTCTCGAGAAAATCGGGTGAGTTTCGGATTAGTTTTAGCTAAATTGGAAGTTCATAAGTTTAGGTAAATGTGTCATTTTTGAAGTTTCATTGATTCCATTAGGTACGGAATGTGATTTTTGACTTAGTTGGACTGTTGGTTCAGGTCCCGAGGCATTCGGGTGTAATTTGGATATTTGGTTGAAAATCTATTATTTTGAAGGATTGGAGTTGACCTTGGTCAACACCGGGTCAAGGTGACCTCTTTTTGTAATTTTGAGTGTGCGAGCAGGTTCGTAGCGTGTTTTATGACTGAAATGCATATATAGTTTGTCTCCGGGAGGTTCCGAATGAGTTTCAGGTGTTGAATCGAGGATAGGAAACTAATTGGGAATTTTCTGGTTTTTTGGTGCAAAATTGTGCTTCGCGGGTCGCGATGAAGAAACGTTTTCTACAAAAAAAAATGCCTTCACAATCGCGACATGGCAGTTGCAATAGCAATGAAGAAAAATTGCCTGGATAGTGTTTTAAAAACCAGATCGGGATTTAGAATATTTTGAGTTCTAGAGCTCCGTTTGAGGTGATTTCAGTGGCTAAATTCTCATCTTCGAAAGGGAGTAACTATCTTGCTAAATTCTCATTTTTTTTTTAATTATCTAAATTCTCATCTTCGAAAGGGGGTAAGTATCTAACTTTTATTTTTGTGTTTCCCCGTGATTATTCTACTGGTTATCGTTTTTATCCTTGTTTGGGATGTAGAAATTGGGGTTTTTGAGCTCTAAAGTTGGGAAATGGAAAACATTTGATTTGAGGGTCAATTCATGGATGAAATTGGTTGATTTTCTGGATGTAGAACCTGTTGGCTATGGGTAAATCAATTTTACAATAAAATTCAAGTTCCTTGTGGGCTCGGGATTTGCTTTTTGGGTTTGTTTTTGGGTTTTGGATTTAAGTATAGCAATATGAGTATCATTGGACTCGTCTAACTTCATAGATTACTATTTTGACTAGATCGAGCTCGTTTTATGAATTTAGACGCGGAAGAGCTTTTGAAAGGCTTAATCTTCGCGCGGATCGTTTGGAAGGGTCAATGAAAGGCAATCTGTTCGTGAGCTATGGGACTTCAAATGTAAGGCTAGTTGAGACTTACTAGACCCTTTATGTAGTGTTACGTGTTGGCTAATTTAATAAAATGGGTGTAATGGAAAATTGAGAGTCCCGTACTCGTGAGGTGACGAGCACTTGTGCGAGTACTGGTGTAACTGTATGGGTAACTAAAACATGAAATAATTATGCTACGTGATGGAGATTATGTGTTTAGAGTTCAGGCCATGAGGAATGGTGGATAAATCTATTTAGGTTGGTATGATTGCTGTTATTTGGGCTATGATGACCACTATTGGTTGAATAATTATGAATAATTACTTGATTTGCCTTCATCACTCCACATCTCGTCTAAACGATGAAAAGGACATATATACTTGATATTACACATTTTGATGGTGTATGCATATCCATTCGTATTTTCATGATATTATTGACATTTGATTGATGAAATACGAGAAAAGGGCCTGGGAGGCCGGATATTGGATGTGGTACATGGACAGAGTTGTCACGACCCAACCCCGTAGGCCGTGACTAGTGCCCGAATTGGACACTCATATTGCCTGTTAACTGTAATCATTTATAACTAGCATGTCATGAACTTATTTGTATAAAAAGGCAAGGCGTTATTTTAAAGCTGTCACGATTCTGTATGTCATAAGCACCTGTCTCCTGAGGAGTTACCATTTTCAACAACAACATATATTTATATATACGCAAGCCGACAAGGCTGCCATTACACGCAACATTCCAAACATACATACTTATGCAAGCCGCCAAGGCTGCCATCACGAATGGGTACGCCCCAAACATAAGTCATGTTCATACAACGCAACGTCAACTATACATAGACCCACATAGATGTCCACAGACCTCTAAGAGTAGTGATAGTATCATATGACGGGACAGGGCCCCGCCGTACCCCGAATAAACACATACACATACGATAAAAGGGAGTTATACCACAAGCTAGGCTCCGGAACAAAGGAGCACTTCAAAGTAGCTGAATAAGTATCCTAAGCTGGCGGATCTCCAAAACGAGCGTCTGTACCTGCGGGCATTGTCACGACCCAACCCCGTGGGCCGCGACTGGTACCCTAACTGGGTACCCGTACATACCTACCTGACAGAAATACGTATCATACAGATTTTTTTTTCTCTTAAGCAGATGTTTACAGAATTAGGCCGATACAGATACGGCACGCGCGCGAACATATACATAACTGAACATACAGAAATCTACAGGTAAGCCGATGAGGCTAACATACATACGGAGACACAAAATCGTTCACACTTACCGAACAGATGAAACCCGTAACCCACATACATATCTACAGGCCTCTACAGACATACAAAATCATATGACGGGACAGGGCCCCGCCGTACCCAGAATTTCCATACATACAAAATATACGGAAAACAGAAGATATATACCAAAAGTGTACGCTCCGGATCAAAGGAGCTCTTCAGAATAGCAGAATCAGAACCCTACGCTGGCGGCGTATCACCTGGTGCGTCTGTACCTGCGGGCATGTAGCGCAGCCCCCGAAGAACCGGGGGTCAGTACGAAAAATGTACCGAGTATGTAAAGCAGAAACATAACAAACATAATCATGATCTGTACCGGAAGCACGGAGATATAATAGACAGGCTCATAAGCCGGACGGACAGAGTCATAGTCCCGACAAATGGACAGAATCATGGTCCAGACAGACAGAATCAGAATTCATACGGACATACGGAATCGGGATCCATACGGACATACAGAATCGGAACCCGTCGGCCAGATAATCCAGACGGACAGACGGAATCGTAACCAGTTGGACAGATAATCCGGACGGACATACAGAATCATAACCAGTTGGACAGATAATCCGGACGGACATACAGAATCATAACCAGTCGGACAGATAATCCGGACGGACATACAGAAGCATAACCCGTCGGTCAGATAATCCAGACGGACATACAGAAGCATAAGTCATACAGACAGAAAGAATCACACATAGGGTATAGGAACGTGGTCGCCACTCCTGCCATTGGCACCACAACACGTCAGATATCAGAAGTTCTTCTCCGATCTCCGTCACACATCATAACATAACCACGGTACCCGGGGGCGGACAGATAACACAGCACCCCGAGCCCGGACTCATCATACTTCGTAATATATCCTCGGTAACCGGGGACGGACATATAACACAGTACCCCGAAACCGGACACATCATACTTCAGAATTCACATATGGGGCTCGGCGGCCCACCGCACGATATACGTACCGGCCCGGGATCCGGTGAAAGGAATCATAGCATGTGCACGAACTGATTAATGAGAAACCACATACTTACAGATCGTCATACAGACTCAACAGAACAAAAGTAGGCCAACTGGCCGATCGAACCAAAGTATTCGGATAGTTTTCAAACTACGCGCCTACACGTCACTTGGGGAGGCACGACAGATTATAACCAGAACCAGATTTCCAGATATCAAAAGTTATTTTGTAAGATTTGTATAAAAACAGTCATATCATAATCAGAATAGTAGTCCAGATGTTTTCTGAGAAAATCGGACAAAACTAAAGTAATTAAGATCATACAGAAGGTATCGAGCCTTGTGGGCCCGCCTCGGACCAACTCGAGGCGACATACGTAAATTATCGATAATAGACCTTATGAGGTTATCCATAACCATTTGGAAGTGTTCCGACTCCGTTTGGGAAGGTTTCGTGCAAAAGTTCACTTTGAAGGCATTTTATAAGAAAAGGGTTTCAATTGTACTGAAGGAATTGGAGCGGATTTCCATCTCGAATTCCGACGGACGGAGTCGTACTTAAGGCTCGCGGCCGAGCCTATCGCCTCCAGAACATGCCTAAGAATAAAGGGGAAGGCTTTACATACCTCGATTGCGCCTTACGCTCGCTTGGCTTCAATCCCAATTTCATCCAAAATCTAGAAATGGTCAAGTTTACCAATTGTTAATTTCAAACCTTAAGACTCCAAACTTAAACACATATTGCCTACCGAAATTTCGGCAGCATTTCCTTTATACATATGACATCCCCAAAAGTTCAACATGGTCAAAACAATCAACACAACCCAACAACAACATCAACATCAATCGCTACAAAACACACAACATGGCACACTAACCCTTTTTTCCAATCTAATGTCTTAACCTTCATTCCGACTTTATATTCCCAATCAATATCAACGTTTTCATGCTCATCATCAATCAAGATCATTACAATGAAATTTGGAAGCATTTCTTATCATTTATACAATATATTCCCAAGATATACAAAATATACCATCTTTCCACCAAAATCATAAATCATCCAAAACTTCTAATCTTTAACATACATATTCATAACATGTTTCTACCTTCCAGCTTCATTAACAATCATAATCATTTACACCTTAACGACTTCCATTTCCATATTTACATAAAATCGTACTAAAACGGCATAAACTCCTACACTCCATTCCAATACAAACTTGCATCATTTTATCTATATTCACATAGCAAGCATCACAAGAACACAATTAACATGCTAACTAAAAATGTATTCAACTCCTCTCCAATTTACCATGCCCTACGACCACAACACTACATCCATAGTTTCATATATTTTCTTCCATTTTCCATGCATTACAATAGCAAGCAACCTACTACACAAAATTAATCCATCACCCCTTACATTCTACAACAAATACACGGCCACACATGCACACACCATGCACGGCTACAACACACACCCAACTTTCTTTTGAATTTCATTCTTTCCCACATACTACAACATACTAAACCATTCATAGCATATAAAGGAAGAGAAATTCTTAATTTTTCTTCAAACTTTTCCACTTGACTACAATTGTGAGTTTGCAAGAATGAACGGTTTTCTTACCTCAATAATTATACCATGTTGAAGAGAACACTTGAATTGGTAGAAATACATAAAGAACAAAATTTTTTTGAACAAGATTTATTGATCTTCTCCTCTCCTCTCCTAGCCGAAACCCCTCTTTTTTTTTTTTGCTCTCACTTGGTGTTCTTGAAACTTCTTGAAGAAGTGATAAATGGTCCTTTATATTTATTTGCTAGCCTTTAATTAAATAAAATCATGGGCTTGGGCTATTCACTTTTGGACCATGGCCGGTCAAGCCCTTGAATTGGGCCTTAGTTTTTCATCCATTTTCTTTGAGCCCAATTGGTTATGAATCCCGTTTTGTAATTTCCGAAACTAATTTCCGAAATTCCAATTTTTGCCCTTGGCCTTCTTTCGCATTTCCGCAACAATATTCTTCATGAATATCACACTTATGGTAAATAAAGTAGAAACATAGCCTTATTTCCTACAAGGAAGGATTATCCCAGCTTTCTCAAATGCGCAAAAACGCGGGATATAACATCCTCCCCCCCTTTAAAACATTCGTCCTCGAATGTTAAATTGACCTTATGGGGCGTCATACTACCTCGGGAGGGTTCCCTTTATAATTGTCCTTCGTGGACTTTCCGACATGGCCTCTTTACCAACATGATGGGGTAATTCTTTACGTCACCGATTCAAATGTCTTTATAATGTATTTTCTCATACCCCACATAATCACCGGGCCATAAGCTATATTCTCGTAACAGACGAATGCTTTTCAGACATCATAATCAATATCGTTTCTTGTTACACTCCTCGGTTCCTTGCCACGTTATCACAATCCCACTTCATACCAAGCACTTCATTCCAAACGGATTCATAACTGGGATCGGACGCATAGAAGCGTATTAAACAGACTCGTAATCAAAGTCAGGTATACCGAGCTATGACGGGCAGATTCGTGGTCAAAATACGATGTATGGGAGTGTATCGGACAGATCCGAGATCAGGGTCAGACATGCAGAGATTTATCAGACGGGTTCGTAGTCAGAGTCAGACATACAGAAATGTATCGGACAGATTCGTATCAGAGTCAGACATACGAAGATGTATCAGACAGATGCGTGATCAAAATCAGACGTACAGAGATGTATCAGACGGATTCATATCCAGAGTCAGACATACAGAGGCGTGTCAGACAGATTCGTAATCAGAGTCAATCGTACAGAGGTATGTCAAACAGAAACGTATTCAGAATCAGACATACAAAGATTTATCAGACGGAAACATAATCGAGTTCGGAAGTACAGAGGCGTAATAGGCAGAGCCTTATCAGAAGCGGAAGTGCAGAAGCATAACAGATAAAATCTGAATTAGAATCAGATCACTCTTATTAAGGCTCCAGTAATTTATGAAAATTTCCCTTATTTGTCGGCATCTCGTTATTCACTCCGACCATTGTATCATAAGTTATTTATCAAGACCTGTTCACTCATTCGTAAACTTGTTCACCAAGTTGTCATACAAATCGTCTTACGCGTCGCTTATCGATTCTTTTGAAGGATTCTGCTTATTCACACTTCTTATCATTCATCTTTCCTACTATCCATACTCATTTTCTTTTCTGGACATCGTCACACCAGACTAAGTTATAATGTAATAGGGGGTTTTTCTATTCCTTGATGACATTGATATCCTCACCCCCGCTTCGTTTTATGTATTCAGTTTAGTAAAACCTTTCGTCTATCACAATATTAGTCGCCGGGACTCGGCTCTTGACCCATGTGGGCACCAGACGAAAATCATACACATACACATACACACATACATATATATATATATATATATATACTGGCGAACGTCTCTGACTGTTATTCGAATTTGCTCAATTTCCCGAGCGGTGTTGCGCTTTTTATTTTCGCCCATTTTGTCTGCATCAGTCTGCGCGACTTCTGTAAGGGCACTAGTTACTCCACACATTTTCTTTTCCTTTAGGTTACCCCAATTTTCCATTTATATCCATCATACTTACACTTGTGAAAAATTTTGCATTACTTCCCAGGGGTCACCCATCCCAGAATTACTCTAGCCTTAGCACGCTTAACCTCGAAACTTTCTTGCGTTTTGATGCGTTGCGGCTAGTATAATTTCGTCGACTGCCCCGCACGACCTTTGTCACAAAATTTTAGGGCAGATCGGGGTCTTAGCAAATTTTCAGAAAATTCTCGTAGCGGGTCCCACCCCGGGCTAAGTCGTACAATTACCGTGTTGCTTTTCTGAATCTTCAATATTCACTTTCATACACATATACATACGATTACAGACAGCCCACAGATTTAAGTCCTCGTCCCACGAATTCCGGCCCCAAATAGTCGGTGAAATCTGATAAAATATCACCGTAAGGTGCTCTCCAACCACCGATAGAAGGAAACTAAATTCCGACAAGTATCGCGGAACCCTTTAGTATTTAATTCACAGATTTACCTCCCTATTTTTGGAAAAATTTGGGCAGAGGTTCCTCTGTATTTCTTACTATCCGAAACCTGTACACAAGAAATACCAACCATGCCTCACAGGGCCAACACATATACGCATATATATACATCATATCATGTTGTCTCATAGCCACACGGGGCTAACAATTACAGATAGAAGTATACAGATGTCGAGGCTTACCTCACATGCCCAACTCAAACAACATCGGAGGCTCCTTCCTGTTCACTTTCTGTTCGATCTTCAACTTTATATTTCTACAACACTTCAAATAACTTCTCCGACACACGACTTTCGTATCATTGCTTACCTGAGTACTGTGCGGCCTCCAATATCATCAACCATTGTCTTCTGTCGATGCCGTCCTTTGGCTGAAATTAAAAGTTAGTCGAAAGGAATTCATTTCCTACAGCTAGCTCTATCGCATGATCTAAGATTCAAAGAAGGGTAACATCCTAGATGCCCTGTAGCCTCCTGTTTATAGATGTGGTGCACAACACATCGATAAACAAGACTCTACTAGACATGGCCTGTAGACATTCCGAGGACTAACCGCTCTGATACCACTTCTGTCACGACCCAACCCCGTGGGCCGCGACTGGTACCCTAACTGGGTACCCGTACATACCTACCTGACAGAAATACGTATCATACAGATTTTTTTTTCTCTTAAGCAGATGTTTACAGAATTAGGCCGATACAGATACGGCACGCGCGCGAACATATACATAACTGAACATACAGAAATCTACAGGTAAGCCGATGAGGCTAACATACATACGGAGACACAAAATCGTTCACACTTACTGAACAGATGAAACCCGTAACCCACATACATATCTACAGGCCTCTACAGACATACAGAATCATATGACGGGACAGGGCCCCGCCGTACCCAGAATTTCCATACATACAAAATATACGGAAAACAGAAGATATATACCAAAAGTGTACGCTCCGGATCAAAGGAGCTCTTCAGAACAGCAGAATCAGAACCCTACGCTGGCGGCGTATCACCTGGTGCGTCTGTACCTGCGGGCATGTAGCGCAGCCCCCGAAGAACCGGGGGTCAGTACGAAAAATGTACCGAGTATGTAAAGCAGAAACATAACAAACATAATCATGATCTGTACCGGAAGCACGGAGATATAATAGACAGGCTCATAAGCCGGACGGACAGAGTCATAGTCCCGACAAACGGACAGAATCATGGTCCAGACAGACAGAATCAGAATTCATACGGACATACGGAATCGGGATCCATACGGACATACAGAATCGGAACCCGTCGGCCAGATAATCCAGACGGACAGACGGAATCGTAACCAGTTGGACAGATAATCCGGACGGACATACAGAATCATAACCAGTCGGACAGATAATCCGGACGGACATACAAAATCATAACCAGTCGGACAGATAATCCGGACGGACATACAGAAGCATAACCCGTCGGTCAGATAATCTAGACGGACATACAGAAGCATAAGTCATATAGACAGAAAGAATCACACATAGGGTATAGGAACGTGGTCGCCACTCCTGCCATTGGCACCACAACATTTCAGATATCAGAAGTTCTTCTCCGATCTCCGTCACACATCATAACATAACCACGGTACCCGGGGGCGGACAGATAACACAGCACCCCGAGCCCGGACTCATCATACTTCGTAATATATCCTCGGTAACCGGGGACGGACATATAACACAGTACCCCGAAACCGGACACATCATACTTCAGAATTCACATATGGGGCTCGGCGGCCCACCGCATGATATACGTACCGGCCCGGGATCCGGTGAAAGGAATCATAGCATGTGCACGAACTGATTAATGAGAAACCACATACTTACAGATCGTCATACAGACTCAACAGAACAAAAGTAGGCCAACTGGCCGATCGAACCAAAGTATTCGGATAGTTTTCAAACTACGCGCCTACACGTCACTTGGGGAGGCACGACAGATTATAACCAGAACCAGATTTCCAGATATCAAAAGTTATTTTGTAAGATTTGTATAAAAACAGTCATATCATAATCAGAATAGTAGTCCAGATGTTTTCTGAGAAAATCGGACAGAACTAAAGTAATTAAGATCATACAGAAGGTATCGAGCCTTGTGGGCCCGCCTCGGACCAACTCGAGGCGACATACGTAAATTATCGATAATAGACCTTATGAGGTTATCCATAACCATTTGGAAGTGTTCCGACTCCGTTTGGGAAGGTTTCGTGCAAAAGTTCACTTTGAAGGCATTTTATAAGAAAAGGGTTTCAATTGTACTGAAGGAATTGGAGCGGATTTCCATCTCGAATTCCGAGGGACGGAGTCGTACTTAAGGCTCGCGGCCGAGCCTATCGCCTCCAGAACATGCCTAAGAATAAAGGGGAAGGCTTTACATACCTCGATTGCGTCTTACGCTCGCTTGGCTTCAATCCCAATTTCATCCAAAATCTAGAAATGGTCAAGTTTACCAATTGTTAATTTCAAACCTTAAGACTCCAAACTTAAACACATATTGCCTACCGAAATTTCGGCAGCATTTCCTTTATACATATGACATCCCCAAAAGTTCAACATGGTCAAAACAATCAACACAACCCAACAACAACATCAACATCAATCGCTACAAAACACACAACATGGCACACTAACCCTTTTTTCCAATCTAATGTCTTAACCTTCATTCCGACTTTATATTCCCAATCAATATCAACGTTTTCATGCTCATCATCAATCAAGATCATTACAATGAAATTTGGAAGCATTTATTATCATTTATACAATATATTCCCAAGATATACAAAATATACCATCTTTCCACCAAAATCATAAATCATCCAAAACTTCTAATCTTTAACATACATATTCATAACATGTTTCTACCTTCCAGCTTCATTAACAATCATAATCATTTACACCTTAACGACTTCCATTTCCATATTTACATAAAATCGTACTAAAACGGCATAAACTCCTACACTCCATTCCAATACAAACTTGCATCATTTTATCTATATTCACATAGCAAGCATCACAAGAACACAATTAACATGCTAACTAAAAATGTATTCAACTCCTCTCCAATTTACCATGCCCTACGGCCACAACACTACATCCATAGTTTCATATATTTGCTTTCATTTTCCATGCATTACAATAGCAAGCAACCTACTACACAAAATTAATCCATCACCCCTTACATTCTACAACAAATACACGGCCACACATGCACACACCATGTACGGCTACAACACACACCCAACTTTCTTTTGAATTTCATTCTTTCCCACATACTACAACATACTAAACCATTCATAGCATATAAAGGAAGAGAAATTCTTAATTTTTCTTCAAACTTTTCCACTTGACTACAATTGTGAGTTTGCAAGAATGAACGGTTTTCTTACCTCAATAATTATACCATGTTGAAGAGAACACTTGAATTGGTAGAAATACATAAAGAACAAAATTTTTTTGAACAAGATTTATTGATCTTCTCCTCTCCTCTCCTAGCCGAAACCCCTGTTTTTTTTTTGCTCTCACTTGGTGTTCTTGAAACTTCTTGAAGAAGTGATAAATGGTCCTTTATGTTTATTTGCTAGCCTTTAATTAAATAAAATCATGGGCTTGGGCTATTCACTTTTGGACCATGGCCGGTCAAGCCCTTGAATTGGGCCTTAGTTTATCATCCATTTTCTTTGAGACCAATTGGTTATGAATCCCGTTTTGTAATTTCCGAAACTAATTTCCGAAATTCCAATTTTTGCCCTTGGCCTTCTTTCGCATTTCCGCAACAATATTCTTCATGAATATCACACTTATGGTAAATAAAGTAGAAACATAGCCTTATTTCCTACAAGGAAGGATTATCCCAGCTTTCTCAAATGCGCAAAAACGCGGGATATAACATGCATGAACGCAGCCCCCCGAAGAAAGGGGGTCAGTACGGAATATGTACTGAGTATGTAAAGCATGAAATATAGTAATGGACTCATACTGAGACAAGGTGTATAGGACCCAATGCAACAAACAAAATTTCATAAAATTTGCCTTTGAACATATTTCATCTGTATCATTCTCATTTGAGTATCAATGTCACGACCCAACCCCGTAGGCCGTGACTAGTGCCCGATCTGGGCACTCAAACACATTCATAGCAGAAGCCGACAAGGCTTTATTTCCAATTTAGATAATTTCCAGAAAAATTTTGGCAGAGTTTCCTTTGTTTTACGGACTATCCCATATACCCTGCACGCAGAAAATACCAACAAAGGCCGCACAGGGCCAACAGAGTAACATTTAAATATATGCGGACCGGCCGCTGCGGCGAATGGGATCGCCCAAACACAACATATACACACAGCTGTACAGAAAGATCCCAACCCACAAACATGTCCACAGACCTCTAACAGACCGACAGAATCATATGACGGGACAGGGCCCCGCCGTACCCATGAACGAGAATATACATATATAGAGGTGACAGACTATACCAAAAGATGGCTCTGAATAAAAGAGCGCTCCAAAAATAGCAGAATGAGATCCTAAGCGGACGGATCAGCAAACCTGTCGTCGGTACCTGCGCGGCATGAAAACGCAGCCCCCGAGGAAAGAGGGTCAGTACGAAATATGTATTGAATATGTAAAGCCTGAGTTGCAGAAACAAAATCATAACTGGTATAGAACGTGCAAAAAGTAAACAAAAAATACAAAGTATCAGCTATACATTTTTAAAACATGCGGAGTGTGTACAGAAACATATGTCATATCAAATCCGGCCCCTGCCAAGGGACTCGGCAGACAGAACGTGGCCACCCTCCCGACGCTGGTGCCACAACACAGAAGAATCAGAATAGGGGCATAACCCCGTAACATAATATGTCATATCAGATGGCCATAGTAAATCATATCAGAACAAGCGTACATGGCACAACATACTCCACAAACCCATGTACGCGTATACCTGCCCCCTCACATCGAGGCACGGCGAACAATGCAAAGGATCACGCTTGACAACATATCCTGGCCCGGGCTCAGTGTGGGAAACATTGGGGCATCCACGAATGGAGTAGTGAGAGACTAATGCAATTTAAAATATCATAAATGTTTTAATAAACTCGATGAGGCATATCAAAGACAAACTGATCCAATGAAGTCGAACGGGAACATAAACAACGAGTTTCAGATATCATAATGAATTACAGAAGTATAGCCTTTCTGAAATCGTTCCGAGTGTCAAAACAATTTATTGGACTCAATGGAGTATTTAAAACATTGTTTGTTAGGTAACTAGAATAGTAGTCAAAACGTTTCTTTTAAGAACTATTCGAAAAGAAAACTTAAGTACATTAAGGGCAAAACCGGGAATAGTGGGCCCACCTCGGGACAAGCAAGGCGGTGGGTCCAAATTACACCCTTTAAGCTTATGGGGTCACCTATAAAGGTTCTACGGACATTCTGTAGCTTTCCAAGGAGTTTAGAGAAAGTTTGCATAATTTCCAAGAAAACATACCAAAAGAGTTCAATCTTACTGAAAGAAAAAGTGATATTTTCACTTGTGGATTCCGAGGGGCAGAAAGTCTTTCGAGGCCCGAATTCGATCCTAATACACTTAGGCATGCCAAAAGAAGGATCGGGGTAGCTTTACATACCTTTTGAGCTTTTTAAGCCTATCCAAGCTCACTCTCCGTTTCGTCGAAAATCTGCAAATATTCACATGTACCAATTGTAAGCTGTAGATGCTACGAATTCAATTCAACTCATATTTGTCTACCGAAATTTCGGCAGCACTTCCCCTATACATATAGCACCCCCGAGAATTCAACTCGGCTCAAAATCATCAACAACAACCCAAACAACAACATCAACATCAACATCAACAACAAACACTAGAAACACAATATGGCACAACTAGTTTTACTTGCCGACATAATGCCATAACCTTTACTTTAACCTTAACTTTCAAACTAATCTCAACGATTTCACATTCATTATCAATCTAGATCACCACAACATAGTTTAGAAGCATTTCATATCGTTTTCCTCAACTTATACACACGATATACCTAATATACAAACTTTCCGCCAAAGTCGTAATTTATCCAAAACTCCTAATCTTTGGCATACGTATTCATAACATGTTTCCTTCTTCCAAGTTCATCAATACTTGTCATAATTAGCAACCTAATAACTTCATTTTCATAATGTCGCAAAATCGTACTAAAACGACATAAGCTTCAATATTCCATTTCGATACAAACTTATATCATTTTATCTCCATATACATTGCAAGTATCATAATAGCACATTAAACAAACTTAATCCATTTCCATTCCACACACTCCAAACCACACGGCCAAACACCCCACTAACAACTTCTATCAATTTCATTCAACTTTCATTCCCAATATGCATTTTACCACAATCACAACTAGAATATGACATAATTTAAACTCACCATAATTATACAATATATATACACACACGGCCATACACTATATCTCCTACCCACTTTGCAAACTTCCATATTTCCATACAATCAATTCATTTCTACATACTACAACACAAACAAGACTTCATAACACAAGGATAAGGGATGAATTTTTACCTTATTCTCTAGTCTTCTTCACTTGAATAGGTGATCAAATTGAGGAACCAAGTGCTTCTTCCTCCAAGACAACTACACCAAGTTGAAGAGGGCACTTAGTTTAGTAGGAAAATCACAAGACAACAATTTTTAGAACAAGATTTTTGAGGGGTGAAAAATCATGGACATGGCCGAACCCTCTACTCTTTGCTCTCTCTTTTGCTTGTTTGATTTTTCTTGAATTTTCTTGAAGAAATGAAGACTTATCCCCTTTTGTCTTGTTTGTCACATGACCAAGCACATGACTACTTAAATGGGTTTGGGCCAAGGCCATGTTGGCCGGCCACCCCCCCTTGATTTGGGCCTCATTTGTTTCTTATTTTACAAGCCCAATTGGCTAAAATTTTTATTTTTGTAATTCCCGAAACTAATTTCCAAAATTCCACGTTTTTGCCCTTAGCCTTCCTCGACACTTCCAAATTAATATTCTTTCATAAACAACTCATGTGTTAGATGGAATCAATTATGACTTTATTTCTTACAAGTCAAGATTATTTCTAATTTTCCAAATGTGCGAAAACACGGGATATAACAATCAATGTAGAGTGTTGTAATCAAAGCTGCATAGTCATTCTGTATATAACATATATAACGTGTCCCGGCCCTTTAGTAAGGGACTCGGTAATTAAAATCATAGCATCATAAACATAAACAAATACGTGTCCCGGCCCTCTAGTGAGGGACTCGGTAATAGGGAATATGCCCTCCTGGCCACCATCTCCATATCGTCATGTCATCATATCATCACATCATCATATCATCACATCATCATATCATCATATGTATATATATATAACGTGTCCCGGCCCTCTAGTGAGGGACTCGGTGATTAATATAGTAAATATGCGCACGAGAACGTGTCCTGGCCCGGGACTCAGTGAAGGATATAGCGGTAAGCACGAGCAGAATGATAAGCAACCACATATACGCAATTCATCTTTTGAGACTCAATAGATAAGCAACTAACCAGCTCTAAAGTATTGGGATAATAATCATATTCAATTATTTTCAACTCTTATTATAAGTTATAGCAAGGAACGTTTCAGCTTTCACGTACATGTATCAATTTCCATGATGTAGTTTTTGAAAGTCAAGTATGCTTCTGTTCATGCCATTCTTTTAAGAGTAAGAACTTCTATACATCATTCATTAGTTAATCATGTAGTAGGCTCGTGACAATAGCATTAAGGAAGTATAGAATCATAAGTCATGCATGGAGCTAGAGAATAGAATTTACCCCCAAGGTTCATATCATTTCATACTTACGTCTAGGACATGCCAAAAGAAAGAAAGAATAGGCTTTACATACCTTTAGCGTTTAGTCGTATTATAACTTGTACTTGCTGCCCAAAAACACTTATCCTATATCAAGATATCAAGAGTTACAATTAGTCTACAAAGGAATTTAATACGTATTTTGACGCTCACAATCCCTTTCTAACATTTAAACGACGTTTTGTTCGCATTCAAACCAACTAGTGCTACAAACTAACATTGCTAATCATTCTTTCATATATCAATCCAAACTTGTTTAACATGACTTAGGGGACTTTGGACAGCTTGCACATCATTCAAATCAGTCCCAAACTCACGGCCAAACAACACATACCACAATACCATTTTCACTTAGCAATTTTCCAGATTTAACTTACAACGACAACAACACGTTTAATAACATTACTTTCACGATTCTTGGAACTGTTTTAGCATCATTTTTATTCTTACAACAGCCCACAAACCATTTCAATTTCAACTTGAATCATTGCACTTCACTTTCACTATATGTTCATAAAAACATTCAACATTCAACATACACTAATTCACTTCTAACCTTAAAACAGTCCACGGTTTTGGGCTGCTTGTATACTTCAACATGATTCGTTTCTTTAACACCTCAATTCACATATTCAATATGCATACAATACACCACAATGTCCATAACAACAATAATCAAAACTTGGCACAAAACAGTCCACAAACTCCCCTAAAACAGTCTCCTTAAACGGCTTCCACACAATTACCACATCTTCATGATTTTCATCCATTCACCCAAACCACAATACATTCAATCCATTTCCAATATATGTACAAGAAGATTAAACATGATTCCATTAAGTCTACACGGCTCATTTCAATTTTTAAGAAAAACAGTCCAATACCAATATGCAACATCATAAACAAACTTCTACAATCTTTGTTCATTTACATATGTTGACACACATTCACTCCATCAACAATGCATGAAAAATGAGACCAACCATGGCTTCACCAAGCTCACGACTCACCCTCAATTTCAACCACAACAACAATCCAACAACAACATGCATGAATTATACATTCAAATCATCATGCACCACAAGAACAATGATCATTCTTACCTTACAACTTGTTCTTCAACCTTGGCCGAATCTTCAACCCTATTGAAATGCTACACCTCCTTGTTTCTTTCCAACAACTACTACACGTTCTCATGCACTTGATGAGGAGTTGATTTGATGGAGAAACAGATTTTGTTTGGAGCAATTTCACCCCACCACTCTCGGCTAGCTCTAGGCCGAGAGCTTCTCTCTCTAACACTATATTTTCCTACACTTTGTAATGTTGAAATGATGTAGTGAGTTGATGAATAATCATATTTTTACCTTATATATGAGTTACAAGGTTTGGACAAGTGTCCCACTCAAGTTTTTTGGGTCAAGAATCTTTGACCATGTCACTCAACTACACGGCCAAACATGGCTTAAAATAATGGACTGGTTTTTGTTCCCAATCCCACTAATAATCTAATCATGATTAATTTAATCCCAATTTCCCATTAATACTTCCATGCCAAACGAAATTTGTAGGTAATTTGTGACTTGAAACGAAGCCGGAAGTTAAAGTCTCTACTTCGTATCTTAAGATAGTCTTGTCTTTAACTTGTCGCGTTTATTTTCAAACGTCCCAATATATGCAAATATGGGTTATAACATCCTCCCCCCCTTTAGAACATTCGTCCTCGAATGTCGATTTTCATCCCGTCGGGTTCTATAAGAGTCTTGGGAAGGGTTTTCCTAATCGCTAACATATAAATTGAGCAGACAATTAACACAATCAAGTAAGGGAGTTTAAATTACCTGTAGGCATGGAAAACAAGTGAGGATATCTCTTTTTCATCTCCTCTTCGGCCTCCCAAGTCATCTCCTCCCTATTATTGTTCCGCCACAACACTTTAACCGAAGCCACGTCTTTAGTTCGCAACCTTCTGATTTGTCGATCAAGTATAGCTATAGGCTGCTCTTCGTATGATAGCTCCTCTGTTACCTGGACATCATCTGCCGGAAACACCCTGGAAGGATCGCCTATATACTTCCGAAGCATTGACACATGGAAGACCGGATGTACTGCTTCTAAATCCGCTGGTAAATCTAGCTCGTAGGCAACTTGGCCTACCTTACGGATAACCTGATAAGGTCCAATGTATCTCGGGCTCAACTTCCCTTTCTTGCCGAATCTCATAACACCCTTCATGGGTGACACCTTCAAGAACACCCAGTCGCCAACCTGAAACTCCAAATGACGACGTCGATTATCTGCATATGACTTCTGTCGACTCTGGGCTGCCAGTAATCTTTCCTGAATAAGCTTCACCTTATCCACAGCCTGCTGAACCATATCCGGGCCTATCAGCTTAGTTTCACCCATGTCGAACCAACCTATAGGGGATCTGCACTTCCTGCCATACAGAGCTTCGTACGGTGCCATCTGAATGCTAGAATGGTAGCTGTTATTATAAGAAAACTCGATAAGTGGCAAGTGATCATCCCAGCTGCCCCTGAAATCAATGACACAGGCCCGTAACATATCTTGTAGCGTCTAAATGGTATGCTCGGCCTGTCCGTCAGTCTGAGGATGAAATGCTGTGCTGAGACTCACTTGTGTCCCCAATCCCTCCTGGAAGGATCTCCAGAAATTAGCTGTAAACTGGGCCCCTCTATCCGAGATAATAGCTGTGGGAACTCCATGAAGTCTCACTATCTCCTTAAGATACAATCTGGCATAATCTCCAGTTGAATACGTAGTCCTGACTGGAAGAAAGTGGGCTGATTTTGTCAGTCTATCAACAATAACCCAGACAGAGTCATACTTCCGTGGAGTGCGTGGGAAACCTGTGACGAAATCCATATTAATTACCTCCCATTTCCAGGTTGGAATTTCCATCTCCTGCGATAGCCCTCCAGGCTTCTGGTGCTCTATCTTGACCTGTTGGCAATTCGGACACTGGGCCACAAATTCTGCTATGTCCTTCTTCATACCATCCCACCAATACAAACACCTAAGGTCATGATACATTTTTGTCGATCCTGGGTGAACAGAATAACGAGCATAGTGTGCTTCCCCCATTACCTGCTGCCGTAATCCTGCAACCTCAGGTACACATAATCTGTCTCTGTATCGTAGTACTCCATCAGATGACATCTTGAATGGGGTCTCGTCCTTCTGAAGTGCTGTGTCTCTGTAATGTACAAAGACAGGATCCTCATATTGACGCTTCTTCACCTCTTCCACAATAGAGGACTCAGCAACACCTCGCACCAAAATTTTACCATCATCAGAATCAGCCAAACGAACTCCAAGACTAGCTAGCTGATGAATCTCACGGACTATCTCTTTCTTTCCTGGCTGCACGCCTGCCAAACAAGCCATAGATTTACGGCTGAGTGCATCTGCCACAACGTTAGCCTTTCCTGGGTGATATAGAATATCGACATCATAATCTTTCAGTAACTCTAGCCATCTCCTTTGTCGCAAATTCAGCTCCTTCTGCTTAAAGATATACTGGAGACTTTTATGGTCTGTATAAATATCCACATGCACGCCATATAGATAATGTCTCCATATCTTCAAAGCATGTATCACCGCCGCCAGCTCCAGGTCATGTGTAGGATAATTTCTTTCATCCTGAGCTGTCGGGAGGCATAGACTATAACTCTGCCGTGCTGCATCAACACGCAACCCAACCCAACACCGGAAGTGTCACAATAAATAACATAACCATCTGGCCCTTCAGGAAGAGTTAGGACTAGAGCTGTAGTCAACTTATCTTTCAATAATTGGAAACTCCGTTCACGGGCATCGATCCACTGGAATTTTACTGCTTTCTGTGTTAGCCTTGTTAAAGGCGCTGAGATAGAAGCAAACTTTTCCACAAATCTCCTGTAATACCCTGCCAGCCCCAGAAAGCTACGTACCTCAGTAGGCGTCGTAGGTCTAGGCCAAGTCTTGACTGCCTCAATCTTCTGCGAGTCTACTCGAATACCGTCTGCTCCAACAATATGCCCCAGAAATGCTACAGAAGTCAACCAGAATTCACATTTAGAAAACTTAGCATATAACTTTTGGTGCTGGAGGACCTTAACTACTGTCCTCAAGTGATCTGCATGCTCTCCTTCCGATCGTGAATAGACCAGAATATCATCAATAAATACAATCACGAACAAGTCGAGGAATGGCTTAAACACCCTGTTCATCAAGTCCATAAATACTGCTGGAGCATTAGTCAACCCAAAAGACATCACTTTAAACTCGTAATGCCCGTATCGGGTCCTAAATGCAGTCTTCGAAATGTCTGCTTCCCTTACCCGCACTTGGTGATAACCTGACCGCAAGTCTATCTTTGAAAAATAGCTAGCACCCTGCAACTGATCAAATAAATCATCAATCCTGGGGAGGGGATATCTGTTCTTTATTGTGACTTTGTTCAGCTGCCTATAATCAATGCACATCCGCAGCGACCCATCCTTCTTTCGTACAAATAATACCGGTGCGCCCCAAGGTGATGTACTGGGTCTAATAAAGCCCTTTTCTAACAAATCTCTCAGTTGCTCCTTCAATTCTTTCAATTCTACAGGTGCCATTCTGTAAGGAGGAATAGATATGGGCTGAGTGTCTGGCAGTACATCTATAGTGAACTCTATCTCACGCTCAGGAGGAAGGCCTGGAAGTTCCTCTGGAAACACATCTAGAAATTCATTAACTACCGGGACTGACTGAAGAGTCGGTGTTTCTGCTTTCAAGTCATGCACACGAACCAGATGATAAATACAACCCTTTCTAACCATCTTCCTTGCCTTGAGGTATGAAATAAACTTACCCCTCGGCGATGCTGTATTCCCCCTCCATTCTATAATTGGTTCCCCTGGGAACTGAAACCGAACTACTTTGCCTCTGCAATCAACGTTAGCATAACAAGAAGCTAGCCAGTCCATCCCCATAATAACATCGAACTCAGTCATGTTTAGTTCTATCAAATTTGCCTTGGTGCAGTGATTACATATGACCACCGAACAATCCTTATACACTAATCTGGCTAAAACAAAATCCCCTACTGGTGTAGCTACCTCAAATGGTTCTATAGATTCAGATTTTATTCCAATTTTACTAGCAACAAAAGGGGAAATATATGATAATGTGGAGCCTGGGTCTATCAATGCATATACGTCTCGGGAGAAAATCGATAGTATACCTGTGACTACATTTGGAGACGCCTCCTGATCCTGTCTGCTGGCTAAAGCATATATGCGGTTTGAAGGACCGCCAGAACTGGAAGCCCCCCCCCCCCCCCCCCCCACGGCCTCTGCCACGGCCTGCTGGTGTCGGAATACCCTGCCACATAGGGCGCATAGACACCGAAGAAGAAGAACCCACAACTGATCCCGTAGGCTGAGCTGGGCCACCTGCACCACCCCCAAATCGACACTCCCTCATAGTATGGCCCTGATGGCCGCAAGAGAAACAAGCACCAGTAATAAGACGACATTCCCCTGGATGGCGTCTGCCACATCGAGGACATGGAGGTATAGGTGGTCTCATCTGGCCTGATTTCCTGTGCATCTGATAACCTGAAGTCATGGAGCTTTGACCAGCTCCCGAATGCCCCGTGTTATCAAACCTCCTGCCAGTAAATCGTGAAGGTGCACTCCGTGCCGGCTGGGAAGGGTATCTGCTATACTGCTGTTGGGGCTGCCTATCCCGAAAGTCACCAGAAGAGTACCCCGCTGATCTCGCTCTCTTATGCTGACCCCTGTCCTGCTCCCTATCAAATCGACGGCCTCTCTGTCGTTCCTCAACCCCCTGTGCATATGCTTGCACTCGAGCGATATCTATGCCGGGCTGAGAAGCCATTGCCATACAGCCATCAATCAAGTAATTATCCAGCCCCATTACGTAACGATGCACCCTGTCTGCCATGTCAGCTACAATAGTGGGCGCATACCTAGCCAGTGAATCAAACTCGAGGCTATAATCTCAAACACTTCTGCCATTCTGCCTCAGGTGTAGAAATCTGTCAACTCTGGCTCGTCTCATCTCCGGAGGCAGGAAATGACCCAGAAAAGCCTCTACGAACTCGTCCCATACTGCTGGTGAAGCATCCTCACCCCTGGATAACTCCCAGGACTCATACCAATTAACTGCCACATCCCGCAACCGATATGAAGTCAATTCGACCGACTCAGTCTCGGAAGATTTAGTCACCCGCAACGTACGCAACATATGTCGAATAAACTCCTATGGATCCTCTGCGGGCTTTGACCCATAAAACTCTGGGGGGTTACAAGTCAGAAAATCACGGACCCTCAAACTATCGTGTCTGCCCACATAATCACCTCCTAACCCGCGTCTGTGAGCCTGCCCCGCCACCAACCTGGTCAACAACTGTACTGCGTCAGGCATAGCCCTGTCCTCCGCTCTAGGCTGGGGAGCTAGAGGCTCGGGTGCTGGAGCCTCAGGAGCTGGTGGTAATTCTGTCTCCTGATCTGCAGCTGCTGTTGCCCTAGGCTCCTCTGATAATGATGGTGTAGCGGAGCTCGCTGACTGAAGCCTAATCTCAGGCACATACTGGGAATAAGCTCTAGTGACCCTTCGGGTCCCACTGGTCTCTCCAACTACCGCTTTGCCCTTCTGGGCGGCTGTTGCCTTCTTTGGAGGCATCGCTGTAAACATAACAATCTGTTAGGGAAAGATTATCCTGATAATACAGCTCTATCGCACGATCTAGAATGAGAAGGAAAGATGACATCCTAAATGTCCTGTAGCTTCCTGTTTATAAACGTGGTGCACAACACATCGATAAACAAGACTCTACTAGACACGGTCTGTAGACACTCCGAGGATTTAACCGCTCTGATACCACTTTTGTCACGACCCAAGCCCGTAGGCCGTGACTAGTGCCCGAATTAGACACTCATATTGCCTGTTAACTGTAATCACTTATAACTAGCATCTCATGAACTTATTTGTATAAAAAGGCAAGACGTTATTTTAAAGCTGTCACGATTCTGTATGTCATAAGCACCTGTCTCCTGAGGAGTTACCATTTTCAACAACAACATATATTTATATATACGCAAGCCGACAAGGCTGCCATTACACGCAACATTCCAAACATACATACTTATGCAAGCCGACAAGGCTGCCATCACGAATGGGTACGCCCCAAACATAAGTCATGTTCATACAACGCAACGTCAACTATACATAGACCCACATAGATGTCCACAGACCTCTAAGAGTAGTGATAGTATCATATGACGGGACAGGGCCCCGCCGTACCCCGAATAAACACATACACATACGATAAAAGGGAGTTATACCACAAGCTAGGCTCCGGAACAAAGGAGCACTTCAAAGTAGCTGAATCTGGCGGATCTAAAAAACGAGCGTCTGTACCTGCGGGCATGAAGGCAGCCCCCCGAAGAAAGGGGGTCAGTACGGAATATGTACTGAGTATGTAAAGCATGAAATATAGTAATGGACTCATACTGAGACAAGGTGTATAGGACCCAACGCAACAAACAGAATTTCGTAAAATTTTCCTTTGAACATATTTCATCTGTATCATTCTCATTTCAATATCAATGTAGAGTGTTGTAATCAAAGCTGCATAGTCATTCTGTATATAACATATATAACCTGTCCCGGCCCTTTAGTAAGGGACTCGGTAATTAAAATCATATCATCATAAACATAAACAAATACGTGTCCCGGCCCTCTAGTGAGGGACTCGGTAATAGGGAATATGCCCTCCTGGCCACCATCTCCATATCGTCATGTCATCATATCATCACATCATCATATCATCACATCATCATATCATCATATGTATATATATATAACGTGTCCCGACCCTCTAGTGAGGGACTCGGTGATTAATATAGTAAATATGCGCACGAGAACGTGTCCTGGCCCGGGACTCAGTGAAGGATATAGCGGTAAGCACGAGCAGAATGATAAGCAACCACATATACGCAATTCATCTTTTGAGACTCAATAGATAAGCAACTAACCAGCTCTAAAGTATTGGGATAATAATCATATTCAATTATTTTCAACTCTTATTATAAGTTATAGCAAGGAACGTTTCAGCTTTCACGTACATGTATCAATTTCCATGATGTAGTTTTTGAAAGTCAAGTATGCTTCTGTTCATGCCATTCTTTTAAGAGTAAGAACTTCTATACATCATTCATTAGTTAATCATGTAGTAGGCTCGTGACAATAGCATTAAGGAAGTATAGAATCATAAGTCATGCATGGAGCTAGAGAATAGAATTTACCCCCAAGGTTCATATCATTTCATACTTACGTCTAGGACATGCCAAAAGAAAGAATAGGCTTTACATACCTTTAGCGTTTAGTCGTATTATAACTTGTACTTGCTGCCCAAAAACACTTATCCTATATCAAGATATCAAGAGTTACAATTAGTCTACAAAGGAATTTAATACGTATTTTGACGCTCACAATCCCTTTCTAACATTTAAACGACGTTTTGTTCGCATTCAAACCAACTAGTGCTACAAGCTAACATTGCTAATCATTCTTTCATATATCAATCCAAACTTGTTTAACATGACTTAAGGGACTTTGGACAGCTTGCACATCATTCAAATCAGTCCCAAACTCACGGCCAAACAACACATACCACAATACCATTTTCACTTAGCAATTTTCCAGATTTAACTTACAACGACAACAACACGTTTAATAACATTACTTTCACGATTCTTGGAACTGTTTTAGCATCATTTTTATTCTTACAACAGCCCACAAATCATTTCAATTTCAACTTGAATCATTGCACTTCACTTTCACTATATGTTCATAAAAACATTCAACATTCAACATACACTAATTCACTTCTAACCTTAAAACAGTCCACGGTTTTGGGCTGCTTGTATACTTCAACATGATTCGTTTCTTTAACACCTCAATTCACATATTCAATATGCATACAATACACCACAATGTCCATAACAACAACAATCAAAACTTGGCACAAAACAGTCCACAAACTCCCCTAAAACAGTCTCCTTAAACGGCTTCCACACAATTACCACATCTTCATGATTTTCATCCATTCACCCAAACCACAACACATTCAATCCATTTCCAATATATGTACAAGAAGATTAAACATGATTCCATTAAGTCTACACGGATCATTTCAATTTTTAAGAAAAATAGTCCAATACCAATATGCAACATCATAAACAAACTTCTACAATCTTTGTTCATTTACATATGTTGACACACATTCACTCCATCAACAATGCATGCAAAATGAGACCAACCATGGCTTCACCAAGCTCACGGCTCACCCTCAAGTTCAACCACAACAACAATCCAACAACAACATGCATGAATTATACATTCAAATCATCATGCACCACAAGAACAATGATCATTCTTACCTTACAACTTGTTCTTCAACCTTGGCCGAATCTTCAACCCTATTGAAATGCTACACCTCCTTGTTTCTTTCCAACAACTACTACACGTTCTCATGCACTTGATGAGGAGTTGATTTGATGTAGAAACTGATTTTGTTTGGAGCAATTTCACCCCACCACTCTCGGCTAGCTCTAGGCCGAGAGCTTCTCTCTCTAACACTATATTTTCCTACACTTTGTAATGTTGAAATGATGTAGTGAGTTGATGAATAATCAGATTTTTACCCTATATATGGGATACAAGGTTTGGACAAGTGTCCTACTCAAGTTTTTTGGGTCAAGAATCTTTGACCATTTCACTCAACTACACGGCCAAACATGGCTTAAAATAATGGACTGATTTTTGTTCCCAATCCCACTAATAATCTAATAATGATTAATTTAATCCCAATTTCCCATTAATACTTCCATGCCAAACGAAATTTGTAGGTAATTTGTGACTTGAAACGAAGCCGGAAGTTAAAGTCTCTACTTCGTATCTTAAGATAGTCTTGTCTTTAACTTGTCGCGTTTATTTTCAAACGTCCCAATGTATGAAAATATGGGTTATAACAAGAGTGATGATGATATTACAACCAAATGGCTGGGACTTAATGTGATCTAGGAGATATGGTATTCCGGGTGAGTGTATGGACCTCATAAGTCCCCCATGGGTCCCGTGAAACCTACTGCAGGAGAGTGTGTATATCGGTGCATATGGCCATTGCATTGCATACTATTCACTTGCATTGCATACAGTACTTTACATCTCATGCCATTTTTGTTGTTTGACTTGATTTCATGCCATATGTGCGTTAAATGATATAAAGATGAGATATTTTGTCACGACTCAACCCGATGGGCCATGACTAGTGCCCGAGCTGGACACTCGTATATGAACCTGTTAGATATAATCAGACTGAAACTGAGGACACTATGGAAATTTGTAAAAGCATGCTGTAGACTCATAATGTCATAAATCAGAATGAACCTGTCTCCTGAGGAGTCACAGCTAACCAAAACATAACAAAATATGCAAGCCGACAAGAGTGCCATTATATACAGGAATATCCAAAATGAACTACGTCGATATAGCTGACCAAAACATATATACAACCCACATATGTCTACAGACCTCTAAGAGTATAATAGAGAAATATGACGGGACAGGGCCCCGCCGTACCCCTGGGTATGCATAAGTCTATATCAAAGGATCTGTACCAAAATGACTCAAGCTCCGGAACAATGGAGCTCTCCAAGCAGCTGAGCAGAAGTCCTAGGCTGGTAGATCACCAAACTGAGTGTCTGTATATGCGGGCATGAAACGCAGCCCCTGAAGAAAGGGGGTCAGTATGGAAAATATACTGAATATGTAAAGCATGAAGTACAAGAATGAAGATCATTACTGAGTGAAAAGATGACAGGAGATAAGTATGATAATCCAGGGATACCAATGCATTTGTACCTTATGTCGTCAGTCATTCATATATATACTCTGTATACCGTACCCGACCCATTATGGGACTCAGTGAGTGAAGTCATATACATACATATATACTGTACCCGGCCTTTTAGTAAGGGACTCGGTGAGAAAAGCCAGCTGATCCGTGGTTGATACAATAACGGATACGCGGAAGCAATAAAATAACAAGGAAAGTAAAGGATAGATAGATTGACACAAGAAAATGGAATTAAAAGCAACCTAAAGGTGTATCAAACCTAAAGACCTCAATTAATTAACATAAACAAGCACCAACCTCTTAGGATGACCTCAAGGGAATTGAATTCCCAAGCAACCAACCTCTCAATAATCAAATATCCAATAAGAGCCATCCATGGCCTCTCTACAAGTTTCTCTCTCTAGAGACAACTCTCAAAATCACTCATCAATTCATCCAAAGTCAAAAAGTCCCCTTATGAAATGAAAAACTATCTATTTATACTAACTAACTAATAGAAGACACTACAGTATTACAATTATACCCTTAATGAAGTAAGGGCCTTGTTTGGATATCTTCCATGGAAGTGAAACTTGAAAAGGCTTGCATTTAAGTGCTAGCTCCTTTTGCATGCTATCTTCCATATCTTGAATGTGACGTTCTTGAAACCTTCCATCCAAGCTATCTCCCATATCTTGAAGGCCATCCTATGTAGACCTCCCATGATCTTCAAAGACTCCATCTTCATGAAGCTCGATGGAGTTAGTCTTGTATCATTCTCCCCTTCTTGAAAAGGATTCGTCCTCGAATCTAAACCTTGAAAAACCATAAGGGAGACAAACAAAAACATACTCCTCAAGGATTGAGGGTTAGCACACAATGCAATAATCACATATTCATGCCAAGGATGAACAAACTTGTGGTACAACCACACATCTATGACAATCATGACTAACATTTGCACACATGAGGTATCAAGCAGTTGATTCCTCCAAGGTTCATGACATAAGGGAGTAATAAAACCAATGGGTTCAAAATACGAAGTATGCAACTCGACATTGGTTCTATTTGACATGTAGCATAATGTCCAAACAAGAACACTCTCATTTTTCAAACAAGGACTCCCCCAAGATAGTGCTCTCAAATCACACAAGGTGTTGCCCGGATCAAAGGGGACGAACATCCATCTAGTGTGGTCAAGAACACAATCGGCTAGATCATAAGAGCCTTATCCCACATAAGATGCACTCCCTATATGCTCAAGAATGTCATCATATGCAAACAAGTAATAAAGAAAGGTATCACGTAAAATAACTTCCTCATCAATATCACTCCCCAATGTAACCTCACCATGCGGTTCAAGGACAAGATTATCCAAGGGGTTACTATGAAGTTGAATATGAAAGAAAGAATTTGCAATTTCTAGACGAGAACTACCTTCCTTTGTAACACTTTCCTTCCCCACAAATGGATCACAATTCCTCAGAGGAAGATCTCCATCATGGAAAAGAGTGTCTTCATCCATAGTGGGTTACATATCACATTATAGCCTCCAAAGGAAACTAAACGTTCAACATTACCAAACAACCCACTAGGTATTTCACTCTCAACAGTCATGTCATCCTCAAATAAAACATTATCCTTTACAAGAGAGTAATCCATGAACAATGAGGAGTCAAAGCATGTCATTTCACTCTCAAAAGAACCAATGTCATCTTTCAATGCATTTTCGCTCACATGACTATCTACATGACACACATCACCACTACAAATTGGAGTCTTATCACGTGACACTAAAGTACGATCAAGAGACTCATTTTGACACGAAACAAGCAAGGGTGATATGTCATATTCTTTCAATTGACCAACTATATCAACATCATCACTAACTAGAGGTACATTAAGCACGTCACAAGGATCCTCAAGTAGTGAATTATCATTACAAACAAGTTGATCAACACAAGTTTCAACAGTAGTTGGTAGTATGTCAATCTCGCAAGAATTACTAACATGGTGACCACATGACAAACTACAATTCAATTCGTAAGTGTCAACACTAGATGGACACAAATCGATCTTGCAAGAAGAATCAATTTTGTCATCTAAAGGATCAACTAGTGTTTGAGCACCTTTATTCGATAATGCACTATCATTCGAAGCACAAGTGTCAACACTAGGTGGACACAAATCGACCTTACAAGAAGGATAAATTCGGTCATCAATAGGATCAACTAGTGTGGGAACACTTTCAATAATGGCATTACCAATAGACGACAAAGAAGCTTTAGGCTTAATGCACGATAAGCTAACTTTCATACTTGACTCGGCATTAAAATTACACAAAGATATAGGAGTATAAGGATAAGTGATCTTACCTTGATGTTCACGTAAGCTCCTTTGACCAATGAAAGGAATGGTTGGGGCCGCCGTCCTTGCCTTTAAGCATGGGGTTCTCTCAAAAGAGGTACCCTTCAAAGATTTATTTCGTCTCACATGGGGCTTGGGATATTGGCCTCTCAATATCCTTTTCATGTCCTCCCAAGTCTTGATTGGACTCCTCACTCGTCTCCCACAACATTTCACATACTCCCAATATTGAACAAGCTTTGAGTCAAAAGTTTGGACGGCTAAGTCCATCTTCATTTCTTGCGAATAGTTGTAGCTAGTGAAGATCTCATCTATTATGGATTCCCATTTCTCATATTCTTCTCCACTAGCTTCCCTAGCTAAGGTAGGCCATTTCACATAGGTATCTCGCACTTTTATACTTGGACTCCTCCGAGAAAGTATGCATGGAAGGAGCAATTTGCCTTTCTTGTCCACTACATATCGATGCCAATCTTGTTCATGTGGGATTCCATGCTCTTGGAACCAAGGGACTCCTAAGCATACGTGGCAATTATCCATTGGAAGCACATCACACCAAACCTCCTCTTGGTACTTGCCAAGTGAAATATATACCATCACCCTCCTATCAACCCAATATCCTTCCTCGTCATAATAAGGATTTTGCCTATTCACACAAGGTAGCCTTAATTCTTCAACCGCACGAGGGGTGATGAAATTGGTGTAACAATCGTCATCAAGCACAAGGGTTCCCTCTCTACCACAAAGGTTTACCTTGGTCTCCATGAATCTCCTCTTTGGAAACACCTTCTTTTGTATAGGACGACTCCAACTAGTACTCACATTCCCACTCATGCCACTTTGCTTAGGATAGGAAGTACTACAAGAAGAAGCATATGCATGCCAACTAGAATTCCTTCCATAATCAACATTAGCACTTCCACTACCTCCATAGATATACCCTCCACGAGTCCTACTTGTATAAGGATTTTCCCCATAAGACCCATAAGATACGTGTGAAAGAGAGTCATACCTTGAGTCATCTTCATCTTCATGATGTATAGCATAAGAACCTTCACCTTCATCATGTGAAGCATAACAAGTTTCTTCTTCATCCCTATCTTCCTCATGAGACACATGAGTACCACTCTCTTCATATTCTCCTTCAAAATGGTAATTCTCTCCTCGAACTTCCTCATGATCACCATTTCCCATATAGCCCTCATATTCCCCGTCGTCACACCCTTGATAGCTCCAATAGTCCTCCCCTTCATAACTACAACCATCATCGTCATAACAATCATAATCGCCACCACATGAATCGGAATCCATGGAGAAGTACCTGCAAAGAAAACTTAGCAAACACGTTAGTAGTAAAGAAACCTCACCACACTCGTGTTTACACTCGTTTGTGCTCGGCTAGCACCACTCAAATGAACTGACACACTTTTGCCTTTTACCACTCAATTGGATTAGCCGATGTTGATTCTCGATTGGATTCGGTTGGTTGCAAGGTGCACAATTACTACTCGAGATCGGAATGGATTCTTGTAGACTCAAGAAGAACGAGGACGACTCAATTAAAACAAACGCACTCGAGCCAAGAAATTAACAACGAGATAAAATGAAGAAAAGGACGAAAGAATTGGCACGAAAGAAATGCGGACATAAGAACTAGCAAACACAAGTAGGAACAACTACTAAATGGCTACTAGTTGAGAGACACAAGAAAATGGAGTGCAAAAATCGGGAAAATAACTAAATTTTCGGGCCCGGGTAGGTGATAACTTGAAAACAAGACCGGGAAGCCCCAATTGATCCAAGGTATCAATTTGAAATAACGGAAATTTTTAAATTTCTATACTTTTTTTTTTGTTCCCTACCAAAGGATTAGGGACACAAGACCATCAACTAAGGATCAAGATTTTTTTTTGATAAATGGAATCAAAGAGAATTAAAGTTGAAAAACCTGAAATGTGCAACCTGCGACACCTGTGCAGCACGTGCGACTCGCAGGTGCAACCTGCGATAGTGATCCGCGACTCGCGGATGATGCAGCCAAAATGCCAATTCTCTGTCACAAGGTGCGACACCACCTGCGACGGTGATCCGCGGCTCGCAGACGATCCCCCCAAAACGTTCAACTCTCTGTCACTAGGTGCGACACTACCTGCGACTCGCAGGTTCAACACGCGACTCGCATGTGTCGCATGTAGTGTCGCATATGGGCCAATTCGATGTTTTTTTTGTCCGCAAAAAATCAGAAATATTTGACAACTTTTGGATCAAATGACCCTTTGGAGAGTCTTCTTCCTTATGAAGATTTGATGGTCTTCAAGAACACAAGAACAATTCAAAAATTCAACTACCCTCAAATCAACTCCAAATTGGCTCAAATTTCGGATTTAAGTTCTCTTTAATGTAGAGAACAAATCCCAATAGGTTTCAACCTTCAATTTCACCTTCTTCAACAAGACCCACTTTCAAGTTCTTGAAGCTTTGAAGCTCAACAATGGTGGAACACAAACCCTAACTCCAAATTGACTCGAAATTGAAGATTTAGACTCTAGAAACACTAGGAAACTCTAATCTAACACTAGATTCAACAAAATCAACAAGAAAATTCGTTTTTTTTTTTGAATTTTGATTTTTTTTTGTTGAATCAAAACCCAAGACTAGATTTGATGGAACAAACCTAAGCTAAGCTCTGATACCAATTGATACAATAACAGATACGCGGAAGCAATAAAATAACAAGGAAAGTAAAGGATAGATAGATTGACACAAGAAAATGGAATTAAAAGCAACCTAAAGGTGTATCAAACCTAAAGACCTCTATTAATTAACATAAACAAGCACCAACCTCTTAGGATGACCTCAAGGGAATTGAATTCCCAAGCAACCAACCTCTCAACAATCAAATAGCCAATAAGAGCCATCCATGGCCTCTCTACAAGTTTCTCTCTCTAGAGACAACTCTCAAAATCACTCATCAATTCATCCAAAGTCAAAAAGTCCCCTAATGAAATGAAAGACTAGCTATTTATACTAACTAACTAATAGAAGACACTACATTATTACAATTATACCCTTAATGAAGTAAGGGCCTTGTTTGGATATCTTCCATGGAAGTGAAACTTGAAAAGGCTTGCATTTAAGTGCTAGCTCCTTTTGCATGCTATCTTCCATATCTTGAATGTGACGTTCTTAAAGCCTTCCATCCAAGCTATCTCCCATATCTTGAAGGCCATCCTATGTGGACCTCCCATGATCTTCAAAGACTCCATCTTCATGAAGCTCGATGGAGTTAGTCTTGTATCAGTGGTTTTGTAAATATATACCGTACCCGGCCCTTTAGTAAGGGACTCGGTGAAATGATGCAATGAAAATGTATACGAATGCCAAGCCTTTCATTAGTAACTCATAATCCTGTATGAAGACTCTTTTGTGAATGCACAATCATATTATCTCAGAATATCTTTTGAAAGAGTTATTATCGATATGAGAACATTTACTATTAGGGGCAATCATGTACAAAATGAACCATCATTTGGGATTCGAGAGAATAGATAGGATGAACTAACAGTTGGGGGACCAAAGACGACTATCATGTAAAGTACTACTGAGAACTAGAGTTCATTGGAGTCACATGTGTTCGTCGTTTGTTCATTTTATGTAATTCATGCCAAAGAATGAAGAAGGGATAGTTTTACATACCTCGTATATTATATAATGGCCTGCTAGCAAATCCTTAACCCATAGTTTAATCAACGTCTCGGCCTATAGTAACACTTACACCTTCGTTAGGCTAGGAATCTATTGGTATATCATGCATATTTTGCATATATTGAATGATGATTTGCGTTGAAATAATTCCGGCAGCATTCCCCTGTTTCTACTACATTCCCAAGTTCACACAACAATCAATCAACAATAACCAAACCAATTTAATTGAAACAACTCCAATTCATCCCAATTACAACACCAATACAATCATATGCATTTTCTTACTTCCCGTTTCGCTTAATACGAGTTAATCTCTTAATTACAACATCATTTAACTCCAATTACACTATAAGAAGAGGAAATCTTACCTTAACTAAGCTAGAACAGATCCTACTACCCCTTGCACCAATTGCACCACTTCCCCAAATCAACACAAGGATGAAAAGAAGGATTATGCCATGAATACGAGCTTCGGAGGGGTCAATAAATTATTTAGCTTTCCATGTTGCTGCTGGTTCGTAGGAGGAAATAGTTGCTATACGTTGTGTATATTGAAATGGTTGCTGTACATTTTTAGTGTCTTGCTCCTCCCAAAGGATTAGTACCAAAATCAAATGTAGCTAATATTCTGATTTGCTATCTTAATAAACAAGGATATGTATAGTGGTGTGATTGCTGGCAACCTTTTAGTATATGTGTACTATAAAATTGACACCTAAGCCTCCTCCCCTTCACTTATATTGTTTGCACCTTAAGAGATTAAGTGTAGATATACCTACACACTTAATTAGAATATTAATTAGAATCATTAAGTATCCCTTTTTACTAGTAGGGATATCATATACACCTTAACTTACGTTGGCTTATTTACCGCATAACGACATGAAATTTTCTGAGTTGTAACACTGTGTCCCTAATCTCTTCTGGAACGATCTGCAGAAGTTAGCTGTAAATTGAGCTCCTCTATCCGATATAATAGATGTGGGAACCCCATGAAGTCTCACAATCTCCCTGTTGTATAACTTCGCATAGTCTTCAGCTGAATAAGTAGTCCTGACTGGGAGAAAATGGGCTGATTTTGTCAACCTATCCACAATAACCCATACAGAGTCATACTTGCGCTGAGTACGAGGTAAACCTGTAATGAAGTCCATATTAATCACTTCCCATATCCAAGTTGGGATCTCTATCTTCTGCAATAATCCACCAGGCTTCTGATGCTTGACCTTAACCTGTTGACAATTCGGGCACTGATCAACAAACTCCGTTATGTCCCTTTTCATGCCATCCCACCAATATAAGCATCTAAGGTCATGATACATATTTGTTGACCCCGGATGAACAAAATAACGGGCATAATGTGCCTCTCCCATAACCTGCCGTCGTAGCTCTACAATATCAGGTACACACAATCTGCTTCTATACCGTAGCACTCCGTCAGGTGTAACCTCGAATGGGGTCTTCTCCTTTTGAAGAGTTGTATCTCTATACTGTGCCAGAACAGGGTCCTCGTACTGGTGTCTCTTTACCTCTTCTATGATAGAGGACTCAGTAACTTCTTGAACAGAAACTCCACTATCTCCAGAATTAGCCAAACGGACTCCAAGGCTAGCTAGTTGGTAAATCTCACGAACCATCTCCTTCCTTTCTGGCTGCACATCTGTCAAGCTACCCATAAATTTACGGCTAAGAGCATCTGCTACAACATTTGCTTTCCCTGGATGGCATAGAATATCAACTTCATAATCCTTTAGTAACTCTAGCCACCGTCTTTGTCGTAAATTCAGCTCTTTCTGCTTAAAGATATATTGGAGACTCTTGTGATTCGTATAAATATCAACATGAACCCCATATAAATAATGCCTCTATATCTTCAAGGCATGAATCACTGCTGCTAACTCTACATCATGAGTAGGATAATTATTCTCATGCTTCTGAGCTGTCGAGAGGCATAGGCTATAACCCTGCCATGCTACATCAATACACTACCTAGTCCAACGCCTGAAGCATCACAATAAATAACATAGCTATCTGGTCCCTCAGGAAGATTTAGAACTGGAGCCGTAGTCAGCTTGTCTTTCAGCAACTGGAAGCTTTGCTCACAAGTATTAGTCCACTGGAACTCAGCTGCCTTCTGAGTTAGCCTTGTTAAAGGCGCTGAAATCGAGGAAAACTTTTCTACGAATCTCTTGTAATATCCTACTAGCCCAGAAAACTGCGTACCTCAGTTGGTGTCGTAGGTCTGGGCCAAGTCTTTACCTCCTCAATCTTCTGCGTATCTACCCGAATACCGTCAACTTCAATAATATGCCCCAAGAATGTTACTGAAGTCAACCAGAATTCACACTTAGAAAATTTTAGCATACAACTTGTGGTGCTAGAGTACCCTAAGTACCGTCCTCAAATGGTCTGCATGCTCCTCTTCTGAACGTGAATAAACCAGAATATCATCAATAAATACAATAACGAACATATCTAGGAATGGTTTGAATACCCGGTTCATCAAATACATAAACACCGCCGGAGCATTGGTCAGCCCAAACGACATCACTCTAAACTCATAATACCCGTATCGGGTCCTGAATGCCGTCCTCGGAATATCTGCCTTCTTTACCCGCACCTGATGATAACCTGACCATAAGTCTATCTTTAAAAAACACTTAGTACACAGCAACTGGTCAAATAGATCGTCAATCCTGGGGAGGGGATACCTGTTCTTTATTGTTACTTTATTCAGCTGCCTATAATCAATACACATCCGCAGCGACCCATCTTTCTATCAATACATATATGTCCCGGGAGAAAATCGATAATATACCTGTAACCACATTCAGTGACACCTCCTGATCCTGCCTACTAGCCAAAGCATATATGCGGTTCGAAGGATCGCTAGAACTGGAAGCTCCGTCAGTTACCTCTACCAAGTCCTGCTGGTGTCTGAATACCCTGCCCCGTAGGGCGCATAGCTACAGAAGAAGATAAACCAGCAACCGACCCCGTAGGCTGAGCCATACCACCTGTACCACCTCTCTAAGGACACTCTCTCCTCAGATGGACTTGAAGGCCGCAAAAAAACAAACACCTATAGCCAAACGACATTACCCAAAATGGGGCCTACCACACTGAGAACACCGAGGCAAAGGTGGCCTCGATTGACTCGAACCCCTGCTCATCTGTGAACCTAAACCTTTGGAGCTCTGACCGGCTTCTGAATACCCTGTGCAGTCGAATCTTCTACCTGTGAACCGTGGGGGTGCACTCTGTGCTGGCTGGGAAGAACATCTAATATGCTGCCGTGGCTGCCCGCCTCGAAACTCACCAGAATAACCCATTGATCTAGCCCTCTTATGGTGGCCTCTGTCATGATCTCTATCTGGATGACGTCCCTTGTGTCGATCCTCTACCCCCTGTGCATATGCCTGTACCCGAGCAATACCCATACCTGGCTGAAGAGCCACTGCCATACAACCATCAATCAAATAACGATCTAGTCCCATCACATAACGATGCACTATATCTGCTATATCAGCTACAATAGTTGGCGCATATCTAGCCAACGAATCCAACGCAAGACTATACTCTTGAACGCTCCTGCCATTCTGCCTCAAATGTAAGAATCAATCAACTCTAGCTCGCCTCATCTCTGGAGGTAGGAAGTGGCCAAGAAAGGCCTCCACAAACTCATGCCATACCGCTGGAGGAGCACCCTCGCCCCTAGATAAACTCCCAAGACTCATACCGATTAACAGCTACATCCCGCAATCGATACGAAGCCAACTCAACAGACTCAATCTCAGAAGCCTTCATTATCTTCTGTTACATCCCGTGTTTTCATGCATTGGAAAGCGTGCGAGTTAAATGACATTAGTAATAGAAATGAGGTTATCCCCCAAGCTTATAGGTGGTTAGAGTGATTACGGATGTATCATAAGGATTAGAAGTTAAACAAATCGAAGAAAATAAGATTTATCGAGGTTCGAAATTTATTTGAATGAATTACAGCCTAAGCTATAATACCCTGTATTTTTGGACCAGGAAATTGAACAGTCCAACATGAGCAAATTTACCCGAGCCAGAGGATTTGGCCATATTCAAGCATGGAAATCAAGAGTTCGGTGTGTAAAAGTAATGAAGTCCCAAAATTATTTTAGACTTAAAAGTGTGACAATAGTGATTGGAAATAATATTTTGTAGGTGCCAAAGGAGGCTACGAAATAGTGAATTGTGATCAAGCAATTAATTATGTGGGTAATTAGTTATATTTTGAGGCATAGTGGGAAAAAAAAAAAGACAAGCATTTATTAACTAAAGATAAGAGTGAGCTTGCAATGTAACTGACAGGGGACACCTTTTCCACGTGGCTTCTAGATGTAAAATGGGGAACAAAGACTCATTCATGTATTTAAGTGGCTGGTGGCTATCTTTATATATATATACAATTCGTAAATGGCAAAGAGAGGATGTAGATAAAGAAGGCAATAGGGGATTGGGGTAATCTTGATATTTATCTTTGATTAGAATTATGCTCCTAAAAAGAATGGAGGCAACAATGAAAAATAATAGGCAACAACGTTGTTGTGCTTATTTCAAGGTGATATCCATAGCTATGGCAACAATGTAATACTCCCTTTATAGCAGCAATGTACTACTCCCTATATACAACAACCTGTAGATTTCAAGAAGATCAAAGTCTCATTATATTCGGGTTTTACTCACTACTTCGATCTCGTTGTTTCGTTTAATCGCGTTGTTGAAATCGGGCTTTCTTTGAAGGAAAGTAAGGTGGAAGAAAATCATTTCTTGGCATATAAGGTAAGAACTATTATCTCCTAGATGTATTTGAGTTATCCGAGTCGTATCTACGTTGCTAGATGAAAGAATTACGAAGACTATATCGGAAATCGGATAAATTGTTGTTGTTATCATGTGGACTGTTTGGTGGTTGTTATGAATTGTTTTGTGGGATGGAATATTGTGGGATTGGCTGTAGTTGTTGTTGTTGTTGTGTTTGTTGTTATACTATGTATGTACGAAAATAAAGAAGTGTATACAAGCATCGGTATAGGAATGCATATTGGGTTGTTTTGGAGGTGATCTATGAATGGATTTGATTCTATTTGGATATATATTTGTTGGTATTGTTATTGGTATTGTGATTGATATTTTGGCTAAATTGGAATCATGAGAATTATTAAGTTTTTAAGGAAGATGCTACCCGAATATCGTCAGATTTCTACGTAATTAAGGATTGGTTTGAAAGAGTATCCTAATTTGATTATTGGCATATTTGGTATTGTTTGTAGATTGGTGAAGCCCGAGACCTAAGTTATGTTTAACTTGGGAGGCGACAAGGTATGTTAAGGCTATTCCCTTTTCTTTTTTTGGCATGGTCTATATGGAACAAACGGACGACGAACGTATAAACTCCAAAGAAGCTTCTATTCTTAAATACTAGAATGACTAATGTTCTTGATTTCCAGAAGCTATTTCATTATGTCCTGATACGTGTCTATGATTCCTGAAGTCCTATTTTGATATTATAATCTATAGTGACATTCGAGGGTATTATGCTTCCAGGTAATTCAAAGAGTTTCAGAAATAATCTTATGAGTCTCACTTGCATTCATTTGCTTCTATATATATGTAAAGCTATCCCTTCTTTCTTTTCGGCATGAATTACGTAAACAAGCGAACGATGAACATACATGTCTCCAATGAATTCTAGTTCTCAGCGGTACTTGACATGACAATTGTCTTTGATTCTCAAGTGTCGGCTCATTCTAATCATTCTATTAAGTCTCAGATGATGATATAGTTTGCATATGGTTGCTCATGATACTCTACTCTTACATGCTGTTAATATATCATTCGTCGAGTCCCTGGCCGGGTACGTATTCGTACACAGTTTCATTGCATTGTTCACCGAGTCTCTCACTAGAGGGTCGGGTACGGTATATATTTATATTTCACCGAGTCTCTTACTAAAGGGCCGGGTATGGTATATATTTACATTTCTAGTCATTGCCCTTGGGGCTACTTACATGGTTATTCTCTGCCTTCAGGGCTATTCATATTACAGGTGGTTTCTCATACTTTCATTATGGCTTATATCTCATTCTTTATGATTACTGCTGCCTTACATACTCGGTACATTGTTCGTACTGACGTCCCTTTGCCTGGGGGCGCTGTGTTCATGCCACACAGTCCCAGATTGTTTTGCAGGTAAAAGTATTCAGCTAGGATGGTTGGCTATCAGCTGGGATTGGCAAACTCCATTTTCTTCCTGGAGCAGTTGTTATGTCCCGCATTTCGTACATTCAGATATTTCAAGGAAGTCGTGGTAAGTTAAGGGCAAGACTATTTTCCAAAATTATTTTAATGTACAAGTTGTTTATTAGTATGAAAATATTGAGAAAGGCTAAGGTTAAAAAGGGAAATTCACAAAGTGGTTCATGGTAATATTGAGGAAGGCTAGGGGCAAGAAGGGCATTTCACAAAAAAAAAAATTCAAGAATGTTCAAGAACATGCCACCATGGCCATGTGGTGTGGGTGGGTCCCACCCATGGTCATGTGTCCATATTTTTACTTGAAGGGCCTAATTATATATATAGACAAGTGGTGGGAAAAAACATAAGACATATTCCTCTTAAGTTAAGAAGCTTGGAGAAGAAGAGAAAGAAAGAAAATGAAGAAGAAGCCATTCGGCTATGGCTCCCCAAAATTGAGCCATGGAAAATTGATCAAGAAAAATTATTTTCTTCTAGCATTTCTACTAATTGGAAGGTCCTCTTTAACATGGAGTAATTGTTGGAGTAAGCAAAGTATTCGTTGTACGAGTTGTGGACTCTAGCCGAGAAAGAAGATGTGTGGAGAAAGGTATGTATCCAATATTCTTTTACATGTGTTATAGATGATTTATGTATGTTGAAGTATGTAGGAATGGATGAAATTCATGAAATATGTATGTGTATAGTGTGGCCGAATAAGAGTGATGTTGGAAGGATGTTTTGAATTGATTTTATTTAATAGTTTGATTGTTGTTGTTGTGGATTTCATGATAATAATGAAGGTTTGATGACTTGAAATGAATTTGTAATTGTTGTGGGATTATTGAATGAGTTAATGTGACACTAGTATGGTTTCTTACATTTGTATGAATGATATTGCTAAGGTGTAGATTGTTGGCTTGAATATATGTGATTGAGTTGAATATAAATAAAATGCCGTTGAATTATGCGACAAGAGTTGTTAATGTTAGAATATATTTTGGATTGACTATTGAAGTTGTTGGTATGATTGTGGTATTGATGTTGATAATTTGGCCGAGTTGAATTCTCGGATTGTTGTTGATAAATTGGCCGAGTTAGATTCTCGGGGATGGTGTATTTACAGGGGAGATGCTGCCGAAATTTCGGTAGATGATAAGTGAATTTGTTTGAGAAGCTAAGGCAAGTGTATGACAATGAATCTAATGATTGTGTGAATTCTTTTGAATGTAGACTAGCAAGCTTGGACAATTAAGCGTAGCTAATAGGACGTGGAGCAGGTATGTAAGGCTTACCCTTTCTTTCTTTTGGCATGATCCTTATGAAACAAGTAGATGACGTATATGTATGACTTCAAAGCGATTCCTATTCTTAGAGCCAGTAGGATGGCTAACGTTCTTGATTTCCATAAGCTGTTTCATATGGTTTGATGCGTATCTATGATGTCCGAAGTTCGGTTGATATGTTTCCAAATGGCATTCGAGAGATAATTGATATGACTAATGGCTTCTGAAACGTTCGTAGAAGGTTCTGTACTTCAAACGCTCATAACTTTCTTATACTAAATCGGATTGACCCGAAACTTGTTTCTGAGCCTTCAGGTGTCGGTCAGTATACTTGTCCATCGAGTCTTAGAATTGATTTATATGCATATGGTTTTCACTACTCTGTTCGTGCATACTATTGTTATATCGTTCGCCGAGTCCCGGGCTGGTTATGTTATTGTGCGCACTATGTTATACTCGGCACTAACATGTTATGTTATATATGGATCGGGCTGCACGTTCCGCAGCAATATAATACATGTATATATGGATCGGGCTGCACGTTCCGCAGCAATATAATATATGTATATATGGATCGGGCTGCACGTTCCGCAGTAATATAATATATAAATGGATCGGGTTGCACGTTCCGCAGCAATATAATATATGTATATATGGATCGGGCTGCACATTCCGCAGCAATATAATATATAAATGGATCGGGATGCACGTTCCGCAGCAATATAGTATATATATATGGATCGGGCTGCACGTTCCGCAGCACTAAGCATGCATGGTCTGTGTTTGGAAAGTAAGCATTTTGGCACTCTGGATGATCTACTTATTCTCTGTACTTTTTCTGACATATGACATCGGTATGCATGATTTGCGTTCGGAAGATAAGCACTCTGGTATTCTGACTAATGTACTTACCTTTTGTACTGCTTGTTTCGATTATGGTTCTGTTTTCTGTATTCCATGCTTTACATACTCAGTACATATTCCGTACTGACCCCTTTTTCTTCGGGGGCTGCGTTTCATGCCGCGCAGGTGCACCCAGGTGAATAGAAGCCATTATAGAAGATGTTCCAACGAAGTTGGCAAGCTCCATTTGCCCCTGGAGTGTTGCCGGGTCAGAGTATTATGCTATGATGTCTTGGTCGAAGTTAGAGACTTTGCAGACAGAGTCGTGGGTATAGAATGTCAGTATTGTAAGCGGCTCCACCAGCCGACGTGTTATTATGCTTCATATTACAAGTTTCATGTAATGATAGATTTTATTTGATCTGAGTACGACGAAAAAAAAGTCTTACTATGTATTTCCTTTTATTTGATATAAGAATCCAAAGAGAATATGTGTGTGATAAGAGTCAGAGGGTTTGCTCGGCCCTAAATAAGGGTCGGGTGCCCATCACACCCTAGTAAGATTGGGGTGTGACAGCAGTGCTGAGTCATTGTGGTTATCATATGTGTGTATGGGCATGTCGGGGCCCTGTCCCGACTCATATGGTTCAGTTGTTTACTTTTAGAGACCTTGCAGACAGTGTCCTGTGGTTAGTATGTTGATATGTCATGTGTTGAGTAAAGCGACCATGTAGGCCAATATGTCAGTTTGACCTACTCGATTTTTGATTTATTGAGTACCATTCGTAAATTTCTATGGTTTGACGGAAAGTACTTTATTATATTTCTGAAATTTTTCTATATGTCCAGTTTCATTATGTGAATGCCAGAGGGTTCGCTTAGCTTTAAGTAAGAGCTGGGTGCCCATCATGCCCTATCAGAATTAGGGTGTGACCAAGTGGTATCAGAGCAGTTCGTCCTATGGGTTGTCTGCAAAGTCGTGTCTAGTAGAGTCTTGTTTATGGTGTGTTGCACGCCACATTTATAAACAGGAGGCTACAGGGCATTTAGGATGGTTACTCTTCTTTCATATCTAAGATCGTGCGACAGAGCCAAGCTATAGGAAATGTGATTCCTTATACTAACCCTTGATTTCAGCAGAAGAACGGTATCGACAGAAAAAAAGTGAATGATAACATTGGAATTTACAGAGGTAAGTTACTTCGTTGAGGCTACGTTATCAGAATATGTATTTATATGATAATGGATTGGTTGTCATAGAGGTAAGTCAGTGTAAATACAATAGAGGAATTGATTAAATGTACCTCTTGATGATAAGTTCAGTTATAAGTATGTGAACTAAATAAATTGAATGAATTAGTACAAAGGTAAGCAACGACACGAAATATGTATGTCAGGTAAGGTAAGAATATTAAGGTGTGATTGAAATGCAAAGTGGAAGAATGAAAGGGAAAGTAAATAGGAAGGTATAATAGGGTAGATCGCTAAAGTATTAGGTACAGCTCGAGGTGTGATATATGAGGTAAGTTTCGACATCTTTGTACTTTTACTTGAAATTGGGAGCCCTGTGTGGCTGAGATATGTCGTATATATACATTAGCCCTGTGAGGCATTGTTGGTATTTGCTGCGTGCAGGTTTGGGATAGTAAGAAATATAGAGGAAACCCTGCCAAAATTTTCCTGGAATTTAAAGGAGATAAGATATAAGCTTGTAATATGCCCTAACGGGAAAAGATGTTGTGTAAAAAGTAATGGCATGACGGGATTAAGTTAGGAGTATCGTTGACAACTACAAGAGATGGGTTAAATGTTGTGGAATTGATAGTAGCAGTACTTATAAGATTGACATTGATATGGTAAAGAGAAATACTAAAGTAAATTAGGGAGACTGGTAGTACTAAAACATGACATAGAAGAGAAGGGGTAACTCCAATAATGTGATACTGAAGTATTGATTAGATTGATAAGCACAAGTAAAATACGACAAGTCTATTAGCAAAATAAAGTAACAGCATGACTGAGATAGGGGTACGAAATACGAAGAGTTATAATGAATGTGAATACATTGGTAAGACAACTTATGTGGTAAGTGTAATAGGGTGGATCAGAAGGAGTAACAGGTTAAGTATGCTTACTTCACGAGGTTTCCTCTATTTTATAAGCAGGCTTGCGAGTGAGATCAAGAAGTGGCACTCTATAGAGTTGATTATGATCAGGATATAATGAGAACGTAGCAAGAATTTTAATATAAAGTAAGTGAAGTATAGCGAGGAAACGACTAAAGAGGTGACATGTTCTATATGAATGAAGAGTGTATGCAAGTGTGAAACTAATAAGCGAGCCATGGGGCAGTAGATAAGAAAGCTTATAAGACCTTGTTAGGGGAAAGTCCAACATAGAGATTTCGCAATGACAAAAATGATAGCAAGCAAAAGGAAAAAGGAAGTCAACTTGAAAAAGAAATCAGAGAAAAGTGATATGGCAAAGTAGTAACAGTTTGTGATTTGTATAATCCAAATCACGAGTGATATCTTTGGTTGGATGTAAAAGACCAAGACTACGAAAAGATGAATAACGAAATTGAACGATTGTTAGGAAAAGGATCAGCATAATACGAATGAGAGGGGATGGTCAAAATGAATAAAATAACTTTTGGAAGCGAAGAATGGATTGTATAGAAGTAATATATTCTAAAGCACAAAGCGGTATTAAGTTAAGAATATGATTCCTTATGCGAGGAATAAAGGATTGATTATAAAACGGGATGTAATAAGATGAACTGAAGAGGAAAAAATGTAAAGGAATAAGTATGGGTACAGAAAGAAAAGGAAATATGCGAAGTACGCGCGCTTAAGAAGTAGTCGTATTATGAGAAAAGAAAGGTGCATCTCTTACGAATATCCTATACCAAGACAGAATGAGTAAAGTATATAAAGGAATAAGTTGGAAAGAAAAATGTGGTCATGAGTTATGAGTTTACCGTACGACGATAAAGCAATAAAGTAAGGCTATCATTAACGACAAATAGGATATGATTTTGATTGGTTTTGAAATCAATGCTGAGTGCAACACAAGAGTAAAAGAGTATGAGGCATAAGGGGTATTAGTCGCGCATGAGACTTAGATCCTTGAAAACAAAGATGGCTGGTTTAAGGGAAAATGCATTTACGGTTACTCTAAATCGATTACAGGAAAGAGAGGAATAACTTGAGATGGGAAGAAAAGAGAAAGGTGAAGCTATGAATTTGAGTATCGAAGAATGGGATAAATGACATTACATGGATGGTACGGATAGCTAGACATACTACTATTTCAAGTATCCCTATGGGACAGAAGTTGTTAATTGGAGTGGATGTAGACATTGACTCGTAACTAACGGTTGAGCTAAGTAAAATACATCCTTGTTTGGATTGCTATCTTGGTTGTATTACTTGATTACAAAACTGCACGATGAGTGTGCTAAGACTTCACACATGAATTATCATAGTTATAAATTATGGGAAATGGCATGAATATGATGCAGTATAATAAGAGAATTGAGGAAAGGGATACATGAATTCAAGATTGGAAGTGAGGTAACAAATTTTAGAATGGTATAAGTATGACCCTTAAAGGGGGGAAACGAGGAAGGAAAATACAAGTGTAGAGATTGAAATGATGAATCCTAAGATGTGACAGATATAGACTATAACACAAAAAGTGAGAGCTATGCTGAAAAAAATCTTATAGCTAGTAAATAAATGAACAAGAATCGAGCGGGTATATGAGATTGTACTGAAAATCATTCGTGAATGCCTTGAACAACATGACATTGGGAGCAAATAGCTCAATGAATATTATAAAGAATAGCGATGCTATACTGGAATAGAGGCAATGGAATTGATAGTAGAGTCGTTTTTTAATGATATTGCGATTTCTATGTGACAAATAGGAAGGGACATAAAGTTTTCTATAGTAGGATATAAGATGTGATAATCAGGGGACAACTAAAGGAAAGAAAAGAGTATGACGAGATAAGTTACAACTGATAGACAAAAGAGTTTTGGTATGTATGAGATACGTAAAATAGAACGAACCAAAGGAAGGGAATTTTATTTATAAGATTAGATGTTCCTAAATGAATCACACAAGAACGGTTATGTAACCTGCAAGTATTTACATGTCCAGAATGAAACCAATTGGGTACTTAAGAAGAGGAGTAAGAAGTAAGTAAGAATAATGTGTTTGTGATACTCGGTCCAGTTGGGGGAAAATATATGGTAAATTGAGTCGAAATGCTGAGCTGGAATTATCATTAAGGACAAATAGGACACTTATTCTGAATATGATATAAGTTTCCTACGATAGCCCTCGGGTGTGTTAGATAACTTACGAATTCGATGGGACCATCAAATAAAGGGGGTTCTACCAGAAGAGTATTACGCCTTGGAACTTTCATTTTTATATCATTGTGGTTATAGCAAATTTCCAACAGATTACCAGAGGATTATGAAATTCTCAAAAATTATGAAGCCTTTAATAAGTCAACGAGGGACACCTACGACAGGACATCTCAGATTTAATTTATCTGGACTCTACAGATGTGAATCAATACCATTATCATGGTCATATGGAAGAAAGGAAGTGGGAGAGATTTGCAAACCATGTGAGGCTTAATAACATTATTGAGCAAGAAAAAGGATCGAGGAGTCGGAGTATCAAGGAGGATCATATCAGGAAAGTGACTCACTTATATCTTTTGAAAGGATATTCCCGAGGAATCAAGGGGTATTGCAACCGAGAGTCATTACTAAGGAGGAAACTCGTTTTATACTATTTAAAGGGAATGTTATAGATAGTGCATGTCAGAGGATTAAAATGATGACTCCAAGAAGGATGTGCAGTGTGGACTATGCGGCCTAAATAATGAGTAGAAGTAGACCTATAAGAATTAGACAAGAGAACAAGAGGAACCAATATGCGATGGTAAACCTACCCAAGGGAAAGACGGCTCCTATTCTATAGTGTTACTGGAAAGACGACTCCAAAATAAGAAAAACTCAACCTAAGCTTCAAGTGTAGAAGGATATAGTAGCAGTCAATTACGGAAGTAGCTAAATTATGACCACTTTCTTTGGAAATTCAATAACAGCTGATGTTAGGTGGAGAATGGTATTAAGTTAAGCAAGAAAAAGAACGACATGACAGAAGAGTAATTGATTCGTCATAAGATCACCATAACAAGTATACTTATACAGGAATAGTTTAACATTCGAGGACGAATGTTCTAAAGCGGGGAAGAATGTTACATCCCGTGTTTTCATGCGTTGGAAAGCGTGCGAGTTAAATGACATTAGTAACGGAAACGAGGTTATCCCCCAAGCTTATAGGTGGTTAGAGTGATTACGGATGTATCATAAGGATTAGAAGTTAAACAAATCGAAGAAAATAAGATTTGTCGAGGTTCGAAATTTATTTGAATGAATTACGGCCCAAGCTATAATACCCTGTATTTTTGGACCAGGAAATTGAACAGTCCAACATGAGCAAATTTACCCGAGCCAGAGGATTTGGTCATATTCAAGCATGGAAATCAAGAGCTCGGTGTGTAAAAGTAATGAAGTCCCAAAATTATTTCAGACTTAAAAGTGTGACAACAGTGATTGGAAATAATATTTTGTAGGTGCTAAAGGAGGCTACGAAATCGTGAATTGTGATCAAGCAATTAATTATGTGGGTAATTAGTTAAATTTTGAGGCATAGTGGGGAAAAAAAGAGAAGCATTTATTAACTAAAGATAAGAGTGAGCTTGCAATGTAACTGACGGGGGATACCTTTTCCACGTGGCTTCTAGATGTAAAATGGGGAACAAAGACTCATTCATGTATTTAAGTGGCTGGTGGCTATCTTTATATATATATATATATATATATATATATATATATACAATTCGTAAATGGAAAAGAGAGGATGTAGATAAAGAAGGCAAAAGGGGACTGGGGTAATCTTGATATTTATCTTGAATTAGAATTATGCTCCTAAAAAGAATGGAGGCAACAATGAAAAATAATAGGCAACAACGTTGTTGTGCTTATTTCAAGGTGATATCCATAGCTATGGTAGCAACGTAATACTCCCTTTATAGAAGCAATGTAATACTCCCTATATACAACAACCTGTAGATTTCAAGAAGATCAAAGTCTCATTATATTCGAGTTTTACTCACTACTTCGATCTCATTGTTTCGTTTTATTGCTTTGTTGAAATCGGGCTTTCTTCGAAGGATAGTAAGGTGGAAGAAAATCATTTCTTGGCATATAAGGTAAGAACTATTATCTCCTAGATGTATTTGAGTTATCCGAGTCGTATCTACGTTGCTAGATGAAAGAATTACGAAGACTATATCGGAAATCGGATAAATTGTTGTTGTTATCATGTGGACTGTTTGGTAATTGTTATGAATTATTTTGTGGGCTGGAATATCGTGGGATTGGCAGTAGTTATTGTTCTTGTGTTTGTTGTTATACTATGTATATACGAAAATAAAGAAGTGTATACAAGCATCGGTATAGGAATGTATATTGGGTTGTTTTGGAGGTGATCTATGAATGGATTTGTTTCTATTTGGATATGTATTTGTTGGTATTGTTATTGGTATTGTGATTGATATTTTGGATAAATTTGAATCATGAGAATTATTAAGTTTTTAAGGAAGATGCTACCCGAATATCGTCAGATTTCTACGTAATTAAGGATTGGTTTGAAAGAGTATCCTAATTTGATTATTGGCATATTTGGTATTGTTTGTAGATTGGTGAAGCCCGAGACCTAAGTTATGGTTAACTTGAGAGGCGACAAGGTATGTTAATGTCACGACCCAACCCCGTAGGCCGCGACTAGTGCCCGAGATGGACACTCGTACATACCTACTAACCAAATTTCACTTGCGTTTCCTATTAAGGACTTCGTGAATACAAAACCATATACATATCATTTAAATCGTTACTTATATTATAACACATATATTGATCAGGTTATCGTAGTGTATAGGGAAGCCAGACACAAACCATATAGACGTCACTGATCACATGCGACCCACGACCCACATACATGTCTACAGGCCTCTAACAAAGACAACAGAAACATATGACGGGACAGGGCCCCGCCGTACCCCTGAATAGTCATATACACGTAAATATGTACAACGGAAAGATCTGTACCAAAAGTGTGGGCTCCGGATCAAAGGAGCACTCCAAAGTAGCAGAATGGACACCCTAGGCTGGCGGATCACCACAATAAGCGTCTGTACCTGCGGGCATGAAACGCAGCCCCCGAAGAAAGGGGGTCAGTACAGAATATGTACTGAGTATGTAAGGCATGAAATACAGAAAGCAGAACCATAACCGGAACAACGATACAAAAGTAAGTACATTATCCAGATTACCCAAGCGCTTTCCCCAATCACAAATCATATATGCAGATGTCATATGTCAGAAAAGTGCAGACCCAGAATATTAGAATGATTGTTTTCCAAACGCAGATCGTATATCCCGAAGTCATATGTCAGAAGAAGTATGGATCCGGAATGTTAGAATATTTGTTTTCCAGACACAGATCATGTATGCTGATATCATATGTTAGAAGAAGTACAAAGGATATAGAATGCCAAAATGCTTACTTTCCAGATACAAACCAAACATATCAGAATCATATATCGTATATATACATATAACAGATCCCGACCCTCTAGTGAGGGACGCGGTGAACAGAATCTTATAACAGATCCCGGCCCTCTGGTAAGGGACGCGGTGGACCGAATCATCCGATGCCAAAATCAGATACCATATATGCATGTAACAGATCCCGGCCCTTTAGTGAGGGACGCGGTGGACAGGGTAATCAATGCATGTCAGAATCATGTATCGTATATGCAGATAACAGATCCCGACCCTCTATTGCGGAACGCGGTGAACAGAATCATCATATGCCATCCTGGCCGCCATCCCCATATCATCATATACAGACATACATATAACAGAACCCGGCCCGCAAGGGAGAGGGACGCGGTGAACAATGCAGAGGAAGATGCACGATAACAGAACCTGGCCCGGGGCGCAGTGAATAACATACTGAGGCTCGCACTAACAGAGCAGTAAGAACCCATATGCACACATATCCAGACTAAATAGATAGGTACACTTACCGACATTTGAAGATCATAAACACGTCCCGAATCAATCGGAGTTAGTATGTGAGAGTTTCAGACATTTTTACCACAGAACTTTTACGGACATTCAAGCAAATCCGAGATTTCTTACGAAAGTTAGGGACATCAAAACTTACAGAACTCTTTAGAAACAAAATTCTTTATGCTTATCTCGTTATTCATTCATATAATAAGCTCGATTATATCGAGCGTACCCATATCGAAAATGGACAAGAATCGTAGACAACTCAGAACATCTCAAATAGGGCTTCAGAAGTCATAGATACGTATCAAAACCATATGCATATAACTGAATGAATAAACTCCAAGACTCGATGGACTAATATATTTACCGACATCTGAGGACTTAGAAACAAGTTTCGGGTCGATCGGAATTAGCATAAGAAAATTACGAGCTTTTGAAGTACAGAACGTTCTATAAGCGTTTCAGAAGCCATTTTTGGAAAATCACAACCATAATCATGTCAAAATCTTTTGGATATCGTTATGGATCAAATCAAATAGAACTTTTGGAATCTTATGTACATATCAAACATATCAAAGGCCCGATGGAACAATCGAATATGTTAACATTTGGAAGGTCAAAACTATAGTCATATCGTTTGTTTCTCACATGCTATTCGGGACATATTGGCCAAACTTTGGACATCATAGATACACATCATCGAACGTCATGGATACATATCAAAACCATATGGAACAGCTTATAGGAAATCAATAACGTTATCCATCCTAGTGGCTCTAAGAATAAGGATCTTTCTGAAGTCATACATATACATCATATACTTATTCATAAGGATCATGCCAAAGAAGAAAAGGTTAAGCCTTACATACCTTTCCCGCTTTCTGTCACGACCCAACCCCGTAGGCCGTGACTAGTACCCGATCTGGGCACCCAAGCACATCTATCCAATGCTATCTCAACTGTTATCAAACGCATTCAAGAATAAAGCAGAAGCCGTCAAGGCTATATTTCAAATTTAGATAACTTCCAAAAAATTTTTGGCAGAGTTTCCTTTGTTTTACAGACTATCCAAAATAACCCTGCGCACAGAAAATACCAACAAAGGCCACACCGGCCAACAAAGCAGTATATAAACATATGCGGACCGGCGCCGCGGCGAATGGGGTCGCCCCAAACACAACATGTACACACATCCGTACAGAAAGACCCTAACCCACAAACATATCTACAGACCTCTAACAGACATACAGAGTCATATGACGGGACAGGGCCCCGCCGTACCCGGAGTTGCCATATATACAGAATATACAGAAGACAGAAGATATATACCGAAAGTACACGCTCCGGACCAAAGGAGCTCTTCAAAATAGCAGAATCTGAGCCCTAGACTGGCGGCGTATCTTCAGGTGCGTCTGTACCTGCGGGCATGTAGCGCAGCCCCCGAAGAACCGGGGGTCAGTACAAAAAATGTACCGAGTATGTAAAGCAGAAACATAACAAACATAATCATAGCATGAACCGGAAGCACAGAAATATAACGGACAGAACCATAAATCAAACGGACGGACAAAATTAGGGTCTAGACGGACGGGCAGAATCACAATCCACACGGACAGACAGAATCAGAATCCAATCAGACAGACATAATCATAATAGGGCACAGGAACATGGTCGCCACTCCTTCCTTTGGCGCCACAACATATCATATTTCAGAAGATTTCATATCTTCGAACATCTCCGTCACATAACACATCATATCATAACCACGGTAACCCCGGGGACAGATCACACGCCGGGAAACCGGACACATCATACTTCGTAACATATACACGGTAACCGGGAATGACATATACCACAGTACCCCGGAACCGGACACATCATACTTCGGAATTCATACATGGGACCCAGCCCCCGACAAGGGACTCGGCGGTCCATCCGCACAATATAAACCAGCCCGGGATCCGGTGAAAGGAAGTATTGAGACATCCACGAACAGATTAGTGAGAAACCACAGACATACAGATCATTATACAGACTGAATCAAACTGAAGTATGCCAAGCGGCGAGTCAAATCAAAGTATCCGAATAGTGTGCATAATACGCGCCTATATCCTACTCGGGAAGGCACGACAGATTATAACCAGAATCAGATCTCCAGATGTCAAAACCATTTTGTAAGATTTATATAAAAATATCGTCATATCATGATTAGAATGTTAATCCAGGTGTTGTCTGAGAAAGGCGGACAGAAACAAAATAGTTAAAGTTATACAGAAAGTATCGGGCCTTGTGGGCCCACCTCGGACCAACCTGAGGAGACGTACGTAAATTACAGATAGTAGACCTTATGAGGTCGTCCATAATCATTTGGAAGTGTTCCGACTCCGTTTAGGAAAGTTTCGTACAAAAGTTCACTTTAAAGGCATTTTATAAGGAAATGGATTCAATCGTACTGGAAGAATTGAAGCGGATTTCCATCTCGAATTCCGAGGAACGGAGTCGTATTCAAGGCTCGTGGCCGAGCCTATTACATTCAGAACATGCCTAAGAATAAAGGGGTAAGCTTTACATACCTCGATTGCGCCTTACGCTTGCTTGGCTTCAATTCCAATTTCGTCCAAAATCTAGAAATGGTCAAGTTTACCAATTGTTAATTTCAAACTTTAAGACTCCAAACTTAATACATACTTGCCTACCGAAATTTCGGCAGCATTTCCCCTATATATATAACATCCCCGAGACTTAGCTCGGCTTAATTTATCAACACAACAACCTAGAAACCACATCAATAACAACAACATGCATTACAACACACAATATGGCATCACTAGCCATCTTTCCGGCATAACGAAACATCTTTCGTTTCAACCTTACATTTCCAAACCAAACTTATTATTTTGATATTCATCACCCATCAAGGTCATTATAACACGATGCGGAGGCATACCATACCATTCTCACAAGATATACACAAGATATACAAACATACAAACTTTCCATCAAAACCACAATTTATCCAATTCTCCTAACCTTCAACTTACAAGTTCATATTACATTTCCATCTTCCAAATTCATCAACATTAATCATAATTTGCCTCTTGATACTTTCATTTCCATTTTTACATAAACCATAACAAAGTTGCATGTTTTCCTACAACAACTTAATAACCATTTTTCCATGACAATAAAGATTATTATCTTTCCATTCATTTCACCATAACACACTTAACATACTAACAAAATTAAATTCACACTCCATCATCCACACACACCACACGGCCACATACTATATTCTCCAACTTTCACTAATTCATTCCACTTTCATTTCTAATACAATTTCTACCATAACTACACTAGATTTCAACAAAAATTCAAGTCATTATGGACATGCAATTCATGCATACACACGGCCAACTTTCAAACAACATACCCACTTTACAAACTTCCATATTTCCATACACTCTACTCAATTCTACATATTACAACATAAACCAAACTTAATAACATAAGAAAATGAATTGTTTCTCACCTTTTCTTCAAGTTTTCCACTTGCTACAAAATCACTTTCTTGCCAAAATACTTACACCATCTTGTAGAGGGTCTTGCACTTGGTAATAATTTCACAAGAAATGAATTTTTGGACCAAGGATTAAGCTCCAAGAATTTTCCTTTTTTTTTCCTCTCTTTCTCTCTCACCCGAACCCTCTCCTCTTTTTTTGTTCTTGCTTTGCTTTATTTTTCTTGAAGGTTCTATGGATAGGGATGCATATATATAATATCACATAATTAAATTATGGACTTGGGCCATTTTCACACACCATGGCCGGTTGGGCTCCTTTGTTGGGCCTTGTTTCTCTTATTTTTTTTTTGAGTCCACTTGGCTAATTTTTTGTAATTCATGGCACAAGTTTCCAAAATTCCAACTTTGCCCTTGGCCTCTTTTCGTAATTCCACACCAATGTATTCATAACCGACACATTCGTACCAAGCAAGGTCCAAATGTGGCCTTGTCCATTACAAGCCAAATTGTTTCGAATTTTTCGAATATGCAAAAATGCCGGATGTAACATCCTCCCCCCCTTTAGAACATTCGTCCTCGAATGTTAAATTGACCTCATGGGGCGCCATACTACTTCGGGAGGGTTATTTTTATAATTGTCCTTTGTTGACTTTCTGACATGGCTTCTTCACCAACATGATGGAGTAATTCTTCACATTACTGACTCATATGCTTTTATAACATATCTTCTCATATCCCACACAGTCACTGGGCCAAGAATTATATTCCAGTAACAGATGAATGCTTTTCGCTCTCTCACAGACGTTGTGTCCCTTCTTCCTTTCCTTCAAAGCCTTTCAAACATTATAATCAATATCACTTCTTGTTGCACTCCTCGGTTCCTTACCATATTATCGTGATTCCGCGTCATACCAAACAGATTCAGAACTGGGATCGGACGCACAGGAGCATATCGGACGGATTCGTAATCGGAAGCAAACGTACTAAACTATGGCGGACGGATTCGTAGTCAAAGTCAGATGTATGGGAGGGTATCAGACAGATCCGAGATCAGAGTCAGACATATAGAGATGTATCAGACAGATTCGTTATCAGAATCAGACATACAGAGTTATATCAGACAGATTTATATCCCGAGCCAATTGGACAGAGGTGTATCAGACAGAAACGTAATCGGATTCAGAAGTACAGAGGCGTAATAGACCGAGTCTTATCAGAATCAGAGGTGCAGAAGTACAACAAACAGAGTTTTGATTAGCATCAAACCACCCCTATTAAGGCTCCAGTGATCTACGAAAATTTCCCTTTGTCGACATTTCATTGTTCACCCTGACAATTATACCACGGATTATCTCGTCAAAATCTGTTTACTCATTTACAAACTTGTTCGTCAGATTGTTATACAATCGTCTTACGTGTCGCTTGTCGACTCTTTCGAAAGTTTTGCTTAATCGCATCTCTTATCCTTCATCTTTTCTAATATCCACATTTATATATATCATACTTACACTTGTGAAAATTTTTGCATTACTTCCCAGGGGGTCACCCATCCCAGAATTGCCCTGGCCTTAGCACGCTTAACCTCGAAACTTTCATGCATTTTGACGTGTTAGGGCTAATATAATTTCGTCGATTGCCCCGCACGACCTTTGTCACATAATTTTAGGGCAGATCGGGGTCTTAGCAAACTTTCGGAAAACTTTCGTAGCGGGTCCCACCCCCGGCTAAGTCGTACCATTACCCTGTTGCCTTACTGAATCTTCAATATTCACTTTCATACACATATACATATGATTACAGACAGCCCACAGATTTAAGTCTTCATCCCACAAATTCCGTCTCCGAACAGTCGGCGAAATCTGATAAAATATTACCGTAAGGTGCTCTCCAACCACCAACAGAAGGAAACTAAATTCCGACAAGCATCGCGGAACCTTTTAAGTACTTAATTTACATATTTACTTCTATATTTCTGGAAAAATTTGGGCAGAGGTTCCTCTGTATTTCTTACTATCCGAAACCTGTACACCAGAAATACCAACCATGGCTCACAGGGCCAACACATGCACACATATATATACATCATATCATGTCGTATCATAGCCATACGGGGCTGCTAACTTCAAATAAGAATTATAACGACGTCGACACTTACCACACGTTCCCAACTCAAACGGCATCGGAGACACTTTTCTGTTCACTTTCATCTGGGGTTTCTAGATTCACACTGATGATGGGGACATCTCAGTCGCCCTTGCCTTTAATCACTAGGTCTCTAATCCTTTTTAAATTTTCGTCGTCGTCATTGAACAACACTTTTACAGATATCATACACACATCGAAAATTCTAGGAAACTTATATACTCATAACTGATCAATCTCGGGTCTAACCTGGGGAGCTGCAGTGGGAACTGTGTCCCTCATCATCATCATCCTTCTGACCCCCACTCGCCTGGCCCCCGCTATTACCTGCATCTGAATCGGAGGAGTATAGGTAGCCCGACAATTCCTGGTTCACGGATGGCCAGGACAAAGGACTGGAGTAGGGCGTAACACTCTCCGGAGAAGCCTGCCTAACATAATGCTCCACTACAGGAGCTGCTGGCATGCCCTCGGGAACCTCCTCCTCCGGCGTCCCAGAGGAATGCTCTAGTGGTTCAGCATCGGGGCTATCCTCCTCCCTGGGGGTAAGAAACTCTGGAGGTATCGTCGCTGGGTCCTCCGAGGGGTCGGTATCATAACTATCTTCCCTGGGTAACATCTTTATCGCACGATCTAAGAATCCAAAGAAGGGTAACATCCTAGATTCCCTGTAGCCTCCTGTTTATAGATGTGGTGCACAACACACCGATAAACAAGACTCTACTAGACACGGCCTGTAGACATACCGAGGACTAACCGCTCTGATACCACTTCTGTCACGACCCAACCCCGTAGGCCGTGACTAGTACCCGATCTGGGCACCCAAGCACATCTATCCAATGCTATCTCAACTGTTATCAAACACATTCAAATATAAAGCAGAAGCCGTCAAGGCTATATTTCAAATTTAGATAACTTCCAGAAAATTTTTGGCAGAGTTTCCTTTGTTTTACAAACTATCCAAAATAACCCTGCACACAGAAAATACCAACAAAGGCCACACCGGCCAACAAAGCAGTATATAAACATATGCGGACCGGCCGCCGCGGCGAATGGGGTCGCCCCAAACACAACATGTACACACATCCGTACAGAAAGACCCTAACCCACAAACATATCTACAGGCCTCTAACAAACATACAGAGTCATATGACGGGACAGGGCCTCGCCGTACCCGGAGTTGCCATACATACAGAATATACAGAAGACAGAAGATATATACCGAAAGTACACGCTCCGGACCAAAGGAGCTCTTCAAAATAGCAGAATCTGAGCCCTAGACTGGCGACGTATCTTCAGGTGCGTCTGTACCTGCGGGCATGTAGCGCAGCCCCCGAAGAACCGGGGGTCAGTACGAAAAATGTACCGAGTATATAAAGCAGAAACATAACAAACATAATCATAGCATGAACCGGAAGCACATAAATATAACGGACAAAACCATAAATCAAATGGACGGACAGAATTAGGGTCCAGACGGACGGGCAGAATCACAATCCATACGGACAGATAGAATCAGAATCCAATCAGACAGACAGAATCATAATAGGGCACAGGAACATGGTCGCCACAACATATCATATTTCAGAAGATTTCATATCTTCGAACATCTCCGTCACATAACACATCATATCATAACCACGGTAACCCCGGGGACAGATCACACGCCGGGAAACCGGACACATCATACTTCGTAACATATACACGGTAACCGGGAACGACATATACCACAGTACCCCGGAACCGGACACATCATACTTCGGAATTCATACATAGGACCCAGCCCCCGACAAGGGTCTCGGCGGCCCATCCGCACGATATAAACCGGCCCGGGATCCGGTGAAAGGAAGCATTGAGACATCCACGAACAGATTAGTGAGAAACCACAGACATACAGATCATTATACAGACTCAATCAAACTGAAGTATGCCAAGCGGCGAGTCAAATCAAAGTATCCGAATAATGTGCATAATACGCGCCTATATCCTACTCGGGAAGGCACGACAGATTATAACCAGAATCAGATCTCCAGATGTCAAAACAATTTTGTAAGATTTATATAAAAATATCGTCATATCATGATTAGAATGTTAATCCAGGTGTTGTCTGAGAAAGGCGAACAGAAACAAAATAGTTAAAGTTATACAGAAAGTATCGAGCCTTGTGGGCCCACCTCGGACCAACCCGAGGAGACGTACGTAAATTACAGATAGTAGACCTTATGAGGTCGTCCATAATCATTTGGAAGTGTTCCGACTCCGTTTAGGAAAGTTTCGTACAAAAGTTCACTTTAAAGGCATTTTATAAGGAAATGGTTTCAATCGTACTGGAAGAATTGGAGCGGATTTCCATCTCGAATTCCGAGGAACGGAGTCGTATTCAAGGCTCGCGGCCGAGCCTATTACATTCAGAACATGCCTAAGAATAAAGGGGTAGGCTTTACATACCTCGATTGCGCCTTACGCTCGCTTGGCTTCAATTCCAATTTCGTCCAAAATCTAGAAATGGTCAAGTTTACCAATTGTTAATTTCAAACTTTAAGACTCCAAACTTAATACATACTTGCCTACCGAAATTTCGGCAGCATTTCCCCTATATATATAACATCCCCGAGACTTAGCTCGGCTTAATTTATCAACACAACAACCTAGAAACCACATCAATAACAACAACATGCATTACAACACACAATATGGCATCACTAGCCATCTTTCCGGCATAACGAAACATCTTTCGTTTCAACCTTACATTTCCAAACCAAACTTATTATTTTGATATTCATCACCCATCAAGGTCATTATAACACGATGCGGAGGCATACCATACCATTCTCACAAGATATACATAAGATATACAAACATACAAACTTTCCATCAAAACCACAATTTATCCAATTCTCCTAACCTTCAACTTACAAGTTCATACTACATTTCCATCTTCCAAATTCATCAACATTAATCATAATTTGCCTCTTGATACTTTCATTTCCATTTTTACATAAACCATAACAAAGTTGCATGTTTTCCTACAACAACTTAATAACCATTTTTCCATGACAATAAAGATTATTATCTTTCCATTCATTTCACCATAACACACTTAACATACTAACAAAATTAAATTCACACTCCATCATCCACACACACCACACGGCCACATACTATATTCTCCAACTTTCACTAATTCATTCCACTTTCATTTCTAATACAATTTCTACCATAACTACACTAGATTTCAACAAAAATTCAAGTCATTATGGACATGCAATTCATGCATACACACGGCCAACTTTCAAACAACATACCCACTTTACAAACTTCCATATTTCCATACACTCTACTCAATTCTACATATTACAACATAAACCAAACTTAATAACATAAGAAAATGAATTGTTTCTCACCTTTTCTTCAAGTTTTCCACTTGCTACAAAATCACTTTCTTGCCAAAATACCTACACCATATTGTAGAGGGTCTTACACTTGGTAATAATTTCACAAGAAATGAATTTTTGGACCAAGGATTAAGCTCCAAGAATTTTCCTTTTTTTTTTTTCCTCTCTTTCTCTCTCACCCGAACCCTCTCCTCTTTTTTTGTTCTAGCTTTGCTTTATTTTTCTTGAAGGTTCTATGGATAGGGATGCATATATATAATATCACATAATTAAATTATGGACTTGGGCCATTTTCACACACCATGGCCGGTTGGGCTCCCTAGTTGGGCCTTGTTTCTCTTATTTGTTTTTTGAGTCCACTTGGCTAATTTTTTGTAATTCATGGCACAAGTTTCCAAAATTTCAACTTTGCCCTTGGCCTCCTTTCGTAATTCCACACCAATGTATTCATAACCGACACATTCGTACCAAGCAAGGTCCAAATGTGGCCTTGTCCATTACAAGCCAAATTGTTTCGATTTTTTCGAATATGCAAAAATGCCGGATGTAACACTTTCTACGCTAATCCGCACTTAAGTCTTTGACTTCGCAAGATCTACAACAATATTCATACATATCAAACATTAGCCATCAACACTTAGAGTCCAATTTTAAACCAACACTTAATCTACAGAAATTTCGGTAGCATTTCCCCTGTAAATGCATCATCCCCGAGAATTCAACTCGGCCAAAAATACAACAACAAATCCGAGAATTTAACTCGGCCAACATAGCAACAACAATGCCAACAGTTATTCCAACAATATCGACAATCAATTCAAAACACATTCCAACGTTAACAACTTCTTTCTATAAACTTGACGACTTTCCATTTACGTTCAATTCACAATTGCTTACATATTCAAGTACATTTCAAACAATTCGCATAACATTCAAAACAATCCAACCAACCTCCATTCCATCCAAAACCATCCAAATACAACAAGAACTACAACAACACATTTTCTTCTTTCAAATTCATAAACTACAATAACAATGCACACTTTTGCAACTCCATTTCCACAATTACATAAAACCATATTAAAATTGCATTAAGTTCCTACAACAACCCACAACAAATTTCAATGCCGACTTGAACCATTAAACCTTCATTTACATTATAAAGGCCACAACAACACAATTAACGTGCTAAATAAAATTAATTCATCCTTCCTCCACCAATTTACACCACACGGCCACACACACACAACACACCCACACGGCCCACACACAAGACATAACATTTTCACGATTTTCATTCAATTGTACTCACTATAACATATATAAATCTTCCATAACATGTAAAAGAATAGAAATTCTTACCTTTTCTTCAATTTTCCACTTGCCACCAAGAGTGGTTTTCTTGCTTAAATAATTATACCACGTTGAAGAGGACCTTCAAATTAGTAGGAATGCTAGGAGGAAATATTTTTTTTGGGATCAAAATTGAAGGCTCAATTTTTGAGCACCTTGGCCGAATGGCCCTTCATTTTTTTGTCTCTCAAATTTTCTTGAACTTTCTAAAGTGAAGATGATAAATAAGATGACTTTGTCATCTTTTAATAACATGTAATGGGCTCTCACATGGGCCTTGGCCCACTAAGGTGGACGGCCACCTTGGCCAATTAATTCAAGCCCAATTTTTTTTCTTTTCATTCCAAGCCCACTTTTATTTCATGACAATTTGCAATTTATGAAACTATTCTCCAAATTTCCAATTTTCCCCTTAGCCTTCCTCAATATTTCCGCGTCAATATTTTCATGAACAACTTATATATTAAACAAGATAAGATTGTAGCCTTGTCCTTAACTTGTCTTGATTATCCCAATTTATCCGAACGTGCAAAATACGGGATATAACAGTTAAGGCTATTCCCTTTTCTTTTTTTGGCATGGTCTATATGGAACAAACGGACGACGAACGTATAAACTCCAAAGAAGCTTCTATTCTTAAATACTAGAATGACTAATGTTCTTGATTTCCAGAAGCTATTTCATTATGTCCTGATACATGTCTATGATTCCTGAAGTCCTATTTTGATATTATAGTCTATAGTGACATTCGAGGGTATTATGCTTCCAGGTTATTCAAAGAGTTTCAGAAATAATCTTATGAGTCTCACTTGCAGTCATTTACTTCTATATATATGTAAAGCTATCTCTTCGTTCTTTTCGGCATGAATTACGTAAACAAGCGAACGATGAACATACATGTCTCCAATGAATTCTAGTTCTCAGCGGTACTTGACATGACAGTTGTCTTTGATTCTCAAGTGTTGGTTCATTCTAATCATTCTATTAAGTCTCAGATGATGATATAGTTTGCATATGGTTGCTCATGATATTCTACTCGTGCATGCTGTTAATATATCATTCACCGAGTTCCGGGCCGGGTACGTATTCGTGCACAGTTTCATTGCATTGTTCACCGAGTCCCTCACTAGAGGGCCGGGTACGGTATATATTTATATTTCACCGAGTCCCTTACTAAAGGGCCGGGTATGGTATGTATTTACATTTCTAGTCATTGCCCTTGGGGATACTTACATGGTTATTCTCTGCCTTCAGGGCTATTCATATTACATGTGGTTTCTCATACTTTCATTATGGCTTATATGTCATTCTGTATGATTACTGTTGCCTTACATACTCGGTACATTGTTCGTACTGACGTCTCTTTGCCTGGGGGCGCTGTGTTCATGCCACACAGTCCCAGATTGTTTTGCAGGTAAAAGTATTCAGCTAGGATGATTGGCTATCAGCTGGGATTGGCAAACTCCATTTTCTTCCTGGAGCAGTGCCAAGTCATTATGGTTATCATATGTGTGTATGGGCATGTCGGGGCCCTGTCCCGACTCATATGGTTCAGGTGTTTACTTTTAGAGACCTTGCAGACAGTGTCCTGTGGTTAGTATGTTGAGATGTCATGTGTGGAGTAAAGCGACCATGTAGGCCGGTATGTCAGTTTGACCTACTCGGTTTTTGATTAATTGAGTACCGTTCACAAATTTTTATGGTTTGACGGAAAGTACTTTATTATATTTTCGAAATTATTCTATATGTCCAGTTTCGTTATGTGAATGCCAGAGGGTTCGCTCAGCTATAAGTAAGAGCTGGGTGCCCATGCCCCATGACCCCCTGGGCGCGCCCCATGGCACCCTGGCAAGCCTCTCAGCGTCTAGCGCCATGGTCGACCCCGTGGTCTCGGACGCCCCAAGTGACAAGGTTGCTTCTGCCTATGTCGCCCCATCAATGTCCCTCGCTCGCGCCCCTACGCTGGTCGTGCCCCAACGCGTGCCCAGAGCCCAATGACAATGCAGCCCAGCTACAGTGCTAGCGCTCAGCGCCCAGTGCCCGCGCCCCAGTGCGCGCGCGCACCGTGCCCTGCGCGCACGACAGTGCCCCGACCGAGGGTGCACATGGACCTGGTCTAGTTAGGTCTCTTTTGTTGTAAATATAGAGTAGTTTACTTTATGTATTTTGGTTGTGATTCTCTAGTAAGTTTATGTCTAGTTCTATGACATGGGTTTTTATTTTTAAAGCATTATTAGGGGGGATCAAACAATCAAAACTTTCAAGCAAGCAATCAATTCTCTGTACTGGTGTCTCTCCCCCTTGACACCGCTTGCTCTCATTGTAATCATTTTCCATTAATGCAAACAAGCTCTCTTTCTTTCTCCTTCTCAATTCACTTTTCTGTTCTCTCAATTGCTCTTGACATTGGTTTTCCCGCACGACACTGACATTGTCGTCTAGCGTGCGGAGGGAACCCCGGTTGGCGGACAACAACCTTGGAATCATCGGTTGCTTAGCCTTACGTCGCCCTTCCAAGAAGTCTCAGGAAGGCGCCGCGTAACAGTTGGTATCTGAGACTAGGCTCGACATCGGACGAGGGAACACGTTACTATTGTCATCATTGTTTGACCATGGTGAACCATGGAGACCGCCTCTTGATTTTGGAAACGACGGTCAACAAACTTCGACCCATGACTGAAAGTGTGGAGGACCTGGACCGCAGGATGCGGCAGGCCAAATAAGACATTGTAAATATTGCTACTGACACTGATGCAGCCGCACAGGTGGCTGCCGTACAAAGAGATGAGAACCTGGCCCGTAGGACTCAGGAGGCAGATAGAATGACTGCCATGCAAGTAACCATCGACAACTTGACTAATCAGCTCAATGTTGTCAACGCTGCCTTACAGGGCCTACTCCGAGGAGGGGGCAATCCTATTGGGGGCGCGGAAAACATTGCCTCGGCACCCCAGAAACTCAAGATTCTTGAACTAAAGCCCTATCAGGGTGCTCGAAACACCAAAGAAGTGGAAAATTTCATCTTTGATATCGAGCAGTACTTCGACGCTGTGGGAGAACTGGAGGAGCCCAAGAAGGTAGCAACTGCTGCCATGTATTTACAAGGCGACGCCAAACTCTGGTGGCGTGTGAAATATGAAGCTATCAAGGCAGGTGAGGATGCTCTTGAGACATGGGAAGAACTAAAAGCAACCATTCATTTACAGTTCTTCCCCGAGAACTTCGAGTATAATGCACAGAGGAAACTTCGGGAACTCAGGCAAACGAAGTCAGTCCGAGATTATGTCCGCGAGTTCTCTGCACTCATGCTGAACATAAGGGACATGGGCGACAAGGACAAGCTTTTCACGTTCGTGGAACGTTTGAAACCCTATGCCCGCATGGAAATACAATGACAGAGGGTGGATTCCTTGCCCAAAGCTATCCAAGCTGCGGAATGCCTAAGTGACTACCAAGTGGATGCTCGAAAGGATAGACCTCAACCACCAGCCCGTGGGGGATTCAAAGGGGGCCAATCCTACAATACTGGGCCCAGCCGAAGTGGGGGAGATCATAGTGCGACCAAATCTAAAGGTTCCTCCTCAGGCAGCAATAGTGCTGCATCTCACAATAATGATCGGGGGCGGAAGCCCCCCTCAGGATGTCGTCATTGCGGTGGACCACATTGGAACGATGAATGCCCATAGGTACAGATGAACGCCCATCAAATTCTGAATGATAGGTCGGACGATGATGAGGATGATGTGGATCAGACAGAACCAATAGGTGCCTTCAATGCACTTGTTTGTTCAATTTCCAATGCTGTAGAGGGCACCAGTGCCGGCCTATGCAAAAAGAAAGACCCAAGCTTAACTGCCAAGAAGGGAAAGACAAAGGCAGGCAACGGGCCTCCTCCCAGAAAGGAGAAGACCCTGATGTTTGTCGACTTGAGAGTAAATGGCAAACCTATTAAGGCCATGATAGACACAGGTGCTACGCACAACTATCTGGCCACCATAGAAGTAGAACGCCTTGGCCTAGTTGTTGGAAAGGGTAAAGGTCGTGTCAAAGCTATCAACTCGCCACCCCAATTGGTGGGTGGAATAGCCAAAGGAGTGCCGGTAAAGATGGGTCCTTATGAAGGAAAGTTCGACTTGCGGGTAGTGATCATTGACGACTTCGATTTGATAGTGGGGTTGGAATTCATGAGACAAACTAACATCATCCCCATACCCTACGCGGATGTGCTTCTGATGATGGGAGCAAACAGGGCCAAACCCTGCATTGTCCCATGCACAACCATAAAGATGGCCTCAGGAAATATCTCTGCATTGCAACTGAAGAAGGGGGTCCATCGACAAGAACCCACGTTTCTAGCTACCCTTTTCATTGAAGGAATTGAGCGTTCTTCGGGCCCCATTCCAACTCCTGTGAAGGAGCTCATGAAGGAGTTTGAGGATGTCATGCCACAAGACATGCCGAAGCGACTCCCGCCTAGGCGGACGGTCGATCATGAAATTGAACTGGTGCTGGGTGCGAAGCCACCTGCCCGAGCACCCTACAGAATGTCACAACCCGAACTCACTGAGCTTCGGAAACAATTGACGGAGATGCTGGACACGGGGATCATCGTGCCCACCAAGTCGCCTTATGGGTCGCCTGTGCTATTCCAAAAGAAAAATGATGGTACCCTAAGGCTCTGTGTTGACTATCGAGCCCTCAACAAGATCACCGTGAAGAACAAGTACCCCATACCAGTAATGGCGGACTTGTTTGATAGATTGGGCGGCGCCACAGTGTTCACCAAAATAGACCTGAAGACAGGTTATTGGCAAGTCCGCATTGCTGAAGGAGACGAGTCCAAGACGACATGTGTGACAAGATATGGCTCGTTCGACTTCCTGGTCATGCCGTTCGGTTTGACCAATGCTCCGGCCACGTTTTGCACTCTAATGAACCAGGTCTTTCGAGAATACATTGAAGAATTTGTGGTAGTATACCTGTACGACATTGTGGTGTACAGCAAAACGTTAGGCGAACACCTGGAGCACCTGAGGAAAGTCCTAACTCGGTTGCGAGAGCATGAATTGTACGTAAAGCTGTCCAAATGCTCCTTTGCCCAAACACAGATTGACTTCCTCGGACATGTTGTTGAAGAGGGTCGCATCAAGATGGACCAACAAAAGATCAAGGCTGTCACAGATTGGCCACCACCCAAGGATATCCATGCGTTGAGGGCGTTCCTTGGCCTATGCAACTTTTATCGACGGTTCGTCAAGAACTACTCCCTTATTGCATTACCACTGATAGAGCTCCTCAAGAAGATCACACCTTGGGACTGGTCGCCAAAGAGAGCAGACGCTTTCAACTCACTAAAAGTGGCTATGTCTAGTAGCCCCGTTCTGGCCTTGCCCGACTTGACCAAACCCTTCGAAGTAGAGACGGACGCCTCTGAATATTCCTTGGGCGGAGTCTTGCTACAAGATGGGCACCCGGTGGCCTACGAGAGTAAAAAATTAAAGGACGCGAAACGGCGCTATGCGGCTCACGAGAAAGAATTATTGGCTGTCGTCCATTGCTTGCGCCTTTGGATGCACTATCTTCTGGGGTTCCCATTCGTGGTGAAGACGGACAACACAGCTGTCAGTTATTTTATGACCCAGCCAAACCTAAATGGCCGCTAGGCCAGATGGCAGAAACTTCTAGCGGAATTTCACTTCAATCTGGAATACCGAAGTGGGAAGAAAGACCAACCATGTTGCGGATGCACTGAGTCAAAGGGCTGATCTCGCATCGGTATGCCTGCTTGCCACCCTTAGGGGGAGTAAGGTGGCTACCACCATAAAAGATCAAATCCAGGGCCTTCTCACCAAGGACCCTTCGGCACAGTATTTGGTCGACTTAGCAGGTCAAGGAAAAACTCGCCAGTTCTACATGAAGGATGGGTTCCTGAAAGCAAAAGGAAACCGCCTTTACGTTCCTAAAGGAGGTGATTTGCGGAGAACTCTCCTGATGGAATGTCACAATACTCTATGGGCAGTCCACCCAGGAGAAGAACGTACCATGGCATTGCTACGCCGTGCATATTATTGGCCCTAGATGGCAGATGATTTCGCTCAGTATGTGAAGACTTGCCTAGTATGCCAGAAAGACAAGTCTGACCGCTTGACACAAGAGGGTCTGTTGGAGCCATTACCTTTCCCAAAGAGACCTTGGGAAACCGTCTCATTGGATTTCATCACCGGCTTGCCCAAGGTTGGAGATCTCACGACTATCTTGGTCGTGGTTGATCGGTTTTCTAAGTATGCCACTTTCATTGCAGTACCCAAGTATATATCAGCAGAGGAGACAGCTCGACTCTTCTTCACCCATGTTGTCAAATATTGGGGTCTGCCCAAGGATATTGTTAGTGACCGCGACTCTCGCTTCACCAACAATTTTTGGACCCAGCTCTTTATGTGCTTGGGGTCTAAACTGAGTCACAGCTCGAGCTTTCACCCACAATCTGATGGTCAGACGGAGCGGTTCAATGGCATGTTGGAGGAATACCTGCAGCACTTTGTTACCGGCTCGCAGAAGAATTGGGTGAAGCTATTGGATGCGGCCCAACTGTGCTTCAATTCACAAAAGAGCTCTAGCACAAACAAGAGCGCTTTTGAAATTGTTACCGGGCAGCAACCGCTACTCCCACACACTATGAATGCCTCAAACATGTCCAAATCTCCACGAGCAACTAGCTTCTCGAAAGAATGGAAGCAAAATTTAGAGATAGTGCGGAGCTATCTGGTGAAGGCACAAAAGCGGATGAAGAGACATGCAGATCAGAATCGTCGCTTTGTGGAATATCAGGTTGGGGACAAGGTGATGGTGAAGATCCCAAAGAGGTAACTATTTGCAGGGGTCCATGACCCCCGACTGTTGCAAAAATACATTGGCCCTCTGTCCATTGAGAGGCGCATTGGGAAGGTAGCATACCGGGTGGATACCCCAGCTTGGTGGAAGATTCATCCTGTGTTTCATGTCAGTCTTTTAAAGCCTTTTCGAGAAGACACAGAAGACCCTTCACGCAACCATCTCACAATACCCAGCATCCGAGGCCCACAAGCAACTGGGAAAAGAGTAGTAGAAGCCATCTTCAACGATCGAGTCATACATGCCTTAAGAAAAGATCACCAAGAGTTCCTGGTGAAATGGCTGGGATGTGATGTCGAAGAGAATACGTGGGAGAGGGGTACCAGCCTCAAAGCCTACAAGCACCTGATCGATGAATATATTGCAAGCAAGGCGCCGAGGACGTCGCCAACTCAGGTGGGGGAAAATTTCATGGGCGGCTTTCCAGCCATGCCCCATGACCCCTTGGGCGCGCCCATGGCGCCCTGGCAAGCCTCTCAGCGCCTAGCGCCATGGTCGACCCCATGGTCTCGGACGCCCCAAGTGACAAGGTTGATTCTGCCTATGTCGCCCCATCCATGTCCCTCGCTCGCGCCCCTACGCTGGCCGTGCCCCAACGCGTGCCCATCGCCCAGTGACAATGCAGCCCTGCTACAGTGTCAGCGTTCAGCGCCCAGTGCCCGCGCCCCAGTGATCGCGCGCACCGTGCCCTGCGCGCACGACAATGCCCCGACCGAGGGTGTACATGGACCTGCTCTAGTTAGGTCTCTTTTGTTGTAAATATAGAGTAGTTTACTTTATGTAATTTGTTTGTGATTCTCTAGTAAGTTTATGTCTAGTTCTATGACTTGGGTTTTTATTTTTAAAGCATTATTAGGGGGGATCAAACAATCAAAACTTTCAAGCAAGCAATCAATTCTCTGTACTAGTGTCTCTCCCCCTCGACACCGCTTCATCGGTTGCTTAGCCTTACGTCGCCTTTCCAAGAAGTCTCAGCAAGGCGCCGCGTAACAGTGTGTATGGGCATGTCGGGGCCCTGTCCCGACTCATATGGTTCAGGTGTTTACTTTTAGAGACCTTGCAGACAGTGTCATGTGGTTAGTATGTTGAGATGTCATGTGTTGAGTAAAGCGACCATGTAGGCCGGTATGTCAGTTTGACCTACTCGGTTTTTAATTAATTGAGTACCGTTCACAAATTTCTATGGTTTGACGGAAAGTACTTTATTATATTTTCGAAATTTTTCTATATGTCCAGTTTCATTATGTGAATGCCAGAGGGTTCGCTCAGCTTTGAGTAAGAGCTGGGTGCCCATCATGCCCTATCGGAATTATGGTGTGACATCCTCAATGTACGCTGCATCTGCCGAATAAAATCCTGTGGATCATCCTCGGGATTTGACCCGAAAAAATTTGGAGGATCACAATTCAAGAAGTCACGAATCCTCAAGCTAACAGACCTATCCGCATAGTCAGCTTCTGGTCCATGCCTGCGAGCCTGCCCTGCCACTAATCTGGTCAGCAACTGAACTGTATCTCCCATGGCCCTATCCTCCACCCTTGGCTGAGGAGCTTTAGGCTCAGGTACTGGGGCCTCGGGAGGTGGCGGTGGTGCTGCCCCCTGAACTGGGGCTGCTGCTGCTCTAAGCTCCTTTGGAGGTGGCGGTGTAGCAGAGCTCGCTGACTGGAGAACAATCTCAAGCATAGACTGGGCATGGGCCCTAGTAACTCTCCGAGACTGACTAGTATCTCCTGCTACCGATTTTCCCTTCTAGGCAGTTGTCGCTTTCATTGGAGGCATAGCTGAAAATACAAAAATTCGTTAGAGAGAGATTATCTTGATAACATAGCTCTATCTCACGATCTAAAGTAAGAAGGAAAGATGACATCCTACATGTCCTGTAGCTTCCTGTTTATATATGTGGTGCACAACACACCGATAAATATGACTCTACTAGACACGGTCTGTAAACACTCCGAGGATGAACTGCTCTGATACCACTTTTGTCACGACTCAACCTGATGGGCCATGACTAGTGCCCGAGCTGGACACTCGTATATGAACCTGCTAGATATAATCAGACTAAAACTAAGGACAATATGGAAATTTTTAAAAGCATGTTGTAGACTCATAATGTCATATCAGAATGAACCTGTCTCCTGAGGAGTCACAGCTAACCAAAACATAACAAAATATGCAAGCCGACAAGACTTCCACTATATACGGGAATATCCAAAACGAACTACGTCAATATAGCTGACCAAAACATATATACAACCCACATACGTCTACAGACCTCTAAGAGTAAAATAGTGAAATATGACGGGACAAGGCCCCGCTGTACCCCTGGATATGCATAAGTCTATATAAAAGGATTGTACCAAAATGACTCAAGCTCCGGAACAATAGAGCTATCCAAGTAGCTGAGCAGAAGTCCTAGGCTGGAAGATCACCAAACTGAGTGTCTGTATATGCGGGCATGAAACGCAGCCCCCGAAGAAAGGGGGTGTCACGACCCGACTAGGGGCCGTGACGGGTACCCAGGGCTAACCGCCGAGCACCGCTCGTACTAGTACTCCTTAGGCTTATTTAATAATCATTTATCAGATTCATGCTCGATTTGTAAGAAAACCCATTTTCCTTTAGAAACATAATGTTTTTATACACATGAGCCCTTAGGCTAGCAAAATAATATATATGTATATATTTACACAATGACCACGCCGTGAAACCACATGACCCACATTGAGTATCTACGAGCCTCTATTAGATGACATCTACAATTGTACATAAAAGAATCATCATAGGCACCTCCAGGACAATGAGGTGCTTTCAGTCAGCTAACAGCCTCTAAGAATCTGGAGCAATATCTCCTCCCTATCTACCTGTGGGCATGAACACATCGTCCAAAGAAAACGGACGTCAGTACGAATATTGTACTGAGTATATAAGGCAGGAATGAAATAAACAAACATAACAGAGGGATCAGGAATCATGAGGGAAGGATATAACCTGAATGTATATCATGGACAATATACTCTCTACATATATCGCATTTTACATAATCATAGTATACATGCTATCACATCCCATACATTATCACATACATCATCATATACGTCATATACGTCATCACATACATTTGCACATCGTAATCCGCATCGCTACCTGCGTCCGGGTAACCCTCATATGCCGCCCACTAGTGGTGATCATGCCCGGCCCTCTAGGCTCGGTGTAAACATAGCAGCCCGTATTAGAGGTGACATGCCCGGCCATATAGGCACGGTGGAATCATACGCAGCCCGCATTAGCGGTGAAATGCCCGGCCATATAGGCGCGGTGGAATCATACGCAGCCCGCATTAGCGGTGACATGCCCGGCCTTTCACACCCCGATCTTACTAGGGTGTGATGGGCACCCGACCCCGTTTTCGGAGCCGAGCGAACCCGCTGACTCGTATTACATACATAATCTCTTGGACTTCTTAAATCAGACAGAAATGAAAAACATCGTAAAACTTTCTGAACCTTTCTTTTCATCGTACTCAATTCGAATAAAATCCATCATCACATGAAACTCGTAACATGAAACATAATAACACATCGGCTGATGGAGCCGCTTACAAAACTGACATTCTATACCCACGACTCTGTCTGCAAAGTCTCTAACTTCGAACAAGAAATCATAGCATAGTACCCTGACCCGGCAACACTCCAGGGCAAATGGAGCTTGCCAACTCCGCTGGAACATCTTCTATTATAGCTTCTACTCATCCGGGTGTACCTGCGCGGCATGAAACGCAACCCCCGAAGAAAGAGGGGTCAGTACGAGCAATGTACTGAGTATGTAAGGCCTAAATAGTAACATAGTAAGGGATGTAAATATGAATAATAACAGAATGGAAATATAGGGCATATCATGGGGTAAAAGAGTAACCTGTACATCTGGGTGCCTTTTAGGCGGGTACCATGCATGCTTATCTTTCCTTTGAAAACATTTCTTTTTCATATATATGGGAAATAAAACATATCATATTGCCGAGACGTCGGCTCCGATCCACTTAGCCACATATATCCCGCGTCCGGGACGATATTAACTGATGTGGGATTTGCCTGAACCAATGTGGGATTTGCCTAGACCAATGTGGGATTTTCCTAAACCAATGTGGGATTCGCCTAAGGCAAGTCTTACACTCACCCCCCTTTGGGACTCAGCGTTCTTGCTGAGGTTTGCCCCACCACTGGGTTTGCCCCACCATTGGGTTTGCCCCACCACTGGGTTTTCCCCACCACCGGCTCTGATACCAACTGATCAGGTGGATATGCGTCTATAGTGCCTCACCATTTCCCTTACCCCACATACATATACATATATCATGTTCATGTATCATATGCATATTTCATATACATATATCATGTAAGCAGCATGCAGGAGAGCCTAAAGAATGTTATGTCTCTATCGGAGTGACGTAAGGTCGGTAACCTCCGATTATATATATATTATGGAAGACTCGATAGACAAGTATACTTACCGACACTTGAAGGCTCAGAAACAAGTTTCGGGTCAATCCGACTTAGTATGAGATAGTTATGAGCGTTTGAAGTACAAAACCTTCTACGAACATTTCATAAGCCATTTTTGGAAAATCGAAGCAACAATCATATCAAGTACCTTTCGGATATCGTATGGATCAAATCAAATACAGCTGTTGGAACCATATGTACATATCAAAACATATCAAAGATTCAATGGAATAATCGAACGTGCTATCATTTGAAAACTAAAACTTTAGTCATATCAATTATCTTTCGAAAGCCGTTCGGAAACATATAAAATAGATCTTCGGACTTTATAAGTACGCATCAAAACCATATGAGACAGCTTATGGAAATCAAGAACGTTAGCCATCCTAGTGGCTCTAAGAATAGGAGTTTCTTTGAAATCATACATATACTTTGTCATGTTGGTTTCACAAAGATCATGCCAAAAGAAGGAAAGGGTAAGCCTTACATACCTGCTCCACGTCCAATTAACTACGCTTATTCGTTCAAACTTGCTAGTCTACATTCAAGAGAATTGACATAATCATTAGATTCATCGACATATACTTGTCTTAGTCTTTCAAATGAATTCACTTATATCCTACCGAAATTGCGGCAGCATTTCCCCTGTAAATACAACATCCCCGAGAATCTAACTCGGCCAATTTAACAACAACAAACCCGAGAATGCAACTCGGCCAAGTTATCAACAACAATACCAACAATCGTGCCAACAACATCAACAATCAATTCAAGACGCATTCTAGCATTAACAACCTTTGTCATACAATTTAACGACATTTCATTTATATTCAATTCAATTCACTTAGCATTCAAAACGACTCAATCAACATACTACTTCACCCGAAGCCTTCCAAATTCAACAAGAACAACAACAACTTATTTCCTTCTTTCAAATTCAACCACAACAACCCAACTTACAATCTTCCAACACATGTCTCACTTCCAAATTCATGAATTATGTCAACAACCCATACATTAACAAATTTATTCTTACAAATATAAGAAACCACACTAATGTCACACTAACTTCTTCAATAATGCACAAACAATTTCAAATTCATTTCAAGCCACCAAACCTTAATTTTACATCATGGAATCCACAACACAACAATCAAACTACTAAATAAAATTAATTCATCACTTCTACACCACCACCTCCATTCGGCCACACCCCTATACCTATATATTTCATGAATTTGATTCATTCCTCACTCTACAACATATACAAAGCATCCATAATGTCACACCCCGACCTTACTAGGGTGTGATGGGCACCCAACCCTTACTTAGAGCCGAGCGAACCCACTGACTTTTAATACATACATAATCCTTTGGACTTTTTAAATCAAATAAAGATGAAATGCATAGTAAAATTTTCAGAAATATTCTTTTTCGTTACTTTCAAATCAGACAAAATCTGTAATCATATGAAACTTATATCATAACACAAATGACACATCGGCTGATGGAGCCGCTTACTGAACAGACAACCAATACCCACAGCTCTGTCTGCAAAGTCTCTAACTTCGAACAAAACATCATAGCACATATACTCTGACTCGGCAGCACTCTAGGAACAAGTGGAGTCTACCAACTCCGCTGGAACGTCTTCTATACTAGCTTCAACTCATCTGGGTGTACCTGCGCGGCATGAAACGCAGCCCCCGAGGAAAGGGCGTCAGTACGAGCAATGTACTGAGTATGTAAGGCATGAATAGTAACATAGTAAGGAATGTAAATGTGAATAATAACAGAATAAAAATGTAGAGCATATCATGAGGTAGAAGAGTAACCTGTACATATAAGTGCCTCTTAGGGAGGATGCCATGCATGCTTATCTTTCCTTTGAAAACATTTCTTTCTCATATATATGGAAAATAGAACATGTCATAGCGCCGAACGACGTCGGCTTCCCCTCCCCCACGTATATAGAAAATAGAACATATCATAGTGCCGAACAACGTCGGCTCCCCCACATATATAGAAAAAGAACATATCATATCATAGCGCCGAATACGTCGGCTCCCCCACATATGTCCCGCATCCGGGCATCCCGCGTCCGGGATGACATCACGCCAACTGATCAGGTGGATACACGTATATAACGCTCTGGCCCTCTTTCCCATATTCCCCATATACATATATACATATACATATATCATATAGCAGCATGCAGGAGAGCCCAAAGAAAGTCATGTACCCATCGGAGTGACGTAAGGTCGGTGACCTCCGATTACATTATGGAATAACCATGGCCGCTTTGTCTCACCTTGAAGGAACAATTATTATAAGATGAGACGAGCAACGAATAACAACATACATAAACCGACACCTGAAGGCTCAGAAACAAGTTTCAGGGCAATCCGATTTAGTATAAGAAAGTTATGAACGTTTGAAGTACAGAACCTTCTACGAACGTTTCAGAAGCTATTTTTGGAAAAAATCAAAGTAATAATCACATCAAGTACCTTAAAACATGAAATCATTCTTATCATAGTCGTCATAGAAATATTCTCATCCTCGACATCATCAATGTCATTGTAAAACATATCCATCGTTATTGTCATAAGATCTTACAACATCATACACCTCTGTTTTGGTAGAATACAGATATTTTAGAAAAACGTTTACGAGTTATCGGGAAGCGAATCATGCCTTGGAATCATAAACATCTAGCTTTTGAAAACATGGAAAATATGGAAACAACTATGTAATCATAACATCGGAATCATGCCTTTGAAAGAAAGGGACAAGCCTTAACATACCTGTTCCACGTCCTATTAGCTACGCTTAATTGTCCAAGCTCGCTATCGCTAGTCTACATTCAAGAAGATTGACGCAATCATTAGATTCATCACCATATACTTGTCTTAATCCTTTAAATGAACTCATTTATAATCTGCAGAAATTTCGGCAGTATCTCCCCTGTAAATACACCATCCCCGAGAATCTAACTCGGCCAATTTTATCAACAACAATCCCAACAATCATGCCAACAACATCAACAATCAATTCAAGACACATTCTAACATTAACAACCTTTGTCATACAATTTAACGACATTTCATTTATATTCAATTCAATTCACATAGCATTCAAAACGACTCAATCAACATACTACTTCACCCGAAACCTTCCAAATTCAACAAGAACCATAACAACCTATTTCCTTCTTTCAAATTCAATCACAACAACCCAACTCACAATCTTCTAACACATGTCTCATTTCCAAATTCATGAGTTATATTTACAACCCATACATTATCAAATTTATTCTTACAACTATAAGAAACTACACTAATGTCACACTAACTTCTTCAATAATGCACAAACGATTTCAAATTCATTTCAAGCCACCAAAACTTCATTTTACATCATGGAATCCACAACACAACAATCAAAATACTAAATAAAATCAATTCATCATATCTACCCAATCCAATCCCATTCGGCTACAACATCAACACACACATGTACCATGAATTCCATCCATTTCTACATTCTTCAACATACATAAATCATCTATAACACATGTAAAAGGAGTTTGAATTCATACCTTCTTCACTTATCTCCTTCATTCGGCTAGGCTTGAAACTTGCACAAATGAATGGTTTGATTGTTCCAACAACTCCTCCATGTTAATAAGGACCTTCCAATTGGTTGAAATACTAGAAGAAAATTATTATTTTTGATCAATCCAAAGGGTCTCCAATTCGGCCAGCCATGGCCGAGTATGGTTCTTTTTTTTTCTTCTTCTATTTTTCTAAGTTATGAAGAAGATGAAAAATGTCTAGATTGTTCCCACTTACTTGTATATATATATAGTTCCTACAAGCATGTGAGGGGCATATGCCCTCTTTCTTGAAGCTTCTTTAATATTAAAAAATAAGATGACTAATTATTTTACTTTTGTCATCACTTTTTATATATGTACATATATATACACGGCCAAAGGGGTTCTCCAAGAACTCTCTTGAACATTTTGTGAAATTCCCATTTTGCCCCTAGCCTTCCATAATATTGCCATGAACCATTTTGCGAATTTTCCTTTCTGCCCTTAGCCTTTCTCAATATTTCCATACTACTAATGTTCATAAATAATATTCATAACCAACTTGTACATTAAATAATTTTAGAAGATGGTCATTCCCTTAACTTACCACGACTACCTTGAAATATCCGAACGTACAAAATACGGGATATAACACATAACATATGAAAAGAAGATTGAATACATACCTTCTTCCACTTGTCTTCTTACTTGGCTAGGGTTATGAACTTGCAAGAGTGAATGGTTTTCTTGCTCCAACAATTATCTCATGTTAAAGAGGACCTTCAAATTAGTAGGAAAACTAGAAGAAATAATTTTTCTTGATCAATTTCCATGGCCTCAATTTCTTGATCCATGGCCGAACCTACTATATTTCCTTTCTCCTTCTTTTTTTTTTCTTCTCTCCAAGGTTCTAGAGTCAAAATGTTGAGTTGCCCCTTATTTTGTCATCAATTATATATATATATATATATATATATATATATATATATATATATATATATATCTTCTACCAATACAAGGTGGACACATGTCCCCTTCTCCATTTTTCTTGAACTTTCTTAAAATAGCTAATATGACCACTTGGCTTATGTAACAAGCTTGGTCTATATATATATATATATATATATATATATTTATAATTAGCCTTATTAAATAAAAATGTGGACATGTACTTATATGCCACACGACCAACTTCACTTCTTCAAGAATTTTCAAGACTTCTTGTGAAATTCCCATTTTGCCCCTAGCCTTCCGCAATATTACCATGAGCCATTTTGGGAATTTTCCTTTTTAACCTTAGCCTTTCTCAATATTTCCATACCAATAATATTCATAAATAATATTCATAAACAACTTGTGTATTAAACGAGATCAAAATATAGCCTTACCCTTAACATTCTCACAATTATCTTGGATTGTCCGAACGTACAAAATACGGGCTATAACACGGCCATATAGGCGCGGTGGAATCATATCATCACAAAATCAATCATAACACATCACTATTACACATCGCATTATATAGCATCATCTTATGGACATATCATACATTAGCATTAAGAGCATACGTTAGGCTTTAAGGCAACCACACTATGTCGGGGTGACGTAAGGTCGTGAACCCCCGATTGTATTATGGAAATTTTATGAGGATCATGCCTCGCCTTGAAGGAAATAAAGCATAAGGCGGGTGTTAACAATAATAACATCATTAACATTGTAGGAACATCGTGCCACAATTTCTTGAATCCCTATACTCGAGCTCATTGTCATTATTATCATGCTTATAGGTGATTCGATATATAGAAGGACTCATAAGCTTCATCTTATAGAAGGATTATGGAAAACTTGAAGGATTCATGCCTTTTGAAAGAAGAGTTAAGCCTCACATACCTTTCTCGTTTAAGAAATCTAGCGTTCGCTTATTCTCCTTCAATGTCACGTCTCTACCTTCAAAAGAGGATTCGTACTAATGTTAGTTAATCAACTATAAGAACGCACTAATATTTCTAGAGACAATTGGGAAGCACTTCCTTTGTGTATACTACTTTTCCCATACTCCATATCAACTCCCAACACCCACAACAACAATTACAATATAGCAATCAACAATCATCATTCATATACAATGACCATGATCCACCATTTCTCTTCATTTTTCCCACATTTATGGTTTTGGATTCGCTATCGTATTTTCTCATGTATCACACTTATCTCATGGTATACATGTCATTTATAACGTATTCATACTCATAACACACTAACATTCATGATTCAATTCAACTACCATTCACCCATGGCACTATTCACTCATTTATGACCCATTTGCTATGCTTTTCTACAATTCGGGTATCTTAACCTTCCAATACCTTAAACAACATGAAATGGTCATGAAACTTACCTTGGATGATGGTTGAACAAGTCTTGAGTGGAGTTTCCCCTCTAGCACCAAAACCTTATCTCCTCTCTTTTGGTTTTCCTTGAGGAAGATGAACTTTACTTGGGTTTCATACACTTTGATTCATGGATTATGTGTTGTTGATCTTAGTTTCCTTTTGATTTCTCTTGCAATTGAAGAGTAGGGAGGGTTCTAGATGTTTCTTGAAGTATAGAGTGAGAGTGGAATGAAAAATGAAATGAAAAAGGGGTCCTTATATCTGCCCGACCATATTATACGGACCAAACATACGGTCTGTACTATTTATACGAACCGTATGTGTGGCCGTATGTTTGGTCCAGTAGCTGGTGGCCTTCTTGGCCAATTATACGGTCCAACATACGGCTGGTACAATTTATACGGTCCGTAGGTTGGGCCGTATAATGCCCAGTGATTTCGTTTTCGTTCTCGTTGTCTCGTTTGATCTCCGATCCTTATGGAACCTTCTTGGCACTTGTTTAACATCTCAATACCAATCTAAGGGACGTTATCACTTGTCTCCAAGACATCATTATTCCATCACCAAATCGTTGCTCATTATTCTTATTTGATACACGACATATGGTTTGCTTTTCTTAGCAACTTTCTTTCCCTGCCTCATATGCTTTCGAATTCCCGTTTAGGTCATCAAATACCATTTCTTACTCATCAAAACACCGCGTACGCTATGTTCTTTGTTAGCCTATTAGTTGTACATATACAAGGGATTTTCCAAGGTGTAACAGGGGGTCATTACGGAAAATGTACTGACTATGTAAAGCATGAAGTACAGTAATGAAGATCATGACTGAGTGAAAAGATGACAGGAGATAAGTATGATAATCAAGGGATACCAATGCGTTTGTACCTTATGTTGTGAGTCATGTATATATATACTCTGTATACCGTACCCGGCACATTATGGGACTCGGTGAGTGAAGTCATATACATACATATATACCGTACCCGGCCCCTTTTGTAAGGGACTCGGTGAGAAAAGCAAGCTGATCCGGGGTTATGTAGATATATACCGTACGCGACCCTTTAGTAAGGGACTCAGTGAAATCTATATATATATATACATATACCGTACCCAGCCCTTTAGTAAGGGACTCAGTGAAATGATGCAATGAAAATGTATACGAATGCCAAGCCTTTCATTAGTAACTCATAATCCTGTATGAAGACTCTTTTGTGAATGCACAATCATGTTATCTCAGAATATCTTTTGAAAGAGTTATTATCGATGTGAGAACACTTAGTATTAGGGGCAATCATGTACAAAATGTACCATCATTTGGGATTCGAGAGAATAGATAGGATGAACTAACACTTGGGGGACCAAAGACGACTATCATGTCAAGTACTACTGAGAACTAGAGTTCATTGGAGTCACATGTGTTCGTTGTTTGTTCATTTTATGTAATGCATGCCAAAGAAGGAAGGAGGGATAGCTTTACATACCTCGTATATTATATAATGGCTTGCTAGCAAATCCTTAACCAGTAGTTTAATCAATGTCTTGGCCTATAGAAATAGTTACACCTTCGTTAGGCTAGGAATATATTGGTATATCATGCATATATTGCATATATTGAATGGTGATTTGCGTTGAAATAATTCTGGCAGCATTTCCCCTGTTTCTACTACATTCCCAAGTTAACACAACAACTAATCAACAATAACCAAACCAATTTAATTGAAACAACTCCAATTCAGCCCAATTACAACACCAATATAATCATATGCATTTTCTTACTTCCAGTTTCGCTTAATACGAGTTAATCTCTCAATTACAACATCATTTAACTCCAGTTACACTATAAGAAGAGGAAATATTACCTTAACTTAGCTAGAACAGATCCTACTACCACCTGCACCAATTGCATCACTTCCCCAACTCAACACAAGGATGAAAAGAACGATTATGCCATGAATACGAGCTTCAGAGGGGTCAATAACGTATTTAACTTGCCATGTTGCTGCTGGTTCGTAGGAGGAAATGGTTGCTATACGTTTTGTATATTGAAATGGTTGTTGTATGTTTTTAGTGTCTTTCTCCTCCCAAAGGATTAGTACCAAAATGAAATGTAGCTAATATTCTGATTTGCTATCTTAATAAACAAGAATATGTATAGTGGTGTGATTGCTGGCAACCTTTTAGTATATGTGTACTATAAAATTGACACCTAAGCCCCCTCCCCTTCCACTTATATTGTTTGCACCTTAAGAGATTAAGTGTAGATATACCTACACACTTATACAACTTGTACACCTAATCACTTTAGTTATGGTGATCGTCGAATTATGTTCCCCACTAATCCGACGTTTCACTAGTTGCCCGCGTAATTAATTTCTTGATCTCAATTCATTTAAATAATAACTATTTTCAACACACCTCATATACTCATTATCACGATAAAAAAATATGGTACTACTCCGTAGCCTCTTTTGGCACACATAAAATATTGTTTCCAATCACCGTAACCACAATTTTAAATCTTAAATACAAGATGTAACAATAAGCATATCTAATATCGTATAACCTCAAGGATAATGTCGATGTGAAATATTAGGACAACTAATCATACGATGAATCTCAAGGTACAAAACTACGAGGTGTAACATATTTATAGTTATATTTGTCTTAATTTATATTGGATCTTCATACGTAAATTGTCATAAATGATATTAAGACGGGATGTTTACACTTAAACTGCCAAGATTGATTGGAAGATGGGATCTTTACACCTATAATTATCCTAATTGATGGAGGAATTGAAGCTTTATGATTTTCTTGTCTGATATGATGAAAAAGGTTAAGTCTTCACGAATATACTTAGAAAAGAATGGACCTTATGATCCGAATGAATTGTGGATATCTTTTTTTAAAATGAATACCTCCAAACCAAGTTTGGAAGTGCTTTATTAAAAAATAGAAAGTTTTCTGTTCAAGAAAGCAAAAAAACAAATAAACAAAAACCATAAAAAATAGAAATGAAAGTGTAAACTACATCTAAAAAACTGTATGGAAGCTTGTCTACTGCAGATCCTCTGGCCTTGACTTGACACCATCTCTGTCACACCCTAACAATGGTATTGCATCACGGGCACCCGACTCTCTTCAGAGTGGAGCGAACCCTTAGACATTCGCTCTATCAAAACCTGTCATTTCAAAATCTTTTAAGAACATAAAACTTTTCCAAATAGAAATCATTATCTTTACAACGATTATGAAAACTTTCAATCAAATAAGTACTTTAAACCAATTGAAATCATCTAAAATACATACTCTTTGAAAATCCACAAATGACTCAACTGACATCACTTTGTCGACATCTCTACAAACATACCATAGGACACTGTCTGCAGAAGTCTCTAAGAAGTATACTGAACATTACGAGTCAGGACAGGGCCCTGACATACCCATAATCATACATATCTATACATGACTTAGCACAACTCCAGAATGAGGTGGAACTTGCCAATCCCAGCTGATGTCCAAGCATTGTAGCTATACTCTTAACCTGCCAAACAATCTGGAGCTACGGGCATGAACGCAGCATCCCCAGGCAAAAGGACGTCAGTACGGACAATGTACTAAGTATGCAAGGTGGTAACAAATCATAATCATAATTTGACTTAGGAGAGAAGAAATAACAATCTAACTCAATACCTGCAGCCTTCGCTGGAAGAAACATAAATGTGCACACGAAGTCTCAAAACAATCTTTAAGTAAATAATGCAATCCAACACACATGCCACTTCCGACATGTTAACACAATGGTCCCTTCTGACATCCGCTTCCGGCTAGTATCATAATAGTCCCTTCGGATGGCCGCTTCCGGCATAATAATGATGGCCCCTTCGGGCAGCCGTCCGGCTTAATATCACCATCATATCAACACAAAATCAATCCATAAATATCCATTTCAATTCATATCATAAGTCACTAATCAATTCATCACAATCAAGTTATTAGCCTTAGTCTTTCATAAGAAGTTATCAGATTTGTGTCTCGCTAGACTTAGGAGGGCATATTTCCAGGTTTGATGGTAGAATTGTTATGAAATTCTTACTACTTATATTCTACTCAATTTCATCTTATTGCCCTACCCAAAGAATAAATGATCATATCAATACAAAGGGATGATACTATGGAATGTAAACATAAATCGTAAATGAAATGAAGTAGTAAAATATCGCACCCCCTTCGGAGTGGTTTTGAAAATCAAACTTTATGTTTCCTTTAGTATAAAACTCATTTCCTCGGAATTATTAGTAAAAGCATATACACAACTCAACTTGGCACCTTATGGGTGTTCCTTTCGGGACAGAATAGGAGTGTAATATCAATAAGCCATCACAAGAAACATTTAGACTTTACTCGTCTAAGAATGGAATCGTATGGAGTACACATAGAATGAATAACAACAAGAATCATGCCAAAGGAAGAAAGGTTTGCCTTACATATCTTTTCCTTTTTTTTTACAAAGTCGACGTCCACACGAACCCTTTGCTCTGACGCTCGCCTTTTTACCCGAACCTAAATTAAAAATATCTCCTTAGTTACATTCTATGAACTCAAAATATCAACTTATATAAGCCGTATATTGATGAGGGTTTCGGTTTACAAGAATTCGAGCAACATCTCCTTTGTTACTACTATGTCTCCAAATTAACAACAACAACCAGAACAACAATGGCAACAACCAATCCAACAATAATGGTACCAATATTAATTCCAAAAATAATTAATCTAATTCGCCATAATTAAGTTGATATAACTCCTATGTAGCCAAAACAACACCAACAACAACATATACGATTTCTCGCTATTAATTTCGTATTTCTCATCCCAAAATTTTGCTATGACCTAGATGAATTTGAATATTTTTACCATATATGCCAAGAAATGATGTTCTTCCACCTTACTTCCCTTCGAAGAAGCCCGAATTCAACAACGCGATAAAACGGAACAATGAGATCGAAGCGGTGAGTAAAATCTCTATGATGTTCTTCATATTTCGTTACTCCAACGACAACAATTCGGACCTTTGTTTCAACAAACTTACCTCGTTGTTGCCCATGTATACATATATATCCAAAATAAAGGATTTGATGCACATGTTGTACTTATAAATAAGGAAGTTTTAGTCCATTTTCCTTGTGAAACTTATTCCACAAATCCTTCCTACCCTATGATCCATGTCCGTTAGATACATATATACTGTGGATATATATCTATTGCTAATGTATGTCAATTGATAATGAGTTATGGGGTCCGTATTAAATTAATATCCTACAAAAGTTACTTCTTCCAAAGTTGCCACCACATAATATTAATGCATAGTCACCAATAACTTTTCCTTCATGTTGCCACATGGCACACCATATAACTAATAATGTATAGTCACCAAAATCCTATATCCATTTAGTCCTAATTTAACTTCATAATTATTTCCATAATCTCCCACTCTGTTCCAGCATTTAACAAATTACACACATAATAAATTCCTTGATCACACTTCACTTAAATAATAAATTGGCACGCTTTATATACTCATTATCATGATCATATAATATGGTACTAGTCCGTATCCTCTTTTTCCACATATAAAATATTATTTTCAATCATCGTCATCACACCTTTTCGTCTTAAATCATTTCAGGACTTCAATCCTCGTATACACCGAGTTCTTGATTTTTCATGCTTGAATATGACCAAATCCTCCGGGCTCGGGTAAATTTGCTCATGTTGGACGGTTAAATTTCCTCGTTCAGCTTGGACCGTGTTCCGCTCAAATAAATGCCGAACCTCGACAAAACTTATTTTCTCCGATTCGTTTAACCTATAATCTTCACGACACTTGCTTATAACTTGTTAAACATAACATAAACACTTATAACTTCAAAGATAACTCTGTCCTTTGAGCTTATGTGGCTAACTTACGACGCAACTTCGTGTACGAAAATATGGGATGTAACAGCCTTCTCCTCTTTGGAACATTCGTCCTCGAATGTTAAATTATGAAGGGCCGATGGGCATTGCAACAAAGCTACTAATAATCATGTAATTATTCCTCTAACAACCATTAAACAGTACTAGACAACTGACTTAGCAAGTTATCATATAATAGTAATTCTCCACCACTTCTCTTCTCATAATCTTATCACATTATTTGAATCACATTAATCTTAGTTCATCAACCTTACTTCTAATCCCCGAGAGAACTTAACTTAACCCTCGACTCACTTCTATATCCTCGAGTAATTTCAACCTAACTCTCAAACTCATTCTGAACCCATCTTATAACCCTCCTTTCAGTCGATTTACAACTATTATTAACCTTTCATTCTTCAGTTTACACTTGTGTATCTTACTGATCATGGCACACATATATATACCGATCACATCCAATTTTAACAAAATTTTGGTAGAACCTCCTCTGTAATTTGTACTACCCACCTGTACACAGCTAACCAACAAGCCTCACAGGGAAACAATTAAAATATATCAACATGCCTCACAGGGCCACAATCATATTACAACACCCTATACATACCTATACAAATGCTCTTCACAATGGCATTCTCAATTCGATAAAAAACATACCATTCTTACTGCAATCCTTAACTTGCAACACTTACCTCAAATAGCAATCATTAATCATCAGAAAACTTACCTTTCTTACGAGCAATTCCAATTTCGCAATCATAGCTGCACTTTACAATCACTTAATCAAAATTTAAATCTTAAAGTTAGCGGCAAGGATTCAAGGACTATAACACAGCTCTATAGCACAACCTATGATCTTAATGAAGGGAAACCACCCTAGATGCCCTGTAGCATCCTGTTCATAAGTGTGGTCGACAACATACCCATGAACAAGACATTAGCTGACACGACTTTGCAAACAACCCTTAGAACGAACTGCTCTGATACCACTTTGTCACACCCTAACAGTGGTAGGGCATGATGGGCACCCGACTCTCATCAGATTCGAGCGAACCCTTAGGCATTCGCTCTATCAAAACCTGCCATTTCAAAAACTTTTAAGAACATAAAACTTTTCCAAATAGAAATCATTATCTTTATAACGATTATGAAAACTTTCAATCAAATAAGTACTTTAAAGCAATTGAAATCATCTAAAATATATAATCTTTTAAAATCCACAAATGACTCAACTGATATCACTTGGTCGACATCTCGACAAACATACCATAGGACACTGTCTGCAGAAGTCTCTAAGAAGTAAACTGAACATTACGAGTCAGGGCAGGGCCTTGACATACCCATAATCATACAGATCTATACATGACTTCACACAGCTCCAGAAAGAGGTGGAACTTGCCAATCCCAGCTAACGTCCAAGCATCCTAGCTATACTCTTAACCTGCCAAACAATCTGGGGCTGCGGGCATAAATGTAGCGTCCCCAAGCAAAAGGACGTCAGTACGGACAATGTACTGAGTATGGAAGGTGGTAACAAATAATAATTATAATTTGACTTAGGAGAGAAGAAATCACAATCTAATTCAATACCTGCAGCCTTCGCAGGAAGAAACATAAATTTGCACACAAAGTCTCAAAACAATCTTTAAGTAAATAATGCAATCCAACACACATGCCGCTTCTGATATGTTAACAGAATGGTTCCTTCCGACAACCGCTTCAGGCTAGTATCATAATAGTCCCTTCGGATGGCCGCTTCCGGCATAATCATGACGGCCTCTTCGGGCAGCCGTTCGGCTTAATATCACCATCATATCAACACAAAATCAATCCACAAATATCCATTTCAATTCATCTAATAAGTCACTAATCAATTCATCACAATCCAGTTACTAGCCTTAGTTTTTCATAAGAAGTTATCAGATTTGTGTCTCGCTAGACTTAGGAGGGCATACTTCCAGGTTTGACGGTAGAATTGTTATGAAATTCTTACTACTTATATTCTACCGAATTTCATCTTATTGCCCTACCCAAAGAATAAATGATCATATCAATACAAAGGGATGATACTATGGAATGTAAACATATATCGTAAATGAAATGAAGTAGTAAAATCTCGCACCCCCTTCGGAGTGGTTTTGAAAATCAAACTTTATGTTTCCTTTAGTATAAAACTCATTTCCTCAGAATTATTAGTAAAAACATATACACAACTCAACTTGGCACCTTATGGGTGTTCCCTTCGGGACAGAATAGGAGTGTAATATCAATAAGCCATCACAAGAAACATTTAGACCTTACTCGTCTAAGAATGGAATCATATGGAGTGCATATAGAATGAATAATAACAAGAATCATGCCAAAGGAAGAAAGGTTTTCCTTACATATCTTTTCCTTTTTTTTTTACAAAGTTGACGTCCACACGAACCCTTTGCTCTGACACTCGCCTTTTTACCCGAACCTAAATTAAAAATATCTCCTTAGTTACATTCTATGATCTCAAAATATCAACTTAGTTACATGCTGCACATGTTGTACTTATAAATAAAGAAGTTTTAGTCCATTTTCCTTGTGAAACTTATTCCACAAATCCTTGCTGCCCTATGCTCCATGTCCGTTAGATACATATATACTGTTGATATATATCTATTGCTAATGTATGTCAATTGATAATGAGTTGTGGGGTCCATATTAAAGTAATATCCTACAAAAGTTACTTCTTCCAAAATTGCCACCACATACTATTAATGCATAGTCACCAATAACCTTTCCTTCATGTTGCCACATGGCACACCATATAACTAACAATGTATAGTCACCAAAATCCTATATCCATTTAGTCCTAATTAACTTCATAATTAATATAATCTCCCATTCTGTTCCAACGTTTAACCAATTACACACATAATAAATTCCCTGATCACACTTCACTTAAATAATAAATTGGCACGCTTTATATATTCATTATCATGATCATATAATATGGTACTAGTCTGTATCCTCTTTTTCCACATACAAAATATTATTTTCAATCGTCGTCGTTACACGTTTTCATCTTAAATCATTTCGGGACTTCATTCCTCGTATACACCGAGTTCTTGATTTTTCAGGCTTGAATATGACCAAATCCTCCGGGCTCGGGTAAATTTGCTCATGTTGGACGGTTCAATTTCCTCGTTCATCTTGTACCGTGTTCCGCTCAAATAAATGTCGAACCTCGACAAAATTTATTTTCTCCGATTCGTTTAACCTCTAATCTTCACAACACTTGCTTGTAACTTGTTAAACGTAACATAAACACTTATAACTTCAAAGATAACTCTGTCCTTTGAGCTTATGTGGCTAACTTACGACGCAACTTCATGTACGAAAATATGGGATGTAACAATCTCAAACACTTACAGGCTCTCACCAACTGCCATAGTTCAAAGTCTAGTGAATAAATATTCAGGCTTCTAGGATGGAGTAGGATTCCTCTATTGTTTCTTCAGATGTAGCTGTTATCTCCTTGACATCATGTTGCACTTTGTTTTCCAGTGTCTGTAGTTTCTTGAATGAACAGATCTTTAGAAGTATTACAAAAGAATGATCATGTACACATATTAATACCACTCTTGTAATCCTGCCAAAGACATTTTCATTCAAGTATATGCTGCTACTCATGGCATGTGTAAATGTAGCCTTATTGCTGCTACTGAGCTCCAAAGTTGCTATTAATCTCTAGGGATGTGATGATCCTTAGCTTGCCTGATTCTCATGTATGGTATATGTGCCTTCTCTGTGTTCAGAATTTGCCTTGCTTTGGTAGGAAGTGAATTGAAACTATCAAACTGATGATCACCTGCAAAATAAAAAACATAGTTAGTTAAAAATCAGCCAGGCCATTTCCTTCTCTCAGAACATGCTCCACCCTTACTTTCTTATCCCTCCCCAGTCTTAAAATATCATTTATGATCATTGATGTACTCCATGGAGCCTCCCACTGTCCTGTTAAGATCATTTTCGTAGTCATATAGTTTGTTTCCATCACCACTGGTAACAAGCTATGTGCAACACAATACTTGAGACCCTCCTGCAGTGCCATTGCTTCAGCCACTAAATTTGAACCATTTGACATTTTTCTTGCTGCTACAAACTGTAAATCACCTACTGCATTTATAATATAAAAGGCCACAGAGCTTGGTCCAGGATTTCCCCTAGAAGCTCCATCAGAATTACATTTGAACCACCCTGGCATAGGAAATTCCCATTTCACTATCTTGCTCACAATTCTTGGCCTGTATGCTTCAAAAACTTGTAGGATTTGAGGTATGCATCTTGGTAAATTGTGCTGCCATGGAAACCTCAGTCTACACGTTTGATATATGATCATGTTGATCTCATAAATCACTTTGTTGATGGACATATTCCCTCCATGTAAAATTGTATTCCACCACCTCCATATATGCTACATGGTAACCATTAGAATAGCTCTGAACTTTGAGGGGAAATCTGCATTCCACTAGACCTGAAGAACCTGCTTGACTTGTTGAAACTGTGTTGTGATGCCAATAGCAGTTTTAACATATGTCCAAACTTTTGTAGCAACGTTTCCTGTAATAAACAAGTGATCCTCAGTTTCATATTGTCTGTGATCACAACAATAATATCTTGCCTCAGTATCTATCCCAATCCTTCTTACTACCTCTTCAACTGGTATTTTAAACTTCCACAACCTCCAAAACAAAAACGGATATCTTAAAAGGTACCCCTGATATCCACATGTTCTTAAAGTCATCTGACTTGGATGCTTTTCTCCTCAGAAGTTCCCATGCAGTGCCTACTGTGAATTTGCCTGAGGCTGTCATCATCCATCTTGGCCTATCCCACTTTTCTGTTGGTTTATGAAAATGCAGTTCCTTTAATAAATGATCTACAATGTCCATGGGGAATAATTGCTACAATCTTCCTAAGTTCCAACTATCCTGCAACATAAGTTCTTTTACATCTTGAACACCCTCATCTATCACAAAATCATTAGGAACAATGTGATATAGAGCCCCTAACTTTATCCAGTTGTCAAACCATACATTTGCAGTTTCACTCCTTGGTTCCCACCATATTTCATGTTCTATATTATCTCTAGCCTCTAGCATTGACTTCCATACTTGAGAATCTCCTTTGCACTGCACATTCCGAGGGCTGTGCCTTTTGCAGTATTTAATCCACATGTAATTTGCCCATAGAGTATTTGTTGTCCTGAATTTCCACTAAAGTTTTGCACATAAGGCTTTTGATACATCAAACTAAGATATAAAGCCTACACCTCTTTCCTCTTTTGGCATACAGAAGTTCAACCATGATGACCAATGTCTTCTTATGCTTTCCTCACTATTATTCTAGAAGAATCTTGCAAATATTTTGTGCAGATCATTGATAACACATTTTGGAGGTTTGATAGCTGACAACAGATGTATTATCATGCTCATTAAAACATTTGTGATCAAAACAACTTTTCCTCCAAATGATAGTAATATTCTTTTCCATGTCTGCAGCCTATTCTTAACTTTCATGATCAAATCATTGTAATCAGCATTCCTCTTCCTTGAGTGTTTAGCACGATAACCCAAGTATGTGAAAGGAAAAATGCCTCTTGAAAAACCTGTAATGTTCTCCACTTGCTGTATCAAGACATTAGACACTTTACTGTAGACATAGAAAGAGCTCTTGCCTTTGTTGATAAGTTGGCCTCATACCTACTCATAGTCATGTAATACCTCCATAATCAGCTCCAAAGACCTAAGATCAGCAAATGTAAAAATTATTGTGTCATCTGCATATGCCAGTTGATTCAGAATTGCACTCCATTTAGGCATTCCATAGCTTCTAAAATCATTGCTCTCAAATAAAGAGTTCAAAACGCTAGATAAAACTTCAGCAGATAAGATGAACAAAGCAGGAGAGAGTAGATATCCTTGTTTTACACCCCTGGTGGAGTGGAAAAAACTAGAAGCTTCATTAAGGAGTATGGAATACCAGTTATTTGCTATCAACCTCTATACTGTATCTATGAAAACTTCTGCAAATCCCATCTTCCTTAAAACTCTGATTAAGTAACTCCATAACACTCTATCATATGCTTTTGCCATGTCAAGCTTAAGCACTACATTAGCTGGTTTTCCCCTTAGTCTAATGTCAGCCACAACGTCTTTAGTGAGAAGAAAATTTTCAATGATACATCTGCCCTTAGCAAAACCAGATTGGTCAGGAGATATCAGATAAGGTAAAAGGCCTTCAAACTTATCCCGAACCACTCTAGAAATAACCTTGTTGATAAAGTTACTGAGACTGATTGGTCTCATATCAACAAAAGTCTCAATCTTGTTCTTCTGTGGTAATAGTACAGGTTGGTATGTGTTTTGACTTGGGAAGAGTCTAAGTTACACCTCGAAATTTTTTCCGTTGGAACGCAAGTGAAAGAACTAGTGATGTGTGCGAGGAGTGCGAGTGTATAATGTTTCATGAGCAATATGCGTAAATGGACGAGAATGATTAGAATGAAAAGTCAAGAAATGTGAAAAGTTGAAAGTTGGCAAAACTGCCCAGTGGTCGTAAAGTGCAAAATACGGACCGTAAAATAGAACACGGTCCGTAAACTGGCAGTCGTAAATTGGCATGCAAGGTTTCAACTTTCTGCCCAGTTGAGAAATGGTAAAATACGACCAGGAGGACGGACCGTAAAGTGATTTACTGCCCGTAAACCATGGTCGTAAATCACCATTCATGCAGCCAAAGTTTCTGGTTCTGCTTAAGGTTAAAGACGACCACGAGGGACGGTCCGTAAACTGCAGTACGGACCATAAACCTCCATGGACGACCAATGTTCACCTCAGCACAGATTTTCAATTCATTAAATATGAGGACCAAGACTTGATTTATTTCATTTCTACATTACACCACTTCTCTCTAGAATCATCTCTCTACATTTATTTCATAAGTTTTCAAGGATTATAAGTCTCCAACAACATAAATAAGTGAATCAAGTGTAAGCAAGCCATTAAATACCATTCAAGTCAAGAAATGCAAATGGAGAAAAACTAGAGTTTTGCTCAAAGTGAAGTATTATCAACCAAAGCTTGTTCCTACATCATCTAAGGTAAGATTCATGATATTTATATGTTGGTTAACATATTGGGGAGTTGAAATACTTGGATGGTAGAAGTATATGCTAAAATGGTCAATGGAGGGTAAAATGAAGAATGTGCATAATGTGAATGACTAATGGCTATTGTTATAATATTAAATGAAGGTAGAAACTTGAGCATCGAAGTAGTACGCGCAAGTGTAGAATAGTTCGACGAAGAGGTATGTGAGGCTAACCCTTCTTTCCTAAGGCATGGTTCTTGGCCAAATTCCTAATCCCTCTATATGAGTATGTTGTCTTCACATGGTTGACATTCCGAGCTCATAAGCTCACGACCCTTGATATGTACTATGATTATATTATGTTCCTCGTATGACGAGTAAGTCTATAATGTAGATGTAATGATAATGATGAGGATATTAATGATGATGAGAGTAAAATGAGATTGGAGATGCTTACGAGCTATTATACATGTATATGTGTGCGTATGAAGGGCTATGATAAGACCCCGAGCTTATGATGCCGGGTAAGAATATATGTATATGACTATGTATAAAGTATGTATACGATTACAAAACGCGCGCACACATCTGCAGATGGTACGGATGACCGTGATGCCTTGGTAGGGCCAGGTATGTATGATCTTGAGCCTTGGTTGGCCAAGTATGTATGAAACACCGATCCTACGAGGTTGGGTATGATATGTAAATACTATGTATATGATATGACTATTGTTATATCCCGTATTTTAAACGTTCGGATATTCCAAGGTAGTCGTGGCAAGTTAAGGGTAAGGCTATTTTCAAAAATTATGTTAATGTACAAGTTGGTTATAAATATCAATTATGGAAATTACTAGAATGGAAATGTTAAGAAAGGCCAAGGGTAAGAAGGAAAATTCGCAAAAGGGTTCATGGTAAAATTGCGGAAAGAATAGGGGCAAAATGGGAATTTCACAAAAAAATAATATCAAGAATGTTCTTGATGGGCCCTTGGCCGTGTGGCATGCCCCTATATGTCCACATTTTTATTTAATGGGGGTTAATTATGTACATGTATGGACAAAGCTTGCAAGAGAAGCCAACCAAGTCATCTTTTTCAAGAAAACTCTAGAAAAGGAAAAATGGAAAAAAACAAAGAAGAGAAAAATCTAGAGAGAGGCATGTGCCCCTCACATGCCACTATAACTATATATATATATGTATGAGTCTTGAAAAAACAAGACAATTTATCATTTACAACTCTAGAAATTTCAAGAGAAACAAAGAAAAAAAAAAAAAGACACTTTGGAAGAAAAATAAAGGGCCAATTTCGGCCAAGCTTGGAGGAAACAAGAACCTTGGAAACATTTCTCAAAAAATTACTCTCTACTAATTGGAAGGTCCCTAGCAAGGAGAAGAGGTCATGGGAACAAGTAGAACATTTATTGTTGCAAAATCAACATTCTAGCCAAGTGGGAAATTGAAGAAAAAGGGTAAGAACTTAATCTACTTTTATATGTTATGTATGGTTCTGTATGTTGTGGTGTGTAGGAGCGAATGAAACTCATGAAAATTATGAAAATATGGATGTTGAATAGTTGTCCGTGTATATGTAGTTGTGGTCGTGTGGTCATAGTGTGATTTGGAAGAGAATGGATTAATTCTATGTAGTGTGTTAGTTGTTGTTGCAATGTATGGAAAAGGATGGAAATTCATGAAAATAGGGGTGTAGTTGTTGTGGCCGAAAATGGACTGTTTTGCATTTCAAAGAATGGACTAATTTTATTTAGTATGTTTGGGTTGTTGTGTTGTGGATTATGTGATGTAAATGAGAGTTTAATGATCCAAGTTGGTGTCGTAGTTGTTGCTGGCTGTTTTTGTATGCCAATTTGAATCAAATGTAGTTTCTTGTAATTATGATAATAATGTTGTTAAAGTGTGGTTTGTTGGTGTAGTTTGTGAATTTTGAAGAAAGAAATGTGTTGTGATATTTCCTTGGACTTGGAAGGTTTCGGGTTGTGTTGGAAAATTTTGTGGATTGTTGGAAATGTTATGGAATCATGTTTGTGTTCTTTTGGATTGATTATATATGTTGATTAAGTTGTTGGAAGATTATGAGAATTGAATTGAATTGAATTGAAGTGAATTTGATTGAATTGTTGCTTGGATAATTGCTAGTATTGTTGTTGGTTTGGCCGGGTCAAATTCCCGGATTGTTTTCATCGATTTGGGGCCGAGCCGTACTCTCGGGGTTGGTACATTTACAGGGGAAATGCTGCCGAAATTTCGGCAGACAAAGTGTTACTTTAAAGAATCAACTTCTAAAGGCTCTAATCAAGTTTTGGTAAACATGACCAATTTGTAGATTTTGGCGGATTTGGAACGTGAATTTGGAGTCGCATAAGAAGCAGAAAAGGTATGTAAGGCTTCACCCTTCCTTCTATGGCATGTCTTAGATGTAATATGTTGGATATGAGCCTCGGGGATAACTCTACCCTCCGGAATCCGCGCTTAAAGTTTCCCCTTTTTCATTCAGTAGAATTGAATTAAAAATTGTGTAAAATGTTGAAAGAACTTCCTAAACCTCTAGAACTCGCATAAATAGGACCCGACTACCCTAAAACCCTCACAAGTAACGCCATGACATGTAACATATGTAAATTTGGTACGCCGCCTCATTTGACCCGAGGTGGGCCCATGGTCCCCGGATTTTCCTTATTGTTCCGTTTGATTTATTTTGAAGCAGAATCCAAAGAAACCCTTGATCCGTATTCCGTTCACCGAATGACAAGTATTGTAACTATGCTAACGAAGATACTCCTATGATGACAATGATAATGATGATGTTGAGAAAGAGAATATGCCTACGATAAGTACGACAAGAATGATTCCATGACTAAGAGTCTTGAGCTAAGAATCCTATGTGATTATGAAAGTGTTATACTAGTTCTTGAACCTCAATTCTATTCCTTAGCTATGACACTAGTTTCTAAAAGACTTCAAAGCATATTAGTTAGCAGTTATAATGTCCATGATTTCATTCTATGCTCTCTCTTAAGGCTATTTTCCGTTGGTAGTCTCGCCTTAAAATACTCGTTCCTTCAAGGTGAGACAAAGTGACCATGATTATTCCATAATGTAATCGGAGGTCAACGACCTTACGTCACTCCGATGGAAACATGACTTTCTTTGGGCTCTCATGCATGCCAATTGTATGACATATGTATATGTATATGTATATGAGGAAAAGGGGAAGGGCCACTGTTACATCACCACCTGATTCAGCTGGATTTCGTCCCGGACGCGGGATATGGGAGAGCCGGATACGGCGTCTGTATATGTTATATACATTTATATATGATATGTTGGGACGCTGTTGGGGAGGGGGGTGGGAGAGCCGATGTACTCGGCGTCTGTAAATGTGAATAAAGGATACCATTTTCTGAAACGTTCTGTTTTCTGTACATGTAAATAAGAAGTACTGTTTTCTGAAAAAAAGACTAAGGATGCTTGGCATCTGCCTGAAAGGCATTCATATGTACAGGTTACTTCTGTCCCAAGATAAGCTCCATATGTCTATTCCGTTATTATTCATACTGTATATTCTTTTATTATGTCACTATTCATGCCTTACATACTCAGTACATTACTCGTACTGACCCCTCTTCTTCGGGGGCTGCGTTCATGCCGCGCAGGTACACCAGCTGAGCCACAGTTATCATAGAAGATGTTCCAGCGGAGTTGGCAGGCTCCACTTGTTCTGGAGTGCTGCCGAGTCAGAGTATATGAGCTATGGTGTTTGTTCAATGTTAGAGACTTTGCAGACAGAGTCATGAGTATAGAGTGTCAGCTTGGTAGACGGCTTCAACCGTCACAATGTTATTATGTTTCATGTCGCGGGTCCCATATGATGATAGACATTACTTATGAAAAAAAATATTGGAGGGCTTACCATGTATTTATTTCTTAATTGATACAAGAGTTTATCTATGTAATAAGAGTCAGCGGGTTCGCTCGGTTCCAGATATGGGGTCGGGTGCCCATCACACCCTAGTAAAGTCGGGGTGTGACAGAGTGGTATCAGAGCAGGTCGGTCTAAGGGGTTGTCTGCAAAGTCGTGTCTAGTAGAGTCCTGTTTATGGGTGTGAAGCCGGCCACATTTATAAACAGGAGGCTGCGGGGCATCTAGGAAATGTTGACCTTCATTCAGTCTTAGATCGTGCGATAGAGCTAAGCCATAGGAAATGAGATTCCTGGTACTAATCGTTAATTTTCGCAGACGTCCAATAGCGACGGAGAAAGGCGAATGACGACACGGTAAGACACAGAGGTAAGTTGGGATATTTGTTCTGTTACTTGGGACAGGAAGTTCTGAATGGCTGGAATATGTCATACAGCTGTATGTTCTGTAAAGTATCGTCGATAATTGTTACGTACAGACTGTGAAGAGTGGGAATGGTAAAGGAGATTCTGTAAGAATGGATACACCTAACAGGAAGGCGCGTGGAAAGGAAATATTGCAAACCGGCAATAGGTAAGATGCGTTGTTCCAGAAAGGTCATGGATTTGGTATGGCAACGGAGGTGTGAACGTTACTATCGAGAACCCGGAAGTCCAGAATAGCGGGTAGCCATATACACAAGCGGAAGGTGAACAATGGAAATCAAAGAGGGCAAAACGGTAATTATAAAAGAAAGGACATGTTACGAAAATGTTTCGGAGCCTGTAAGACTTCGACTTGCTCCAGAGCATGCAATAAAGGTCATGTGAGGAAGCTGACGCGAAAATATCGGTATTAAGGCACCGAATTTCAGTGAGGCTTTTGGGTTAAGCGTGCTCAGGTGGGAGCAATTCCATGATGGGTGACCCCCTGGGAAGTTGATGAGAAATTTTATGAATTGAGACATAAGAGACAAATGAAATGCTAGAGTAGTCTAAGGAAAAATTAGAGTGTATGGGATGATTAGAGACCATAAGAAGACGCGTGAAACAAGGCAGACTAGCCCGGTAAAGAGGCAGAAAATGCATCATAGCCCTAGAATTAGGATAGGCTTGAACAGCGCTTGGAAGTATTTTGTGAACTAGTTGATAATGAATATGTATGTATATATGAATGTGTAAGATATCCCGTATATGATTGTATCGGTGGCGTGCGAGCCTAGTAACCGAAACTACGGGAAGAAAGGTATTGATCACGCAAAGGTGCAAAAGTACGAGAGACCGCAAGATTAAATGGTACAAGTGCGGCGAGTGAACTGTTATTATTTTACTGTAGGTTGAGGTCGGAAATTCCAGTATAACGATACTCGGAAAATAAAGAGAGTGTGAGTAAAGGGAAGATAGGAAGCTTAAATGTCGGAAAAGAGGAAAGTTAAGAAAACCTTAGTAAGTGAAACCCCCGCGAGAAATTAATGGTAAAAGTACGAGACCACTAGGATGAGAATTCAAGTAGGCATGTGAGACGAGATAGAGTGAGGTAAAAGGAAACAAGGAGCAATGTGGAGAGGTTAAGAGTTGATTTCAACAAGTAAGTCTAAGAGAATGGTGACCAGGGTAGAGGAATGTGAAGTAAGAGAAAGAATGCTTAGGATGGTGATGGTGTTGAGTTGACAGATCTGTAAAAGGACAAGTATGTAACCATAGTAATATGCTTAGAGGTTCAAGAGAGTAATGAAACGTTTAAGAAATATGGGCACACAGCTACAACACGAACACGTGGTTAGAAAGAATTACGAGCAAGAGAGCTCAGCAAGTGAAAGATCGAATAAAGGATAGAAAGGTATGGAAATGTGGACAAATGAGGACCTAGACAGGAAGTAAAAGAAAAGCTTAAGATAAGAAGTTTTCGATATATTAAGCACAAAGCTGGAAAAGAAGGTGAGGGATAAAGGTATAAGCGAAGACTTCATAAAGGACTATGAGCATATAAGGAACCCCTTAAAGGGGGGGAGGCCATATTAGGCTTACGAGGAATAACGATGAACGAAATAAGCACCAACACATGAAGCCAAGGACAAGTATACATGTATCAAGAGATACAAAAAGAGACTAAAGAAGAGTTGTAGTAAGAATCTAAAGGTGTGGTTTTTGTTAAGAAATGGTTATGAAACAGTAACAAGAAAAGAGATGATCTGAGAAGGACAAGGATAATACGTTGGCCCAACAAAGTAGAAAGCCCAAGACACGGGAAGAAGATTCATGTAAAAACCGAGAAGTTCGATTATGAAAGGAATGAGGTAAAGGACAAGGAGTGAGCATGAAGGAAAGGACAACTACAAAGGGATCCTCCCGAAATATTATGACACCCCGTAAGACCAGTTGAACATTCGAGGACGAATGTTCTAAAGGGGGGGAGGATGTTATATCCCGTATTTTAAACGTTCGGATATTCCAAGGTAGTCGTGGCAAGTTAAGGGTAAGGCTATTTTCAAAAATTATGTTAATGTACAAGTTGGTTATAAATATCAATTATGGACATTACTAGAATGGAAATGTTAAGAAAGGCCAAGGGTAAGAAGGAAAATTCGCAAAAGGGTTCATGGTAAAATTGCGGAAAGAATAGGGGCAAAATGGGAATTTCACAAAAAAAATAAAAAAATATCAAGAATGTTCTTGAAGGGCCCTTGGCCGTGTGGCATGCCCCTATATGTCCACATTTTTATTTAATGGGGGTTAATTATGTACATGTATGGACAAAGCTTGCAAGAGAAGCCAACCAAGTCATCTTTTTCAAGAAAACTCTAGAAAAGGAAAAATGGAAAAAAAAAAAAAAAGAGAAAAATCTAGAGAGAGGCATGTGCCCCTCACATGCCACTATGACTATATATATATATATATATATATATATATATATATATATATATATATATATATATATGTATGAGTCTTGAAAAAACAAGACAATTTATCATTTACAACTCTAGAAATTTCAAGAGAAACAAAGAAAAAAAAAAGACACTTTGGAAGAAAAATAAAGGGCCAATTTCGGCCAAGCTTGGAGGAAACAAGAAACTTGGAAATATTTCTCAAAAAATTACTCTCTACTAATTGGAAGGTCCCTAGCAAGGAGAAGAGGTCATTGGAACAAGTAGAACATTTATTGTTGCAAGATCAACATTCTAGCCAAGTGGGAAATTGAAGAAAAAGGGTAAGAACTTAATCTTCTTTTATATGTTATATATGGTTGTGTATGTGGTGGTGTGTAGGAGCGAATGAAACGCATGAACATTATGAAAATATGGATGTTGAATAGTTGTCCGTGTATATGTAGTTGTGGCCGTGTGGTCATAGTGTGATTTGGAAGAGAATGGATTAATTCTATGTAGTATGTTAGTTGTTGTTGCAATGTATGGAAAAGGATGGAAATTCATGAAAATAGGGGTGTAGTTATTGTGGCCGAAAATGGACTGTTTTGCATGTCAAAGAATGGACTAATTTTATTTAGTATGTTTGGGTTGTTGTGTTGTGGATTATGTGATGTAAATGAGAGTTTAATGATCCAAGTTGGTGTCGTAGTTGTTGGGGGCTGTTTTTGTAAGCCAATTTGAATTAAATGTAGTTTCTTGTAATTATGATAATAATGTTGTTAAAGTGTGGTTTGTTGGTGTAGTTTGTGAATTTTGAAGAAAGAAATGTGTTGTGATATTTCCTTGGACTTGGAAGGTTTCGGGTTGTGTTGGAAAATTTTGTGGATTGTTGGAAATGTTATGGAATCATGTTTGTATGGTTTTGGATTGATTATATATGTTGATTAAGTTGTTGGAAGATTATGAGAATTGAATTGAATTGAATTGAATTGAATTGAATTGAAGTGAATTTGATTGAATGGTTGCTGGGATAATTGCTAGTATTGTTGTTGGTTTGGCCGGGTCAATTTCCCGGATTGTTTTCATCGATTTGGGACCGAGCCGTACTCTCGGGGTTGGTACATTTACAGGGGAAATGCTGCCGAAAATTCGGCAGACAAAGTGTTACTTTAAAGAATCTACTTCTAAAGGCTCTAATCAAGTTTTGGTAAACATGACCAATTTGTAGATTTTGACGGATTTGGAACGTGAATTTGGAGTCGCATAAGAAGCAGAAAAGGTATGTAAGGCTTCACCCTTCCTTCTATGGCATGTCTTAGATGTAATATGTTGGATATGAGCCTCGGGGATAACTCTACCCTCCGGAATCCGCGCTTAAAGTTTCCCCTTTTGCATTTAGTAGAATTGAATTAAAAATTGTGTAAAATGTTGAAAGAACTTCCTGAACCTCTAGAACTCGCATAAATAGGACCCGACTACCCTAAAACCCTCAAAAGTAACGCCATGACATGTAACATATGTAAATTTGGTACGCCGCCTCATTTGACCCGAGGTGGGCCCATGGTTCCCGGATTTTCCTTATTGTTCCGTTTGATTTATTTTGAAGCAGAATCCAAAGAAACCCTTGATCCGTATTCCGTTCACCGAATGACAAGTACTGTAACTATGCTAATGAAGATACTCCTATGATGACAATGATAATGATGATGTTGAGAAAGAGAATATGCCTACGATAAGTACGACAAGAATGATTCCATGACTAAGAGTCTTGAGCTAAGAATCCTATGTGAATATGAAAGTGTTATACTAGTTCTTGAACCTCAATTCTATTCCTTAGCTATGACACTAGTTTCTAAAAGACTTCAAAGCATATTAGTTGGCGGTTATATTGTCCATGATTTCATTCTATGCTCTCTCTTAAGGCTATTTTCCGTTGGTAGTCTCGCCTTAAAATACTCGTTCCTTCAAGGTGAGACAAAGTGACCATGATTATTCCATAATGTAATCGGAGGTCACCGACCTTACGTCACTCCGATGGACACATGACTTTCTTTGGGCTCTCATGCATGCCAATTGTATGACATATGTATATGAATTTGAATATGTATATGTATATGTATATGAGGAAAAGGGGAAGGGCCACTGTTACATCACCACCTGATTCAGCTGGATTTCGTCCCGGACGCGGGATATGGGAGAGCCGGATACGGCGTCTGTATATGTTATATACATTTATATATAATATGTTGGGACGCTGTTGGGGAGGGGGGTGGGAGAGCCGATGTACTCGGCGTCTGTAAATGTGAATAAAGGATACTGTTTTCTGAAACGTTCTGTTTTCTGTACATGTAAATAAGAAGTACTGTTTTTTGAAAAAAAGACTAAGCATGCATGGCATCTGCCTGAAAGGCATTCATATGTACAGGTTACTTCTGTCCCAAGATAAGCTCCATATGTCTATTCCGTTATTATTCATACTGTATATTCTTTTATTATGTCACTATTCATGCCTTACATACTCAGTACATTACTCGTACTGACCCCTCTTCTTCGAGGGCTGCGTTCATGCCGCGCAGGTACACCAGCTGAGCCACAGTTATCATAGAAGATGTTCCAGCGGAGTTGGCGGGCTCCACTTGTTCTGGAGTGCTGCCGAGTCAGAGTATATGAGCTATGGTGTTTGTTCAATGTTAGAGACTTTGCAGACAGAGTAATGAGTATAGAGTGTCAGCTTGGTAGACGGCTTCAACCGTCACAATGTTATTATGTTTCATGTCGCGGGTCCCATATGATGATAGACATTACTTATGAAAAAAAATATTGGAGGGCTTACCATGTATTTATTTCTTAATTGATACAAGAGTTTATCTATGTAATAAGAGTCAGCGGGTTCGCTCGGCTCCAGATATGGGGTCGGGTGCCCATCACACCCTAGTAAAGTCGGGGTGTGACAGAGTGGTATCAGAGCAGGTCGGTCTAAGGGGTTGTCTGCAAAGTCGTGTCCAGTAGAGTCTTGTTTATGGGTGTGAAGCCGGCCACATTTATAAACAGGAGGCTGCGGGGCATCTAGGAAATGTTGACCTTCATTCAGTCTTAGATCGTGCGATAGAGCTAAGCCATAGGAAATGAGATTCCTGGTACTAATCGTTAATTTTCGCAGACGTCCAATAGCGACGGAGAAAGGCGAATGACGACACAGTAAGACACAGAGGTAAGTTGGGATATTTGTTATGTTACTTGGGACAGGAAGTTCTGAATGGCTGGAATATGTCATATAGCTGTATGTTCTGTAAAGTATCGTCGATAATTGTTACGTACAGACTGTGAAGAGTGGGAATGGTCAAGGAGATTTTGTAAGAATGGATACGCCTAACAGGAAGGCGCGTGGAAAGGAAATATTGCAAACCGGCAATAGGTAAGATGCGTTGTTCCAGAAAGGTCATGGATTTGGTATGGCAACGGAGGTGTGAACATTACTATCGAGAACCCGGAAGTCCAGAATAGGGGGTAGCCATATACACAGGCGGAAGGTGAACATTGGAAATCAAAGAGGGCAAAACGGTAATTATAAAAGAAAGGACATGTTACGAAAATGTTTCGGAGCCTGTAAGACTTCGACTTGCTCCAGAGCATGCAATAAAGGTCATGTGAGGAAGCTGACGCGAAAATATCGGCATTAAGGCACCGAATTTCAGTGAAGCTTTTGGGTTAAGCGTGCTCAGGTGGGAGCAATTCCATGATGGGTGACCCCCTGGGAAGTTGATGAGAAATTTTATGAATTGAGACATAAGAGACAAATGAAAAGCTAGAGTAGTCTAAGGAAAAATTAGAGTGTCTGGGATGATTAGAGACCATAAGAAGACGCGTGAAACAAGGCAGACTAGCCCGGTAAAGAGACAGAAAATGCATCATTGCCCTAGAATTAGGATAGGCTTGAACAGCGCTTGGAAGTATTTTGTGAACTAGTTGATCGTGAATATGTATGTATATATGAATGTGTAAGATATCCCGTATATGATTGTATCGGTGGCGTGCGAGCCTAGTAACCGAAACTACGGGAAGAAAGGTATTGATCACGCAAAGGTGCAAAAGTACGAGTGACCGCAAGAATAAATGGTACAAGTGCGGCAAGTGAACTGTTATTATTTTACTGTAGGTTGAGGTCGGAAATTCCAGCATAACGATACTCGGAAAATAAAGAGAGTGTGAGTAAAGGGAAGATAGGAAGCTTAAATGTCGGAAAAGAGGAAAGTTAAGAAAACCTTAGTAAGTGAAACCCTCGCGAGAAATTAATGGTAAAAGTATGAGACCACTAGGATGAGAATTCAAGTAGGCATGTGAGACGAGATAGAGTGAGGTAAAAGGAAACAAGGAGCAATGTGGAGAGGTTGAGAGTTGATTTCAACAAGTAGGTCTAAGAGAATGGTGACCAGGGTAGAGGAATGTGAAGTAAGAGAAAGAATGCTTAGGATGGTGATGGTGTTGAGTTGACAAATCTGTAAAAGGACAAGTATGTAACCATAGTAATATGCTTAGAGGTTCAAGAGAGTAACGAAACGTTTAAGAAATATGGGCACACAGCTACAACACGAACACGTGGTTAGAAAGAATTACGAGCCAGAGAGCTCAGCAAGTGAAAGAACGAATAAAGGATAGAAAGGTATGGAAATGTGGACAAATGAGGACCTAGACAGGAAGTAAAAGAAAAGCTTAAGATAAGAAGTTTTCGATATATTAAGCACAAAGCTGGAAAAGAAGGTGAGGGATAAAGGTATAAGCGAAGACTTCATAAAGGACTATGAGCATATAAGGAACCCCTTAAAGGGGGGGAGGCCATATTAGGCTTACGGGGAATAACGATGAACGAAATGAGCACCAACACATGAAGCCAAGGACAAGTATACATGTATCAACAGATACAAAAAGAGACTAAAGAAGAGTTGTAGTAAGAATCTAAAGGTGTGGTTTTTGTTAAGAAATGGTTATGAAACAGTAACAAGAAAAGAGATGATCTGAGAAGGACAAGGATAATACGTTGTCCCAACAAAGTAGAAAGCCCAAGACACGGGAAGAAGATTCATGTAAAAACCGAGAAGTTCGATTATGAAAGGAATGAGGTAAAGGACAAGGAGTGAGCATGAAGGAAAGGACAACTACAAAGGGATCCTCCCGAAATATTATGACACCCCGTAAGACCAGTTGAACATTCGAGGACGAATGTTCTAAAGGGAGGGAGGATGTTATATCCCGTATTTTAAACGTTCGGATATTCCAAGGTAGTCGTGGCAAGTTAAGGGTAAGGCTATTTTCAAAAATTATGTTAATGTACAAGTTGGTTATAAATATCAATTATGGACATTACTAGAATGGAAATGTTAAGAAAGGCCAAGGGTAAGAAGGAAAATTCGCAAAAGGGTTCATGGTAAAATTGCGGAAAGAATAGGGGCAAAATGGGAATTTCACAAAAAAAAATAAAAAAATATCAAGAATTTTCTTGAAGGTCCCTTGGCCGTGTGGCATGCCCCTATATGTCCACATTTTTATTTAATGGGGGTTAATTATGTACATGTATGGACAAAGCTTGCAAGAGAAGCCAACCAAGTCATCTTTTTCAAGAAAACTCTAGAAAAGGAAAAATGGAAAAAAAAAAAGAGAAATATCTAGAGAGAGGCATGTGCCCCTCACATGCCACTATAACTATATATATATATATATATATATATATATATATATATATATATATATATATATATATATATATATATATATATATATATATGTGTATGAGTCTTGAAAAAACAAGACAATTTATCATTTACAACTCTAGAAATTTCAAGAGAAACAAAGAAAAAAAAAAGACACTTTGGAAGAAAAATAAAGGGCCAATTTCGGCCAAGCTTGGAGGAAACAAGAAACTTGGAAAAATTTCTCAAAAAATTACTCTCTACTAATTGGAAGGTCCTTAGCAAGGAGAAGAGGTCATTGGAACAAGTAGAACATTTATTGTTGCAAGATCAACATTCTAGCCAAGTGGGAAATTGAAGAAAAAGGGTAAGAACTTAATCTTCTTTTATATGTTATATATGGTTGTGTATGTGGTGGTGTGTAGGAGCGAATGAAACTCATGAAAATTATGAAAATATGGATGTTGAATAGTTGTCCGTGTATATGTAGTTGTGGCCGTGTGGTCATAGTGTGATTTGGAAGATAATGGATTAATTCTATGTAGTATGTTAGTTGTTGTTGCAATGTATGGAAAAGGATGGAAATTCATGAAAATAGGGGTGTAGTTGTTGTGGCCGAAAATGGACTGTTTTGCATGTCAAAGAATGGACTAATTTTATTTAGTATGTTTGGGTTGTTGTGTTGTGGATTATGTGATGTAAATGAGAGTTTAATGATCCAAGTTGGTGTCGTAGTTGTTGCGGGCTGTTTTTGTAAGCCAATTTGAATTAAATGTAGTTTCTTGTAATTATGATAATAATGTTGTTAAAGTGTGGTTTGTTGGTGTAGTTTGTGAATTTTGAAGAAAGAAATGTGTTGTGATATTTCCTTGGACTTGGAAGGTTTCGGGTTGTGTTGGAAAATTTTGTGGATTGTTGGAAATGTTATGGAATCATGTTTGTATGGTTTTGGATTGATTATATATGTTGATTAAGTTGTTGGAATATTATGAGAATTGAATTGAATTGAATTGAAGTGAATTTGATTGAATTGTTGCTGGGATAATTGCTAGTATTGTTGTTGGTTTGGCCGGGTCAATTTCCCGGATTGTTTTCATCGATTTGGGGCCGAGCCGTACTCTCGGGGTTGGTACATTTACAGGGGAAATGCTGCCGAAATTTCGGCAGACAAAGTGTTACTTTAAAGAATCAACTTCTAAAGGCTCTAATCAAGTTTTGGTAAACATGACCAATTTGTTGAGTTTGGCGGATTTGGAACGTGAATTTGGAGTCGCATAAGAAGCAGAAAAGGTATGTAAGGCTTCACCCTTCCTTCTATGGCATGTCTTAAATGTAATATGTTGGATATGAGCCTCGGGGATAACTCTACCCTCCGGAATCCGCGCTTAAAGTTTCCCCTTTTTCATTTAGTAGAATTGAATTAAAAATTGTGTAAAATGTTGAAAGAACTTCCTAAACCTCTAGAACTCGCATAAATAGGACCCGACTACCCTAAAACCCTCACAAGTAACGCCATGACATGTAACATATGTAAATTTGGTACGCCGCCTCATTTGACCCGAGGTGGGCCCATGGTCCCCGGATTTTCCTTATTGTTCCGTTTGATTTATTTTGAAGCAGAATCCAAAGAAACCCTTGATCCGTATTCCGTTCACCGAATGACAAGTACTGTAACTATGCTAACGAAGATACTCCTATGATGACAATGATAATGATGATGTTGAGAAAGAGAATATGCCTACGATAAGTACGACAGGAATGATTCCATGACTAAGAGTCTTGAGCTAAGAATCCTATGTGAATATGAAAGTGTTATACTAGTTCTTGAACCTCAATTCTATTCCTTAGCTATGACACTAGTTTCTAAAAGACTTCAAAGCATATTAGTTGGCGGTTATAATGTCCATGATTTCATTCTATGCTCTCTCTTAAGGCTATTTTCCGTTGGTATTCTCGCCTTAAAATACTCGTTCCTTCAAGGTGAGAGAAAGTGACCATGATTATTCCATAATGTAATCGGAGGTCACCGACCTTACGTCACTCCGATGGACACATGACTTTCTTTGGGCTCTCATGCATGCCAATTGTATGACATATGTATATGAATTTGAATATGTATATGTATATGTATATGAGGAAAAGGGGAAGGGCCACTGTTACATCACCACCTGATTCAGCTGGATTTCGTCCCGGACGCGGGATATGGGAGAGCCGGATACGGCGTCTGTATATGTTATATACATTTATATATGATATGTTGGGACGCTGTTGGGGAGGGGGGTGGGAGAGCCGATGTACTCGGCGTCTGTAAATGTGAATAAAGGATACCGTTTTCTGAAACGTTCTGTTTTCTGTACATGTACATAAGAAGTACTGGTTTTTGAAAAAAAGACTAAGCATGCATGGCATCTGCCTGAAAGGCATTCATATGTACAGGTTACTTCTGTCCCAAGATAAGCTCCATATGTCTATTCTGTTATTATTCATACTGTATATTCTTTTATTATGTCACTATTCATGCCTTACATACTCAGTACATTACTCGTACTGACCCCTCTTCTTCGGGGGCTGCGTTCATGCCGCGCAGGTACACCAGCTGAGCCACAGTTATCATAGAAGATGTTCCAGCGGAGTTGGCGGGCTCCACTTGTTCTGGAGTGCTGCCGAGTCAGAGTATATGAGCTATGGTGTTTGTTCAATGTTAGAGACTTTGCAGACAGAGTCATGAGTATAGAGTGTCAGCTTGGTAGACGGCTTCAACCGTCACAATGTTATTATGTTTCATGTCGCGGGTCCCATATGATGATAGACATTACTTATGAAAAAAAATATTGGAGGGCTTACCATGTATTTATTTCTTAATTGATACAAGAGTTTATCTATGTAATAAGAGTCAGCGGGTTCGCTCGGCTCCAGATATGGGGTCGGGTGCCCATCACACCCTAGTAAAGTCGGGGTGTGACAGAGTGGTATCAGAGCAGGTCGGTCTAAGGGGTTGTCTGCAAAGTCGTGTCTAGTAGAGTCCTGTTTATGGGTGTGAAGCCGGCCACATTTATAAACAGGAGGCTGCGGGGCATCTAGGAAATGTTGACCTTCATTCAGTCTTAGATAGTGCGATAGAGCTAAGCCATAGGAAATGAGATTCCTGGTACTAATCGTTAATTTTCGCAGACGTCCAATAGCGACGGAGAAAGGCGAATGACGACACGGTAAGACACAGAGGTAAGTTGGGATATTTGTTCTGTTACTTGGGATAGGAAGTTCTGAATGGCTGGAATATGTCATACAGCTGTATGTTCTGTGAAGTATCGTCGATAATTGTTACGTACAGACTGTGAAGAGTGGGAATGGTCAAGGAGATTTTATAAGAATGGATACGCCTAACAGGAAGGCGCGTGGAAAGGAAATATTGCAAACCGGCAATAGGTAAGATGCGTTGTTCCAGAAAGGTCATGGATTTGGTATGACAACGGAGGTGTGAACGTTACTATCGAGAACCCGGAAGTCCAGAATAGGGGGTAGCCATATACACAGGCGGAAGGTGAACATTGGAAATCAAAGAGGGCAAAACGGTAATTATAAAAGAAAGGACATGTTACGAAAATGTTTCGGAGCCTGTAAGACTTCGACTTGCTCCAGAGCATGCAATAAAGGTCATGTGAGGAAGCTGACGCGAAAATATCGGCATTAAGGCACCGAATTTCAGTGAAGCTTTTGGGTTAAGCGTGCTCAGGTGGGAGCAATTCCATGATGGGTGACCCCCTGGGAAGTTGATGAGAAATTTTATGAATTGAGACATAAGAGACAAATGAAAAGCTAGAGTAGTCTAAGGAAAAATTAGAGTGTCTGGGATGATTAGAGACCATAAGAAGACGCGTGAAACAAGGCAGACTAGCCCAGGAAAGAGACAGAAAATGCATCATAGCCCTAGAATTAGGATAGGCTTGAACAGCGCTTGGAAGTATTTTGTGAACTAGTTGATCGTGAATATGTATGTATATATGAATGTGTAAGATATCCCGTATATGATTGTATCGGTGGCGTGCGAGCCTAGTAACCGAAACTACGGGAAGAAAGGTATTGATCACGCAAAGGTGCAAAAGTACGAGTGACCGCAAGAATAAATGGTACAAGTGCGGCAAGTGAACTGTTATTATTTTACTGTAGGTTGAGGTCGGAAATTCCAGTATAACGATACTCGGAAAATAAAAAGAGTGTGAGTAAAGGGAAGATAGGAAGCTTAAATGTCGGAAAAGAGGAAAGTTAAGAAAACCTTAGTAAGTGAAACCCTCGCGAGAAATTAATGGTAAAAGTATGAGACCACTAGGATGAGAATTCAAGTAGGCATGTGAGACGAGATAGAGTGAGGTAAAAGGAAACAAGGAGCAATGTGGAGAGGTTGAGAGTTGATTTCAACAAGTAGGTCTAAGTGAATGGTGACCAGGGTAGAGGAATGTGAAGTAAGAGAAAGAATGCTTAGGATGGTGATGGTGTTGAGTTGACAGATCTGTAAAAGGACAAGTATGTAACCATAGTAATATGCTTAGAGGTTCAAGAGAGTAACGAAACGTTTAAGAAATATGGGCACACAGCTACAACACGAACACGTGGTTAGAAAGAATTACGAGCAAGAGAGCTCAGCAAGTGAAAGAACGAATAAAGGATAGAAAGGTATGGAAATGTGGACAAATGAGGACCTAGACAGGAAGTAAAAGAAAAGCTTAATATAAGAAGTTTTCGATATGTTAAGCACAAAGCTGGAAAAGAAGGTGAGGGATAAAGGGATAAGTGAAGACTTCATAAAGGACTATGAGCATATAAGGAACCCCTTAAAGGGGGGGAGGCCATATTAGGCTTACGAGGAATAACGATGAACGAAATGAGCACCAACACATGAAGCCAAGCACAAGTATACATGTATCGAGAGATACAAAAAGAGACTAAAGAAGAGTTGTAGTAAGAATCTAAAGGTGTGGTTTTTGTTAAGAAATGGTTATGAAACAGTAACAAGAAAAGAGATGATTTGAGAAGGACAAGGATAATACGTTGGCCCAACAAAGTAGAAAGCCCAAGACACGGGAAGAAGATTCATGTAAAAACCGAGAAGTTCGATTATGAAAGGAATGAGGTAAAGGACAAAGAGTAAGCATGAAGGAAAGGACGACAACAAAGGCATCCTCCCGAAATATTATGACACCCCGTAAGACCAGTTGAACATTCGAGGACGAATGTTCTAAAGGGGGGGAGGATGTTATATCCCATATTTTAAACGTTCGGATATTCCAAGGTAGTCGTGGCAAGTTAAGGGTAAGGCTATTTTCAAAAATTATGTTAATGTACAAGTTGGTTATAAATATCAATTATGGATATTACTAGAATGGAAATGTTAAGAAAGGCCAAGGGTAAGAAGGAAAATTCGCAAAAGGGTTCATGGTAAAATTGCGGAAAGAATAGGGGCAAAATGGGAATTTCACAAAAATAAAATAAAAACAAATATCAAGAATGTTCTTGAAGGGCCCTTGGCCGTGTGGCATGCCCCTATATGTCCACATTTTTATTTAATGGGGGTTAATTATGTACATGTATGGACAAAGCTTGCAAGAGAAGCCAACCAAGTCATCTTTTTCAAGAAAACTCTAGAAACGAAAAAATGGAAAAAAAAAAAAAGAAGAGAAAAATCTTGAGAGAGGCATGTGCCCGTCACATGCCACTATAACTATATATATATATATGTATGAGTCTTGAAAAAACAAGACAATTTATCATTTACAACTCTAGAAATTTCAAGAGAAACAAAGAAAAAAAAAAGACACTTTGGAAGAAAAATAAAGGGCCAATTTCGGCCAAGCTTGGAGGAAACATGAACCTTGGAAAAATTTCTCAAAAAATTACTCTCTACTAATTGGAAGGTCCCTAGCAAGGAGAAGAGGTCATTGGAACAAGTAGAACATTTATTGTTGCAAGATCAACATTCTAGCCAAGTGGGAAATTGAAGAAAAAGGGTAAGAACTTAATCTTTTTTTATATGTTATATATGGTTGTGTATGTAGTGGTGTGTAGGAGCGAATGAAACTCATGAAAATTATGAAAATATGGATGTTGAATAGTTGTCCGTGTATATGTAGTTGTGGCCGTGTGGTCATAGTGTGATTTGGAAGAGAATGGATTAATTCTATGTAGTATGTTAGTTGTTGTTGCAATGTATGGAAAAGGATGGAAATTCATGAAAATAGGGGTGTAGTTGTTGTGGCCAAAAATGGACTGTTTTGCATGTCAAAGAATGGACTAATTTTATTTAGTATGTTTGGGTTGTTGTGTTGTGGATTATGTGATGTAAATGAGAGTTTAATGATCCAAGTTGGTGTCGTAGTTGTTGCGGGCTGTTTTTGTAAGCCAATTTGAATCAAATGTAGTTTCTTGTAATTATGATAATAATGTTGTTAAAGTGTGGTTTGTTGGTGTAGTTTGTGAATTTTGAAGAAAGAAATGTGTTGTGATATTTCCTTGGACTTGGAAGGTTTCGGGTTGTGTTGGAAAGTTTTGTGCATTGTTGGAAATTTTATGGAATCATGTTTGTATAGTTTTGGATTGATTATATATGTTGATTAAGTTGTTGGAAGATTATGAGAATTGAATTGAATTGAATTGAATTGAATTGAATTGAATTGAATTGAAGTGAATTTGATTGAATTGTTGCTGGGATAATTGCTAGTATTGTTGTTGGTTTGGCCGGGTCAAATTCCCGGATTGTTTTCATCGATTTGGGGCCGAGCCGTACTCTCGGGGTTGGTACATTTACAGGGGAAATGCTGCCGAAATTTCGGCAGACAAAGTGTTACTTTAAAGAATCAACTTCTAAAGGCTCTAATCAAGTTTTGGTAAACATGACCAATTTGTAGATTTTGGCGGATTTGGAACGTGAATTTGGAGTCGCATAAGAAGCAGAAAAGGTATGTAAGGCTTCACCCTTCCTTCTATGGCATGTCTTAAATGTAATATGTTGGATATGAGCCTCGGGGATAACTCTACCCTCCGGAATCAGCGCTTAAAGTTTCCCCTTTTTCATTTAGTAGAATTGAATTAAAAATTGTGTAAAATGTTGAAAGAACTTCCTAAACCTCTAGAACTCGCATAAATAGGACCCGACTACCCTAAAACCCTCACAAGTAACGCCATGACATGTAACATATGTAAATTTGGTACGCCGCCTCATTTGACCCGAGGTGGGCCCATGGTCCCCGGATTTTCCTTATTGTTCCGTTTGATTTATTTTGAAGCAGAATCCAAAGAAACCCTTGATCCGTATTCCGTTCACCGAATGACAAGTACTGTAACTATGCTAACGAAGATACTCCTATGATGACAATGATAATGATGATGTTGAGAAAGAGAATATGCCTACGATAAGTACGACAAGAATGATTCCATGACTAAGAGTCTTGAGCTAAGAATCCTATATGAATATGAAAGTGTTATACTAGTTCTTGAACCTCAATTCTATTCCTTAGCTATGACACTAGTTTCTAAAAGACTTCAAAGCATATTAGTTGGCGGTTATAATGTCCATGATTTCATTCTATGCTCTCTCTTAAGGCTATTTTCCGTTGGTATTCTCGCCTTAAAATACTCGTTCCTTCAAGGTGAGACAAAGTGACCATGATTATTCCATAATGTAATCGGAGGTCACCGACCTTACGTCACTCCGATGGACACATGACTTTCTTTGGGCTCTCATGCATGCCAATTGTATGACATATGTATATGAATTTGAATATGTATATGTATATGTATATGAGGAAAAGGGGAAGGGCCACTGTTACATCACCACCTGATTCAGCTGGATTTCGTCCCGGACGCGGGATATGGGAGAGCCGGATACGGCGTCTGTATATGTTATATACATTTATATATGATATGTTGGGACGCTGTTGGGGAGGGGGGTGGGAGAGCCGATGTACTCGGCGTCTGTAAATGTGAATAAAGGATACCGTTTTCTGAAACGTTCTGTTTTCTGTACATGTAAATAAGAAGTACTGTTTTTTGAAAAAAAGACTAAGCATGCATGGCATCTGCCTGAAAGGCATTCATATGTACAGGTTACTTCTGTCCCAAGATAAGCTCCATATGTCTATTCCGTTATTATTCATACTGTATATTCTTTTATTATGTCACTATTCATGCCTTACATACTCAGTACATTACTCGTACTGACCCCTCTTCTTCGGGGGCTGCGTTCATGCCGCGCAGGTACACCACCTGAGCCACAGTTATCATAGAAGATGTTCCAGCGGAGTTGGCGGGCTCCACTTGTTCTGGAGTGCTGCCGAGTCAGAGTATATGAGCTATGGTGTTTGTTCAATGTTAGAGACTTTGCAGACAGAGTCATGAGTATAGAGTGTCAGCTTGGTAGACGGCTTCAACCGTCACAATGTTATTATGTTTCATGTCGTGGGTCCCATATGGTGATAGACATTACTTATGAAAAAAAATATTGGAGGGCTTACCATGTATTTATTTCTTAATTGATACAAGAGTTTATCTATGTAATAAGAGTCAGTGGGTTCGCTCGGCTCCAGATATGGGGTCGGGTGCCCATCACACCCTAGTAAAGTCGGGGTGTGACAACTATGTATACAATATGAATATGAATGTGATAAGACTATGTACACATGATACGTATTAGAAATGAGAAGTCCCTATGGAAAAGCAAGTATGTACCATGATGACGATAATAATGTCTCCCTTCCTATGCTATTTCATTTGTTGCTTATTATGCCTCTATATCAATGTTGATCACGCTTTACATACTCAGTACATTCTTCGTACTGACGTCCTTTTGTTTGTGGACGCTGCGTCATGTCCGCAGGTGCACCGGGAGACAGACTTGATCCATAGCTGCTTATCCAGAGATTGCATAGCAGAGCTCCATTTCATCGGAGCCAAAGCTTTTGGGTACTCATTCCTTTGTGTATATAATTATGGGCATAGCGGGGTCCTGTCCTGCTCATATGATATGTCATACTCTTAGAGGCTCGTAGTCATGTGTAGGTGGGTAGAGATGTTTGGCCATGTCGGCCTATGTTTTGTATATCTTTTGTTGGCCTCGTCGGCCTTGTACATTTGACGTGGCATAGATGCCAATGATATGTTAAATGATGATGGTCGTCCAATGGGACTAACATGATTAATGACCAAAATGCTTGATTTGATTTACGGTTCGCTTAGATGTTATGTCATGTACGATAAGGGGTGCCCGGGTGGGGTAGCACCGGGTGTTCGTCGCGACCCTCTAGCCGGGTCGTGACAAAAGTGGTATCAGAGCAGTTGAGTCCTATGGTGTGTCTACGAGCCATGTCTAGTAGAGTCTTGGTTATGGGTGTGCTGCGCGCCACACTTATAAACAAGAAGCTGCGGACATTTTAAGAATAAATGACCTTCTTTCTTCATAAGAATCGTGTGATAGAGCTATGATGTAGGATTTTCTTGCTCCTAAATCGTCTGTTGTGTATTTCAGAGATGCCTAAAAAGGGAAAGACTACGGCAGCCCAAAAGGGCAAGACGGTGGCAGAGAAGCGGGCTAAGAAAGCACCGCCACCGGTAGTAGAGGAAAGTGAGTCCCAGGGTGCGGCTCAATCTCAGTCCTCCCAGACAGTGCCCGTCTCTGAGGAGCGAGAGGGAGCCTCAGCCCCAGCTCCAGCACCTTTAGCTCCTCCACCAAATGCTTCGGGCCAATATGTAAAAGAGGCCATTACTTTATTGACTCAATTGGTTGCGGCCCAGGCTCAGAGGCACAGTTCAGGGTATGGTGATAGGGCTGTTAGTGCAAGAGCCCGTGATTTCATTACTTTGAACCCTCCGGAATTCTTTAGGTCAAAGCCAGAGAAGGATCCTCAGGATTTCATCGATGGTATGCTAAGGACGCTCCGATTGATACATGCTTCAGACACCGAGTCGGTAGAGCTAGCGTCATATAGATTGAGAGATGTCTCGATCCAGTGGTATACAGTATGGATGGCTTCACGGGGAGCCAATGCACCTCCCCCGGTATGGCAAGAGTTTGTAGATGCTTTTCTCCGTCATTATATGCCCCCAGAAGTTCGGCGAGCTAGGGTCGATAAATTCTTAAATTTGAGGCAAGGCAGTATGAGTGCCCTAGAGTATAACCTTCGTTTTAACTCCTTGGACAGGTATGCTTCGGCCATGGTAGCAGATATGGGCGACAGGGTACACCGATTTGTAAAGGGCCTAGGGCCCCATCTGATGGACAAATGCTTGACTGCGTCCCTTCAGGACGGTATAGATATTGCACGCATTCAGGCACATGCTCAGAACTTAGAAGAAAGCCTACAGCAGCGGAGAAGTGAACGTGAACAGGATAGGGGACATAGCAAGAGGGCCAGATCTTCGGGCCCAATAAGTGAGTCCAGAGGCGGACACAGGTAACAGTTCTCTAGACATTCGGGCTATTTTATGACCAGTGCACCCCTACGGTTTTCAGGCCAGAGCCTTGATAGATCTACTCATCCCGGGCCGGGTCAGAGTTATTCGGGGTCCCAGTTGAGAGGTGATTCAAGCCAGTCAAGGCCACCTATACCACGATGTTCCTAGTGTGGGAAGTCGCATTGGGGTCAATGCCGATTGGGTTCAGATGTTTGCTAGTCATGTGGTCGACTATGCCATATTATGCGTGATTGCCCCTCAGTACATGGTAGAGGTAGGACCCAACCATCAGGGTCGGTAGCCGGATTTTCGGCATATGTGCGCCCTACGGGGCTAGGTTCATATGTGCCAGTCGGCCATGGTAGAGGTAGAGGCTGAGCTCCCAGTACTAGCGGTCCTCAGCACCGTATTTATGTCTTGGTTGGACGCCAAGATCTAGAGTCTTCTCCTGACGTGGTCACAGGTATATTATCGGTATTCTCTCATGATGTATATGCTTTGATTGATCCGGGCTCCACATTATCATATGTTACTCCTTATATTGCGGGTCAATTTATTGTTGAGCCGGAGTCGATCAAACCTTTTGAGGTGTCCACACCCGTGGGTGAATCGGTAATAGCTAGCCGAGTATATAGGGATTGTATAGTCACGATTTGTGACCGTCGTACCATGATTGATTTGCATGAGCTAGAAATGGTAGATTTTGATGTTATTATGGGCATGGATTGGTTGGATTCTTGTTATGCCAATGTTAATTGCCGAATGAAGATGGTTCGTTTCCAGTTTCCGGGAGAACCAGTCTTAGAATGGAAAGGGAATGCGGCATCACCAAAGGGTAAATTTATTCTTATCTAAAGGCAAGGAAGATGATCATGAAAGGATGTATTTATCATCTAGTGCGAGTTCAAGATGTAGAAGCTGAATCGCCGACCCTTCAGTCAGTTCCCGTAGTGAACGCATTTCCGGATGTGTTCCCGGAAGAGCTTCCAGGCCTTCCTCCCGAACGGGAGATTGATTTTACCATTGATGTGTTGCCAGACACCACACCTATATCTATTCCTCCATATAGAATGGCACCCGCAGAATTGAAAGAGTTGAAGGAGCAATTGAAGGACTTGCTTGATAATGGCTTCATTAGGCCTAGTGCATCCCTGTGGGGAGCGCCTGTATTGTTCGTCCGAAATAAAGATGGCTCCCTGAGAATGTGCATTGATTATAGGCAATTGAATAAAGTAACGATTAAGAATAAATATCCTCTCCCAAGGATTGATGACTTGTTTGATCAATTGCAAGACGCCAAATGGTTTTCAAAGATTGATTTGAGGTCCGGGTATCATCAAGTGAGGGTTAGGGAGAAAGATATCCCTAAGATAGCCTTCAGAACGAGATATGGTCATTTTGAATTCCGGGTGATGTCATTTGGGCTAACTAACGCGCCAGCGGTATTTATGGATTTGATGAATAATGTGTTCCGGTCCTTTCTGGACTTATTTGTAATCGTATTCATTGATGACATTTTGGTGTATTCTAGATCCGAAGCAGAAAATGCAGATCATTTGTGTATTGTCCTTGGAGTTCTTCGAACTCGAGAATTGTTTGCAATGTTTTACAAATGTGAGTTCTGGTTGAACTCAGTGGCATTTTTAGGGCATATTGTGGCAGCCGATGGTATTCTAGTGGATAGTCAAAAGATTGAGGCAGTGAAAACTTGGCCAAGACCCACAACTCCTACAGAGGTTCGTAGCTTTCTGGGCTTAGCAGGTTATTACAGGAGATTCGTTGAAGGTTTTTCCTCTATTTCTGCACCACTCACAAAGTTGACACAGAAATCAGCCAAGTTTTAATGGACAGATGCTTGCGAACGTAGTTTCCAAGAGTTAAAGGGTCGATTGACTTCTGCCCCAGTTCTGACACTTCCAGAGGGATTGGAAGGATACGTTGTGTATTGCGACGCTTCAGGTGTTGGGCTAGGCTGTGTGTTGATGCAACATGGCAAGGTGATTGCGTATGCCTCAAGGCAATTGCAGAAACATGAGCAGAATTATCCTACCCATGACTTAGAATTGGCCGCGGTGGTCCATGCATTAAAGATATGGAGACATTACTTATATGGTGTCCACGTGGATATTTACACAGATCATAAGAGTCTTCAATACATCTTCAAGCAGAAAGAGTTGAATTTGCGGCAACGACGATGGCTAGAGTTGCTAAAAGACTATGATGTTGAGATCCTGTACCACCCCGGAAAGGCAAATGTGGTGGCTGATGCTCTTAGCCGCAGATCTATGGGAAGCCTAAGTGATGTACGACCAGAAAAGAGGGAAATGACTCGTGAACTTCAGCAGTTAGCTAGCCTAGGAGTCCGAGTAATGGACTCGGTTAGCAGCAGAGCTACTATTCATAATTCAGCAGTCTGGTCGCTAGTGGCGGAAGTGAAAGAGCGACAATATGAAGATCCCATGCTAATGCAGTACAGAGATACACTCCCCCAGAAAGAGGAGTCATCGTTTGATATTTCAGGAGATGGAGTTCTCCGATGCCGAGGTAGATTATGTGTCCCTGATGTGGCAAGTCTACGCCACCAGATTTTGAGAGAAGCTCATTGTTCTCGTTATTCCGTTCACCCCGGAGCGACGAAAATGTATCACGATCTTAAGTCCGTATATTGGTGGAATGGCATGAAGAGAGATATAGCGGAATTCGTGGCTCAATGTCCTAATTGCCAACAAGTGAAAATCGAGCACCAAAAGCCGGGGGTATTATTGCAAGCTATAGAAATCCCGACGTGGAAGTGGGAAGTGATTAATATGGATTTCATTTTAGGCTTACCCCGTTGTCGACGTAAATATGATTCCATATGGGTGATCTTGGATAGACTCACCAAATCAGCTCATTTCTTACTGGTCAGAACGACCTATGTGGCAGAAGATTATGCAAAGCTTTATCTTAAGGAGATAGTGAGACTCCACGGTGTTCCAGTATCTATTATCTCCAATAGAGGGACTCAGTTTACAGCCAAGTTTTGGAGGTCTTTCCAAGAGGGTTTAGGGACCCAAGTGCGCCTTAGCACGACATTTCATCCACAGACCGATGGGCAGGCTGAACGTACTATTCATACTCTAGAGGATATGTTGCGAGCATGTATGATAGATTTTGGGGGAAATTGGGATGATCATTTTCCACTCATTGAGTTTGCCTACAATAATAGTTATCACTCCAGCATTCAAATGGCACCGTATGAGGCTTTATATGGGCGAAAGTGTAGATCCCTAATTGGGTGATTTGAAACCGGAGAGACTAAATTGATAGGACCAGACTTGGTCCAGCAAGCTATAGAGAAAGTTAAGCTCATACAAGATCGGTTGTTAACAGCCCAGAGTCGTCAAAAATCCTATGCGGATAACCGTCGAAGGGACTTAAAGTTCGAAGTGAAAGATTGGTATTCTTGAAAGTGTCACCAATGAAAGGCGTTATGAGATTTGGAAAAAAGGGGAAGCTTAGTCCCTGGTATATTGGACCATATGAGATTGTGCGCAAAATAGGCAAAGTAGCCTATGAGTTAGATCTACCTCCGGAATTGGAGTCAGTTCATCCAGTATTCCACGTCTCGATGCTTCGAAAATGTATTGGAGATCCTACTAGGATCGTCCCAGTAAATGATGTACAAGTGACAGAGAGATTGACTTATGATGAAATACCCATTTCCATATTAGATAGGCAAGTACGGAGGCTTAGAAACAAAGAAGTGGCCCCAGTTAAGATTCTATGGAGAAGTAGTAAACGAGAGGAAATGACGTGCGAAGCAGAAGAAGGTATGCGGTCCAAATACCCACATTTATTTCAGCCTTTGGACGAGGACCAAGATGAGGCGTCAAGATCACAAGGTATGTATGATTCCTTTTTATGCATTTAGGTCGTGTGTGGCCAAATTTTTTTTATGCTTCTATGTTGTGGCCCTGTAAGGCGTTGCTATTGTGGGTTGTCGTGACAGGGTGGTAGTGCCACATTACAAAGGGAACTCTGGCGAAATTTTTATAGAATTCCCCAAGCCTTTAACATTCGAGGACGAATGTTCCTAAGGGGGGTAGAATGTTACACCTCGGAAAATTTCCCGTTGGAACGCAAGTGAACGAACTAGTGATGTGTGCGAGGAGTGCGAGTGTATAATGTTTCATGAGCAATGTGCGTAAATGGACGAGAATGATTAGAATGAAAAGTCGAGAAATGTGAAAAGTTGAAAGTTGGCAAAACTGCCCAGTGGTCGTAAAGTGCAAAATACGGACCGTAAAATGGAACACGGTCCGTAAACTGGCAGTCGTAAATTGGCATGCAAGGTTTCAACTTTCTGCCCAGTTGAGAAAGGGTAAAATACGACCAGGAGGACGGACCGTAAAGTGATTTACGGCCCGTAAACCATGGTCGTAAATCACCAAGCATGCAGCCAAAGTTTCGGGTTCTGCTTAAGGTTAAAGACGACCACGAGGGACGGTCCGTAAACTGCAGTACGGACCGTAAACCTCCATGGACGACCAATGTTCACCTCAGCACAAATTTTCAATTCATTAAATATGAGGACCAAGACTTGATTTATTTCATTTCTACATTACACCACTTCTCTCTAGAATCATCTCTCTACATTTATTTCATAAGTTTTCAAGGATTATAAGTCTCCAACAACATAAATAAGTGAATCAAGTGTAAGCAAGCCATTAAATACCATTCAAGTCAAGAAATGCAAATGGAGAAAAACTAGGGTTTTGCTCAAAGTGAAGTATTATCAACCAAAGCTTGTTCCTACATCATCTAAGGTAAGATTCATGATATTTATATGTTGGTTAACATATTGGGGAGTTGAAATACTTGGATGGTAGAAGTATATGCTAAAATGGTCAATGGAGGGTAAAATGAAGAATGTGGATAATGTGAATGACTAATGGCTATTGTTATAATATTAAATGAAGGTAGAAACTTGAGCATCGAAGGAGTACGCGCAAGTGTAGAATAGTTCGACGAAGAGGTATGTGAGGCTAACCCTTCTTTCCTAAGGCATGGTTCTTGGCCAAATTCCTAATCCCTCTATATGAGTATGTTGTCTTCACATGGTTGACATTCCGAGCTCATAAGCTCACGACCCTTGATATGTACTATGATTATACTATGTTCCTCATATGACGAGTAAGTCTATAATGTAGATGTAACGATAATGATGAGTATAGTAATGATGATGAGAGTAAAATGAGATTAGAGATGCTTACGAGCTATTATACATGTATATGTGTGCCTATGAAGGGCTATGATAAGACCCCGAGCTTATGATGCTGGGTAAGAATATATGTATATGACTATGTATAAAGTATGTATATGATTACAAAACGCGCGCACACCTCTGCAGATGGTACGGATGACCCTGATGCCTTGGTAGGGCCAGGTATGTATGATCTTGAGCCTTGGTTGGCCAAGTATGTATGAAACACCGATCCTACGAGGTCGGGTATGATATGTAAATACTATGTATATGATGTGACTATGTATACAATATGAATATGAATGTGATAAGACTATGTACACATGATACGTATTAGAAATGAGAAGTCCCTATGGAAAAGCAAGTATGTACCATGATGACGATAATAATGTCTCCCTTCCAATGCTATTTCATATGTTGCTTATTATGCCTCTATATCGATGTTGATCACGTTTTTACATACTCAGTACATTCTTCGTACTGACGTCCTTTTGTTTGTGGATGCTGCGTCATGCCCGCAGGTGCACCGGGAGACAGACTTGATCCATAGCTGCTTATCCAGAGATTGCATAGCAGACCTCCATTTCTTCGGAGCCAGAGCTTTTGGGTACTCATTCCTTTGTGTATATAATTATGGGAATAGCGGGGTCCTGTCCCGCTCATATGATATGTCATACTCTTAGAGGCTCGTAGTCATGTGTAGGTGGGTAGAGATGTTTGGCCATGTTGGCCTATGTTTTGTATATCTTTTGTTGGCCTCATCGGCCTTGTACATTTAACGTGGCATAGATGCCAATGATATGTTAAATGATGATGGTCGTCCAATGGGACTAACATGATTAATGACCAAAATGCTTGATTTGATTTACGGTTCTCTTAGATGTTATGTCATGTACGATAAGGGGTGCTCGGGTGGGGTAGCACCGGGTGTTCGTCACGGCCCCCTAGCCGGGTCGTGACAGTCTGCCCATCAAATAAACCTTTCACAACATTGTATACATCAGAAACTAAAATGTCTCAACACACCTGATAAAATATACCAATTGTTACACCCCGTAATTTCTGTATGTTGAGATTTGTGAGGCATTAACTATTCAATCGCAGACATCGGAATTGGTATCGAGAAGATGCAAGATCATAGGTACTCGTGTTACGATTATAAGAGTTTTGAAGTGAAAAAAAAGTTTAAAAGTGAAGTTCGGGAAGTCTATTTTCCAACGCAACAAACCGCTCCTCAATCGGACATCGGGGTAAGGAGATATGGACGTTACAAGTCGGGCTGGTAGACCAGGAAAAATGGTTTGCGCGAACGCGCAGAGGGCCTAGGTCCAATACGGCGCGAACGCGCTGAACAAAATTTGAGGTTTAGAGTCGGGATGGAGGTTATATTATAAGAATGTAATAATAACATATATATGACATCTGGAGACCCTATGGGGTGAATTGGTTCATATGACACTTGATGAAAAGCCCTCGTCGCGGCAAGCTAAGTGGGACCCAACACATCGGAGTGTTATAAATGACATATGAAGAGACATACGAGTAGCATATGGAAAGTTGAGCAAGTCGTAAGAAGGACCCATAAGCCAAAAATGGGCATAAGCCCTCTAAAAGGATGATTTAAGGAAACGTTTTCGGATGATCCGACTTCGAGGGACCAAAACGATATTATAAGTTTGGAATTTGGAAAAACACAAAGCATTAAAGTTGTAGATAATTGAATTAACTTTCCAACCATAGGTCGTGGGCCCTCACACGATGTCGGGATCAAACTTTATGGTCATTTTAAGATCAGGACTCTAAGCTGCCAAAATGGCTCCGCGGGCCCCACATGGGTAAGTCGGTGGAACCGACCTAGGGGGGCTATAAATACCCCACCAACTCGTTATTTTCCGAATATTAACATTCCAAAAAGTCCTAGAAGTCTCTCAAAACATCTCCCAAGCATTATAGTCCGATAAATCAAGAATTTAACGAGATTACGCCAAACTAGTCCGTGAAAGGTGATTGTTATTGCTTCTACTTGAGCTTGGTGTTGGAAAGAGTTGGTGTGGCTGAGTTTCTTCAAGTATAAGGTATGTGTTTTCATCCTATCTCCTATATTGAGTTTATTTGAAGGCTTAGCAAGCCGGAAAAGTGAAAATAGTTACGGAGGAAAGGTCATAAAGTGTTGTGTTATAGTTGTCGTGTTCATGGGCCGTTTTGAACATGTTGTGGCCGTATGTATGGACTGATCTATGCGTGTAAAAGTGTTATCTAAAATCGTTGGTGTGTTGATGAGGTTATATTCCTTGATTGGGATGGAAGAAAGTGTATGTTGTTGTTTTATATTGAAGAACATCGTGTGGGATGTTTATGGAATATATATTGGTATAAATAATGGTGTTATTGATGTTGGTATTATTGTTGTTGTTGATTGGTTGCTGAATTGTAATTCTGGGCTAGGCATAAAAACAGGGGAGATGCTACCCGATTTTCGGCAGAATATAGAATAGTTTGATTTGAAATTTGGAACAAGTGTGCAATAAAGAATCTAACGTTAGTGTGAATCCTTATAAATGTAGACTTATGAGCTTGGACGAATAAGCGTAGCTAATAAGAGGTGGAACAGGTATGTTAAGGCTCGTCCCTTTCTTTCAAAGGCATGATTCCTATGATTACAATTCCATAAATGTTTTCATAGCCTCTTTATTTCCAAAGTAGATGTGTATGATTCCAAGGCATGATTTCTTTTCCCGATAACCGTAAATGTTTTCCAAAGTGTCCGTATTTTTCCAAACAGAGGTTTATGACTCCCTAAGCCTTTATGACAACAACGATGGATATGTTTTACAGTGACAACGATGATGTCAAGGATGAGAATATTTATATGATGACTATGATGAGAATGATTTCATGTTTATAGGTTCCAAGTTTACGATTTCAAAGACGGTATAAGAATGTTGAGCTATCTCTTGATTTCCCAATTTTATTCATGGATGACGACTATTTTTAAAGATTCTAAAGTATATGATTTGACACCTTATGAGATTTGTGATCTTATTCTACGTTCTCTTAATGTTATCCTTCGTTGATAGTCTCACCTTATAATAATTGTTCCTTCAAGGTGAGACAAGGCCACGATGACTATTCCATAATATATAATCGGAGGTTACCGACCTTACGTCAGTCCGATAGATACATGACTTTCTTTGGGCTCTCCTGCATGCTGCTATATGATATATGTATATGTATATGTATACGGGGAGGATGGGAAAATGGGCCAGAGCGCTATAAACGCTGGGATATGCACACGATACATGTATGTGTATATGACATGATATCATCCCGGACGCGGGATATATATGGCTAAATGGATCGGAGCCGACGCCTCGGCAATTTGATATGTTCTATTTTCTATATATATGAAACAGAAACGTTTTTCACAGGAAGTATTACTATGTATATATGTGGATCGGGCTGCACGTTCCGCAGCACTCAGCATGCATGGTACCGCCAAAAGGCATTCATTGTACAGATTACTCTTTTATCTTACGGTATGCCCTATATGTCCATTCTGTTATTACTCATACTTTACATCCCTTACTATGTTACTATTCATGCCTTACATACTCAGTACATTGCTCGTACTGACCCCCTTTCTTCGGGGGCTGCGTTTCATGCCACACAGGTGTATACAGATGAGTAGAGGACATTGCTAGGAGATGTACCAGCTGGATTGGCGAGCTCTATTTCCTTCCGGAGTGTTGCCGAGTCAGAGTATTCATGATTATGGTACCTTGATTTATGTTAGAGACGTTGCAGACAGAGTCACGTGTATAGCATGTCAGTCTTGTAAGCGGCTCTGCAAGCCGTCGTACCATTATGCATTATGTTACAAATTCCATATGATTACAGATTTTACTTGATTTGAGAACGACGAAGAGAATGGTTTTGACAAGTTTTTATTATACATTTCATTTCGTAACTCAAGAGTCCAGTGAGGTTATGAACATAACGAGAGCTAAAAGGGGTTCGCTCGGCCCTGAGTATGGGGTCGGGTTCCCATCGTGCCCTATCAAGATTAGGGTGTGACAAATTGGTATCAGAGCAGTTCGTCCTAGGGGTTGTCTGCAAAGTCGTGTCTGGTAGAGTCCTATTTATTGGTGTGAAGCCGGCCACACTTATAAACAAGAGGCTGCAGGGCATCTAGGAATTATTGACCTTCTTTCTGTCTTAGATCGTGCGATAGAGCCGAGTCATAGGAAATGAGATTCCTTGCACTAACCTTTGATCTCAGCAAAAGCACAGTATCAACGGGAGAAGGTGAGTAATGATATGGGAAGTCACAGAGGTAAGTTTTGACATTTTTGTTCTTTTACCTGAAATTGGGAGCCCTGGGTGGCTGGGATATGTCGTATATATATATGCCCTGTGAGGCATTGCTGGTAATTGCTGCGTGCGGGTTTTGGGTAGTCAGAATTGTAAAGGAGACTCTGCCAGATTCTTTCAAAATCAGGTCATTTAGTTAGGTACACCTAACAGGAAGAAGCGTGGAAAGGAAATATCATAAATAGACAATAAGTGGGATGCGTTGTTTTAGAGGAGTTATGGATTTGGCATGGCATGAAGGATGATTGTGAGAAAGACGATTAGTAGTCCGAAGGGTTAAAATGGGTTACATTCGAGGTTTAGTAGGAGCAAGGTCTATTGGGGGATTCAGGGAAAGTCGAAAAATGAGTTCTGCTGTAGATTATTATATAAGAGTGGCGAGTGGAAGTCCAAAGAGGCTGATAACCGAGTATTTATAAGTAACGACGACAAAGGTGTGTTCGCTACCATCGGGAATCTGGAAATCTAGGATGAAAGGTAGTCATAAACATAGGTGAAAGGTGAATATTGGGGATTGAAAAGGCTAAAATAGTAATTATTAAAGGAGGGAGATGTGTTACGAGAATGTTTTGGAATTTGTTAAGACTTCAACTTGATCTAGATTATGTGATGAAGGTCATACGGTGAGGTGGATGCGATTATACCAGCATTAACGCCCCGGATTTCATCAGAGTTTCAAGGTTAAGCGTGCTGGGGTGAGAGAAATGTTAGGATGGGTGACCCCCTGGGAAGTGTACTAAAAGTCCTATAAATTCAGACACGAGAGACAAATGAGAAGCTAGAGTAGCCTAAAGGAAGTTAGAATATGCTGAGTGGTTAGAAACTTTAAAGAGGTCGCATAGGACGAGGCGGACCAAACCGGTGAAGAGAAAGAAGGTGCATCACAGCTCTAGAATTTGGGTGAGTTTGAATAGTGTTTGGAAATATTTTGTAAGCGAGACGGTAGTAATTATATATATATATATATATATATATATATATATATATATATATATATATATATACGTATGCATATGATATCCCATACATGGCTATATCAGCGGGTATGTGTATCCCAGCAACCAACGTTGCGGTGGATGGAAGGCATCAATCGAACAGGGTAACAGAGTTCAATGGACAAAACAAAAGATATGGTACAGATGTTATAGGGTAAGCTGATGTTGTTTCCACTACAAGTTAAGATTGAAAAGTCCTAATACAACGATATTTGGAAAAGAAAGAAAGCGAGTAGATGGAAGGTAAGGAGATCAAAATGTCAGAAAGAGTGAAAAGTAAGAAACATGAATGAGTAAGGCCTCCAAGAGAGACGACGGGCAAAACACGAGACTATTTGGGTAAAAATTCGAAGGTAGGCATGCGAATTGGATAAAGTGTGGCAGTAAGGAAACAAAAGAGGAATGTGTGGGGTCAGAGAATAGGCTTTGATAAGTGGAGCTAAAAGGATAGTGACCACGATGAGGAATGAGAAGTAAGAGAAGGAATGGTTAGACCGTGCAACGATGTTAAGAGATTTCCAGCCCTTGAAAGGTATATAAAGGGATAAGTGTGTGGTCAAATTATCACGGTTGCCTCGGACATGGAGAAGTTTTCCAAAAGGATGACTTAAGAATAGAACGGATTTGTGCGTTTAAAGGAATATTTCACGAACTTCAGAGCCGATACTACAAATAACAAGATAAGAAAGGTGCTCAATGAGGAAGAAACCCAAGGAGGGTTAAAGATGAAAGTAGGAAAGGCATACTAATGGGTTGGTCGAAGGAAGAAGAGAGCATTTTGGAGTAAATTAACTGGAAATCTTTAACCATGGGAGTAAGAAGGATTCTTTAACGAATTGGCGGTAGGAAACCGAATACTCATCGAGGAAAGAACGAGCATGACGAGTCGACATAATTAATTAGAAAATTAATGACATGGAATAGGAATTCACGTGAATACCTAGAGATTCGATCATAGAGGAAATGGAATAAAACGCAAGGAACGTGCATGGGAGACCACTTGGCCGTAGCATCTTAAAGATAGATAAAGGTTCGATGAACGAGGATAGAAATAAAGGTTCAATGAACGAGGACAGAGAGAGTGTAAATGGTAAGAATTCTGTGCTAAGAGAAAAAGTAGCAGGATGCTCGAAAAACATGGATGCACAGCTGCAATACAAACGCGTAGTTAAGAAGAATTACGAGTAAGTGAGCTAAATGGGCGAAAGGACTAATGGTGGATGGGAAATATGGCAATATGGACAAGAATGACGATATAGGCGGAAATGAAAAAAGAACTTAGGGTAAGAAGTTTTCAATATGTTATGCGCAGAGTCGGGAACAAAGACAAGGAGTAAGGTATAACCGACGACTTCATAAAAGGACATAGTGAATCTCGATGTCCCCATGTACTTGTGAGTCCAGGACACCGTTAGTCATAAAAGACAGGGGTATAGAAAGACGAAAAAGAAGGCATTGGAATTGGATACCCTTATAAGTATTCTAGTTAAATACGAGAGTGTAAGTAGCAAGAAGAAAGACAAGTCAGACCATACGATGACGGAACCCCGACCTTAAGAAGATAGTGAAGGGCGGTAGATAATTATCGAAGATGAGGGTACTCGAAGACTATTAGCATATAAGGATCTCCTTAATAAGGGGGAAGAACATACTAGACTTGAAAGGAGCTATGACGTTTCAAGCTCCAGAAAAGGAGATTTATTAGCTCGGGGCCAGAGTTCGAGGTGTGTTGGCATATCGTGAAGGTAACGACAGGACGTAGAAATGAATTGACAATAAGGGTAGCGTAATGAGAAAGATAGTGTGTTGCTAACAAGGGAAACAAGGAACGAGGAAAAAGAGAAATACTTACGAGCCGATGAACAGTTACGACACGATAAGTCAAGACTATAATATGGAGACGGATGAGATCAAGATGCTAGTTAATTTCCGACCATGTACTTGCAAGCAAAGAAGTGAAAGAATCTGCCTGGAGCAACGAAGGAGTTAAGGGAAGATGAGAAGAAACTGAGCCAAGTTAGAGTCTAAACAAATGGTAATCGGACCCTAAGGGAGGAATAACAGTTCTAAGGAATCAAAGATGGTGTCGTGGGTTGGCAATATTGCAACATTCTAGGACGAATGTTTTCTAAGGGGGAAAGGATGTTACACCCCGTAATTTCTGTATGTTGAGATTTGTGAGGCATTAACTATTCAATCGCAGACATCGGAATTGGTATCAAGAAGATGCAAGATCATAGGTACTCGTGTTATGATTATAGAGTTTTGAAGTGAAACAAAAGTTTAAAAGTGAATTTCGGGAAGTCTAGTTTCCAACGCAACAAACCGCTCCTCAATCGGACATCGGGGTAAGGAGATATGGACGTTACAAGTCGGGCTGGTAGACCAGGAAAAATGGTCTGCGCGAACGCGCAGAGGGCCTAGGGCTAATACGGCACGAACGCGCTGAACAAAATTTGAGGCTCAGAGTCGAGATGGAGGTTATATTATAAGAATGTAATAATAACATATATATGACATCTGGAGACCCTATGGGGTGAATTGGTTCATATGGCACTTGATGAAAAGCCCTCGTCGCGGCAAGCTAAGTGGGACCCACACGACGGAGTGTTATAAATGACATATGAATAGACATACGAGTAGCATATGGAAAGTTGAGCAAGTCGTAAGAAGGACCCATCAGCCAAAAATGGGCATAAGCCCTCTAAAAGGATGATTTAAGGAAACGTTTTCGGATGATCCGACTTCGAGGGGCCAAAACGATATTCTAAGTTTGGAATTTGGAAAAACACAAAGCATTAAAGTTGTAGATAATTGAATTAAATTTCCAACCATAGGTTGTGGGCCCTCACATGATGTCGGGATCAAACGTTATGGTCATTTTAAGATCAGGTCTCTAAGCTGCCAAAATGGCTCCGCGGGCCCCACATGGGTAAGTCGGTGGAACCGACCTAGGGGGGCTATAATGTCACGACCCAGCCCCGTGGGCCGCGACTGGCACCCTACCTGGGTACCCAGACCAAATCGCATATTCATTTCCGAACTCAAATTTATTTCAGAATTTTACAAAAATTATATCAAACATAATTTATATCGAAAATATGTCTTAAGCGGTCATATCAAATCAAATTCACACAAAGCGGCGGAATAGGCATCGCCGGTCAAAATACAAATATATACATAAGGGCCATTTGGGGCCATCAGATCAAACAGACCGCTTTAAGACCCGAAAGCAAAATCATACAATATACACATAGGACCCTCGCCCCACAAAGATGACTACAGGCCTCTACGAATTCAAAACATAACATATGGCGAGACAGGGCCCCGCCGTACCCAAACTGTCAAATATCCAAAATATATACGGAGTAGAGGAGTCTGTACCAAGAGTGGACTCCGAATCGAATAAGAGTACTCCGAGAAAGCAAAAAGTGGAGCCTACTGCGGAGGATCACCAAGATCTGCACCTGCGGGCATAAAACGCAGCCCCCGGAGAGAGGGGGGTCAGTACGGAATATGTACTGAGTATGTAAAGCACGGAGTACAGAAATATGAATCAAAATCGAAAGCAAATCAGATGTCAAAGTCTGTATCGAAATCATATACATATATATTATGCAAGTAAAATCATGCAAACGCTTAAGAACGTGGTCGCCACTCCGACGCTGGCGCCACACACAGCATAACACCAGAAGGTTTCAAATCTCCGTACATCCCTGAACATAATCATAATCATCGGTGAGCGTATCGCATCCCGAGCCATATCACAGCATAACTCCAAACGGAACCCGGCCCTATGGCGAAGCCTTGGGAACCGTAACACAGCATACGGCCGAATTTGTCATTAGGCGCACGAATCAAAACCGGCCCGGGAACCGGCGAACGAAGTCATAATAAGGCACGAACGGAGTCGTGAGCAAACAAATGCAAATCGTCTTTCAAAATAGTGTTTCAAAACAAAGTAAATTCATAAATCATATCATATTACAAAATAGTCGAATACTTAGTCGACATAAAGTTTCATTTCGCAAAACGTTTCCAAAATGGTCCATATAATTCAAAACATAGGTTAGCGTATCGAATTGCCCAAACCTACCCCGTAGGAGGATGTTCCAAAGATCCGAAGTAGTATGTACAAATTTATTATCAAAGGTGGCCCGAAGGGCAAATCGGGCATTTTGGGGTAGCGGGCCCACCTCGAGTCGAAGTGAGGTGGCGAACGTGTTTCTACGAGCATTTATATGCCAAAGGTCATACATTATCATTCCTAGGTTACCCGACCACATTTCGATAGGTTTCGGACGAATAGTGGCATTCTAGCCAAATTGGAGCCTTTAGGCTTCAATAGAATTGAATGAATAGTAACTTTTCTGTGGATCGGGTTTCGAGGAGCAGAAATGCTCCGAAAGGTCTCCTATTCGACTGACACACTAAGATATGCCAAATGAAAGAGTGGGAGGCTTTACATACCTCACAGACGTCGTAAGCTCTTCCAAATGTCTCGTCCCGTTTCGTCAAAAATCTGCAAATGGTCAAAGTTACCAAATGAGATCCTTAGGCTTAGAAATGCCTTTAACTTCACAATTGCCTACCGAAATTTCGGCAGCACTTCCCCTATAAATCTAACATCCCCGAGGCATAGCTCGGCTCAAATTAACCAACTACAACAGCCCACACATCAACAACCAAAACAAACAACAATAACACCATTCTAGTTTCAAAGTTTTTCATGACTTCTTAAGTTGGCAACTTTTCATTCAAACTTTCACAACTCCAATTCTATACCTACATAATTGTATGTATTCCCACATTCAAACTTATACAATCACATTCCAATTACAAACCATGCCATACACGAAATTGCATAAAAATCCATTATTTCCCAAATTCTTCAAAACATCTAAAATGCACTTACGAACATTCTAACTCACGTAGTTTCATTCCGAATTCATCAACATCGATATAGATTCACATTTAAAGTCCATAACACCCAAGATATACATTGATATACATAAAGATACCGAAGGTATACGCTTTCCGATAATATTCAAAATCATTTTTTTTTAAAAGCCAATTTCATTCACCAATTAATCATTTACGATATAAGGGCCACAACAACACATTCTACCAACTTAAACAAGATCAATTCACACCAATTTTCCCATTTATGGCTCACGGCCAAACCTACTACAAACACACACCCACACGTTTCCATTTATGTCCAAATTACGGGATTCTCGTCTACTTCCAATCCTTAACCCATTCATAGCAATTCTATAACATTAGAGGGTAAGAATTCATACCTTTCTTGAAACCCCGACTTGTCGAAAACGTCGTCCTCGTGCCAAACTAATTATACCCCGTTGAAGAGGGCCTTGAGTACTTCACAAGTATGTAAAGAACAAGATTTTTAAGCCACAACACAAGCTAGGAAAATTTTTCTTTTCTTTTCCTCTATGGTTCGGCCGAACCCTCTCTCTCTTGGTGTTCTTGATTTTATGATCTTTTCCTTGAATAATACAAGTATTCCTCATATATATCCACTTAGGGGTCATGTGCTTAGCACATGCCCCTTTTAAAAATGGATTTGGGCCTCACCATGGCCGGCCCCCATTTGATCTTGGGCCTTAGTTTTGCATTGCATTTTTCTTGGCCCAATCCGAGGAAAGTCCCGTTTTGTAATTCCCGAAACTAATTTCCGAAATTCCAAATTTACCCTCGGCCTTCCCCGAGGTCTTGACATTAATAATTCCATATCCAACATAGTCATATTCTCAAAAATTAATTTATGTCCTTCTAACACCCGAGTCATAGTTATTTCTCGATTTCCAATTGTACGAACACACGGGGCCTAACATTCTCCCCCCCTTAGGAACATTCGTCCCCGAATGTTAAATAAATCTTATAAAGGCTCACAAGCATAGCGGGAAAACCATTTTATATACAAATAGCACACATGGTCCATCCGTTCATTGGTACAACAAATACAAAAGTTTAGATTACAGGAGGCGTAGGGAATAAATGGGGAAATCTCTTCTTCATCTCATCCTCTGCCTCCCAAGTCATCTCTTCACGGTTGTTATTGCGCCACAGAACCTTGACCGAAGGCACCTCCTTAGTGCGCAATCTCCTCACCTGACGATCCAGAATAGATACCGGCTGCTCGTCATAAGATAGCTGCTCCGTCACCTGAAGATCATCTACTGGGAATATCCTTGAAGGGTCACCAATACACTTCCGCAGCATAGACACATGAAACACCGGGTGCACGGACTCCAAATCGGATGGCAAGTCTAGCTCGTAGGCGACTGCGCCAATCCTCCGAACAATCTGGTATGGCCCGATGTACCGCGGACTCAGCTTGCCCTTCCTGCCAAATCTCATAACGCCCTTCATAGGCGAAACCTTCAGGAATACCCAGTCACCACTCTGAAACTCCAACGGTCGACGCCGTTTATCAGCATAAGCTTTCTGTCGACTCTGGGCAGCTAACAGTCGCTCCCGAATAAGCTTCACCTTATCTACAGCCTCCTGGATCACATCTGGCCCAATCAGCTTAGTCTCGCCCACGTCAAACCAGCCAATAGGAGATCTGCATCTCCTGCCATAAAGGGCCTCATACGGGGCCATCTGAATGCTGGAGTGATAACTGTTATTGTAGGCAAACTCTATAAGCGGCAAATGATCATCCCAGCTGCCCCTGAAGTCAATAACACAGGCCCGTAACATATCCTCGAGCGTCTGAATAGTGCGCTCAGCCTGGCCGTCGGTCTGAGGATGAAATGCTGTACTGAGGGTCACCTGGGTCCCTAATCCCTCCTGAAATGACCTCCAAAAATTAGCTGTGAACTGAGCACCTCGGTCAGTGATAATAGATATAGGGACCCCGTGAAGTCTGACTATCTCTCTGATATATAATCTGGCATAGTCCTCAGCCGAAAATGTGGTCCGGACCGGAAGGAAATGGGCTGATTTCGTCAGCCTGTCCACAATAACCCAAATGGAGTCGTACCTGCGTAGAGTACGCGGCAACCCAACAATGAAGTCCATATTAATCATCTCCCATTTCCAGGCTGGAATCTCCATCTCCTGTAACAACCCACCGGGCTTCTGATGTTCAACCTTGACCTGCTGACAGTTCGGGCATTGACTAACAAATTCAGCAATGTCTTTCTTCATGCCGTCCCACCAATACAAACATCGAAGATCCCGATACATCTTAGTGGAACCAGGATGAACAGAATACCGGGCACAATGTGCCTCGCCCATAATCTGCCGTCGTAAGCCCGCAACGTCCGGTACACAGAACCTGCCGTCGTACAATAATACTCCATCAGGTGAGATCTCAAACTGGGTCTTTGTCTTATTAAGGGCCGCCTCTCTGTACTGAATCAAAATAGGATCCTCAAACTGGCGTTGCTTTACCTCCTGAATAATAGATGACTCCGCAACCGGGCGAACAGAAACCCCAGAATCTCCGGAATCTATCAAACGGACTCCGAGGCTGGCCAGCTGATGAATATCACGAACCAGATCTCTCTTATCAGATGGGACATCCGCTAGGCTGCCTACGGACTTGCGGCTAAGCGCATCAGCTACCACGTTGGCTTTCCCTGGATGGTACAGAATATCAACATCGTAATCCTTTAGTAGCTCCAGCCACCTCCGCTGCCGCAAGTTTAGCTCCTTCTGCTTAAAAATATACTGAAGGCTCTTATGGTCCGTATAGATATCAACGTGGACCCCATATAAATAATGCCGCCAAATCTTCAAGGCATGAATCACCGCGGCCAACTCAAGATCATGAGTGGGATAGTTCTTCTCGTGCGGTCTGAGCTGCCGGGAAGCATAGGCTATAACTCGACCGTGCTGCATCAATACGCACCCTATCCCAATACCAGAGGCGTCACAATATACAACGTACCCATCAGATCCCTCTGGCAGAGCCAAAACTGGCGCTGTAATCAATCTCTCCTTCAGCATCTGAAAGCTGCGCTCGCAGGCATCTGACCACTGGAATTTTGCTGCTTTCTGGGTAAGCCTCGTCAGTGGTGCTGCAATAGAAGAGAAGTCCTCCACAAACCTGCGATAATACCCAGCCAATCCCAGAAAACTGCGCACCTCAGTCGGTGTAGTAGGCCTGGGCCAATTCTGCACAGCCTCAATCTTCTGCGTATCGACCCGAATACCGTCTGCGCCGACAATATGACCCAAGAATGCCACAGAAGTCAACCAGAACTCGCATTTAGAGAATTTAGCATATAACTTATGCTGACGGAGAATGCCAAGTACCGTCCGCAAATGATCTGAATGCTCCTCGGCTGATCGCGAGTAAATCAGGATATCATCAATAAATACTATAACAAACATATCCAGGAAAGGCCGAAATACCCGGTTCATCAGATCCATAAATACTGCAGGAGCATTAGTCAGCCCGAAAGACATAACTCTGAACTCATAGTGCCCGTACCGGGTCCTGAAAGCAGTCTTCGGGATATCAGACTCCCGTACTCGCACCTGGTGAAAGCCTGAGCGCAGATCTATTTTTGAAAAATGCCTAGCACCCTGCAGCTGGTCAAACAAATCATCAATCCGGGGAAGGGGGTATTTATTCTTAATAGTCACCTTATTCAGCTGCCGGTAGTCAATACACATCCGCAGCGACCCATCCTTCTTTTTGACAAATAATACCGGCGCTCCCCAGGGTGACGTGCTGGGTCTGATAAAACCCTTATCCAGCAAATCTTTCAGCTGCTCCTTCAACTCCTTCAGCTCTGCTGGTGCCATCCTATACGGAGGAATAGATATAGGCTGCGTATCCGGCATCAACTCGATAGAAAAATCAATCTCCCGCTCAGGCGGAAGGCCAGGAAGCTCCTCAGGAAAAACATCTGGAAACTCACTGACGACCGGGACAGACTGAAGGGTAGGTACCTCTGCTGCAGTATCGTGCACACGGACCAAATGATAGATATAACCCTTCTGGATCATCTTCTTAGCCTTGAGGTATGAAATAAACTTACCCCTCGGCGATGCAGTCGATCCGAACCACTCTATAACTGGTTCCCCCGGAAACTGGAAACGGACTACCTTTTTCTGGCAGTCGACATTAGCATAACAGGAAGACAACCAGTCCATACCCATAATGACGTCAAACTCAAACATGTCTAGCTCTACCAAATCAGCCTTAGTGGTACGATCATAAATGGTCACAGAACAATCCCTATAGATCTGTCTCGCTACAATAAAATCCCCAACTGGCGTAGCTACCTCGAATGGCTCTATAGGCTCAGACACGATCCCAATATTACTAGCAACGAGCGGGGAAATATATGATAAAGTAGAGCCAGGGTCAATCAATGCATATACAGATCTGGAGAAAACCAGTAATGTACCTGTGACAACGTTTGGCGAAGCCTCCTGATCCTGGCGGCTGGCCAAAGCATATATGCGGTTCGAGGGACCGCTAGATCCTGAAGCGCCTCCGCGGCCTCGACCGCGTCCTGCCGGTGCTGGAATACCCCGCCCTCCAGGGCGTGCAACAGATGGAACGGAAGAAGAACCGGCGGCTGACCCTGTCTGCTGAGCCGCATTACCCGAACCACTGGCCAATGGGCAGTCTCTCATAAAGTGGCCCTGACCGCCACAAGTAAAACAAGCTCCCGTCGCTCGGTAACACTCCCCGGGATGAGACTTCCCGCAATGTGGACAACGGGGTCTAGGTGGTCTGGCCTGACTGGGACCCCTGGATACCTGCGATCCTGCCACTCTGGAGCCCTGACCGGCCCCAGACGATCCCATACTGTCGAATCTCCGGCTACCTGACTGAGTACCCCGGCCGGAAGGAGGGAAATATCTATCAGACTGCTGCTGCTGCTGAGGCTGTCCGCCTCGAGAATCTGCTGAATAACCCGCGGATCTAGCCCTCTTGGGCGGCCTCCTGTCTCTATCTCTGCCAGCAGGATCAGATCTGCGACGGTCCTCCATACCCATCGCATAGGCCTGAAGCCGAGAAATATCCATGTCTGTCTGCAGTGACACGGCCATACAACTGTCTACCAAATACCGGTCCAATCCCATAACATAGCGGTGCATCCGATCGGACATATCTGCTACCACGGCCGGTGCATATCGGGCCAGAGAATCAAACTCAAGGCTATACTCGCGAACACTCCGACCCCTCTGCTGCAGACGTAAAAATCGATCAGCCCGTGCCCGCCGCAACTCTGGTGGCAAAAAGTGGCGGGTGAATGCTGTCACAAACTGATCCCAAGTGGCTGGAGGGGCACCCTCTCCCCTAGACAGCTCCCAAGTCTCATACCAGTGGGTAGCCACATCTCGAAGCCTGTGCGACGCCAGCTCAACCGACTCGGTCTCAGAAGCCCTGACTAGGTCCAGTGAGCGTCGCATCCCCCGAATAAAGTCATGGGGGTCCTCGTCGGGCTTAGACCCGAAGAACTCTGGAGGGCCACATAGCAGAAACTCCCGAACTCGCAGGCTGTCCCGCCTGTCATCATCATCATCATCCCTACGCCCGCGCCTGCGAGCCTGTCCTGCCACCAGCGTAGTCAGTAACTGCACAGCCTCCCTCAGGGTCCGATCCTCCGCCCCTGGCTGAGGAGCTGGAGCCTCAGGTGCGGGTACACGAACCTCTGGAGCTGCTGAAGGTCCTACTCCAGGCTGTACTGGTGGGGGTGTAGCAGACCCCTCAGACTGTGGCACATCCTCAGGCAAATCATAAACACGAGCCCGGGTAGCTCGCTGTGCCTGGCTAGCCTCTCCAATCCTCGCCTTGCCCTTCTGGGCCGCCGTTGCCTTCTTCGGAGGCATCACTGCAAACACGAAGGCGAGTCAGATCAACATCATCATAATAGCACAGCTCTATCGCACGATCTAAGATTACAAAGAGAGTAACGTCCTAAATGCCCTGTAGCTTCCCGTTTATAGATGTGGTGCACAACACATCGATAAACAAGACTCTACGAGACACGGCCTGTAGACATTCCAAGGACAAACCGCTCTGATACCACTTTTGTCACGACCCAGCCCCGTGGGCCGCGACTGGCACCCTACCTGGGTACCCAGACCAAATCGCATATTCATTTCCGAACTCAAATTTATTTCAGAATTTTACAAAAATTATATCAAACATAATTTATATCGAAAATATGTCTTAAGCGGTCATATCAAATCAAATTCACACAAAGCGGCGGAATAGGCATCGCCGGTCAAAATACAAATATATACATAAGGGCCATTTGGGGCCATCAGATCAAACAGACCGCTTTAAGACCCGAAAGTAAAATCATACAATATACACATAGGACCCTCGCCCCACAAAGATGACTACAGGCCTCTACGAATTCAAAACATAACATATGGCGAGACAGGGCCCCGCCGTACCCAAACTGTCAAATATCCAAAATATATACGGAGTAGAGGAGTCTGTACCAAGAGTGGACTCCGAATCGAATAAGAGTACTCCGAGAAAGCAAAAAGTGGAGCCTACTGCGGAGGATCACCAAGATCTGCACCTGCGGGCATAAAACGCAGCCCCCGGAGAGAGGGGGGTCAGTACGGAATATGTACTGAGTATGTAAAGCACGGAGTACAGAAATATGAATCAAAATCGAAAGCAAATCAGATGTCAAAGTCTGTATCGAAATCATATACATATATATTATGCAAGTAAAATCATGCAAACGCTTAAGAACGTGGTCGCCACTCCGACGCTGGCGCCACACACAGCATAACACCAGAAGGTTTCAAATCTCCGTACATCCCTGAACATAATCATAATCATCGGTGAGCGTATCGCATCCCGAGCCATATCACAGCATAACTCCAAACGGAACCCGGCCCTATGGCGAAGCCTTGGGAACCGTAACACAGCATACGGCCGAATTTGTCATTAGGCGCACGAATCAAAACCGGCCCGGGAACCGGCGAACGAAGTCATAATAAGGCACGAACGGAGTCGTGAGCAAACAAATGCAAATCGTCTTTCAAAATAGTGTTTCAAAACAAAGTAAATTCATAAATCATATCATATTACAAAATAGTCGAATACTTAGTCGACATAAAGTTTCATTTCGCAAAACGTTTCCAAAATGGTCCATATAATTCAAAACATAGGTTAGCGTATCGAATTGCCCAAACCTACCCCGTAGGAGGATGTTCCAAAGATCCGAAGTAGTATGTACAAATTTATTATCAAAGGTGGCCCGAAGGGCAAATCGGGCATTTTGGGGTAGCGGGCCCACCTCGAGTCGAAGTGAGGTGGCGAACGTGTTTCTACGAGCATTTATATGCCAAAGGTCATACATTATCATTCCTAGGTTACCCGACCACATTTCGATAGGTTTCGGACGAATAGTGGCATTCTAGCCAAATTGGAGCCTTTAGGCTTCAATAGAATTGAATGAATAGTAACTTTTCTGTGGATCGGGTTTCGAGGAGCAGAAATGCTCCGAAAGGTCTCCTATTCGACTGACACACTAAGATATGCCAAATGAAAGAGTGGGAGGCTTTACATACCTCACAGACGTCGTAAGCTCTTCCAAATGTCTCGTCCCGTTTCGTCAAAAATCTGCAAATGGTCAAAGTTACCAAATGAGATCCTTAGGCTTAGAAATGCCTTTAACTTCACAATTGCCTACCGAAATTTCGGCAGCACTTCCCCTATAAATCTAACATCCCCGAGGCATAGCTCGGCTCAAATTAACCAACTACAACAGCCCACACATCAACAACCAAAACAAACAACAATAACACCATTCTAGTTTCAAAGTTTTTCATGACTTCTTAAGTTGGCAACTTTTCATTCAAACTTTCACAACTCCAATTCTATACCTACATAATTGTATGTATTCCCACATTCAAACTTATACAATCACATTCCAATTACAAACCATGCCATACACGAAATTGCATAAAAATCCATTATTTCCCAAATTCTTCAAAACATCTAAAATGCACTTACGAACATTCTAACTCACGTAGTTTCATTCCGAATTCATCAACATCGATATAGATTCACATTTAAAGTCCATAACACCCAAGATATACATTGATATACATAAAGATACCGAAGGTATACGCTTTCCGATAATATTCAAAATCATTTTTTTTTAAAAGCCAATTTCATTCACCAATTAATCATTTACGATATAAGGGCCACAACAACACATTCTACCAACTTAAACAAGATCAATTCACACCAATTTTCCCATTTATGGCTCACGGCCAAACCTACTACAAACACACACCCACACGTTTCCATTTATGTCCAAATTACGGGATTCTCGTCTACTTCCAATCCTTAACCCATTCATAGCAATTCTATAACATTAGAGGGTAAGAATTCATACCTTTCTTGAAACCCCGACTTGTCGAAAACGTCGTCCTCGTGCCAAACTAATTATACCCCGTTGAAGAGGGCCTTGAGTACTTCACAAGTATGTAAAGAACAAGATTTTTAAGCCACAACACAAGCTAGGAAAATTTTTCTTTTCTTTTCCTCTATGGTTCGGCCGAACCCTCTCTCTCTTGGTGTTCTTGATTTTATGATCTTTTCCTTGAATAATACAAGTATTCCTCATATATATCCACTTAGGGGTCATGTGCTTAGCACATGCCCCTTTTAAAAATGGATTTGGGCCTCACCATGGCCGGCCCCCATTTGATCTTGGGCCTTAGTTTTGCATTGCATTTTTCTTGGCCCAATCCGAGGAAAGTCCCGTTTTGTAATTCCCGAAACTAATTTCCGAAATTTCAAATTTACCCTCGGCCTTCCCCGAGGTCTTGACATTAATAATTCCATATCCAACATAGTCATATTCTCAAAAATTAATTTATGTCCTTCTAACACCCGAGTCATAGTTATTTCTCGATTTCCAATTGTACGAACACACGGGGCCTAACATATAAATACCCCACCAACTCGTGTTTTCAGCATATTAACATTCCAAAAAGTCCTAGAAGACTCTCAAAACATCTCCCAAGCATTATAGTCCGATAAATCAAGAATTTAACAAGATTACGCCAAACTAGTCCGTGAAAGGTGATTGTTATTGCTTCTACTTGAGCTTGGTGTTGGAAAGGGTTGGTGTGGCTGCGTTTCTTCAAGTATAAGGTATGTTTTTTCATCCTATCTCCTATATTGAGTTTATTTGAAGGCTTAGCAAGCCGGAAAAGTGAAAATAGTTACGGAGGAAAGGTCATAAAGTGTTGTGTTATAGTTGTCGTGTTCATGGGACGTTTTGAACATGTTGTGGCCGTATGGATGGAGTGATCTATGCGTGTAAAAATGGTATCTAACATCGTTGGTGTGTTGATGAGGTTATATTCCTTGATTGGGATGGAAGAAAGTGTATGTTGTTGTTGTATATTGAAGAACATCGTGTGGGATATTTTTGGAATATATATTGGTATAATTAATGGTGTTGTTGATGTTGGTATTATTGTTATTGTTGATTGGTTGTTGAATTGTAATTCTGGGCTAGGCATATAAACAGGGGAGATGCTGCCCGATTTTCAGTAGAATATAGAATAGTTTGATTTGAAATTTGGAACAAGTGTGCAATAAAGAGTCTAACGTTAGTGTGAATCCTTTTAAATGTAGACTTACGAGCTTGGACAAATAAGCGTAGCTAATAAGAGGTGGAACAGGTATGTTAAGGCTCGTCCCTTTCTTTCAAAGGCATGATTCCTATGATTACAATTCCATAAATGTTATCATAGCCTCCTTATTTCCAAAAGTAGATGTGTATGATTCCAAGGAATGATTTCTTTTCCCGATAACCGTAAATGTTTTCCAAAGTGTCCGTATTTTTCCAAATAGAGGTTTATGACTCCGCAAGCCTTTATGACAACAACGATGGATATGTTTTACAGTGACAACGATGATGTCAAGGATGAGAATATTTCTATGATGACTATGATGAGAATGATTTCATGTTTAAAGGTTCCAAGTTTACGATTTCAAAACGGTATAAGAATGTTGAGCTATCTCTTGATTTCCCAATTTTATTCATGGATGACGACTATTTTTAAAGATTCTAAAGTATATGATTTGACACCTTATGAGATTTGTGATCTTCTTCTACGTTCTCTTAATTTTATCCTTCGTTGATAGTCTCACCTTATAATAATTGTTCCTTCAAGGTGAGACAAGGCCACGATGACTATTCCATAATATATAATCGGAGGTTACCGACCTTACGTCAGTCCGATAGATACATGACTTTCTTTGGGCTCTTCTGCATGCTGCTAAATGATATATGTATATGTATATGTATACGGGGAGGATGGGAAAAGGGCCAGAGCGCTATAGACGCTAGGATATGCACACGATACATGTATCAGTATATGACATGATATCATCCCGGACGCGGGATGCCCGGACGCGGGATATATGTGGCTAAATGGATCGGAGCCGACGCCTCGGCAATATGATATGTTCTATTTTCTATATATATGAAACAAAAACGTTTTTCAAATGAAGTATTACTATGTATATATGTATATATGTGGATCGGGCTGCACGTTCCGCAACACTCAGCCTGGATGGTACCGCCAAAAGGCATTCATTGTACAGGTTACTCTTTTATCTTACGGTATGCCCTATATGTCCATTCTGTTATTACTCATACTTTACATCCCTTACTATGTTACTATTCATGCCTTACATACTTAGTACATCACTCGTACTGACCCCCTTTTTTCGGGGGCTGCGTTTCTTGCCACGCAGGTGTATACAGATGAGTAGAGGACATTGCTAGGAGATGTACCGACTGGATTGGCGAGCTCCATTTCCTTCCGGAGTGTTGCCGAGTCAGAGTATTCATGATTATGGTACCTTGATTTATGTTAGAGACGTTGCAGACAGAGTCACGTGTATAGCATGTCAGTCTTGTAAGCGGCTCTACAAGCCGTCGTACCATTATGCATTATGTTACAAATTCCATATGATTACAGATTTTAATTGATTTGAGAACGACGAAGAGAATGGTTTTGACAAGTTTTTATTATGCATTTCATTTCGTAACTCAAGAGTCCAGTGAGGTTATGAACATAACGAGAGCTAAAAGGGGTTCGCTCGGCCCTGAGTATGGGGTTGGGTTCCCATCATGCCCTATCAAGATTAGGGTGTGACACCAATCATACCATCTGGACCGCCAGCACTATCTGCAGATAATTCAAACACTGCCTTCTTCACCTCCTCCAAGGTATGTATGCTTATCAGTTGATTGTTAGTATCCTGATCAACCATACTAGGAACATGTTGTAGCAAATCAAAGTCTAATGGATCACCATCTTGAGAAAACTACTGCTGATAAAATCTACAAGCTTCATCTGCCAAAAGTGAATCTCCTTCTATCCATATCCCTTTCTAATTCCGAATTCTTTTGATCTGCAATCTTTTTCTCTTACCATTCACAATACTGTGAAAATACCTTGTATTCCTGTCTCCTTTAGCAAAACTTGTCATATGTGACTTTTGTCTCCAAAATTCTTCCTCATAGTGAACATACTTTATCAATTCTGCTTGTGCTTGTTGTAGCACCATCCTGTTCATAGGAGAAGGATCCTCTTCAAATAATTGTCCTTTAATTCTCACAACCTCTTCCCTTACTATTAACTGCTTGAAAATATCACCAAAAGTTGCCTTACTCCATGCAATTAATGCAGTTTTCACATTCTTCAGCTTTAACTTAAAGTTGATAAAATCATCACCTTCAAAAATCTGTACTCCATGCTTGATTAACCACCTCTAAGAATGATTCATGTTCTATCCAGAACTTCAGAAATCTGAAAGGCTTCCTTATGTGATGTGAGATTTCACCACAAGTAAGTAATAAAGGGGCATGGTCTGAGCCAGTTCTGCATAAATGTTCCACTTCCATATGTGCAAACCAATCCTGTAGTTTGGCATTTGCAATCATTCTATCCAAACTTTTGAAAATGCAATCACTACCAGCCCTCCCATTTCACCAAGTAAACAGACTTTCCTTATAATTGATGTCAAACAGCTCACATGAGTTAATGCAAAATGCAAAATCTTCATATTCATCGGGAAAGACAGGTAAACCACCAATCTTTTCCTCTTAATTCATAATAACATTGAAATCACCCCTACTAGCTAAGGAAAGTCCATGTGATTAGTCAAACTATATAGACTATCCCATAAACTGATTCTTTCCAGATGATCACACTTTGCATATACAATTGTTACCATCAGTGACTTATTCCACTCTTGGAAAAACAGCTTTACAGTTATTTGTTGTTCTAAATCCTGCATGATCTCTACATCCATATTATCATTCACAAAGAACGATATTTTACCATTTCAATTATAATGGGCATATCTCAAGCCTAACCTCCTTCTAAACCTCTGAATATGCCTAAAGTGTTGAAAAGGCTCCATTAAAGCTATAATGGAAAATTTATGATGTCTGTACAGCATTTGGACTTTTTGAAAAGCTTGTTGTGTGTTCACAGACCTGATATTCCAAAAGAGTGCTTTTCTTCCCCACATAAGGCTGAATCATGAAAAGCATCAATGTTCTCCCCTAGCCTCATCTCCTCATGTGCATCATCACCATCTTGAACCCTTTCATCAGTCTGAATGTCTTCCATCATAAATTCTGAGACATGTCCATCCTTGGTAACAATATGGCTTATAGATTTCTCTACTGCATTTTCTTTTGTAAGGTCCTGACACCTTTCAAATCTGCCCTCTAAATCTTTGTCAGTATCATCTACCTCAACATTAATTGCAACTTCATCAACCATTTCTCCCACACTTTTATGCTCATCCTTTGTTGCCTGAACTGATTGTTCAGCATTTAGATCCATCTTTCCTTCTATATCTTTGATGTTATCTTCCCCATCATTGACTGCCACATAAGATTCCAAACTCTCATCATGCTTCTCCATGCCTGTTTTACCAGATGATTCATTAGCCTCTTCATTGTCATTTACTACCTCCTTGACTAACACATTAGTGCCATATGCACCCTTGTCCTCTACATCATTGTTAACTTCTTCATCTGTGATTTTCTCTAGCACATCAAAATTGTTGTATGTTGAAACTCCACATTCAGGTGCAATAACATTCTTGTTCCTAGCATCAACAACATCCTTAGTTATCCTTTTACCTTTGTCATTAATTCCAGGATAAGTAACCACTTTTCCACTCGATAGAACATTAGGCACATATCTGCATAGGATATCTCCATCCATGATATCTCCTCCTTCTTCCTTGTGTAGAGGTTGTAGCCACATTTGACACATCCTCTTTCTCCTGCTCCTTCTCCCCTTCCTTTGCATCTTCCTTTGTGTCTGCCACCAATTCAAGATGCAAGACACGACATTCATCATTTGCATGGCCTTGCAACATGCATTCTGTGCAATACTTTAGTAAATGATCATACTGAATTCTCATTTTCACCACCCTAATCTCCTTAGTTTTCTCATCTTCAATTTTCATCATAACAAACTTAGGAAGATTAGATAACAAATCTAGTTGAACCTCAACCCTTGCGCAGTTAGGTCTAGTTTTGTTTATGGTGGCCATGTCAAGTAATAAAGGTTTTCCAACTGCAGATGCCAAAGTAAACAATGATTCTTTGACAAAATACGTAGGAAGCAGGTTTGGAAATGAAATCTAGGCCATGGCTATTGACGTTTCTTCCTCAACATTAAAATTGGAATCATAAATTAAGGGCCTCATTTGATACGTAAAACCATCCTTGGATTTTAACCAAAAAGCAGTCTTTGAAGATATAGTAATGAAATCCTCCATTAGATAACATCTTATCAATAAATGTATATCCGTCAAGAAACCAATATCACACTTTCCCTTCACACCACACTGTTGAGGAATAATAGTTCTTAATTCTTCCAACTCTGGCCCTCCATATGAAAACTTGCCAATAATGGCATGTTGGAGGTTTTCAATCTGCTCCATTATAACCACTTCAGATGTTGTCAAACGCACCACAGGTGTCACGACCCAACTAGGGGCCACGACGGGTACCCAGAGCTAGTTACCGAGCACCGCTCACTCTACTACTTATCTTTCTCATTTAATACTCTTTTATCAATTTTACAGACCAATTGTAGGAAAAATCATATTTAATCGAAACATAAATACATTATATACATTTGCCTCTCGGCCATCAAAATAATATACATACATATGAAAACCTCTTGTGAGACCATCTAACCCACACTGCGTATCTACGAGCCTCTACTAACATAATGAATACATGAACGGAACAAGACTCCGTCATGCCTAAAAATATGCATATATGAATGTACATCAAAAGAATAGCCATAAGCACCTCCGAACAATGGAGTGATATCTAATAGCTGACAGCTACTGAGGACCTGGGTCAAGCTCTCCTCCCTGTCCACCTGTGGGCAAGAACACAACGTCCGAATAAAGGACGTCAGTACGAATAATGTACCGAGTATGAGAGGAGTACATAATGAAAGGAAACATCAGTAATATGAGGATAAGATCAATATGAGACAACTGAATCTGACTGATAATCATACATGAAGTAATGCATGTTGTTTTACTCATCATCATAACATGTATGCATCATATGCAAGCTGCCCGTCCATGTCGGAACGGTGTGATAATCAATAATATTAGCCCGCGTCCAGGCCTCCCGCGTCCGGGGTACCATCTCATGCCGCCCACTAGTGGTGTCTGCCCACGCTCGTAGGTCGTGGTATATCCGTATCGCCGCCCGTCGAAGCGGTTTCTGCCCGGCCAACTAGGCCCGGTGTGAAATGCTCATGACATGCTCAATGTAAATGCTCATGACATGCTCAATGTAAATGCTCATAGTAATATGCTTATCATAAAATACTTATCTTATCATAATGCGTATATTTGACTCATGATCAACTTTACTCTATCAGGGTGACGTAAGGTCGTGATCCCCCGATTACATTATGGAACCGTCATGGACATTCTGCCTCACCTTGAGAGGACTAATACATAAGGTGAGTGTAGGCAAGGAATAACATCATCATCATTCTAGTGTCATCATATCGTATAACTTATCTCATATAGACATTCATAAGTATAAGCTTTTAACTTCTTAGAATGTAAGAACTCACGAAAGAAATAGGGATTCAAGTTAAAAGATTCATGCCTTTAGAAAGAAGGACTAGCCTCACATGCCTTGGTCGTTTAGCTAAGATATCTCTCACTTGTTCTCCGTCGATATCACGTCGTTACCTTCATAAGAGAATTCGTATCAACATTAGTAACTAACTATAAGAATGTGTCGCTAATTCTAGGAGAAGTCGGACAACGCTTCCTTCGCTCATGATACTTTTCTCACGTTCTATATCAACTCCCAATATTCATAATATTATTCGCAATATCATAATCGACAATCATCATTTACGTGCGTTTGGCAAAATCCACCATTTTCCTCCAATTTTCCCTTATTTCTACTTCTAGCTCATCCTTGCGTTTTCATGCATTTAATGCTTGTTTCATGATATAAACATCATTTATAACGTATTAGTACTCACAAAACTTCAATATTCATAGTTCGATTCCACTATCATTCATTTATGTCACTATTCACTCAATAATGACCCATTTCTCTATTCTCCTACATTTCAAGTGTCTAAGCTTTCCAATATTTCAAACAATATGGAATAATCATGAAACTTACCTTGGAGGATGGTTGAACAATCCTTAAGTTGAAATACTTCAATTAGCCAAAACCCCAGTTCCACCTTCTTGGGAATTTCTTGACTTAGAAGATCCTTTGATGTGTTCTTACACTTATTCTCATGGATTTGGTGTTGATAATCTTAGGTTTCCTTGGATTTTCTTGCTATTCTTAGAGTTGAAGTGTTGAAGAACACTCTAGAGTTTTCTTGAAGTGTTGGATGAAAAATGACGTGAAATGGGCTTAAGTTCCCTTTTAATAATTCAAAATCTGATCTTTAATGAAAACTTGTCGGGATGAACAATGGTCGTAAACCACCATATACGGACCGTATTTTGATTTACGGTCCGTCCACTGTGGTCGTATTTAACCATTTCAAAGACAAAAATTTTTGGCTGATGGACATGGTAGTTTACGACCTGGTTTACGGTCCGTAAACCAGTTTACGGGCCGTAAACTGGGTCGTATTTAACCATATTCAACATTTGCAGAAAGTTGGGATTTTTGACAAGCTGGAGGACGATTGCACTATACGGTCCGTAAATCACTTTTCAAGCCGTATAGTGCCATATACGACCACTGGCTGAAACATTTTCCGCGACTTTCTTATTTCCAAAAATTCTTAATTAGCCATTCCCGACTTAACAAAACATCATTCACTCAACTTTTCATCATTCCACTTATCATACAAGTACGGAGAAAGTTCCGAGGTGTAACATTCTTCCCCCCTTTTGGAACATTCGTCATCGAATGTTCGACACTCGGGGATTCTGGAAATTTTTTGCCAGAGTTTCCTTTGTACATTGGATACTACCTTTCCATTACAACAACCCACAACATCTTCGCCTCACAGGGCTATATCACAATATCAACACATTTATGGCCACACACGACCAAAAACATAAAACTAAAACATACATACCTTACACCATCGACGTCTCATCTTGAATCTCTTCTGGGGATTGGAACAAATGGGGGTACATAGATTTCATCTTCTCCTCCGCTTCCCAAGTCATTTCTTCCCGATTATTGTTTCGCCATAGAACTTTGACTGAAGCAACCTCTTTATTCCGAAGCCTTCGTACTTGTCTATCCAAAATGGCAATGGGCATTTCCTCGTATGTTAGCTTCTCTGTTACTTGCACATCATCAACCGGAACTATTCTTGTTGGGTCTCCAATACACATGCGGAGCATCGAAACATGGAATACTGGATGCACGGATTCGAGCTCTGAAGGCAAGTCCAATTTATAGGCTACTCGACTCACCTTGCGAATGATTTGGTAGGGTCCGACATATCTGGGACTTAGCTTTCCCTTCTTGGAAAATCTCATCACTCCCTTCATCGGCGATACCTTCAGGAACACCCAATCGCCCACCTAAAATTCCAAGTCTCGTCGGCGATTATCTGCATAAGACTTTTGGCGACTTTGAGCTGTTAACAGTCGGTCTCAAATCACTTTAACCTTTTCAACTGCTTGTTGGATCAAGCGGGCCTATCAATTGTACTTCTTCGGTTTCAAACCATCCAATTGGAGATCTGCATTTTCTTCCATATAAGGCTTCATACGGGGCCATTTGAATGCTGGAATGATAGCTGTTATTATAGGCAAATTCAATAAGAGGCAAATGCTCATCCCAATTACCGCCAAAGTCCAATACACATGCCCGTAGCATATCCTCTAAGGTCTGAATAGTGCGCTCGGCTTGTCCGTCAGTCTGCAGATGGAAAGCCGTGCTGAGCTTAACTTGGGTACCTAGACTTTCTTGAAAGGACTTCCAGAACTTGGCTGTGAACTGTGCCTCTCTGTCTGTGATAATGGCCAAAGGAATACCGTGAAGTCGTACAATCTCCTTGAGATACAATTTAGCATAATCCTCCGGTGAATATGTGGTTCTAACGGGGAGAAAATGAGCTGCTTTCGTGAGTCTATCCACGATCACCCATATAGAATCATACTTCCCTCGCGTACGGGGTAATCCTACCACAAAATCCATGTTAATTTCTTCCCATTTCCACGTAGGAGTTTCCATTGCTTGCAATAACCCTCCTGGCTTTTGATGCTCGACCTTCACTTGCTGGCAATTCTGACACTGTGCTACAAATTCTGCTATGTCTCGCTTCATGCCATCCCACCAGTATACCAATTTAAGATCGTGGTACATCTTGGTTGCACCTGGATGAATAGAATACCGGGAATAATGTGCTTCCTCTAAAATCCGTTGGCGCAAGTTTGCCACATTCGGTACACATAGCCGGCCTCGATATCTAAGAACCCCTTCTATGGAAACTTCGAATGGAGACTCTTCCTTTTCCTGAGATAGATCTCGATAGTGGCTTAACTGAGGATCTTCATATTGCCGTTCCTTCACTTCTAGATTCAATGATGAAACTGTGGGGTCATTGACGTTCATACCTGCATCTCCTGAATCAATGGGCTGTACGCCGAGACTTGCTAACCGATGGACTTCACAAACCATTTCTCGCTTTTCCGAAGGAACTCCACATAAACTACCCATCGATCGGCGGCTAAGTGCATCTGCTACTACATTCGCCTTCCCTGGATGATATAGAATGTTCACATCATAATCCTTCAGTAATTCTAACCATCTCCTTTGCCGCAGGTTCAACTCCTTCTGTTTGAAAATATATTGAAGGCTTTTGTGATCCGTATAGATGTCCACGTGCACACCATATAAGTAGTGTCTCCATATTTTCAATGCATGAATGACCACAGCTAGCTCAAGATCATGAGTGGGGTAATTCTGTTCATGTTTTCGCAACTGTCTCGAAGCATATGCAATAACTTTCCCATTCTGCATCAATACACATCCTAATCCCACACCGGAGGCATCACAATACACTACATAGCCATCTGATCCTTCTGGAAGTGTTAGCACCGGCGCTGAGGTCAACCTGTTTTTCAGCTCTTAGAAGCTACGCTCACAGGCATCACTCCACTGGAATTTAGCCGACTTCTGGGTTAACTTTGTCAATGGGACTGAAATAGATGAGAAGCCCTCTACAAATCTTCTATAGTATCCTGCTAACCCAAGGAAACTACGAACTTCTGTAAGCGTCGTAGGTCTTGGCCAAGTCTTCACAGCTTCTATTTTCTGAGTGTCGACTCGGATACCATTATCTGAAATAACATGACCTAGAAATGCCACTGAGTTTAGCCAAAACTCGCACTTCGAAAACTTTGCATACAATTCCCGATCTCGAAGAACGCCAAGAACAATTCTTAGATGATCTGCATGTTCAGACTCTGTGCGAGAGTACACCAAAATATCATCGATGAACACTGTTATACCCCATATTTTCATACATTGGGACGTTTTAAACTAAACGCGACAAGTTATAGACAAGACTATTTTAAGATACGAAGCAGAGACTTTAACTTCAGGTTTCGTTTCAAGTCATAAGTTACCTACAAATTTCGTTTGGTATAGAAGCATTAATGGATAATTGGGATTAAATTAACCATGATTAGATTATTAAGTGGGATTGGAAAACTAAATCAGTCCATTAAAAATAGCCATAGTTGGCCGTGTAGTTTAGTGGGATGGTCAAAGAATATTTGACCCAAATATTGAGTGGGACACTTGTCCAACCCTTGCAACTCATATATAAGGCAAAATGCTGATTCAATATCAACTAACTACATCATTTCAACATTTCAAAATGTAGAAAATATAGTGATAGGGAGAGAGGCTCTCGGCTACAAGCTGGCCGAGAACACCCTCCTCCAAATTGCATAAAAAAATCAGTTTCTTGGACAATTTAACTCCCCTAAAGGTGTATTAACGTGTAGCATTCATTGGAATAGCAAGAGCAAGTGTTAAAATTCAAGAAGTGAAAGTGAAGGGCTAGCCGATTGAAGTGTTTAGTTACAAGGTAAGAATGATCATTTTCCTTGTGTTGTATGATGATTTGAAGGTATAATTCGTGCATGTTGTTGTTGTTTTGTTGTTGTGATTGAAGTTGAGGTGAGCCGTGAGCTTGGGTGAAGCCATGTTGGTCTCATTTTGCATGTATTGTTGATGGGTTGAACGTGTGTCAACATATCTAAATGAACAAAGATTGTACAAGTATGTTTATGATGTTGCATGTTGGTATTGGACTGTTTTTCTTGAAGTTGAAGTGGGCCGTGTGTTGTAGACTTAAATGGAATCATGCTTAATCTTCTTGTACATGTATTGGGAATGAATTGAATGTGTTGTAGTGTGGATAAATGGATGAAAATCATAAAGTAGTTGTAGTTGTGCTGAAGCCGTGTAGGGGGCTGTTTTAGAGGAATTTATGGACTGTTTTGTGTCATGTTTTGATTGTTGTTGTTATGGACATTGTGGTGTATTGTATACATTATGAATATGTGAATTGAGGTGGTAAAGATATGAATAATGTTGAAGGGGGAAAACAGTCCAAACCGTGGACTGTTTTAATGTTAGGAGTGAATTTGTGTATGTTGAATGTTGATTATTGTTATGAACGTATAGTGAAAGTGAAGTTTAATGATTCAAGTTGAAATTGAAATGGTTTGTGGGCTGTAGTAAGAGTTAATATGATGCTAAAACAGTTCCAATAATCGTATAAGTAATGTTGTAAACGTGTTGTTGTCGTTGTAGTTGAAGTTGGAAAATTGCGAAGCGAAAATGGTAATGTTGTGTGTGCTATTTTGCCGTGGATAAGGGCCTGTTTTAAATGATGTACGGACTGTCCAAAGTTCCCTTAAGTCATGTTTAAACAAGTTTGGATTGATACATGAAAGTATGATTAGCAATATTAGTTTGTAGTAGTAGTTGGTTTGAATACGAACGAAACGTCGTCTAAATGTTGGAAAGGGATTGTTAACGTTAAATACATATTGAATTCCCTCGTAGACTAATCGTAGCTCTTGATATATTGATATAGGATAAGTACCATTGGGCATCAAGTACAAGTTATAATACGACTAAACGCTAAAGGTATGTAAAGCCTATTCCTTCTTTCTTTTGGCATGTCCTAGACGTAAGTAAGAAACGATATGAACCTTGGGGTAAATTCTACTCTCTAGTTCCAAGCATGACTTATGATTCTATTCATTCCGTAATGTTATGGTCACGAGCCTACTATATGATTGACTAATGAATGATGTATAGAAGTTCCTACTTTTAAAGAATTGCATAATTAAAGGCATACTTGACTGTCAAAAGTTACACCATGTCAAATTGATACATGTGCATGAAATCTGAAACGTTCCTTGCTATAACTTGTAATGAGATTTAAAAAGAACTGAATATGATTATTATCCTGACACTTTAGAGCTGGTTAGTTACTTATCTATTGAGTCTCAAAAGATGAATTGCATATATGTGGTTGCTTATTATTCTGCTCGTGCCTACCGCTATATCCTTCACTGAGTCCCGGGCCAGGACACGTTTTCGTGCGCATATTTACTATATTACTCACCGAGCCCCTCACTAGAGGGCCGGGACAAGTTATATATATATGATGATATGATGATGATATGATGATATGATGACATGATGATATGGAGATGGCGGCCAGGAGAGCATATATTCCTTATTACCGAGTCCCTCACTAGAGGGCCATGATGCTATGATTATAATTACCGAGTCCCTCACTAAAGGGCCGAGACACGTTTTATATGTTATATACAGAATGATTATTCAGCCTTGGTTACAAAACTCTATATTGATATTGATATGAGAACGATACAGATGAAATATGTTCAAAGGCAAGTTTTATGAAATTCTGTTTGTTGCATTGGGTCCTACACACCTTTTCTCAGTATGAGTCTATTACTATATTTCATGCTTTACATGCTCAGTACATATTCCGTACTGACCCCCTTTTCTTCGGGGGGGCTGCGTTCATGCCCGCAGGTACAGACGCTCGTTTCGGAGATCCGGCAGCCTAGGATATCTATTCAGCTACTTTGAAGTGCTCCTTTGTTCCGGAGCCTAGCTTGTGGTATAACTCCCATTTGTTGTATATGTATGTGTTTATTTGGGGTACGGCGGGGCCCTGTCCCGTCATATGATACTGTCAGTACTCTTAGAGGTCTGTGGACACATGTGTGGGTCTGTATATAGTTGTTGTTGCGTTGTATGAATATGACTTATGTTTGGGGCGTACCCATTCGTAATGGCAGCCTTGTCGGCTTGCATATATATATATATGTTTGGGATGTTGCGTGTAGTGGCAGCCTTGTCGGCTTGCGTAGATATATATATGTTGTTGTTGAAGACCGTAACTCCTCAGGAGACAGGTGCCTACGACATACAGAATTGTGACAGCTTTAGAATAACGTCCTGTTTTTTTTGTACCAATAAGTTCATAATATGCTGGTTATAAAATATTATAGTTAACAGGTGATATGAGTGTCCAATTCGGACACTAGTCACGACCTACGGGGTTGGGTCGTGACAAACACTATCACAAAGAGATCCAAAAACGGCCTGAACACATTATTCATTAAATTCATGAACACCGCCGGGGCATTCGTCAACCCGAACGACATTACTCGAAACTCGTAGTGACCATATCTTGTCCTGAAGGCGGTCTTGGGAATATATGCTTCCCTAATTCTCACCTGATGATAACCCGATCTCAGATCTATCTTGGAGAACCATTTAGCACCTTGCAATTTATCGAACAAGTCGTCAATTCTAGGAAGAGGGTATTTATTCTTTATTGTCACCTTGTTCAACTGCCTGTAGTCGATGCACATTCGTAGAGATCCGTCTTTCTTCCTTACGAACAGGACTGGTGCTCCCCATGGCGAGGAACTAGGCCTTATAAACCCCTTCTCAAGTAAATATTTTAGCTGTGCTTTTAGCTCTTTCAGTTCTGCTGGAGCCATTCGATATGGAGGAATAGAAATAGGCTCGGTGTCTGGTAGTACATCAATAGCAAAGTCGATCTCCCTTTCTGGAGGAAGGCCTGTTAACTCGTCGGGAAACACATCTGGGAATTCATTCACTACCGGGACAGACTGGAAAGTTGGCACTTCCGCTTCCGTGTCATGAACCCGAACTAGATGACAAATATAACCCTTGGCTATCATCTTTCTCGCCTTAAGGTAGGAAATAAACCTACCCTTTGGGGAAATGGTATTACCCTTCCACTCGAGTATAGGCTCTCCCAGAAATTGGAATCGAACTACCTTTGTCCGGCAACAAACATTAGCATAGCATGATGCCAACCAGTCCATACCCATAATTACGTCAAAATCTATCATCTCAGGTTCAATTAGATCAGCCCTCGTCTGACGATCACCTATAATGACTACACAGTTCTGATATACTCGCCTCGCTATTACAGGATCACCAACCGGAGTGAATACCTCGAAAGGTTTAATTGGCTCAGGTCTTACCCCAACACAATTAGCGATATACGGAGTAATATATGAGAAGGTAGAACCTGATCAATCAGAGCATATACGTCACGGAAAAATATAGTCAAGGTACCTGTGACAACATCTGGGGAAGACTCAAGATCCTGTCGCCCAGCTAAAGCATACACACGGGGCTGAACAACACCTGAAGTAGATGCTCCCCCTCTACCTCTGCCCCTACCTGCTGTAGTCTGAGGAGTCTATGTTGTCGGGCGTACTGAAGAAGAACCCGCTGCTGAACCTGTAGGCTGAGTCCCAGCTCTATCTCTCGCTGAGGGGCAATCTCTCATCATGTGACAAACTTTCCCGCAAGCATAACAAGCATCCGAACCCTGACGACACTGTCCGGAATGTAGTTTGCCATACTGGCTATACCGCGGTACTGAAGGTCTCCTCTGGCTAAAGTCTCCCCTAAACTGCGAATCTGAGGCCCTCGAACTCTACCCCTGGCCTGACTGAAAAGAACGGTCAACCCTCCTATCTGAGAATCTAGGAGGTGCACTAGTCACTGACTGACCTGAGTGCCTAGAATATGTCTGTCTCGGTCCCCCTCGGTACTCACTGCTCTCCCCCATAGATCTAGCCCTCTTACCTTGTCTTCTGTCACCCTCACGATCACTTCTCTGCTGTCGTTGTCGTTCCTCGAGGTTCTGAGCATGGGCCTGTATCCGGGAAATATCCATCCCGTCTTGTAAAGAGGCTGTCAGGCAATCTCTGAACAAGTGTGGTCCTAAACCACTCACAAATCTATAGACTCGGTCCCCCATGTCAGCCACCATAATCGGAGCATACCGGGCCAATGAGTTGAATTGCATACTATACTCTCGGGCACTCATGCTTCCTTGTTTCAAATTCAAGAACCTGTCCGCTCGAGCTCGGCGGACTTCAGGTGGCAAGTAGTGACGAATAAAGGCATCTACAAACTCTTGCCACACGGGAGGTGGTGCATTCTCCCCTTTGGTTATCACCCAATTCTTATACCATAGTACCGCCACGTCGCGAAGTCTATATGAGGCCAACTCTACAGATTCAGTCTCAGAAGCATGCATAGGTTTTAGCGTCCTCAGCATTTCATCGATAAAACCTTGTGGGTCCTCATCCGGCTTCGACCCGAAAAATTCTGGAGGATTTAGAGTAAGGAAATCACGGGCTCTTGTACTAGTTGAACGATCACTTGGGCCCGCATTCTGTCGTTGTGCTTGAGCGGCAACCAACTGCGTCAATAAATGTATGGCCTCGGACACTTGTTGACCCGAAGCACCTGGTGGAGGAATCGGAGCTGAGGCTCCTCCCTGCTCTTCTACATTGGGCACGGCCTCACTTTGCGATTCACTTTCCTCTACATTTGTCGGAGGCTCTCTTTCCGCCTGCCTCTTTGTCGAAGCTTTGCCTTTCTGGGCAGCTGTAGCTTTTCCTTTCGGCGGCATTTTCTGAAACCATAACGCACTTTTAGGAATGATATAATCCTAGACATAGCTCTATCACACGATCTCATGAGAAGAAAGATGGTCATTTTCCTAAATGCCCTGTAGCCTCTTGTTTATTAGCGTGGCGCGCAACACACCATAAACAAGACTCTACTAGACACGGCTCGTAGACACTTCCTAGGGCGAACTGCTCTGATACCACTTCTGTCACTACCCAGCTAGGGGCCACGACGGGTAACCGGAGCTAGTTACCGAGCACCGCTGACTCTACTACTTATCTTGCTCATTTAATACTCTTTTATCAATTTTACATACTAATTGTAGGAAAAATCATATTTAATCGAAACATAAATACTTTATATACATTTGCCTCTCGGCCATCAAAATAATATACATACATATGAAAACCTCTTGTGAGACCATCTAACCCACACTGCGTATCTACGAGCCTCTACTAACATAATGAATACATGGACGGAACAAGACTCCGTCATGCCCAAAAATATGCATATATGAATGTACATCAAAAGAATAGCCATAAGCACCTCCGAACAATTGAGTGCTATCTAACAGCTGACAGCTACTGAGGACCTGGGCCAAGCTTTCCTCCCTGTCCACCTGTAGGCATGAACACAGCGTCCGAAGAAAGGACGTCAGTACGAATATTGTACCGAGTATGAGAGGCGTACATAATGAAAGGTAACATCAGTAATACGAGGATAACATCAATATGAGACAACTGAATCTGACTGATAATCATACATGAAGTAATGCATGCTGTTTTACTCATCATCATAACATGTATGCATCATATGCAAGCTTCCCGTCCATGTCGGAACGGTGTGATAATCAATAATATTAGCCCGCGTCCAGGCCTCCCGCTTCCGGGGTACCATCTCATGCCGCCCACTAGTGGTGTCTGCCCACGCCCATAGGTCGTGGTGTATCCGTATCGCCGCCCGCCGAGGCGGTGTCTGCCCGGCCAACTAGGCCCGGTGTGAAATGCTCATGACATGCTCAATGTAAATGCTTATAGTAATATGCTTATCATAAAATAATTATCTTATCATAATGCGTATATTTGACTCATGATCAACTTTACTCTATCGGGGTGACGTAAGGTCGTGATCCCCCGATTACATTATGGAACCGTCATGGACATTCTGCCTCACCTTGAAAGGACTAATACATAAGGTGAGTGTAGGCAAGGAATAACATCATCATCATTCTAGTGTTATCATATCGTATAACTTATCTCATATAGACATTCATAAGTATAAGCTTTTAACTTCTTAGAATGTAAGAACTCACGAAAGAAATAGGGATTCAAGTTAAAAGATACATGCCTTTAGAAAGAAGGACTAGCCTCACATACCTTGATCGTTTAGCTAAGATATCGCTCACTTGTTCTCCGTCGATATCACGTCGTTACCTTCATAAGAGAATTCGTATCAACATTAGTAACTAACTATAAGAACGTGTCGCTAATTCTAGGAGAAGTCGGACAACGCTTCCTTCGCTCATGCTACTTTTCTCACATTCTATATCAACTCCCAATATTCATAATATTATTCGCACTATCATAATCGACAATCGTCATTTACGTGCGTTTGGCAAAATCCACCATTTTCCTCCAATTTTCCCTTATTTCTACTTCTAGCTCATCCTTGCGTTTTCATGCATTTAATGCTTGTTTCATGATATAAACATCATTTATAACGTATTAGTACTCACAAAACTTCAATATTCATAGTTCGATTCCAATATCATTCATTTATGTCACTATTCACTCAATAATGACCCATTTCTCTGTTCTTCTACATTTCAAGTGCCTAAGCTTTCTAATATTTCAAACAATATGGAATAATCATGAAACATACCTTGGAGGATGGTTGAACAATCCTTAAGTTGAAATACTTCAATTAGTCAAAACCCTAGTTCCACCTTCTTGGGAATTTCTTAACTTAGAAGATCCTTTGATGTGTTCTTACACTTATTCTCATGAATTTGGTGTTGATAATCTTAGGTTTCCTTGGATTTTCTTGCTATTCTTAGAGTTGAAGTGTTGAAGAACACTCTAGAGTTTTCTTGAAGTGTTGGATGAAAAATGACGTGAAATGGGCTTAAGTTCCCTTTTAATAATTCAAAATCGGATCTTTAATGAAAACTTGTCGGGATGAACAGTGGTCGTAAACCACCATATACGGACCGTATTTTGATTTACGGTCCGTCCACTGTGGTCGTATTTAACCATTTCAAAGACAGAAAGTTTTGGCCGATGGACATGGTAGTTTACGACCTGGTTTACGGTCTGTAAACCAGTTTACGGGCCGTAAACTGGGTCGTATTTAACCATATTCAACATTTACAGAAAGTTGGGATTTTTGACAAGCTGGAGGACGATTGCACTATACGGTCCGTAAATCACTTTACGGGCCGTATAGTGCCATATACGACCACTGGCTGAAAACTTTCCGCGACTTTCTTATTTCCAAAAATTCTTAATTAGCCATTCCCGACTTAACAAAACATCATTCACTCAACTTTTCATCATTCCACTCATCATACAAGTACGGAGAAACTTTCGAGTTGTAACAACAGGAATACTATCAACATATATTATCTCCTTTATTAGTATTGGATCACAAATGGGGTTGGACGTGGGAGTTATTCCATGCACAAGTGTTTGAGCATACTTTGGAGATGAGGAAGTGGACGGGACAGTTGGCTGAATATCGTGAGATTGCGGGTGAGTGAGGGGTGGGTAGTGTATAGTGTTGGTTGTTGGTAGAGGCTGACCACCCGCCAGTTACGGCTGGCCAGTGGCCAAGGTAGCCATAGGTAAAGTAGGGTTTGTTAAATTAGGGTTGCACGGAAATGTAGGAGAGAGAAGAAAGCTTTTTTCTATCCTTCAAGATAAGTTCTATAACGATTCTTGTGGATAACTTCTTTACTTATTGAATGCTTATAAACTGTAACTATTGAAACTAACAAAGCAAGAAGAGGAGTATCAGAAGTACCATACCTCGCCATCGCTATAGTTTAGGGTCGGTCAACGATGCTGCTGGGTAAACGTGCTTCGCATACTCACTCTACACTTGCTACACCTTTTGTGTGTAGGTACAGTGTTACACCTTGAAACTTTGGGTTGCTGAGCGGAGAAGGGACTAACGTAAGTTAAGGTGAGCATGATGTCCCTACAAGTAAGAAGGGATACTAATAATTCTAATTAAGATTCCAAAGAAGTTAAAGGAAAGGGGGAAGAGCTCGTTAAATGAAACTTCATCGCAGTTTTGCGAAAGGGGGGTTCGGCGGTCGTTCTTTGTACCGTCGAACGAGTCGACGCCCCATCGATTGTGTCGTAAATTTTAGCTGGAACGAAGAACTTTTGACGAATAGGTCGACGCTCCGTCGATCAGTTCGACGAACCGTCCTTCTCACCGTCGAATGAAAGGAAATGACAGATTGCTCACTGGAAATTTAATGACTTCGACGGCTAGAGCAACGCTCTATCGATCCAATCGATGCTCCGTCGATCGCACCGTACATCTCGGTCGGGACTGATTTCATGAATTAATATAAGACCCCTCCCTCATTTTATTTCATTTCATCTTCCACTCTCTTCTCTCCAAGAACTCTCTAGAACCTTCTCCACCATTATATATCCTAGAAGGTACTCCAGTATCCACAATTACACAGCTAACACCTAACGAATCTTATCGTACAAAACTACAAGGTGTAACAGTAAATGTAACAAGGGGAAAAATAGGGAATTGAGGGTCCCGTGCTCGTGAGGTGACGAACACTTGTTGGGGTACCTGTATATTTGTTTGGGTAATAAAAATAAGAAAGTATATTATGTGTTTTGCCTTTGGGCCATGAGAATGGTGCTCGTCTAAGAACTTGAGGCTCAGGAACTCTGGCCTGCTCCAGACTGCCCCGCACTGCCAAACCGTCTACCTGTAGACTGTGTACTCCGGCCTGATGGAGGAAGATATCTACTGGACCGCTGCTGCTGAGGCTGCCCGCCTCGAGACTCTCCAGAATACCCAGCTGACCTAGCCCGCTTGGGCGGCCTCCTATCACGATCTCTGCCCGACTGATCCTCTCTGTGTCGGTCCTCCATCCCCTGTGCATAAGCCTGTAACCGGGCAATGTCCATATCGGTCTGCGATGCCATCGCCATACAGCTGTCAACCAAGTAGCTATCCAACCCTATCACGTACCGATTCATCCGATCAGGCATCTCAGCTACTATGGCAGGTGCATATCTAGCCAGAGAATCAAACTCCAAGCTGTACTCTCGGACACTCCTGCCTCTCTGCTGCAGCTGCAGAAATCTATCAACTCTGGCCCGCCGCAACTCTGGGGGCAAAAAGTGGCTGAGAAAGGCGGCTACAAACTCGTCCCATACGGCCGGTGGAGCATCCTCGCCTCTGGACAGCTCCCAAGACTTGTACCAATTAATCGCAACATCTCGCAATCTGTGTGAAGCTAACTCGACAGACTCGGTCTCAGAAGCCCTGACCAGTCTCAACGAGCGCTGCATCTGTCGAATGAAATCCTGGGGGTCCTCTTCGGGCTTAGACTCGTAAAACTCTGGGGGACCACAAGTCAAGAAATCCCGAACCCTCAGACTGTCACGTCTATCAGCATCATCACCCCCTAGCCTGTGTCTGCGAACCTGTCCTGCTACCAATGCCGTCAACAACTGAACAGCCTCTCTCATCACCCTGTCCTCCGCCCCTAGCTGAGGAGCTGGAGGCTCGGGCGCTGGAGCCACTGGGGGAGCCGCTCCATGCTCCTTCGATGATGATGGTGTAGCAGAACCCTCTGACTGGGGTACACTATCGGGCATAATTTGAGCACTAGCCCGAGTAACCCTCTGTATCTGACTGGTCTCTCATGCCACTGCTTTGCCCTTATGGGCAGCCGTCGCCTTCTTCGGAGGCATCACTGAAAAATATAACAGCTGGTCAGAAAAGAGTCATCCTAATAGCACAGCTCTATCGCACGATCTAAGATCCAAAGAAAGGTAACACCCTAAATGTCCTGTAGCCTCCTGTTTATCGATGTGGTGCACAACACACCGTTAAACAAGACTCTACTAGACACGGCCTGTTGACATTCCGAGGACAAACCGCTCTGATACCACTTCTGTCACGACCCAGCCCCGTGGGCCGCCACTGGTGCCCTATTTGGACACCCAAACATACTTACGTACTAGATCGACATATCAAAAGCTTAATCAAACTTAGCATACGTTAATTTAAACAGATACTGGAAGCAAATATCGTCTTAAGCGGTCGCCCGTACAGAAACATCATATCAAATCCTGTAGGCTGGCGGAATAAACATTGCCCAGATATACACACATATACAAACAAATGGGCCGTTTTGGCCATAATAACAAACGGGACCGCATTAAGACGCAGATCATATTCACAACGAACAAACATGACCCATGACCCACATATATGACTACAGGCCTCTACAAACCATAACAGAAACATATGACGGGACAGGGTCCCACCGTACCCAAATAGTCATATATACAGAATATGTATAACAGAAGATATGTACCAAAAGTATGAGCTCCGAATCAAAAGGAGTAATCCGAGTGGCAGAATATGTATCCTATACTGGAGGATCACCAAAGAGAACATTCGTACCTGCGGGCATGAAACGCAGCCCCCGAAGAAAGGGGGTCAGTACGGAATATGCACTGAGTATGCAAAGCATGAAATACAGAAATCCGAATCATAACTGAAGTGTGGAGTACAGAATATGGATACAGAATCGGTATATCAAAAACCTGTGCTGAAAATATATATGTATATCATGCAAATAAAAATCATGCATAGGGCTCAAGAACGTAGTCGCCACTCCGACGCTGGCGCCACAACACATCATACTCCATAAAGTTTCAAATCTCCGTACAATCTCCGAACATATCATATCATCAGAACATATTGCATCATCAGAACACATCATATGCCATGTCACATCATAACGCCGTATATAAGCGGTACCCGGCCCTACGACGAGGTCTCGGGAACCGTAACACATCATACTGCCAAATATCACATAGTGCGCACAATCACAGTACCGGCCCGGGATCCGGCAAACGATATCATAATAGTAAGCACGAGCGGAGTAGTGCGAAAACCATATGCATATACATATCTAAATGAATTCCAAGACTCGACGAATAAATACATATACATACTGATATTAGAAGGCTCAAAGTAAGCATCGAGTCCATCGGAATTTGTATACAAAAGTTACGAACTTTCAAATTACAGAACTTTCGAAAACACATCATAAGTCATTTTCTGAAAATTTAGTATCTTTCATATTGAGGAACTTTCAAATAACATTATAGGGTACTTCAAACGGAGCCTTAGGATCATATGCACATATCCAAAATATACATATCAAACTTAGGCCATATCAAATATTTTTCAAACCACATCCGGAAACGTATCGGCTAGTGCTCCAAACATAATAGGCATGTGTCAAGTCATATAGAATAATTCATGGAAATCAAAGACATAGGCCATCCTAGTGGCTCTAGGAGTAGAATATTTCTTTGGAGCATACATATATGTCACTCGTTTATTGCATAAAGGTCATGCCAAAAAGAAAGAACGGTAGGCTTTACATACCTCGATCGCTCACTACCAAATCTCGATCCCTCGCCAAACAAATCCCGACTCAAGTCTCGGGCTCTCCAATAATATTATCAATTACCCAAAAATTAGCTACAAGTACTTAGAATTTTAATTCTAATTAGTATTCGTCTACCGAAATTTCGGCAGCATCTCCCCTGTAAATTCAACATCCCCGAGAATTAAACTCGACCAAATTCATCAACAACCATACCAATAACATCAATAATCGATTCACAACACATTCTAACATTAGTGATTTTCCTTCCAACATAATTCATCAACATTCAATTTAACTACGAATTTTCAAGCCAATATCGACACTTACATATTCACTACCAATTCAAGATCATTCAAGTGCCATTCAAAAGCATTTCATACCATTCTACAAAATATACAAAAATCCCACCAAGACTAGAATTCATCCGAAATCTCCAACTTTCGACACAACATTCACAACACATTTCTCATCTTCCCATTTCATCAACAACAACCACAATTCACACCTTAACAACTCCATTACCATAATTACATAAATTTACAATAAAATCACAAAATTTCCTATAACAACTTAACAACAATTTTCATGCCAACTTAAACTAGAATTCTTCCATTTGCATAAAAAGGCCATTACAACACAATTAACATAATAAATAAAATTTGATCATTCCTCTCCATCAACACCCATTTTCGGACACACATACCCATGACACAAAATTTACATTCATTCCCACATACTACAACATATATATAAAATTCTTCCAATCTAAAAAGAGTAGAATCCTTACCTTTTCCAAATCCTCCACTTTGTAAAAAAAGTATTTTCTTGCCTCCAAATTTGTATCACATTGACGAGGGTTCCGGGCTTAGTAGGAATTCAAAAGAGATGAGTTTTGAATCAAAGATTTGAGCTCCAATTTTTTTTTTCACTATTCGGCCGAATGGCCTTTTGTTGGTTTCTCTCTCCTTTTGTTTTGTTCTTGAAGATTCTAAGGTGAATGGCAATTTACAATGGCCCTTTACTAATTTATTTGTTCCAATTCTAATGGGCACATGGGCTTGGCCCATATTTCTCCACTCATGGCCGGCAAACACCCCTTGGGCCTCTTCTTCTACTAAAACTTTTTTGAGCCCGATTAGATATAGGTCGTATTTTGTAATTCCCGAAACAAATTTCTAAAATTCCCCATTTTGCCCTTGACCTTCCTCCATATTTTCGCGTCAATATTTTTCATGAACAACATATATATATTAAATAAAATCAACATGTGGCCTTATTTCTTACAACTCACAACTATTTCGAATTTTTCCGAATGTGTAAAATTACGGGTTATAACAATTTCTCCCCTTATATACCTTTACATTTGAGGACTAATGTTCCTAAAGGGGGAAGCATGTCACATCCCGTATTTTCATAAGTTAGTTGCATAAGCTAGGACATGGGCTCAAAGGGTAAGAGTGTCTTTGAGGATTTTAAGTGTTTATTAAGTGTCAAGTATATTTTGGAAGAGGTTCGAAGCTAATAGAACCGAAAAGAATAATTTTTTGTGAAATTTCCCGACTTATGGAGTGACTTACGAATCGTAGATTGGAGGTACGGGCAGATGTTATAAATCATAATTTTGGGGAAATACTAGGATTTGTTAATATGATAATAAGGTATTGTGATGAGCTATTTTAATCGTATAATAGTCGTATGTTAAGTGTTGAAGTCAAGGATGTTGTAAAACAAAAGTCGGCAAAAGTTGTCGCGACTTACGTTCATAATTTTACTAAATTGGGTTTGGTATCACTAACATTTTCTCCCAATATACTTGGAAGTACGGGGTGATCTACCAAAAATTTGAAGGTCTACAAGTCTAGTTTCCAACGCATTAAACCGTTCATCGATATGACATCGGAGTAGAGAGATATTCACATTTTTTCGAGACTGCGCAGGTAGCCCCTTTGGGACCCACTTGAGGCGGTGGAACTTTCCAAATCTTGTATGAATCGGTGGCAGCTCTTATTTACTTCATTATTCACGATTTCTAGTTCCTATACACCCCTAAACCCCTCTCCAAAGGCTTACATGTTATCCAAGAGTCAAATCAAAGGAAAACAACCCAAATAAGACGTTGGGAATCCCGTGGTGCTCATTAGATTGTTCTTCCTCTTCGTGTTGTTTATTTGAGGAATCATTCAAGGTGAAGTAATATTAGATTTGGGGCAGTTCTTTGTGTTTATGGTAAGATTCAACCTCTTCTATATGTATTTGAGCTTATACAAGGCGTAAATATATTGTTTGGTTGAGAACTTGCGAAGTAAAAAAGAGAATTAGTTTTTGAGTTGTTGTAGTATATTAGACTGTTTTAGAAGTTGTTCCAAGTTAAAGCAAGCCATAATCTTAGTTGTCGTGGTTGTTTTGAAGGTAAAAAATCCTTTTCCCTTGATGTATATGAGCTGGTGCTGGTTATAGTTGTGTTATCTCCGTGAAGAAAAATGTGGAATAGCAACTAGAAGTTATAAACTAGTGTTGAATGTTGTAGTGGTGGGTTTTTGGGCCTGTTCAGTCACGACCCAACCGGAGGGCTACGACGGGCACCCGGAGCTAACCTACCGAGCACCTCTTAACATGCTTCTCATTATCATTCTAGCTGAGCCACATGGCTAACTCATAATTACCTTGAACGGAAAGGACACCAGTTCCATCGAACATACACCCGTCTATATAAACATCATCAACTATGCCCGTATGTACAAGCCGACAAAGTTGCCAAAAATGATATACAAAATATGAATAGGTAAGGCTATGGAACATCTACTATACACATTTGTCTACAAGCCTCTACAAGGAGTGCATAACATCATAAGGACGGGCCAGGACCCCTCCGTGCCCAAATATGCACACAAAAGAAGAAGAATACAACTAGAATGCAGCTCAGAAGCAAATGGAGCGCTCCTGTGTAACCGCTGATGAAGCACCTAGGGATTTGATCCGTCTCCCTGCCTACCTGCGGGCATGAACGCAGTATCCACAAGCAAAAAGATGTCAGTACGAATAATGTACTGAGTATATAAGGCATGAATAGCAACATAATAAAGATATGGAAAGTAACATGAGATAAGAGAGATAACCTGTACATCTAGATGCCGCTTAAGGCGGATGTCATGCATGCTTAGCTTTAAAAAAAACATTTTTCATACATACATGCATATATATATATATATATATATATATATATATATATATATATATATATATATATATATATCATCGTAATCTACCCACTGCAGTGGTGTGCTTATCTACGTGCCTGCCCGACTGACTATAATGCCGCGCAGTGTGAGAAAAACATACATATATATAAAGCATGCATGAGAGCCCAAACAAAAGCTATAAATCTATCGAAGTGACGTAAGCTCGGTAACCTCCGATATGTCGTTATGGAGCCATCATCATTGCTATATCTCACCTTGAAAGAACAAATAACATAAGATGAGATCAACAACAATGAGTAAAATCAATAATCATGGAACAATTTAATAATATTGTGAAAATATTAGGAGCTATAAGCTTTGGTATCTTTAGAAATAGAATCATCATTATCATCACCGATATAGAGAATGTTTGTCAACAATATCATGAGAACCTTGAGAATTATAAGCTTCTAGCGTTTCTAGAAAATAGGACCTTATGGATATTATGTGTCACGACCCAACCCAGTAGGCCGTGACTAGTGCCCGAGTTGGACACTCATATCACCTGTTAACTATAATCATCCACAACTAGCATATCGAGGTCCTATTCGTATACAAAGGCAAGACGTTATTTTTAAAGCTGTCACATATATGCATATCAAAGCCACCTGTCTCCTGAGGTGTTACAGCTTTCACAGTCTATATCGCACATAAGCCGGTAAGGCTATCACTATACATAGCTCCCACAACAAATATATATATAGCTACGCAGGCCGACAAGGCCGCCACTACACACAACATCCCAAACATATGTATATACACGCAAGCCGACAAGGCTGCCACTACGAATGGGTATGCCCCAAACATAAGTCATATCCACACAACGAAACAGCAACTATATACAGACCCACACATGTGTCCACAGACCTCTAAGAGTAATGACAGTATCATATGACGGGACAGGGCCCCGCCGTACCCCGAATAAACACGTATATTTCCAACAAAAGGGAGTTATACCACAAGCTAGGCTCCGGAACAAAAGAGCACTCCAAAGTAGCTGAATAGATATCCTAGGCTGGCGGATCTCCGAAACGAGCGTCTGTACCTGCGGGCATGAACACAGCCCCCCGAGGAAAAGGGGGTCAGTACGGAATATGTGCTGAGCATGTAAAGCATGAAATATAATAATAGACTCATACTGAGACAAGGTGTGTAGGACCCAATGCAACAAGCAGAATTTCATAAAACTTGCCTTTGAACATATTTCATCTGTATCGTTCTCATATCAATATCAATATAGAGTTTTGTAACCAAGGCTGAATAATCATTCTGTATATAACATATATAACGTGTCCCGGCCCTTTAGTGAGGGACTCGGTAATTATAATCATAGCATCATAACAAAAAAAAATACGTGTCCCGGCCCTCTAGTGAGGGACTCGGTAATAAGGAATATATGCCCTCCTGGCCGCCATCTCCATATCATCATGTCATCATTTCATCATATCATCATATATATATAACGTGTCCCGGCCCTCTAGTGAGGGGCTCGGTAAGTAATATAGTAAATATGCGCACGAAAACGTGTCCTGGCCCAGGACTCAGTGAAGGATATAGCAGTAAGCACGAGCAGAATAATAAGCAACCCACATACATGCAAATCATCTTTTGAGACTCAATAGATAAGTAACTAACCAGCTCTAAAGTGTCAGGATAATAATCATATTCAGTTCTTTTTAAATCTCATTACAAGGTATAGCAAGGAACGTTTCAGATTTTATGTAAATGTATCAATTTGACATGGTGTAACTTTTGATAGTCAAGTATGCCTCTAATTATGCAATTCTTTAAGAGTAGGAACTTCTATACATCATTCATTAGTCAATTATATATAGTAGGCTCGTGACCATAACATTACGGAATGAATAGAATTATAATTCATGCTTGGAACTAGAGAGTAGAATTTACCCCAAGGTTCATATCATTTCTTACTTACATCTAGGACATGCCAAAAGAAAGAAGGAATAGGCTTTACATACCTTTAGCGTTTAGTCGTATTATAACTTGTACTTGCTGCCCAATAGTACTTATCCTATATAAAGATATCAAGAGCTACAATTAGTCTACGAGGGAATTCAATATGTATTTTAACGTTAACTGTGAGGACCCACAGCTGGGCGCTGACCATGCTGTGAACCTCTGGGTATCTGACCCCATAACTGACGGCTGTGGCATCTGCGCCCTGCTGACTAGTCATGACATACTCAGGTATTGTATGAGCAAGAGACACAGACAATTCGATATACGCTGCAGCGGCTGGTATCGAACCCGTGACCTCTCCCCTTTTGTCCTCCCGAAGGAGACGACTCTCACCAGTTGAGCTGCAGCTCAATTGGTAAGAGACGTCTCCTTCGGGAGGACAAAAGGCTTGAGGTCACGGGTTCGAGGCGCTGCAGCGTGCTATCTCGAATTGTCTGTGATTTCACCGCCACAATAGCTCAGTAGTCCATGCGCAGATGCATGTCAGCTAGTCAGCAGGGTCAGATACCCACAGCAGTCAGTAGAGGGGGCAACCTACAGTGCAGATCACTGTGGATCCTCGACAAAAAGTCGCCTTTTTTGTGAGGACCCACAGCTGGGCGCTGACCATGCTGTGAACCTCTGGGTATCTGACCCCATAACTGACTGTTGTGGCATCTGCGCCCTGCTGACTAGTCATGACATACTCAGGTATTGTATGAGCAAGAGACACAGACAATTCGATATACGCTGCAGCGGCTGGTATCGAACCCGTGACCTCTCCGCTTTTGTCCTCCCGAAGGAGACGACTCTCACCAGTTGAGCTGCAGCTCAATTGGTAAGAGGCGCTCCGTCGGGGGACAAAGGGCCCGAGGTCACGGGTTCGAGGCGCTGCAGCGTGCTATCTCGAATTGTCTGTGATTTCACTGCCACAATAGCTCAGTAGTCCATGCGCAGATGCATGTCAGCTAGTCAGCAGGGTCAGATACCCACAGCAGTCAGTAGAGGGGGCAACCTACAGTGCAGATCACTGTGGATCCTCGACAAAAAGTCGCCTTTTTTGTGAGGACCCACAGTTGGGCGCTGACCATGCTGTGAACCTCTGGGTATCTGACCCCATAACTGACTGCTATGGCATCTGCGCCCTGCTGACTAGTCATGACATACTCAGGTATTGTATGAGCAAGAGACACAGACAATTCGATATACGCTGCAGCGGCTGGTATCGAACCCGTGACCTCAAGCCTTTTGTCCTCCCGAAGGAGACGACTTTCACCAATTGAGCTGCAGCTCAATTGGTGAAAGTCGTCTCCTTCGGGAGGACAAAAGGGGAGAGGTCACGGGTTCGATACCAGCCGCTGCAGCGTATATCGAATTGTCTGTGTCTCTTGCTCATACAATACCTGAGTATGTCATGACTAGTCAGCAGGGCGCAGATGCCACAGCAGTCAGTTAAGGGGTCAGATACCCAGAGGTTCACAGCATGGTCAGCGCCCAGCTGTGGGTCCTCACAACATACCTGTCCCACGTTCAATTAGCTACGCTTATTTTTCCAAACTTGCTAATCTACATTAAAGAGAATTGACATAATCATTAGACTTATCGACATATACTTGTCTTAGTCTTTCAAATGAATTCGCTTATAATTTGTCGAAATTTCGGCAGCATTTCCACTGTAAATACACCATCCCCGAGAATCTAACTCGGCCAATTTATCAACAACAATCCAAGAATTCAACTCGGCCAAATTATCAACAACAATACCAACGACCATACCAACAACTTCAACAATCAATCCAAAATATATTCTAACATTAACAACTCTTGTCACACAATTCAACGTCATTTCATTTATATTCAATTCAATCACATATATTCAAGCTAACACTAATGATCCCACATTCAAGTATTAATCCGAAATCATTCTAACATGGTTCAAGAATACCTCAAACAATTCACATAATATTCCAAACAACCCAATCAACATATTACTTCACCCGAAACCTTCCAAATTCAACGAGCACAATGACAACACATTTGCTTCCTTCAATTCATGAACTATACCAATAATTCACACACTAACAACATTATTCTTATAATCACAAGAAACCATATTAGAATCACATTAATTCCTCCAATAATTTCTCAACGATTACAACTTCATTTCAATTCATCCAACCTTCATTTTCATTATGGAATTCACAACGAGAACAATCAAAATACTAAATAAAATCACTTCATCACATCTTATCAACATACTCTCTATGTTCGGCCACAACTGACACACACCTCCTTTCATGAATTTCATTCGTTTCTCCACTCTACAACATATACAAATCATCCATAACATATATAAAAGAAGATTGAACCTTACCTTCCTCCATCCATCCTCTTTGCTCGGCTAGGGTTGAAATTGCACAAATAAATTGTTTGTTTGCTTCAACAACCACCCCACGTTAATTAGGGCATTCAAATTAGTTGGAATACTAGAAGAAAATGATTTTTCTTGATTAATTCCTCTAGGTTCTTGCTCGGCCAAGCCATGGCCGAACATGGCTCCTCTTGTTTTCTCTTTCTTTCTTCAAATTTCTAGAATTGGAAAAGATGACTATAAGTCTTGCTTGGTCATCACCCTCATATATATATATGGCTCCTACAAATGATAGGGGGACACATGCCCCCCCTTCTCCAAGCTTCTTTATTTTTTCTTAAATTAAAGAGGATGAATTAATCTTAATTTGTCATCACTTGTCCATGTATATATACATATATATATATATATATATATATATATTTCCTACTAATACAAGATGACACATGCCACACGGCCACTTGTGGCTTCATGACCATATATTTTTTTGAATTTCCCTTTTTGCCCCTAGCCTTTCTTAACATTTTCATACTAATAAACAACTTGTTCCTTAAAATAATTTTGGAAAATAGTCTTGCCCTTAACCTCTGGAAATTATCTCGAATTATCCGAACGTACAATATACGGGCTATAGCATCCTCCCCCCCCCCCCCCCTTTAGAACATTCGTCCTCGAATGTTCAACTGATCTTATGGGGTCTTATAACACTTCGGGGGGTGTCCCTCTTATAGTTATCCTTTTCTTCATACTCATTCTTCATCTTTCATCCCATTTCCTTTATGATCGAACTCTTCGGTCTTTACATGAGTTCTCATTCCGTGTCATGCCGCTGTGCCAACTCATTATCCTTGTACTCCCCAGATCATCTCTTCTCTGTTATTGTTTTGTTACCACACCTTAACAGGAGCCATGTCTTTGGTATGCAATCTTAATTTGACGATTCAACATGACCACAGGCTGTTCCTTGCTCTCATTTTATCTACAGTATTGCAGTCTCGCTTACCATGCTATAAATATCCATCGGCCTTTAGTGTTCTCTTTTCTTCGCCCCCTGTTTCTTTATGTCTTTGTCACTATCCCTTTAATCTTTCATTCTAAATATTTATCCAAAAATCTTTATGTCTTTGTTACATAATGTTTCTTTACCATTTATTATCCTTTGCAGTCTAGTTGCACTTATGGTAACTCATGGTCCGAGCCCACTTAACTTCTTAGCTCGCAACATCTCTGAGTTCTTACTACAATTTTTTATTTACTTCCTTCCTCACATTTCTCAACACAAGTATACTTGTCTTCGATTTCTTTGTATTGACGCTCATTTTATCCATCGTTATTTCTTGTTGGTTATCCGGTGTGGATTCTTTACAAATATGATCAAGCATCGGTTCGCGTCGATGATTCATATAAGTTCATAGCGTATATTCTCATGCTTCGTATAATTAATGGTCCATGAACTATTTTCTAATATCCTGTGAACTCTTTTATTTCCTTCACAGGTGTTGCGTTCTTTCTTTCTTTCAAATATTCCCAGACTACCAATTGTTGATACTTTCGTTACAATAGTCGTTGTCACTCGAAATATCCTTTGTGAATTTAGCTTGTAGACCTTTCCTCCTCTCTTTGTCCCCCTTTAGAACACGTCGCTGCATACTTAGATACTGCGCAATTTTTGCTCGATACGGGGGATTCAGATTATGGTTTAACCATATCATAATTCATATCGGCATGAAGTATTCTCTTAAGGTGTCTTCCATCCTTTCTCTTCCTGTCGACCTCACGGTACACTTATTGTCAGTTCGTTTTTTTTTTTTTTTTTTACTTCTTTCAGGTGTCCTTCTGATGTACCAATATGTTTCGAACTCTGGCCCCGAGCTAATAAATTTGCCTCCTCTGGAGTCTGAAATTGTTGCGATTCCCTTTTAAGTCTAACATAATATGCTCTCTCCCCCCCCCCCCCCCCCCCTTTTTAAGGGGCTCCTTATATGCCAATAGTCCTTTTGTGAAATCTTCATTTATACCTTACTCCTCATCGTTCTTTCCAACTCTGTGCACAACATATCGAAACTTCTTACCATAAGATTTGTCTACACCATCATTCTTGTCAACATTCCCATACCTTTCCGTCCACTATTAATCCTTTCACCCATTTAGCTTACTTACATCGTAAGTCTTCTTAACCATGTGCTTGTATTGCAGCTGTGCATCCATATTGTCTCGAGCGTCCTACCGCTTTTTCCCTTACCATAGAATCCTTACAGTTTACATTCTCACTATCCTCGCTCATCGAGCCTTTAACTATATTTATGATGCTATGACTGAGCGATTTCCCACGCACGTTCCTTGCATTTCATTTCCATTTCTTCTAAGATCAAAACTTTCAGACCTCGCATGAATTCTCGCTCCACACCTTTAATTTCCAAATCCTTATTCCTTCCGTGGTACGTAATCGGGTCCCTAGTACTAACTCGTTAAGGTATCTTTCTTACTCCTATGGTTAAAGATTTCCGGTTATTTTTTTTCCTCCCAAATGTTCTCCTCTTCCTTCGACTAATCCGTTAGTACATCTTCTCTACTTTCATTCTTAGTCCTTCTTGGGTTTCTTCTTCCTTGAGCACGTTTCTCCTTTTGCCGTTGGTGGCATCGGCTCTGAAGGTCGTGAAATTTCCACTTTAAGCTCGCAAATCCATTTCATTTCTAAGTCATCCTTTCAGGAAAACACTCCCATGTCCGAGGTAATCAAATTAATGCGGCTGCACATTTGTTCCTTTATATACCTTTCGAGGGCCTAAATCTCCTAACATCGTCACAAGGCTTTATCATTGTTTCTCTTACTTCACATTCCTTTTCGTGGTCACTATTCCTTTAGCCCTACTTATTGGAATCGGTTCTCGAACTCCACACATTCCTCTTTTGTTCCATATGACCGCACTTTATCCTTTTCACATGCCCATCTTTGAAGTTTTACCTAAATTGTCTCGTGCTTTGTCGGTAGTTTCTTTCGGGAGCTTCACTCACTAAAGTTTCTTACCTTTCACCTTCTTCCGACACTTGATCTCTTTATTTTCCATCTACTCACTCACTTTCTTTCCCAAATATCATTGTATTAGAACTTTCCCAATCTTAACCTGTATTAAAAATAATAGCAGCTTACCTTGTAACACTTGTACCATTTATTTTTGCTGTCACTCGAACTCCGGTACCCTTACTTGTTTAATGCCTTCTTTACCGTAACGCCGGTTGCTGGGACACACATCACATGCCCACCGATACATTCACATGTGGGATATCGTACGCGTTCATATATATATATATATAATTACTATCAACTAGCCCACAAAATACTTCCAAACGCTATTCAAGCCTATCCAAATTTCCAGGGCTGTGACGCACTTTCTGTCTCTTCTCCAGTCCGGTCTGCCTCGTCCTACACGACCTCTTATGGTCTCAAGCCATCCAGTATACTTTAGTTTCCCTTAGGCTACTCTAGCTTCTCTTTTGTCTCTTAAGTCTAAATCCATAGAATTTCTTGCACACTTCCCAGGGGGTCACCCATCCTAAGATTTCTCCCACCTTAGCACGCTTAACCTCGAAACTTCGATGGAATCCGGTGCCTTAATGCTGATATAATCGCGTCCACTTCCTCGCATGACCTTTATTACATGATCTGGAGCAAGTCGAAGTCTTACAGATTCCGAGGCATGTTCGTAACACGTCCTTCCCTTTACAATTACTATTTTACCCCTTTTCGGTCCTCAATATTCACCTTTTCACTTTCATGTATGACTACCTTTCGTCCTAGGTTCCCAGATTCCCGATAGTAGGGAGCACACCTTCATCGTCATTACTTATAAATGCTCAGGTATCAGTCTGTTCAGATTCCCACTCACCATTCCTACTTCATAATCTACAGCAAAACCGATTGTCAACTTTCCCTAAATCATCCATTAGACCTTGCTCCTACTAAGCCTCGAATGTTATCCATTTTAATCCTTCAGACTGCTAATCGTCTTTCTCACAATCATTTTTCACGCCATGCCCAAATCCGTAGCTCCTCTAAAATATCACATCCCACTTATCGTCTGTTTACGATATTTCCTTTCCACGCTTTTTCCTGTTAGGCATACCCAACAATTCTGGCAAAATCTCTTTTACCATTCTTACTATTCAAAATCTGTACGCAGCAAATATCGACAATACCTCACAGAACATACGGCTATATGACGCATTCCAGCCATCCAGGGCTTCCAGTTTCCAGATGACAGAACAAATATATCAAGACTTACTTCTATAACTTTCCATACCATCACTTACCTTCTTCCGTCGTATGTAAGGCTTACATAAGGAATCTCATTTCCTATGACTTGGCTCTATCGCACGATCTATGACAGAAGGAAGGTCATCAATCCCTAGATGCCCTGTAGCCTCCTGTTTATAAATGTGGCTAGCTTCACACCATAAACAGGACTCTACTGGACACGACTTTGCAGACAACCCCTAGGATAACCTGCTCTGATACCACTTTGTCACACCCTAATCTTACTAGGGTATGATGGGCACCCGACCCTTATTTAGGGCCGAGCGAACCCTCTGACCCTTAGTACACACATAATCTCTTTGAACTCTTAAATCAAATAAAGGTGAAATACATAGCAAGCTTTTAGAAATATTCTTTTTCGTTGTTCTCAAATCAAACAAAATATGTAAACATATAGAATTTATCACATAACACAGAATGACATATCGGCTGATGGAGCCGCTTACAAAACTAACATTCTATACCCACGACTCTGTCTGCAAAGTCTCTAACATCAATCAGAAATCATAGCACATATACTCTGACTCGGCAACACTCCAGGGCAAATGGAGCTTGCCAACTCCGCTGGAACATCTTCTGTAACGACTTCTACTCATCTGGGTGTACCTGCGCGGTATGAAACGCAGCCCTCGAAGAAAGGGGGTCAGTACGGAAAATGTACTGAGCATGTAAGGCAAAAATCATAGTAAAAGAATCATAACTGATATAAGGGGTGCAGAAACATATACAATATCCAGAATACCAAAACTCTTTCCTTTAGAACATCGATCGTGCATATCATTATCACATAGCGTACCCGGCCCGTTATGGGACTCGGTAGATAAAATCATGTCATCATACTTTCATATCATCATGCATGCATATACATATACATATATATACACCGTACCCGGTCCTCTAGTGAGGGACTAAGTGAATGAAATCATGTCGTACCCGGCCCATTAAGGGACTCGGTGGATAGAATAATGCATGTGAACATCATATATCATATACATACCGTACCCGACCCTCTAGTGAGGGACTCGGTGAATCAAATCATCATATTCCCTCCTGGCCACCATAACATATCATCATCTCATCATATCATCATACACATATACCGTACCCGGCCCTCTAGTGAGGGACTCGGTGAACAATGCAGTGGAGTGCGCACGATAACATACCCGGCCCGGGACTCTGTGAAAGACTTATTGAGGCGTGCACGAGCAGAGTAGTGAGAAACTATATGCATATAAATCAAGGCTCGATAGACAAGTATACTTACCGACACCTAAAGGCTCGGAAACAAGTTTCGGGTCAATCCGACTTAGTATAAGAAAGTTATGAGCGTTTGAAGTACAGAACCTTCTACGAACGTTTCAGAAGCCATTTTTGGAAAATCAAAGCAACAATCATATCAAGTACCTTTCGGATATCGTTATGGATCAACTCAAATATAGCTTTTGGAACCATATGTACATATCAAAATATATCAAAGACTCAATGGAATATTTGAATGTGCTAGCATTTGAAGATCAAACTTTAGTCATATCAATTATCTTTCGAATGCCATTCAGAAAAATATCAAATAGATCTTCGGACATCAGAGATACGCATCAAAACCATATGACATAGCTTATGGAGGTCAAGAACATTAGCCATCCTAGTGACTCTAAGAATAGGAATTTGTTTGAATTTATATATATATATATATATATATATATATATATATATATATGTCATCTGCTTATTTCATAAGGATCATGCTAAAAGAAAGAAAGGGTAAGCCTTACATACCTGTCCACGTCCAATTAGCTACGCTTATTTGTCCAAACTTGCTAATCTACATTCAAGAGAATTGACATAATCCTTAGACTTATCGACATATACTTGTCTTAGTCTTTCAAATGAATTCGCTTATAATCTGTCAAAATTTCGGCAGCATTTCCCCTGTAAATACACCATCCCCGAGAATCTAACTCGGCCAATTTATCAACAACAATCCGAGAATTCAACTCGGCCAAATTATCAACAACAATACCAACGACCATACCAACAACTTCAACAATCAATCCAAAATATATTCAAACATTAACAACTCTTGTCACACAATTCAACGACATTTCATTTATATTCAATTCAATCACATATATTCAAGCTAACACCAATGATCCCACATTCAAGTATTAATCCGATATCATTCTAACTTGGTTCAACAATACCTCAAACAATTCACATAATATTCCAAACAACCCAATCAACATATTACTTCACCCAAAACCTTCCAAATTCAACGAGAACAATGACAACACATTTCCTTCCTTCAATTCATGAACTATACCAATAATTCACACACTAATAACATTATTCTTATAATCACAAGAAACCATATTAGAATCACATTAATTCCTCCAATAATTTCTCAACGATTACAACTTCATTTCAATTCATCCAACCTTCATTTTCATTATGGAATTCACAACCACAACAATCAAAATACTAAATAAAATCACTTTATCACATCTTATCAACATACTCTCTATGTTCGGCCACAACTCACACACACCTCCTTTCCTGAATTTCATTCGTTTCTCCACTCTACAACATATACAAATCATCCATAACATATATAAAAGAAGATTGAACCTTACCTTCCTCCATCCATCCTCTTTGCTCGGCTAGGGTTGAAATTGCACAAATAAATGGTTTGCTTGCTTCAACAACCACCCCACGTTAATTAGGGCCTTCAAATTAGTTGGAATACCAGAAGAAAATGATTTTTCTTGATTAATTTCTCTAGGTTCTTGCTCGGCCAAGCATGGCCGAACATGGCTCCTCTTGTTTTCTCTTTCTTTCTTCAAATTTCTAGAATTGGAAAAAATGACTATAAGTCTTGCTTGGTCATCACCCTCTTATATATATATGGCTCCTACAAATGATAGGGGGACACATGCCCCCCCCCCCCCCTTCTCCAAGCTTCTTTAATTTTTCTTAAATTAAAAAGGATGAATTAATCTTAATTTGTCATCACTTGTTCATGTATATATATATATATATATATATATATATATATATATATATATATATATATATATTTCCTACTAATACAAGATGACACATGCCACACGACCACTTGTGACTTCATGACCATATATGTTTTTGAATTTCTCTTTTTGCCCCTAGCCTTTCTCAACATTTCCATACTAATAAACAACTTGTTCATTAAAATAATTTTTGAAAATAGTCTTGCCCTTAACCTCTGGCAATTATCTCGAATTATCCGAACGTACAAAATACGAGCTATAACAATCTGGGGATCGACCATCTACTGGCACTGATGTCACACCATCTCTGGAGGACGTGGTTAAGGAAAAAAGCAAAATCCAGCAAGTTAGAGAAAATGAGCCGCGGGAAAGGGAAGATTAAAAAGCAACCGTTAAAAAGACAAAGAGCTTGAAAAGAAAAAGAGCATGTTCATGACAAAGAAAATGAGCACAGTGCGACAGTTCTTTGGAGCATAGGAAGATAATGATGTAGATAAGAATGATGCACATTTCAGCAGTGATTAGCCTTTCTCGTCGTTGAGTCTGATGCAGACTTCAGTGAGCCCCTCAAACTATTTATGTTTTTATTTTGATATTGTGCAGTGAGGACACTACAATGTGTAACGACCAGTACTTTCGACCTATTTATCCTCATTGATCCTTCCCCGAGCTTTGTTAGTACGTTTTTGACACGCGGGTGTTACACCTCGAATATTTTCGCGTCGTAGGTAAACTAACATAGCTCATAGAGGTTATGGAATCCTTATAAGGTTAAGGAATACTTTTAATAAGTGCAAAGCAAGTTCTAAAGGTTTCAGGATCAAGTGAATCAAAGAAATTAAGTTTGTTGAAATTTTAAAAAAACTTGGCAGAATTTCGGACAGCATTTTTTGTCCAACTTGAGGGAGGTGTATCTCTTAGAATATAAGGATTTATGAAACTCATAACCTATGTAAATTGAAGTTCATTGACTCTAGTTTCCAATTCAACAAACCATTTGTCGATACGACATCATATTAGAAAGTTATGGGCGTTTCAAGATAGGCTGCCAGATGGCTTCTCCGCGGGCCCACTCGGAAAGTTGGTGGAACCGACTTTCAAAGGGTATAAATTGTTACATCCGACGTTTTTGCTTATTCGAAAATTCAAGATAAATTGACTTGTAATGAATAAGGCCACAATTGGACATTTCTTGGTGTGAATGTGTCGGTTATAAATACGTTGGTGTGGAATTACGGAAGGAAGCCAAGGGAAAAATTGAAATTTTGGAAACTTGCTTCATGAATTACAAAATAAAGCCAATTGGACTCAAAAACAAAATAAGAAAGTGAGGCCCAAATTTAAGGGCCCAATCGGCCACACCATTGATCCAAGCCCATGGATTAATTAAATTCCATGTGACATTATATAATTATCCTAATCTATAGAACATTCAAGAATAAACAAGAAAAACCAAGAACAAGAAAAGAAAGAAGCCAATTCGGCTAGAGAGAAAAAGAAAGAAAGAAAAAAAAAGAAAAAAAATCCTTGGAGCTTCAATCTTGATTCAAGAATTCTAATTTTGTTGCAATCTTGCCAAGTGCAAGATTCTCTACAACTTGGTATAATTATCTTGCCAAGAGGACAACTTTAGTGGCAAGTGAAGAACTTGAAGGAAAGGTAAGAATTTTGTGCTTTTGTTATGTTGTGAGAGGTGTGTGTATGATGTAGTGAGTGGAAATGAATGAAAAGCATAAAAATTTTGTGTGTTGGAATTGGATGTGTGTTGGCCGAATATATGCATATTTATTGCATAATTATGGTGACTTGAATTCATGTTGAAATCTAGTTGTGATTATGGTAGGACTTGTATTAGAAATGAAAGTTGAATGAATTAGGGAAAGTTGGAAAAAAAATAGTATGTGGCCGTGAGATGCAAGGAGTGAAATGGAAGTGAATTAAATTTTGTTAGTATGTTAATTGTGTTAATTGAGAAATGAATGAAGGAGTAATGGTTTTTGTTGTTATGGAAGAATGGTTATTAAGTTGTTGAAGGAAATTATTTAACTTTGTTATGGTTTATGTAAAAATGGAAATGAAAGTATCAAGAGGTAAATTATGATTATTGTTGATGAATTTGGAAGATGGAAATGTATAATTAACTTGTATGTTGAAAGTTAGGAAAAATTGGACAAGTAGTGGCTTAATGGAAAGTTGGTATGTTTTGCATATCTTGTGTATATTGTGTGGAAATGGTATGATATGCCTCCGACGTATGTTGTAATGATTTTGATGGATGATGAATATGAGAATAATAAGTTTGGGTTGGAAATGTAAGGTTGAAACGCAAAATGTTTCGTTTTGTCCAAAGGATGGCTAGTGATGCCATATCGTATGTTTAATGCATATTGTTGTTATTGATGCTATTTCTGGGTTGTTGTGATGATGAATTGAGCCGAGCTAAGTCTCGGGGATGTCTTATATACAGAGGAAATGCTGCCGAAATTTCGGTAGGCAAGTCTGTGTTAAGTTGAATTATTGAGAAATTTGAAACTAACAAATGGTAAACTTGACCATTTCTAGATTTTGGACGAAATTGAAGTCGACGCCAAGCGAGCGTAAGGCGCTATCGAGGTATGTGAAGCATTTCCCTTTGTTCCTAGGCATGTTCTGGATGTGATAGGCTCGGCCGCAAGCCATAAGTACGACTCCATTCCCCGGAATTCGAGACGAAAAACCGCTCCAATTCCTTCAATTCAATTGAAGCTATTTTCTTACAAATTGCCTTTAAAGTGAGTTTTTGTACAAAACTTCCCTAAACGGAGTCGGAACACTTCCAAACGATTATGGATGACCTCATAAGGTCAACTAGCGATAATTTACATATGTTGCCTCGAGTTGGTCCGAGGCGGGCCCGCAAGGCCCGATATCTTCTGTAATACTTTAAATACTTCCGTTTTGTCCGATTTTCTCAGAAACCATCTGAACTATTATTTTGATTATGATACAACTATTTTTATGAAATTCTTACAAAATGATTTCTGAACATCTGAGAATCTGATTCTGATAATAATCTGTCGTGCCTTACCAAGTAGGATATAGGCGCGTACTATGCATACTATCCGGATACTCTGATTTTGACTCGCCGTTTGGCACCCTTCAGTTTGATTGAGTCTGTATGTTGAGTCTGTATGTAAGTAGTTTCTCATTTATCGGTTCGTGTCTGTCTCAATGCATTCCTTCACTGCGTCCCGGGCCAGGTTCTGTTATCGTGCATATTTCTCTGCATTGTTCACCGCGTCCCTCGGCGTGCGGGCCGGGATCTGTATGTCTGTATGATATTATGATCTGTGTATGGGGATGGCGGCCAGGATGGCATATGATCTGATCTGATTCTGTCTGTCCACCGCGTCCCGTACTAAGAGGGTCGGGTTCTATTACCGCGCCCCCAGACAGGGCCGGGATCTGTATGAATGTATGCGTGTGCCATCTGTATTTATTTAAGCACATGCCTCTGTATGATTCTGTATGACTCTGTACTACTCTGCATGCATAATTATGTCCGACATACTTCTGTCTGTCCGTCTGAATTAGGACTATGTCTGTATGTCCGTATGGATTCTGATTTTGTATGTCCGTATGGACTTTTATTCGGTACGCCCGTATGGACTGCGATTCTGTACGTCTGTATGGATACTGATTCTGCTCGTCTGTCCGTATTATGATTCCGTCTATCTGTCCGAACCATGATTCTGTTTATCTGTATGAACCACGACTCTGTATGTCTGTCTGGATCATGACTCTGTCCGTCCGTCTGATTTATGGGTCTGTCCGTTATATTTCTGTGACTCCGGTTCGGACTATGTTTATATCTGCTATGTTTCTGCTTTACATACTCGGTACATTTTTCGTACTGACCCCCGCTCTTCGGGGGCTGCGCTACATGCCCGCAGGTACGGACGCACCAGGTGATACGCCGCCAGCGTAGGTTTCTGACTCTGCTGTTTGAAGAGATCCTTCGATCCGGAGCATATACTTTTGGTATATATCTTCTGTTCTTCCGTATGTTCTGTATGTATGGAAATTCTGGGTACGGCGGGGCCCTGTCCCGTCATATGATTCTGTATGTCTGTAGAGGCCTGTAGATAGATGTGTTGGTTACGGGTTTCGTCGGTATGTTAGCCTTATCGGCTTATATGTAAATGTCTGTATGTTCAGGTATGTATGTATATATATGTATGTTTGCGCGCGTGCCGTATTTGTATCGACCTACTTCTGTAACTTCTGTTAAAAAAAAAATCCGTATGATTCGAAAGTCGGTCGGGTAGGTATGTACGGGTACCCAGTTAGGGTACCAGTCGCGGCCCACGGGGTTGGGTCGTGACATAAATACACCCATTATTCCCTTTTTTTCATCATTTACACTACTTTGGAGCTCTAGCAACATCCATATACTTCTCCTAAACACTTATAGCCCCTTAGATAAAGAATTCAACAAGATTACACTAAACTAGTTTATGAAAAGTTACTGTTCTTGCTTCTACTTGATGTTGTGGTGAGTTTGGTCTTGAAGAAAGTTGGTGTGGCTAAAGTTCTTCAAGTTATGTTCTTCATCTTGACTTTGATGTTGAGTCATTTTTGGAGGATTTTAGTGGTTTAAAGTGAAGGAAAACATAGTATAAAGGTCGTACGTTGATATGTTGATGTTGTTGGCTTATCGACTGATTTTCAAAGGAAGTCTTGCACGGATTTGTATATGTTTTCATGAAGTATCTTGATTATGTTATTGTTGATGTTGTTATTGATGTTTAGGAACTATTTTAGAATTGGTTCGGAGTAGATAATATAGGGAAAATGCTGTCCGAATTTCGTTAACTTATTAACTAGCTAAGTTTGAGTGTGTAAGTGTTCTTATGGCCTAATTGTTGTATGAATCATCTTGGATGTAGATTTGCAGGCTTGGAAGGTAGACTTTGAGTGGCTAAGAAAGCAGCAAGGTATGTTAAGGTTGTCCTTTTCTTTCTTAAGGCATGATCCTATTGTTATGAACTTTCACAAATGATGTCCACAATGAGGCCTCTCATAGAAATGCTAGAAGCTTACATGCTTGATGTTCTTATGATGTTATTGATGTTGGTCTCACCTTGTGATTATTGTTCCTTCAAGGTGAGATATGCCAATGATGTTAGCTCCATAATGGAAATCGGAGGTTTACCGACCTTATGTCACTCCGATGAATTTAGAAATGTGTTCTTAAGGAATGTTTTGTAAGACATGAATAGTGTGCTAGTAGAAGATCCCTAGTAAGGTATTTAATGCTAGAAGAGAGGCTTATGATGTATCTCGGGATTTGGTTAAGGTTTAGTTAATCGAGAAGAAGTCTTAATAGCCCGGAAATGTGTTTATAAGTCTTATGTAATCATGTAGGCATTAACGGATAAGTAATGATCACGAGAACTGCATAGAAGCTAATAGACAAAGAATGAACACTAGAAGTGTATAAAGAGTACCTATAGGGGATATTTGGATCGGGCTGCACGTTCCGCAGCACATGCTTTCATATTTGGATCGGGCTGCACGTTCTGCAGCACATGCTTTCATATCTAGATCGGGTTGCACGTTCCGCAACAAATGCATTCATATTTACCACTGGTCTACGGCCAGTTAGGCAGTTATGTATTTACCACCATGCTACGGTTGGTTAGGCATTAATTACCACCAAGCTATAGTCAGTTGGGCAGTTATCACTGATCCGTCGGGCAGTGCGCTCTACTATCGAGCGATAATCAGATGGGCAGTTGCCACCGTGCTACGACCGGTCGGGCAGTTATCACTGATCAGTTGGGCAATTAGCACTAGGGTAATAAGTAGGCCAGAGACAGAGTATTGTACATAGATGTAGTTAAGCACAGGAGAGTATAGAGAGACATATATGCTAGATTCTCATCGGTGAGTCAGAAGTGCCAGGTTAATTCTTATCCTTCTCCTTTACAGCATATGTTTATTATGTTACATTTTTTGCCTTACATACTCGGTACATTATTCGTACTAACGTCCTTTTTCTGGGGGTGCTGCGTTTCATGCCGACAGATCTTGATATACAGGTCGACGGCTCTTCCTGTAGGATATCAGCTCAGCAGACAAGTTATTGCACTCCACTTATTTCGGAGTTGCTCTGTGAGTCAGCATAGTTGCATATACATTTGCATGGGTATGAAGGGACCCTATCCCAGCCACGTTATGTCACATACTCCAGTAGAGGTTTGTAGACAAATATGCATAGTTAGAAGTCCTATGGCCATCTCAATCTATATTCTGTTGTATCATTACTATGGATAGTCTTGCCAGCATATGTACTTGGGATTAGCTTGATGACGTATGTAAATGATCTTTTGGGCTTGTTTCCCATACAGCTTGTGGTATCTACGAGTTAGCATTATATCCCACTCAAGTATGACTAAGAGATTCATGTATGTGGTGCTCGGTAGGCCAGCTCCGGGTACCCGTCATGGCCCTCCGGTTGGGTCGTGATAGCGGGGAGGGGTGGTATAGTTCTCGAGATGATCGGGCAAGATTTATGATGACTTTTGTGAGATAGAACATTAAATTGAAAAACATTTGACCAATAGTTGACTTTTGGGTAAACAGACCTTTTTTGGAAATTCATCAATTTCGAGAGGTCTGGATGGTCGATTGTGACTTGGTGGTATGTTCAGTTTGGTTCCCAAGGCACTTGAGAGCATTTTGCGTTATTGGTTGGAAAGTTGGTTTCGGTCATTGGGTGTTGATCCGGTCAAATAGATCTCCGTTGGAAATTCTTAGGCCGCGAGTGAGTTTGATAGCATCCATGGTAGCTCAGAATTATTGAAGGACGTGGATGAAGATTTGGAAGTTCCAAGAAGACCCATGACAAGATCTCAAACGAGGAAATTGCAAGACAAGCTTAATGGGCTACAATCAACAATTCAAAAGTGTCTTGTGATGGAAGAAGAGCTCCAGCCCAGTTCAGATTTTTTCCTCAAGTCTTACACTTATTTGGAGGCCCAAATTAAAGTCCAAAGTGAGATGGAATGAAGCCCAAATCAGCCCCAAAAGAAGAAGTTTCCAGCAACCCAAAATTAGCCCAAATATTAGTTTCTAGAATAAATATTTAATTGTTGTTTTAATCTATGGTGACTTGCATTGTCCAAGTGTGGGTAGTCTTCTAGGTTGTTTTAATCTATGTTGACTGCCTTGGTCCAAGTGTGGGAAGTCTTCTATGCTTCTAGGGAAGATAATTCCTATTTATTTCTATTTTGACTAGCTCCTTCTTTACAACTATATAAAGGGTTGATTGTCATTCATTGTAAATCAGATTTTGAAGAATATAATATAATTGAGAGTTCTTTTGAACCTTTGTGGAGAATTACTTTGGATTTATCTTTCGACCTAGCTGGTTCATAGTTCAAGGGAGTAAGATAACTTCTTTTTAATATCTTTGGTTTCTTCTTGGTATTCTTAGAAGGCGACTAGTACACATACTAATTGTTGTCTAATGTTACTCAGGAAGTGGTCAAGATTCGAATTCTAAGTTTGATTCGTTTCTCAAGTAAAGGTGTTTGGTTCATCCAATAACCAGTTCGTTGTTACTTGGATCTTTTCAATCATTAGAACTTACGCTCTTGGAAGTTCTTGGAACTATTTCCCTGAATTTCCCATATCTTTATTTTTCAGATTATTTTCTATTTTTTCTTCCGCACTTCTTATATTTTAATTATAAATTTGGGATTTCCCTAACCTCGTTGTTATAAGAGTTCATACCGTGTTTTTATGTATGGTTACATATCGTTTTGTATCTGGGAGGTCTCGGGTGATTGTCGAATTTCGAGATTGAGATAGTGAAAAATCAGGATTATATTGGTGTCTGGTGTCCGATGTAGAAGCACCTGATCTGCCATAGCGGACCCGCTACAACGAGGTCTTGGTTCGCTATAGCGGGGTGGTGACGTTTGAGAGGGATCGCCATAGCGGACTGTGATCCACTGTGGCGGATACGCGATAGCGAGGGTGGGCCACTGTGGCTGGCCTGCTGTAGCGGACGTCCTACTGTTACAGCAAAATGACGAGGACCAGAACCTATTAAATACTAAACGAAACCCTTTTATTTCCCATTCTTTCACTTCTTGTTCCTAAGCACTTTTGAGGCGAATTGAGGAAATTCTTGGTTGATTCCTCTTGAGGGTAAGTTCCTATGCTTGAATTCTGTCTTTTACATTCCTTAAGCATGAATCCATGATAGAAAATTCATAGAACTTAAGAAGGAAGATGGGTTTTGATGCCTTTTTCATAAAATGAGTTTTATTCTTTCTAAAAGGGTTTTGCTGGTGGATTTGTCTAATCTAATCATGGAATTTGATGATTTAGTAAATAATAGGCTTGAATCTTTCATTTATGTTGATGAAATTGAAGGTTTGCAAGTTAGGATTTATACCTATAACGACCCGTTTGGTCGTTATAGCCTTTTTGGTACTTTAAACCCTTTTGCTGAGCTCGTTTAGCTCATATTTGACCCGAGGGGACAATTGACACGCTTCTTGAGGTCTTTGGTTATGGTTTGGGTGACTTTGTGCGAAATTTGGGCTTAAAGCGAAAAAGAGTTGACTCAAAGTTGACTTTTGGTAAACAGACCTTATTCGTTAATTTCGAGAGGTCCAGATGGTCTTTTAGAACTTATGTGTATATTCGGTTTGATTCTTAATGCACTTAAGTGCATTTTGGGACTTGGGTTGGGAAGTTAGTTATGAGGTATCGAGGGTTGACATGGTCAACGAGACCTCCATTGGGAATTCTGAGGCCACAAGTGCATTCGTAGCGTGTTTTTACGTATTTCTACATATATGGTTTGTGAGCAGATGGTCTCGGGTAATAGTCGGGATTTCGGGCTGAATTAGTAAAAACTTGGGAGTTTCAAGTATCTAGTGCCCGCTATGGCGGTACCAGGACTGAGGCAGCGGTTACCCTGCCACTGTAGCGGCTTATGTATTTGGGAATTATCGTAGAAATGGTCATGGGACTGTAGAAGCGATGCCGCTGAAGCACTGGAGGAGGCGCGGAAGCGGGTGACGAGCAATTAGATTCATTAAATGTTTGTTAAAAGCCCCAAGTCCTTCATTCAATACCACTCCAAAAATGGAGCTATTGGGAGCATTTCAAGGCATTTCTTGAGGGAAAATCATTGTGTTAAGTCCTTCCATCTTCATGGCTACTCCATATTCCATTAATCACCTTAGGATTCCATTAATCATGCTAGTTTCCCTAAGAAATGGTGAATTGAAAGAGGGTTTTGTGGGTTCTTCACTCTAGGCTATTAAACCTTGTATTATTGATTAGGTTAGCTTCATTAAGTATGGAATTGATGACTAGAAACTATTATTGCATGATTCCTTCCTAACTAGTGGCTAATTTATGGAATTGGAAGTTAGGGTTTATATCCAAATTTGGGTGTTTTGCCTAGAATCCGAGTTAAGTGATTTGTTAGTTCTTTTAGCTTATAATTAATGGGAATTGATCACCGAGAACATTAATTTCAAGTTGAGACTTATAGATTCCTAATTTCATTTCTTTAGTTCATAAACCCCATTCCATAGGTTGGGATTTGGGTCTTGAATAGTAGTAAGGTTGAATGATGTTTCTTGTTGATTCTAATTTCATGATTTGGATATGATTAGACTTCCATTATTTCTGAGGCTCAAATGAAGGGAAAGACTAAGGTTTAACTCTTGGAAACTTTGTTGTTCGGCTCTCCAGGTAGGTTACAGTTTACCTTATGGTGAGACTTCGATTAGCGAAGCGTATGTTTAGATGATATTGTTGGGGAATGCATGTAAACCTTCGGTTATGAAGTTGGGTTGGATATTGTCTTAGTTTGGGCTTTGTTGTGTGATTTGGGGGCTAACCACCCTGTTGCGTTGTTGACTTATCTTGTTCTATTTACTTATTGGCTCGTTGCCATGTTGAGACATCGGATTGATATTGAGATGAGAATTGTGATTCCATTGTGGCTTATTGTGTAGCCTTATTATTGATAATACTTGTGTGCCATATGTGGTACTGTTTGGGATTGAAATGGTTATTGATATTACATTGCATCGTATTCATACTCATTTCCATGATATATTGATATTGCATGGTTATGGTGCTGATTATGATAAGTGAAAGAGTGTAGCCTCCGAGGTCCTTGCCGGAGAGCATAAAAGAGAGATGAGGGTCCATGATCCGAGGTTATTTATCGGAGCGAAATGATTTTACGTTGCCCGAGGTCTCTTACCGGGAACGAATGAGTGCTCGATGCCTGAGGTCTCTTGCCGGGATCGAGAGAGTGGTTGTCACCGAGGTTGTTGCCGGGACGAGTGGTACATGAACTTCACGGGTCCCCCATGGGTTGTGCTGCCGAGATGTGATGTTCTATCGGTTGGAGTGCATGTGTACGGTGCATATGCATTGCATTCATCATACATACATTATTGCATTGCATTGTACCTTTTGGTTTCCTATGATATGATTGTGATGTGTTGGTTCGGAATGGTTATACTGGGACTTGGCACAGTTGGGTTTAGATGCTATAACATAGGTGATGACTTGTTGTGATATGATTGTGATGTACTGGTTTGGATTGTTTATAATGAGACTTAGCACAATTGGGTTTAGATGTTATAACATAGGTGATGACTTATACCGTGGATATGGATTCGTGTTGACTTGTACCTTGTTGTTTTACGTGTTTATCTTGCTTTCTTGTCTTTATATATGTTAGCTAGTCTTAGTCGGCCTATGTTAGCTACCAATTCTTGTTGTTTGTATTGACCTGCACTTGTTGCATTCTTTTATGAATGCGAGTACTAGTTGGGATCCACCTCCACTCCTCATGGCTGATATTTGAGGATTGCTGATTCGAGTCTCTTCAGGGTGAGCATGAGTACATTCGCTGCTCGAAGACTTTTCCTATTATTTATGTCTTGCTTTCCATTCTGAGACATGATTTTGAGACCGCTTATGTATTATTATTCAGACTTGTAGTATTTGGATTTAGATGTTCTTGTATGACCAGACCAGATACTGGGGTGGATTTTATTTACTTCCGCACTTATTTTATATTATATTTGTGAGACTTGAGTTATTTTTCTTTCTTCTGCTAATTTCTATAAATTGTGAATGTTGAGTTAAGGGTTCACCTACCGGGGTGGGAAAGGTAGGTGCCCGCACGACTTAGTGAAATTGGGTCGTGACAATCCACAAATTGGGGGTTTTGACTTAATTAACAAAATTGACCCATTCGTAAGTTATTTTAGCAATTGATTAGTAGGATTGAACTCCTAGAATGTTGAATTGCATATTTCACTTTCGAAATACCCGTTTTACCCTTGTGGGCCCATTTCCCCTTTTCTCCATAGTTGAATTTGATTTTAAAGATAAGTATAGCAATATGGGTGTTGTTCTTCCTTATTTCTAATGTAGAACTTGATTATGAATATACTTTGAGTATTCGGAGGCGCTATGAAACGACAAGGCAAAGGTGTGATTGTTCGTGGCTCCTTCTCGACTACCAGGTAGGGTACGGTTTACCTTATGGTTAGACTTCGGTAAGTAAATAATATGTAGAGTTAGTGATTGTCGAAGACAGCATGTTACTCCTTCGGGTATGAAGTTGGGATGGATTATCTAGGTTGGTATTGTTGTTTGATTATGGCTTGTTTCCTTGTAGTGATCTATTTGGTTTGTTGCCTTGTTGTGATCTATTGGCTTGTTGCCACGTGTGTGATATTAGACTTTATGCATAGTCGTCTTAACATGATTGTGAAATTGTTATCCCTCACTTATTAGGTATTATCTTCGATAGAGGAAAGAACTTGACTTGTCACTGATATCGAGAGATGTGTCCATGTGTGGCACGATTGATTTGATATGTTGTTATCATTCATTGATATTATGCACTGTACTCATTCTCATCTTTCATGATACTCTGATATGAGTTGAGTTTGGTAGTGTTGTTGATTATGGCTTGTTGCCTTATTGTGATCTATTGGCTTGTTGCCACGTGTGTGATACTAGATATGATACTTAGTGACTTATTCATGGTTGTGAACCTGTATCTCTCAGTTATTGTTACTAACCTGTAAAGAGAAAGGAATTGATATTGACCTTGATATTGGGATATGTGTCCATGTGTGGTACGATTGTCATTGATATATTGTTGTTGGCATTCATATCATGCATGCATTCATACTCATATATCTGGATCGAGTTACGCGCCGCAACACATCTATATACATATATTGGATAAGGTTGCACGTTCCGCAATATATATTAGATCGGGTTGCACGTTCCGTAACATATATTGGACTAGGTTGCATGTTAACATATATTGGATCGGGTTGCACGTTCCGCAACATATATTGGATCGGGCTGTATGCTGAAGTAGGTACATGGACTTCGCAGGTCCCTCATGGGTCATGACTATCGAGGCGTGAAGGTATTTCACCTGGAGCATGTGTGTATCACTGCATTGGATTGCATCGCTCTTGCATTCCTATTTCATACACTCATACATTTGATTCTGGTTATGTTTATTTATTGTATTGTACGAGGCACGTGGACATTGACTTACTGGTTGATTACTGATTTGAGATCGTCGTGTGCCTGATTAATACATACGTGGGGATTGATGGACTTGAGGAGTAGAGACTTTCTCCTAGGCTATGACTTGAGGTTACGGAGTATTATTGTTGGTTGTACTGGTGTTTATGGTTATTCTGAGGAATCGTTGGAAAGAGGAAGGCAGACTTGTGTTTAGGTGTTTCACCATAGGCTATGATTCAGCTATTTGATCTTTATGTAGTTGAGTTGTTATTCATGGACTGTGTGGTGTTTATACTTGATTGTGAGCATGTTTATTCTTCAGTCTCTTCCTTTATATATGTTAGCTAACTGTTGTCGGCCTATGATGCCTACTTAGTACGTGTTGTTTGTATAGATGTTACCTTGCTACACTCCTTTGGGGGTGTACAGTGTGTGACAGGTTCTATTTCTGATCCTCAAGAGTGTTTCCCGAGACAGTGTTGTTGGAGACTTAGAGTGAGCTACTGCCAGATCTTCAGCCTGAGTTTCCATTATTCGAATATTTGTCCTCTACTTCTAGATAGTATTCCTTTTGATATTCTGAGCCTTGTATGACAACATTTAGATAGTTTTTATTATACATTCAGACCTATGTGTTATTTAGTAGCTCTTGTACTGACTTAGACCAGATGCCTTAGGTAGAAGATGTACTCTGCACATATTTTCTTTTAATTGGTATTGAGATTTATTATTATTTACATTGTTCTTCTGCATTTATAGTTTGTATGTTGGGTAAGGGAAGGGTTCGCCTACTAAGGTGGAAAATGGTAGGTGCTCGCACGACTAAGTGATTTTGGGTCGTGATACAATGTATTTAGTTGGGGGTGGCATGTGGTAGCACATTGTATTTCTTTATGTTGACTTGTGCCCTTGTTGGGCTTGTTTATCATTATAGATGTTGATGCACCCTTGTCGGGTTTGTTTAGTTATTATTATTGATGTAGTTGTGGATCAGTCACTTTTATTATTTTTTTTTCTTTCTTAGCTTCTTTACTTAGTCTTGTAGTTTAGTTGTAGTTGCTCCTTCGAGCAAAAATGTGTGAACTTTTGGTTTGTTTGGAACTAATAGAGTTAGTCTCTTGCATGTGAAATGTTGACTTGAGAATACCCCTCCAAAACATTTTTTTAAAGTTAAAAAGCTAGGTGCATAGGAAAGAATGATTTTGGGACAACTCTTGGGCTCATTTTGTGACTCTTTGCCTACTAGTGGGTTTACTTTGGATTATGGGACATGACTCCATTTATTCTTGTTTACGAAGTGAAATTGATCCATCTTGACTAATTCATGTGTCATGTGTGATGAGTGTTTGTTGAATAATTCTTGTGCTTGCTTTTATCATCTAGAACTTGCTCGGTTAGTCTTTCCATGCTATTTTTTGTTATGTTGCTTAGAGAGATGATCTTAAGCAATCTTTGTGATTTTTTTAAAAAGCCTCTCTAGCCTTTCTAGCCTATCATTGCACAAATATTATCAGTAGTAACCCCATTTGAGCCTGTGGACCTTTTATTTGATTGCCACATTATAAGCCTTTCTTTTTGACAAAATTCTCTCTTTTGAACCTTTCCCTCCTTGAATGTTAAAAGCGTAGATTTTAAGGCTAAAAGCCTTAGCTGGGGGTGTTGGTGTTTCTTGAGAGGTGGTGTAGGATTTACATTGTGATTTTGTGAATAGATTCCTAATAAAAAAGTCAAAAGAAAAGAAAAAAAATAGTAATTGGAGTTCTTGAAAAGAAAATCACAAAAAAGATTTGAAATAATTGGGGAAACGAGAATGCAAGGGAAGGAGCGATGTATTGAAATAAAGAAGAAAGTAAACAAGGTTTGAAATAAAATATGTTGTGTATTGTTCAAGGAGGTTGTAGTAACTTTGTATCCCAAATGCTTATCCTACCCTTTCCTAAGCCTACATTACAAGCTTAAAAGTTGTTACACCTCGTAGTTTTTTACGTTGAGAATCGTTAGGTGTTAGCTGTCCTAATCGTGGACACCGGAGTTATCTTCAAGGATATATGAGATTATATGTGCCTATCTTATGGTTATGAGGGCTTAAGTTCATGTTTAAAAAGTTATGGAAGGATTGGAGAACAACCGAATTAAAGAAATTAAGTTTGTCGGAACTTTGGGAAAACTCGGTAGAATTTTGGACAAGATTTTTGGTCCAACTTGAGAGAGGTATATCTCCTAGAATATGAGGAGTTGTGGTGTGCATTATAATTTAAGTTCATTGAGTCTAGTTTTCAATGCAATAAACCGTTCGTCGATACGATATCGGAATAGAAAGTTGTGGGTGTTTTAAGACAGACTTCTCGGGCAGTGCAATTTGACGGTTCAATTGGACGGGCCGCAGAATTTCAAATGGCAGCCTCCCCACCGTAACACAATTCTAGTGAGGTCATTTTGGGTGGTCCATTTGACGGACCAATTTGACGTAGCGTCAAATATTCTGCGGTCTGTCAAAGTGGCCGTAAAAAGTAAGTTGGTGGCCGACCTTTTAATGTTGTAAATTCGTTCCAAGGTTCAATTTTCACCATTTCCACCTCAAAATTCGTCCAAATACTCTCCAAAACCCTCTCCTCAAGTTCATATACTAATCAAGGCCAAACCCAAGAGGATCAAGAGATTCAAGTGCTAGAAAGCTCACTGCGGTTAGTAGAGTTCAAGTATCTCTTTGGTGTTAAAGTTGGAGGTTTTATCCTAGTGAAGTAATTTGATCCAGAGCTTGCTCTTGTGTGATTAAGGTAAGTTTTCATCTCTATTGCATGTTGTTGAGGTTGTTTGATTGTTATACAATCTAATTGAAGAAGGAAAGTGAAAAAGAAAGTTCAAATATGAATTTGATGATATTTCGAGTTGTAAATTAACTTGAGCTATAATTTTTAGCATGTTTTGAGGGATAATAATGATGATGAGGAAGTTTTGTATATGTCACACCCCGACAAGGGGTATGACGGGCTCCGATTCGTAGGCCGAGAACCACTTGACTTAACAGTTACTTTGAACATTTTATACTGTAACTCAAAGAAATACCTGCGCGCAGAAAAGGCCCAACATGGACATATCTGATAATCCCACACATATAAACATATGCGAACCAACAAGGTCGCTACAACATCCCAAGTATTATAAAGCCGGCAAGGCTTTCAGGAAAGTATCACAGACCAAAATAATGCCAACATGACCATACACAATACTTACATACCCCACTATGTCACGACCCAATCCCCGTGGGCCGCGACTGGTACCCTAACTGGGCACCCATACGTACCTACCTGATCGAACTCGAACCATACAGAGTTTTTTTTTTTTTTTTTCAAAACAGAAGTACAGAAGTAGGCCGATACAATTACGGCACGCGCGTAACTTACATATATATATACATATACCTGAACATACAGACATTTACAGATAAGCCGATAAGGCTAACATACAGACGAAACCCGTAACCCACATATCCATCTACAGGCCTCTACAGACATACAGAATCATATGACGGGACAGGGCCCCGCCGTACCCAGAATATACATACATACGGAGTACACAGAAGACAGAAAATATATACCAAAAGATATACTCCGAGTCAAAGGAGCTCTTCGAATGGCAGAGTCAGAACCTACACTGGCGGCGTGTCACCTGGCGCGTCTGTACCTGCGGGCATGTAGCGCAGCCCCCGAAGAACGGGGGTCAGTACGGAAAATGTACCGAGTATGTAAAGCAGAAACGTAACAGATATAAACATAGTCCGAACTAGAGTCACAGAAATATAACGGGCAGAATCATAAGTCAAACTAACGGACAGAGTTATGATCCAGACAGACATACAGAATCGTGTTACACACAAATGAACAGAATTATAGTTCGGACAGACAGACGGAATCATAATACGGACAGACGAGCAGAATCTGAATCCATACAGACATACAGAAGCAGAAGCCATACGGACATACAGAAATAGTTGTAACACAGACGGACAAACAGTAGTATGACGGACAGAATTATGCATGCAGAGTAGCACAGAGTCATACAAAATCATACAAAGGCGTGTGCTTTATAAATACAGATGGCACACGCATATATTCATACAGATCCCGGCCCTGTCTGGGGGCGCGGTAACAGAACCCGGCCCTCTTAGTACGGGACGCGGTGGACAGACAGAATCATATCAGATCATATGCCATCCTGGCCGCCATCCCCATACACAGATCATACAGACATACAGATCCCGGCCCGTACGCCGAGGGACGCGGTGAACAATGCAGAGAAAATATGCACGATAACAGAACCTGGCCCGGGTCGCAGTGAAAGAATGCATTGAGACAGACACGAATCGATAAATGAGAAACCACCTACCTACAGACTCAATATACAGACTCGATCAATCAGAAGGGTGCCCAACGGCGAGCCAAAATCAGAATATCCAGATAGTATGCATAGCACGCGCTCATATCCTAGTTAGGAAGGCACGACAGATTTTCAGAATGGGATGCTCGGATGTTCAGAAATCATATTGTATAAATTACACAAAAATATCCATAATATTCACAAAATAATAGTTCAGAAGTTTTTGGAGAAGATCGGACCAAAACAGAAGTATTTTAAAAATCGTACCGGAAGTATCGGGCCTTGTGGGCCCACCTCGGACCAACCCGAGGCTACATACGTAAATTACTGATGATTGACCTTATGAGGTCACCCATACTCATTCGGAAGTGTTCCGACTCCGTTTGGGGAAGTTTTGTGCAAAATCTCACTTTAAGGACAATTTGTAAGAAAATAGGTTCAATTGAACTGAAGGAATTAAAGCGGTTTTCCGTCTCGAATTCCGGGGAACGGAGTCGGACCTAAGGCTCGCGGCCGAGCCTACCACATCCAGAACATGCCTAGGAACGTAGAGAAGTGCTTCACATACCTCGATGGCGCCTTATGCTCGCTCGGCGTCAATCCAAATTTCGCCCAAAATCTGGAAATGGTCAAGTTTACCATTTGGTTAGTTCCATTCTTTCAATATTCTAACTTTACACATAATTGCCTACCGAAATTTCGGCAGCATTTCCTCTGTATATACGACATCCTCGAGACTTAGCTCGGCTCAATTCCTCAACACAACAGCCCAGAGAAAACATCCAAACAACAACAAACATCAATAAACACTAATTCATACACTATGGCATTATTAGCCATCTTTCGACACAACGAGTTATTTTTCGTTTTAAACTTGCATTTCCAACCAAACTTATTATTTTCATATCCATCATCCATCAAAATCATTACGACACACATCGGAGGCATCCATACCATATTCACATAACATTCATAAGTTACTCAAACATTCAACTTCCTATCAAATCACTACCTTTCCAATCTTTCCTAACTTCCAATCATACAAGTTCATAAACACATTTTCATATTCCAAGTTCGTTATCGTCAATCACAATTTCAAGACATTAGGCTAACGCAACATACTTTCCGACAACGACTTAACAAACAATTCTTCGTTTTGGCTTAACCATTATCCTTCAATCTACTTCACAAAGCCATAACACAATTAACATACAACCAAAATCAAATTCACATCCCATATTACACATAGTACCATACGGCCAACATACTATATTTTCCAACTCTCACTAATTCATCCCACTTTCCTTTCTAATACAATTTCCACCATACTACAACTAACTTACACAAGAATTCAAACCATTACAATCATACAATACATATATATGCATTCGGCCACCACCCAAAAATTCCAACACACCAAATTTCCATATTTTTCATTCATTCACACATACTACAACATACATACATCATTTTTAACACAACAAAAGCATGAAATCCTTACCTTTCTTCAAGTTCTTCACTTGGGGTTGAAGTTGTTTTCTTGCCAAAATCTTTATATCAACTTGTAGATAATCTTGTGCTTAGCAATAATCTCTCAAGAGAGGAACTTTTTAAACCCAAGAATTGGCTCCAAAAAATTTTTCTTTCTTTTCCTTTTCTTTCTCTCTTGAACCCGAAACCCTTTCTCTCTTTTCCTTTTGTTCTTTCTTGTTTTCTCTTGAAAGTTCTATAGATTAGGACTACTATATAATGTCACATGGCATTTAATTGATCCATGGGCTTGGATCAATAGTGTGGCCGGTTGGGCCCTTATAGTTGGGCCTTTGTTTTGTTTCATTTTATTGAGCCCACTTTGGCTAGATTTTTGCAATTCCTAAGGCAAGTTTCCAAATTTGCCCTTGGCCACCTTTTGCAATTCCACACCATTGAATTCATAACTCACACATTCATACCAAGTAGTGTCCAATAGTGGCCTTATTCATCACAAGTCATTTTACCTTGAATTCTTCCGAATGAACAAAAATGTCGGATGTAACATTCTCCCCCCCTTTAGAACATTCGTCCTCGAATGTTAAATTGACCTTATGGGGCGCCATACTACTCCGGGAGGGTTCTCTTTATAGTCGTCCTTTGCTGACTTGCCGACATGGCTTCTTTACCAACATTATGAGGTAATTTTTCACATCACAGATTCAGATGCCTTCATAATATATCTTCTCGTACCCCACGCAATCGTCGAACCATAAGCTATATTCTTGTAACTGACAAACGCTTTCCAGGCGTCATAGTCCGTATCATTTCTTGTTACACTCCGGAGATTTCTACCACATCAATATAATCCCACTTCATACCAGACATTTCTTACCAACAGATTCAGGACTGGAACCGGACGCGTAGAAGCATATCGGACGGATTCGTAATCGGAAGCAGACATGCCAAACTATGGCGGATAGATTCATAATCAAAAGAAGAGATACGGAAGTATGTCAGACAGATCTGAGATCAGAGTCAGATGTATAAAAAGGTATCGGACGGACTTCGAAATCGGAATCAGGCTTACAGAAATGTATCATACAGAGTCACACTTAGAATCAGACATGCGGAGATGTATCAGACAGATGCGTGACCAAAATTAGACGTACGGAGGCACACCAGACGGATTTATATCCAGAGTCAGACATACAGAGGTGTGTCAGACAGATTCGTAATCAGGTTTAATCGTACAGAGACATGTCAGACAGGAACGTATTCAGAATCAATCATACAAATCGTCTTGGGTGTCGCTTATCGACTTTTTCAAAGTTTCTGCTTACTCGCGCTACTTATCTCTCTCCTTCCCTACTATCCATACTCTCTTTCCTTTTACAACCATCGCCATGCCAGACTAACTTATGATGTAATTGGGCTTTTTCTATCCCCTGACAACATTCAGGTCGTCGCTGACTGTTATCCAGATTCGCTAAGTTTTCCGAGTGGTATCGCACCTTTCCTTTTTGCCCATTTAACCCGCGTCGGTCTGTGTAGTATCTGTAAAGGCGCTAATTACTCCATACATTCTCTTTTCCTTTAAATTACCCCAAATTTTCATTTATATCAGTCATACCTGCACTTGTGCAAAACTTTGCATTACTTCCCAGGGGGTCACCCATCCCAGAATTGCTCTGGCTTGAGCACGCTTAACTCCGAAACTTTCATGCATTTTGACGCGTTAGGGCTAATATAATTTCGTCGATTGCCCCTCACGACCTTTGTCACGTAATTTTAGAGCAAATCGGGGTCTTCGCAAATTTTCGGAAAATTTTGTAGCGGGTCCCACCCCCGGCTAAGTCGTACCACTACCATGTCGCCTTTCTGAATCTTAAACATTCACTTTCATACACATATACATATGATTACAGATAACCCACGGATTTAAGTCTTCGTCACACGAATTCCGCCTCCAAATAATCGGTGGAATCTGATAAAATGTCACCGCAAGGTGTTCTTCGGCCACCGACAGAAGGAACTAAAGTCTGACAAGTATCGCGGGACCTTTTTGTACTTAATCTACATGTTAACCTCCATATTCCTGGAAAACTTTGGGCAGAGTTTCCTCTGCATTTCTTACTATCCAAAACCTGTACACCAGAAATACCAATCATGCCTCACAGGGCCAACTCATATACACATACATACATATCATATCATATCGTATCGCAGCCACACGGGGCTGATAACTTCAAATGAGAATTATAATGTCGTCGACACTTACCACACGCGCCCAACTCAAACAGCATCGAAGGCACCTTCCTGTTTACTTTCATCCAGGATTTCTAGACTCACACTGACGGTGGGGACATCTCCGTCGCCCTTGCCTTGGGGTCACTAGGTCTCTAATTCCTTTAAATTTCCGTCGTCTTCATAGAACAACGTCTTACAAATATCATACACACATAGGAAGTTCTAAAAACTCATACACTTATAAATAATCAATATCGAGTCTGACCTGGGGAGCTGCCGTGAGAGGTATGCCCACTATCATCCACGCCTGTCTGCTCCCTACCTACCCGGTTTCCATTATCACCCGCATCTGAATCGGAGGGGTATGGACGATCAAACAAATCCTGGCCCACTGGTGACCCAGGCCAAGAACAGGAGAAATCCATAGCACTCTCCGAGGTGGCCGGGCTATCAAGGTTCTCCCTAATAATAAGAGCTGGTGCATACTTGAAAATCTCCTCCTGCGTCATCCCAGAAGAATGCTCCGACGGGCCTGCCTCATGACTATCCTCTTCCTCGGAGGTAAGAAGCTCCGGAGGGGTCATCGCCAAATCCTCCGAGATATCTGTATCGTAGCCATCCTCCACGGGGTCCTCTGCTCCAAGGTTCGGGGTCTCTGGAGGAGTCGTAGATGGGTCCTCCGACGGATCCGTATCGTAGCTATCCTCCGGGGAATCCTCCGAAGGATCCGTCTCGATCGAGTAACTGGGGCCTTGCCTACTCGGCCCTGGTGACAACCTGGGGGCCTTCTTGGCACCCCCATCCTCATCGTCGGAAGCCGTCCTCTTCATTCGTCACCAACCTACAACTACCTGCAAGGAGAGGGTCAGAAACATTTTCCCGAATACCGACACTTCTGCTCCTTTGGAGCCCCTGCTGTAGATACCGCAATTCGTAAGGGAGAATCATCCTAATCATACAGCTTTAACGCACGATCTAAGAATTCAAAGAAGGGTAACATCCTAAATGCCCTGTAGCTTCCTGTTTATAGATGTGGTGCACAACACATCGATAAACAAGCCTCTACTAGACACGGCCTGTAGACATTCCGAGGACTAACCGCTCTGATACCACTTTTGTCACGACCCAATCCCCGTGGGCCGCGACTGGTACCCTAACTGGGCACCCATACGTACCTACCTGATCGAACTCGAACCATACAGAGTTTTTTTTTTTTTTTTTTCAAAACAGAAGTACAGAAGTAGGCCGATACAATTACGGCACGCGCGTAACTTACATATATATATACATATACCTGAACATACAGACATTTACAGATAAGCCGATAAGGCTAACATACAGACGAAACCCGTAACCCACATATCCATCTACAGGCCTCTACAGACATACAGAATCATATGACGGGACAGGGCCCCGCCGTACCCAGAATATACATACATACGGAGTACACAGAAGACAGAAAATATATACCAAAAGATATACTCCGAGTCAAAGGAGCTCTTCGAATGGCAGAGTCAGAACCTACACTGGCGGTGTGTCACCTGGCGCGTCTGTACCTGCGGGCATGTAGCGCAGCCCCCGAAGAACGGGGGTCAGTACGGAAAATGTACCGAGTATGTAAAGCAGAAACGTAACAGATATAAACATAGTCCGAACTAGAGTCACAGAAATATAACGGGCAGAATCATAAGTCAAACTAACGGACAGAGTTATGATCCAGACAGACATACAGAATCGTGTTACACACAAATGAACAGAATTATAGTTCGGACAGACAGACGGAATCATAATACGGACAGACGAGCAGAATCTGAATCCATACAGACATACAGAAGCAGAAGCCATACGGACATACAGAAATAGTTGTAACACAGACGGACAAACAGTAGTATGACGGACAGAATTATGCATGCAGAGTAGCACAGAGTCATACAAAATCATACAAAGGCGTGTGCTTTATAAATACAGATGGCACACGCATATATTCATACAGATCCCGGCCCTGTCTGGGGGCGCGGTAACAGAACCCGGCCCTCTTAGTACGGGACGCGGTGGACAGACAGAATCATATCAGATCATATGCCATCCTGGCCGCCATCCCCATACACAGATCATACAGACATACAGATCCCGGCCCGTACGCCGAGGGACGCGGTGAACAATGCAGAGAAAATATGCACGATAACAGAACCTGGCCCGGGTCGCAGTGAAAGAATGCATTGAGACAGACACGAATCGATAAATGAGAAACCACCTACCTACAGACTCAATATACAGACTCGATCAATCAGAAGGGTGCCCAACGGCGAGCCAAAATCAGAATATCCAGATAGTATGCATAGCACGCGCTCATATCCTAGTTAGGAAGGCACGACAGATTTTCAGAATGGGATGCTCGGATGTTCAGAAATCATATTGTATAAATTACACAAAACTATCCATAATATTCACAAAATAATAGTTCAGAAGTTTTTGGAGAAGATCGGACCAAAACAGAAGTATTTTAAAAATCGTACCGGAAGTATCGGGCCTTGTGGGCCCACCTCGGACCAACCCGAGGCTACATACGTAAATTACTGATGATTGACCTTATGAGGTCATCCATACTCATTCGGAAGTGTTCCGACTCCGTTTGGGGAAGTTTTGTGCAAAATCTCACTTTAAGGACAATTTGTAAGAAAATAGGTTCAATTGAACTGAAGGAATTAAAGCGGTTTTCCGTCTCGAATTCCGGGGAACGGAGTCGGACCTAAGGCTCGCGGCCGAGCCTACCACATCCAGAACATGCCTAGGAACGTAGAGAAGTGCTTCACATACCTCGATGGCGCCTTATGCTCGCTCGGCGTCAATCCAAATTTCGCCCAAAATCTGGAAATGGTCAAGTTTACCATTTGGTTAGTTCCATTCTTTCAATATTCTAACTTTACACATAATTGCCTACCGAAATTTCGGCAGCATTTCCTCTGTATATACGACATCCTCGAGACTTAGCTCGGCTCAATTCCTCAACACAACAGCCCAGAGAAAACATCCAAACAACAACAAACATCAATAAACACTAATTCATACACTATGGCATTATTAGCCATCTTTCGACACAACGAGTTATTTTTCGTTTTAAACTTGCATTTCCAACCAAACTTATTATTTTCATATCCATCATCCATCAAAATCATTACGACACACATCGGAGGCATCCATACCATATTCACATAACATTCATAAGTTACTCAAACATTCAACTTCCTATCAAATCACTACCTTTCCAATCTTTCCTAACTTCCAATCATACAAGTTCATAAACACATTTTCATATTCCAAGTTCGTTATCGTCAATCACAATTTCAAGACATTAGGCTAACGCAACATACTTTCCGACAACGACTTAACAAACAATTCTTCGTTTTGGCTTAACCATTATCCTTCAATCTACTTCACAAAGCCATAACACAATTAACATACAACCAAAATCAAATTCACATCCCATATTACACATAGTACCATACGGCCAACATACTATATTTTCCAACTCTCACTAATTCATCCCACTTTCCTTTCTAATACAATTTCCACCATACTACAACTAACTTACACAAGAATTCAAACCATTACAATCATACAATACATATATATGCATTCGGCCACCACCCAAAAATTCCAACACACCAAATTTCCATATTTTTCATTCATTCACACATACTACAACATACATACATCATTTTTAACACAACAAAAGCATGAAATCCTTACCTTTCTTCAAGTTCTTCACTTGGGGTTGAAGTTGTTTTCTTGCCAAAATCTTTATATCAACTTGTAGATAATCTTGTGCTTAGCAATAATCTCTCAAGAGAGGAACTTTTTAAACCCAAGAATTGGCTCCAAAAAATTTTTCTTTCTTTTCCTTTTCTTTCTCTCTTGAACCCGAAACCCTTTCTCTCTTTTCCTTTTGTTCTTTCTTGTTTTCTCTTGAAAGTTCTATAGATTAGGACTACTATATAATGTCACATGGCATTTAATTGATCCATGGGCTTGGATCAATAGTGTGGCCGGTTGGGCCCTTATAGTTGGGCCTTTGTTTTGTTTCATTTTATTGAGCCCACTTTGGCTAGATTTTTGCAATTCCTAAGGCAAGTTTCCAAATTTGCCCTTGGCCACCTTTTGCAATTCCACACCATTGAATTCATAACTCACACATTCATACCAAGTAGTGTCCAATAGTGGCCTTATTCATCACAAGTCATTTTACCTTGAATTCTTCCGAATGAACAAAAATGTCGGATGTAACACACTATGTCTATGAGCCTCTAAGAATGCACTTATAAACATATATTACATTAACTTAAAAGTACCAAAAGATAGCAAGTCCGAAAGTAGTGGCACTTGTTGACACCACTGAAGCTGGAAGTCCTACTGCGGGTGCTCTCCAATAACTCTGTCAGAGCCTGCAGCGTCCCGTGCAATGGGACGTCAATACGGGTAAAAGTACTGAGTATGTAATGCTGGAAGCAATAACATAGGTAGGACGGAAATATAAAGAGAGTAGAAGTAACCTGTCAGCTGAGAACATACAATATGCAATGCATGAATCTTAAAAATCATATGCAATTAAGCACACATATATATTTAAGTGTTAGTGCTACGGAACGTGCTGCCCGATCCATATATGTTAGTGCCGAGAAACGTACGGCCCGATCCATATATATCACATATTAGTGTCGAGGAACGTACGGCCCGATCCATAAATATAATATGTTAGTGACGAGGAACGTACGACCCGATCCATAAATATCACATGTTAGTGTTGAGGAACGTACGGCCCGATTCATAAATATAATATATTAGTGTCGAGGAATGTGCAGCCTAATCCATAAATATCACATGTTACATATACATAATGTAAATAGTATGCATGAAAGCTCATATGAAAGCTACAACTTTATCAAAGTGACGTAAGGTCGGTAAACTCCGATTTATATTATGGAATTCGTGTCAAATCCAAAGAAATAACTTAATGATGATAAACATGATAATATACCAAGAATCAATCCGATAACTAAGACATTAAAATTTGAGCTACATGACATACGAAGGGAGTGAATTTTATTTTGGAATGTTCATATTCATGCTCTTGTTGGATTCGTGCCAAGGAAAGAGAGAGAAACGAACACCTTACATACCTTATTCATCTAGCTACCTCTTAAGGGATCCTTTACTTCGGCGCCTTCCCTTCACCCGAACCTATATATAACGAGAAATACACCCTTAATCATACTTTCCCATCAACTTATTCGTACTAGTTATCGAAGACTAATTTGGGTTACGAAAATTTGGGCAGCATCTCCCCTATATTATCTACTTCCTCCAAATACCAAAACAGCTCCCAAACAATACCAATAACATCAACAACACTATCATCAAGATTCTACAAGATGAATATGTACAATTTCATCGAAAACTTTCTTCAACTTCAATCCACAAGCCAACAATACCAACACCACAATCTATATCTGTTATTCTCGTAAATATTCCAAAATCAATATTAATAAAGAGAGATTCACACCTTACCTTTACTAGAATAGGAAGATCTTCAATATTTACTTTGAATCCAAGACAACTCCAACGCAAAACAAAACTATAATCGTGGCTACACGTTATCCGGACCTCGATTAATACTCCGTCACTTGAAATTACTCAAACATCCTCACTTTTATGGTGTATATAAGCTCTCATATGTTTGCTGAGCTTTCTAGAATATTTGGGGGATTTTTTATGAAGAGAAATGGGGGTTTTACCCCTTATATAGTGGATTAGAGTCGGTTGGCACTGACTCTAAAATCCTTCTGCACGTTCGCGTTGCCCTAAGGTGCGTTCGCACAGAGTTGCCCAGTGCTACTCTGTGCATTCTCGCAACCCTTTGGCGCGTTCACGCATGGTTAAGCCCTGCACTGGCAGTCCGTCTTAAAATGCCCATAATCTTTATTCTGATGTCAGATCAACACGCGGTTTGTTGCGTTGAAAACTATACTTCCCGAATTTCAATTTAGGCTTCTATTTCACTCCAAAACTCCTCATATACTAAAAGATATCCTTTCCTCAAGTAGGGCCAAAATTGCCCCTCATACTTTATCTAAAATCCAACAAACTTAATTTTCTTGATTCATTTGCCCTCCAATCCTTCCGTAACTTATTATATAAACGTAAACCCTCATAAACATAGGATAAGTGCATCTAATCTCATGTATCCTTGGAGGTAACTCCAATGTCCATACTTAAAACAGCCAATACCTACGAATTTCAACGTACAAAACTACGGGGTCTAACAGTATACAAGTGTATAAGGGGTTGTGTTGAAGTTGTTGTTATGGATTGATTATGAAAAGAAGTTTCGGGATTGAATTGAGCATAATTTGAATGTAATATTTTGATTATGGAATTGTTGATGTTTTATTGTGGTTTTGGGAGTTGTTTTGGAATTGGAGGAAGTAAAAGATATAAGAGGAAATGCTGCTTGATTTTCGTTAGCTCATTTATTAATTTAGTTTGACCTTATAAGCATTTCAATGACTTACCCTTAGTGCGAATCATCTTGAATGTAGATTTACAAGCTTGGGAGGATAAGCGTTAAGTAGTTAACGAGGAGATCATACAGGTATGTGAGGTTGTCCCTTTCTTTCTTAAGGCATGATCCTATTGATACAAAACGTACACAAATGAAATCCATAATGTCCCTATTCTTAGAAATACTAGAAGCTTATGGTTCTTGATATTCTTATGATATTATTGATCTCTGTTTCATGATTATTGATGTTGTTTTATGGTTAATGATCCTACTTATTGATGTTGATCTCATCTTATGATTATTATTCCTTCAAGGTGAGATATGATCATGATGATGGTTCCATAATGACAATCGTAGGTTACCAACCTTACGCTCCGATAGAGTCTCATGCATGCTTTTATATATATATATATAATAGCTATTTTCTCACACGGAGCCGCGCTATAGTCGGCCGGGTACGGCACCTATTGGGCACACCACTGCAGTTGGATACGAATAACACCGAGCCTTATTATGGCCGGGTACGGATGACACCGAGCCTATATGGCCGGGTACGGTATTATGATTTATGTATATGTATGATAATGTTTTTTTTAAAGGAAATCATGCATGACATCTGCCTTAAAAGGCAATTAGATGTACAGGTTATCTCTCTTATCTCTTGTCACTTTCATAATTATGTTATGTTGTTTTCCCTTCCTTACATACTCAGCACTTTATTCGTACTGACGTCCTTTTATTTATAGACACTACGTTCATGCTCTCAAGTAGATAGGGAGACGGATCAGACCCGTAGGCTGCCTTCTCAGTGATTGTACAGGGCACTCCACTTGTTCCGGAGTTACAGATCAGCGTGATATGATTCTTTTGTGTATATATGGGCATGGCGGGGTCCTGTCCCATCCTCATTATGTTATGCACTCCATGTAGAGGCTCGTAGACAGATAGGCACAGTAGATGTTCTATGACCTTCTGGGTCCATATTTGTTGCGTCACTTTGACAGCCTTGTCAGCTTGTGTATATGGGCAAAGTTTGATGGCATATATATATAGATGCATATATCTCTTGGGCCTGTGTCCCTTACAGCTTATGATGTTTATTAGTTAGCATGATGACCCACTCAAGGATGATTATGTGATGTATGTATGTCATGTGGTGCTCAGTAGGTTAGCTCCGGGTGCCCGTCATGGCCATCGGGTTGGGTCATGACAAAATTCCATCTGACCAAATGTTCTTGAGTTAGTGGAGAATGGAAACAACGGCAAGCCTATGGTATGGTAGTTGTTAGCACTTGAACTTCTTTGTTGGGTGTGAGTGATTTTGTGTTTATGTCCCTTGTGTTGTTTTTGTGTATATAGTGATTTTGTGACATTTTTTCTTGTGAGGGCATTTGGATTTTGATATATTGGTGATGTTAACAAATTCCAAATTGAGTCAAGTGAGCATATCTAGTAAGCTAGTGGTTACGAGTCACTTCTTGAGGCTTAGTTGTTACTTGATTGTTTTAACATTCCATTGCATTCTTGAGATTGTGTTTTGAAATGAGGGAGCTATTCGGTTAAAGATTCACATGCTTGTAGCCTAATTATTCGTACTAACCAAAGTCATGAGTTTTGTGCTTAATTGAAGAATGTGATTTGAAAATAATAGTGATACTACTTGAGCTTAAATTGATGGATCCTCATTGAGTTTTTGGTTTTGATTTTCTTGAAGACAAGTAAAGACTTTAAGTTGGGTATTGATAACTGGTGATTTCACCACTTATTCTAGTCTCTTTACTTTGTTTTTTTGTATCCTTTCTTGATAACATGAGGCTATTTATGGTGTGTATTGCTAGTATTTCCGGTACATTGAGTTATGAAGAGAATTAGGATCAAGCAAAGTGAAAACAAGGCTAAAAGGAGCAAAAAATGAAGAAAGTGGAAATCTTCTTAGTGAAAGGGTCTTCGCTATCGCGAAGTAGAATCTAGCGATCGGGAGGGTCAACTTGGTCAATAAGCCTACGCTACCATGAGGCCTCAGACGCTACCGCAGCCCCATGTATGTCAACCAATCTCGATCGTGAGGGTCCTGCCCGTGATTGCGATGAATTGACTTTAATGGGGCCACACTCGTGTCTGAGGCCTTGTGGTCAGGTAGTCTTGTTGACCAGGTTGAACCTCGCGATCGCGAGAGTCTTCATCACAATAGCGAAGACCCCTTCACTGGGCAAATTTCCACTTTCTTCATTTTTTGCTCCTTTTAGCCTTGTTTTCACTAGGTTTGATCCCAATTCTCTTCATAACTCAATGTACCTAAAATACTAGCGATACACACCATAAATATCCTCATATTATAAATAAAGGATACAAAAATCAAAGTAAAGAGACTAGGATAATTGGTGATATCACCACTTATCACCTACCCTTTTGAGTTACCCTAACCTTTGTTAGACATGAATTTTGAGGGCTTTGTCAGTTGTGTGAGATCGAAACACAAAAGTTCTTATGTCTGAGCACTTTCCACTTGTGATTTTAATTCTTCTACCTCTTTCAATAGAATCTTATTTTTATCATGCTCAGCCTGCAACTCCTTCTTCACGGCTTTAAGTGAACCCTTTAGATCCTTCTGAGATAGCTAAGCATGGTCTTTCATATTTGTGATAGTTGCAACAAGCTCCTCCTTCTCAAGCTCCAGAGTCTGGTTCTTTGAACTTAGCGTGAAAACATGTTCCCTTAGGTCGTCAATCATCTTTGGCAGGTTCTCTTGCTGTTTTTCTTAACTTATAAGATCCATCTGAGGAGAGTCCAATGTTTCCATTATACTTTCTTTTGCCCTTTGAATATTTTCATAGGCGTCGATGACAATATAGACCACCTGTTCTAGTTTTTCTCTGGATAGATTTCTAACATCATCCTTGAATTTTGAGAAATTTACCTTGTGGTCCTCATCTTCAGGTTCTAAGTCAGAATTTGGCATAAGTGACAATGTTTCTTTTTTATCGAACTCTTTTATTGCCACCAAGGACCTATTTGGGTTTTCTCTATCATCTAAATCATCACTTCAAGAGTTTCCCATAGCAGCTAAGGTCTTTCTTGTGATTTTATCAGCTTGTCCAGTGCTCATCCTATTTCTAGGAACATATTCCTTTCTTCTTCTGTCATGTTCACTTTTTCTTCCATCATTCTCTTTTTATGGACAGTCTCTTATAAAGTGGTTTGTACTTTCACATATGAAGCATCTATCTTTATTGTTTTTATCTGCTCTTCTTGACATTGAGGCACTTCTTCTATTTAAGAATCCTCCCCTTCTAACAAATTTTTAGAATACTCTGGTGAGCAATGCCATATCCTCTTCATCAAGACCCTTGTTGTGGGTAGCTGCAATGACCAGGTTCACTTCTTTTATTGATGGAGTATTTTTATGTCCCTCGATCTTCTTCATCTCATATGTTTTTAAGTTGCCCATGAGTTCTTCCATTGTCATTGCATCCAGGACTTTGGCCTCTATGATGGCATTAACTTTGCTCTTCCATGAGTAGGGTAGAATGTCAAGCAGCTTTTCAATCCTTTTTGCTTGAAGAGTGTACACACTAAGAGAGTCTAGTTCATTGATTATATTGGTAAACCTATTGAACATCTCTTGGATGGATTCCCCTTCCTTCATCTTAAACATTTCGTACTGCCAATTCAATATGGAGGTTTTCAATTTTATTTTTTTTACCTAACTCATTCCTTTATGCGTGGTTTGTAAGGTGTCCCAAACTTCTTTGGTCGTATTGCAGAATGAGATTTTGATGTATTCTTCAGGTCCAAACACAAACAAGTATCTTCTTGGCCTGTGCATTCTTTTGACTGGCCTGAACATCATTCTCCATATAATATTTCTTGTCTTTGAAGGAGGTAGTTGTTCCTTTGTAGTTTGTGATCATTGGAATAATTAGCCTTCTGGATGATTTCCCATGGTTCAAGGTCTTCATCAAGTTCGTAGTCTTCTATTCTTACTTTCCACCAGCCATAGTATTTGTCACTAAAGCATGGTTGTCTTTTTGTTAATTGTCTTTCTTGTACTGTTGGAGTGCATCCATCTTTCAAGGTGCTAGCTTTGTAGAAAGATCTAGCTCTGATACAACTTGTTAGGATCTGGCTACTATCCATAGGTTCTTTGAGAAACTATTCAAGAAGGTAAATTATGGAATAAGTAAATCAATTCAAGAATTTTTGTGTGGAAAATTCCTTGTTAACGGGAGGAAAAAACCATAGCCTATCTCTTATAGGAATTTCCCAACTTCAATAAACTCGAGTTATTTAAGGATTACAATCTTCCTTGCTATACATAAAAAATGATCCTAACAGTCCCACTTACACTACAATAGTATTTGACTGCTAGTCACACCTAAATGACTCTACCCAATCAAGAGGTCTCTTACAACTCGATACCAACTAACACCTATTACATACTTTTAGAAAATGTAAATAGATGGAACCAAAACAAGAACCTAACTATTACAACTAAATAACTTGATGATAAATCTTTATAATCTCGGGTTCTTTGTTGATAGGTAGTTGGCTCTTCTTGAGACTAGGTGTTGAATCCACTCACTCTTGCCTCGCGTTGGATTGTTGTGATTGTAGTTGAGCTCCAAAGCTTGTTCCTGTTGTGTTTAAATAAAAGTAGTTTTCACCTTTTATTGTTGAATCCAACGAATTAAATATGGTTTCATAATTGTACCCGCAAATCAATCCTTATTTGACTTGGATTTTCCCTCTTTCTTTGTATGCATGTCGGCTCTCTTTTCCCACTTCAATGCTAATTCCATGTTAATCCATTTATGGTATTATTTTTATAGCTTGAAATCGAACCTTTCATCAAATAGTAATTAGTCAATATTTCAATTATCCCAGTTGACATGAAATTCTTCTTTGACGGTCATCAGTGTTGTGTGATAAGGATCAGTTCCTTTGAGCAGTTCTTCTAATATTATGACTGCTTCACTAATCATTTGGAGATCTGATTAGACTTATGGTCTTCAATTCTTTCCTTAGGTATCCCTTAATTTTCTTTGGGCATATTTTAATCAAATCATCAAAACATCATTATAAGCTCAACATCTATTATTGAGTCAGCAGCTACTCAACACTATTGTTACTTTAAAAAACATTTCACAATATCATATTAACTCTATCTCCTCAACTTGTCAGCAAGAACTAGCCGAACTTCCACACCCAAAATCAGGGGACAAGATTAGAAAACGAATATATTCCCATAAAATCCTTCACATTTGCTTGTTGTAATACTAACAAATGACTGATAAATCAACTTGTTGTGAAGTATCATCTTCATCAATGTTTCACTAGTTGTAATTAATATTACTAACTTTAGTTTCAAGGTTACCAACTTATGTTAATTATAAATAATGTCGGATTTTTTTCGGGTTTCTCGGGTTTTTTGATTTTTTTTTTTTTTGCGGAAAACTCTTCATACAAAACACATACTTTAACTTTATTTCAAATATTTCTTTAGTCCTAGTAAGATACAACTATATAATTAAGGTGTTTCTTAAGAAAATAACACAAAATGTGAGATGAGTTATGACATTGTAATAAAATATTCAACAAAAAATTAATGAAATCACACAAAATAAATATTGCTAATTAATAAGCCTTAATGAAAATGATCCATTATCTAAAACTATAAAATCATGCTAAACTAAATGCGGCTAATAAGTATTAATCATGTGACAAAGGAAAAAATAATACTAAGTTATGCATTTTAACTCTCTAAACCAAAAAAAAAAAAAAAAAAAAAACTATTGAACACTAATATTGTCATTCCTAGCATTAGAATTGAATTTCTTTTGTTAACATTAGCATTTATTTGGTTTTTAGACTTTATTTGAGTTACTAACATCTATTGACTATAAAACTTATTGGACCACTTAAAATAATATGTTAAAAGACAATGTTTATGAAAAAACTTAGGAAATATTTATATTACATTACAAATAAATATTTTTACGTATAAAATATATTTTAAAATTGTATACATCTAATGTACGGATGGTTTGGTTCGGTTTGACTTTTTTTAGTTAAAACCAAACCAAACCAATTATGGTCGAGTTTTTTTTCTCAACACCAAATCAAGTCAAACATAACCATTAGTCGAGTTTTTTTCTTGGTTTGATTCGGATTGTCGGTTTGGTGTAGTTTGTCAGTTTCCTATGTACACCCCTAACTATCAGACACACGTTAGTTAGAGGTTCATGACTTACTAGTGGGTTTATGTTATGTCCCATATTTTTATACATTGGGACAACCCGGATTAACTATGATAAGTTAGGGCCAAGACCATTCCGGGACTTGAAATCGAGACTTTTGACCTTCGATTTTATTTTGAGACATAAGTTGTTCATGAAATTGTTGGCATGGAACAATTAGGAAAAGTTGGGACCAAAAGTCACAAATTTGGAAGTTGAAAAATCATGCAAGAAGTCCCACACTTTGTGGCCAATTTTAAATGGTCCAACACTTGTGTGGTCCATGGACACTTGGAGAGTTAGTATGGGAACTTAAAAGATGACTTCTAAGTCATCTTCTCTCATTTTACACTTAGAATAAAAATCAAGAAGTTGAAGAACTTCAACACCAAACTTTCGGCCAAGCCAAGAGAAAATCCAATTTGAGCCATTCCAAAAATATTTCTTTGGTGCAAATCCACTAATTGAAGGTCCCTAAGTAACGTGGAAGTGTTGTTGGAGCGATCAAGCCATCCGTTTAGTAGATCGCAAACCCTAGGCAAAGTGTGGAGTTGAAGAAGAAAGGTAAGATTTGGTCTTGTTTATGTGTTGTGAATGCTGTATGCATGTTGTAGTATGCTAAAATAGATGAAAATCATGAGATAGGGTATGTTGGAAGTGGGTCGTGTGCTTGGTGTGTTAGCCGTGTGAGGTGTGTGTATGTTGTGTGGTGTGGAGGTGATGAATTGATCTTATGTAGCATGTTTGATTGTTGTAGTGTGTAGGATGGCTAAGAATCACTAATATATGCATGTGTGGTGATAGTCGAATGTGGGTCATACTATATGCCAAAGAACGCATTAATGTCGCTTAATGTTTTAGTGGTTGTTGTGATGACTTTTATGTTGGAAATAAGAGTTTAATGTCGCAAGTTGATATGGTAAGTGTTGCGGACTGATTTGGAGAATTATGTGCAATTAGTGCAACTTTTATTTTTATGAGAATGATATCGTTATAGTGTGGATTGTTGATACAAATCATGATTTGAAAATGAGGAGTGTGTTGTAGTGGAGTTCTCGGGTTTGGGGGCTGTTTTCGGGTAAATTGGAGAAATTGTTGGATTGTTGGAAATATTGTGTAACTTGTTTGAAATGTCCTTGAATATTGTTGGTATGGGTTCGGGTATGAACCCTTATGTTTTCGAAATAATTGATTAACAATGTTGCACTAAAAGTTTTGTTTTAAAGAATTCCGTAACTATGAACGCCGTAACTTTCACAGAAAGGCTCGGATTGCTTCGATATCTTCGTAGGAGTTTGCATGGCGTATGATAAGTATGTTTTCCCATAGGCGGGCCCGGCTCGGGTCGATACCCGTCCGTGGGTCCCGCGACTTTCCTTTATGTAATTCAGAGGACTTTTGAAAGAATGTAGTATGACTATTATCTCGAGTTTCAAAGTACGGTCATTTTACTTATAATTGAGTCCATGATAATGATTTTATGCATATGGTTACTCATGACTCTGCTCGTGCGTTCTGTTATATCTTTCGCCGGTTCTGTTGTCGTGCGCCTTTTGATATATTCCGGTGTTATGCTGTGTTGATGGTTCACCGAGCCACTCGCTAGAGGGCCGGGTTCCACTTATATTTGGTGTTATGCTGTGTATGGCGTTATGCTGTGTTATGATGTGTAACGGGGATACGGAGATTTGAAACCTTCTGGTGTTATGCTGTGTTATGGCGCCATCGACGGGCGGGCCACCATATTCTCTGTGCCCTATGCATGACTTATATTTTGATAGTAAACATTTTGGTATTTTGGGTTTGCACTTATGTTCTGTACTTCTATTTCGTTTATGCCTCAGATTTGTTTTCTTTATCTTCTGCTTTGCATACTCAGTACATATTTCGTACTGACCCCCTTTCTTCGGGGGGCTGCGTTTCATGCCCGCAGGTGTAGACGCACAGTTTGGTGATCCAGCCGTTTAGGATACCCTCTTCTGCTGTTTGGAGTGCTCCTCTTATTCCGGAGCCTACATTTTGGTATATATCTTCGTTCGTTGCATATGTATGTATTTGCTCAGGGGTACGGCGGGGCCCTGTCCCGCCATATGATTCGGTCTGTCTGTTTAGAGGTCTGTAGACGTATATGTGGGTTTTGTGCCTACTTCTGTACGGGTGTGTTTGTATGATCCCACTTGCCATGGAAGCCTTGTCGGCGTGCGTTTATATATGTTTTGGGCCGTTGTGCCATTTGATAGCCTTGTCGGCTTCTGATATATATGTACATCTATGGTTGTGTTTGAAATGTGTCTGAGACAGTTTGATATAATTTGAGGCAGCGTGTGATATTTGTGCCCGTATACGCTATCTGTATGTGATTCGGATTTGATGAGCGTGTTTGGGTGCCCAGTTCGGGCACTAGTCACGGCCTACGGGGTTGGGTCGTGACAGAAGTGGTATCAGAGCGGTTTGTCCTCGGAATGTCTACAGGCCGTGTCTCGTAGAGTCTTGTTTATCGGTGTGTTGTGCACCACATCTATAAACAGGAGGCTACAGGACATTTAAGGTGTTTCCTTTCTTTGAATCTTAGATTGTGCGCTAGAGCTGTGCTAGTAGGATGATTCTGTTCTGATCAGTTGTTGTGTTTTCAGAGATGCCTCCGAAGAAGGCGACAGCCGCCCAGAAGGGCAAGGCGGTAGGGGGAGAGACTAGTCAGGTGCAGGGAATTACCCGTGCTCGTGCTCAGGATTTGCCCGACGTTGTGCCCCAGTCAGAGGGTTCTGCTACACCCCCACCTGAGGAGCATGGAGCCGCTCCACCATTAGCTCCAGAGGCTCCAGCGCCCGGGCCTCCAGCTCCTCAGCCAGGGACGGAGGATAGGACGTTGAGGGAGGCAGTACAGTTACTGACGACTTTGGTAGCGGGACAGACTCGCAGACGCGGGCTGAGAGGTGATGATGATGATGACAGGCGTGATAGCCTGAGGGTTCGTGATTTTCTGACATGCGGTCCCCCAGAGTTTTTCGAGTCTAAGCCCGAGGAGGACCCCCATGACTTTATTCGGGGGATGAGGCGCTCATTGGGACTGGTCAGGGCTTCAGAGACCGAGTCCGTTGAGTTAGCCTCGCACAGATTACGAGATATTGCGGCAAATTGGTATGAGTCGTGGGAGCTGTCCAGAGGTGAGGATGCTCCCCCAGCTACTTGGGATGAGTTTGTGGCCGCTTTTCTCCGCCACTTTTTACCCCCGGAGTTGGGCGCGGGTTGATAGATTTTTATAGCTGCAGCAGAGGGGTCGGAGTGTTCGTGAGTATAATTTGGAGTTTGATTCTTTGGCTCGATATGCGCCTGCTATAGTGGCTGACATGGCTGACCGGATGCACCGGTACGTGATAGGGCTGGACCGTTATTTAGTTGACGGCTACATGGTGGTGGCATCGCAGACTGATATGGACATCGCCCGGTTACAGGCTTAAGCGCAGGGTATGGAGGACCGGCAAAGAGAGGATCAGTCGGGCAGAGATCGTGATAGGAGACCGCCCAAGCGGGCCAGGTCAGCTGGGTATTCTGGGGAGTTCCAAAGCGGGCAACCTCAGCAGTATGTTAGCCAGTCTTCTCAGCCGGCGCAGAGTGCACTCCCGCAGTCTATCGGGGAGGGATTTGATAGTGTCAGATACTCAGGAGCAGGCCAGAGTTCCAGAGCATCAGGTTCGCAGATGACCAGAGGTTCCAGCCAGTCCCGACCACCAAGGCCCCGTTGTTCTTATTGTGGGAGATCGCACCCAGGGGAGTGCTACCGAGCCACGGGAGCTTGTTTTTCCTGCGGCCGTCAGGGCCATGTTATGCGAGATTGTCCGATGGCGAGTGGTTCTGGTGATACAGTTCAGCCGACGGGGTCAGCCGCTGGTTCATCTTCTACTCCCTCAGCTATGCGCCCTGCAGGGCGGGGTATGCCGGCACCGGCGGGCCGCGGTCGAGGCCGTGGCGGTGTTTCAGATTCTAGCGGTCCTTCAAACCGCATATATGCATTGGCTAGCCGCCAGGGTCAGGAGGCTTCGCCAAATGTTGTTACAGGTAATCCAAATCCTTTGTTTGACTATGTTGATTTGTGAATGACTTGTATGTGTGGCTATAAAAGAAACTCCCCCGAGTTGTTAGTAAGACCCGTAGAATTAATCTAACATTCGAGGATGAATGTTCTAAAGGGGGGGAGGATGTTATGTCCCGTATTTTTATACATTGGGACAACCCGGATTAACTATGATAAGTTAGGGCCAAGACCATTCCGGGACTTGAAGTCGAGACTTTTGACCTTCGATTTTATTTTGAGACATAAGTTGTTCATGAAATTGTTGGCATGGAACAATTAGGAAAAGTTGGGACCAAAAGTCACAAATTTGGAAGTTGAAAAATCATGCAAGAAGTCCCACACTTTGTGGCCAATTTTAAATGGTCCAACACTTGTGTGGGCCATGGACACTTGGAGAATTAGTATGGGAACATAAAAGATGACTTCTAAGTCATCTTCTCTCATTTTACACTTAGAATAAAAATCAAGAAGTTGAAGAACTTCAACACCAAACTTTCGGCCAAGCCAAGAGAAAACCAAATCCAATTTGAGCCATTCCAAAAATATTTCTTTGGTGCAAATCCACTAATTGAAGGTCCCTAAGTAACGTGGAAGTGTTGTTGGAGCGATCAAGCCATCCGTTTAGTAGATCGCAAATGTTATATCCCGTGTTTCACACGTTTGGAAAATTTTGAAATATCCTTGACTTGTAAGGAATAAGGTCCAAATTTGATTTTTATTTAACATAGGAGTTGTGCTTGAAAGAATATTAATATGGAAGTGTCGAGGAAGGCTAAAGGAAAAACGTGGAATTTCGGAAATTAGTTTCGGGAATTGCAAAAATAAAATTTGTAGCCAATTGGGCTTGCAAAATAAGAAGCAAAATGAGGCCCATTTTCTTTGAAGGGTGGCCGGCCATCTATGGCCCAAACCCATGGCCTTAATTAATTTCCCATGTGCTAATTATATATTAGTCTTTATCTCTTAAGAAGGTTCAAGAAAAATAGACAAGGAAAGAAAACAAGAACAAGAGCAAAACTAAGAGACCATTTCGGGTTTGCCATAGGAAAATTAGCCACCAAAAATCTTGTTCTAAAACTTTATATTTTGTGGTTTTCCTACTAAATTGAGTAGCCTCTTCAACTTGGTGTAGTTGGTTTGGAGAAAGGAGGCCTTGGTTCATCAAAGTGATCACAAGTTCAAGTGAAGAAGACTAGAAGATAAGGTAAGAATTTCTCTCTTTTTATTGTGTTATGATGTTTTGTTTGTGTTGTAGTATGTGAGAATGAGTTGATTGTATGGAAAAATGGAAGATTTCAAAATGGGTTTGGAATATGGTGTGTAGCCGTGAGGGTATATGTGTTGTATACCTATAATGTGTTGAATTTATGTTATATTCTAGTTGTGGTTGTGGTGGAATGCATGTTGGGAATGAAAATTGAATGAATTTGATAGAAGTTGGTAGTGGGGTGTTTGGCCGTGTGGTATGGAGTGTGTGGAATGGAAATGGATTAAGTTTGTTTAGTGTGTTAGTTGTGTTATTGTGATTCTTGCAATGTAAATGAAAGTAAGATGATATGAGTTTGCTTTGGAATGGAATGTAGGAACTTATGTCGCTTAAGTATGATTTTACGACATTATGAAAATGAAGTTATTAGGTTGCAAATTATGATGAGTATTGATGAATTTGGAAGTTGGAAACATGTTATGAATATGTATGCCAAAGATTAGAAGTTTTGAATGAGTTATGACTTTGGCGGAAAGTTTGTATATTATGTATATCGTGTGTATAATTTGAGGAAATGATATGAAATGCTTCTAAACTATATTGTGATGAGCTAGATTGATAATGAATGTGAAACCATTGATGTTAGTTTGGAAATTTAGGTTGAAATGAAGGTTATGACATTTTGGTAAAATGATGGCTAGTCGAATTATATTGTGTTCATAGTGGTTGTTGTTGTTGTTGATGTTTGTTGTTGGGCTGTTGTTGATTGATTTGGCCGAGTTGAATTATCGGGGGTGTTATATGTATAGGGGAGGTGCTGCCGAAATTTCGGTAGACAAATATGAGTTAAGTTGAATTCGTAGAATCTATAACTCACAATTGGTAAACATGACCATTTGCAGATTTTCGACGAAACGGGGAGTGAGCTTGGATAGGCTTAAAAAGCTCAAAAGGTATGTAAAGCTACCCCGATTCTTCTTTTGGCATGCCCTAAGTATGTTAGGATCGGATTCGGGCTTCGAAAGACTTTCTGCCCCTCGGAATCCGCAATTGAAAATCTCGCTTTTTCCTTCAGTAAGATTGAGCCCATTTGGTATGCTTTCCCTGAAATTATGCAAACTTTCTCTAAATTACTTGGAAAGCTATAGAATGTCTGTAGAACCTTTTTAGGTGACCCCATAAGCTTAAAAGGGCATAATTTGAGCCCGCTGCCTTGTTTGTCCCGAGGTGGGCCCACTATTCCCGGTTTTGCCCTTAATGTACTTAAGTCTTCTTTCCGAGCAGTTTTTAAAAGAAATGTTTTGACTACTATTCTAATTACCTAACAAACATTGTTTTAAATATTCCATTGAGTCCGATAAATTGTTTTGACACTCGGAACGATTTCAGAAAGGTTATACTTCTGTAATTCATTATGATATCTGAAACTCGTTTATTATGTTTCCGTCCGACTTCATTGGATCGGTTTGTCTTTGATATGCCTCATCGAGTCTATTAAAACATTTATGATATTTTAATTGCATTAGTCTCTCACTACTCCATTCGTGAATGCCCCAATGTTTCCCACACTGAGCCCGGGCCAGGATATGTTGTCAAGCGTGATCCTCTGCATTGTTCGTCGTGCCTCGATGTGAGGGGGCAGGTATACGCGTACATGGGTTTGTGGAGTATGATGTGCCATGTCCGCTTATTCTGATATGATTTGATATGGCCATTTGATATGATACATTATGATACGGGGCTACGTCCCTATTCTGATTTCTCTGTGTTGTGGCACCAGCGTCGGGAGGGTGGCCACGTTCTGTCTGCCGAGTCCCTTGGTAGGGGCCGGATATGATATGACATATGCTTCTGTACACATTCTGTATGTTTTGAAAATATGCATTTGACACTTTGGATTTTATACTCATTTTTCTGTACCAGTTATGATTTTACTTCTGTGATTCAGGCTTTACATATTCAGTACATATTTCGTACTGACCCCCTTCTTCGGGGGCTACGTTTTTATGCCGCGCAGGTACCGACGACAGGTTCGCTGATCCGCCCACTTAGGATCTTATTCTGCTATTTTGGAGCGCTCTCTTATTCAGAGCCCATCTTTTGGTACAGTCTGCTACTGTTGTATATATGTGTACACTATTCGGGGGTATGACGGGGCCCTGTCCCGTCTTATGTTTTTGCTATGTTCTGTAGAGGTCGGTAGATATATCAGCGTGGGTTCTGTACATATGTTTGGGTTGGTATGATCTTTGATGGCCTTATCGGCTTTCCCGTGCAAAGTCTGTTGCTCTGTGATATTCTGTAGCGTTAATTAACCCTGTTATTAATATGTTCTATTAATATGCTAGTTTGGGGTATTGGGTACGTATAGGTGTCCAGCACGGGCACTGGTCGCGGCCCACGGGGTTGGGTCGTGACAGCAAACCCTAGGCAAAGTGTGGAGTTGAAGAAGAAAGGTAAGATTTGGTCTTGTTTATGTGTTGTGAATGCTGTATGCATGTTGTAGTATGCTAAAATAGATGAAAATCATGAGATAGGGTATGTTGGAAGTGGGTCGTGTGCTTGGTGTGTTAGCCGTGTGAGGTGTGTGTATGTTGTGTGGTGTGGAGGTGATGAATTGATCTTATGTAGCATGTTTGATTGTTGTAGTGTGTAGGATGGCTAAGAATCACTAATATATGCATGTGTGGTGATAGTCGAATGTGGGTCATACTATATGCCAAGAACGCATTAATGTCGCTTAATGTTTTAGTGGTTGTTGTGATGACTTTTATGTTGGAAATAAGAGTTTAATGTCGCAAGTTGATATGGTAAGTGTTGCGGACTGATTTGGAGAATTATGTGCAATTAGTGCAACGTTTATTTTTATGAGAATGATATCGTTATAGTGTGGATTGTTGATACAAATCATGATTTGAAAATGAGGAGTGTGTTGTAGTGGAGTTCTCGGGTTTGGGGGCTGTTTTCGGGTAAATTGGAGAAATTGTTGGATTGTTGGAAATATTGTGTAACTTGTTTGAAATGTCCTTGAATATTGTTGGTATGGGTTCGGGTTGGAAATTGAATGTATGAGCGATAATATGGCTTGAATGTAAGCCGTCGAATTGGATATTATGAATGTTGTTGAATGATGAAAAAGAGAGCTATTAATGTTATATTGCCTTTCGGATTGGTCATTGGGGTTGTTAGGTTGGTTATTGTTGTTGTGATTGTTGATTTGGCCGAGTTAAATTCTCGGGGTTGGCCTTTTTACAGGGGAAATGCTGCCCAAATTTCTGTAGAATTGAGTGTTAGTTTGGAATAAATCGCCTAAGTGCCTATGGCTAATGTTTGATATTCGTTGGCGTATTTGTAGACCTTGGGGAGCTCGAGGCGTAGGTTGGGATTAGCTTGAGTTGAGTTAGCTTGGAATGCGTACGAGGTATGTAAAGCTCAACCTTCTTTCTTTTGGCATGTCTTAGTTATAAATAGGCTATGTCACGAGCCTCGAGGAAATTCTAAATCCGCAGTCCGAGTATGTTATGATCTCTATATATATTCCTTGGCATTCGTATGTTTGATGTGATGAAGTATGAACCCTTATGTTTTCGAAATAATTGATTAACAATGTTGCACTAAAAGTTTTGTTTTAAAGAATTCCGTAACTATGAACGCCGTAACTTTCACAGAAAGGCTCGGATTGCTTCGATATCTTCGTAGGAGTTTGCATGGCGTATGATAAGTATGTTTTCCCATAGGCGGGCCCGGCTTGGGTCGATACCCGTCCGTGGGTCCCGCGACTTTCCTTTATGTAATTCAGAGGACTTTTGAAAGAATGTAGTATGACTATTATCTCGAGTTTCAAAGTACGGTCATTTTACTTATAATTGAGTCCATGATATACCACGACCTACGGGCGTGGGTAGACACCACTAGTGGGCGGCATGAGATGGTACCCCGGACGCGGGAGTCCTAGACGCGGGCTAATATTATTGATTATCACACCGTTCCGACATGGACGGGCAGCTTGCATATGATGCATACATGTTATGATGATGATTATGAGTAAGATAGCATGCATTACTTCATTTATGATTATCAGTCAGATCCAGATGTCTCATGTTGATGTTATCCCCATATTCTTGATGTCTCCTTTCATTATGTTTGCCTCTCATCCTCGGTACAATATTCGTACTGACGTCCTTTCTTCCAACGCTGTGTTCATGCCCACAGGTAGACAGGGAGGAGAGCTTGGCCCAGATCCTCAGTAGCTGCCAGCGGATAGAGAGCACTCCATTGTTCGGAGGTGCTTATGGCTATTCTTTTGATGTACATATACATATGCATATTTTGGGCACGACGGAGTCCTGTTCCGTCTGTTTATACAGTATGTCAGTAGAGGCTCGTAGATACGCAGTGTGGGTTAGATGGTCTCACAAAACGCTATTACCATATATATATTATTTTGATGGCCGAAAGGCAAATGTATATAAGTATTTATGTTTTTATTTAAATATGATTTTCCTACAATTGGTATGAAAAGTTGATGAAAGAACATTAAATGAGTAGTAGGTAAGCGGTGCTCGGTAGCTAGCTCAGGGTACCCGTCGCGGCCCCTAGCTGGGTCATGACAGAAGTGGTATCAGAGCAGTTCGCCCTAGGAAGTGTCTACGAGCCGTGTCTAGTAGAGTCTTGTTTATGGTGTGTTGCGCGCCACGCTAATAAACAAGAGGCTACAGGGCATTTAGGAAAATGACCATTCTTCTTCTCATGAGATCGTGCGATAGAGCCATGTCTAGGATTATATCATTCCTAAATGTGCGTTATGGTTTCAGAAAAATGCCGCCGAAAGGAAAAGCTACAGCTGCCCAGAAAGGCAAAGCTACGACGAAGAAGCGGGCAGAAAGGGAGCCTCCGGCAAATGTAGAGGAAAGTGAATCGCGAAGTGAGGTCGCGCCCAATGTAGAAGAGCAGGGATGAGCCTCAGCTCTGATTCCTCCACCGGGTGCTACGGGTCAACAAGTATCCGCGGCCATACATTTATTGACACAGTTGGTTGCCGCTCAAGCACAACGACAGAATACGGGCCCAAGTGATCGTTCGGCTAGTACAAGAGCCCGTGATTTCCTTACTCTAAACCCTCCAGAATTTTTCGGGTCAAGGCCGGATGAGGACCCACAAGGTTTTATTGATGAGATGCTGAGGACGCTAACACTTATGCATGCTTCTGAGACTGAATCTGTAGAGTTGGCCTCATATAGACTTCGCGACGTGGCGGTACTATGGTATAAAAATTGGATGATATCGAGAGGAGAGAACGCACCACCTCCTGTTTGGCAAGAATTCGTGGACGCCTTCAATCGTCATTACTTGCCACCCGAAGTCCGCCGAGCTAGAGCGGATAGGTTCTTGAATTTGAAACAAGGAAGCATGAGTGCTCGAGAGTACAGTATGCAATTCAACTCATTGGCCAGATATGCTCCGACTATGGTGGCTGATATGGGAGACCGAGTTTATAGATTTGTGAGTGGTTTGGGGCCACATCTGTATAGAGATTGTTTGACGGCCTCTTTGCAAGACGGGATGGATATTTCCCAGATACAAGCTCATGCCCAGAATCTTGAGGAACGACAACAGCAGCAGAGAAGTGAGCGTGATAGTAACAAGAGACAAGGTAAGAGGGCTAGATCTATGGGAGAGAGCAGTGAGTACCGAGGGGGACAGAGACAGATGCATTCTAGGCACTCAGGTCAGTCAGCGACTAGTGCACCTCCCAGATTCTCAGACAGAAGGTTCGACCGTTATTTTCGGTCAGGGCAGGGCCAGAGTTCGAGGGCCCCAGATTCTCAGTATCGGGGAGATTTTAGTCAGAGGAGACCTCCAGTACCGCGGTGCAGTCAGTGCGGTAGACTACATTCCGGACAGTGTCGTCAGGGTACGGATGCTTATTATACCTATGGGCAAGTTGGTCACATATTGAGAGATTGCCCCTCAGCGAGAGATAGAGCTGGGACTCAGCCTACAGGTTCAGCAGCGGGTTCTTCTTCAGTGCGCCCGACAGCACAGACTCCTCAGACTACAGCAGGCAGAGGCAGAGGTAGAGGGGGAGCATCCACTTCAGGTGCTGTTCAACCCCATGTGTATGCTTTAGCTGGGCGACAGGATCTTGAGTCTTCCCCAGATGTTGTCACAGGTACCTTGACTATATTTGCCCGTGATGTATATGCTCTGATTGATCCGGGTTCTACCTTCTCATATATTACTCCGTATATCGCTGATTGTGTTGGGGTGAGACCTGAGTCAATTAAACCTTTCGAGGTATTCACTCCGGTTGGTGATCCTGTAATAGCGAGGCAAGTATATAAGAACTGTGTAGTCATTAAATGTGATCGTCAGACAAGGGCTGATTTGATTGAACTTGAGATGATAGATTTTGACGTAATTATGGGTATGGACTGGTTGGCATCATGCTATGCTAATATTTGTTGCCGGACCAAGATAGTTCGATTCCAATTTCCGGGAGAGCCCATACTCGAGTGGAAGGGTAATACAGCTTCCCCAAAGAGTAGGTTTATTTCCTACCTTAAGGCGAGAAAGATGATAGCCAAAGGTTATATTTGTCATCTAGTTCGGGTTCATGACACAGAAGCGGAAGTGCCAACTTTCCAGTCTGTCCCGGTAGTGAATGAATTTCCAGATGTATTTCCCGAAGAGTTACCAGGCCTTCCTCCAGAAAGGGAGATTGATTTCGCCATCGATATGTTACCAGACACCAAGCCCATCTCTATTCCTCCTTATCGAATGGCTCCAGCAGAGTTGAAAGAGCTAAAGGCACAGCTGAAAGACTTGCTCGAGAAGGGTTTCATTAGACCCAGTTTATCGCCGTGGGGAGCGCCGGTCTTGTTCGTGAGAAAGAAAGATGGGTCACTACGAATATGTATTGATTACAGGCAGTTGAACAAGGTAACGGTAAAGAACAGATATCCCCTCCCCAGAATTGACGACTTGCTCGATCAATTGCAAGGTGCTAAGTGGTTTTCCAAGATAGACCTAAGATCGGGTTATCATCAGGTGAGAATTAGGGAAGCAGATATTCCCAAGACTGCCTTCAGGACAAGATATGGTCACTACGAGTTTCGAGTAATGTCGTTTGGGTTGACTAATGCCCCGGCAGTGTTCATGAATTTAATGAATAATGTGTTTAGGCCATGATGGGGACTTGCAGTTATCTAATGTGATTAAAACCATGTAACCTCATATTTTAAAATTCCACCCTTCTCATTTATAAAAGAAAAGAATGTGTGCCTAACTTATGTTTCAATTAGGCATGTAGCAATTCATTCTCTGTTTTTTTTTAAAAACTTAAAGATAGTACTTAATTCATCCACTTGAACGGAGTAATTCATTCTTTGATGCTTTGTTTGAAGGTATAGTTCATCATAGAAAAAAATTCCTTCACTTCACTTAATTCAAAAATCTTTTCATCTTTCTCAAATCTTTCCTAAATTTCTACACAATTCCATGGCTCCTAAGGCAGAAAAGAAGACGGCCGAGAAGAACAAATGGCTGGTGAAAAACAAACGCACTGAATTTAGAGCTTAGAAATTCTTACAAGAAGCTTGTACTGGTCAGAATTTGAAAAGCAAAAACAAAACAAAAAGATTAGTTCTTTTGTGTTGATGGAATTAGGACATGTTTTTTTTTCTTCCAATTTTATCTCATGCTTTTTGCAAGCTGGGGCTGTGTGATTTTCATGTTGTTCCATTTGTTTTTACTTCTTGAGAGGGCTAATAGTGGTATTCATGTTGTATCTCAAGAAATGGGCCCACAAAAAAATTAGCTAAGCATGTTGTTTCTGTTAGATTGGTGTTGCCTGGTGAATTTGCTAAGCATGTTGTTTTTGAGGGGACAAAAACAGTTACACATTACAAGCTCTTCAATTTGTTAGCGATTCTTGGGTTATTGTGAGAATTGGTAATTAGAGTTACTTTTTTTTATATCTTAGAGTATTTTGTTTTGTTGGGATATAATGTAAAGTATAATGTTGTTGCTAATCAATAAAATCTAACAAACAAACAAAAAACAGGTATAGTTCTACAAGAATAGCTCTTTCTTTTTTTCTCTATTATTTACATCAGCTTATTCTTCATATGGTGTTGCTTTGTTATGTTACATATTTAATATCACACTTTGTAATTATTGTATTATAGTCGGTATGAAATTATGTGTTGATATTTAGCAATAGAGCCAAAACAAGTTCATCTTGATCTGCTTTTAGTTATATCAGAATTGACTCTGATTTCGTTGAAAAAGTGAATAGAGTGTTGTCACCGTTACAAGAACTTCTAAAAAGGGAAGTCAACTTCTGATGTTCTAGGTAAGATATACTTACCGCTCATTTTTTTTTATGAATTTTTTATTGACATAGTGAGTTGAATTAAAAACAAAGATAATGTGAGTTCTTTATGCTTTGAACTAATTTATAAAAATAAAATAAATAAATAATACTTAAAGATATTATTCTCCATTGGATGTCGTACAGATGGATTGAGTTGAATATATTCATATAGAAGAGATTAAAGCAAACATGTTCAAGTGGCCTATTACTACTTTTAAGTGTAAGTTGCTTCTTTATTCCTCCTTTGCTCATACATGTTTAATCTGTTTATACATATTTAAAAATAGTGAAGGAAATCTTAGATTTCTCTTTATAAATGGTAAAGTTTCACTATGTTTTATTCTTTGATCTTTAACTTTTTTCTTACTTGCACCTCGATACAGATTTATCTATCATCTGCTCCTACTCAAATAGGAATTAAAGCATGTAGAATCATCCAAAGAATCACTAAAATTCTATAATTCAAGTTACATATTTTCTACGTCTTCGGCTTGACTTTGTCCCCTTTAGTTGCATTTAAAAAATGATAACTAAACTAATATTTTTCGCACATACCATATATGTGTGTTACTATTATTTCTCTCCGTTCTTTTTTTCTTTGAAACAATCCGCGCATCGCGCGGGTACGTATACTAGTTAAATTTAACCCCAAAAGTTCAATTATATAGGAATGGAGGGAGTATACTAACAACCAGGTACACAAAGGGCAAATCTCAAGTATTTTGGTGCGTAAAGTCTTTATTGAGTTATATAAAGGGAAAATGACCTAATAATACTACTTAAAACTCTATATTACAAACTATAAGGGTACTTTTCCTGATTTACAAAACATACCAATAAATTTACAAAGCATAACGGATTTGAGTTTTCAACATACCCACAATTTTGGGCTTAACTTAAGGAAGAGAAAAAATGATTTATGAGCTCCACGATTTTTGGAACATGATTTCGGTTTTCTTCTTCATCAAAATTTCTTTTTTTATTTCAAAAGTTTCTCTCTCTACACCACTGTTTCAAGGTGTGATTTTCATTAAAATTTCCATCCCTCACTTGACTTCAACCACAAATTCATCTTCATCAACCACACAAATGTAATTTTAGGTAATTTTGGTGTATGAATGATTTCATTCCGTTCTCATTTTAGGTAATTTTCAAGAAGTTGAAAACAGAAGAACTAAGTCTTAAAAAAAAAAAAAAAAAAACTTCACTAGTCTTAAAGAGCCTGTTTGGCCAAAAGTGCTTTTATTTTTGTGAAAAAACACTTTTTTTGGATTTATGAGGTGTTTGGCCAATTAGAAAAACTGCTTTTAAGTAGAAGCAAAAGCAGTTTTTCTGCAGTTGGGGAGAAGCAGAAAATTTCTGCTTCTTGAAAAATGCAGAAGTAGAAAATTACTTTTTTCAAGACAAAAATATCTCTACCATTAATACGTATTTACCAGGTATACCCCTCACTAATCCATTTATTTCTAATTCTTTATTCTATTTTACCTAGGATAACGTAGCTTTCGCGTAAGTTTGAACTTCAGTACCAATTTCTTTTACTGTTAACGTACTTCTTCAAAGATAAGGACTATACCAAAAAAAAAAAAAATAGGTAATTGATAAAGATTCTACCCCAAAAAGATAACAAATAATATCTACTTTTGAATAATTTTGAATGGATTATATAATTTACTTGAGTAACCAAGTTTTCTACATTTGGTATATAATTTTAAATGGATTATACAGTGAACTTGAGTACCCAAGTTCTTTTACTGTCAACGTACTTTTTCAAAAGATAAGGACTATACCAAAAAAAAAAAAAAAAAAAAAAAAAAAAGGTAATAGATAAAGATTCTACAAAAAAGGTAACAAATAATATCTGTTTTTGAATATTTTTCTAGATTACTCTCCAAGTCTTGTACTCATCAAAGGAGTTTGAATGTACTCATCAAAGGAGTCTGCATGTTACGACTACAACTCTCCACCTATATAATAGTTCTCTCATTTATCTATTCTACTCCTCATTGAAATATAAAGTTATCTCCATAAATTAACAAGCTCTTTGAATCAAGATAACTTCATCTTCTCAATGTATGATATATTTTTTTTATAATATAGCTCTGTTTCAAGAATATTAATTTTCAATAAATTGGGCGTGCAATGTAACCATAATTGTGTTCATGCGTGATTAAGCTTTGCATGTGTTGCGACTCATTAGTCTATAGTTTTATATTATATCAGTAAGTATGAAAGTTTGAGATGGAGTATAATGCTATAAAGTTGTTTTCTTTTTCCTTAAATAAATGTTGTGATTGTTGGACAGAGAAAGTTTACAGTGAATTAAACTTCATGGTAAAATTAGTAAACTAAAGGGGGCGATGAAAGTAGTCTGGCAGATGGTTCATATTATACCTCATTAATCAGGATATATATTTGAATATGAAAGTATTTGAATATAACAGTTTATTTGTACATATCCTCTATCACTAAGGAGATTCTTCCAACAGGCTGAACATGAAGTTAATACCACACATTGGATAGAATTTGCTTAGTAACAACTCAAGAGTAGATAAACTTGATCTTGAAATACCTCCACCTTGATATTCCTGTCAACAATGATCTGCAGCTTTCAGTGTTGCTGCATTTGAACTTATGAATTGCATGCTTTAATCTGGCTCCCTAGGAATTACTGTTTTAAATCTGAAGCTTGGCAAATGCATCTTATCCATGTTTAAAGTCTCCTAGCTACCGTTGGTAAATCAGTAAATAGCTCAAAGTTAAGAGTACCTGCAAAATCAAAAACATAGTTAGTTAAAAAATCAGCAAGCTGGTTGCCCTCTCTCAGCACATGTCTAACTTGTATCAGTCCCTTTTTCCTCCATTCTCTAATCTTCTGCACCTCCATACTAATACTCCATGGAACTTCCCAGTCCCCTTCTACTATCTTCATTAAACTAAGTGAATCAGTCTCCAATATCAGTGGTAGATGTTGTTGTGTTACACAAAATATAATGCCATCATGCATTGCTTTTGCCTCTGCACACAGACAAGTTGTATCTGCAATCCTGCTAGCAGTAGCATGAATGAACTGTCCTTCATGATTTCTCACAAAAAATGCAGATGCACTAGGACTAGGATTTCCCCTGGAGGCACTATCACTATTACATTTGAACCATGCTGCGGGAGGGCTAATCCATTGAACCAATATGTATTGTATCTGAGGCTTATATTGTTCCAAATGTTGTACCAGCCGAGGCCAAGAGTTTGGCAAATTTATCATCCATGGATATCTAGTTTTTGCCAGTTGAATGAGATTAAGATTAATCTCATATATGACCCTATGCCTAGTCATGTTACCACCATGCAAAAATGTGTTTCTTCTTTTCCAAAGTTGCCACAGTATGATTGCAGGAGCTGCTTGGTATAATGGTTTCAAAACACTTTGTGTCCCACCATTTCTTGATAGTTTGATTAACTTGAATGAAAGGGTCTTGCACACCTGCTGCTGCTGAGATCATCTTCCATATATCTGCAGCATATTGACCTGTCACAAACATATGGTTCATTGTTACTTGGTGGGACTGGGCACAACACCTGCATATAGACACAATAGATATCCCCATCTTTGCAAGTACATCATCAACAGGTAACTTCTGCTTCCACACTCTCCACAAGAAGAAAGCAATCTTGAAAGGCAAACCTTTTGTCCAGAATTGCTTATAACACCAGTTTGAGGCACCTCTTTGTCTTATTACTTCCCATGCACTACTAACAGTGTACTTACCACTACTAGTGAGCATCCACCAGGCCTTATCCATATTTTATGAGGGAGTGTCAATGTGCATCTCCTTTCTTATATGATCAATAATATCTTCTGGCACAGTTTGTTGCAACGTTTGATAATTCCAAGTCCCATTCTCCATCACATCTGCAACCTCCTGAATACTATCATCCATAGGGAAATTAGCTGGCATAAGTTGGGCAAGAGGACCAAGTTTAGTCCAGTTGTCAAACCAAAAGTTAGCAGAACCATTTCTTGGTTCCCACCAGATCTCCCCTTCTATAGCATCTCTTGATTCTAGCATCTTCTTCTATAATTGTGAGCCTCCTTTCCATTGAACCCTAGTTGGAATATATTTCTTAGAGTACTTATTCCACATGAATGTTGACCACAAGGTACCAGAAGTTCTGAATATCCACCATAGCTTAGTGAATAAAGCTTTTGATACATCAAAAAGGGACCGAAATCCCAATCCTCCCTCCTACTTAGGAACACACACTTTCAGCCAAGCTGAACAGTGTCTACTCTTGCCTTCTTCCTTATTACTCCAATAAAATCTTGCAAAGATTTTATGCAGTTCATTTAGTGTGTACTTAGTAGGTGCCATTGCAGATAGAAGGTACATTGGCATACTTTGTAAGACACTGTTGATAAGAACTGCCTTCCCTCCAAATTATAACAACCTTCCTTTCCAGTTCTGCAGCCTATCTTTCACCCTCTTAATTATATCATTATAATAAACTTTCTTTTTTCTAGAGTGGAAGATAGGACAGCCAATATATTTGAAGGGAAACATGCCTCTTGTAAAACAAGTTACCTGCTCAACTTCTTGACATAACTACACTACTGATTTCTGATGCATGTAAAAGAAACATTTCTCTTTATTTATCTATTGACCTGACAACTTTTCATAATCTCTCAAAAAATTCATAGTCAGTTCCAATGATAGTTTATCAGTTGATGCAAAGATGATGGTATCATCTGCATAAGCAAGATGGTTGAGGTTTGCACTCCATTTAGGCATACCAAAGCACTTATACTGATCATGCTCAAATAAAGAGTTAAGTGCTCTAGATAGCACTTCTGCTGAAAGTATAAATAGAGCAGGTGACAATGGATCACCTTGCTTCACACCCCTTGTAGAGTGGAAAAAACCATAAGATTGGCCATTCAACAAAACTGAATACCAGTTATTTGCCAACAACCTCCATATTTGGTCCACAAAAATTTCTCCAAATCCCATTCTTCTCAGCACCCTAGTTAAATATAGCCAGGACACTCTATCATATGCCTTATCCATATCTAACTTAATCACCACATTTGCAGGTTTACCTCTCTGTCTAATATCTGTGACAATTTCTTGAGTGAGAAACACATTCTCAATAATGCTTCTTCCCTTCACAAAACCAGACTGGTTGCTAGAGATCAAACCTGGTAGAATCTTATCCAGTCTTCCATGAACCACTCTTGAAATGACCTTGTTTATGAAGTTACTCAAGCTTATTGGTCTGAGATCCCTAAAAGTGTGAACTTCTGATTTCTTAGGGATCAACACCAAATTAGTATGAGTTACTGATTTTGGGAGAGTATGACCTTCATAGAAATCCTGAACCATTCTGAATACATCCATTCCTACAATGTCCCAACATGAATGAAAGAAAGTTCCTGATAATCCATCAGGACCACAAGCACTCTCTCCTTTAAGTTCAAAAATAGCATTATTTACTTCTTCTAGGGATGGAAGTGCACAAAGCAAATCATTGCTTTCCGAAGAGACCATCTGTGGAATATGCTTCAGCATGCCAAAATCTAGAGCCCCTCCTCTTGAGAGAATTGTTGTTGGAAGAAATTAACTACTTCTGCTGCAAGCTGCTCCTTATCTTCTATCCACTCACCATCAGATATTTGAATTCTATTCACCTGTAACCTTTTTCTCCTTCCATTTACTAAATTGTGAAAAAACCTGGTGTTTTTATCTCCTTCAGAGAACCAAGTGTATCTTGCTTTTTGTCTCCAAAACTCTTCCTCATAATGTAAATACTTCTTCAGTTCAGCCTGAGCAAGTTGCAAGACTATTCTATTTTCTACAGAAGGATCATCTTCAAACAGTTGTTCCTTAATCCTCACTATATCTTCCCTGATGATAAGTTGTTTGAAGATATTCCAAAATCCTGTCTACTCCAAGCAGATAGAGCCCCTTTTACTATCTTGACCTTATGTTTAAAAACCAAAAAAGGATTGCCAATACTCTCCTCAGACCAATTCAGCCTTACTATGTCCAAGAAATTTTTATGCTCAGTCCAAAATTTCAAAAACCTGAATGGTTTTATGAAAGTCTGAACTTCCTCACCCAAAGTGATAAGAAGTGGGGCATGATCATATCCAGTCTCGGATAAATGCTCCACTTCAATGTGACCAAACCATTGTTGAAACTGTGAGTTAAAGAAGATTCTGTCCAATCTTTCAAATATACAATCATCCCCAGCCCTGCCATTCCACCATGTAAAAGGACTGCCTTTAAAACCAGTTTTAAATAAATCACATGAGTTGTTACAAAAGGAAAAATCCTCATAGTCCTGAGGGACTATAGGGACTCAACCTATTTGCTCCTCTTCATTCATCACTACATTAAAATCTCCCCCTACTAGCCAAGGCATGTCATAAGAGCCAGCTAACTGATAAATACTGTCCCAAAAAGGCATTCTTTCGACTTCATCACATTTAGCATAGACCAAAGTTGTAATAAGAGATCTATTTTGCTCCTAAAGAAACAATTTCAAGGTGATCTGCTGTGCAGTATCAGATAAAATTTCCACATCTACATTCTCCTCTACAAAAAACCAAATCTTTCCACTACAGTTTGCACCAGCCTGATGCATCCCTAACCTCCTTTTGAATTTTTGTATCTGTCCAACATGTTGAAAAAGGCTCCATTAAGGCAACAAACATAAACCTATGATGTCTATGTAACATTTGAAGTCTGTGAAAAGCGTGTTGTGTCTGCACTGATCTAATATTCCAAATGAATGTTTTAATCATCATTTAAAACTTTGACTTAATACTGGCAGATCTCTTTGGTACAACCCTGGTAGGTTGTTGTGGCTCTGCACCTAATGGTTTCTTTCCTTCTATCTGTTTCTTGCCTTTCCTTCCACCTTTGACCTTTGATGTTGGACAAATATCTACTTGTTTGCATACCTGCTCAAGTTTCTTCTCAACAAACTCCTCCAGGTCATCCTCATTAATGTGACAATTCTCTTTATCCTCCAAATGACCTTCAACATTTTCAGCATTATGGGAAATAATATCATGTAATCTCTACATAGGGGAATCGGTCTTCAATAATTGTAAAGGCTCAGCAAATGGACTACTGAGAACAATAGCATTTTCAGCAGTTGGTTGAGGTGAATAGAGTCCACCTCCACCTGGATCACCTATGCCAACACTATCTCCATTCACCACATCTCCTCCTATAGCCTTTTCCTCATCCACCCTGTCCCCCATTTATTAGAAGGAGAACTAACTTCTAATAAACCATCATAATCTACTACCACCTCCTCTAGATTACTGTGAACTTTTCCAGTTTCCCTTTTGTTCTCAGCTTCCTCTCTATGTACTATGATCTCTTTCTCTTTGTCGAATCCTTCTTCTATATTAGATGTACCTATAGGTGGTACAACTTCTTGAACTTGGTCTGCTGCATTAAGTTGTTGCACTATATCAAACTTTTCAACCTTGTCCTCCTTCTCCTTGACTTCAGTTGCAACAGAACTATCTTCTACTATATTAGCATTCGACCCCACATTGTTAACTTCCACCTCCTCCACTTGCAGTGTTCATCCTTGTCACGACCCAACCCCGTAGGCCGTGACTAGTGCCCGATCTGGGCACCCGAACCCATCTATCAAATATTATCTCCAATTCTATCAACTCATTCTAGTATATGGCGGAAGCCGACAAGACTTTATTTCAAATTTAGGTAATTTCCAGAAAATTTCGGCAGAGTTTCCTTTGTTTTACGGACTATCCAATATACCCTGCACGCAGAAAATACCAACAAAAGCCACACAGGGCTAACCAAGCAATATATAAACATATGCGGACCGGCCGCCTCGGCGTATAGGATCGCCCAAACAACATATGCGGACCGGCCGCCTCGGCGTATGGGATCGCCCAAACGACATGTACATACATCCATACAGAAAGACCCTAACCCACAAACATGTCCACAGACCTCTAAACAGACCGACATAATCATATGACGGGACAGGGCCCCGCCGTACCCATGAGCGAATATATACAAATGCACTAATAAATATATATACCAAAAGTATAAGCTCCGGAAAGAGAGGAGCACTCCGAATAGCAGAAAGGGTGTCCTAAACAGGTGGATCACCAGGCTGTGCGTCTGTACCTGCGGGCATGAAACGCAGCCCCCGGAGAAGGGGGTCAGTACGAAATATGTACTGAGTATGCAAAGCAGAAGGTACAGAAATAAATCTGAATAATAATCGAATCAGATATATAGAAAATAATACATATCAAAATGTTTATTTCCAAAGTATAAATTATGCATAGGGCACTGGAAAATGTGGTCGCCCGCCTGTCGATGGCGCCACAACACAGCATAACACCAGAAAGTTTCAAATCTCCGAATCCCCGTCACACATCACAACACAGCATAACGCCAAACACAGCATAACGCCAAACATAAGTGGAACCCGGCCCTCGAGCGAGGAGCACGGTGAACCATAAACACAGCATAACACCGGAATGTATCAAAAAGCGCACGACAACAGAACCGGCCCGGGAACCGGCGAACGATATCATAGTAGGCACGAGCGGAGTAGTGAGGAATCATATGCATAAAATCATTATTATAAATCCGAAGGATAAGTAAAATAGTCATATTCGAAATCGGAATAATAATTATCACTTTTTGATTCAAAGTTGTCGAATTTACATAAAGGGCGTCGCGGGACCCACGGACGAGTATAGACCCGAACTGAGCCCGCCTATGAAAAACATACCCATTATACATCAAGAAAACTCCTATAAAAATTATTGGAGCGATCCGAGCCTCTATGCGAAAAATATGGCATTCAGAGATTACAAAATTCCTTAAAGTGAACATTTTCTATGCGAATTTCGGAAAGCGATTACTTCAAATACATCATGGTTCATATTTCATAAAAACATACATAAGAGTGCCAAAGAATATATATATGGATCATAACATGCTCGGATCTCGAATTTGGAATTCCCTTAAAGCTCTAATCTAGCCTATGTGAAACTAAGGCATGCCAAAAGAAGGAAGGTTGCTTTACATACCTCAAACGCTCTCCAATATGATCCAACTCAAGCTAAGTCCAAACTATGATTCGGGCTGCCCACGATCTAAAAATAAGCCATAAAATGCCAAACATTAGCTAAAAGACTCTTTGGGCATTAAATTGTTCTTCACCTTACAATGATCATAATCAACTAACTAGGCATTAATTCATAATTTCAATCACAACACAACAACACCCATTTACACGGCTCAAGCTCCACATACACAACTCACCTCCAACATTTCATATTTCATGATTTTCCTCCATTATAACATACTACAACATGGATATAACCTTCATAACGCAAAAACAAAATCAAATCTTACCTTTTCTTCTTCAACTTTACAATAGCCTAGGGTTTGCAATTGGATACAATGAATGGTTAGATGACCCAAACAACTCTTCCACGCTACTTAGGGACTTCAATATAGTGGGTTAGCACCAAGAAATTAATTTTTGAAGGCAAAGAAATGGGGGTTGGTTTTCTTGCTCCTAGCCGTGAGCTCCCCCTTGGTTCTTCCACTTTTTTTTTTTTTTTGCTAAGTATAGAATGGTGAGGAGATGACTTAAGGTCATCTTTTTAAGTCCCCATAATATCTCTTATGGTTTGTGGCCCACACAATGTGGTGGACCAATTAAAATTGAACACCATTTGTGTGGGCCAACCATGGAAATTGTGGATAATTTTTATCTTCCAATTTTTATCACTTTTGGTCCCAAATTTTCCTAATTGTTCCATACCAATAAATTCATGCACCACATATATCTCAAAATAAAATCGAAGGTCAAGAATCCCGACTTTGTATCCCGAAATAATTTTTTTGTCCTTAACTTATCATAATTAAATCCGGATTATTCCACTGTACAAAAATACGGGTTCTAACATCCTCCCCCCTTTAGAACATTCGTCCTCGAATGTCAGATTAACCTTACCGGTCATACAACAATTTGGGGAAGTTTCCTTACTAACTATCACAACAATACAATCATTGATCAACGATTCATTTATCAAACAACATAGTCAAATAGAGAATTGGATTACCTGTAGGCTCTGAAAATAAATGAGGATACTTCTTCTTCATATGCTCCTCAGCTTCCCAGGTCATTTCCTCTCGGTTATTGTTCCGCCACAACACTTTAACAGAAGCCATATCTTTGTTCCGCAACCTTTTTACCTAGCGATCCAATATGGCTATAGGCTGCTCCTCATAAGATAGCTCCTCTGTGACCTGAATGTCATCTACAGGAAAGACTCTGGAAGGGTCACCAATACACTTACGAAGCATAGAAACATGAAATACCGGGTGTACCGCTCCCAAGTCAGCTGGCAAATCCAATTCGTAGGCCACCTTGCCTATTTTGCGAATAATCAGATAGGGCCCAATATATCTCGGACTGAGCTTTCCTTTCTTGCCAAATCGCATAACACCTTTCATCGGTGACACTTTCAGGAACACCCAATCGCCAATCTGAAACTCTAACGGTCGACGTCGCTTATCGGCATAAGATTTCTGTCGGCTCTGGGCTGCCAACAATCTTTCTCGAATAAGTTTCACCTTATCCACGGCCTGCTGGACCACATCTGGGCCAATCAACTCAGTCTCCCCAACATCAAACCAACCGATCGGTGATCTACACTTCCTGCCATACAAAGCCTCATATGGTGCCATCTGAATACTGGAGTGGTAGCTGTTATTATACGCAAACTCAACAAGCGGTAAATGGTCGTCCCAGCTACCCCTGAAATCAATAACACAGGCACGCAATATATCTTCCAATGTCTGAATAGTGCGCTCGGCCTGTCCGTCGGACTGGGGATGGAAGGCTGTACTCAGGCTCACCTGGGTCCCCAATCCCTCCTGAAACGATCTCCAGAACTTAGCTGTAAACTGGGCACCTCTATCTGAAATAACATACACAGGAACTCCATGAAGTCGTACAATCTCCCTGACATAAAGCCTGACATAATCCTCAGCTGAATAGGTGGTCCGAACCGAAAGAAAATGGGCTGATTTCGTCAGCCGATCAACAATAACCCAAATAGAATCATACCTCCGTGGAGTGCGAGGTAGACCTGTAATAAAGTCCATATTAATAATCTCCCACTTCCACGTCGGTATCTCCATCTCCTGCAATAGCCCACCGGGCTTCTGGTGCTCAATCTTAACCTGCTGGCAATTTGGACACTGAGCAACGAACTCTGCTATATCTCTTTTCATACCGTCCCACCAATATAGGCATCTGATATCATGGTACATCTTCGTCGACCCTGGGTGAACAGAATATCGGGCGTAATGTGCCTCGCCCATAACCTGTCGCCGCAACCCTGCAACGTCAGGTACACACAATCTGCCTCTGTGAAATAACACTCCATTAGGTGACATCTCAAACGGAGTCTTCTCCTGTGCCAGCGCTGCGTCTCTATACTGTGCCAGAATAGGATCCTCATACTGATGCCGCTTAATATCTTATGTAATAGAGGACTCAGCAATACCTCGAACAGAAACCCCAACATCTCCAGAATCAGCCAAGCGAACTCCAAGACTAGCCAACTGATGAATATCGCGAACCATTTCTTTACTCTCTGATGGCACGTCTGCTAGGCTGCCCATAAACTTGCGGCTGAGTGCATCCGCCACAACATTAGCTTTCCCAGGATGGTAGAGAATGTCAACATCATAATCTTTCAGCAACTCTAACCACCTCCGCTGCCGCAAGTTCAGCTCCTTTTGCCTAAAGATGTACTGAAGGCTCTTATGATCTGTATAAATGTCAACGTGAACCCCATATAAATAATGTCTCCACATCTTCAAAGCATGAATGACCGCGGCCAGCTCCAAATCGTGAGTAGGATAATTCTTTTCATGTTTTCTGAGCTGCCGGGAAGCATAAGCTATCACCCTGCCGTGCTGCATCAACACACATCCCAAACCAATACCAGAGGCATCACAATAAATCACATACCCATCTGGACCCTCCGGAACAGTCAGGACTGGAGCCGTAGTTAACTTCTCTTTCAGCAACTGGAAGCTACGCTCGCAAGCATCTGACCACTGAAACTTAGCTCCCTTCTGAGACAGCCTTGTCAAAGGCGCTGAAATGGAAGCAAACTTCTCCACGAATCTCCGATAATAACCAGCCAATCCCAGAAAGCTACGCACCTCTGTCGGCGTCGTAGGTCTAGGCCAATTCTTTACGGCCTCGATCTTCTGGGTATCCACCCGGACGCCATCAGCCCCAATAATATGTCCCAGAAATGCCACTGAAGATAACCAGAATTCACACTTAGAAAATTTAGCATATAATTCCTGGTGCCGAAGTGTGCCAAGTACCGTCCTCAAATGGTCCGCATGCTCTGCCTCTGACCGAGAATAAACCAGAATATCATCGATAAATACGATCACAAACATATCCAAGAACGGTCTGAATACTCGATTCATCAGGTCCATAAATACTGCTGGGGCATTTGTCAGCCCAAAAGACATAACTCTGAACTCATAGTGCCCATATCGGGTCCTGAATGTTGTCTTGGGAATATCAGCCTCTCGTACCCGTACCTGATGGTAACCCGATCGCAGGTCTATCTTCGAGAAGTACCTGGCACCCTGCAGCTGATCAAACAAATCATCAATCCTGGGGAGGGGATATTTATTCTTGATGGTTACCTTATTCAACTGCCGATAATCAATGCACATCCGCAGCGAGCCGTCTTTCTTCCTGACAAATAATACCGGAGCTCCCCAGGGTGACGCACTAGGCCGAATGAAACCCTTCTCCAATAAATCTCTCAGCTGCTCTTTCAATTCTTTCAATTCTGCAGGTGCCATTCTGTACGGAGGAATAGAGATAGGCTGAGTGTCTGGCAACAGATCAATAGCAAACTCTATCTCCCGTTCGGGAGGAAGACCCGGAAGCTCATCTGGGAATACATCTACAAATTCATTAACCACTGGGACTGACTAAAGAGTCGGTGCCTCTGCCTCTAAATCATGAACACGGACCAGATGATAAATATACCCCTTTCTGATCATTTTCTCAGCCTTGAGGTATGAAATAAACTTACCCCTCGGCGATACTGTATTACCTGCCCACTCTATAACTGGCTCCCCTGGGAATTGGAATCGGACTATCTTCTTTTGACAATCAACATTAGCATAGCAAGAAGCTAGCCAATCCATACCCATAATCACGTCAAACTCGATCATATCTAACTCTACCAAATCCGCCTTAGTGCAGCGGCCACAGATAATCACGGAACAATCTCTATAAATCTGACTGGCTATAACAGAATACCCTACTGGTGTAGCTACCTCAAAAGGCTCTATCGGTTCGGATTCTATCCCAATTTTATCAGCAACGAGTGGAGATATAAATGATAATGTAGAACCAGGATCAATCAATGCATACACATCACGAGAGAAAACCAGTAATATACCTGTGACGACATTAGGCGAAGCCTCCTGGTCCTGTCTGCTGGCTAAGGCATAAATGCGGTTCGAAGGACCGCTAGAACCCGAAGCTCCGCCACGACCCCTGCCGCGGCCTGCTGGTGCTGGAGTACCTCGCCCCGCAGGGCGCATCGCCACCGAGGTTGAAGATGAACCACCGGCTGACCCAGTAGACTGAGCTGAACTGCCTGTACCACCTCTAGCCGGACAGTCTCTCATATGATGGCCCTGACGGCCGCACACAAAGCATGCACCCGTAGCTCGGAAACACTCTCCCGGGTGCTGTCTCCCACAATAGGAACACAAAGGTCTGGGTGGCCTCATCTGACTGCTGGAACCTCTGTCCAACTGTGAACCTGAAGCCCTAGAGCTCGGGCCTGCCCCTGAATATCCGGCACCCTCAGATCTCCTGCCGGTAAACTGTGGGGGTGTACCCCGGCCTGACGGAGGAGGATGTCTGCCTGACTGCTGCTGCTGAGGCTGTCCGCCTCGAGAATCTCCAGAATAACCTGCGAATCTGGCCCTCTTGGGCGGCCTCCTGTCCCGATCTCTGCTAGAATAATCAGCTCTATGTCGGTCCTCCATACCCAGGGCATAAGCCTGTAGTCGGGCAATATCCATGTCTGCCTACAATGCCACCGCCATACAGCCATCAATCAAATAGCGGTCTAACCCCATCACGTATCTGTGCATCCGATCGGCCATATCTGCTACTATGGCAGGTGCATACCGGGCCAAAGAATCAAACTCCATATTATACTCACGAACGCTCCGACCCCTCTGCTGCAGATGCAAAAATCGGTCAACCCGCGCCCGCCGTAACTCTGGGGGCAAAAAGTGGTGAGTGAAAGCAGTCACGAACTCGTCCCAAGTAGCTGGGGTAGCACCCTCACCCCTGGATAGCTCCCAGGACTCATACCAGTGAGCAACAACATCCCGTAGTCTATGCGAAGCCAACTCAACAGACTCAGTCTCTGAAGCCCTGACCAAATATAATAAGCGCCGCATCCCCCGAATAAAGTCATGGGGGTCCTCGTCGGGCTTAGACCCGTAAAACTCTAGAGGGCCACATAATAGAAACTCTCGAACCCTCAGGCTGTCACGCCTATCGTCATCATCATCATCTCTCCGCCCGCGTCTGCGAGCCTGTCCCGCTACCAGAGTGGTCAATAACTGCACAGCCTCTCTCAGTGTCCTGTCCTCCACCCCTGGCTGAGGAGCTGGAGGCGCGGGAGCTGAAGCCCCTGGACCTAATGGTGAAGCTGCTCCAGACTCCTCTGACGATGAAGACGTAGCAGAGTCGGCTGCCGGGACGTAATATCACGCATCATCTGAGCAAGGGTCCGAGTACCCTTCTGAGCCCGGCTGGTCTCTCCTACTACGCCCTTTTTCTTCTGGGCGGCCGTCGCCTTTTTCGAAGGCATCACTGAAAGAAAAACAACAACAGATCAAAACAGAATCATCCTAATAGCACAGTTCTATCGCACGATCTAAGATCAGAAGAAAAGACAACATCCTAAATGTCCTGTAGCCTCCTGTTTATAGATGTGGTGCACAACACACCGATAAACAAGACTCTACTAGACACGATCTGTGGACACTCCGAGGACAAACCGCTCTGATACCACTTTTGTCACGACCCAACCCCGTAGGCCGTGACTAGTGCCCGATCTGGGCACCCGAACCCATCTATCAAATATTATCTCCAATTCTATCAACTCATTCTAGTATATGGCGGAAGCCGACAAGACTTTATTTCAAATTTAGGTAATTTCCAGAAAATTTCGGCAGAGTTTCCTTTGTTTTACGGACTATCCAATATACCCTGCACGCAGAAAATACCAACAAAAGCCACACAGGGCTAACCAGCAATATATAAACATATGCGGACCGGCCGCCTCGGCGTATAGGATCGCCCAAACAACATATGCGGACCGGCCGCCTCGGCGTATGGGATCGCCCAAACGACATGTACATACATCCATACAGAAAGACCCTAACCCACAAACATGTCCACAGACCTCTAAACAGACCGACATAATCATATGACGGGACAGGGCCCCGCCGTACCCATGAGCGAATATATACAAATGCACTAATAAATATATATACCAAAAGTATAAGCTCCGGAAAGAGAGGAGCACTCCGAATAGCAGAAAGGGTGTCCTAAACAAGTGGATCACCAGGCTGTGCGTCTGTACCTGCGGGCATGAAACGCAGCCCCCGGAGAAGGGGGTCAGTACGAAATATGTACTGAGTATGCAAAGCAGAAGGTACAGAAATAAATCTGAATAATAATCGAATCAGATATATAGAAAATAATACATATCAAAATGTTTATTTCCAAAGTATAAATTATGCATAGGGCACTGGAAAATGTGGTCGCCCGCCTGTCGATGGCGCCACAACACAGCATAACACCAGAAAGTTTCAAATCTCCGAATCCCCGTCACACATCACAACACAGCATAACGCCAAACACAGCATAACGCCAAACATAAGTGGAACCCGGCCCTCGAGCGAGGAGCACGGTGAACCATAAACACAGCATAACACCGGAATGTATCAAAAAGCGCACGACAACAGAACCGGCCCGGGAACCGGCGAACGATATCATAGTAGGCACGAGCGGAGTAGTGAGGAATCATATGCATAAAATCATTATTATAAATCCGAAGGATAAGTAATTTTGTCATATTCGAAATCGGAATAATAATTATCACTTTTTGATTCAAAGTTGTCGAATTTACATAAAGGGCGTCGCGGGACCCACGGACGAGTATAGACCCGAACTGAGCCCGCCTATGAAAAACATACCCATTATACATCAAGCAAACTCCTATAAAAATTATTGGAGCGATCCGAGCCTCTATGCGAAAAATATGGCATTCAGAGATTACAAAATTCCTTAAAGTGAACATTTTCTATGCGAATTTCGGAAAGCGATTACTTCAAATACATCATGGTTCATATTTCATAAAAACATACATAAGAGTGCCAAAGAATATATATATGGATCATAACATGCTCGGATCTCGAATTTGGAATTCCCTTAAAGCTCTAATCTAGCCTATGTGAAACTAAGGCATGCCAAAAGAAGGAAGGTTGCTTTACATACCTCAAACGCTCTCCAATATGATCCAACTCAAGCTAAGTCCAAACTATGATTCGGGCTGCCCACGATCTAAAAATAAGCCATAAAATGCCAAACATTAGCTAAAAGACTCTTTGGGCATTAAATTGTTCTTCACCTTACAATGATCATAATCAACTAACTAGGCATTAATTCATAATTTCAATCACAACACAACAACACCCATTTACACGGCTCAAGCTCCACATACACAACTCACCTCCAACATTTCATATTTCATGATTTTCCTCCATTATAACATACTACAATATGGATATAACCTTCATAACGCAAAAACAAAATCAAATCTTACCTTTTCTTCTTCAACTTTACAATAGCCTAGGGTTTGCAATTGGATACAATGAATGGTTAGATGACCCAAACAACTCTTCCACGCTACTTAGGGACTTCAATATAGTGGGTTAGCACCAAGAAATTAATTTTTGAAGGCAAAGAAATGGGGGTTGGTTTTCTTGCTCCTAGCCGTGAGCTCCCCCTTGGTTCTTCCACTTTTTTTTTTTTTTTTTTGCTAAGTATAGAATGGTGAGGAGATGACTTAAGGTCATCTTTTTAAGTCCCCATAATATCTCTTATGGTTTGTGGCCCACACAATGTGGTGGACCAATTAAAATTGAACACCATTTGTGTGGGCCAACCATGGAAATTGTGGATAATTTTTATCTTCCAATTTTTATCACTTTTGGTCCCAAATTTTCCTAATTGTTCCATACCAATAAATTCATGCACCACATATATCTCAAAATAAAATCGAAGGTCAAGAATCCCGACTTTGTATCCCGAAATAATTTTTTTGTCCTTAACTTATCATAATTAAATCCGGATTATTCCACTGTACAAAAATACGGGTTCTGACAATCCTCCACAGTTTCTACTCCTTATTCCACAACCCCTTCATTCTGCAAAGCTTCAAAAGCATTTTGAGTTTGAACTTCTACTAAATTCCCATTTATAGGTCTCTTATCTATAAACTTGTCTGGATTCTTTTCTTTTGTAAACACCCTCTTATCTTTGACAGTATTCCAATCTTCAGGGCCTTCGCCATATCTCCCCCTGGTCTTCTAAAATTCCTATAATGCCCCTTATTTAGCTGAGCATCTTGAGGTTCTGCAGTCTTGCCCTTGTCTTCTTTTTCTACATGTACCACTCTCAGTTCTGGATGTAAGATCCTGCAACCTTCTTCATTATAACCCTACAAGTTACACCTTGTGCAGTATTTGGGTAATACATCATACTAAATTTGTACCTTGACAATCTTAGAAACACCAGGTTTCTCATCTATGATCTTCATGTTAACTACTTTTGGGAGATTAGCAGCAAGATCTACTATAACTTTAACTCTAGCACAGTTTGGTTGAGTTTTATTAATAGTGGCCATATCCAGATGCAATGGTTTACCAACTACTGATGCTAGAGAGAATAAGGAGTTCTTCACAAAAAAAGTTGGCAGTAAATTTGGAAAGGATATCCAAGCCATCGCCATTGTAGTTTCCTCATCAATTTTGAATCTAGTATCATATAACAAAGGCCTCATCTAGTACATTCCTCCATCTCTCGACTTAATGTAATGAACCGTCTTTGCCATCATCTGTAGGTAGTCTTCAAACCTTTCAAACCTCATAAGAATATGTCTATTTCTAAACAATCCAATACGACAGTCTCCTTTGATCCCACACTGCAATGGGATCTGAGTTCTCAATTCTTCAAGTTCCGGCCAACCGTGTGAGAACTTACCAATTACGGCATATTGGAGCTTCTCAATTATGTTCATACGTTCAACTTCTACTTCTGTCCATTCCACCACGTGTTCTTGTCACGACCCAACTGGAGGGCCATGACGAGTACCCGGTGCTAACCCACCCGGGCACCTCTCATCATACATTCACATTACATCTAGGTGAGCCACATAGCTAAATCATACTTTCTATCCATCATTCATACTATTTCCATTGGGCAACGATACATTTATATTACCATTAACAGCTATGCCCACAACAATGTACATAAGCCAACGAGGCTAACAAAATGATATCCAAAATATAAGCCGACAAGGCCAAATAGATCTAACCACATACACATGCCTACGAGCCTCTAAGGAGAGTATATCATATCATATAGGCGGGACAGGACCCTGCCATGCCCATAAGTATGTACACAAAAGAATACATACCAAAATTTATAGCTCCGAATGAAATGGAGCTCCGCTACGTAGTCCCTGAATAATAAAGCTATGGATCAATCCTGTATCCCTGGCCACCTGCGGGCATGACGCAGCGTCCACAAACAAAAGGACGTCAGTACGAAGAATGTACTGAGTATGTAAAGTATGATCAACATCATTCTAGAAGCATAACAATCAACATAAGCAATAGCATAATGATGCGAGGTACAAGAACCATCGTCATAAACACTTACTTGCTTTTCATAGGGACCTTCCATTTCTAATGGGTAATTATGTACATACATCCATATCCGTATTTGTATTCGTATTCGTACTCCTTTACATTCCATATCCATATTCATATTCGTATTCATTTACATATTCATATACATATTCATATTCATCGCATACCCGACCATGAAGGATTGGTGTTTCATACCTGGCCCTACCAAGGCTCAGGGTTATCCGTACCCAACTGCAGTGGTGTGTGTGCAATACATATCATACCCGGCCATATAAGCTCGGGGTTACATAATAGTCATACATAACATATATACGTAAGAGCTCATAAGCATCTTTGACATCATTACTATCCTCGTTTTATTATATTTATCCTTAGAGGATCACTCATCATATGAATTTCATAGAATCGTAACACAATGAGAACCATGCGCTTTAGTAGCTTTAGAGATAAAATCATTTGGAGGACATCATAGGCCCATGAAAAAATAGATACATGGCCAAAGAACCGTGCCTTATTGAAATAAGGGTTAGCCTTACATACCTTTTTGTTCAACTATTCTGTCGCTTGAACGTTCTCCTTCAATGCTCACGTTTCTACCTTCATTAGAGTTAGACTAACATTAGAAAATCGATAGCTTTGCATGCTTGACTAAATCTAGAGAAAATTGGACAGCATCTCCTTTATTTATACAACTTCCCCCATATCATATATCAACTCCCAAACATCTATAATAACATTCACAACATCATAACGATAGTCTTCATTCACCTACATTATCCATATTTCTCAATCCACTTCAAATCATCCATAATCATGGTCATGACACACTATTACATTCACTCATATACAATGTCTATCCCATGTTTTTAACGCCATTTATAACATAATCCTAATCACAACATATCAAGAATCATGACTCAATCCAAGCTACTACTCAAAAATATCACTATTCTCACATTCATGACCCATTTTCTATCTCCTTTTACAATCCAAGTCTTTCAACCTCTCAATACCTTAAACAACATGGAAAGACCATAAAACTTACCTTAGATGGTGTAGGAATGGAATTTGGGTGGAAACACTTCACTTGAGCAAAACCCTAATTCCACTTCCACTTGGATTTCTTGTCTTGGATGAACTTTAATGAGTTTCTTACACTTGATTCTATTGGTTTGATGAATTTGATCATTAATATCTCTTGAATTCTTGTAGGAGAGGTGTGGATAAATATTCTAGAGAGTTCTAGAGAGAAGGGGAGTGAAGAGGAAATGAAATGAAATGAACTTGATCCCCTATTAATAATACTCCATCTGTCCCAACCAATTTCTACGGACCAACATACGGTCCGTATAAATTTCACTAACCGTATGTCTGGCCGTAGATTTGGTCCCGTGAGACTGGCCATCTGGGCTGAATATACGGCCTAACATACGACCAGTATATTTTATACGGCCAGTATGTTGGGTCGTATAATGCCCAGTTCTTCCGAACCCGTTCTCGTCGACTCGTTTGATCTCCAATCCTTATGGAACCTTCTTGACACTTGTTTAGAACATCATTAACAATCTAAGGGATGTTATAACCCTTCTCCAAAACACCATTAAGTCATCATTAACTTGTTACTCGAAATTCTCTTCCGATACTTAACGTATACTTTGTCTTCTCTTGGCCAACTTCCTTCTCTTACCTCGAATGTCTTTGAAATCTCAATTAGGGTCATCAAATGTTATTTCTTACTTATTGAAATATCGTATACTTCGTGCCCTCCGTTAGTCTATTCACTGTGCATCAACGGAGAATTTTTCGAGGTGTAACAGTTCTCCTTCAACTATGTCGACTGATTTGATTGGAATAGGCTCAATGACATTTTCCATCATCTGCATGGTGTCATTACCATCTTTATTCACTATTTTTGCAAATTTCTTAGTAATTTTCATCGTTTCTACATGGTTTTCATGGCTGTTAGGGTTAGGGTTTTTAGGGTTTGGAGGAAGATGCTGCCATGTCAGGATTCGTGGATGAAGAAGGGATGGTCAAAGGAGGGAATTATAGTGTAGAGGAGATTGAAGGGTGGCCAGCCACCAAAGGTGGCTGACCAGTGGTCGGCGCCGCCATGAAGGTTTAGAATAAGGTTAGAGTTTGCATGGGAATAGGATGGAAGGATTATGGAAAATTATGGAGAGTTATTTTTCACTTAAACTTAATAAGTTACTATTTTGTTTTGGTGACTATAATTTCTTAATCTTCTTACATGATTGTAGGAGAATCCAAATGTAGAGAAATTTAGAGAGAGGGGTTTACGATATCAAGATCAAATGGAGATATGTTTTAAGGATGTTGTTGCGACCGGTGAACATGCTGGGCACCATCATCTGGAGTGCTACCAGATGGTATACAAGGAAGTAGATGGTTTCAATCTGAGCAACCATTTGAGTTTGTGAAGAGTTTGTGAACACTCTTGATGGTTTGGGAAATAATGTAGGAAAAGACATTAAACAAATTAATCTAGAAGAATCAAATGTAGTAGGAAAAAAAAAGTATCAGCGAGAGTGGCAATAGAAGGAAAAGAAAGGCATCGACATCTGTAGCAGAAAAGGAAAAAAAATCAATACTAGTGTGAAAATTAGCGCATCAACGGAGAGAATTGCTAAAGCCATGGAATTACGCACTCCCCTGAATGTGGCTAGTATTCAGAATGTGATGGTTGTTGTTCGTAATTTTCCTGGTATGTTTGTTGGTAATGATTTATGGTGGAAAGTGAGTGGCATACTGGTGAGACAATCAATGAGAGAAATGCTTTTAGCACAAGGAGATGCAAAGTTGCAACTTCAATGGTTTGAAAAGATGCTGGAGTTTCATTAGGATTAGATTTACGATGCTATTTATTATAATTTGCTTTTAGGAAATTTAATATTTTTTTATTAGTTGAAACTCTTATGTTCTTTCTCTTCATTAAAACTCTTATGTTTTTTCTATTAATTGAAAGTCTTATTTTTATTACAGAACATTGTTCTAGTTATTTTTCTATTTGCTAGCAGAACTTATATTTGTTTTTTAATCAAGTTATTAAATTTTTACTAGATGCTTATGAATTTTTTATTTGTATTTTTTCTTACAGATATGTCATTAACTAAAAATAACAATGATGTATTTGATGAGGAAGTTGTTATGGATGATGTTGATGAGGACGAAGTTTTAGTTGATATAGCAATTTTCAGAATCACTTTAACAACAGATTATTACTTAAAGTATTGTCTAAAGATTCCATGCAGAACTTCTCCTCATACAGGTTTTTATTTCATAAAAAAAGTACTTGAAGGGCATGATAAACGATGTTACGAGATGTTTAGAATGGAAAAACATATTTTTCTTGACTTGTGCAAAACCTTAAGTGAAGAATATGATTTGAAAGCAACAAGAAAAATGACAATAGAGGAGATGGTTGCTATGTTTTTAATGGTAGTAGGTCATGGTGTAGGAAATCGAATGATTCAAGAACGATTCCAACACTCAGGAGAGACTGTTAGTAGACACTTTCATCATGTTTTATTAGCGTGTTTGAAATTAGCTATGGACATTATTAAATCAAAAGATCCAGCCTTTTCCGATATTCATCCTAAGTTAAAAGAAGATACCAGGTATTGACCATATTTTAAAAATTGAATTGGAGCTATAGATGGCACACATGTATCTTGTATTGTCCCTTCTAAAGATCAAATTAAATACATTGGTTGAAAAGGCTTCACTTCCCAAAATGTAATGGTTGTATGTGATTGGGACATCTGCTTCACGTTTGTATGGCCTGGATGGGAAGGTACTGCACATGATGCTAGAATATTTGACCAAGCGCTTAGAAGGCAGAACCTTAATTTCCCTCATCGTCCATCAGGTATGTATATTAATATTATGTCTTGTATTATTTTAATACATAAGCATTATTTTTCTATGATTTATTTAATTCTTTTTTATATATAATTAGTGTAGGTAAATATTATTTAGTTGATTCAGGTTATCCAACAATGACGGGTTATTTAGGGCCATACAAGGGTGAACGTTATCATCTCACCGATTTCAAACGTAACTCTAGTTTCAGAAATCCAAATGAGACTTTCAATTTTTTTCACTCCAGTTTGAGATGTACAATTGAGAGAACATTTGGAGTTTGGAAAAATAGGTTTGCTCTCTTACGCTCCATGCCATCATTTAAGTTTGATACTCAGGTTAATCTTGTTACAACTACTATGGCTATACATAATTTCATACAACGACTGTTATATCCCGTATTTCGTACATTCGGGTATTTCAAGGCAGTCGTGGTGAGTTAAGGGTAAGACTATTTTCCAAAATTATTTTAATACACAAGTTGTTTATTAGTATGGAAATATTGAGAAAGGCTAAGGGTAAAAAGGGAAATTCACAAAGTGGTTCATGGTAATATTATGGAAGGCTAGGGGCAAAATGGAAATTTCACAAGAAACTCAAGAAAGTTCTTGAAGGGACCATTGTGGTCGTCCAAGTGGGGTGGGCTTTGGCCCACATGGATGAATTATGTATTTATATATATGACTTATTAGTCATCTTTTCTAACTCTAGAACCTTGGAAAAAAAAAAGGAAGAAGAAAGAAAGAGAAGGGTATTCGGCCATGGCTCCCAAAATTGAGCCCATGGAAATTGATCAAGAAAAATTGTTTTCTTCTAGTATTCCAACCAAATGGAACGTCCTCTTTAACATGGAGTGGTTGTTGGAGCAATAAAACCATTCATTTGTGCAAATATACACCCCTAGCCGAGTGAAGAGATGTGTGGAGAAAGGTATGTGTTCAATCCTCTTTTACATGTGTCATGGATGATTTATGTATGTTGAAGTATGTAGAAATGGATGAAATTCATGAAATATGTATGTGTATGGTTGTGGCCGAATAGGGGTGGTGTTGTGAAGATATGATGAATTGATTTTATTTAGTATTTTGATTGTTATAGTTGTGGATTCCATGATGAAAATGAAGGTTTGATAACTTGAAATGAAGTTGTGACTATTGTGGGATTATTGAAGAAATTAATATGACACTAGCATGGTTTCTTGTGTTTGTGAAGATAAAGTTGTCAACGTATGGTTGTAGATATAATGCATGGATTTGGAGGTGAGAAATGTGTTGATTTTATTGAGTTTGGAAGATTGTAAGTTGGTTGTTGTGATTGAATTGAATATAAGTAAAATGTTGTCGAATTATGTAAAAGAAGTTACTAACGTTAGAATGTATTTTGAATTGATTGATGAAGTTGTTAATGTGTAGATTGTTGATGTAGTTCATGAATTTGGAAGAAAGCAATGTGTTGTTGTTGTCCTTATTAAGTTTGGAAGATCTCGGATTATTGTTGATAAATTGGCCGAGTTGCATTCTCGGGTTTGTTGTTGATAATTTGGCCGAGTTGAATTCTCAGGGATGGTGTATTTACGGGGGAAATGCTGCCGAAATTTTGGTAGAATATAAATGAACTCATTTGAAATACTAAGACAAGGATATGACGATGAGTCTAATGATTTTGTCGATTCTCTTGAATGTAGACTAGCAAGCTTGGACAATTAAGCGTAGCTAATAGGGCGTGGAACAGGTATGTAAGGCTTACCCTTTCTTTCTTTTGGCATGATCTTTGTGAAACCAACATGACAAAGTATATGTATGATTTCAAAGAAACTCCTATTCTTAGAGCCACTAGGATGGCTAACGTTCTTGATTTCCATAAGCTGTTTCATATGGTTTTGATGCGTATCTACGATGTCCGAAGTTCTGTTTGATATGTTTCCGAATGGCATTCGAAAGATAATTGATATGACTAAAGTTTTGATCTTCAAATGCTAGCACGTTCGATTATTCCATTGAGTCTTTGATATATTTTGATATGTACATATGGTTCCAAAAGCTATATTTGATTTGATCCATAACGATATCCGAAAGGTACTTGATATGATTGTTGCTTTGATTTTCCAAAAATGGCTTCTGAAACGTTCGTAGAAGGTTCTGTACTAAAACGTCCATAACTTTGTCATACTAAACCGGATTGACCTGAAACATGTTTATGTTCCTTCAAATGTCGGTAAGTGTGCGTATCTATCGAGTCTTGATTTATGTGCATATGGTTTCACACTACTCTGCTCGTGCAAGCCTCAGTATGTCCTTCACTGCGACCCGGGCCAGGTTCTGTTATCGTGCGTCTTCCTCTGCATTGTTCACTGCGTTCCTCTCCCTTGCGGGTCGGGTTCTGTTATATGTACATCTGTATATGATGACATGATGATATGGGGATGGCGGCCAGGATGACATGTGATGATTCTGTTCACCGCGTCCCGCAATAGAGGGTCGGGATCTGTTATATGCATATATGATATAAGATTTTGACATGCATTGATGATTCTGTTCACCGCGTCCCTCACTAGAGGGCCGGGATCTGTTATATGTGTATATGATATTTAATGTCAGCATACATGATGACTCCATCCACCGCGTCCCTCACTACAGGGCTGGGATCTGTTATATGTATATGTATATAATGACATATGATGTCGGCACGCATGATCCGTGTTTGGAAAGTAAGTATTTTGGTACTCTGGATGATTTACCCATTTTCTGTACTTCTTCTGACATATGACATCGGTATGCAAGATTTGCGTTCGAAAAATAAGCACCTTGGTATTCTGGTTAATGTATTTACTTTTTGTACCGTTGTTCCGATTATGGTTCTGTTTTCTGTATTCCATGCCTTACATACTCAGTACATATTCCGTACTGACCCCCTCTCTTCGGGGGCTGCGTTTCATGCCACGCAGGTACGCCCAGATGAATAGAAGACTTTCTAGAAGGTGTTCCAGCGGAAGTGGCAAGCTCCATTTGCTCCTGGAGTGTTGCCGAGTCAGAGTATATGTGCTATGATTTCTGATTGATGTTAAAGACTTTGCAGACAGAGTCGTGGGTATGGGATGTCAGTTTTGTAAGCGGCTCCATCAGCCGACGTGTCATTCTGTATTATGTGATAAATTCCATATAATTACAGAATTTGTTTGATTTGAGAACAACGAAAAAGAGTATTTCTGAAAGCTTTACTATGTATTTCATTTTATTTGATTTAAGAGTTCAAAGAGACTATGTGTGTAATAAGAGTCAGCGGGTTCGCTCGGCTCCGAGTATGGGGTCGGGTGCCCATCACACCCTAGTAAGATTAGGGTGTGACAACGACACTCTTCCACCGGCAAATATTTCAACTATTATGCTAATGAAGACATTATCTCAGAGATCGAGCAAGGAGATGGGCCCTCTAGTATTCCTTCAGAAATACAAGTCGGATCTTCTACTATTATGGAGACATTGCGTGATAAAATTAGGGATGAAATCATTGAGAATCTTTGTGATGTATGAATGATTCTACTTATTTTTGTGTTGAATTTTAATTTATGGAATAATTTTGAATATTATTTTGGTTGTAATTTTTTAGTATATTTAAATCATCGTGTTGATATTATATCAATATTTAATATTTTTATTTATCTATGTGTTATTGAAAATTTTAATATGTATTTTTAAATTTTAATTAAATAAAAATAATAACTAAATTAAACTTTTTCATAATAGATGTTTAAAATAATTTCTCTCTGTAAAACAATTTTGATAGTAAAGTTCATTGATACATGTCCATTTTTGTAATTTGACACTCAAAAGCACTTTTTTGAAGGGAATAACCAAACACAATCTGCTTATTAAAAGTAGTTAAAAGCACTTTTCAAATGAATTAACCAAACACAAACTGCTTCTCACCAAAAGTGTATTTTTTTAAAAAGCACTTCTCAAAATAAGTAGTTTTCAACCGCTAGGCCAAACAGGTTAGAAATGTTAAAACTGATATGTGTATGAAATGTGTACGGAATCTGATTTGTATCAATTAAAGAATTTATTATACATATATACTTTCTCATAATCTATACATACTTTGATCAGATTTTATACAATTTATATGTACTTTATCATAATCAAAATATACATACAACTTTTATACATATTTCATACATAAAAATTATAAAAAAAATTATACAATTATACATACTGCATATAAATATTTATACATATTTATTTTCTAGTGTATGAACTTTGTATGGAATCTGATTTGTATCAATTATAGATTTATTATACATATTTTCTCATAATTTATACATACTTTGATCAGATTATATAGCTTATATGTACTTTATCATAATCAAAATATACATACCACTTTTATACATATTTCATACATAAAAAATATAACGAATTTATACAATTATACATATTACATACAAAATTTATACATATTTGTTTTCTGGTGTATGACAAAACAATGAGATAAAATCACATACAATTTCCAACCATCTACCATGCTTGAACTGTCTTCTTCGAGTTGCAAGAAATTCTAACTATATTTGCTAATCATTTTAATAGATGGACTCTCAACACGATCCTTTAATTTGTAATTTAATGAGAGAGCTACCAATTAAAATGGACTTTTTAAGCAAAAGTTGGAGAAAATTAGCGAACAATATATCTTAATTTTGAATGGGAGAGAAAAGTGGATGACATAAGGGAGAAAAGGTTGGAGAAAATCATGGAACAATATCTCTTAATTTTGAATGAGGAGAGAAAAGTGGATAAAATAAGGGAAGAAGTTTCCTTAAGTTATTTACTGTGTTTTATTTATTTCTTTTTTAATATACCTGATTCTTATAGATTTTGTAACAAATTTGTTGATATATTATATAAACTAAAAATTATCGTCGTAACGATCCGTCGGGCCGTTACCAACAGTTTCTCAAGATTCGTGTCCCAAAACATCTTTGATCAGTGCGAAGTTAGTCCCGCGGGAGAATTGTCCTATTAAAATTAGTCTGAAATCGAGTTAGAAAGAATTAAATCGTCTTGGGCCACCAGGGCCCAGTGATGCGCCGCAGCGGGAGGATGGACGGCCATAGCACGTCCGCTCCAGCCGTCTTCGCACCCGCTATTGCGAGTGAGCCAAATTCTCTAGAGTCCGCCACGGCGGGATTCCCTTCTGCCATAGCGTGTCTGCCACAGCGGACCTACAGTCTGCCGCAGTGGTCAACGCAGAACTGCCCTAGTATTTAAGTCCCATTTCGAGATTTGAGCTCATTTTTCTAAAACCCTAAATCCTAGCCGGCACCTGGGGCATTGGAGAGCTAATCTCATGGTTTCTTGGAGAAGGTAACCCCTCTACCTCATTTATTTCATCACCCTTTCATTTATTAATATTCACCTACTAGAACTAATAAAAATGGAAGCATCTAGATTGTTCATACCCTAGGATGATAAAAAGGAATTTCTAAGTTTAGAATCTAGGCTTTCTTGAAGAAATCTTTGAGATCCATACTCTAGGTAAACTAACCAACCTCTATTGCTAATCCTTCCTCTATTTTACAAATGGGTAACAAAGTGGGTTCTTGAAATAGGAATTTTATAAGGAAAAGAATATTATTTATGTTTTTTGGGGTAGAATTAGCAATGAAAACCAGTTTAGTATTCAAAAGGAACTTAGAAAAGTTAGTTGAGAATAGATTCCAATTTTACGCTCTCAAATCTGAAGCTTTGTATAAAATTCCTAGAACTTGACCCTTGTTCTTTTGGGAATCATTGACATTCCTAGACCCTCTATCGTGAGTCGCGGTTCGAAAATGCGAAGATGAAGATCAAGTGGATGTTCGTGGCACCTACTCAGAATCGAGCTAGGATACGGCTTACTTGAGTAGACTCCGATTAGCATTTCATAATTATGCAATAGGGAGTGATGGAGAAAGCATGCCTAGGTCTTCAGACAAGAAGTTGGGTTGGCTATTCTAGCTTGGTATTTGTTGTTCAAGTTTCCTGAGTGTAATATTTTGTCGAGTTTGCCTTGCTAGTTGTGGGTGTTGGTTGGTATTGTTTTGTTGAGTTCTTTCCATTGAATGTGTACTGTTAGTGTTGCTTGTTTACCTTTTTGGTTAGACTTTGGTTCGCGAATTATACGTAGAGTTAGCGATTGTTGGAGAAAGTATGTGAACCTTCGGGTGTGGAGTTGGAATAGAATACTTAGGTTGGTATTGTTGTTGGCTATCCTATTGAGTTGTTGGCTTGTCGCCGCGTGATTGATTCTAGAATAGATGCGTAGTGATTACCTTATGTTTTGGAGAGCATTTCTCATATTTAAGGCTGTTGATAAGCGAGAGTAAGATTATGATATTGATATTATGATTGAGACATATGTCCATATATGGAACCATTGATTCATGTACTCTTGTTGGCATTGTTATCATGCATTCACTCATTCATAATTATATTAGGATCGGGTTGCGCGCCGCAACACTGACTGGGATCGGGTTGCACGTTCCGCAATACTGACTATTGGATCGGGATGTATGTCATAGCAGGTACATGGACTTAGCGGCCCCCCATGGGTCATGACCGTCGGAGCTAGACATCGTCCGCTCGAAGCATGTGTGTATCATTGCATCGCATTTTGCATTCATTTCATATTCTCATATTGTTGGTTTGGCATTAACTTTGATATGTTTGTGACATTATGGACTTGATAGGGGTTCTCGTGATTATACTTCTGCTTCATGGTGGTTTTGGGAAGGTAATTTGGACTTGGTAATTGGCACTAGAAAGGGCATTCCGGGTTGTGTGGGAAGTGTGACCTTAAGCATGTTCTAGTTGGGAAATTCATTGGTTGGGTGAGTCGGTGGAACTAGGTTGGACTTAAGCGGAGTAGTAGTCGTACTGGAGCCTTAAGATGTGCATCATATTTGGGAGTGTTAGTGATTGTCTCTAGTGTTGGGCTAATGATAAGTAGGTTTGAGATAAGTGTTGGTGTGTGGTAGATTGTGAGAGAGCCTTATTTTGGTTTGGTCCAGTCATGTTGGAACTTATCCTACAATGGTAGTCTTTTCGGGTAGATTCTTCGTTGGTTAGTATTCGTGGAGTGGAATGATGTTGGAGATGGTTAAATGGGCTGTATTGTAGCCATGTAAATGGTAGGACCCCCCTTTCTTACAATTTCTTTATTTGACCAAATTGCTGCCTACCATGCTTATCCGTTATTAATTATTGTTATTATGATTTTCTAATCGTTGTCGGCCTATGATGCTTACTAGTACCAGTGTTGTATTGATACTACTCTTGCTACACCCTTTTTGGGGTGTAGGTTTGTTTCAGGTTGAGCTCGTGGTTTATTAGCTCCGAAGACTTGCCGGTGCTATCTAGAAGGCTCTATTACTTCATTCCAACAGAGTTGTCTTAATTTACTTTATTTCGTTTGGTTCCAATTACAACTTAGAAGCTCCTGTACTAGTCCAGATCAAATTTTGGGAAATGTTTTTGTAAAGACTTGTATACATTCTTACATATATAAATAGAAAATGATTTATCGATGAATTCTTTTATAGTGTTCCTTTAATGTGTGATTTTGGGAAGGAAAGGGTTCGCCTACTAGGTGGGAATAAGTAGGTGCTCTCACCGACTTGAATTTGGGTCGTGACAATCTTCATGTTCTGTATATATACCCTCTTACTATGTACATATACATTTTTTGCCCTTATATAAATAGGATGTATACTGACCACTTTCAAGTACATTAACTTTTTTCTTATTGTAATTTTATTCATATTGTTCAATAAATTTCACATGATTTTACTCTTCAACGCTAAAAAAAAATCATCAAAACTATCTGATTTATTAATATTATTATCAATCTTCAATATTGTTAAATATGTTTTCCGTTCAATAATTTTCACATGATTTTACTCTTTAACACTCAAAAAATCATCAAAACAGTCTGATTTATTAATATTATTATCAATCTTCAATAAATTAGTTTTCCTTATCAATCTTTAATAAATATGTTTTCCTGTTCAACAAATATTATACAATCACCAACCAAACGCCAAAGAAATATTTTTCAGAAAATAAATCATTTTCCCCAAAAAAAAAAAAAAAAAAAAAAAAAAAAAAAACGTATACCAAACATCATTGTGGCATATTGGAAACTTTATTTTTATCCGATGGTAGAGGCATCATCGCATATTTGATACTTCATTTTTCCCAAATGGTAGAGGCTTAAAGCATTTCTTTTTTAAACATTTGTTACAGGAGCTTGTCGTCGTCCACTGTGCTTCGGTCACAGTTATTGACGAGAGATCATCAGATTATCCTATCGAGATCAGAGATATGTATAGAACAGATAAAATTATCCACACTGCACAAGAAACAATGATTACTAAGGTAGTTTTACCAATCTAGTTAAAATTGCAGAAGATATCTATTACAAAAGTTAAACAGTACATGAATTATCCCATCTTAGTGAGTCGAGTATTCCCTCCTAGTGAGGTCCAAATTCAGAGCCTAATACAGAAGAGGTGACAAGATAATCAATCAGCAGCGCTATACCTTGCATTCCTTCATTTGCCAAGAATTTTGTGCAATGGTTGGAGAGACTTCCATGCTTATGCATGTTCTTTCAGATTCAACAAAGATCAAGTCAACAGGAGGAACCATCTGAAGAAATAAGACCTGTGGCACTCGCAAAGCAAACAAGCAACTAGAACATAGCATGTCTTAGCCCTGAGCCATAGTAGCAGAAGGGAAAAATCTCATGATGAAGCTAGAAAGGGACCAAATACAAATCACCCCAAGAAATTGAAGGACATTTAGAAGTGTGCTCAATGAGCCATTTATTGCCAAGTTCTGTGCGGTCATCTCTGCTACTCTTACTGTCAAAGAAAGGGCTGTTACCAGTTGTGCTGCCCTATTCAGCTGATGCAGCCTGTAAACCTGCCAAAGAGGAGTAAAATAGCCTCATAAAACTTGCTTTGGCAAGTGTTTAACATATTCAATCAGAGAGGGGGAGAGAGCATAAGATTCTTTCAAGACAAGTGGGAAGCAGTGTAAAGTCATCTTAATATTGGATAATCTATCCATGCTTTTGGCGAGACATATTATGAAGTTATTTCGCAAAAAAAACAGAATGGTTATCAGAAACAGCCTAAACAGAAAAAATACAAGTGTTGCGTCCAAGTAAAGATAAAAGTCTTTACTTGGATTTTCCATTAGAACAACAAAAGTGTATATTGTAACAAAAGTTTAACGAGTCAACTTAGTTAAGTTTGAAAAATGAAAACTGTTATTCACGGATCTGGTGGAGTGTTTAAAGGAATTAAAAAAAAGATAGTTTATATAGGTAATTTGAAATATCTGGAAGGATTTAAACGTCCAGACTATAAAAAATTAAGTTTGAAGAGCTGCAATTCTTTTCTATGAAAAACAATGGAGGGTTTTGGGGGAGGGTGGCCTTATTCCTGATGACATTTCAAGTTAAACGTAATGAGGCCACAATACAACAAAAATCACAGTGTCCAGTGTTCAATGTTTCCTCTCTGCAAGTGAAATTACCAAGTCGATTTAGTCCATACCTGAAAAACAATAGGGATAACAGACCATGAAGGGGAGTCAATATATCTTGCATACTGCTCAAAAGCAAATTGCACTACAATACCAACAAGGTAGGGGGCAAGAGTAGCAGAAGCTGCAGGACCGGTCCATGGCCAGACAAACCCCATGGTCACCATTGGAATTATTAGACTAAGTGCTAGTATAGAAATTGAACATATTCTATATCCGAGTGGTGGGGTAATTTTCCTGTCACAAGATACTAGCTCAAGCGGTCTCCTTAAATGATCTATTAGGAGAAGAAACACTGCTACTCCACAGTAAAAGAAAGCCTCTGTGAAGAACAAGATGAGGAAATCTGCAGGTAGAGAGCACAGTTTATTTAGAAAAAGTGCAATGAAATGACTACTTTTGTATTACTTAAGAAAGGAAAACCTTAGCCTGAACATTGAATAACAACAATGCAAAGGAGGATCAACATTTCAGCCACATAACAGACACCTGATTTAGACACAGATAGTCTCGCGTACAAATCATTGGGTTGGTGGACACAAGATATCCTCCTAACACAATTTTCCTAAGCCGATCCATTTAGTGCAGATAAGGCTAGTTTCTTGAAGTTGCAGGTACTCTCCACAGTCCATAAATCAATATATTGCAGTAAGCTCTGAGGCCCTGATGATTGAAAATTGCCACCTATTTGTGGTGATTTTGTTTGGAGAAAGAAAGAATAATAATAAAAAAGAGACGAGAATGAGCTGATGGGATACCTAGACAATTGACCCTTGATAGAAAAAATTACAAAAAATTGCTTGTACAAGTTTCAGAAGAGTTCCGTTTCCCAAAATATATGCAAGCTTCAATAGAAAGGATAATAAAATAATAAGATTATATCAACAAACATATTTTGGATGTATGTTTATTTAATTTGCTACGCTACTGGCAATAAAAATTTGATGCTGCAATCAGAAGGATCATCATAGCTTGATCTTCGTTTTTTCCTTTTTCTTGGGGATTGGGGGAGGGGGGTTCTTCTTTGTGGGGTTTAAGCAGGTTGGCTGATAAACTAAATGAAAGAAACATAACTATGTCAGAAACATGTTATGGCATAAGTTTTGCCTACCAGTTAACAAAGAGTCCTCAAATATAGTTGATAATATCCTGCGCAAGTAAAGCGAGGGAAAGATGAAAGAGGCTACAAGGACAGCTGGACCAACAAACCACAGTAGACTGTTCTGGTTCTTTGCAGCAGCGGACACAGGAATTTCCTCCTCCCTTCTGTAAGGACGACTGTAGAATGATAGTACCCCGGGCTTACCACGACCACCTTCAATTTGGACATTTGAACCACTGGCAGATGCAATGTATTCAACACTTTCTTGCTCAGAACCATCTTCCTCAAGCTCACTGTCAGGAAACTGGTCCTCCGCAGTGGCAAAGAAACTGAATTGTCTCCTACTCGAACTTCTCAGCACCTTTAGCTTTTCAAGCTTGAAATGGCGTGACCTAACAACTTGCGATGGCAGAAGATAGCCAAAGCAACGGGAGAAAAGAAAAAGAGAAGAGAACAAAGTTACAGAAAGTCATCCTACAGAAGTTTAGCACTCACTTTGAGGACTTGCTATCAGTAAGACGACAAGAAGTGACTTAAAGTTTCAAATAACAATTTATTCCCACAAGAAGCGAACCAAATACTATCAATTGCAACATTGGCTAGTTCTACTGTTACTCCATCTTACAAAGAGAATAAGAGATTTAGGGGAGGAAATGAAACTTAAACTTTTTCCGTTTGGATAAAGGAAATGCAACTTAAAAACTTATATCAGATAATAGAGGAAACCATTGTTCAATTGCATCATAACAAGAACTTTAATCTAGAAAAGAACTTTCCAATTTGACTAACTACCTTTATCATTTTTTAGACGTTCTGCCACAAATCTCTGCATGCAGAACACTCTTGGTCTTGCACTCACCTGGATGGTAAAGCATGGAATCAAACAAGCACTCTAGAAAAGATTGCATACATCACCACACAATGGTACTAGAGGAAAAAAATAAAGAAAATACATTTTAACTTAAGTATGCTAATCTTAAAGAGTCCTTCAAGAATAACCCAAAAGGAAAAGAAGATACATCTAATCAATTGGCTGAGAATAATTCAGCGTATTGCTCCCAGTAATATGGGTACGCATCAGACTCAAGGTATTAACTACAGTTGCATGCCAAAAGACCCTGTCCACCATCTCAAACCAATGAATTTCAGGTCACTATGAAGCCACTTAGTATGCACCCAGCAAGTCAAGAAACATGCTAGTAAGATTATAGGTAACCTAGGACGAACAATTCCGTTCCGTATCCAAGAGGGAAGAAAGAGTGTTCCATATAATATACACATAAATTTATACATATAACATACATAGATACAAACATATATATATATATATATAGAGAGAGAGAGAGAGAGAGAGATCAGTTATTCCATGTAGAAGTAGCACATTTTCATCCAGCCTTTTAATTCCAAAGTCTTTATCAAATTATCAAACTACTCAAAAAGATCTAGTGAATCCTTCTCCCTTTAAATTTCTCATGATTCAAACTCTTCCAGAGTAAGCCCTATTGGTAGAGTTACCCGAGACATGTGCTGGTGAGAGCTAGCAAAATCTGGTCGAATAATAGAGGTGCGCGCAAGCTGACCTGCACCAGCGTCATTAAAAAAATAGAAAAAAGAAACTCTTCCAGAGTACAACATGCCATTAGTCAAACCAATCTTGGAAAATAATGTATGAGTTTAGGTGTTGCAAGCCTGCACCTGAATTAAAACCCATATTATATCATTCTTGCCTGTTTCTGCAGAGCGATCATACTAAAGTATCTATTACACAAACTGAATCCCTTTTTTGTAAATTATATTAGGTCGAGCAAGCTTCATAAGCAGCAACCTGCCCAAAACATGCAACTTTGGTTGCGGCCTTAATTTTCCACAATAGATTCCAGGGCCAGAATGTCTCTGAAACAAGATAATGATCTTGTAACCGTTCAAAAAAAAAAATTCACCATATTATCTTCCCATATTATTCGCAAGCCAAACCTGAGTGTCTTCCTTGTTTTCATCAATAATTGTTGTCTGAATTTTCTTCAAAAAAAAAAAAAAAAAACACTAACTTCATCCTGTTCTCAATCACTAAAGTTTCTCCTAACCTGAAAATCCCACTAGTTTTCCATAAGGCAGTCAACCATCTAACAATCTTGATTCTTCACCAGGCTATAAATAAAAGGAAAATGATCATTTAACAATCCTTCTTCATACCATCTATCAGTCCACAGTTTAATTTTCCTTCTATTTCCCAACCTTTAATTTAATGTTATTTTTAAACTCTCCCCAAAACCAGCTCACATCGCCGCTCCAAAAGAGTTGTTCACATGCTCAGGCTACCAGAATCCCTCCCTTTCATACTTGCAATTAATCACTATCTTCCATATAGCATCATTGTTACCATTCATCTCCATAACCACTTATAGAGGAGGCAGATTTAAGTCCCTCACACAAAGCCTCCCTTCTTTTTGTTCCTTATGATCTTTGACATCTTATCATATGGATATTTCTACTATCTGCATTAGCTTCCCAAATAAAGTTCCTTCTCAGCTTACTGATGCATTCTCCACTTCTGTTAGGATTGGTACTAGAGACATTAAATAATTGGGGATTCCATCCAAAACACAATTCACTGGTTCAATCTTCCATGAGAAGAGATATACTGCTTTTCCATAAAACCAATTTTTTCTCACACTTGTCCATAACACCTTGGCAAATCCAAGGTATGTAGTGGGGAACTTCTTGGTGTTACAACCCAAAATTTCAGCAAAGTCATCGATAAGATTGTCCACATTTACAGAGAAAAGACTACTTTTGATAAGGTTCATCTTAAACCCGAGAAACTGCTTCAAATGCTAAAAGTAAAATTTTCGAATGCAAAAGTTGCATTCTATCAGCTTTACATTACACCAGTGTCATAAGCATATAGAATATGATTAATTTCCACAATATTTCCATGAGCACCTTCAATCTCAAAACCTTTGCAAGAAGGGTTATGCAACATCTTACTAAACACTTCCATGGCTAGAACAAGCAACTAAGGAGGCAGCGGATCTCCTTGCCGCCTAAGGTCCCTTTGAGATTTTAAAAAATTCTTTCGGACTCCCGTTGATCAAGACTGAAAATTTGACTATGGAAATGCAAGTTTTAATCTAATGTATCCATTTGTCTCCACCATTTGGTATTGTTAAAGGAATTGCCAACTAATAGGGTCATATGCCTTCACCGAATCCAGCTTGCAGAGAACTCCTTCTTTCGCCATCTTCAAATAGTAATCAGAAACCTCATTGGCCTCCAATGATGCATCTGCAATTTGCCTTCCTTAAATGAAGCATTCTGAGTGACAGATACCAATTTATCCATAAACCATTTTAACCTTTCAGTCAAAGCTTTGACAATAATTTTATATATACTCCCCCCAAAAGACTGGTAGACCAGTAGTCTTTTATATTCATTGCTCCTTTTTTTTTTTTTTTTTTTTTTGAGATCTAGAGTGTTCCACTGAATTTCTTCTCATAAGTTCCTTTCTGATAAAAGAACTCCAGTCTTCAAGATGTCGTCTTTACAATCTTTCAACATTTATGGAAGAATGTCGTATCAAATCCATCCAGTTCCAGTGCTTTATCACCTTCAAACTTGTTAATAACTTCACTAATTTCCGCCACAGTAAACTGCTTCGGTAGCCAAATGTTCTTTTCATCTGTTCATTTCGCCAACTTATCACCTATTCATTGTGATCTGTACATTTCAGTATCAGGGAATAAATTCTGGTAGAAGTCACAATATGATCCCTGATTTCCTTCTTATTTACTGTAATTCTGCTGTCAATCTCCATAAAAAAGGGCAGCCCGGTGCACTAAGCTCCCGCTATGCGCGGGGTCCGGGGAAGGGCCCTGCTGTCAATCTCCATAAGATCAATATTGTTAAATCTTTTGTGGGAGTTGGTCAGCTTATGAAATATTTTGTATTCCTATCTCCTTGCTTAAGCCACAATCTCCTTGACTTTTTCCTCTAAGACACGTCTCTGCATTGACAATCTCTTCAAATTCTTTCATGAGAGTGGTATGTTCAAATCTGTATTTGACGAGATCTGTGATCAATCTCTTCCAATCTATTTAAGACTGCGTCTTTCTTTTCCCAAGGTTTCCAAATATCTCTTGTCCCATTTTTATGTCTTCCTTCAGTCTTTTCAGCTTTTTTGCAAGCACCAGATCTGGTCTCCCATGAAATTCATATTGCTCCCACCATTGTTCCACTAACTTCAGGAAAAAATCATGCTCTAACCACATATTTTCAAATTTAAAATATCCTTTCTCTTTTTCAAGTTTCCACAAACAAGTATAATAGGGAAATGATCTGACAAAATTCTTGGTATTACCTTCTGTTTAATGTCCTTAAATGATTCATCCCAATCTTAAAACATCAGAAATCTACATATATTCTAGATGTGACACCTTCATTGCTACCTTTAAACCAAGTAAAACGACCCCCATGTAATGGAAGGTCTATACAACAACAACCCAGTGAAATCCCACATCGTGGGGTCTGGGGAGGGTAGAGTGTACGCAGACCTTACTCCTACCAAGGTAGGACGGCTGTTTCCGAAAGACCCTCGGCTCAAGAAAAGCATAAAAGCATAAAAAAGTCAGATAAGGCTAAGAAATTCAAAGCGACATGGAAAAGCAATAATATAAAATAAAATAATGCAGTCGACACAGATACCACAGGATAATCAAAGCACACGAAATAACAGATAATAGCATAAATCGGAGCACAAGAAATTATATTGCGATACTGCGACTACTAGTAAGAACGGATAACGAGACTATCTACTAGCCTTCTACCCTAATTTGGGTCCTCCAAACCCTCCTATCTAAGGTCATGTCCTCGGTAAGCTGTAATTGCGCCATGTCGTGTCTAATTACCTCTCCCCAATACTTCTTCGGCCTACCCCTACCTCGTCTGAAACCATCCATGGCCAACCTCTCACACCTCCGCACTGGGGCATCTGTGTCTCTCCTCTTCACATGCCCAAACCATCTCAATCTCGCTTCTCGCATCTTGTCTTCCACCGAGGCCACCCCCACCTTAACCCGAATATCCTCATTCCTCATCCTGTCGCTCCTGGTGTGGCCACACATCCATCTCAACATTCTCATCTCGGCAACTTTCATCTTTTGAACGTGAGAGATCTTAACTGGCCAGCACTCCGCCCCATACAACATAGTCGGTCTAACCACCGCTTTGTAGAACTTACCCTTAAGTTTTGGTGGCACTTTCTTGTCACATAGCACTCCGGAAGCAAGCCTCCATTTCATCCACCCTGCCCCAATACGATGTGTGACATCATCGTCAATCTCCCCGCTGCCTTGCACAATAGACCCAAGGTACTTAAAACTATTTTTCTTCTGGATGGCCTGGGTACCAAGCCTCACTTCCACGCCAGCCTCCTGAGGTGCTTCACTGAACTTACACTCCAAGTACTCTGTCTTGGTCTTACTCAGCTTAAACCCTTTAGCCTCCAGAGTATGTCTCCAACCCTCCAGCTTAGCGTTAACTCCGCTACGAGTCTCGTCAATCAGGACTATGTCGTCCGCGAAAAGCATACACCATGGCACCTCACCTTGAATTTGCCGTGTCAATCCATCCATCACTAAGGCAAATAGAAACGGACTAAGAGCTGATCCCTGATGCAACCCCATCACAACTGGAAAGTGCTCTGAGTCTCCTCCTACTGTCCTTACTTTAGTTTTGGCTCCCTCATACATGTCCTTGATCACCCTAATGTACGCCACAGGTACACTTTTAGCCTCCAAGCATTTCCATAGGATCTCTCTTGGAACTTTGTCATAAGCCTTTTGTAGGTCGATGAATACCATATGTAGGTCTCTCTTCCTCTCCCTATACTGCTCCACCAATCTTCTCACAACATGGATGGCTTCTGTAGTTGAGCGTCCCGGCATGAATCCGAACTGGTTCTCTGAAATAGACACACCTCTCCTCACCCTCATCTCCACCACCCTTTCCCACACTTTCATAGTATGGCTTAGCAGTTTGATACCTCTATAGTTGTTACAACTCTGAATATCTCCCTTATTCTTGTACAGAGGGATCATTACACTCGTCCTCCATTCTTCGGGCATCAATGCCGTCTTAAAGATGACATTAAACAACCTAGTCAGCCACTCCAAACCTGCCAGCCCCGCGCTCTTTCAAAATTCCCCAGGAATCCCGTCAGGTCCGATCGCTCTTCCCCTGCGCATCCTACGAACAGCACCCCTAACCTCCTCAACCTTGATACTCCTGCAATACCCAAAATCACGCCGCCTTCCTGTATGTTCTAAATCTCCCAGCACAATGTCTCTGTCCCCTTCTTCATTCAAGAGTTTGTAGAAGTATGACTGCCATCTCCGTCTAATGAGAGTCTCCTCTACCAATACTTTGTCATGCTCGTCCTTGATGCACTTTACTTGATCCACATCACGTGCCTTTCTCTCCCTCGCCTTGGCTAGCCTGAACAATTTCTAGTCCCCTCCGTTCTCTTCTAGTTCAGCATACATGCGTTCAAAAGCTGTCGCTTTTGCCGTTGAAACCGCCAACTTCGCCTCCTTCCTCGCCATCTTATAAAGCTCCGTGTTTGTCCACTTCTCCACCTCATCCTTGCTTTCTATCAACTTCGCATACGCCACCTTCTTTGCTTCCACTTTCCCTTGAACTTCTCCATTCCACCACCAGTCTCCTTTATGCTGGCCACGACTACCTGTCGAGACCCCCAACACTTCCCTTGCTACCACCCTAATGCAACTAGCCGTCTTATCCCACATACTGGTCGCATCCCCACTACAATCCCAAGCCCCCATATCCTTCAATTTCTCTCCCATCTCCACTGCACTAATCGTGGTCAAACTACCCCATCTGATCCTAGGTCGGTCATCCACGACCCTCTTCTTCCTCGTCCTCTTGATCCCTAAATCCATCACCAAGAGCTTATGTCGGGTTGTAAGATAGTCGCTCGGAATGACCTTACAATCTTTGCACAGACCTTTATCATCCTTCCGAAGGAGTAAAAAGTCTATCTGAGTTTTAGCCACCGAACTACGGAAGGTTACCAAGTGCTCCTCCTCCTTTGGGAAACTCGAATTGGCTATCACCAACCCAAAAACTCTTGCAAAATCCAAAAGTGAGACTCCTCCTCCATTTCTGTCCCCGAAGCCAAAGCCTCCATGCACATCATCATAACCTCCGGAAATAGGCCTGATGTGTCCATTGAAATCACCTCCCACGAATAGCTTCTCAGTAGGCGGTATGCCTCCCACTAACTCGTCCAAATCCTCCCAAAAGCGCCTCTTCTCCTCCTCGCCTAAGCCCGCTTGCGGCGCATATGCACTAATAATGTTCAAAGTGAGTCCTTCAACGACCACCTTAATCGACATCATCCTATCAGTGACCCTCCTAACCTCTACCACCTGATCCCTTAATTCACTATCCACTAAAATGCCCACCCCATTTCTATACTTCGACCTACCAGAGAACCACAGCTTATACCCGTCTACCTCCTTAGCTTTAGGACCTACCCATTTGGTCTCTTGGTTACAAGCTATATTAATCTTCCTCTTCTTAAGAATCTTAACTAGCTCTATGGACTTCCCCGTTAACGTCCCAATGTTCCAAGAACCTACTCTTAACCTAGACGCTCCTTTAACCCACTTACCCCTCCTAACCCTCGCCCCCGTCCCCGAACGAGAACATGACCCTAGTCTACCATCACTAAGCAAAGCCACAAGAAAGAGTATGAACTAATAAATTCAAAAGTCTAAAGTTAGCAAAATGTTACTACAAATGTATGGACAAATAATGGATATAGCAACCGGAGGTACCAACTCCAGTTGAACTGAACCTGATCGTCGCCGGAAAACACTGTTCAACGTCCGAGTTACTGTTCACTGTGGAATTACTGTTCACTGTTGAAATTCTGTTCCCAAATACCTGAAACAGGAGAAGAGGAGAGGGGGGGGGGGGGGGGGGGGGGGGGGGAAGAAAAAAGGAACAGGGAAAGAAGAAGGAAAAAAAGAAAACAGTAGGGAAAAGGATGGGGCTGCCGGAAAATGTTGCCGGAAAATTCTCCGGCGATGGCGCGACTGAGTTCTTGCAGTGCCAACAGCAGCTAGAAAAAAAGGAGAGAAAAGGGGAAAAAAAGGAGAAGAGAAGAAGAATAGGAGATGAAGAAAAGGGAAGGAGAAAAAGTAAATCTGGCCGGAAAAGTGGCCGGCGTTACCTGATCGCCGGAGTTACCTGGTCGTCGGACGCGGTCTGGTCGCCGGACGTGGTGGCAGGTGGGGTGGGGGGGGGGGGGGAGATGGGATGTTACCGTTGGGGGTATAGGAGAGAGAAGAGAGAGAAGGGGTATACGTGAAGGCTATGTAATGGAAGGTCTATTTGGCTCTATTTGAAGGTCTATGAGAGCCAAATATTCGATGCATTTTGAAAATTCTCATAGACCTGGAATTTTTTTTTGTTTATCTTCCTAGTCTTCATCATTGAACCTTGTGACATTAAAGTCGGTGAAAATGTATTTAAAGCCCTGTGTTAATTTCTTCCGGCCAGAAATTGTAAGAACAACCATCAACTTGTTGAAACAGTTCCATCTTCTTTTATCACATAAAATAAGAGTGATCCCACTGTTGCCCTGTGACTCCACCAGATTTGTTTTATGATTGATGAATTATATATTTTCATCTTTGTTTCAGTAAAGCAAACAAGAAGATTTTTCACTTCCGCAACACCATCCTAACCATCTTTCTTTTCTAATAAAAAATATTCCAACAAAATATTTTCATCTTGATCTTCTGTTATTCATAGCAACCTCTTCCTTTACTCTTAGTGTCAACCCCAAAATTCATATTGATCTACACCAGCTTCACCTCTCTATTACTCTTCTTCCTCGGAGATGGGCATTTTGTTACCTGCGTAATTCTTTCAAATCTGTTCCTTTCAATTCGTAAGAGAAAACTAAATATATTTCTTTTTACCACCACCTTGAATTGCTTGTCCTTTGTGCTGAGGGTCTACCGGAAACAACCTCTCTACCTCCCAAGGTAGGGGTAAGGTCTGCGTACACTCTACCCTCTCCAGACCCCACTTTGTGGGATTTCACTGTGTATGTTGTTGTTGTACCCACCTTGACACCTCTTCTTGATTCATCCTCTCTTGGTAGCTTAATTCATTACTTTCATATCAGGGAAGCATAAGTATATCCACAACACTTGCATGCTCGAGTTCTCCATTAAACCAATGTGCAATGATGTCACCAGCATTTACCGAGTCTTCATCACTTCCATAGACCTCACCCGCTCTCAGACTGCTAGTGTAAGGTCATCTTCCTTTGCTTGTTCATTCTTTCATATTACCCAAACCCATTGAATCTTCCTCAATCTTTTCACCAATCTAATTGCATAGCATATTGCAATATCTCAGCACAATCATTTCTTTAATAATTCTTTTTTGCTCTAAGAAACCTGATGTTATGCTTAGGCCTCATCTTTTAAAGCTTGGCGCAGAAAGGACAATGAAGAGTCGTTGGGTAGTTCAAAGATATAAATAACTCCAAATAGAATTTACAAGTATCTAACCCATAATTCTGGTATTCATGTCCTGTAGGACAAACTAGAAGTTTTAAGGGATTGAATCACCTGAAAACAAATTTTGATGTTCCATTCAGACAAGAGGGCACAAATCTACCGAATAGAAACACCATATATCGCACAAAAAATCAGAAAACCAAAAAGCAAAAAATAAAAATGAGAAGAAAAAGGATATAAGTAGCAGAAAATATAAGTTAATTTTAAGCATTTCAGAGTGGACCATTATTCTTTTTGAAATCCCTCTGCAGTTAACAACAATTGGGAAAGTAAATATTTTGTACTCATTTAACAACAAGCTCTCTGAACATCCTTAAATTGAATGGGCAATCTAATAACGTAGGCATTCAGGGAAAAGCAGCAAGATTATTGCAAGTAAAACATACAAAAACACTTCAAATAAACAGAAAAGAGTAGGGTACCGTGCTCGTGTTGTTGGACTGAAAGGGTGAAGAAAGAGAGGTCAAAACACAGGAAAACGAACAACCAGTTTTCCCAACTGTCATTCTTTATTCTTGATTTCAGGTACCAGTAGAGGAATTATGGAGAGGAGTGAACAAAGAAATGGTTGAGACTTGGGAGTCAGGTATGGGGTTTTAGCAAGAAAGGCGCTACTATGCTTCTCTCTTCTGCTTCTCTATTTGTCAACTTGTGGCCTTGTGGGGTTAAGTCACAAAATTAGACAAGCTTACCCTTTTTATGTGCCCTCCTAACCTTTCTTTCTAGCCGGGCGAGTTCATCATTTGATTAAAAATCGATCCAAACTGATTAAATAAATTAATATTTATTTGGGTTGGGCTTGATTTAATTTTAAATTTTTAAAATCGATAATATTTAGTTTGATTTTATTAAAAGAAAATCGAAGAATCGAAGAAAAAAACGAATCGAACCGACAATTTTATACATAATTTTTAATAATTATATATATACAATATACAATATATTAACTTTTATAAATACTTTTATATAATTTCTACATTTTTTAAGTAAAATTTTATTTATCTCTAATAGGTTAATGAACTTTATACCTTAAGCTCATTTTTAAAAAGAAATTCATGAATTCAAACTCATTTATTCAAAAAAAAAAAACTATGAGATTTACGTAGATTTATTTTTTGTATTTATTATAAACTTTATGTTATACCGCGTATTTTTATACGTCGAATTATTCGTAAGCTAATCGACGTAAGCTTAAGGACGAGATTAATTTTTGGGATATGTGACAAGGGCTTTTAATCCCCGATCTTTAACGAGTGCACGATTGCTTGTAAATTTAATTGGTGTAGAAATATTAATGGAGATTAGAGATTAATTAATTATGATTAGATTATTAAGTGGGCCCCACTACAATACATGGATAAATATAATTGGATCATGGAGGATGACATGTCATAGTGGGACACATGTCATTTGGTTGGACATGTGTCAAATGGAGGGGCTACATATATATGTATTGTGATGACTAGTGGATCACATTTTGCCTTCACAAACTTCATCTTCATTCTTGAAACAAAGCTGCACTGTTCATGGCCGCTACTGTTCACGGCCAGCCTTGGCATTTAAAAAAAAAATCTAGATTAAATCTCCAAGGTGATTTAAACGTCCCAAAGGAAGCAGCGAGTTAGGATTTAAATTGAAGAAAGAAGAAGCGGTGCAATTGGTGCAAGCGAGTGTAGAATTTGCTCCGATTAAATTAAGGTAAGATCTTCTCACTTCATGGTATAGTTGGATTAATGGTGTTGTAATGGAAAGATTAAAATTGTATTAGATGAAATTGGAAGTAAGAAATTGCATGAATTCGTTGGTATTAGGAGTTGTAGTTGTTATATGGAATTGTTGAGTTGAAAGATTGAAAGTGTGGTTTATGTTCATATGTTGTTGTTCGTGTTGTCGTTGATATGGCTTTTAAATTCGGAAGAAAGAAGTGTATAACATATCATATACAAAGCGTATGTTGGTCTGTTTGGTGTATAATCTTAAATGTTAATGATTTGGATTGGAAAAGGGTTAAGAAAGATTATTGGGTTGTTTGAGTTGTTATGGGCTGGATTGTAAGGATTTGATATGAATATTTCTATTATTTTTGTTGTTGGTATTGTTGTGATAATAGGAGATTAATTGGAAGTGTTATATCCCGTATTTTTGAACCTCGGAGCATCTGCTGGGGTGGGGCCCACATACCGAGATTTTTTTTTGGAACATCTGAAAAGTCATATGAATCACATAGGTAAAGTTAAACACAACTCATGAAGTACCTTTGGACCAAATCAAAGTGGAAACCCTCCAAACGAATATTTTTAAGAAAACGTTTTCGGGTGACCTGACTTTGGGGGGGAAAACACTGTATTGTAAGTTTGGAATTTCGAAAATACCTTGAAATAGAAGTTGTAGATAATTGAATTAGCTTTCCATCCATAGGTCGTGGGTTCCCAGGTGACGTCGGTACAAGGAGATATGAACGTTTTAAGGTCGAAAGGTCAGTGGGCTAGGCCCAACTCGGGACCAACCGAGTTGGCCCAAAACAATGAAAAAAAAAATTCAGGCCCAAGTGAGGAGCCATTCGGCCATGGTCCATAAAAAGGATCCAAGCCCATGGAATTAAGTCATGTGGTCAATGAATAAAAGACCACTTAATCATCCAAATTCCATAGAACTTTCAAGAGAAAGAATAGGAGGAAAAACAAGAGAAAAACAAGAACAAAAAGAGGGCATTTCGGGTTTGGCCATAGAAAAATCACCCTTCAAAATCTTGCCTCTAAAATTATTTTCTTGTTGAATTCCTACTAAATTAAGTGTCCTCTACAACTTGGTGTAATTGTTTTGGAAGAAGGAGCACTTATTTCTTCAAGTTGACAACTTGTTCAAGTGAAGAAGTTTGTAGAAAAAGGTAAGAATCAATTCTTTTTTCTTATGTTATGAAGGTTTGTTTATGTTGTGGTATGTGGAAATGAGTAGAAATTATGGAAATAAGGAAGTTTGCAAAGTGGGTATGTATGTATATATGTAGCCATGGGTGTATATATGTTGTATACATATATGAGTTGAATTTTATGTTGCATTCTAGTTGTGGTTATGATGGAAATCATATTGGGAATGAAAGTTGAATGAATTTTGGTTGAAGTTGGAATGTAGATGATTATGTCACTTTAGAATAATTTTGTGATATTATGGAAATGAAGTTGTTAAGATGTGAATTATGATTATGGTTGATGAATTTGGAAGTTGGAAACTTGTTATGAAGTTGTATGCCAAAGATTTGATGTTTTGCATAAGTTATGATTTTGGCGGAAGATTGTATATCATGTATATCGAGTGTATATCTTAAGGAAAACGATATGAAATGTTTCTAGAACTATATGGTGATGATCATGATGGTTGTTGAATATGAAATTATTGATCTTAGTTGAAAGTTGGGTTGAATTGAAGATTATGTCAACTTGTAAGAAAAATGACTAGTTGAAGGATATTTGTGTTTTTAATGTTCATTGTTGATATTGTTGTTGTCGTTTGGGTTGTTGTTGATGATTTATAGCCGAGTTGAATTCTCGGGGTGTCATATGTATAGGGGAAGTGCTGCCGAAATTTCGGTAGCCAAATATGCTTAAAGTTGAAATAATGGCATTAATAATTCACAATTGGTAAACTTGACCAATTGCAGTTTTTCGACGAAACGGGAAGTGAGTTTGGAAAGGCTTAAGGAGCGCGAAAGGTATGTAAAGCAACCCCAATTCTTCCCTTGGCATGCCCCTAGTGTGTTAGGGTCGGATCCGGGCCTCGAAGGACCTCTTGACCCTCGGAATCCGCAAGACAAAATTTCAGTTTTTCCTTCAGTAGAATTGAACCATTTTGATACGCTTTTTTTCTGAAATTATGCAATTTTGCTCTAAATTATTCAGAAAATCATAGAATGTTTGTATAACCTTTTTAGGTGATACTATATGCTTAGAGGGCACAATTTGAGCCCGCCGCCTTGTTTGTCCCAAGGCGGGCCCGCTATTTACGGTTTTGCCCCTAATGTGTTAAAGCTTCCTTTTTAAGCGATTTTTGAAAGAAATGTTTTAATTACCCTACTAATCGCTTAACGAATATTATTTTAAATATTCTGTTAAATATTATAAATTATTTTGACACTCGGAATGACTTCGGGAAAGTTATACTTCTGTAATTTATTATGATATCCGAAATACATTTATTACGATTCCGTCCGACCCCATTGGATTTGTTTGTCTTCGATACGCTTCATCGAGTCTTTGAAAACATTTATTATATTTTTAAATTGCATTAGTCTCTCACTACTCCACTCGTGGATGTCCCAATGTTTCCCACACTGAGCCCGGGCCAGGATATGTTGTCAAGCGTAATTCTCTGCATTGTTCGCCGCGTCCCGATGTGAGGGGGCAGGTATACGCGTACATGGGTCTGTGGAGTATGATGTGCCATGTCCGCCTATTCTGATCTGATCTGTTATGGCCATTTTGACATGACATTATATGATACGGGGCCACGCCCCTTTTTCTGATTCCTCTGTATAGTGGCACCAGCGTCGGGAGGGTGGCCACATTCTGTCTGCCGAGTCCCGTGGCAGGGACCGGATATGATATGATATGACATATGTTTCTGTACGCATTCTGTCTGTTTTGGAAATATGCATTTGACACTCTGGATTCTGTACTCATTTTCTGTAACCATTATGATTTGAATTCTGTGATTCCGCTTTACATATTCAGTACATATTTCGTACTGACCCCCTTTCTTCGGGGGCTGCGTTTTCATGCCGCGCAGGTACAGACGACAGGTTCGCTGATCCATCTGTTTAGGATCCCACTTCTGCTATTTTGGGGCGCTCTCTTCTTCAGAGCCCATCTTTTGGTACAGTCTGTCACTGCTATCTGGATATGTACTTTGTTCTGGGTATGACGGGGCCCTGTCCCGTCTTATGATTATGATATGTTCTGTAGAGGTCTGTGGATACACCTGTGTGGGTTCTGTACATATGTTTGGGATGTTTTGTTTTATGATAGCCTTATCGGCTTCTGTGTGCCAAGTCTGCTCTTCTGCTAAATTCTGTAGCATCCACTAATGTTATTATTATATTATTATTCTGATAATATGCTAATTTGGGTATCGGGTACGTATAGGTGCCCAGCTAGGGCACTGGTCGCGGCCCACGGGGTTGGGTCGTGACAAAAGTGGTATCAGAGCAGTTCGTCCTCGAAATGTCCACAGACCGTGTCTAGTAGAGTCTTGTTTATCGGTGTGTTGTGCACCACGCCTATAAACAGGAGGCTACAGGGCATTTAGGATACTACCCTTCTTTCTGTCTTAGATCGTGCGATAGAGCTGTGTTATCAGGATGACCCCTCCCTAACGAGTGGCTATGTTTGCAGATATGCCTCCAAAAAAGGCAACAGCGGCCCAAAAGGCCAAGTCAGCAGCCTTGGGAGAGACTAGCCGGGTCCAGAGGATTACCAGGGCCCAGACACATATTGCTCCGGGGACTTTGCCCCAGACAGAGGGTTCGTCTACACCGCCACTCGTGGAGGAGATTGGGGCGGCCGCAGCCGCAGATCGGGGGGCGGCTCCACCGCCAGCTCCCGCAGTTCCAGTACCTGAGCCTCCAGCTCCACGGCCAGGCACTGAGGATCAGTCTATGAGGGAGGCAGTCCAGTTGCTGACGAGACTTGTGGCAGGGCAGGTTCAGGGGCATGGACTGGGAGGTGACCGGGCAGTCAGGCGTGATAGTTCGAGAGCCCGTGAGTTTTTGACTTGTAACCCTCCAGAGTTCTTCGGGACAAAGCCCGAGGAGGATCCTGAGGAGTTTATCAGGAAGATGCGACGCACTCTAGATTTGATTAATGCTTCCGAGACAGAGTCAGTCGCGTTAGCTTCGTACCGGTTATATGATGTGGCGGCAAACTGGTACGAGTCATGGTGGCTATCCAGGGGGGACGGCGCTCCTCCAGCAGTTTGGGGCGATTTTTCTCAGGCATTTCTTGGACATTTTCTGCCCCCAGAGTTGCGACGAGCCAGATCTGATAGATTCTTATTATTGAGGCAGAAGGGCCGCAGTATCCGGGACTATAGTTTGGAGTTTGATTCCTTGGCCCGATATGCACCTACTGTGGTGGCTACTATGGCGGACCGGATGCACAGATATATTATGGGGCTGGATCGGTATTTTGTTGATAGCTGCTTAGTATTGGCTGCTCAGCCCGGTATGGACATTGCCCGTATCCAGGCCCATGCCCAGGGCATGGAGGATCGGGGCAGAGGAGGACACCAGCCTGACAGGGGCCAGGATCGGAGACAGCCCAAGAGGGCCAGGTCATCTGGAGATTTTCGGGGCAGACAGCCCCAACAGCCGCAGCAGCCTAGCAGATTTTCATCTCAGCCGGCGCAGAGCACGCCTCCCCAGTCTACAGGTCGCAGATTTGATAGCCCAGGGTATTCAGGAGCAGGCCAGAGCTCCAGGGCTTCAGGTTCGCGGACAGATAGGGGTTCTGGTCAGATGAGGCCACCCAGGGTTCAGTGTTCTTTTTGCGGCAGATACCATACGGGAGAGTGCTACAGAGCCACCGGTGCGTGCTTTTCTTGTGGCCGTCAGGGCCATTCTGTGAGAGATTGCCCGTATAAGGGTAGTTCGGGTGGTGCAGCGCAGCCTACCGGATCAGCCGCTGGGTCTTCATCTTCGTCAGTGGCTATGCGCCCTACGGGGCAGGGTTTTCCAGCACCAGCGGGTCGCGGCAGAGGCCGTGGTGGAGCTTCTGGTATTAGCGGTCCTTCGAACCGCATTTATGCTTTGGCTAGTCGCCAGGATCAGGAGGCATCTCCTAATGTCGTTACAGGTACTTTATTGGTCTTCTCTCGGTCTGTGTATGCATTAATTGATCCAGGTTCGACTTTATCATATATTTCACCTCTTGTTGCCGGTAAAATTGGTATTATGTCTGAACCTATAGAGCCATTTGAGGTAGCCACACCGATAGGGGACTTTATTGTAGCGAAACAGGTTTATAAAGACTGTTCTGTGATTGTATGTGGCCGTGATACTAAGGCAGATCTGGTAGAGTTAGATATGACTGAATTTGATGTTATTATGGGTATGGACTGGCTAGCTTCCTGTTATGCTAATGTTGACTGCCCGAATAAGGTGGTTCGCTTCCAGTTTCCCGGGGAGCCAGTTATAAATTGGGCTGGTAATACAGCATCGCCGAAAGGTAAGTTTATTTCATACCTTAAGGCAAAGAAAATGATTAGAAAGGGTTATATCTATCATCTGGTACGGGTGCAAGACTTGGACGCAGAGACGCCGACACTTCAGTCAGTCCCCGTGGTTAATGAGTTTCCAGATGTTTTCGCCGACGAGCTTCCAGGTCTTCCTCCAGAGCGGGAGATAGATTTCTCTATTGATTTACTCCCAGACACTCAGCCTATCTCTATTCCTCCGTATAGAATGGCGCCTGCAGAATTAAAGGAGTTGAAGGAGCAGCTGAAAGATTTGTTGGATAAGGGCTTCATCAGACCCAGTACTTCGCCTTGGGGAGCCCCGGTATTATTTGTGCGTAAGAAGGACGGGTCGCTGCGTATGTGTATTGATTATCGGTAGCTGAATAAGGTAACTATAAAGAATAAATACCCCCTCCCCAGGATTGATGATTTGTTTGATCAGCTGCAGGGCGCTAAGTGTTTTTCGAAGATATATCTTCGATCCGGTTACCACCAGGTGCGAGTACGAGAGGCCGATATCCCTAAGACAGCTTTTCGGACCCGATATGGGCATTACGAGTTCAGGGTTATGTCTTTTGGGCTTACTAATGCCCCCGCAGTATTCATGGATTTGATGAACCGGGTATTCAGGCCATTCTTGGATATGTTTGTAATTGTATTCATTGATGATATCCTGGTTTATTCCCGGTCTGAGGCGGAGCACGCAGATCATCTGAGATCGGTATTAGGGGTACTCCGGCATCAGAAATTATATGCGAAATTTTCTAAGTGTGAATTTTGGCTGTCTTCAGTGGCTTTCTTGGGGCATGTTATTGCAGCTAATGGTGTCCGGGTGGACACACAGAAGATTGAGGCCGTGAAGAATTGGCCCAGACCTACGACGCCCACAGAGGTACGCAGTTTCCTGGGGTTAGCAGGCTATTACAGGAGATTTGTGGAGAAGTTTGCTTCTATTTCAGCGCCTTTGACAAGGCTGACTCAGAAGGGAGCTAAGTTCCTGTGGTCTGACGCTTGTGAACGGAGCTTCCAGTTGCTGAAGGAGAAGCTGACTACAGCCCCAGTTCTGACTCTTCCAGAGGGGCCGGACGGGTATGTTATTTATTGTGACGCTTCTGGCATGGGGTTGGGCTGTGTATTGATGCAGCATGGCAGAGTTATAGCGTATGCTTCTCGGCAGCTCAAGCAGCATGAGAAGAATTATCCTACCCACGATCTGGAGCTCGCAGCGGTAATTCATGCTCTGAAGATATGGAGACACTATTTATATGGCGTTCATGTAGATATCTATACTGATCATAAGAGTCTCCAGTATATTTTCAGGCAGAGAGAGCTTAATTTGCGACAGCGGAGGTGGCTGGAGCTTCTGAAAGATTATGACGTGGATATTCTGTATCATCCGGGTAAGGCTAATGTTGTTGCCGATGCGCTCAGTCGGAAGTCTATGGGCAGTTTGGCCGATTTACAGCCAGACAGGAGAGAGATAGCCCGTGATATTCAGCAGTTGGCTAGTCTCGGGGTTCGTCTGGCCGATTCTGGAGATACACGGATTTCTGTTCGAGGGGTTTCTGAGTCATCCCTCAGGGACGATATTAAGCGGCGTCAATACGAAGATCCTGTCTTAGCTCAGTACAGGGACACAACCTATGATAAGGAGAGGACTCCGTTCGAGTTTTCACCGGACGATACTTTGTTATACAGAGGCAGATTGTGTGTACCTGATATTGCAGGCCTTCGGCAGCAGGTTATGAGCGAGGCACATTATGCTCGCTATTCGGTCCATCCTGGGTCTACGAAGATGTACCATGATCTCCGATGCTTATACTGGTGGGACGGCATGAAGCGGGATATTGCAGAGTTCGTCGCCCAGTGCCCTAATTGTCAGCAGGTCAAGATTGAGCATCAGAAGCCGGGTGGACTGTTGCAGGAGATGGAAATCCCGACTTGGAAGTGGGAGGTTATTAATATGGACTTCATTACACGTTTGCCTCGCACTCCACGGAAGTATGATTCCATCTGGGTCGTTGTTGATAGGCTGACGAAATCAGCCCATTTTCTTCCCGTCAGGACTACTTATTCCGCCGAGGATTATGCCAGGCTCTATATTAGAGAGATTGTGAAGCTTCACGGAGTTCCGATATCTATTATTTCTGACAGAGGCGCCCAGTTTACGGCGCGTTTCTGGAGGTCGTTTCAGGAGGGTCTAGGGACTCAGGTGAGTCTGAGCACAGCCTTTCATCCTCAGAGCGACGGACAGGCCGAGCGCACTATACAGACGCTGGGGGATATGTTGCGGGCCTGCGTTATTGATTTCAGAGGCAGCTGGGATGATCACTTGCCATTGATTGAGTTTGCATATAATAACAGTTACCATTCCAGCATCCAGATGGCTCCGTACGAGGCTCTATATGGCAGGAAATGCAGATCGCCGATTGGCTGGTTTGATATTGGCGAGTCAGAGTTGATTGGCCCAGATATGGTCCAGCAGGTCGTGGACAAGGTAAAACTTATTCGGGAGCGACTGTTGGCAGCCCAGAGCCGACAGAAGTCATACGCGGATAAACGGCGTCGACCGTTGGAGTTTCAGGTAGGCGATTGGGTATTTCTGAAGGTATCGCCTAGGAAAGGCGTGATGCGGTTCGGCAGAAAGGGTAAGCTCAGTCCGCGTTATATTGGGCCTTATCAGATTGTTCGAAAAACTGGAAATGTCGCCTATGAGCTAGATTTGCCATCTGATTTGAAAGCGGTACATCCGGTATTTCATGTCTCTATGCTTCGTAAATGCGTCGGTGACCCTTCTAGAATATTTTCTGCTGATGATATTCAGGTGACGGAGCAACTATCGTACGAGGAGCAGCCCGTATCTATTTTGGATCGTCAGGTAAGGAGGCTTCGGAATAAAGATGTAGCCTCTGTTAAGGTACTGTGGCAGAACGATAATAGGGAGGAAATGACATGGGAGGCCGAAGAGGAAATGAAGAAGAAATATCCTAATTTGTTCTCTATACCCACAGGTAACCTTAAATCCCTGCTTTAATTTATTCCAATATCAATCGTGTGTCATATGTGATGTCTGTAAACATGAACTCCCCCAAAGTATTTTCAAACCCTATGAGATTAATTTAACATTCGAGGACGAATGTTCTAAAGGGGGGGAGGATGTTATATCCCGTATTTTTGAACCTCGGAGCATCTGCTGGGGTGGGGCCCACATACCGAGATTTTTTTTGGAACATCTGAAAAGTCATATGAATCACATATGTAAAGTTAAACACAACTCATGAAGTACCTTTGGACCAAATCAAAGTGGAAACCCTCCAAACGAATATTTTTAAGAAAACGTTTTCGGGTGACCTGACTTTGGGGGGGAAAACACTGTATTGTAAGTTTGGAATTTCGAAAATACCTTGAAATAGAAGTTGTAGATAATTGAATTAGCTTTCCATCCATAGGTCGTGGGTTCCCAGGTGACGTCGGTACAAGGAGATATGAACGTTTTAAGGTCGAAAGGTCAGTGGGCTAGGCCCAACTCGGGACCAACCGAGTTGGCCCAAAACAATGAAAAAAAAAATTCAGGCCCAAGTGAGGAGCCATTCGGCCATGGTCCATAAAAAGGATCCAAGCCCATGGAATTAAGTCATGTGGTCAATGAATAAAAGACCACTTAATCATCCAAATTCCATAGAACTTTCAAGAGAAAGAATAGGAGGAAAAACAAGAGAAAAACAAGAACAAAAAGAGGGTATTTCGGGTTTGGCCATAGAAAAATCACCCCTCAAAATCTTGCCTCTAAAATTATTTTCTTGTTGAATTCCTACTAAATTAAGTGTCCTCTACAACTTGGTGTAATTGTTTTGGAAGAAGGAGCACTTATTTCTTCAAGTTGACAACTTGTTCAAGTGAAGAAGTTTGTAGAAAAAGGTAAGAATCAATTCCTTTTTCTTATGTTATGAAGGTTTGTTTATGTTGTGGTATGTGGAAATGAGTAGAAATTATGGAAATAAGGAAGTTTGCAAAGTGGGTATGTATGTATATATGTAGCCATGGGTGTATATATGTTGTATACATATATGAGTTGAATTTTATGTTGCATTCTAGTTGTGGTTATGATGGAAATCATATTGGGAATGAAAGTTGAATGAATTTTGGTTGAAGTTGGAATGTAGATGATTATGTCACTTTAGAATAATTTTGTGATATTATGGAAATGAAGTTGTTAAGATGTGAATTATGATTATGGTTGATGAATTTGGAAGTTGGAAACTTGTTATGAAGTTGTATGCCAAAGATTTGATGTTTTGCATAAGTTATGATTTTGGCGGAAGATTGTATATCATGTATATCGAGTGTATATCTTAAGGAAAACGATATGAAATGTTTCTAGAACTATATGGTGATGATCATGATGGTTGTTGAATATGAAATTATTGATCTTAGTTGAAAGTTGGGTTGAATTGAAGATTATGTCAACTTGTAAGAAAAATGACTAGTTGAAGGATATTTGTGTTTTTAATGTTCATTGTTGATATTGTTGTTGTCGTTTGGGTTGTTGTTGATGATTTATAGCCGAGTTGAATTCTCGGGGTGTCATATGTATAGGGGAAGTGCTGCCGAAATTTCGGTAGCCAAATATGCTTAAAGTTGAAATAATGGCATTAATAATTCACAATTGGTAAACTTGACCAATTGCAGTTTTTCGACGAAACGGGAAGTGAGTTTGGAAAGGCTTAAGGAGCGCGAAAGGTATGTAAAGCAACCCCAATTCTTCCCTTGGCATGCCCCTAGTGTGTTAGGGTCGGATACGAGCCTCGAAGGACCTCTTGACCCTCGGAATCCGCAAGACAAAATTTCAGTTTTTCCTTCAGTAGAATTGAACCATTTTGATACGCTTTTTTTCTGAAATTATGCAATTTTGCTCTAAATTATTCAGAAAATCATAGAATGTTTGTATAACCTTTTTAGGTGATACTATATGCTTAGAGGGCACAATTTGAGCCCGCCGCCTTGTTTGTCCCAAGGCGGGCCCGCTATTTACGGTTTTGCCCCTAATGTGTTAAAGCTTCCTTTTTAAGCGATTTTTGAAAGAAATGTTTTAATTACCCTACTAATCGCTTAACGAATATTATTTTAAATATTCTGTTAAATATTATAAATTATTTTGACACTCGGAATGACTTCGGGAAAGTTATACTTCTGTAATTTATTATGATATCCGAAATACATTTATTACGATTCCGTCCGACCCCATTGGATTTGTTTGTCTTCGATACGCTTCATCGAGTCTTTGAAAACATTTATTATATTTTTAAATTGCATTAGTCTCTCACTACTCCACTCGTGGATGTCCCAATGTTTCCCACACTGAGCCCGGGCCAGGATATGTTGTCAAGCGTAATTCTCTGCATTGTTCGCCGCGTCCCGATGTGAGGGGGCAGGTATACGCGTACATGGGTCTGTGGAGTATGATGTGCCATGTCCGCCTATTCTGATCTGATCTGTTATGGCCATTTTGACATGACATTATATGATACGGGGCCACGCCCCTTTTTCTGATTCCTCTGTATAGTGGCACCAGCGTCGGGAGGGTGGCCACATTCTGTCTGCCGAGTCCCGTGGCAGGGACCGGATATGATATGATATGACATATGTTTCTGTACGCATTCTGTCTGTTTTGGAAATATGCATTTGACACTCTGGATTCTGTACTCATTTTCTGTAACCATTATGATTTGAATTCTGTGATTCCGCTTTACATATTCAGTACATATTTCGTACTGACCCCCTTTCTTCGGGGGCTGCGTTTTCATGCCGCGCAGGTACAGACGACAGGTTCGCTGATCCATCTGTTTAGGATCCCACTTCTGCTATTTTGGGGCGCTCTCTTCTTCAGAGCCCATCTTTTGGTACAGTCTGTCACTGCTATCTGGATATGTACTTTGTTCTGGGTATGACGGGGCCCTGTCCCGTCTTATGATTATGATATGTTCTGTAGAGGTCTGTGGATACACCTGTGTGGGTTCTGTACATATGTTTGGGATGTTTTGTTTTATGATAGCCTTATCGGCTTCTGTGTGCCAAGTCTGCTCTTCTGCTAAATTCTGTAGCATCCACTAATGTTATTATTATATTATTATTCTGATAATATGCTAATTTGGGTATCGGGTACGTATAGGTGCCCAACTAGGGCACTGGTCGCGGCCCACGGGGTTGGGTCGTGACAGGAAGTTCGGGTTAGGCGAGTTATATAGGGGAAATGCTGCCCGATTTCCGTTAAGTCCGTAACTAATCAAAATAGTAGCCGAGAAGTGTGGGCTAAGAAATAATCCCTATAAGTGCTTGGTTGTAGAGTTATGAGCTGGAAAGTCGTAGTTGATTAACAATAGTGTTACTTTCATATTAAATAGGCTAAAGGAGCGACGAAGTAAGCTTGGTTACAGTTGATCTACGACAGGTATGTAAAGCTGCCCCTTCTTTCTTTTGGCATGTCTTAGATTTAAGTGATGAATGATATGAGCTTTGGGGTAATTCTATTCGTAAGTCTTGAGTGTGATTCATGTTTCTTATTCACTTCTTGATGCTAGAACTCTTAAGTGATTGAGTTTCCCCTCGAGTCCTCTATACGTTGGATAGTAGTTGGTGTGTAAGAGCTCTTATTCTTAAGGACTATGTAATGATTAACGTCCTTGACTTCCAATAGCTGTTTTGCATTATCTTGGCATATGACGTATGATTCCTGAGGCTCTATTTGATATAGTTCTTATTGACATCCATACTTACCATGACTATTGTCTTGATATTCGAGTGTTAGTTAGTCCATTTATTCTATTGAGTCTCAGATGATGATGTAGTTGCATATGGTTGCTCATGATATTCTACTCGTGCATACTGTTACTGTATCATTCACTGAGTCCCGGGCCGGGTATGTATTCGTGCACAGTTTCACTACATTATTCACCGAGTCCCATGATGGGCCGGGTATGGTATACGTGTACACGACTTATTCACCGAGTCCCATAATGGGCCGGGTACGGTATATGTATATGATGATATTATGATATGATTATGGCACCGAGTCCCATGATGGGCCGGGTATGGTATACGTGTACACAACTTTATTCACCGATTCCCATAATGGGCCGGGTACGGTATATGATGATATGATGATATAATAATATGATAATATGATTTTATTCACCGAGTCCCATAATGGGCCGGGTACGGTATATGATAATGATATGCATGATTTTGTTTCGTAAGGTACAGGCACAGTGATTTCTTGGTTATTATACTTATCTCGTGGAATCTCTACTTCAGTTATGATCTTCCTTATTGTATTTCATGCTTTATATACTCAGTACATATCTCATACTGACCCCCTTTCTTCGGGGGGGCTGCGTTTCATGCCCGCAGGTACAGACGCTCGATTCGGTGATCCCCCAACTTAGGATTTTCACTCAGCTGTCTTGGAGTGCTCCATTGTCCCGGAGACTAGACTTTTGGTATAGATCCTTTTTGATGTATATATATATGTTTATCCAGGGGTACGGTGGGGCCCTGTCCCGTCATATGACACTGTTGATACTCTTAGAGGTCTGTAGACTTATGTGTGGGTTGTGTACAGATGTTGTTTGGCTGTGTTAGCATGACTTATACTTGGGACGTTCCCATACGTAGTGGCAGCCTTGTTTGCTTGCATATATATATTTTGGGATGTTGTATGTAATAGCAGCCTAGTCGGCGTGCATATGTGTTTAGGATGTTCCCGTATGTAGTGGCAGCCTTGTCGGCTTGCGTATTATGTCATGCTTGATTGATTGTGACTCCCTAGGAGACAGGTTACTATGATGTATATATATATGTGACAGCTCTGAGACGACGTTTTGCTTTACAAGTTTCTCTATTATGTTAGTTTTGGGTTGATTATAGCTAACAGGTACGTATACGAGTGTCCAGCTCGGGCACTAGTCACGGCCTACGGGGTTGGGTCGTGACAAAAGTGGTATCAGAGCAGTTCATCCTCGGAGTGTCTACAGACCGTGTCTAGTAGAGTTTTGTTTATCGGTGTGTTGTGCACCACATCTATAAACAGGAAGCTACAGGACATTTAGGATGTTACCTTTCTTTCATATCTAAGATCGTGCGATAGAGCCCAGCCATAGGAAATGAAATTCCTTATACTAACCTTTGATTTCAGCTGAAGAACGACATCGACAGAAGAAAAAAAAAAAGGCGACTGATGATATTGTAAGCTACACAGTACACAGGTAAGCAATGGTGCGAAAGGGGCATGTCGGATAAGGTAAGAATATTGGAATATGATTGAAATGTAAAGTTGAAGGATGAAAGGGGAGGTAGATAGGAAGGTATAACAGGACAAATCGTTAAAGGATCAGGTACGTCTCGAGGTGCGATATGTGAGGTCAGTTCCGACACCTTTATACTTTTCACTGGAAATTAGGAGCCCTGTGTGGCTAAGATACGATATGATATATACGTATATGTGTTGGCCCTGTGAGGCATTGTTGGTATTTCCTGCGTGCAGGTTTTGGGATAAGTAAGAAATACAGGGGAAACTCTGTCAAAAAATTTCAAAAAAAAAGAAAAAGAAAATGAGGTATAAGTTTGTAATATTCTTGAAAGGTCCTATCAATAGTAATGATAAGATTTGACTAAGTGGTGAGTACAGCAGACTTTGAAGAGTTAGTTGACTGTTGAATTGATGGTAATAGTAATTATGAGGCCGACATCGATATGGTAAACTTATCATGTTGGATTAAAGCTTTAAGAGATACCCTCCATGTCATCCGTAAGAGGCACCATTCTTATTTGGGAAATTTTATTTGGAAGAAGCATATATGAGCAGCAAAGTTTGGAATTCATTTGAACGGACCAGAATACTTTCCAGCCACATTTTTACCTTAGGAAAAGCTCATGTTGAAGGGCAAAAATGTCCGGCAATTAAGTTTCACTATTGGAAAAGTACAAAGCATACAACAAGTAGTTTATGAACTAAATAATTCGTTCACGACTCAAGAATAAATCTGGAGGTAAACCAGGTGAATCAAGCACTAGAAGTCCTGTGGTGCTTGTCGGATTCTAGTTTTTCTTCTGGTGGTGGTTGGAGAATGCTTCATGGTGACATTTTATTAGTTCTTAATCAACTAGTTGAAGATGGAATTTGTGGAAGGAAAACTCAAACTTGTGGGCTGTCTAGGATCATGTGTTTCATGTGTTGTTGATGAAATGCTAGGATGATTTGGAAGGGCGTGTGACACTAAGGGATGATTTAGAAAAAGGTGACAAATCTTAACGGAACGCTTATTTGAGGTATCGAGTGAACTGATAAGTAGGGATAGATTACGATGAGTTTATAGTTAAAAGGAGTAATAGTATGATTGAGACAAGAGTACGGAAAAGGAAGAATTGTGACGGTTATGAATGCATTGATAAGACAGCCTGTAAGGTATTAAGGCTAAGATTGAGCAGAAAGGGTAAAAGGTTAAGTACGCCTGCCCCACAGAGTGTAATTAAACCATAGTAAGAATCGTGAATAAGGTTAAGAAATGTTACATTATAGAATTGATTACGAACAGGATATTATGTGAATGTAATAGGGATGGTTATAAAAATGAGTAAAGCCTAGGAAAGAAGTGACTACAAGATATGTTGTGACCTATGCGACTAAAGCATAAAGGCAAATGTGAAATGGGAAGGCAAGGTATAGAACGAATAAGAAAGACTTATAATGTTCTATAGGGAAAGTTCAGAATTGAGATTATATGAAAATGAAAGTGAGCACAAGAAAAGAAGGGGTTAATTGAAGGAAAGAAAATAAGAAGAAAGCGAGCGGGATAACAGTCTAGTAATAGGTTATGACATGTATAGTCAAGAGAACGAGTAATATAAGTGACGGAACTGTGAAAGACCAACCTAAAGGAAGATGAGCAACGAGACAGAATGAATGCCAGAAATGACTGGTATGATAAGAACAAATAGAGATGAACAGAATATGTTTCGAAAGTGAGAAAGGGGTTATGTAAAAGTAGTGTTTTCCGAAGGATACAGGAGTAGCATGAGATTCCTCATGCACAAAATAAAAGATGGACATAGACTGGAGAAATGAAAGGAATACTAAAGGAAGCACTCAAGACGGACGTAATTAATTGAGTATGAGTATAGGATAAAAGGGAAATATATATAGCTACGAACTTAAGGTGTAGTACGACAAGAAGGTGATAAGACAAGACCACTATTAAGACGAATTTGATATGATTTTGAGTAATTTAGAAGTTAGCGTTGGGTATACAACAAGAATGAAAGAGCATGAGGCATAAAGGAGTACTGCGTGTATGTGACTTCACCTCGGAAAATAGTGAAATCCTTAAAGGATAAGGATTGTAGATTCGCGAAACAACTGATGTATTGTGAGTTTATTAGAGGAAACAGGTGATATTCGTTGGGATAAAGATAGTGTTACAAGAAATCTTGGGACGTTATCATTAGAATATAAGTGCTACCGTGAAACGACTATAAGCACTAGCTAATTACTGATCGGAATAAATGGAATGTGGCTTTGGATAAATTGCTACATTAATTATATTACTCGAGTACCAATCATCAGATAAGATTTTGTACTATATGTCGAGAGTTCTCATCGCCTCGTGATTGTGTTGGGGTTTCATACATGGGTAATCTAAATTATAGACGATATAAAGGAAGACATGGGTATGGTGCAGTATACCAAATGTATTGGAAAAGAATCATATGAATTTGAAAATTTGAAAGTGGGTACACCCTAAAGGGGGGAAGCGGATGAGAAAAATGCAAGTGTAAGATGAAATCAACTGACACTGCAACACGTTTAATGTAAATACTTGAACTTTAAGTGAGATCCCTTGCTGAAACAAGTTAGTGAGATTTGAAAGCCAGCAATAAACGGATAGAAGCCAAGATGGTATTTGAGATAGTGTTGAGAATTATTGGTAAAGACCTTGGATAATATGACATCGGAAGGTGGATGCTTATAAAAAGGAAGAATACGACAAGAGAATGGTAACGAGTAACTTAAGGGATAGCAAGGCTATACTGGATTAGAGGTTAAGATGTTGGCACCGGAGTTATTGGCTAATGATATTGTGAAACATAAGTAGTAAAGGAAGGGAAAGGAGTATGACAAAATAGACAGCAAGTGAGTTTTAGTACAATAAGATACGTAGAGCAGAATAAACCAGGAGAAGGAAAGACTATGACTAAAACTGGATGTACTTTGTACAAGTTATACAAGAATAGTTATTGTCACGACCCAACCCCGTAGGCCGTGACCAGTGCCCGAACTGGGCATCCGAACACACTTATCAAATCCAAATCACATACAGATAGCGTATACGGGCACAAATATCACACGCTGCCTCAAATTATATCAAACTGTCTCAGACACATTTCAAACACAACCATATATGTACATATATATCAGAAGCCGACAAGGCTATCAAATGGCGCAACGGCCCAAAACATATACAAACGCACGCCGACAAGGCTGCCATGGCAAATGGGATCATACAAACACACCCGTACAGAAGTAGGCACAAAACCCACATATACGTCTACAGACCGAATCATATGGCGGGACAGGGCCCCGCCGTACCCCTGAACAAATACATACATATGCAACGAACGAAGATATATACCAAAATGTAGGCTCCGGAATAAGAGGAGCACTCCAAACAGCAGAAGAGGGTATCCTAAACGGCTGGATTACCAAACTGTGCGTCTGCACCTGCGGGCATGAAACGCAGCCCCCCGAAGAAAGGGGGTCAGTACGAAATATGTACTGAGTATGCAAAGCAGAAGATACAGAAAACAAATCTGAGGCATAAACGAAATAGAAGTACAGAACATAAGTGCAAACCCAAAATATCAAAATGTTTACTCTCAAAATATAAGTCATGCATAGGGCACAGAGAATATGGTCGCCCGCCCGTCGATGGCACCATAACACAGCATAACACCAGAAGGTTTCAAATCTTCGTATCCCCGTCACACATCATCACAACATATCATAAGCCATATCACAACATAACTCCATAAACGGAACCCGGCCCTATGGCGAGGTCTCGGGAACCGTAACACAGCATACTGCCGAATATATCATAGTGCGCACGATCACAAAACCGGCCCGGGAACCGGCGAACGATATCATAATAATGGGCACAAGCAGAGTAGTGCAGAAACTAATGCAATTTACATATCAAAACATTTATGAGACTGGACATAATCATATGACAACCCGTTAGGCAAACTAGTCCGGACAACTGATCAATACGGAGTTTATCTCACAAAAGTACTTCTGAAATCGTATTCATAGTTCAAAATGTAAATCAGAATATCATGGAGTAATCAAAACATTATTCTTTAATAGCTAAAGTCATAAGCAAAAGTCTCTTTTCGATATCGAACAAAGTTAAGTCAATTAGGGCAACGAAGGAGACTCGGGGCTAGAGGGCCCACCTCGGTCCAAGTCGAGGCAGCGTACAAATTTTACAGACATTTGACCTTATGGAATCAACCATGAAAGCTTAGGGGTGATTCGATCATGTTTACCAAAGTTACGAATGTTTGAACGTTTCTTTTCAACAAAGCATAAGTTTCTAACTCAATCCCACTGAATGGAATAGTGCTAAAAGTAAACTCGGATTTCTATGAATAGAATGATCCCCGAGGTTCAAACTCAAACCTAGTACTTCTAGGACATGCCAAGAGAAGAAAAGGGATAGCTTTACATACCTCACTTGCGCCTTACGCTCGTCCAAACTCAATCCCCGCTTCGCCCAAAATCTACAATTGGTCATAGTTGCCCAATATGAGTTTAAGCTTCTAGAATTTAAATCTTAAATTCATATTGTCTACCGAAATTTCGGCAGCATTTCCCCTATAAATTCAACATCCCCGAGACTTAGCTCGGCCATAATATCAACAACAACAACCACAACAATAGCAACAATCATCAAAATCACAACAAAACGCATTCTAACATAATTTTCCCTTCCTTTCCACATAATGTAACTCTTCCATTCTTACTTCACACTTCCAACCCAACATCAACGTTCTCATATTCATTTACTAATTCAAAGTTGCCCAATCATAATTCAATAACATTTCAAGCAATACTCTAGGATTCAAACAATCCCGACAATTCCATATTCTATCCAAAACTTCTATAAATATAAAAGTTGCATTAATTGCACATAATTCTCCAAATCAGTCCGCAACAGTTACCATATCAACTTGCGACATTAAACTCTTATTTCCAACATAAAAGTCATCACAACAACCACTAAAACATTAAGCGACATTAATGCGTTCTTTGGCATATAGTATGACCGACATTCGGCTATCACCACACATGCATATATTAGTGATTCTTAGCCATCCTACACACTACAACAATCAAACATGCTACATAAGATCAATTCATCACCTCCACACCACACAACATACACACACCTCACACGGCTAACACACCAAGCACACGACCCACTTCCAACATACCCTATCTCATGATTTTCATCCATTTTAGCATACTACAACATGCATACAACATTTATGACACATAAAACAAGATCAAATCTTACCTTTCTTCTTCAACTCCACACTTTGCCTAGGGTTTGCGATCTACTAAACGGATGGCTTGATCGCTCCAACAACACTTCCACGTTACTTAGGGACCTCCAATTAGTGGATTTGCACCAAAGAAATATTTTTGGAATGGCTCAAATTGGATTTGGTTTTTCTTGCTCTTGGCCGAAAGTTTGGTGTTGTTCTTCAACTTTTTTTTGTTTCTTGAAAGTTCTATGGATGAACATGAGTAATTATCCCCTTATATTAAATAATCACATGGACCATTTAATTGTGGGCTTGGGCCAAAGGCCTCTTGGCCGGCCACCCCTTGTACTTGGGCCTCAATTTCACCTTATTTTTCTTTGAGCCCAATTCATTGAAGATCTTATAATATAATTCACGGAACTAATTTCCGGAAATTCCAATTTTTGCCCTTGGCCTTATTCCGCACTTTCGCTTCGATAATTTTCATGAATATCACACATATGTTAAATAAAATAAGAACATAGTCTTATTCCCTACAAGACAAGATTGCTCCAAATTTTTCAAGTGCGCAAAAACACGGGATATAACAGTTATGCGATCTACGCATATTTGTATGTTAAGAATGAGACCAAGTGAGTACTTAATAATAAGAGTAAGAATTCAGTAACAACAATGCGGTTGCAATATTTTGGGTACATCAAATAAAGGTGTAGGATGGTTTGAGGTAAAACTACAGAGATGAAATTAGTACTGAGGGAAAAAGCCATAGTTGGGCCTTGATATCAATTGAAAGAGATAAGAGAAGAATATAGGGTCTGCATAAAGACTAGCGTGGCGACGCTAAGGTATTTTCCGGGCTGATTTGAGCACCTACACATACTCGTGTAAAGATTGCAATAGGATGCGTGATAGGGGAACTAAGAGCAAATTTGAGTAAAGGGGCAATAGAAGAGTTTGAGTCAAAAATCGAGAAACGACACGAGAAAATATGCCTAAAGTATTGCTAGTTAGGGTAAAAGAAATTATGAAGTGATTTAACCGAGACAATCAGAACAAGCGGGTTACTGGATGACAGTAAAGTTATAGTATAAGGGAACCCTAGCGCTATTTGATAGCCAACCCTAAAGATCGAGATCAAGGAGTAATAGTGTTACACCTCGGAAATTTTTCCGTACTTGTGTGATGAGTAGAACAACGAAAGGCTTGGGTGCATGATGTTTTGTTAAGTCAAGAATGGCAAATTATGAATTTTTGGAAATAAGGAAGTGGCGGAGAATTTTCAGCTCAGTGGTCGTAAAGGGCACTATACGGCCCGTAAAGTGATTTACGGCGTATAGTGCAATCGTCCTCCAGCTGTCCAAAAATTTCAAGTTCTGTCAAAGTGTTGAAATGGCTAAAAATGACTTGGAGGACGACTCGTAAACTGGTTTACGGACCGTAAACCTCGGTCGTAAACTGCTATGTCCCTTAGCCAAACTTTCTGTTTTTGAAATGCTTAAAAACGATCGCGGAGGACGGACCGTAAACCACAATACGGTCTGTAAACTGTGGTTTACGACCACTGTTCATCCCGACAATGTTTCATTAAAGATCAGTTTTGTGATTATTAAAAGGAACTTAGGCTTCATTTCATTTCATTTTTCTTCCATACAACTCAAGAATGCTCTAGAACTCTCCAAATATTTCCTCCATAAGAATTCAAAAGAATCAAAGGGAACATCAAGATCAACACTACTAAATTCTTGAAAACAAGTGTAAGAACACATCAAAGGATCATCTAAGTCAAGAAATCCTTAAAGGGGTGGGACTAGGGTTTTGGCTAAGTGAAGTATTTCAACTCAAGGCCTGTTCAATCATCAGTTAAGGTATGTTTCATGAATATACCACGTGATTCAAGGTATTGGAAGGCTTAGATACTTAAAATGTAGAAGAACATAGGAATGGGTCATTATTGAGTGAATAGTGACATAAATGAAGGGTAGTGGAATTGAATCATGAATGTTGAAGTGTTGTGAATACAAATACGATATAAATGATGTTTATAACGTGAAACAAGTAGTAAATGCACGAAAGCACTAAGGTGAGCTATAGGGAGAAATATGGGAAAATTGGAGGAAAATGACGGATTTTACTAATGGTGCATAAATGATGATTTTGATTGCGATATTGTGAATAGCATTGTGAATGTTGGGGGTAGAGATAGAACATGGGAAAAGTAGTATAAACGAAGGAAGTACTGCCCAAAGTTTCCTAGAACTAGCGATCCGTTCTTGTAGTCAATTAACTAATGAAGTACAAATTCTCTCATGAAGGTGACGACGTGGTATCGAAGAAGAATAAGTGGACAACTACTTAGCTAAACGGCAAGGTATGTGAGGCTAGTCCTTTCTTTCCAATGGCATTAATCTTATAGCCCAAATTTCCATCTTTCCATGAGCTCTTACATTCCAAAAAGTTAAATGCCTATATGAGATTAGTTATACGATATGATGATGCTAGGATGATGATGATGTTAGTCCTTGCCTACACACACCTTATGTACTAGTACTTTCAAGGTGAGGCAGAATGTCCGTAATTGCTCCATAAAGTAATCGCAGGGGTCACGACCTTACGTCACCCCGATAGAGTAAAGTTGTTCTCAAACCTTTCGCATGTGCTATGATAAGATAAGTATTTTACAATGAGTACATTATTATGATTATTTTATGATAAGCATGGCATGAGCATTGCATACCGGGCCTAGTTGGCCGGCCAGACACCGCTTCGGCGGGTGGCGATACGGATACACCACGACCTTCGGGCGTGGGCAGACACCACTAGTGGGCGGCATGAGATGGTACCCCGGACGCGGGAGGCCTGGACGCGGGCTTATTTTATTGATTATCACACCGTTCCGACATGGGCGGGCAGCTTGCATATGATGCATACATGTTACGATGATAAGTATGAGTAAGACAACATGCATTATTCCATTTATGATTATCGGTCAGATCCATATGCTTTATATTGATGCTCTCATTATATTATTGATGCCTTTATTCATTGTTCATGCCTCTCATACTCAGTACAATACTCGTACTGACGTCCCTTCTTTGGACGCTGTGTTCATGCCCACAAGTAGACAGGGAGGCGAACTTGATCCAGATACGTAGGAGCTGTCAGCTGTTGGGAGCACTTCATTGTTCGGAGGTGCTTATGATTTTTCTTTGGTATATATGTATATATATTTTGGGCACGCCGGAGTCTTGTTCCGTCTATGTATTCATTCTGATAGTATAGGCTCGTAGATACGTAGTGTGGGTTAGGTGGTCTCAAAAGATGCTATTATTATGTATATATTATTTTGATGGCCGAGAGAGATATGTATATAAAGTACTTGCGTTTTGATACAAATTATGTTTCCTATACTTTCATGTGTAAAACTGGCAAAAGATCATTTAATGAGTAAAATGAGTAGTAGAGTGAGCGGTGCTCGGTATCTAGCTCCGGGTACCCGTCGCGGCCCTAGTTGGGTCGTGACAGAAGTGGTATCAGAGCAGTTCGTCCTAGGAAGTGTCTACGAGCCGTGTCTAGTAAAGTATTGTTTATGGTGCGTTGCACGCCACATCAATAAACAAGAGGCTACAGGGTATTTAGGAAAATGACCATCTTTCTTTTTACTAGATCGTGAGATAGAGCCATGCATAGGATTTTATCCTTCCCTAAAAGTGCGTTGTGATTTCAGAATGCCGCCGAAAGGAAAAGCTACAGCTGCCCAGAAAGACAAAGCTACGACGAAGAAGCGGGGAGAAAGGGAGCCTCCGGCGAATGTAGAGGAAAGTGAATCACAGAATGAGGCCTCGCCTAATGTGGGAGAGCAGGGAGGAGCCTCAGTCCCAATTCCTCCGCCAGTTGCTTCGGGTCAACAAGTGACCGAGGCCATACATCTACTGACACAATTGGTTGCCGCCCAGGCACAGCAGCCGAATGCGGGCCCGAGTGACCATTCCGCCAGTACGAGAGCCCGTGATTTCTTGACTTTAAATCCTCCGGAATTGTTCGGGTCGAAGCCGGATGAGGACCCCCAAGGCTTTGTTGATGAGATGTTGAGGACGCTGAAACTTATGCATGCTTCTGAGACCGAATCGGTAGAGTTGGCCTCTTATATACTCCGCGATGTGGCGGTGCTATGGTACAAAAATTGGATGATATCAAGAGGAGAGAATGCACCACCTCCCGTTTGGCAAGAATTTGTGGATGCCTTTATTCATCATTACTTGCCGCCTGAGGTCCGCCGAGCTAGAGCGGACAGGTTCTTGAATTTAAAGCAAGGAAGCATGAGTACTCGAGAGTATAGTATGCAGAATTCGTTGGCCAGATACGCTCCAACTATGGTGGCCGACATGGGAGATAGAGTCTACAGATTTGTGAGTGGTTTAGGACCCCACTTGTTTAGAGATTCTTTGACGGCCTCTTTGCAAGATGGGATGGATATTTCCCGGATACAGGCTCACGCCCAAAATCTTGAGGAACGACAACAACAGCAAAGGAGTGAGCGTGACGATGATAGGAAACAAGGTAAGAGGGCTAGATCGATGGGAGTGAGTAGCGAGTATAGAGGGGGACCGAGGCAGACGCACTCTAGGCACTCAGGTCAGTCAGCGACCAGTGTGCCTCTCAGGTTCTCAAACAGGAGCTCCGATCGTTCTTTTCAGTCGGGACAAGGCCATATTTCGAGGGCCTCCGATTTTCAGTTCAAGGGAGATTTTAGCCAGAGGAGACCCCCAGTACCGTGGTGTAGCCAGTGCGGTAAATTACATTTCGGACAGTGTCGTCAGGGTACCGATGCTTGTTATTCCTGCGGGAAAGTTGGTCACATGATGAGGGATTGCCCTTCTATGAGAGATAGAGCAGGGACTCAGCCCACAGGTTCAGCAGCGGGTTCTTCTTCAGTGCGTCCGACAGCACAGACTTCTCAGACTACAGCAGGTAGAGGCAGAGGCAGAGGGGGAGCATCTACTTCAGGAGCTGTTCAGCCCAGCGTATATGCTTTGGCAGGGCGACAGGATCTTGAATCCTCCCCCGATGTTGTCACAGGTACCTGGACTATATTTTCCCGTGAGGTATATGCTTTGATTGATCCGGGTTCTACTTTCTCTTATGTTACCCCGTATGTTGCTAATTGTATCGGGGTGGAACCCGAGCCGATTAAACCTTTCGAGGTGTTCACCCCGGTTGGTGATCCCGTAATAGCGAGGCAAGTATATAAGAATTGTGTAGTCGTTATATGTGACCGAAAAACCAGGGCCGATTTGATTGAACTGGAAATGATAGAGTTCGACGTAATAATGGGTATGGATTGGTTAGCGTTGTGTTACGCAAATGTTGATTGCCGAACGAAAATGGTTCGATTCCAGTTTCCGGGAGAGCCCGTACTTTAATGGAAGGGTAATACAGCATCCCCTAAGGGTAGGTTCATTTCCTACCTCAAGGCGAGAAAGATGATAGCCAAGGGCTATGTTTATCATCTAGTTCGGGTTCATGATACGGAGGCAAGGCCACCAGTTTTCCAATCTGTCCTGGTAGTAAATGAATTTCCAGATGTATTCCCGGATGAACTTCCAGGTTTTCCTCCAGAAAGGGAAATCGACTTTGCTATCGATGTATTACCAGACACCGAGCCTATTTCTATTCCCCCTTATCGAATGGCTCCGGCAGAACTGAAAGAGCTAAAAGCACAGCTAAAAGATTTACTTGAGAAGGGGTTTATAAGACCCAGTTCATCGCCGTGGGGAGCGCCAGTCTTGTTCGTAAAGAAGAAAGACGGATCTCTATGAATGTGTATCGACTACAGGCAGCTGAATAAGGTGACAATAAAGAATAAATATCCTCTTCCCAGAATCGATGATTTGTTTGATCAGTTACAGGGCGCTAAGTGGTTTTCCAAGATAGATCTGAGATCGGGTTATCATCAGGTGAGAATTAGAGAAGCAGATATTCCTAAGACTGCCTTCAGGACAAGATATGGTCACTACGAGTTCCGAGTGATGTCGTTTGGATTGACAAATGCCTCGGCGGTGTTCATGAATTTAATGAATAATGTGTTCAGGCCATTTTTGGATCTCTTCGTGATAGTATTTATTGACGATATTCTGGTATATTCTCGCACAGAGTCAGAACATGCTGACCACCTAAGAATTGGTCTTGGCGTTCTCCGAGCCCGAGAATTATATGCGAAGTTCTCAAAGTGCGAGTTTTGGCTAAATTCTGTGGCATTTCTAGGCCATGTTATTTCAGATGATGGCATCCGAGTCGACACTCAGAAAATAGAAGCTGTGAAGACTTGGCCAAGGCCTACGACGCCTATAGAAGTTCGTAGTTTTCTGGGTTTGGCAGGTTATTATCGAAGATTCGTAGAGGGCTTTTCATCTATTTCAGCCCCATTAACGAAGCTAACCCAGAAGTCAGCGAAATTTTAGTGGAATGATGCTTGTGAGTGTAGTTTCCAAGAGCTAAAAGATAGATTGACCTCAGCTCCAGTGTTAACACTTCCAGAAGGGCCGGATGGTTATGTCGTGTATTGTGACACTTCCGGTGTGGGACTAGGATGTGTGCTGATGCAGCATGGCAAGGTTATTACATATGCTTCGAGACAGTTGCGGAAACATGAACAGAATTATCCCACTCATAAATCTCGAATTGGCTACGGTTATTCATCCCTTAAAGATATGGAGGCATTATCTGTACGGTGTGCACGTCGATATCTATACAGATCATAAGAGTCTTTAACATATTTTTAAGCAGAAGGAGTTGAACCTACGACAAAGGCAGTGGTTGGAATTGTTGAAGGATTATGACGTGAATATTTTATACCACCCCGGGAAAGCGAATGTGGTAGCAGACGCGCTTAGCCGTCGATCAATGGGAAGTTTAAGTGAAGTCCCTTCAGAAAAGAAAGAAATGGTTCATGAGCTCTATCAGCTAGCAAATCTTGGGGTACGTGTAATTGATTCAGGTAAGGCAGGAATTAGTGTTAATGATCCTGCAGTCTCGCCCTTGAATGCGGAGATAAAAGAACGCCAGTACGAAGATCCACAAATGTGTCGTCACAGGGATGTATCCCGTGGGAAAGAGAAGTCTCCATTTGCAGTTTCCATAGATGGGGTTCTTAGATACCGAGACAGACTGTGTGTACCGGATGTGGCAAAATTACGCCAACGAATTTTTGTGGAAGCGCACCATTCTCGGTATTCCATCCATCCCGGCACGACCAAAATGTATCATGACCTTAAATTTCTATATTGGTGGGATGGCATGAAACGAGACATAGCAGATTTCATAGCGCAATGTCTGAACTGCCAACAGGTGAAAGCAGAACATCAGAAGCCAGGGGGCTTATTGCAAGCAATGGAAATTCCTACCTGGAAATGGGAGGAGATTAATATGGATTTTATTGTGGGATTACCCCGCTCCCGAGGCAGATACAATTCTATATGGGTGATCGTGGACAGGCTCACGAAAGCAGCTCATTTCCTCCCAGTTAGAACCATGTATTCGGCAGAAGACTATGCCAGGTTGTATCTTAAAGAAATTGTGCGACTTCATGGAATTCCTTTGACCATTATTACAGACAGAGGGGTACAGTTTACTGCCAAGTTTTGGAAATCTTTTCAAGAAGGGTTAGGTACTTAAGTCAAATTCAGCACAACATTTCATCCACAAACTGACGGACAAGCCGAGCGCACCATTCAGACCTTGGAGGATATGCTCCGAGCGTGTGTGTTGGATTTTGGGGGTAGTTGGGATGAGCATTTACCCCTTATCGAATTTTCTTATAACAATAGCTACCATTCCGGTACTCAAATGGCCCCGTATGAAGCCTTATATGGAAGAAAATGCAGATCTCCAATTGGATGGTTTGAAACCGGAGAAGTACAATTGATAGGCCCCGACTTGATCCAACAAGCAGTGGAAAAGGTTAAAGTGATTCGAGACCGACTGTTAACAGCTCAAAGTCGCCAAAAGTCATATGTAGACAACCGCCAACGGGATTTAGAATTCTAGGTAAATGACTGGGTATTTCTGAAGGTATCGCCAATGAAAGGGGTGATGAGATTTGGCAAAAAAGGGAAGTTGAGTCCAAGATACATCGGACCTTATAAAATTGTCCGTAAGGTGGGACAGGTAGCATATGAATTGGACCTACCTTCGGAGCTTGAATCAGTCCATCCGGTGTTCTATGTTTCGATGCTCCGCAAGTGTATCGGGGATCCTACAAGAATAGTCCTGGTTGACGATGTGCAGGTGACAGAGAAGCTGACATATGAATAAGTACCTATTGCCATTTTAGATAGACAGGTGCGACGACTTCGAAATATAGAAGTCGCTTCGGTCAAGGTTCGATGGCGAAACAATAACCGGGAAGAAATGACTTGGGAAGCGGAAGAAAAGATGAAAGCCAAATACCCGCATTTATTCCAACCCTCGGAAGGGATTCAAGATGAAACGTGGAAGATGTAAGGTATGTACACTTTAGTATTATGCTTTTAGTCGTGTGTGGCCATGGATGTGTTGATAGTGTGATATAGCCCTGTAAGGCCATGATATTGTGGGTTGCTGTGACAGGTTGGTAGAGTCAAATTACAAAGGAGACTCTGGCAAAAATTTTCTAGAATTCCCGAGTGTCGAACATTCGAGGACGAATGTTCCAAATGGGGGGGAGAATGTTACACCTCAGAAATTTTTTCGTACTTGTGTGATGAGTAGAACAACGAAAGGCTTGGGTGCATGATGTTTTGTTAAGTCAGGAATGGCAAATTATGAATTTTTGGAAATAAGGAAGTGGCGGAGAATTTTCAGCTCAGTGGTCGTAAAGGGCACTATACGGCCCGTAAAGTGATTTACGAACCATATAGCGCAATCGTCCTCCAGCTGTCCAAAAAATTCAAGTTCTGTCAAAGTGTTTAAATGGCTAAAAACGACTTGGAGGACGGCCCGTAAACTGGTTTACGGACCGTAAACCTCGGTCGTAAACAGCTATGTCCCTTAGCCAAACTTTCTGTTCTTGAAATGCTTAAAAACGATCGCGGAGGACGGACCGTAAACCACAATACGGTCCGTAAACTGTGGTTTACGACCACTGTTCATCCCGACAATTTTTCATTAAAGATCAGTTTTGTGATTATTAAAAGGAACTTAGGCTTCATTTCATTTCATTTTTCTTCCATACAACTCAAGAATGCTCTAGAACTCTCCAAATATTTCCTCCATAAGAATTCAAAAGAATCAAAGGGAACATCAAGATCAACATCACTAAATTCATGAAAACAAGTGTAAGAACACATCAAAGGATCATCTAAGTCAAGAAATCCTTAAAGGGGTGGGACTAGGGTTTTGGCTAAGTGAAGTATTTCAACTAAAGGCCTGTTCAATCATCAGTTAAGGTATGTTTCATGACTATACCACATGATTCAAGGTATTGGAAGGCTTAGATACTTAAAATGTAGAAGAACATAGGAATTGGTCATTATTGAGTGAATAATGACATAAATGAAGGGTAGTGGAATTGAATCATGAATGTTGAAGTGTTGTGAATACAAATACGATATAAATGATGTTTATAACGTGAAACAAGTAGTAAATGCACGAAAGCACTAAGGTGAGCTATAGGGAGAAATATGGGAAAATTGGAGGAAAATGGCGGATTTTGCTAATGGTGCATAAATGATGATTTTGATTGCGATATTGTGAATAGCATTGTGAATGTTGGGGGTAGAGATAGAACATGGGAAAAGTAGTTTAAACGAAGGAAGTACTGCCCAAATTTTCATAGAACTAGCGATCCGTTCTTGTAGTCAATTAACTAATGAAGTACGAATTCTCTCATGAAGGTGACGACGTGGTATCGAAGGAGAATAAGTGGACAACTACTTAGCTAAACGGCAAGGTATGTGAGGCTAGTCCTTTCTTTCCAATGGCATGAATCTTATAGCCCGAATTTCCATCTTTCCATGAGCTCCTACATTCCAAAAAGTTAAATGCCTATGTGAGATAAGTTATACAATATGATGATGCTAGGATGATGATGATGTTAGTCCTTGCCTACACTCACCTTATGTACTAGTCCTTTCAAGGTGAGGCAGAATGTCCGTAATTGCTCCATAAATTAATTGGGGGGTCACGACCTTACGTCACCCCGATAGAGTAAAGTTGTTCTCAAACCTTACGCATGTGCTATGATAAGATAAGTATTTTACAATGAGTACATTATTATGATTATTTTATGATAAGCATGGCATGAGCATTGCATACCGGGCCTAGTTGGCCGGGCAGACACCGCTTCGGCGGGCGGCGATACGGATACACCACGACCTTCGGGCGTGGGCAGACACCACTAGTGGGCGGCATGAGATGGTACCCCGGACGCGGGAGGCCTGGACGCGGGGTTATATTATTGATTATCACACCGTTCCGACATGGGCGGGTAGCTTGCATATGATGCATACATGTTACGATGATAAGTATGAGTAAGACAGCATGCTTTATTCCATTTATGATTATCGGTCAGATCCATATGCTTTATATTGATGCTCTCATTATATTATTGATGCCTTTCTTCATTGTTCATGCCTCTCATACTCAGTACAATACTCGTACTGACGTCCCTTCTTTGGACGCTGTGTTCATGCCCACAGGTAGACAGGGAGGCGAGCTTGATCTAGATACTTAGGAGCTGTCAGCTGTTGGGTGCACTCCATTATTCGGAGGTGCTTATGATTTCTCTTTGGTATATATGTATTTATATTTTAGGCACGACGGAGTCTTGTTCTGTCTATGTATTCATTATGATAGTAGAGGCTCGTAGATACGTAGTGTGGGTCAGGTGGTCTCAAAAGATGCTATTATTAGGTATATATTATTTTGATGGCCGAGAGAGATATGTATATAAAGTACTTACGTTTTGATACAAATTATGTTTCCTATACTTTCATGCGTAAAACTGGCAAAAGATCATTAAATGAATAAAATGAGTAGTAGAGTGAGCGGTGCTTGGTATCTAGCTCCGGGTACCCGTCGCGGCCCCTAGTTGGGTCGTGACAAATAGCAACTGATAGTTAAAGACCTTTAAAAGAAAGTCAGGAAGTGACACATGATGCTGAGGATTCCAGAATACGGACTGTAACAGCGGAGTAAAGCAAGGATATTGGAGTACAAAAATGTTACCCTCTAGGAAATTTCATTCTACTCGTAGAACCTGCGAAGGGTCTACAGGTTACCAGAGGCATGCAATACTCCAGGGATATTAAAGTCTAATGAATCGGTGGAGGATGGGGTGGATCGTGTTTAAGGATAAGAAGGTAAAGTGAAGTGAACAATACATCATCTTAAAGGAGTAAGTATAAAAAAAGAAAGAGTCGAGTTATGACTACGTGCACTGTGAGTACAAGTCCGAATCAACTAGTGACAGTACAACTGAACAGTATACAGACAAGAAAGACAGTAACATTTCAGCAGAAGAGCTCGCGATACAGCAGACAACCAACTGCGAAATAAAGAGAAGAGTAAAGACAATGACGTGGAATTATTACCTCGGGAAGTAACAGAAAGAGGAGATATTACACGAATGACTATGTAGAGACCTGGAATACGTTATAGTGGATTATAGCGAATCGACCAATGGAAGAGGTATGTGAAGGGCATAATTAAATAAGAGAACACTTGAGAAAGTATTGGGAGTTCAAGATCAGTTTAACATTCGAGGACGAATGTTCTAAAGGGGGGAAGGATGTTATACCCCGTATTTTTATACGTCGAATTATTCGTAAGATAATCGACGTAAGCTTAAGGACGAGATTAAATTTTGGGATATGTGACAAGGGCTTTTAATCTCCGATCTTTAACGAGTGCACGATTGCTTGTAAATTTAATTGGTGTAGAAATATTAATAGAGATTAGGGATTAATTAATTATGATTAGATTATTAAGTGGGCCGCACTACAATACATGGATAAATATAATTGGATCATGGAGGATGACATGTCATAGTGGGACACATGTCATTTGGTTGGACATGTGTCAAATGGAGGGGCTACATATATATGTATTGTGATGACTAGTGGATCACATTTTGCCTTCACAAACTTCATCTTCATTCTTGAAACAAAGTTGCACTGTTCACGGCCGCTACTGTTCACGGCCAGCCTTGGCATTTAAAAAAAAATCTAGATTAAATCTCCAAGGTGATTTAAACGTCCCAAAGGAAGCAGCGAGTTAGGATTTAAATTGAAGAAAGATGAAGCAGTGCAATTGGTGCAAGCGAGTGTAGAATTTGCTCCGATTAAATTAAGGTAAGATCTTCTCACTTCATGGTATAGTTGGATTAATGGTGTTGTAATGGAAAGATTAAAATTGTATTAGATGAAATTGGAAGTAAGAAATTGCATGAATTCGTTGGTATTAGGAGTTATAGTTGTTATATGGTATATTTGAGTTGAAAGATTTAAAGTGTGGTTTATGTTCATATGTTGTTGTTCATGTTGTTGTCGTGTTGTCGTTGATATGGCTTCTAAATTCGGAAGAAAGAAGTGTACAACATATCATATACAAAGCGTATGTTGGTCTGTTTGGTGTATAATCTTAAATGTTAATGATTTGAATTGGAAAAGGGTTAAGAAAGATTATTGGTTTTGTTTGAGTTGTTTATGGGCTGGATTGTAAGGATTTGATATGAATATTTCTATTATTTTTGTTGTTGGTATTGCTGTGATAATAGGAGATTAATTGGAAGTTCGGGTTAGGCGAGTTATATAGGGGAAATGCTGCCCGATTTCCGTTAAGTCCGTAACTAATCAAATTACTAGCCGAGAAGTGTGGGCTAAGAAATAATCCCTATAAGTGCTTGGTTGTAGAGATATGAGCTGGAAAGTCGTAGTTGATTAACAATAGTGTTACTTTCATATTAAATAGGCTAAAGGAGCGACGAAGTAAGCTTGGTGCTTGGTTACGGTTGATCTACGACAGGTATGTAAAGCTGCCCTTTCTTTCTTTTGGCATGTCTTAGATTTAAGTGATGAATGATATGAGCTTTGGGGTAATTCTATTCGTAAGTCTTGAGTGTGATACATGATTCTTATTCACTTCTTGATGCTAGAACTCTTAAGTGATTGAGTTTCCCCTCGAGTCCTCTATACGTTGGATAGTAGTTGGTATGTAAGAGTTCCTATTCTTAAGGACTCTGTAATGATTAACGTCCTTGACTTCCAATAGCTGTTTTGCATTATCTTGGCACATGATGTATGATTCCCGAGGCTCTATTTGATATATTTCTTATTGACATCCATACTTACCATGACTATTGTCTTGATATTCGAGTGTTAGTTAGTCCACTTATTCTATTGAGTCTCAGATGATGATGTAGTTGCATATGGTTGCTCATGATATTCTACTCGTGCATACTGTTACTGTATCATTCACCGAGTCCCGGGCCGGGTATGTATTTGTGCACAGTTTCACTACATTATTCACCGAGTCCCATGATGGGCCGGGTATGGTATACGTGTACACGACTTTATTCACCGAGTCCCATAATGGTCCGGGTATGGTATATGTATATGATGATATGATGATATGATTATGGGACCGAGTCCCATGATGGGTCGGGTATGGTATAGGTGTACACGACTTTATTTACCGAGTCCCATAATGGGCCGGGTATGGTATATGATGATATGATTATATGATGATATGATAATATGATTTTATTCACCGAGTCCCATAATGGGCCGGGTACGGTATATGATAATGATATGCATGATTTTGTTTCGTAAGGTACAGACACAGTGATTTCTTGGTTATCATACTTGTCTCCTGGAATCTCTACTTCAGTTATGATCTTCCTTATTGTATTTCATGTTTTATATACTCAGTACATATCTCGTACTGACCCCCTTTCTTCGGGGGGGGGGGGGGGGGGGGCTGCGTTTCATGCCCGCAGGTACAAACGCTCGATTCGGTGATCCCCCAACTTAGGATTTCCACTCAGCTGTCTTGGAGTGCTCCATTGTCCCGGAGCCTAGACTTTTGGTACAGATCCTTTTTGATGTATATATATGTTTATCCAGGGGTACGGCGGGGCCCTGTCCCGTCATATGACACTGTTGATACTCTTAGAGGTCTGTAGACATATGTGTGAGTTGTGTACAGATGTTGTTTGGCTGTGTTAGCATGACTTATACTTGGGACGTTCCCATACGTAGTGACAGCCTTGTTAGTTTGCATATATATATTTTGGGATGTTGTATGTAGTAGCAGCCTAGTCGGCGTGCATATGTTTTGGGATGTTTCCGTATGTAGTGGCAGCCTTGTCGGCTTGCGTATTATGTCATGCTTGATTGATTGTGACTCCTCAAGAGACAGGTTACCATGATGTATATATATATGTGACAGTTCTGAGACGACATTTTGCTTTACAAGTTTCTCTATTATGTTAGTTTTGGGTTGATTATAGCTAACAGGTACGTATACGAGTGTCCAGCTCGGGCACTAGTCACGGCCTACGGGGTTGGGTCGTGACACCTTATTCACTTGATTAAAATATATATCCATCGGTTTGGTTGTAGTCGGTTTAGTTCAGTTTGAGTCGGTTTTTCCATTTTTAAGAAAACTAATGGTATTTTCTCTATAATGCAAGAAAACTATAGCTACTACAATAAAGGGTAATAACGAATTATAAGTTGGAAAATGATAGAAAATTCTCTCCTAATTATAGGGAAAAAACATGAAAGAGAGAAATACCAATAGTTTTCTTAAAAATGGAAAAACCGACTCAAACTGAACTAAACCGACTACAACCAAACCGATGGATATATATTATATTTGGTTTGGTTTGGTTTGGTTTAGTTTTAATAATCTTAAAAACTAATTAGATTGGTTTGATTTTGATTTTAACCCAAAAGCCGATCCAAACCGACCCATGAACACTCCTACTTTCTACCATCCTTCACACCTCATATTTAACTCTATGCAAATATCAAACTAATAAATCAATGAAATATATTTTTAAATAAATTTTTGTCACCCAAACATTGTTAAGTCTATGTAATTTAACTTTTAAATATATTTGTTTAGTGTAAACAGTATATAAGAGTTTGTGAATTGAAGGGAAAGCTTTTTTGTATATTCATGAAGTAGGACGGTTAGTCTTCTATATATACAAGTGATACACACCATGTAGGATAAAGTATACAGAGTTTGAAAAAAAGATTATCTAGGGCTCCTATTCTATTTTACCTATAGTTTGAAATAGGGGTGTACAAAGCAAACCGACAAACTGCACCAAAACGATAATTCGAACCAAACCGAGAAAAAAACCCGACTAGTGGTTTGGTTTGACTTGATTTGGTTTTAAAAAGAAAAACCCGAATATTATTGGTTTGGTTTGGTTTGGTTTTAATTAAAAAAAGTCAAACCGAATCAAACCAACCCGACATTAGATTTATAAAATTTCAAACATATTTTATACATAACAATATTTATTTATAATTTAATTTATAAATGTTTCTTTAACTTTTTCATAATTTTTGTCTTTTAACATATTATTTCAAGCTTGGAATTAGAATTTTGAATGGTCCAATAAGTTTTATAGCCCAATGATATTAATAACTCAAATAAAACTCCACAAAAATCAAATTAATACTAATGCTAACAAAAGTAATTCATATCTAACACTGGAATGACCATAATGTTGATATCTATTCTTTAGTTTTATATTAGTTTAGAAAGTAAAAATACATAACTTAATTTTTTTTTCTTTAATAGCTAGTCATGTAATTAATACTTATTAGTCGTACTTATTTTAGCATGACTTAGTAATTTTAGATTATGATCATTATCTACATGCCTTATAAATTAGCCATATTTATTGTAGCATGTAGTACTTTTAAATTATGATTATTTTATTTTATGCAATCTCATTATTTTTTTCGTTGTATATTTTAGTACGATGTCATCTCTCATCTCACGTTTTGTGTTATTTTTTTCTTAATAAATATCTTAATTAGATAGTCGTATCTTACTAGGACTAAAACAGTATTTGAAGTACAAGTTATATGTTTTGTATGAAGACTTTACTGGAAAAAACCCGAAAAATCTAAGCAACCCGAAAAAACCCGACTTTTTGTTGGTTTGGTTTGGTTTGGTTTATAGATTTAAAAACCCGATGCAATTGGTTTGATTTGATCTGTAAAAAATCCGAACCAACCCGATTCATATACACCCCTAGTTTGAAATTCAAAATGTTAATAACTAACTTGGCTTTATACACGAATCATGCTTATCCCTAACAGCCTCCCGCAAGTGCAGTTGTGGTGAAACCACATCAAGCTTGTCAAGCAGAAAATGGAACCTTCGTAGGATAAACTCTTGGTTAGAATGTTTATTAGCTGACCAAGAGGGTTGATGTGGCCCACAACTGAGTTTTTTGCTGCAACCTTCTCTTACAGAATAAAAATCTAACTTAATATGTTTGGTACGTGCATGGAAAATAGGAATAGCCATCTGGTTGGTGGCTGACAAGTGTCACACCACAATATACGAGCTGTAGGTAACACAACATGCGATTCCTTGAGAGGATTTTAAATCCATGTATTTTCAGCTGCAACAACAGCAAGGCCACGATATTCAATTTATATGCTCTACTTTGCTACAACATGTTGCTTGTTGGAGCACCACGAAACAAGATTAGTGTATACGGTAAAACCTGGGTCAATGTGTGACCGGTGAATCTGGAGCCCAGGATAAGTCCAAATGAGCACGAGCATGTTCGGTTTTTTCTTCACACCGGAGTATCGTACCAGATACAATTGACCCGAGACAAGAAAAGCGTGTCCATTGGTCCGGGTACGCCAATCCAAGATCAATGTGTCCGTTGGTCCGGTTGACCGGTTGCGATGTTGCCACGCGTCAGGAAATTGTTCTGCCATTTGCACTTACGATCGTACGGGTGTCAGACCATACGGTTCTACCTTATCTTTTTTAGGGTTTCTTTATTCATAAGGGTTTTTGTGTTGTATTCATGGCCCATAAGGCATACCTATAAATAGAGGACATTCTTCCCCTTTTAGGGGTTAGCTTTTTCAGATCTCAACATTGTAATAATCAAATATATTGAAACTCTCTCTCTCTCTCTCTCTCTCTCTCAGATTTTGGTCCGGATTTTGTGGTATTCTTCCTTAGCTCTACTTATTCATTCAATATAATATATTACTTAATATATATATGGCATAAATCACTAACCACAATACACATTCCCACAGCAATAACACACACACACACACACATATATATATATTGCAACAAGCAACTCCATAGGTATTTCACACCAACCAAATAGATTAAAATTTACCCATGTATCCTATACCTCACTTACAAATTTAATTGTTACTGAAATCCGAGGTAAACAGTTTGGAGCCCTCCGTGGGGCTAGGATAATAGTGGTTTTTAATCTTTGCTTCTACTTTCTTTTACCCGTTGATTGAGGAACCTGCTAATTTCCGCAAACAACGGATAAAATGGCAAGCAGCGGGAAGTCTGGTCATGTGAACAACAACGAAATTGTGGTTGAAAACGAGAACAATAGTGGGTTACGAAACCTACCTGCAGATCCAATCGACCCAAACTCTGTTGATTCGAGAGAAGGCCTCAACCGGCAGAATACCGTGAATCAGGAGAATGCAGCCTTTCCGGCCACCGATCCCTTGATACTCATAACATAATTACTTTGTCCCGGGCTCAAGGCCGAAAGACACCGGATATTCTGGATGAGATTAACTTTCGTTTAATATTTGAAATGTTGCAGGAACAGGGGACCGCCATAGCCGAACAGGGGATTGCAATAGCTCAGCTACAGAGCAAAAACGACAAGGCAGCTCCGGTAAGGTCAAAACAGGTCACCGAGCCAAGGAGGGATGAAACAAGGATAGTCGAGAGTAATGGATCCGGAGCAGGATCGTCCACCGAAGTTATGAAGATGCTCGAGACCTTGTCAAAGCGGGCAGATTCAACGGAGAAGAGGGTAGAAACGTATAACTCTCGGGTGGATCAGATTCCGGGAGCTCCGCCGATTCTGAAAGGGCTGGATTCAAAGAGGTACATTCAAAGGCCTTTCCCTCCTAGTGCGGCTCTGAAGTTAATCCCAAAAAGGTTCAAGATGCCAGATATCCCGAAATATGATGGTACAACGGATCCGCAGGAGCACGTGACTTCGTACACCTATGCCATAAAAGGCAATGATGTCGAGGAGGATGAAATTGAGTCCGTATTGTTGAAAATATTTGGGGAAACATTATCGAAAGGAGCGTTGACCTGGTATAACCATCTGCCCGAGCATTCCATCACTTTCTTCGAAATGCTCGCAGATGCGTTCATCAAAGCCCATGCCGGAGCTAAGAAGGTGCAGGCCCAGAAGGTGTACATCTTCCGAATAGCCCAAAGGGTTGATGAGTTGTTACGAGAATTTGTGAACCGCTTCCAAAGGGAACGGATGGAGCTCCCTCCAGTTCCAGAAGAATGGGATGCACAAGCTTTCAAGAAAGGGCTTAACCCTCGGAGCTCAACTGCTTCATTCAAACTGAAAGAAAACTTGTTGGAGTATGAGGCTGTAACCTGGGCAGATGTTCATAACAGATATGAATCAAAGATTCGGGTAGAAGATGACCAACTCGAACTTCCCCCGGGACCCATAAATATGAGCAAAATCTTTGAGAGGTTGAGGAAAAATTACGAGCCGGAGACGCGACCACCGAGGGAAAGGTAGCGGCTATACTCTCATTCGAAAAAATCGAGCTTCAGGTTGGAAAAATCGAGGGTTGGCCCCAGTCACTTCTCTGGTAGGGGCGATAAACGGGCCGAACGCCCGTCAAACAGTCAAGGCCTATCATTTAGAAGTGATGCTGGGAGTTCGGTTAGCAATAAAGATGTACCGAGGATATCAGAGTACAACTTTAACATCAACACCTCGGACCTCGTCTCACCTATCGGCCGTATCATGGAGGCTAGACGGCCAAGGCCATTGAGGTCAAACCCGGGTCAACGGGACCCGAGCGTAGTGTGTGAATATCATGAGACCCAATGGCACAGAACTGAAGACTGTCGTCAATTAAGAGAGGTGGTGGCTCGTTTATTGAAGAATGGACACCTTCGATAATTCCTGAGTGAACGAGCCAAAAAACACTACAAAGAAAGGGAGAGTCACGAACGTGCAGAGCCGGTGGAACCTCAACATGTAATCAATATAATAATTGGGAGAACGGATGCTCCACGAGGGCCGGTGATCAAACGAACAAAGGTTTCAATTGTACGAAAGAAGAGCAACCGGGACTATGTACCCAAGGGTTCCATCTCCTTCAATAACGAGGATGCAGAAGGCATCATTCAGCCGCACAATGATGCATTGGTAATTTGTATCCTTATTTTCAAATCACAAGTTAAACGTATTTTGATTGACCCAGGTAGTTCGGCCAACATCATCCGGTGGAGAGTGGTAGAACAGTTGAGGCTACTCGACCAGATTGTACTGGTAGCCCGAGTACTCAGCAGGTTCAATATGGCAAGCGAAACCACGAAGGGTGAAATTTCTTTACCGGTCGACATTGACGGCACCATACAGCAGACGGTCTTCTACATCATCGAGGGAGATATGAAGTATAATTCTTTGCTCGGCAGACCGTGGATTTATAGCATGAGCGCGATACCATCAAAACTACACCAGTTACTGAAGTTCCCGACTCCGGGGGGGGGGGGGGGGGGGGGGGAGGCAAGGACACCAAATAGCAATTAAAGAATATGGGTTCGAAAGAGGAGCAGACGGGATCGGACCCGGCTGGTGAAGAGGACAATTTCAGCGTGCCTAGATCGTTTGTATTATCGGATGACTCGGATGCAACCAAATCTACCGTGGAGGAACCGGAGCAAGTCATCTTGTTATAACACCTACCGGATAGAAAGGTATACCTGGGCATGGGGTTAACCAGAGCTCAGGAACAAGTTAATTAAATTTCTTCCAGCTAATGCCGATTGTTTTGCATGGTCCCATATAGACATGACAGGCGTGCCACCAGAAGTCACGACTCATAAGCTCAGCCTCGATAGGAAATCCCCCCCAGTGAAGCAGAAAAAGAGACCAATGGCCGAGCCAAAACATGCCTTCGTAAAAGAGGAGGTAACAAAGCTTTTAAAAAAGGCTCTATCCGGGAGGTAAAATACCCGGACTGGCTAGCTAATGTAGTGGTGGTGCCAAAGAAAGGTAATAAATTTAGAATGTGTGTTGACTATAAGGATCTGAACAAAGCATGTCCGAAGGATTCATTTCCAATGCTTCACATCGATCAAATGATCGATTCAACGGCCGGGCATGAGATGTTAAGTTTTCTCGATGCTTACTCTGGGTACAACCAAATCCGGATGCACCCGGAGGATCAAGATAAAACATCCTTTATTACCCGATAAGGTACTTACTATTATAATGTCATGCCGTTCGAGTTAAAAAATGCCAGAGCAACTTACCAACGCCTAGTTAATAGAATGTTCGAAGAACAAATAGGGAAAACAATGGAAGTTTATATTGATGACATGATAATCAAGTCCCTGGAAACAGAGGACCATTTAAAACATTTGTAGGATACCTTTGATGTACTTCGCAAATACAACATGAAGCTTAACCCGGAGAAATGTGCCTTCGGTGTCCGATCAGGAAAATTTTTGGGCTTCATGGTGTCGAACCGAGGAATTGAAATTAACCAGGACAAGATCAAAGCCATCGAGGATATTGAGGTGGGAACAACGTCAAGGCCGTGCAGAGGCTCACCGGAAGGATAGCAGCACTGAGCCTTTTTATTTCGAGATCTTCAGATAAAAGTCACCATTTCTTCTCACTACTGAGAAAGAAGAATGACTTCGTCTGGACACCGGAATGTCAAAAGGCTTTGCTGGAATTAAAAAGGTACTTATCGAGCCCGCCTCTGCTGCACATATCGAAGGCGGACGAACAGTTGTTTCTATACCTTGCCCTGTCCGAGGTAGCGGTAAGCAGTGTTTTGGTCCGAGAAGAAGCAGGTACGCAATTCCCAATATATTATGTGAGTAGGACTTTAGAGGATGCGGAGACTCGTTATCCACACTTCGAAAAGTTAGCCTTGGCATTGGTAAGTGCATCAAGAAAGCTGAAACCTTACTTTCAATGCCATCCGATATGTGTAATAACTACTTACCCGCTAAAAAATGTCATGCATAAACCGGAGTTATCAGGTAGACTGACCAAATGGGTTGTAGAGATTAGCGGATAAGATATCGAGTATAAGCCTAGAACAACTATTAAATCTCAAATTTTAGCCGATTTTGTGGCAGACTTTACCCCCGCCATGATTCTCGAGGTCGAGAAAGAACTTCTGCTAACCTCAGAAAAGGCTTCGGGTATCTGGTCTCTACATACAAACGGGGCTTCAAACCTAAAAGGTTCCGGGTTGGGCATTGTTCTTAAGACCCCCGCCGGTGATGCCATTAGATAGTCGATTAGAACTATAAAATTGATTAACAATGAAGCCGAGTATGAGGCTATGATTGCAGGTTTGGAATTGGCTCAGAGTATGGGAGCCGAAATAGTCGAAGCAAAGTGTGACTCTCTCTTGGTCGTTAACCAGGTGAATGGCGTATTCGAGGTCATGGATGAGCGTATGCAAAGATACTTGGAGAAAACTCAGGTGATACTACACCGGTTTAAAGAATGGACCATGCAACATGTACCCTGGGAGCAGAATAATGAAGCCGATGCATTGGCCAATTTGGGCTTTTCAGTCAAAGCGGAGGAAATCAATCCCGGTACTGTAGTGTAATTGATGAATTCGGCGGTAGACAATGGGCAGGCCGCGATAAACACAGTGGGTCTAACTTGGGATTGGCGCAACAGATACATCGACTACATGCAAGATGGGAAGCTCCCGAGCGACCCAAAAGAATCACGATCACTCTGGACCAAAGTAACTCAATTTTGACGGTCAATTGTATCAATGGTCTTTATTCGGACCTCTGGCCAAGTGTTTGGGTCCCGAATAAACATACTATGTGATGAGAGAAGTCCACAAGGGTACCTGCGGTAATCACTCTGGTGTGGAAGCCTTGGTTTGACAAATTATCAGAGCTGGTTATTACTGGAACCGGATGGAGGATGATGCGCAGAATTTTGTCCGAAAATGCGACGGGTGTCAAAGGCATGCCCGGATGATTCATCAACCCGGGGAGTTGCTACACCCGGTGATATCACCGTGGCCGTTCATGAAGTGGGGAATGGACATTGTCGGTCCTCTACCATGGGCACCAAGTAAGGGTCGCTTCATTCTGTTTATGACTGACTACTTCTCAAAATGGGTTGAAGCGCAGGCCTTCGAAAAGATTAGAGAAAATGAGGTTATTGACTTCATATGGGACCATATTATTTGTCGTTTCAGCCCTCAGTTCGTTGGCAGCAAGGTCAATAATTTCCTCAAAGGGTTGAAGATCAAGAAGATAGTATCGACTCCGTATCACTCGAGTGCAAACGGACAAATGGAATCCATGAACAAAAAAATAATTTAAAATATGAGAAAAAACTTGAAACATCGAAACATAAATGGAGGGAAGTGCTACCAGAGATATTATGGGCTTACAGAACTACGTCGAAATCGAGCACGGGAGAAACACCTTTCTCGTTGGTCTACGGGGCCGAAGCTCTGATTCCCGTAGAAGTTGGCGAACCGAGCCTCCGGTTCAAATACGTCACCAGCGGGTCAAACGAGAAGGCTATAGCCTAAAACTCGACCTGGCGGACGAACTACGCAAAAATGCGCTGGTTCGTTTAGCAGCTCAAAAATAAAGAATGGAGAGGTACTACAACCGGAGGGCCAATGTTTGACATTTCCGAGTTGGGGACTTGGTACTTCGGAAAGTTACTTTAAACACCAAGAATCCAAATGACGGGAAGTTGGGTTCGAACTGGGAAGGGCCGTACAAGATAACTAGAGTAACGGGTAAAAGATCGTACCAGCTGGAATCTATGGACGGACAACGGTTGCGCAATAACTGGAATGTGGCTCATTTAAAGAAATACTATTGCTAAGGTATGGATGCCTACCCTTGTGATCATCTTTTATTAACCTATCCGTTTTTTTTGCAGAAGTAGTACCGAGTGAAGTTACGTCTGAAAACACGTGTTGCACTCTTTTCCTTAGTACGTTTTGACCCGAAGTGGATTTTTTGACAAGGTTTGTAATGACCCAACAAGTACAACGTGTTACTTTATGAAAACAAGGCAAAGAACCCAGAAACGGAGGGTCTTCCCGTCGAGTGGGGACTTAATAGTGCTTACCCGATCATGCTGCTCGGATAAACACTATGGGACTATCATACCCACATCGAGGCCTATCCCGGAAAGCTAGAATGAGTTCAACTCACCAAAGCAATGAAGAAACACTATTAAGTGCTACCCCGGAAAGGCCCTAAAAATTTTATGTCTTATTTTTTTTGTAAAGCCGGACCTTCTGTGTTAGGTTTCGATGTAATGACCAAACGATCAAAAATGAATCGTGTCCACTTAGTATTTGCTACGGCAAAAATAGAAGGAAACGGATGAAATTCCCATTTTATGTACATACAGACACTGGCTATATAAGAAAGCATTATGAAAACATACATCTCGGACACGTCTTTGTATTAAATACCCTATGTCGGGAATTATTATCAAAATTTGGCAAAGGCAGCAAGGTCGAGATAAACCGAGCCCAAAATCTTTTAACACCCTCGAGTGGGGACTTCCGTTTCAAAACTTGACAAAGGCAAACGGTCGGAAAAGGTTAAAAATGATTTAAAAACCTCGACCCGAAATGCTCAATCTGATTCGGAGACGTTTGAATTCACGAAGCATAAAATTCTCGATCAAAAACCTACCGAACGAAATAAAAACCAATACTCAATGAGTTAAGACAGTCGCAATTCAGACAAAAGAGGTGGCTCCGAACCTTTGATTATTCCTTACGGGACAAACGATTAAGGCAAATGTCATAACGTACATTCGGATAAAAGAAGAAAGAAAACAATAGCCAAAAGGGAAATACGCATTTCATTAGTAAACTAAGTCTTTGCATTTGGATGTTTCACACAAGTCAAAAACAAAAACAAAATAAAGGCTCGTACAGGCCCTAATCTACCTGGTATGGTTGGACCCGGAGTTATCGGAAACCGTTTGCTCGAAATCTTCAGAATTAGCATCGAGAGCCTTCTTGGCCCTCTCCTCGATTTCTTTGGCTTCGAGTAACCGAGCCTGGAGGTCCCCTAACCCTTTTTCAGCCTGTTCGAGGGTAACCCTATGGGATTTCCACCGCTCATACTCGATCAAAATCGTAGAACAAGCCCCGGCAGTCTCCATGTCTTTAAGAGACTCTTCTAAGTCAGCCTCGGCTTTTTTCAATTTAGCGTCTAGTTCAGATCTCTCTTCAAGAAGAACTATTTGAATTTGATTAGCCGACTCAAGCTCAACCTGAAGCACATCATTAGCCTCTGTAGCCTCCTCGAGCTTGCTCTTAAGCTCGTCTCTAATCCGAGCTTGAGTCTCGGCTTTCTGTTCAGTCACTCTCAACTTCTCCTTGTCATTATCACTTTCGGATTCAAGCTGGTGATGCCGTTCTGCCATCCTCACGACATCGGCCTTAATCGAGTCAAGTTCACTCCAAAGTTGGGAAATAGTGGCCTCAAGTTCACTCTGAGGTTTACGGCCTTTCCCGCTTCGAGCTCGTATTGAAGGTTGGGAAGAGAAGCCGCCCGGTTCAGCTGATCTTCTTTCTCCTGCAGGAGGAGTTGGAACTTCTCCGTTTCTCGTCCTTGGGCATCCAGCTAGCCCTTTAAGTCGTCAACCTCGTGTTGGGCACGGACAAAGCCCTCATTAACGAGCATAACACTCTGCAGAAGAAAAAGAAAATCAAGTTAAGAAATTGAATAAACAAGAATAAAAAATCGCACATCAATATTATGGAAAGATGAGCGTAAAGTTTACTCGGTTGCCCGCATGCATGCATTCGTTTATAAGGCACTGCCAAGGAACCCGGCCATCTTTCTCTTATCCGAATCCGAAATGAGAGGCCTTAGATAACTTGCTACTCCCAGAAGCTGGGATAAAAAGCTACAATACTCGGGGACGGTGATCACGGCCAACCTCGTCCTTCTCGGTTCTACACTGGGGGCCGGGAAAATACCTACAAGGGAATCCCTCGCACCCATTTCGGTGGACCAGCTAGCCGCCCTAGTGGCTTGAGGAATAGGAAGGTGTCCGAACCCAGCTGCTTCACCGGTTGCAGGAGGGATATTCGAGAATATGTCATCCAGGCTATCGGACCTCGATCCAGGAGTAGGAGAAGCCGGAACGGCTCTAGCAGCCTCGGTAGATGCGGGTGCCTCGGATGTAGTAGCTTGGTCGCCATCGGGTAGTGGGCTGGTAACTATTGTAGCCTCGTTATCCGGGGCCGACTCTGCTCTTTGTTCGGCCTCGATATCCGAAGATGATCCAGATCTTCTAGGCCTCTTCACCAAGGGTGCCTCTTCGGGCGATCACCTGAAATGTCGAGACATTCAATGAACCTTAGAGGAATCGGAAAAAGAACATCTTCTTCCCTACCTGTGTGCGGGGTCGGGATGAAAGTTCCTTCCTCAGCTGTAGGCGAGGGCGGAATGGTAGTTTCTTCCTTCGGAACAGAGGCGACGAAGGGGCCCGTACCAATCCTTCGAATCATAATATCGGACTCCGATTCATCCCTCAGGGTCCGAACATCGCTCCTCAGCCTCTTCTTTTGTTTCTGCCCTTTGGCTGAGGGCTTTCTCTGTCTCTTTCCGGCTGCAGCAATGAGCCGGGATGCCCTTGCCGTCTCAAATTCAGAAGCCGATGTGGCAGGTTCGGTTGTTGGTTCGGGTCTTGGCTCCACCGATCCCTTGGGCAAGCTTGAATACCAAAGGAGTTATAGAAAGAAAAAGCAAAATGGGAGGATGCAATAAGTACCGAATCAAGTGGAAGATTACCATGATTTTGGGCAACCCATCGGCCACGGGACAGGTCCCCCCATGTCCGTTCACCATGAGGGTGTTGGCTAATGATTGCCTTGACCCACTCGGGGAGATTCCGGACAGTTGAAGATATCCATGCCTTGGCTAAAAAAATAATAATTCACATATGCGTGTAAGGGGCCAAATTTGGACAATGTATAGAGGAAAGACAATTATAGAGGGGAGACAACTGAGAAACTTACGTCTATTGTTCCACTTTTCTAGAAAGGGCATGTGATTAGCCAGAATAATGTCTGCGGTCCTTACCCGGACATAACATTCCAACCATCCTCTATGTTACACCTCGGAAATTCCGTATGTGTTGATTTGTGGATAGGTTTATGTGAGCTTAAGGTGATTATGAAATCCCTACGAGGTTAAGCGAAGGATTAGATAGCTTGAGGTTCATCTAATAAGATTTTGAAGTTCTATGAATATGTGAAGTTTAGTTTGTTGAAGAGAGCGAAACGTAAGTCGTGTTCGGAAAGCTTCCGCTATGATTGAGCTAATGTTTATGTGGTGATGTTTTAAAGGGATAATATAGAGCCTATTATATGGTTAATGAAGTATTATACAAGTGCTAAGAAGGTTCCATAAGGATTGGAGATCAAACGAGTCGATGAAAACGAACTTCGGGAAACTAGGGATTATACGACCAAACATAGTGGCCGTGTAAAACATACGGACTGTATGTTGGACCGTATAATCAGCCCAGAATAGTACGCCTCTCTGGACCAAATCTACGGCCAGACATACGGTCAGTATAATTTATACGGACCGTATGTTAGTCCGCAGAAACTGGTCGGGACAGATTTGTATTATTAACAAGGGATCAAGTTTCATTTCATTCCATTTCCCTTTCACACCCCTTCTCTTTAAAACATCTCTCTACACTTCTCCCACAAGAATTCAAGAGATATTAGTGATCAACAACATCAAACTAAGTGAATCAAGTGTAAGAAACCCCTTAAAGTTCATCCAAGGCAAGGAATCCAAGTGAAGGTGAAACTAGGGTTTTGCTCAAGTGAGGTGTTTTCACCAAAGGTTCATCCCTACACCATCTAAGGTAAGATTTATGGCATTTCCATGTTATTTAAGGTATTTGAAAGTTGAAACACTTGGATTGTAGAAGGATATAGAAAAATGGGTCATGAATGTGGGAATAGTATCATTGGGAGTAATAGCTTGAATTGAGTCATGATTCTTGATGTGTTGTGATATGGTTATGTTATAAATGATGTTACGAACATGGGATAGGCATTGTATATGAATGAACGTAGTCGTGTGTTATGACCATGGATATGGATGATGGGAAGTGAATTTAGAAATATAGATAATGTGGATGAATAAAGACTATTGTTATGATATTGTGAATGTATTATTGACGTTTGGGAGTTGATTTACGATATGGAGGAATGTTGTATAAATAAAGGAGATGCTGTCCAATTTTCTCTAGCTTTAGTCATGTATGCTAGCTATCGGTTTTCTAATGATAATATAACTCTAATGAAGGTAGAAACGTGAGCATTGAAGGAGGACGTGCAAGTGTAGAATAGTTGAACGGGAAGGTATGTAAAGCTAACCCTTCTTTCATAAGGCATGGTTCTTTGGCCAAATATCTATTCTTCTATGAGCCTATGATGCTCTCCAAATGATTCTATCTTCAAAAAGCTACGAAGCTTATAATTCTTTATATGTATTACGATTTTACTAAATTCCTCATATGACGAATAATCCTATAAGGATAGACGTAATGAACGACGATAATGATGACGATGATAATGGTAACGACGATAATGATGACGAAGATAATGGTAATGATGATAATGATGACGACGATAATGGTAATGATGATAATGATGACGACGATAATAGCGATAACGATAATGATGACGATGAGCTTATATGTATGTGTACCTATGTATGGCTATTATGAAACCTCGAGCTTATATGACCGGGTAGAATATATAGATGTATATATATGTATATGACGATGCGCGTGCACCACTGCAGTTGGGTACGGATAACACTGAGCCTTCGTAGGGCCAGGTATGTGTAACACTAAGCCTTGGTTGGCCAGATATGTATGATCACCGAGCCTAACCATGGTCGGGTACGTGAAACACCGAACCTTCGTGGTCGGGTATGCTATGTAAATGATATGTATATGATATGGATATGTATATGATATAGATATGAGTATGAATACGGACATGATACAAATACGAATAAGAATATGTATATGAATACAAATGTAAATGAGTACGAATATGAATACGTCTACGGATACAGATGTATGTACACAATCACGCACCAGAAATGGAAAGTCCCTATGAAAGGCAAGTAAGTGCTTATGACGATGATCCTACAATCTCACATCTTATGCTATTTCTTATGTTGCTTATTATGCTTCTATATTAATATTGATCATGCTTTACATACTCAGTACATTTTTCGTACTGACGTCCTTTTGTTTGTTGACGCTGCGTCATGCCCGCAGGTGGCCAGGGAGACAGGCTTGATCCATAGCTATATTTCTCAAGGACTACATAGCGGAGCTCCATCTCATTCGGAGCTATAGCTTTTGGTACTTATCCTTTTGTGTACATATTTATGGGCATAGCGGGGTCCTGTCTCGCCTATATGATATGACATACTCTCCTTAGAGGCTCGTAGACATGTGTATATAGTTAGATGTGTTTGGCCTTGTCGGCCTATATTTTGGATATAATTTCTTTAGCCTCGTCGGCTTATGTACATTGATATGGGCATAGTTGCAAATGATGATATAAATGTATTGATTGTCCAACAGGATTAGTACGGTTGATGAGTAGAAAGGATGATTTATTATGTGGTTCACCTAGATGTAAATAAAAAGGTATTTTCAGAGGTGCCCAGGTGGGCTAGCACCGGGTGCCCGTCGCGGCCCTCCGGTTGGGTCGTGACAAAAGTGGTATCAGAGCAGTTCTATCCTAGGGTGTGTCTACGAGCCGTGTCCGGTAGAGGCTTGGTTATTGGTGTGTTGCGCGCCATACTTATAAACAAGAGGCTGCAGGCATTTTAGGAATGAATGACCTTCTTTCTTCATAAGATCGTGCGATAGAGCTGTGATATAAGAACTTCTTTCCCTTAACCATGTCATGTGTTATGTATTTCAGAGATGCCTGTAAAGAGAGAGGCTACAACAGCCCAAAAGGGCAAGACAATGGCAGAAAAGCGGGCTGAAAGAGCACCGCCAACAGTTGTAGAGGAATGTGAGTCCGAGAAGGCGGCTCAATCTCAGTCCTCCTAGTCAGTGCCTATTTATGAGGAGCGTGAGGGAGTCTCAGCCCCAGTTCCAGCACCTCCGGCTCTTCCACCGGATGCTTCAGGCCAAGATGTAAAAGAGGCCATTCATTTGCTTACTTAATTGGTTGCTGCCCAGACTCAGTGGAAAAGTACGGGGCAAGGTGATAGGGTTGTTAGTGCAAGGGCCCGTGACTTCATTAGCTTGAACCCTCCGGAATTCTTTGGTCAAAGCCGGATGAGGACTCTCAGAATTTTATTGATGGAGTGTTGAGGACGCTTCGCTTGATACCTGTTTCGGACACCGAATCGGTGGAGCTAGCGTCCTATAGATTGAGGGATGTTGCGGTTCATTGGTACACGGTTTGGATGGATTCACGGGGAGCCAATGCGCCTCCCCTGGTATGGCAAGAGTTTGTTGATGCTTTCCTTGACATTATTTGCCTCCAGATGTTCGGCGAGCTAGAGCCGATAAGTTCTTGAATTTGAGGCAAGAAAACATGAGTTCTCTAGAGTATAGTCTCCGCTTCAATTCTTTGGCCAGGTATGCTTCGGTCATGGTAGCGGATATGGGTGACCAAGTGCACCGATTTGTGAAAGGCTTAGGGCCACATTTGATGGATAGGTGCTTGACCGCGTCCCTTTAGGATAACATGGATATTTCACGCATTCAGGCCCATGCTCAGAATTTAGAAGAAAGCCTACAATAACAAAGAAGTGAGCGTGAGCATGATAGGGGACATAGCAAGAGGGCTAGATCTTCGGGTCCGATGAGTGAGTATAGAGGCTGGCACAAACAACAGTTTTCTAGGTATTCAGGCCATTCTATGACTAGTGCGCCTCCACAGTTTTCGGGCCAGAGATTCGATAGATCTACTCGTTTCGGGCCGTGCCTGATTTTTTCGGGATCTCAGTTCAGAGGTGATTCAGGTCAGGCGAGGCCACTTGTACCACGATGTTTCCAGTATGGGAACTTACATTGGGTCTATACCGATCGGGTTCAGAGGTTTGCTATTCATGTGGTCGACCAGGCCATATTATGCGTGATTGCCCCTCAGTTGGTGGTAGAGGTAGGACCCAACCTCAAGGTCGGTAGCCGGATCTTCATCATCTGTACGCCCAATGGGGCCAGGTTCACATGCACCAGTCGGCCATGGTAGAGGCAGAGGGAGAGTCTCCTGATGTGGTCACAGGTATATTATCGGTATTTTCTCATGATGTATATGCTTTGATAGATCTGGGCTCCACATTGTCATATGTTACTCCGTATATTGCGGGTCGTTTAGAGTCGAACTAGAGTCGATCAAAGCTTTTGAGGTGTCTACACCCATTGGTGAATCGATAATAGCTAGCCGAGTGTATAGAAACTGTATAGTTTTGGTTTGTGACCGTCGTACGGTGATTGACTTGCATGAGTTAAAAATGGTAGAATTTGATGTTATTATGGGCATGGATTGGTTGGCTTCTTGATATGTCAATGTCGATTGTAGAATGAAAATGGTTCGTTTCCAATTTCCGGGAGAACCAGTTTTAGAATGGAAAGGGAATACTAGGTAGGTTTATTTCCTATCTAAAGGCAAGGAAAATGATCACGAAAGGATGTATTTATCATCTAGTTTGGGTTCAAGATGTAGAAGCTAAGCCGCCGACTCTTCGGTCAGTTCCCGTAGTAAATGAATTTCCGGATGTGTTCCCGGAAGAGCTTCAGGGCTCCCTCCCGAGCGGGAGATTGATTTTGCTATTGATGTGTTGCCAGACACTAAGCCTATATCTATTCCTCCTTATAGAATGGCTTCTACAGAATTGAAAAAATTGAAGGAGCAATTGAAAGACTTGCTTGAGAAAGGCTCTATTAGACCTAGTTCATCCCCGTGGGGAGCACCCGTATTGTTTGTCCGAAAAAAAGATGGATCCTTGAGAATGTGCATTGACTATAGGCAATTGAATAAGGTGACGATTAAGAACAAATATCCTCTTCCGAGGATTGATGACTTATTTGACCAATTACAAGGTGCCAAATGGTTTTCCAAGATAGATTTGGGGTCCGGGTATCATCAAGTGAGAGTTAGGGAGAAAGATATCCCTAAGACAGTTTTCAGAACAAGATATGGTCATTTTGAGTTCCGGGTAATGTCATTTGGGCTAACTAATGCACCGACAGTATTTATGGATTTGATGAACAATGTTTTTAGGCCCTTCCTAAATCTACTTGTGATTGTATTCAGCGACGATATCTTGGTGTATTCTAGATCCAAGGCAGAACATGCGGAACATTTGCGTACTGTCCTTAGAGTTCTTCAAACTCGAGAGCTATTCGCCAAATTTTCTAAGTGTGAGTTTTGGTTAAACTCAGTGACATTTTTGGGGCACATCGTTTCAGCCGATGGTATTCGGGTAGATAGCTAAAAGATTGAGGCTGTGAAGACTTGGCCAAGGCCCACAACTCCTACGGAGGTTCGTAGCTTTCTGGGCTTAGCAGGTTATTACAGGAGATTTGTTGAAGGTTTTTCTTCTATTTCTGCACCACTCACAAAGCTGACCCAGAAATCAACAAAGTTTCAATGGACAGATGCTTGTGAATGTAGTTTCCAAGAACTGAAAGATAGATTGACTTCTGCCCCAGTCCTGACACTTCCAGAGGGATTGGAAGGATATGTTGTTTATTACGATGCTTCAGGCATTGGGCTAGGCTGTGTGTTGATGCAACATTGTAAGGTGGTTGCGTATGCTTCAAGGCAATTACGAGAATATGAGAAAAATTATCCAACCCATGATTTAGAATTGGCTGCAGTGATTCATGCATTAAAGATGTGGAGACATTATTTATATGGTGTCCATGTGGATATTTATACAGATCATAAGAGTCTTCAGTATATCTTCAAGCAGAAAGAGTTGAATTTGCGGCAACGACGATGGTTGGAATTGCTAAAAGATTATGATGTTGATATCCTATATCACCCCGGAAAGGCAAATGTTGTGGCTCTTAGCCGTAGATCTATGGGAAGTTTGTATGGTGTACGACCAGAGAAGAGAGAAATGGCTCGTGAGCTCCAACAGTTAGCTAGCCTAGTTGTTCGAGTAGTGGACTCAGGTAGCAGGGGAACTACCATTCAGAATTCAGCAGTCTTGTCGCTAGTAGCGGAAGTGAAAGAGCAACAATACGAAGATTCCATGCTAATGCATTGCAGAGATACACTCCCTCAGAAGGAGGAGTCATCATTTGAGCTTGCAGGAGACGGAGTTCTCCGATGTCGAGACAGATTATGTGTTCCTAATGTGGCAGGTTTACTCCACCAAATATTGAGAGAAGCTCATTGTTCCCGTTATTCTGTTCACCCTGGAGCGATGAAAATGTACCATGATCTTAAGTCTATATATTGGTAGAATGGGATGAAGAAAGATATAGCGGGATTCGTAGCTCAATGTCCCAACTGTCAACAAGTGAAAATCGAGCACCAAAAGCCGGGCAGATTGTTACAAGCTATAGAAATTCCAACTTGGAAGTGGGAAGTAATTAACATGTACTTCATTACAGGCTTACCCCGTTCTCGACGTAAGTATGATTCTACATGGGTGATTGTGGATAGACTCACGAAATCAGCTCATTTCTTGTTAAAGATTGTGGCGGAAGATTATGCAAAGCTTTATGTTAAAGAGATAGTGCGACTCCATGGTGTCCCAGCATCTATTATCTCTGATAGTGGGACCCAGTTTACAGCTAATTTTTGGAAGTCTTTCCAAGAGGGTTTAGGGACTCAAGTGAGCCTTAGCACGACATTTCACCCGCAGACTTATGGACAAGCTGAGCGTACCATTTAGACTCTTGAGGATATGTTGCGGGCATGTATGATAGATTTTGGAGGTAATTGGGATGATCACTTACCACTCATTGAATTTGCTTATAACAATAGCTATCATTCTAGCATCCAAATGGCACCGTATGAGGCTTTATATGGGCGAAAGTGTAGATCCCCAATTGGGTGGTTTGAGGTAGGAGATAATAAATTGATAGGGCCAGACTTGGTCCAGCAAGCCATAGAGAAAGTCAAGCTCATACAAGATCGTTTATTAGCAGCTCAAAGTCGTCAAAAGTCTTATGCAGATAATCGTCGAAGGGACTTAGAGTTCCAAGTGAAAGATTGGGTATTCTTAAAAGTGTCACCAATGAAGAGTGTAATGAGATTTGGAAAAAAGGGGAAACTTAGTCCCCGATACATTGGGCCTTATGAGATTGTGCGCAAAGTAGGCAAAGTGGCCTATGAGTTAGATCTACCTCCTGATGTAGAGTCAGTTCACCCAGTTTTTCATGTCTCGATGCTTCGTAAATGTGTTGGAGATCCTACTTGGATCGTGCTAGTAAATGATGTTCAAGTGACAGAAAAGTTGACTTATGAAGAGGTACCCATTGCCATACTAGATAGGCAAGTACGGAGGCTTAGAAACAAAGAAGTAGCCTCAGTTAAGGTTTTATGGAGAAACAATAAATGAGAAGAAATGACATGGGAAGCGGAAGAAATTATGAGATCCAAGTACCCACACTTATTTCAGCCCCTAGAAGGAATCCAAGATGAGGCATCAAGATTATAAGGTATGTATGTTTTCCTTTTATGCTTTTGGGTCGTGTGTGGCCAAACTCTATTGCTATTATGTTGTGGCCCTGTGACGCATTATTATTATGGGCTGTTGTGACAGGATGGTAGTGCCATATTATAGGGGAAACTCTGGCGAAATTTTTATAGAATCCCCGAAGACTTAACATTCGAAGACGAATGTTCTTAAGGGGGGGGGGGGGGGGAGAATGTTACACCTCAGAAATTTCGTATGTGTTGATTTGTGGATAGGTTAATGTGAGCTTAAGGTTATTATGAAATCCCTACGAGGTTAAGTGAAGGATTAGATAGCTTGAGGTTCATCTAATAAGATTTTGAAGTTCTATGAATATGTGAAGTTTAATTTGTTGAAGAGAGCGAAACGTAAGTCGTGTTCAGAAAGATTCCGCTATGATTGAGCTAATGTTTATGTGGTGATGTTTTAAAGGGCTAATATAGAGCCTATTGTATGGTTAATAAAGTATTATACAAGTGCTAAGAAGGTTCCATAAGGATTGGAGATCAAACGAGTCGATGAAAACGAACTTAGGGAAACTGGGGATTATACGGCCAAACATACTGGCCGTATAAAACATACGGACTGTATGTTGGACCGTATAATCAGCCCAGAATAGCACCCCTCTTTGGACCAAATCTACGGCCAAACATACAGTCAGTATAATTTATACGGACCGTATGTTGGTCCGTAGAAACTGGTCGGGACAGATTTGTATTATTAATAAAGGATCAAGTTTCATTTCATTCCATTTCCCTTTCACACCCCTTCTCTCTAAAACATCTCTCTACACTTCTCCCAAAAGAATTCAAGAGATATTAGTGATCAACAACATCAAACTAAGTGAATCAAGTGTAAGAAACCCATTAAAGTTCATCCAAGGCAAGGAATCCAAGTGAAGGTGAAACTAGGGTTTTGCTCAAGTGAGGTGTTTTCACCCAAGGTTCATCCCTACACCATCTAAGGTAAGATTTATGGTATTTCCATGTTGTTTAAGGTATTTGAAAGTTGAAACACTTGGATTGTAGAAGAATATAAAAAAAATGGGTCATGAATGTGGGAATAGTATCATTGGGAGTAATTGCTTGAATTGAGTCATGATTCTTGATGTGTTATGATATGGTTATGTTATTGATGTTAAGAACATGGGATAGGAATTGTATATGAATGAACGTAGTCGTATGTTATGACCATGGATATGAATGATTGGAAGTGAATTGAGAAATATAGATAATGTGGATGAATAAAGATTATTTTTATGATATTGTGAATGTAATATTGACGTTTGGGAGTTGATTTACGATATGGAGGAATGTCGTATAAATAAAGGAGATTCTGTCCAATTTTCTCTAGCTTTAGTCATGTATGCTAGCTATCTATTTTCTAATGATAATATAACTCTAATGAAGGTAGAAACGTGAGCATTAAAGGAGGACGTGCAAGTGTAGAATAGTTGAACGGGAAGGTATGTAAGGCTAACCCTTCTTTCATAAGGCATGGTTCTTTGGCCAAATATCTATTCTTCTATGAGCCTATGATGCTCTCCAAATGATTCTATCTTCAAAAAGCTACAAAGCTTATAATTCTTGATATGTATTACAATTGTACAAAATTCCTCATATGACGAATAATCCTATAAGGATAAACGTAATGAGCGACGATAATGAGAACGGCGATAATGGTAATGATGATAATGATGACAAAGATAATGGTAGTGATGATAATGATGACGACGATAATGGTAGTGATGATAATGATGACGACGATAATGGTAAAGATGATAATGATGACGACGATAATAGCGATAACGATAATGATGATGCTGATAGTAGTGATAATGCTAAAGATGCCTATGAGATTATATGTATGTGTGCCTATGTATGCTATTATGAAACCCTGAGCTTATATGGCCGGGTAGAATATATAGATGTATATATATGTATATGACGATGCGCGCGTACCACTGCAGTTCGGTACGGATAACACTAAGCCTTGGTAGGGCCAGGTATATGTAACACTGAGCCTTGGTTGGCCAGGTATGTATGATCACCGAGCCTAACCATGGTCGGGTACGTGAAACACCGAACATTCGTGGTCGGTTATGCTATGTAAATGATATGGATAAGTATAGGATATGGATATGTATATGATATAGATATGAGTATGAATACGGACATGATACAAATACGAATAAGAATATGTATATGAATACGATTATGGATACGAATGTAAATGAGTACGGATAAGAATACGGATACGGATACGGATGTACGTACACCATCACGCACTAGAAATGGAAAGTCCCTATGAAAGGCAAGTAAGTGCTTATGACGATGATACTACTATCTCCCATCTTATGCTATTTCTTATGTTGCTTATTATGTTTCTATATTGATATTGATCATGCTTTACATACTCAGTACATTCTTCGTACTGACGTCCTTTTGTTTGTGGACGCTGCGTCATGCCCGCAGGTGGCCAGGGAGACAGGCTTGATCCATAGCTATATTTCTCAGGGACTACATAGCGGAGCTCCATCTCATTCGGAGCTATAGCTTTTGGTACTTATTCTTTTGTGTACATATTTATGGGCATAGCGGGGTCCTGTCCCACCTATATGATATGACATACTCTCCTTAGAGTCTCGTAGAAATGTGTATATAGTTAGATGTGTTTGGCCTTGTCGGCCTATATTTTGGATATAATTTCTTTAGCCTCGTCGGCTTATGTACACTGATATGGGCATAGTTGCAAATGATGATATAAATGTATTGATTGTCCAACGGGAGTAGTACGATTGATGAGTAGAAAGCATGATTTATTATGTGGTTCACCTAGATGTAAATAAAAAGGTATGTTAAGAGGTGCCCGGGTGGGCTAGCACCGGGTGCCCGTCGCGGCCCTCCGGTTGGGTCGTGACAATCTATCTCTATCCTCGTCGAGTTTGGAAAGAATCAGGTTCCGACCTCGTTTGGTGACCTTTATCACGCCCCCTCGGAAGATTTTTAGAGGATACAACCGGATGAAGTGCGCCAACGTGAATTCCCTTTTTGCGTTATTGGCCAGTAGGCGGAGGCAGGCCACGATCATCCAGATAATCGGCCAAATTTGGGCCAAGGTCACCTCTCGAGAATAACCGGGTCAATTGGAGGATCGAATTTGAGGGTGAACGGATACATGTAAATGTACATGAAACCTTGTCTGTAGTCGGTAATGGACTCTTCGGGCTCGGGGGCGAACACTTGCACCGGATGCTTATCCCATCCACAATCAGCTCGGACCCGAGGGAGGAGATCCTCCGTAATGGAAGAAGGGTATCCGCCTTATGTCGAAACCCCTATCCGCGATAAGAGATGGATTCTAAATGTCAAATTCATGGTTGTAATTGGGTCTAGACGGTATTATGTCCGACGCAGTCGGTTCCACAAAGGTCTTACCTTTGGGTTTTGAAACAGGCTCGGCTCCCGGAGAAGAAACCGAGGGCACGTCCTGGGAAGCAGAATCGGTGTTGGCTGACATTTTAAAGATACAAAAGTGGGTATGAAAATTTGAGGGTTTGAAGAGGCAAATGAAAGATTCAAGACAAGAACGAAACAATGAAAGAGGATTATTAGAAGGATTGAAGAGGCAGTTGAATGATGCAAAACACCTTGAAGATTCAGAGCAAATGAAGAAGATAACAAAGAGGATTTTACGATCAAATAAGCAAAGAAGTAAGAAGTAGAGAATGAGAAGTGAAAGTGAAAGTGAAAAAATGAGCTACTTTGGGCCATATATAGACGTTCCACTATAGCGGTTACAGAGAACGACCAATCGGGAGGCGACGCATGTCCCATAATTAATGAGACGTGATTTGAAGCGACGTGGGTTAAGGCGGTTCCCGTGGTCGACCACTCGGGACGAGACACATGGCCGAAGTTAGAAGGACATGACATAACTGTTCCTGCCAAATTTGAAGATAAGAACGAGCTTATGGAACCACCGGTTTTGGGACTTATCCACTTCCCGTTACTCTGGTAAAACTATGATCCGGAAAGTGTGGGGACTATCTGTATACGGTAAAAAATGGGTCAATGTGTGACTGGTGAATCCGGAGCCGAGGGTAAGTCCAAATGAGCACGAGCATGTTCGGTCTTTTCTTCACATCGGGGTATCGTACCGGATACAATTGACCCGAGACAAGAAAAGAGTGTCCATTGGTCCGGGTACGCCGATCCAAGATCAATGTGTCCTTTGGTATGGTTGACCGGTTGCGATATTGCCACGCGTTAGGAAACCGTTATGCCATTTGCACTGACGACCGTACGGGCGTCAGACCGTACGGTCCTACCTTATCTTTTTTAGGGTTTCTTTATTCATACGGGCTTTTGTGTTATATTCATGGCCTATAAGGCATACCTATAAATAGAAGACATTCTTCCCTTTTTTGGGGTTAGCTTTTTTCAGATCTCAACATTGTAACAGTCAAATATATTGAAACTCTCTCTCTCTCTCTCAGATTTTGGTCTAGATTTTGTGGTATTCTTCCTTAGCTTTACTTATTCATTCAATATAATATATTACTTAATATATATATATTTGGCATAAATCACCAATCACAATACACATTCCCACAGCAATAACACACACACACACACACACACACACACACACACACACACACACACACACACACACATATATATATATATATATATATATATATATATATATATATATATATATATATATATATATTACAACAAGCAACTACATATGCATTTCACACCAACCAAATAAATTAAAATTTACCCACAAATCCTATACCTCAATTACAAATTTAATTGTTACCGAAATCCGGGGTAAACAATTAGATCCTAAGAAAATGCAATATCCAGTTGATCTCCTATCATCGGGATAACATGTTAGTCTGCATTCGAGTAGTCAAGAATGAACAAAGATTATGCTAGTTTAGAAGCAAACTGTGGTTCATTATGCCTTAATTTAAATATGCTAACAACCTTTTCATTACATCAAAGTGAGCCTCGCTAGATTGATGCATGAATTGACATAACTTACTTACACCAAAGAAAACATCAGGACGTGTTATTTCAATGTATTACAAGGCACTTGCAATGCTCATGTAAAGAGCAGGATCATGAAAAATTGTAGAGCCATGTTGAGAAAGTTGCAGCCCACTGACCAAAATCGGGGTTGTTTTTGTACACCTGAAGGACCAAAACTGCTTAAAGTACATTTAAAGGACTATGTTAAACCAACCTTCAAACATAATGGACCATTTCAAACTCTACCTTATGTAAAATTGTAACAGTTTCATTAACCTCTAAATTTGAGATCACTACAATCAAACCTCTCTATGATTTCATCGATGGGTCCGATAATTTTTAGTTGTTATAGCGAATAGCTGTTATACATCTATAACAACATTCACATTTTAAATAATATTCTCAATTATAGGCAAAAAAGATACATAAAATCTAATTTTTTATTTTTAATTGTCAAATCCTAAGCTTAATCACACTTTAACGAAGGAAAATCTTTTAATGATGAATATACATATAATATTTTTTGTCATAAATAGGGTGTTAAAGTATCAAAATATTTGGTCAAGTTTGAGATTAAATTTATACTGACAACCATACACAATATAAATTTAATCACAGACTTAATCTTGGATATCCCATCTTATTCAGTCAGACTTGGGATTATTTTATTCCATCTCCTAGGTAAATTTATCCCGCGAAGGGTTAAATTTAGTCCACGAATCAAATGGCGCGCAAAGGGTTAGGAATTTATCCCTCAATCCTCTAAGTTTTAGAATGTGATCCATTACTCTCTTTAGTTATAAATAATTATGAAAGACTGATTCAAAATTTAATTAAGTGTCATATACAGACATAATATCATTTTTGGAAACACATAAGAGAGTACGACACCATCATTATTCCTTGATATAATGTGTACCATCCAACTTAAGAAGAAGAAGGGGAAGAACGTAGTTGCTGAAAAGTTTTGAATATAATGCACAAAATCGGGGTTAGAAGGAAAAAAGGTAAGCCACAGACCACGACCATTTAGCTAGTTCTTCGCGATCTCTATCTTTGTTATTCGGACATGTTGTGACAGCGGGGTTAGAAGGATTGAACATTTGTTGGACCATATTACAACCCCCAGCAAATCTAGTAAGAGAGAAACTAGTAGCATCGCCGCTATGGTCCGAGTCAAGACCGGCCTCTATTCGAGCTTGTAAATATGGCACTCCAACACATTTTTTCAAGTGTCTATTTCAAGCACTTGTAATGCCTGCCCCTCTACTGTATCTATGTTTTAACCAGTTTTTACATTTGTTACAAATGACAACAGTTTTATCTTTAGTCATGAAATTTCATACAATACTAGTTCTCAGACGTTCCACCTTAGTCTTACCTCGAGTAGGAGGTTTAGGGGGAAGACTAACTCCAGACTGAGATTAAGTCGGAATTAGAGCTTCAGTAAGGGGACTAGTAAGTGTTTCATCTAATTCCTCTCCTTCTTCATCTTCATCATCAAAATTCTCAAGATCACATAAGCCTTTTTTAAAGGTTTCGATATCTAATTGAACCTCAAAATTAATATCATGAAAGCCGAGGAAGGGTGGGGGGTGGGGGAATTAATTTCAGTTTCATCAACATTGAGTAAAATCTTCCGTATTTTTTGTAACTCTAGTTTTACTTTTACTAGAACTGCCAAGTTTTGGTTTGCTACTACTAGTACCACCTTTATCACTAAAAGGGATAGTCAACCCATATATTTTTAGGAAATATAGTTTTCAAAATATAATAAAATAAAGCATGAAGAAAGTTAAAATAAAAGACGCATAATAAAAGTGAGAGTTAAATAAATTTGGTGTACCAAATGTCTGCGTACAAGCAGACGTAACCGTAAGTAACTGTTGAAATTGAGACTTGATCACTTGAAGCTTGAAAGTTGCTCCAAATATTGGCCAATGCACAAAAATAAAAATTACTAGAACTTGGGTGATTAGCAAATATATATCGAGAGAGAATTAGAGAATTGTAGGGAGATTTGTCTGAAATGAACACGGATGAAGGGATATCTATAGTTATAAAATAGGGTCAAAATGTAATTATTAATTTAGGGTTAAAATAAGAGCTTTGTTTGGGGGGTTGGGGGGGGGGGGGGTTGAATATAGCCGTTAGTCGTTTTTTTACCGTTGGGGTCCAGCAAGAAGCTGTCCGAATGGTTGGAATTATTTTAAAAAATACAATAAATTCGCTGAAATGGAACAGTGTGGGGATCGGTCCGGGACCAATCAGGATTTTACGCGGAGCCCGCCTCATCCCACTCCTCTCAACCCTCGAAATCCTATCCCCTCCCCTTACCCTCGGACCGAGACGATTCGAGACTAGATCGGGACAAAACTGGTCGGGACCGGCGCACCTGCCACCTTTACTTTGAGAGCACAGGCCACAACAAAACTAACACTTACCTCATAACTCTAACAGAACAACTAGGACTATGCAACTCATATATATTAAATGATACCCCATATAGAAAACTAAGTCAAGCTAATATAGATCGTGTTTTTTATCCTTATACAAATAAAAAGGGTGTTGTTGAAGCCTTTAGAAACTGTCACTGCCATTAGATAAGAGGTTTTACGAAACACATGCTTTACACAATTGTTAGAATTTAAACTCCTTGCACTCGTGCAATGTTGTAACACCTTGTACCTTTAAACTAAGCTATGTCTATGACTCAGGGATCCCAATAGCCAAAAGGGGGAGTTTAAGTTGAAAACCAAACTCGGCTCTATAGGTGTGTCACGACCCAACCGGAGGGCCATGACGGGCACCCGGAGCTAACCTATCAAGCACCACAAAACATACATATATCACATAATCATACCTGAGTGGGCCATCATGCTAATTCATAAATATGATAAACTGGATGAGACACAAGCCCAAAAGATAATATACTTACGTCATGTTGCTCCCAAACGCACACGCAAGTATACACGGTCGTACAAGTAATATAGGATTTAAAGTCTAGATATCGTACCCACAGAGACTTATGATTAATTATTTACTAAATTTAACTATACTAATTATCTACACAAGAAGTAAAATATCAAGATATAATTATTAACAAACTAAAAATAAAATAAAACAAATAATGAACTTCAACCAAGAAAGAGCAGAATTTTATCGGAGAAGAGATAGATCTAGGGCTATGACCACTAACAATCCAGTTGAGTCTTCAAATTGTTATACTTATGGGTTACTAGTTGACGGGTTAATTATTGTTATACCCCGCATTTTCAGAGCCTGAGCGTGACACGTGCTTCCTCAAACATTGACAATCACGTTGTTACTACATAATTTAAACTCACGTTGATAGTATTATATTTCGTATTTTTTTTTGTACGTCGGATTATTAGTAAGCGGAGGTGGGGCCCACACATCGGGATTTTTTAGGAACACGTGAAAAGTTATATGAATCACATATGTGAAGTTAAACACAACTCAAGAAGGACCCTTGAGCCAAATCAAAGTGGAAGTCCTCCAAACAAATATGTTTAAGTAACGTTTTCGGGTGATCTGACTTCGAGGGGCAAAAACGGTATTATAAGTTTGGAATTTGGAACACTACCAAGAAATATAAGTTGTAGATAATTGAATTAGCTTTCCAACCATAGGTCGTGGGTCCACAGGCGACGTCAGGATAAGGAGATATGGACGTTTGAAGGCAGAAATTTCAGTGGGCTAGGCCCAATCCGGGCCCAACCGGGTTAGGCCCATGACCCATGTTTATTTAAGTGATATATCAGCCTTTTCTCCTCATTTTTCAGAACAAAACACCCAGAAAATTCTGGAGAAAAAGTGAGAAGAGAGCTTAGAGAGAAAAGATCAATTTTGACCAAAATCTGAGCCCCGAATCCTGAAGCCCGTGAAGAGAAAAGTGTTCTACGTTGCGTTGCCTCCAATTTGAGCTAAAAAATCAACCAAAAAGAAGGGGGTGGACGTGGTGGATGCACACTTGAGGTGAGATTAAGGTTCCTTTTCATTGCTAATAAGTTTATTTAGAGTTCTACCGAACTAGAACGGAGAAAATAGTGTGATAAATTCGTTTGTTGGCGTTGTGAATTATGGAATGAGATTTGAAGAGAATTTTGAATGAAAATAAATGTATTCAACTTTTATAATGTGGAGGATGTCGTTATTGATGTTGTTAGTATTAATTTCGACCCCCTTGCGGAAATAAAATTATTAAATAGTTATATCGCAAATATGGTTGGTTGAGGAATTTAGAAAATAATGTGTGGGCTGTTTTATGGCATACGTGGGTATTGGAAATATTATGATTAATGTTGGTATTGTTGTTGTTGTTGTTGTTGGTTGCTGAATTGAGAATTCGGGCTAGGCATATAAACAGGGAAGATGCTGCCCGATTTTCGGCAGAATATAAAATAGTATGATTTGAAATATGGTACAAATGTGCGACGAAAAGGCTAACATTAGCATAAATTCCTTTTAAATGTAGACTTACAAGATTGGATGAATAAGCGTAGCTTATAAGCGGTCGAACAGGTATGTAAGGCTTACCCTTTCCTTCTTTTGGCATGTCCTAGAGCCAAGTAAGGTATGATATGCACTTTGAGGTAACTCTACTCTTTGATTCCGAGTTTTTGTTTATGATTCTTATGCACTTCTTGATATGAGTACATTTAATATGATCGAGCTTATTACATGGTTGGACAACGAGATGAGCATGAGGAGTTTTGTTCCTAAAAGAGTTCTGTATGTGTTAATGTCCGAAGCTCTATTTGATAAGTTTCCGAGTTTGTCTACGATTCTTATTGGCCTATTGATATGAGTATACTTATTACGGTTGAGATTATTGCATAATTGGATAATGAGCCAAGTATAAGAGTTCATGTCCTTCAAATGGTTCTGTAAGTATTAATGTTTCTAACTTTTGCATACAGTCTTGGATCGGGCCGAACGTTCCTCGGTAGTAGTATACTATATTTATGGATCGGGCTGCACGTTCCGCAGCAATATATTTATGGATCGGGCTGCACGTTCCGCAGCAATACACTGTATGATGTTCTATGAGTATGCATGCATGAATCTGTTATATGCATATATGATATATGATGTCGGCATATTGATTTGATCCATAACGATATTCGAAAGGTACCTTGTTACACCTCGGAAATTTCGCCGTACTTGTATGATGAGTGGAATGATGAAAAATTGAGTGAATGATGTTTTATTAAGTCGGGAATGGCTAATTAAGAATTTTTGGAAATAAGAAAGTTGCGGAAAATTTTTCAGCACAGTGGTCGTATATGGCGCTATACGGCCCGTAAAGTGATTTACGGGACCGTATAGTGCAGTCGTCCTCCAGCTTGTCAAAAATCTCAACTTTATGTAAATGTTGAATATGGTCAACTATGACCCAGTTTACGGCCCGTAAACTGGTTTACGGACCGTAAACCAAGTCGTAAACTACCATGTCCATCAGCCAAACTTTCTGTCTTTGAAATGGTTAAACACGACTTGGAGGACGGCCCGTAAACTGGTTTACGGACCGTAAACCTCTGTCGTAAATCGCCATAATCCCCAGCCAAACTTTCTGTTTTTGGGAATGCTTAAAAACGACCACAGTGGACGGACCGTAAATCAAAATACGGTCCGTATATGGTGGTTTACGACCACTGTTCACCCCGACGAGAATTCATTAAAGATCAGATTTTGTGATTTTAAAAAGGGACTTAGGCTTCATATTACTTCATTATTCACCCAACAACTCAAGAGACCTCTAGAACATTCCAAATAATTCCTCCACAAGAATTCAAGAGAATTAAAGGGAATATCAAGACCAACAACACTAATTTCATGGACTCAAGTGTAAGAACACAATAAAGGATCATCTAAGTGAAGAAATTTCAAAGAAGGTGGAACTAGGGTTTTGGCTAAGTAAAGTATTTCAACTTAAGGATTGTTCAACCATCATCCAAGGTAAGTTTTATGATTATTCCATGTAGTTTGAAGTATTGGAAAGCTTAGACACTTGAAATGTAGAAGAACATAGAAATGGGTCATTATTGAGTGAATATTGGCATGAATGAATGATAGTGGAATCGAAATATGAATATTGAAGTGTTGTGAGTACTAATACGTTATAAATGATGTTTTATCATGAAACAAGCATTAAATGCATGAAAACGCAAGGATGAGCTAGAAGTAGAAATAAAGGAAAATTGGAGGAAAATGGTGGATTTTGCCAAATGTACGTAAATGACGATTGTCGATCATGATATTGCGAATAATATTATGAATATTGGGAGTTGATATAGAACGTGAAAAAAGTGGCATGAGCGAAGGAAGCGTTGTCCAACTTCTCCTAGAATTTGCGACGCGTTCTTATAGTTAGTTTACTAATGGTGATACGAATTCTCTTATGAAGGTAACGAAGTGATATCGACGGAGAAAAAGTGAGCGATATCTTAGCTAAACGACCAAGGTATGTGAGGCTAGTCCTTCTTTCTAATGGCATGAATCTTTTAGTTTGAATCCCTATTCCTTTCATGAGTTCTTACATTCTAAGAAGTTAAAAGCTTATGCCTACGAATGTCTATATGAGATAAGTTATGCGATATGATGACATTAGAATGATGATGATGTTATTCCTTGCCTACACTCACCTTATGTACTAGTCCTTTCAAGGTGAGGCGGAATGTCCATGATGGTTCCATAATGTAATCGGGGGATCACGACCTTACGTCACCCCGATAGAGTAAAATTGATCATGAGTCTTATATACGCATTATGGTAAGATAAGTATTTTATGATAAGCATATTACTATGAGCATTTATATTGAGCATGTCATGAGTATTTCACACCGGGCCTAGTTGGCCGGGCAGACACCGCTTCGGCGGGCGGCGATACGGATACACCACGACCTACGGGCGTGGGCAGACACCACTAGTGGGCGGCATGAGATGGTACCCCAGACGCGGGAGGCCTGGACGCGGGCTAATATTATTGATTATCACACCGTTCCGACATGGACGGGCAGCTTGCATATGATGCATACATGTTATGATGATGAGTATGAGTAAGATAGCATGCATTACTTCATTTATGATTATCAGTCAGATCCATATGTCTCATGTTGATGTTATTCCCATATTACTGATGTTTCCTTCCATTATGTATGGCTCTCATACTCGGTACAATATTCGTACTGACGTCCTTTCTTCGGACGCTGTGTTCATGCCCACAGGTAGACAAGGAGGAGAGCTTGTCCCAGGTCCTCAGTAGCTGTCAGCTGATAGATAACACTCCATTGTTCGGAGGTGCTTACGACTATTCTTTTGATGTACATTCATATATGCATATTTTGGGCATGACGGAGTCTTGTTCCGTCCATGTATTCATTATGTTAGTAGAGGCTCGTAGATACGCAGTGTGAGTTAGATGGTCTCACAAAATGTTTTCATATGTATGTGTATTATTTTGATGGCCAAGGGGCAAATGTATATAAAGTATTTATATTTTGATTAAATATGATTTTCCTACAATTGGTATGTAAAATTGATAAAAGAGTATTAAATGAGTGAAACCAGCAGTAGAGTAAGCGGTGCTCGGTAATTGCTCCGGGTACCCGTCGCGGCCCCTAGCTGGGTCGTGACATACATAATATGATTGTTGCTTCGATTTTCCAAAAATGGCTTCTGAAACGTTCGTAGAAGGTTTTGTACTTAAAACGCCCATAACTTTCTTGTACTAAGTCGGATTGACCCGAAACTTGTTTCTGAGCCTTCAGGTGTCAGTAAGTATACTTGTCTATCGAGTCTTGATTTATATGCACATGGTTTCTCACGACTCTGCTCGTGCATGCCATAATGTATCATCCACTGAGTCCCGGGCCAGGATATGTTCTTGTGCGTACTCCTCTGCATTGTTCACCGCGTCCCTCTCACTTGCGGGCCGGGGCACGTTATATATGATATGATGACATGATGATATGATGACGGGGTGGTGGCCAGGATGGCATATGATGACTTTATTCACCGCGTCCCGCAAACGAGGGCCGGGGCACGTTACATGCATATATGATACGTGATATTGACATACATGATATATGATTTACCGCGTCCCTCATTGAGGGCCGGGGCACGTTATATGCATACATGATATATGATTCACCGCGTCCCTCACTGGAGGGCCGGGGTACGTTACATGCATATATGATATATGACATTGGTATACATGATTTCATTCACCGCGTCCCTCACTAGAGGGCCGGGGCACGTTATATGATATATGATATATGATATATGATGATGGCATACTTGATTTTCATTTATGATTTATGATGACATACATGATTTTCATTTCAAAAGGCAAGTGCTTTGATGTTTTAAAAGTTCATACTTGATTCTGGTAAATCTCTGTTTCAGCTATGGTTCTCTTTTCTGTATTCCATGCCTTACATGCTCAGTACATATTCCGTACTGACCCCCTTTTTTCGGGGGCTGCGTTTCATGCCGCGGAGGTACACCCAGATGAGTAGAAGCCAATATGAAAGATGTTCCAGCGTCGTTGGCAAGCTCCACTTGCTCCTGGAGTGCTGCCGAGTCAGAGTATATGTGTTATGATTTCTGATTAATGTTAGAGACTTTGCAGACAGAGTCGTGGGTATTGGAAGTCAGTCTGTAAGCGGCTCCATCAGCCGGTGTGTCATTTTGTGTTATGTTATAAAGTCCATGTGGTTACAGATTTTATTTGATTAAAGAAAGATGAAAAAAATATTCTGAAAGCATTTACTATGAATTTCATTTGCATTTGATTTAAGAGTCCAAAGAGATTATATGTGTAATTAGTGTCTGCGGGTTCGCTCGGCCTTAAATAAAGGTCGGGTGCCCATCACACCCTGATCAAGATTAGGGTGTGACAATTATAACTTTATGAGTATCTTTCGAGTTGCTCACAAGCCTGTAGATGCTACTGTAACGCTTATATTCCTATGGTCGCCAGAGGTAAAAACAACACATTTACTTCTCCGTATTTAACGAGGCTAAAGGGTATATTGCTATCCTCATTAGCGAAACGATTATATCGAACATGCTCTATTTATTCTTATTACGCATGCAAATTCCCTATCCCTAGTTCAATTCACACTCCACTGATAGTGTTCAACTATTTCGTCAAATAATTAAACAATTAAGACCAACAATAAATAAATAATCCAAAGATGGAAAACCAATTGACACAAAACGATAACCAAACATCAACTTTCATGTTTGTGTCAAAACCCTAGAACTAAAGAATTTAGCTCCACATAGTGATGGAGGAAAAACAACAAATCATCCGAATAAAAACATAAAAATAAGTATTATAGAGAAGAGAAGATAAAATCCTGCAACTACGGCCTCCACAGCAGCTCCAACCTCTCTCTAGGTCCCAAATTCTGAACTAAGGGTTTCAAGCTATCCAAAATTATGTAAAAACCACGTAAAATATGTATTTATAGGGGCACCAAAAGGTATTGGCTTTTAAAAACCAAGTCTAACTTGGACAAAAGTCTGTCGAATTCTTGCCCGCGTCGCACACGCCCAGATTTCCAACAATTAAATTCTTTTTGGCCATTTGAATGCCTTCAACTGCTGCCACGTAACTTCATCACTAAATTCCTTCAGATAAGCTCACGTGCAATTTCGCACCCAATTTAAATTTCAATACTTTGTTGTTTCTCACGTCCTCCGTTCAGTTCAACATCTTCGTTCAATTGCAATTGTTATTTCAAAGTGTAATACACTCCTTATGTCCACTCGTCTCCCACTTGTCTCTTATCTTTCATTCTTTCTTTCTTTCTTTTGTTTTTTCCACTTATTTATTTAATTTTGCTTCATATCTCTTTATCTTCACACTGCTTTATTCCTAAATAGTAAAAATATAATATTAGGCACAATTCATCATAGTTAAGACTCAAAAGACGATTAAAAGTACTAAAATGTGAGGCAACTAATAGCTAAATATATGCATTTTAGGCCGAACATCACGTCATCAAGCTAATCCCAAGTACATATGCTGGAAAGGCTATTCACAATAATGATATAACAGAGTATAAACCGAGATGACCATAAGACATATAACTGTGCATATCTGTCTACAAGCCTTTACTGGTGTACATGACATAATGTGGCCGGGACAGGGCCCCGCCATACCCATGCAAATGCATATGCAACCATGCTGACTCACAGAGCAACCCCGAAGCAAGTGGAGTGCCACTTCTCGTGATCATTACTTATTCGTTAATGCCTACATGATTTCATAAGACTTATAAACACATTTCCTGGCCATTAAGACTTCTTCCTGATTAACTAATCCTTTGTCAATTTCTTGATACATCATAAGCCTTACTTCTAACATTAAGTACCTCATTAGAGAATCTCATAACTAGCATACTATTCATGTCTTACAAAACATTTCTTAAGAACACATTTCTAAGTTCATCAGAGTTCGGTAAACCTCTGATTTACATTATGGAGCTAACATCATTGGCATATCTCCCCTTGAAGTAACAATAATCATAAGGTGAGACCAACATCAATAATATCGTAAGAACATCAAGAATGCAAGCTTCTAGCATTTCTATGAGAGAAATCATTATGGATATCATTTGTGAAAGTTCATAACAATAGGATCATGCCTTAATAAAGAAAGGGACAACCTTTACATACCTTGCTGCTTACTTATCCACTCAAAATCTACCTTCCGAGCCTTCAAATCTACATCCAAGATGATTCATACAACAATGAGGCCATAGGAACACTTTCGCACTCAAACTTAGCTAGTTAATAAGTACGGAATTCAGACAACATTTCCTCTATATTTTCTACTCCAACCAATTCCAAAACAACTCCCAAACATCAATAACAACATAAAAAATAACATAATCAAGATACTACATGACAAACATATACAAATACGTCCACAACTTCCTTCGAAAATCAGCCCATAAGTCAACAACATCAATATATCAAACTACGACCTTTATACTATGTTTTCCTTCACTTTAAACCATTAAAATCCTCCAAAAACAACTCAATATCAAAGTCAAGATGAAGAAAATACCTTATACTTGAAGAACTTTAGCGACACCAACTTTCTTCAAGACCAAACTCACCACAACATCAAGTAGCTGCAAGAACAGTCACTTTTCATGAACTAGTTTAGTGTAATCTTGTTGAATTCTTAATATAAGGAGCCATAAGTGTTTAAGAAATATTTATGGAGGTTTCTAGAGCACAAGGGAGTGTAGAATGATGATAAAATGAGGGGAATGGGGGTATTTATAACCCTTGAAGGTCGGTTCCACCGACTTTCCAAATAGGGCCCGCGGAGAAGCCATCTAGCAGTCTATTTTAAAATACCCATAACTTTCTACTCCGATGTCTTATCGATTTACAGTTTATTGCATTGGAAACTAGACTCAATGAACTTCGATTTACATAGGTTATGCATTCCATAACTCCTCATATTCTAGGAGATACACTTCCCTCAAGTTGGACCGAAAATTCTGTCCGGAATTTTGCCAAGTTTTGACAAACTTAATTTTTTCAATTCGCTTGATCCTGGAACCTTTAGACACTTGCTTAGCACTTGTTAAAAGTATTCATTAACCATATAAGTATTCCATGACCTTTCCGAGCTTACGTTAGTTTACTTACGACGCAAATGACGCAAAAATTTTCGACGTGTAACAAGGTGGCATTCGACGGCCAGAGGGACGGACAGCCGATTGATCGACGGTCCGTCAAAATGCACCGTCCCTAGGAACCTCATTTTGAAAAATCCCTAGACTTTCTCAGACTACTGACAGTATGATCGAATCGATGGACCGGCAATGATGCACCGTAAAAAATCAGACTCGGACCGTCGACAGACCATCAAGTGCACCGTCAATCCTCCCCGACAGCAAACGGTATAAATACGACACTTCATTCTAAAAAATGAGTTTTCAAAATTCCCAAGCCCTAGCACGAAGGTTTTCTTCTTCCATCAATCCTAAACATCAAGGTAAGCCATTCCAAGTCAATTCTAACATGCATTCATGTAATTTAACAAGGGTTCATCATTCCTAACCTAGGCTTTTCAAGAAAACCTATCTCAAGGTTCAAAGTTCAAGCTTTTGGAATTCTATTACAAGTTTTGAAGCGTTTACAGGTATGTAGGGTTGCTATCTACGAGTGGGAACATCATTGTTCCTCCCCATACCATGTTCTTCCATGATTATAGGAAAGTTTACCAAAAATAGAGTCTTAAACATGTTCATGATAACCCTAAGTATATGTACCATGATTCACTATGTTTGTATGATTAATTTGTTATTGTGTTCTTAATATTCCATTTTGGTTATTGAGAATCTATGCATAATCCATGAAAACCCCATACTTTGCATTCATGGGTTCTTAAATACAAGATATGAACTTTTATGTATATTTTCATGAAATTTGACATGCATCCATGTTTTATACATGTTATACTATGTACTTATATCCATGCTATACTATACTCATGAAATCATGTTTGCAAGCCATGTTTATGAATCAAGTTTACAAGTCATGTTATACAGGCCATTGGCCCAGACACCAACTATATCCATGTTCATATTTTGAGAGTAGCATAGGTTACCGAGAATGCTCAGATAGCCTGAAACTACGTATGCCAACGTAGGGAAGTGTCACGACCCAACTAGTGAGCCATGACTGGTACCCGGAGCTGACTACCAAGCACTACCCATCATGCTGTCTATTATACTCAGCCTGAACATACATCATTCTCAACACCAGGCTCATCATGAAACAATCTCCAAATATCTCGCAAAACATAGGTGCATACATAGGCCCATAAGGCTACAAAATGATATACAAAGTATAGGCTAAAGAAGTCTCATGACATCTATTACCCACACATAAGTATCTACGAGCCTCTAACCGGAATACTGAAGTCATAAGGACTGGACAGGACCCCGCCATGCCCCAAATATGTACACATAAGAATATACCAATAGGTTGCACCTCCGGAGTTTTGGGGTGCTCCTGTACAACTACTGAGTAAGCTCCTAAGCGTCTGCACCGTCTCTCTATCTACCTGTGGGCATGAACACAACATCCATAAAGAAAAGGACGTCAGTATGAACAATGTACTGAGTATGTAAGGCATATATGGTAACATAATAAGGAAATACAGAAAGCATAAGAAGAAAAGATAACTGTAACTGCTTGCCTCTTGAGGCGGAATCATGCGTGCTCACTTTTACCTTTAAGACCAGATCATAACACATATATACAAATATAAGTAAGCTGTTTGAGTCATATGTCATCACTAGCCTGCGTCCGGGTATGCCGCGTCCGGGATAGCCATCTTTCGTCGCCCACTGGTGGTGCTGCCCGTGCCATATAGACACAATGTTATTATCATTGTCTGTAATCTGCCCACTACGCCCAGCGTAGTGGTGGTGCCCGACCGTATAGGCGTGCTTTAATCATATATAAAATAAGCAAACATGTGAGCCCAATCAAAGCTAAAATCATATCGGATTGACGTAAGGTCGGGAACCTCCGATTATGGTATGTCACCATCATCATCTCTACGCTTCACCTTGAAAGAACTAATATCATGAGGTGAGGCAACAACAAGGAATAACATCAAAGAAATCATAAACATAGGATTATCAAGCTCGTGAAAGTATCATCATCATCATCACTATCATAGAACATATCTCATAAGAAGCTCTTAAGAATCTTTAACTCTCATCTTTTGGACTGTAAGAAGGTCATTGGAGTATATTCCTTTATGTCTTCTTAATGACTAAGAGTTCTCCTTCCAAGCTCGCGATTCTACATTCAAGAGAATTCGTACAAAATTAGCTCATTGAGAACATGCTTAAATCTAGACTAAAGCGACTAAATGGCTAACAAAAATTGGGCATCATTTCCTTTGTTCCTACAACTTTCTCCATATAATCAACAACTCCCAAATATCCTTAACAACACCCAAGACCTCATAATCAATAAACTTCTTCAAGTTAAACATTATTCAATTCTTACAATGCCCTTCCAATGTCACCCATAACCATAACCATGACATAATACCATGTTAATTCTCACATAATACTCCTTTAACATCATTTGTATTATTCACCGAAGATTGTACCCATAACATGTCAAGAACTATAATTCAAGTCAAGTTAATGTTCAAGAATACCACTATTTTCAGATTTGAACTTCATACACTACTATCTTTCATAATCCAAGTCTTTCAACTACTCAATATTATTAGTAACATTAATTAAATATGAAACTCACCTTTGATCACATAGGAATGGTCTTTAGATGAACATAATTCACTTGGATAAAAGCTCAACTTCAATTCCAAAGGAATTTCTAGCTTCCATTAACCCTAATGAGCACCCATACTGTCACGACCCGTCTAGGGGCCGTGACGAGTACCCGATACTTGTACCGAGCACCCCTTGTCTATCGTTTTACCTTTACCTCTTAGCAAGCCATGTAAACAGAGCCATTTTATTTTTGAACATTAACATTAGCGGCGTCATTCTGAACATAGACTAATAAACTTCGTTATCACTTATACATCAACATTAACATGCCAAAACACCATATATCTAACTGTACTTAACTGACTGTACATAACTGTCTACGAGCCTCTAGACGTAGTACACTTATACATAGAAAGGGATGAGTACTGCCGTGCCCGAATATATATACACAAAATAGTACCAAGGAAGTGAGGCTCCAGAATAACTGGAGCACTGTCAACACTGCTGGTAGAGCTTCTAAGTATCAAATCCGCCTGTCTGCTGACCTGCGCGGCATGAAACGCAGCGTCCACAAGAAGGGACGTCAGTACGAATAGTGTACCGAGTATGTAAGGCATGAATAGTAATATACAGAAAATATGAATCATGTATAATGACATAAGAGAGTTACAACACATGTCCTGGGATAGAAACATAACCTGTATATATATATACCCTTGGCAGGTGCTATGCGTACTTAGCTTTCCTTTAAGAATCTTTCCTTGTTCATATACATATACATATAAAATAGGACATCTCATATTGCCGAGGCGTCGGCAGCCGATCCATTTAACCATAAATATACACATCCCGCGTCCGGGCATCCCGCGTCCGGGACGATATCATATCATGTAATGCCAACTGATCAGGTGGATATGCGTTCATAACGCTCTGCCCTTACCTCCATTTCCCCCGTATACATATGCATATATCATGTACATATATCAACGTCTATAGCTCTCTAGCTCTTTTATCATATACATATACGTGTGTCATGTAGGTACATCAGCGTCTATAGAGCTCTGGTGCTTTTATCATATACATATACGTGTGTCATGTAGGTACATCAGCGTCTATAGCGCTCTAGCTCTTTCGTCATGTGCATATTTTAAAAATATAAACGCATATCCTACATACATTTACATGTCTTATATGCATTTACGTATCCTATAAACATATATCTCATATGCACGCAGGAGAGCCCAAAGAAGCATCATGTAGTCATCGGAGTGACGTAAAGTCGGTAACCTCCGATTACATTATAGAATACTCGTGATCGCTTTGTCTCACCTTGAAGGAACGAGTATTTTAAGGTGAAACTATCAACGGGGAATAATATTAAAGTAAACGTAGAATGAAATCGGGGCATCATAGATGACAGTTCATAGACTTTGAAATCTTTTAGAAAATAAAGTCATAGCTAGGAAATATAAATAATATTCAAAAATTAGTTTATCATTTTCATGTTTACATAAAATACTTAGGTTAGTCATCTTAGTCATAGAGTCATTCCGGTAGTACGTATCATAGGCATATTCTCTTATCTAACATCATTGTTATCATTATCGTCATGGAAGTGCCCTCGTTAGAGGAGTCATAGTATTTATCATTTGGTAACGAAATCGGGATCAAAGGTTCCCTTTGGATTCACTTCAAGTAAGTCAAGCAAGACTGTAAGGAAAAATCCGAGAGTAGTAGGCCCACCTCGGGCCGGATGGGGTGACGTATATGATTTACATATATTACGTGTCATGTCATTACTTGTGAGGGTCCTAGGGTAACCGGGTCCCACTTATGCAAGTTCTAGGGGTTTAAGAGGTCTTTCCATCATTTGCACACTTTCTAGTTCAATTCTATTGAACAAAAAGTGGAAAACTTTAGGTGCGGATTCCGGGGAACCGAGTTGTCCCCGAGGCTCGTACCCAGCTTATTTCAACTAAGACATGCCATAGAAAGAAGGGTGAAGCCTTACATACCTCTTTCCGCTTCTTTTGCTATTCCGAATTCACGTTGCAATCTCGTCAAAATCTGCAAATTGGTCACATTTACCCAAACTTTCATTAGGGTACTTAGAGTTAGAATCTTAAGGAACCACTTGGCTACCGAAATTTCGGCAGCACTTCCTCTGTAAATATAGCATCCTCAACATTCAACATAGCAAAATTCTCATCAATCACAATCCGGGAATTCAAACCCGGCCAAACTTTTAACATAATTCAACAATCACACTAAAAATTCACATATTCCATTCAAGGTGCATTCCAACACTTCAATTAACATTCTACCTCCTTCAATACTCTCCAATTCCAATGAAACAACAATAACCTTATAATACATATATTCCAACAACATCATAGTAATACCATTACATGTCTTCCATACAAAAACATTATTTTCAATTTACACAAACTTCCAATTGCCAATACTTCACCAAACTTATCAAGTCTTTATTTGCGATATAACATCTACAACACAATGATTAAGATATTAATTACAACTCGCTCATTATTCTTTCACAACTCACCAATATACACGACTATACATCAAGTATACACAGCCACATATACCATGCACACTCACACGGCTCCAACATGTATACACCACTACAATCTCTCCAAACTCAATCAACTTCCATTTTCCACATATCATTCACAACAATAACAACTAAACACTAATTAAAATAATTGAAGCATGACTCCTACACATATATATATATATACATGCCCATATACTATATTTCTCTCCTTCATGAATTTCATCCATTTTAGCATACTACAACACATATAAACCATATATAACACATAAAACAAGATCAAAACTCACCTTTCTTCTTCAACTTCTCACTTGACTACAACTTGACAACTTGTATGATTTTGAATTTTTCTTGCTCCAACAACAACTCCACCTTGTTAATCACCCTTTACTTGGTAGAAAATGATTTTTGGAGAATTTTTGCAAATTTTTCTTGTGAAAATTGCTCTTGGCCGAAATGGCCTTAAGTTTTTCTCCTCTCTCTCTTGAACATTATGTGGAATAAGATGACTTAGTCATCTTATTTATTGACCAAATTTTATTTAATATGGGCTTGGGCCATAACCATGGCCGGTTGGTTCTCACAAATTTGGGCCTTATTATGTTTTTGATTTTTTTTGGGCCAACTCGGTTTGGTCCCGAGTTGGGCCTAGCCCACTGACCTTTCGACCTTAAAACATTCATATCTCCTTGTACTGACGTCACCTGGGCACCCACGACCTATGGTTGGAAAGCTAATTCAATTATCTACAACTTCTATATCTTGATACGTTTCCAAATTCCAAACTTATAATACCGTTGTTGCCCCTTGAAGTCAGATCACCCGAAAACGTTTTCTTAAAAATATTCGTTTGGAGGACTTCCACTTTGATTTGGCCCAAGGGTCCTTCTTGAGTTGTGTTTAACTTCTCATATGTGATTCATATGAATTTTCAGATGTCCCAAAAAAAATCTCGATGTGTGGGTCCCACCTCAGCAATTAATCTGACGTTCAAAAATACGGGATATAACACATACACTTAATTTCCCTTGATTATTGCTGATTAATCAAAGCTTTCTCTTGGATATGTACTAACATGATATGGAGAATATTCTAGAGTCTTCAAGACCTGTAGAGAAGGTGAAATCTGAAAATTATGAATAAGGGTCGTCTATTTATAGCCAGGACTGGAATATTCTAGAGAGGCGGTTCGACGAGTGGGTCGACAATCTATCGACGGGTCGACGGTCCGTCAACTTGCGCCTGCAGATCACCGACTGCAGAAACATATTGATGGTGCACAGTGATGGTCCATCGACATATCGACAGCCCATCGACATGTCGACAGCCCGTCGACAGTGACTGATGTCTGCAGAATTTCCTGAATCCGTTCTGATTGCGTCAATTTGATTCGTTCAGCTTCTAACCCCGTAAATTGCCGGGAATACCCGCTGGTACATTTGTACACAGGGTAAGGCATTTTCTACCTTAACTTTCCCCAACGAGCTTTGTTATCGCGCCTCAAATGTCTTTGGAATCTTAATTAGAATCACTAAGTAACCCTTCTTACTTGTAGGGGCATCATATACACCTTAACTTGCATTTGTCTATTCACCGCACAACAACCCGAAATTTCGAGGCGTATATATATATATATATATATATATGCACATGAAACCTTTTACTCACGTTATACATTTACTCATGTCAGATGATGCTTATGTTCACGTTCAGCTTACAGTTTCAGTTTTAGTTCTATTATTTCATGTGCCATGTTTACTTCATTCAGTTGCTTTACATACCAGTACAATTCAAGTGTACTGACATCCCCTTTATTTGTCTGGGGGCCTGCATTTCATGATGCATATTTTCAGGATGACGGATCAACATATTAGGACTCAGCACGTATCAGCTTATGGTGAGCACCATTCTATTCGGGGTTTTAGCTTTACTTATGTTTATTTCAGTCATGCAGTTAAGGTACGCTGGGGGCCTTGTCCCGGTAAATAGTTTAGTAGTCAGATTCATGTTAGAGGTTTTATAGACTAGTTAGTTATGTTATGTCAGATATTCAGAGTCGTCTAGCCATTTTGGCTCATTATTATTATGTTTATTCAAACTATTCCGCATTATGATATTATGATATTTTCAGATTTATGATTTATAGTCCCACGCTTTACTTAAATTATGCATGCTCATAGTTTAGTTCACATCAGTTCATGCCCATGTTGAGTTAGCAAGCCATATGGTTCGCTCGGTCACATGCAGTCAGGAATCGAGTGTCGTGTTATGCCCAGACCATGGTTCAGGGCATGACAAAGCTTGGTATCAGATCTTACGTTCAAGTGTCTTAGGGAGTCTATGAAACCGTGTCCAGTGGGGTCACTTTTACATGTGTGTAACACCCACACATAGAAACAGCTGACCACTAAGACATATAGGATTGTCTCACTTCTTTCATACTCTAGTTCATGCAGTTAAAGCTATGCTTTCAGGAATTCTTCTAACTCGTGCATATTACGTATTTCAGACAATGCCTGCGAAAAGAAAGTACACCAAGAGGACTACATGTTACATCTCAAAAACCTTTGCGTCGTTTGCATTATAAGTAAACTAATGTAAGCCTGGAGAGGTTATAAAACCCTTATAAGGTTAAGGAAGGCTTCTAATAAGTTTTAAGCTAGTGTCTAAAGGTTTCGGATCAAGCGAATCAAAGAAATTAGGTTTGTTGAAAATTTTGGAAAACTTGGTAGAATTTTGGACAGGAAATTCTGGTCCAACTTGAGGGAGGTGTATCTCCTAGAATATGAGGAGTTATGGAATCCATAGCCTATGTAAATTAAAGTTCATTGAGTATAGTTTCCAGTTCAACAAACTGTTCGTCGATACGACATCGGAGTAGAAAGTTATGGGCGTTTCCAGATAGGCTGCCAGATGGCTTCTCAGCGGGCCCACTTGGAAAGTCGGTGGAACCGAGTTTCAGATGGTATAAATACCCCATTATTCCCCTTTTATCATCATTTTACACTCCCTTGAGCTCTAGAAACCTCCATAAACATCTCCTAAACACATATAGTCCCTTAGATCAAGAATTCATCAAGATTTACATTAAATCCTCAACTAGTTCATACAAAGGTGTTGTTCTTGCTTCTACTTGATGTTGGGGTGAGTTTGATTTTGAAGCAAGTTGTGTGAGTGGAAGTTCTTCAACTATAAGGGATGTTCTTCATCTTATCTCTTATGTTGAGTTGATTTGAAGGTTTAGCAAGTCTTAAAAGTGATAATAGTTATGAAGGAAAGATCATAAAGTGTTGTGTTGTAGTTGTTGAGTCCATAGGCTGTTTTGAACATGTTATGGCTGTGTTGTTGAGCTAACTTCTATGTATATGGATAGTATCTTATGTTGTTGGTGTGTTGATGAGATTATGCTCCTTGATTGGGAAGAAAAGAAGTGTGTATTGTTATTTTATATTAGTATACTTTGGGTTGTTTTGTGTATATTCTTATATGAGCAGTGGAAGGAGTATTTAAGGACTTTTGTAAATTTGTTGTTGTTATTATAGGTTGTTGTATATGTTGAGGGGATTAGAGAGTAAGGGGAAATGCTGCCTGTTTTACTCTAGAATCAAGTTGTCGTTGATATACGTGATACACTAGCGCCATCTAAGTTTGCATATTATTCCTTGTTATAGAATGGCGTGCTAGTAGTGATTAGCCCGATTGTTGGATTGCTTGGGTGACTTGAGGTATGTTAAGGTTGTTCCTTCTTTTCTTGGCATGATTCCATATATAGTAAGAGCGTAACAGACCTTATGACTAGAGATTTGTCAAAGTAGAGCTCGTCCTATTGTGTCATAGCTTCCGAGTGTTATGTTATTCTTTCTGAGGGCTCATATCTTGTTACGCCTCTCGTTCTCGTCATAGTAGAACCTATGGTTTCATAGTCAGGTGTGCCTTTGGAATAGAGACCCGTGTCCAAATTTTGGAGATAGAAAGTGTCTTACCCCATGTACAAGGGTACCAGCAGGTATCCCTGGTAATTTACAAGATTTATAAGTTGAACAAATCGAATCGACGCGATCTGAGCTGAATCTGAGAAATCTGCAGACACCAGTCATCGTCGACGGACCGTCGACATGGTTGACAGACCATCGTTGTTGTTACATCTCCTATTTTATTTCAAGGAAATTTCGGCTTATTAGTGGTGTATACCGTCGGTACGGTAGCCCGCACAAGGTCTTGGTTATGAGATATTTTGTTTGGTAGGTGTACAGGTGTATAAGTATGTATTCTGGACATTTCGAGGGAATTGGAAGTGAAACGAATTGAAGCGAAGCAGTTCAGGCAACTGCTGAAACCAGTCAGCATCGACGGCGACGTCGACGAGCCGTCGACACGTTGATGAGCAGTCAACTGGTGCCGTTGACAGGGTTCAGAACTCAGACATTTCAAGTGGCGATTCGACGGCCAAGTTGACGAGCCGTTGACATGTCGACGAGCCGTCGATCCTGCTCGTCGACCCGCCGATCTGGAAGTTTCCAGCCCTATCTATAAATATAAGAACCCACGTTTTATTTCATTATTTTCCACAAAAAGCAGATTCTATATCTCTCTAGAACCCTCCAAAAACCCTCCCTCTATTTTCATTACAATCTATTCCAAAAAGCCAAGATCAAAGCCAAGAATTATGAGATTCTTATACTAGGAAGCCTACTAGGGTTTGTGGAGAGTGACGACTCCTTTGGCATACAAGTGGAGGATTCCATTCTAATGGAGTAGAGTGACTCAAGGCTTGTTCCCAAGTGCTTAAGGTGAGTTCTATGTTTATTTCCTATTATTGATAGCATTGGGGGGTGGAAAGACTTGGATTATGGAAGAAAATAGAATATAGAGCTCAAATGTGAAAGTAATGGAATCTTAAATAGTAGTTGACATGAATCATGGCTTTTGGTGTATTATGAATAGAACCTTGCTATTAATGATATTAAGAACATGGGAGAAGCATAATAGGAGGACGAATGCAATATTGTATTATGACCATGGCTATGGGTGCCCTTGAAATGGGAATAGGAGAATTGAATGATGTATAGTTAATGAAGATTGTGGATTATGAGATTATGAATGAATGTTCTTACAAATGTTTGGGAGTTGTTATATGGTATGGGGAAAGTTGTAGAAACTAAGGAGATGTTGCCTAATTTTCATTAGCGTTAGTTCAAATGTACTTATGTTATCGATTACCTAATTTTTGTACGAATTCCCTTGAAGGTAGAGTCGCAAGTTAGAGAGGCACGCGAGTGAACGATAGAGAGTTGAAGAGATACAAGGTATGAAAGGCTAGTCCCTTCCTTCTAAGGCATGATTCTCATGAAATGAATTCCCTTTTCCTTTCCATGACTTTCTTACATTCCGGGGAATATGAGTCAATATCATATAGAGATTCCAAAGTCTATGATATGACATTAATTATTATTGCTAGACCCACCTTATGATACTAGTTCCTTCAAGGTGAGGTACGATGATTATGATTTGCCCATAATAGAATCGGGGGTTCTCGACCTAACGTCACCCCGATATGGTTATAGATTATCTTGGGACTCTAATGTATGTTTTATGACAAGCTTATGAGATGTATACGATGATAGGATTCTACCGCGCCTAGATGGCCGGACATGTCACCGCTAATGCGGGATGCTTGAGATTTTACTGTGCCTAGAGGGCCGTACATGACACCACTAGTGGGCGGCGTATAATGGTACCCGGACGCCGGTAAACGAGGATTATATATGTGATAAGTTGATGTATGTGATGTGTTTAAAATGCATTTACTCTTAAAGGCTATACAGGTTATGTTTTCACCTTATGTTTCAGGATTTCTTTATTATGCTCATTTTATTTACGCCTTACATACTCAGTACAATTCTCATACTGACGTCCTTTTCTTTGGACGCTGTGTTCATGCCCATAGGTAGACAGGGAGGTGATCCAGACTCATAGGAGCTATCAGCAGACTTGAGAGCACTCCATTGTTCCGGAGGTGCCAGTGCTTATGATTTTGTGTATATATATATTTAAGGCACGACGGGGTCCTGTCCCGTCCATATTTTTAGTACTCTAGTAGAGGCTCGTATATACGCATGTGTGGGTAGGTTGGTCTCACAATTTTTCCCACATGTATATATGTATTATTTTTATAGCCAGAGCGCTTATGTATATAAAAGTAATTATGTTTCAAATGAAAATGGTTTCCCTATGATTATGAGCAGGTTTTTAACGAATGATCGCAGAATGAGTATGATTACGGGTAATATGAGTGGTGCTCGGTAGTTAGCCCCGGGTACCCGTTATGGCCCTTAGTCGGGTCGTGACAGTTGTGCGGCGTCGACAGGGTTCCGCAGCCTTGAAATCTGTAGGCATAGGTCGACGGGCGCGTCGACGGACCGCCGACACGTCAACGGGTCATCGACCCGCTCGTCGAACCGTACCGCTGGGACATTTTAATTCCGAGTATAAATATGTGATCCATGACTTTAATTCTCATTTTATCTCTTCCAAGTCATAGAAAAACCTTAGTACATTTACTCCCAACGTTTTCTATCTTTATAATGGTGATTTGGCAATATCCGAGCCCCGTAAACCCAAGCTTGTGAAGAAAAAGGTTGTTTCTAGGGTTTTTTCAAAGTTGTGAAGCTTAGGGTGTTAAAGTTGAAGTTGATCTTGGGAATCTTACAGCCCTCAAGGTATGTAAATGATTTCTACCCTTGTATTTAAGTTGATTATCAAGAGTTTTAGTGGTTTTAAGTGAAGAGAGGATACTTATGGAAGTGGTAAGTTGATGAAGGGTAAGATAGTGACTTTGGGTTATTTTTAAGAGATGATTGGGAATGGATTTGCGTATATTTTGATATACATATATGACTGTTGTCTTTGTTGTTGTGGTTGATGATTGGACCGAATATGAAGTTGAAAAGTTGTAAGCTTACAAGGGAAATGTTGTCCATAATTCATTAAGCTCTGTTCATATTTAAAAATGGTTAGTAAGCAAGGTAAATAGTCTAATTGAGGCCTACGTTACCTTGATCATAGGCTTATAAGTTCGAGGAGTAGAAGTTGGACGATTGGATATACTTTAAGGTATGTTAAGGCTATCCTCTCTTTCTTTTGGCATGACCTTATGATATGAACCAACAAACGAGTAAGCGAGCTTCCATATCACTCTACTCTTAGAAACATTAGGAGTACTTCAATCTTTGATATTCATGTACCCCGTTTATGAGTGTTCCTTCTGTTCATGGGTCCAGTTCTATGTATACAGTTTATTCATGCATTACATCCATTATATATCTATGTACATTGACCCGTGACCAGAAGGCGTTATATATGAAAATATGAGATATATGTGGGGTATGAGAAGGGGGATAAGCATTATACAGGCATTACCACCTGATCAGCTGGCGCACCATGATGATGATATAAGGATCGGGCTGCATGTGTCGCATCGATGTGTATAATGATTGCCGCAGAGAGGCCGATATGATATGATGGGATGCCATAGGGGCTTGACAGGCGCTATATACGCATATATAGATGTATGACCTTCATCGATAGGCATGAGCATGCATATTATGCGCCTACAGAGGCATTATCAGTTACAAAGATTTATGCAGATACATACAGATACTAGTTCATACAAGTACATGGAGATAGTCATTTCAGCTTATGAGTTCAGATCTTATTCATGATTCTTATATATATACATGTTGCTTTTATGCCTTTCATAGTCAGTACATTATCCGTACTGACTCCCCGTTGCTCGGGGGGCTGCGTTCATGCCTGCAGGTTCAGCTAGACCGACAGGTGGTCCAGCTTAGTAGGACTTCTACCCAGCAGTGGTTGGTGCGCTCCATTGATCCGGAGCTGCAGTCTGTTTTAGTATGCTAGCCTTTTGAGTTGTACATGCATACGGGCATGACGGGGCCCTGTCCCGTCCTTTCTACAGCATTTATTCCAGTAGGGGTCTGTAGACAGTTGTATGTATTAGCTAGACAATGTAGCCTTGTCGTATTCTATTCTTTTGTGTACAATATATGTAGCAGCCTAGCTGGCTTGCACTGTTCTTTCAGCACGTTTATATAGTAGCCTAGCTAGCTTGTACAGAGTTCATGATGTCACCTCTTTTTGAGTTCATGATGTCACCGGGCTAGGATGTGCGGGATGCTGTACAATTATTAACCAGATTAGTAGCCGCCCAGGCTCAGCGGTAGGGACTTGGTGTTGACCAGGAAGACATGGCCGGTAGTTTGAGGTTAAGACCTTCCTTGGGTTAGGTCCTCCAGGTCCTCCAGAGTTTTTGGGTTAGAATTTCATTAATGGTATGCAGAAGACCTTGAGGGTTATGCACTCGGATGAGATCGAGTCTGTGGAGTTAGCTTCGTATAGACTTCGTGATATTACCGTACAGTGGTATCAGACTTGGGAGCTATCTAGGGGAGAGAATGCCCCTCCAGCTGTTAGGCGAGAGTTTTCAGATGCTTTCAGTCGCCATTATTTACCTCCAGAGGTCAGACGAGCCCGAGCAGATAGATTTCTGCGTATCGAGTAGGGTAGTATGAGTGTCCAGGAGTATTGCGTGCATTTTGATTCTATGGCTAGATATGCCGTAGCCATGGTGGCTGAGATGGAGGATAGAGTTCATCGTTTTGTGGCTAGTCTAGGGCCACATTTGGTAGATGCTTGTACGACTGTTGCATTATAGCCAGACATAGATATCTCCCGTATACAATCATATGTACAGAATCTAGAAGATCGTAAGTGTCAGCGGAGGGTAGAGCGTGACCGTGACCGAGGCCATGGTAAGAGGGCTAGATCTTTAGATACCGGTGGTGAGTCCATGGGAGGACAGCGACAGTAGTACTCCCGATATCCATTCCATTCAGTAGAGAGTGCACCTCTGCAATTTTCGGGTCCGAGGTTTGATTGGTCTTCTTATTCTGGAGCGGGCCTGGGTTCTAGAGCATCAAGCTCTCAGTACCGACCAGAGTTAGGCTAGGTGAGGCCACCCTTGCCGCGGTGTGCTCAGTGTGGTAGACTACACGCTGGGCAATGTCGATTGGGGTTGGATGGTTGCTATGCTTGTGGTCAGTCAGGCCATAGGATGAAGAAGTGTCCGATGAGGGTTGGTACGAGCATGGTTTAGTATACGGGGTCTATGTCTGGTTCTTCTTCTGTAGTACGCCCTTCAGGGTAAGCTTTCCAGACACCAGCAGGACGAGGTAGAGGGAGGAGTGGAGCATCCAGCTCGAGCAGTCCTCAGCACCGTGTATATGCACTAGCCGATAGATAGGATCGTGTGACATCTCCCGACGTTATTACAGGTATATTATCAGTCCCCTCCTATGATGTGTATGCACTGATTGACCCAGGTTCCATTTTATCATATGTTCCTCCATTTGTCGCCGACAAGTTTGGGAGAGAGCCTGAATCGATTAAACCATTTGAGGTGTCTACGCTAGTTGGTGATCTAGTCATAGCCAGGCGAGTATACAGAGGCTGTGTAGTGATAGTTTGCAATCGCCATACCTTACCGGATTTGATTGAGTTAGACATGATTGATTTTGATGTTATTATGGGTATGGATTGCTTGTCTTCCTGTTATGCTAATGTTGGTTGCAGGACAAAGGTAGTTCAATTTTAGTTCCCAGGCGAGCTAGTCCTAGAGTGGAAGGGCAATGTTACTTCACCGAAGGGTAGGTTTATTTCCTATCTTAAGGCAAGAAAAATGATTAGGAAAGGGTACATTTATCACCTAGTTCGAGTTCAAGATGTGCAAGCAGAGTTGCCAACTCTTCAGTCTGTCCCTGTGGTTAATGAGTTTCCAGATGAGCTTCCAGGCATTCCTCCAGAGAGAGATTGATTTTACTATTGACCTATTGCCAAATAGTCAGCCAATACCTATTCCTCCTTATAGAATGGCACTTGTGGAGTTGAAAGAATTGAAGGAGCAGTTGAAAGATTTGCTTGAGTAGGGCTTTATTAGGCCCAGCACATCACCGTGGGGAGCACCGGTATTATTTGTAAGAAAGAAGGATGGCTCTTTGCGAATGTGTATTGATTATAGGCAATTGAATAAAGTGACTGTAAAGAATAAGTATCCGCTCCTGAGGATCGATGATTTATTTGACCAGTTGTAAGGTGCTAAATATTTCTTGAAGATAAACTTGAGATCGGGGTACCACCAGGTTAGGGTGAAGGAGGAAGACATTTCGAAGACGACATTCCGGACTAGATATAGCCACTATGAGTTCCGTGTTATGTCGTTTGGGCTAACTAATGCTCCAGCCGTATTCATGGATTTGATGAATCGTGTATTAAGACCCTTCCTAGATTCTTTCGTGATTGTGTTTATTGATGATATTCTGGTTTATTTACCATCAGAGGCTGATCATGCAAAACATATACGAGCAGTGCTTGGAGTTCTTCAAAAAAGAGAGCTATATGCCAAGTTTTCTAAGTGTGAGTTCTGGTTGAACTCTGTGGCTTTTCCGGGTCACATTATTTCAGAGGAAGGTATTAGAGTGGTTGCCCAAAAGATTGAAGCTGTGAAAGATTGGCCAAGGCCCACGACACCAATGGAGATACGTAGTTTCTTGGGGTTGGCAGGTTATTATAAAAGGTTTTTAGAAGGATTTTCTTCTCTTGCAGCCCCATGGACTAAGTTGACTAAAAAATCATCTAAGTTCCAATGGACAGATGCTTGTGAGCAGAGTTTTCAGGCATTGAAGCATAAGTTGACTTCAGCACTTGTTTTGACTCTTCCGGAAGGAGCAGATGGCTATGTGCTTATCGTGATGCTTCAGGTATTGGCATGGGTTGTGTGTTGATGCAGCACTGTAAGGTTGTCGCTTATGCTTCTAGACAGCTGAAGAAGCACGAAAAGAATTATCCAACCCATGATCTTGAGCAAGCGGCATTGATTCACGCTTTGAAAATATGGAGGCACTACTTATACGGTGTCCATGTGGATATCTATAATGATCAGAAGAGGCAATGGTTAGAGTGGTTGAAAGACTATGACATGGATATTCTGTACCATCCCGGCAAAGCTAATATAGTAGCCGATGCCTTCAGCCGTAAATCCATGGGTAGCTTGTCATATGTGTCGGCAGAGAAAAGAGAAATGGTCCGTGAAGTTCGTCGATTAGCTAGCCTCAGAGTTCGATTGATATATTCAGGTGTTACAGGTGTTACTGTTCAAGACACAACGGTGTCATCCTTGGTAGCAGAAATAAAAGAATGTTAGTATGAAGACCCTATTCTGGTTCATTACCGAGATGCAACACCTCAGAAAGAAAAGACACCCTTTGTGATTACAGGAGATAGAGTACTCCAATATAGAGTTAGATTGTGCATCCCTAATGTTGCAGGGCTTCGTCAGCAGGTTTTGGGGGAAGCTCATTATTCTCGCTACTCTATTCATCCCGGCTCGACAAAGATGTACCATGATATCAAAGAAGTTTATTGGTGGGACGGTATGAAAAGAGATATAGCAAAATTTGTCGCTCAATGTCCAAACTGTCAGCAGGTCAAAATAGAACACCAGAAGCCCGGAGGTCTATTGCAGGCTATGGAGATTCCGACATGGAAGTGGGAGGTAATTAATATGGACTTTATTACTGGTTTGCCCCGTACCCAGTGGAAGAATGATTCCATATGGGTTGTAGTTGATAGGCTCACAAAGTCAGCCCACTTTCTGCCTGTCAGAACTACTTATGCAGCCGAGGATTATACGAAGCTTTACCACCTTAAAGAAATTGTACAACTTCATGGGGTTCCCGCGACCATTCTCAGATAGGGGAACCCAGTTCACATCAAATTTTTGGAAGTATTTTCAGAATGGATTGGGAACTCAGGTGAGTCTTAGTACTGCGTTTCATCCGCAGACAGATGGACAGGTGGAGCGTACTATACAGACACTTGAGGATATGTCGAGAGCTTGTGTGATTGACTTCCAAGGTAGCTGGGATGATCATTTGCCTCTTATTGAATTTGCATATAATAACAGTTACCACTCCAGTATTCAGATGGCTCCATATGAGGCCTTATATGGGCGGAGATGTAGATCGCCCATAGGATGGTTTGATGCCGGGGAGAATCAGTTAGTAGGCCCAGACTTAATTCAGAAAGCAGTTGATAAGGTGAAAATGATCCGAGAAAGATTGCTAACAGCTCAGAGTTGACAGAAATCCTATGAGGATAATCAGCGACGCAAGTTAGAGTTTGAGATAGACGATTGGGTTTTCTTGAAAGTTTCGCCTATGAAGGGAGTGATGAGGTTTGGCAAAAAGGGTAAGTTGAGCCCTCGATATATTGGGCCATATAAGGTCATTCATACTGTGGGTAAGGTGGCATATGAGCAAGAATTGCCTTCTGAGTTAGAGTCTGTACATCCGGTATTTCATGTGTCTATGCTTCGTAAATGCCTCGGAGATCCTTCAATAGTTGTACCAGTAGATGATATCCAGGTGGCCGAGCAGTTATCATACGAAGAGGTTCCAGTGGCTGCATTGGACAGACAGGTTCATCGGTTACGAACTAAGAATGTCGCTTCAGTTAAAGTTTTGTGGAGAAATAAGAATTTTGAGGAAGTGACTTGGGAAGTAGAAGAACCAATGAAGATTAAGTACCCGTATTTATTTCCAGTAGTATAGGAGGTTCAGTCTTGTCACGACCCCACCCTGAAGGCCGTGACTGGTGCCCGAATTGGGCACCCATATACCAACCTGTTACATATAATCAGACTGAGACTACGATAATATGGAAACTTATAAAGGAACTCTAAAGTTCATAACATCGTCATATAAACATATACTTCCAGATCAACTGTCTCCTGAGGAGTCAAAACTAATCATATCATGAAATAATACGCAAGCCGACAAGGCTGCCATCACATATCAATATCGTATGTAAGCCGACAAGGCTGCTACTATAGACGAACAACATACCACAACACATCGTATAGACACAGCTGAACAGAACCCATACACAACCCACACATATGTCTACAGACCTCTAAGAGTACGAATAGCGAAATATGACGGGACAGGGCCCCGTCGTACCCCTGAATAACATATACATATATATATATATATATATATCATAAGATTCAACCCAAAAGACTAGACTCCGGAACAACGGAGCTCTTCAAGACAGCAGAAAGGAAATCCTAGGCTGGCGGATCACCAAAGCAAGTATCTGCACCTGCGGGCATGAAACGCAGCCCCCCGAAGATAGGGGGTCAGTACGGAATATGTACTGAGTATGTAAAGCATAAGAACATCAAGTACAGATGAATCATGAAAAGCAGTCTCAATAATTGAAAGCATCCGTGGCCAACATGTGATAATATCTGCATAACTCTATATAACTGAATTTGACTTTACGGCGTGTGACAGGCATAGATTATAGTATAATTGTTAGTGCTGTGGAACGTACAACACGATCCATATATAATATAATAGTGCCGAGGAACGTACGGCCCGATCCTTATACAATATAATAGTGCCAAGGAACGTACGGCCCGATCTATATATAATATAATAGTGCCGAGGAACGTACGGCCCGATCCATATATAATATAATAGTGCCGAGGAACGTACGGCCCGATCCATAAATATAATATGTTAGTACCGAGGAACGTACGGCCCGATCCATATATATAATATGTTAGTGCCGAGGAACGTACGACCCAATCCATATATAATATAATACATATACATGCATGTAAAACTCGAAAAGGATACTCTGAACTCATCTGGTGATATAAGAAGCTAATATGAAAAGTCTCTGGGAATTATGAACATTAAACATAAGAGGCCAACGATACAAATATCTCCACAGTCTCTAGGGATAGAGTGTTGTGTATATCAACTACTATCCAACGCATAGAAAGCTCGAGGGAAAAACTCAATCACTTAAGGGTTCTAACATCATGAAGTGAATAAGAATCATGAATCACATTCGGAACTTATGAATAGCGTTACCCCAAAGTTCATATCATTCATCACTTAAGTCTAAGACATGCCAGAAGAAAGAAGGGACAGCTTTACATACCTGTTGACGACTAATCGCAAACTGTTCGCTTTGTCGCTCTTTTAGCCTAGTTAACATAAAGGTAACGTTATCGTCAGTAACTATACTTTCTAGTTCGTAAATCCGTATCCCATCACTTTATAGAACTTGTTCTTTAACCTATACATTCTCGTTTAGGGTTTTCCATTAGTTAAGGGCTTAACGAAAATCGGGCAGCATTTCCCCTATATATTCGCCTAACCCGAATTTCCCATTATTCTCCTGTTAGCACAGAAATACCAACAACAGAGATATACATATAAAATTCTCACAATCCAGCCCATAACAATTCTAACAACCCAATAATTTCTCTTAATCCATTTCAACCCACAATTTCCTATAACATCGAGTTCATGCATTTTCTTAATTCCAATTCCGTCCAATCCAATTCTAATAATTCCATTACAATACTATTAACACAATTACATCATAAAACAAGAAAATCTTACCTAAATTTTCTCGGAGGAATTTCTACTCTTAATTGCTTCAATTTGGCAATTTCTTCTTCTCCAACTTAATATCCAATGTTGCTATCACCTCCTTGAATTTGCAGTTCACTTCAAACTTGATCATATAATCAACAATCCAAATTTTCCTCCAACACCATGGCTGGCCGAGAGCAGCCATGGTGGTTTTGGTGATTTTTTTTCTTAAGCTTTTATTTCTCTAAAATGAAATCTAAATTGGTTTCTTCATTAGCCATCACATATATATGGTTTCTCCTATGTTGACACGTCCCCCACACTAAATGACTCACCAAGTTAATTCCTTGAGTTGTCATTAATTCATTAATTAATCAATAATCCTCACTTAATAATTTAATTACAATTAATTAGTTCCTAATTTCCAATAATATTTCTACGCTAAATAAAATTTATAAACAATTTATGTTTTAATTAAAATTGAAAATTAAAGATTTCCATTTCGTGTCCGAAAATGATCTCGTCTTTAACTTGAGTCGATTCTCTTGCGAATAATTCAACGAATAAATATACGGGGTATAACATCCTCCCCCCCTTTAGAACATTCATCCTCGAATGTTAAACTGGTCCTGAACTCCCAGCACTTTCTCAAGCGTTCTCATATTTGCTTATGCCCTTCATATACCTATTCCGTTTGTCGATTTGCTATAATCTACTATAACGCATCCCAGATCTCTACATAGTTATTCCTATAATATCTCTTCTTTCTGTTGCTTCCCGAGGTAATTATTCCACGTCGTTGTCTTTGCTCTTCTCTTTATTTCACAGTTGCTTATCAACTGTATTTTGAGCTGTTCTGCTGAAGTTTTACTATCTCTCTTATTTGCATACTGTTCAGTTGTACTATCATCCAGTAACCAGTAACCCGCTTGTTCTGATTATCTCGGTTAAATCATTTCGTAATTTCCTTTACCGTAACAGGCAGTACTTTTGGCATATTATCTCGTGTTGTTTCTTTATTTTTTGACTCAAACTCTTCTATTGCCTCTTTACTCAAATTTGCTCTTAGTTCTCCTACAACGCACCCTATTGCAATCTTTACACAAGTATGTTTAAGTGCTCAAATCCGCCCGGAAAATACCTTAGTGTCCCTCGCCCGACTTTATGTAGACCCTATATTCTTCCCTTATGTCTTTCAATTGATATCAAGGCTCAACTACGGCTTTTGCCCTCAGTACTAATTATATTTCTGTAATTTTGCCTCAAACCACCTTACACCTTTCTTTGACGTATCCAAAATATCGCAACCGCATTGTTGCTACTGAATTCTTACTCTTCTTATCAAGTACTCACTTGGTCTCATCCTTAGCATACAAATATTCGTAGGTGGCATAACTATTCTTGTACCACTTGTACAAAGTGCATCCAATCTTAGTCATAGTCTTTCCTTCTCCTAGCTTATTCTGCTCTACATATCTTATTGTACTAACACCCACTTGCTGTCTATTTCTCCATACTCCTTTCCCTTTCTCTATTCAAATTCTCAGCACTGTCTCAAATACCATCTTGGCTCCTATCCGTTTGTCGCTGTCTTTCAGATCTCACTAACTTGTTTCAGCATGGGATCTCACTTGAAGTTTAAGTATTCACATTAAACGTGTTGCAGTGTCAGTTGATTTCGTCTTACACTTGCATTTCTCTCATCCGCTTCCCCCCTTTTGGGTGTACTCACACCATTATCTATTTCTATTCCATTCTATGTCCCCATTTCAAGTTTTCAAATTCATATGGTTCTATTCCAATACATTTGGTATACTGCACCATATCGTCTTCCTTTATATCATCTATAACTTAGATTATTCATGTATGAAACCCCAACACAATCACGAGGCGATGAGGACTCTCGATATCTAGTACAAAATCTAATCTGACGGTTGGTACTCGAGTAATCCATCCGATAACGTAACACTTCTTAATCTTATTCACGATTCTTAACATGTTTTAATTACACTCTGTGAACTAGGTATACTTAACCCTTCACCTTTTTTTATCGATTTTACCATTAGTATCTCACAAGCTGTCTTATCAATACCTTCATAATTTGTCATCACTCTTCCTCTTCCGTATTTTTATCTCAATCATACTACTACTCTTTTTAACTGTAAACTCGTCGTAATTTACCCCTACTTATCGGTTCACTCGATACCTCAATAAAATGTTCTTTTACGGGTTGCCACCTTTTTCTAAATCATCCCTTAGTATCAAAAGCCCTTCCGAATCATCCTAGCATTTCGTCTACAACATATGAAATACATGATCCTAGACGGCCCACAAGTTTGAGTTTTCCTTCCACAAATTCCATCTCCAATTAGTTGATTGAGAACTAATAAAATGTTACTATGAAGCATTCTCCAACCACCAGTAGAAGAAAACTAGAATCCGACAAGCACCACCGGACTTCTTAGTGCTTGATTCACATAGTTTACCTCCATATTTGTTCTTGGGTCGTGAGCGAACCATTTAGTTCACAAACTACTTGTTGTATGCTTTGTACTCTTCCAATAAAGTGAAACTTAATTGTCGGACGTTTTTGCCCTTCACCATAAGCTTTTTCTAAGGTAAAAATGTGGCTGGAAGGTATTCTCGTCCATTCCAATGAATTCCAACTTCTGCTGCTCATATATGCTTCTTCTAAACAAGGTCTCCCAAACAAGAATGATGCCTTTTATGGATGACGTGGGGGTATTTCTTAACTCTTTAGTCCAACCTAATAAATTTACCTTGTCGGTATCAACCTTCAAAACATATTATGAGCTTCTGTCTCATTCTCTTCCTTTTTCCTATTTATGGGAAAAATTTGGGCAGAGTTTCCTCTGTACTTCTTACTATCCCAGAACCTGCACGCAGGAAATACTAACAATGCCTCACAGGGCCAACATATATATATATATATATATATATATATATACGCATATATCATATCATATCATAGCCACGCAGGGCTCCCAATTTCCAGTAGAACGTATAAAGGTGTCGGGACTTACTTCACATATCACACCTCGAGACGTACCTGATCCTTTAACGATCTGTCTTGTTATACCTTCCTATCTACCTTCCCTTTCATTCTTCAACTTTACATTTCAATCATACTTCCATATTCTTACCCTATCCGACAAGCATCTTTCGCACCGTTATTCACCTGTGTACTTTGTAACTTCCTATATCATCAGTCACTTTCTTCTGTCGATGCCATTCTTCAGCTGAAATCAAGGGTTAGTATAAGAAATTTCATTTCCTATGGCTGGGCTCTATCGCACGATCTTAGATATGAAAGAAATACAACATCCTAAATGTCCTGTAGCTTCCTGTTTATAGATGTGGTGCACAACACACCGATAAACAAGACTCTACTAGATACGGTCTGTAGACACTCCGAGGATGAACTGCTCTGATACCACTTTTGTCACGACCCGACCCCGTAGGCCGTGACTGGTGCCCCAATTGGGCACCCGTATACCAACCTGTTACATATAATCAGACAGAGACTACGACAATATGGAAACTTATAAAGGAACTCCAAAGTTCATAACATCGTCATATAAACATATACTTCCAGATCAATTGTCTCCTGAGGAGTCACAACTAATCATATCATGAAATAATACGCAAGCCGACAAGGCTGCCATCACATATCAATATCGTATGCAAGCCGACAAGGCTGCTACTATAGACGAACAACATACCACAGCACATTGTATAGACACAGCTGAACAGAACCCATACACAACCCACACATATGTCTACAGACCTCTAAGAGTACGAATAGCGAAATATGACGGGACAGGGCCCCGTCGTACCCCTGAATAACATATACATATATATATATATATCATAAGATTTAACCCAAAAGTCTAGACTCCGGAACAACGGAGCTCTTCAAGACAGCAGAAAGGAAATCCTAGGCTGGCGGATCACCAAAGCAAGTATCTGCACCTGCGGGCATGAAACGCAGCCCCCCGAAGATAGGGGGTCAGTACGGAATATGTACTGAGTATGTAAAGCATAAGAACATCAAGTACAGATGAATCATGAAAAGCAGTCTCAATAATTGAAAGCATCCGTGGCCAACATGTGATAATATATGCATAACTCTATATAACTGAATTTGACTTTACGACGTATGACAGGCATAGATTATAGTATAACTGTTAGTGTTGTGGAACGTACAGCCCGATCCATATATAATATAATAGTGCCGAGCAACGTACGACCCGATCCTTATATAATATAATAGTGCCGAGGAATGTATGGCCCGATCCATATACAATATAATAGGGCCGAGGAATGTACGGCCCGATCCATATATAATACAATAGTGCCGAGGAACGTACGACCCGATCCATAAGTATAATATGTTAGTGCCGAGGAACGTACGGCCCGATCCATAAATATAATATGTTAGTGCCGAGGAACGTACGACCCGATCCATTTATATAATATATTAGTGCAGAGGAACGTACGCCCCGATCCATATATAATATAATACATATACATGCATGTAAAACTCGGAAAGGATACTCTGAACTCATCTGGTGACATAAGAAGCTAACATGAAAAGTCTCTGGGAATTATGAACATTAAACATAAGAGGCCAACGATACAAATATCTCCACAGTCTCTAGGGATAGAGTGTTATGTATATCAACTACTATCCAACGCATAGAAAGCTCGAGGGAAAAACTCAATCACTTAAGGGTTCTAACATCAAGAAGTGAATAAGAATCATGAATCGCATTCGGAACTTATGAATAGAGTTACCCCAAGGTTCATATCATTCATCACTTAAGTCTAAGAAATGCCAAAAGAAAGAAGGGACAGCTTTACATACCTGTTGACGACTAATCGCAAACCGTTCGCTTTGTCGCTCTTTTAGCCTAGTTAACATAAAGGTAACGTTATCGTCTGTAACTATACTTTCTAGTTCGTAAATCCGTAGCCCATCACTTTATAGAACTTGTTCTTTAACCTATACATTCTCGTTTAGGGTTTTCCATTAGTTAAGGGCTTAACGAAAATCGGGCAGCATTTCCCCTATATATTCGCCTAACCCTAATTTCCCATTACTCTCCTGTTAGCACAGAAATACCAACAATAGAGATATACATATAAAATTCTCACAATTCAGCCCATAACAATTCTAACAACCCAACAATTTCTCTTAATCCATTTCCACCCACAATTTCCTATAACATCGATTTCATGCATTTTCTTACTTCCAATTTCGTCCAATCCAATTTTAATAATTCCATTCCAATACTATTAACACAATTACATCATAAAACAAGAAAATCTTACCTAAATTTTCTCGGAGGAATTTCTACTCTTAAATGCTCCAATTTCACAATTTCTTCGTCTCCAACTTAATAACCAATGTTGCTATCACCTCCTTGAATTTGCAATTCACTTCAAACTTGATCATATAATCAACAATACAAATTTTCCTCCAACACCATGGCTGGCTGAGAGCAGCCATGGTGGTTTTTGTGATTTTTTTTCTTAAGCTTTTATTTCTCTAAAATGAAATCTAAATTGGGTTCTTCATTAGCCATCACATATATATGGTTTCTCCTATATTGACACGCCCCCACACTAAATTACTCACCAAGTTAATTCCTTGAGTTGTCATTTTCATTTTCTCTTTTTTTTTTTAAAATTCGGGTGGGGCCCACTTTCCATAATTAGATTAATTCATTAATTAATCAATAATCCTCACTTAATAATTTAATTACAATTAATTAGTTCCTAATTTCCAATAATATTTCTACACTAAATAAAATTTATAAACAATTTATGTTTTAATTAAAATTGAAAATTAAAGATTTCTATTTCGTGTCCGAAAGTGATCTCGTCTTTAACTTGAGTCGACTCTCTTGCGAATAATTCGACGAATAAATATATGGGGTATAACAAGTCTGAGGCATCATCACCCCCAGGTATGATTCCATTTTCAGTTATCGCGATTAGTCGTGTGAGGCCATGGTATTGTATGTTGTAGTCTATGGCCCTGTGTGGTAGTATTTTGGGCTGCTGTGTACAGGTTGGATTGTATGCTTACAGGGGAAAATCTGCTAAATTTTTTATAATCCATGATTATTTGAACATTCGAGGATGAACGTTCCTAAGGGGGGGGGGGGGGGGGGGAATGTTACGCCACTCGTTCTCGTCATAGTAGAACCTATGGTTTCATAGTCGGGTATGCCTTTGGAATGGACACCCATGTCCGAGTTTTGGAAATAGAAAGTGTCTTACCCTGTGTACAAGGGTACTAGCAGGTATCCCTGGTAGACCGGGCCCTTTCCCGACCATGATACATCTATGCTTTTTCTAGAGGTTTGTCGACGAGTCTTGTATATAGTGTGCCAGTGTGATAGCTAGTGTTTCTGTATATCTAGATTATGGCCTTGTCGGCTTGTCGGTATTGTCTGTGTGCAGGTAGGCCCTATAGGCCTAAGTTGAGGGTTACCCCTTCAGAGTTATAGATTTAGAGTGGTTCGCTCGGGTCGAGTGTGGCATCGGGTGTCGGCCACGCCTCTCCAAATTTGGGGCGTGACACTACAGCTACCAGTCAAAGGGATACCGCTAACGTTGCACTAGAAGTGGAGCCTTAGACTCTGAGGGTTACATCAGATACTGAAACCCTAGATACAGAGAAGCCTGCGGAGGTCTGTCCCATCGCTACTCTGCAGCCCAATACTTCTGTCACACTCCGATTCCGATAAGGTATGATGGGCACCCAACTCTTACTTAGAGCTGAGCGAACCCTCTGGCATTCACATAATGAAATTGGACATATAAAAAAAATCAGAAATATAATAAAGTACTTTCCGTGAAACCATAGAAATTTGCGAACGATATTCAATTAATCAAAAATCGATTAAGTCAAGCTGACATATCGCCCTACATGGTCGCTTTACTCAATGCATGACATCTTAACATACTAACCACATGACACTGTCTTCAAAGTGTCTAAGAGTAAACACTTGAATTATATGAATCGGGACAGGGCCTCGACATACCCATACACACACATGATAACCATAATGACTCGGCACTACTCCAGGAAGAAAATGGAGTTTGCCAATCCCAGCTGATAGCCAACCATCCTAGTTGAATACTTTTACCTGCAAAATAATCTGGGACTGTGTGGCATGAACACAGTGCCCCCAGGCAAAGGGACGTCAGTACGAACAATGTACCGAGTATGTTAGGCATAAGAACATCAAGTGCAGATGGATCATGAAAACCAGTATCAATAATAGAATGCATCTGTGGCTAACATCTGAGAATATCTGCGTAACTCTATATGACAGAAACTGACTCTATGGCATATGATAGGCATAGATTATAATATACTAATAGTGTTGTGGAACGTACAGCCTAATCCATATATAATATAATAATCCCGAGGAACGTACGGCTAGATCCATATTGTCACACCCCGATCTCACTAGGGTGTGATGGGCACCCGACCCTTACTTAGGGCCGAGCGAACCCTCTGACTTTGGTTACACACATAATCTCTTTGGACTCTTATATCAAATAAATGAAATACATAGTAAGACTTTCAAAGATTTTCTTTTCATCGTACTCGAATTAACCAAATCTGTAATCGTATGGAGTTTATAACATAATGCAAAAAGACACTTCGACTAACGAAGCCGCTTACAAAACTGACATTCTATATCCACGACTCTGTCTGCAAAGTCTCTAACTCCGGACAAGACATCATAGCGTAATACTCTGACCCGGCAACACTCCAGGGCAAATGGAGCTTGCCAACTCCGCTAGAACATCTTCTATAATGACTTCTACTCATCTGGGCGTACCTGCGCGGCATGAAACGCAGCCCCCGAAGGAAGGGGGGTCAGTACGAGCAATGTACTGAGTATGTAAGGCATGAATAGTAACATAGTAAGGGATGTAAGTATGTATAATAACAGAATGGAAATATAGAGCATATCATGGGGTAAAATAGTAACCTGTACATCTGAGTGCCTTTTAGGCGGGTACCATGCATGCTTAGTGCTGCGGAACGTGCAGCCCGATCCATATATATACATATCATATTTTTCTTTCTTTGAAAACATTTCTTTTTCATATATATGTAAAATAGAACATATCATATTGGTGAGGCGTCGGCTCCGATCCATTTAGCCCCATATATCCCGCGTCCGGGACGACATTAACCGATGTGGGATTTGCCTAAACCAATGTGGGATTCGCCTAAACCAATGTGGGATTCGCCTAAGGCAAGCCTTACACTCACCCCCCTTTGGGACTCAGCGTTCTTGCTGAGGTTTGCCCCACCACTGGGTTTGTCCCACCATTGGGTTTGCCCCACCATTGGGTTTTTCCCACCACCGGCTCTGATACCAACTGATCAGGTGGCTAAGCGTCTATAACGCCTCACCTTTTCCCTTACCCCGTATACATATACATATATCATGTACATATATCATGCAAGCAGCATGCCGGAGAGCCCAAAGAATGTTATGTCTCTATCGGAGTGACGTAAGGTTGGTAATCTCCGAATATATTATGGAAGACTCGATAGACAAGTATACTTACCGACACCTGAAGGCTCAGAAACAAGTTTCGGGTCAATCCGACTTAGTATAAGAAAGTTATGAGCGTTTGAAGTACAGAACCTTCTACGAACGTTTCAGAAGCCATTTTTGGAAAAACCAAGCAACAATCATGCTAGGTACCTTTCGAATATCGTTGTGGATCAAATCAAATAGAACTTTTGGAACCATATGTACGTATCAAAAATATATCAAAGACTCAAAGGAATAATCAAACGTGTTTTCATTTGAAAATCAAGACATTAGTCATATCACTTATCTCTCGATTGCTATTCGGAAACCTATCAAATAGATCTTCGGACCTCATAGGTACGTATCAAAACCATATGAAACAGCTTATGGAAGTCATGAACGTTAGCCATCCTAGTGACTCTAAGAATAGGAGTTTTTTTTGAAATCATACATATACTTTGTCTTGTTGGTTTCACAAAGATCATGCCAAAAGAAAGAAAGGGTAAGCCTTCTGCTCCACGTCCTATTAGCTACGCTTACTTGTCCAAGCTCGTTATCGCTAGTCTACATTCAAGAAGATTTACATAATCATTAGATTCATCGTCACACACCCTTGCCTTAGTCTTTCAAATAAATTCACTTATGATCTGCCGAAATTTCGGCAGCATCTGCCCTATAAATACACCATCCCCAAGAATCTAACACGGCCAAATCATCAATCAACAATCCGAGAATTCAACTCGGCCAAACTATCAACAACAATACCAACAATCATACCAACAACATCAACAATCAATTCAAGACGCATTCTAACATTAACAACCTTTGTCATACAATTTAACGGCATTTCATTTATATTCAATTCAATTCACATAACATTCAAAACGACCCAATCAACATACTACTTCACCCGAAACCTTCCAAATTCAACATGAACAATAACAACCTCTTTCCGTCTTTCAAATTCAACCACAACAACCCAACTTACAATCTTCCAACACATGTCTCAATTCCAAGTTCATGAATTATATTTACAACCTACACATTAGCAATATCATTCCTACAAATATAAGAAACCATACTATTGTCACATTAACTTCTTCCATAATCCACAAACAATCACAACTTCATTTCCAACCATTAAATTCTCGTTTTACATCGTAGAATCTACCACAACAACAATTAAAATACTAAGTAAAATCAATTCATCACATCTCACCAATTCAATCCCTATTCGGCCACATCCCTACACACACATATTTCATGAATTTCATCCATTTCTACATACCACACATGCACAAATCATTTATAACACATGTAAAAGAAGATTGAACCTTACCTTTCTCCACTTGTCTTCTTACTTGGCTAGGGTTTGTAAATCACCCAAATGAATGCTTGGCTTGCTCCAACAATCGCTCCATGTTGTTAGGGACGTTCCACTTGGTTGAATTACTAGAAGAAAATAATTTTTCTTGATCAATTTCGAAGGAGCCAATTTTTTCTACTATGGCCGAATGGTCCTCCATTTTTTCTCCAAGTTTTTCTTCTTGAAGTTTCATGATTTAAAAGATGAATATGCTTTATTTTGTCATCTCTTGTATATATATATATATATATATATATATATATATATATATAGCTTCTGCCAACACAAAGTGGACACATGTCCCCTTCTCCCTTTTTCTTGAACTTTCTCAAATAAACAAAGAAAACTAATTGTCTTCTTATGTAAGCTTTAGTCCACACAGATATATATATATAATTAGTCCCCATTAAATAAAAATATTTACATATAATTATATGCCACACGGCCAATATGGCCCCCTTTAAGAACCTTCTTGAATATTTTGTGAAATTCTCATTTTGCCCCTAGCCTTCCACAATATTACCATGAACCTCTTTGTGAATTTCCCTTTTTACCCTTAGCCTTTCTCAATATTTCCACACTAATAAACAACTTGTTCACTAAAGAAATTTTTGAAAATAGTCTTGCCTTTGACTTCTCGCAATTATCTCGAATTATCCGAATATACAAAATACGGGATATAACATCCTCCCCCCCTTTAGAACATTCGTCCTCGAATGTTCAACTGGCCTCATGGGGTGTTATTATACTTCGGGAGGGTCCCTCTTATAGTTGTCCTTTTCTTCATGCTCATTCCTTATCTTTCACCCTATTTCCTTTATAATCGAACTCCTCGGTCTTTACATGAATCCTCATTCCACGTCATGGGTTTTCTAATCCACTGCGCCATCTCATTATCCTTGTCCTTCCCAGGTCATTTCTTGACACAAGTATACTTGTCTTTGATTTCTTTGTATTGGCGCTCGTTTCGTCCATCGTTATTTCTTGTTGGCTCTCCGGTGTGGATCCCCTACAAATATGATCGAGTATCGCTTCACGTCGATGATTCATATAATTCCATAGCGTATATTCTCATGCTCCGTACAAATAATGGTCCATGAACTATTTTCTAGTGTCCGATGAACCCTTTTGTTTCATTCATAGGCACTGCGTTCTTTCTTTCTTTCAAAAATTCTCAGACTACCAATTGTTGATGCTTTCGTTATAATAGTCGTCGTCGTTCAAAACATCCTTTAAATCATATCATTTTCTCCATCATCCGTTGTGAACTTCGCTTGTAGCCCTTTCCTGCTCTTTTTTATTACTCTTTAAAACATGTCGCTGTGTATTTAGGTACGGCGTCAATTGCCTGATGTGAGGAATTCAAATCATGGCATAAAATAATTCATGTTGGCGTGAAGCATTCTCTTAAGGTGTCTTCCATCCTTCCCCTTCATGTCGGCCTCACGGTACCCTCATTGTCAATTCGTTTCTACTCCTTTCATGTATTCTTTTGATATGCCGATATGTTTTGAACTCTGGCCCCGCTAATAAATTTCCTCCTTTGGACTTGAAGTCTAATATAATATGTTCTCCCCCCCTTTTTAAGGGGCTCCCTATACGCCAACATTCCTTTTGCGAAGTCTTCGTTTATACCTTACTCCTCATCTTTCTTCCCAAATCTGTGCCTAACATATCGAAAACTTCTTATCCTAAGTTTTTCTTTTACTTTCAGTCTATGTCATCATTTTTTCCACATTTCCATACCCTTCCATCCACTATTTGTCCTTTCACTTGCTTAGCTCACTTGCTCGTAGTTCTTCTTTAACTACGCATTTGTGTTGTAGCTGTGCGTCCATGTTTCTCAGCGTCCCGCTATCCTAGTCACTATTCCCTTAGCCCCACTAATTGAAATCGGTTCTCGAACCTCATACACTCCTCTCCTGTTTCCTTTTACCACACTCTATCCCTTTTCACATGCCTACTTTGAGTTCTTACCCAAATAGTCTCGTGCTTTGCCGGTAGTTTCTATCGGGAGCTTCACTCACTGAGGTTTCTTACCTTTCACCTTCTTCCGACACTTTGATCTCTTTGTTTTCCATCTACTCACTCTCTTTCTTTTCCAAGTATCGCTGTATTAGAACTTTCTAATCTTAACCTGTAGTGAAAATGACATCAATTTACCTTGTAACACTTGTATCATTTATTTCTGTCGTCACTTGAACTTCGGTACCCTTACTCTATTGATGTCGTCCATACCGTAGTACCGGCTGCTGGGACATACACCATATGCCCATCGATACAATCACATATGGGATATCATACGCATTCATATATATATATATATATATATATATATATATATATATATATATATGTATATATATATACATATTTACTATCAACTAGCCCACAAAATACTTCCAAACGCTATTCAAGCTTATCCTAATTCCAGAGCTGTGATGCACTTTCTGTCTCTTCACCAGTCTAGTCTGCCTCGTCCTGCGCGACTTCTTATGGTCTCCAACTACCCCGCACACTCTAGATCCCCTTAGGTTACTCTAGCTTCTCATTTGTCTCTTATGTCTGGATATATAGAATTTCTTGCACCCTTCCTAGGGGGTCACCCATCCTATGATTTCTCTCACCTTGGCACGCTTAACCTCGAAACTTCGGTGGAATCCGGTGTCTTAATGCTGATATAATTGCATCTGCTTCCTCGCGTGACCTTTATTACATGATCTAGAGCAAATTGAAGGCTTACAGATTCTGAGACATTTTCGTAACACGTCCTTCTCTTTGCAATTACTATTTTACCCTTTTCAATCCTCAATATCCACCTTTCACTTCCGTGCATAACTACCTCTCGTCCTGGATTCCCAGATTCCCGATGGTAACAAATATACCTTCATCGCTGTTACTTGTAAGTACTCAGGTATCAGTCTGTTCGGATTCCCACTCACCATTCTTGTATAACAATCTATAGCAAAACTGATTGTTGACTTTCTCTAAATCCACCAACAGACCTTGCTCTTACTAAACCTCGGATGTTATCCATTTTAATCCTCTGGACTGCTAATCATCTTGCTCGCTGTTATTTTTCACGCCATGCTCAAATCCGTAGCTTCTCTAAAATATCACATCCCACTTGTCGTCTGTTTACGGTACTTCCTTTCCACGCTTCTTCCTGTTAGGCATACCCAATAATTCTGGCAGAATCTGTTATATCCCGCATTTTAGGTATTCGGATAATTCAAGATAATCGCGGGAAGTTAAGGACAAGGTGATATTTTGATTTTGTCTAGTATACAAGTTGTTCATGAAAGTTTTTGAAGTGGAAATATTAAGGAAGGTTAGGGGTAAAAAGAGAAATTCGCAAGATGACTCATAGGAATATGGAGGAAGGCTAAGGGCAAATTCGAAATTTGGAAAATAGTTTTTCATGAATTGCAAGACAATACAAAAAAAAAAGATGGGCTTGGAAATAAAGGCCATGTGGCCGGCCATATTGGGTGGGCTTAGGCCCACATGGACAAATTATGCATGTGTATAAAAGAAAATTAAATGGTCATATTTATCATCTTATCCATAGAAATTTCAAGAAACTTGGAGAAAGAAAAAAAAAAATTGGAGGCCATTCGGCCAAGAGCAACTAAGCAAGAGCCATGGAAAAATTGATCCAAAAAATAAATTCTTCTAGCTTTTCTACCAATTGGAAGGCCCTCTACAACATGGAGTGATTGTTGGAGTAAGCCAAGCATTTGTTATGCAAATTGTGAACCTAGCCGAGCAAGAAGAGATAAGTGAAGAAGGTATGTATTCAATCTTCTTTTACATGTGTTATGGATGATTTATGTATGTTGAAGTATGTAAAAATGGATGGAATTCATGAAATATATATGTATTGGTGTTGGCCGAATATAGGGTGGTGGTGTAGAAGTGATGAATTAATTTTATTTAGTAGTTTGATTGTTGTTGTTGTGAATTCCATAATAAAAATGAAGGTTTGATAACTTTGAAATGAAGTTGTAATCGTTTGTGGATTATGGAAGAAGTTGACGTGATATTAGTATGGTTTCTTATGATTATAAGAATGAATGGTATTGCTAAAGTATAGATTGTTGGCATAGTTTATGAATTTAGAAGGAAGGAAATGTGTTGATAGTGTTCTTGTGGAATTTGGAAGGTTTCGGGTAGTATGGTGGTTGGGCCGTTTGCAATGTCATGCGGATTGTTGAAGTGTTCTTGGATATTGTTCGAATGATTTCGGATTAGTACTTGAAAATGTGAGCAATTGTGAATTGAATATAAATGAAATGCCGTCGAATTGTGTGACAAAAGTTGTTAATGTTAGAATGTGTCTTGAATTGATTATTGTTGTTGTTGGCATGATTATTGGTATTGTTATTGTGGATAAATTGGCCGAGTTGAATTCTCGGATTGTTGATTGATAATTTGGCCGAGTTAAATTCTCGGGGATGGTGTATTTACAGGGGAAATGCTGCCGAAATTTTGATAGACTATAAGTGAATTCATTTGAAAGACTAATACAAGTGTGTGTGACGATGAATCTAATGATTATGTGAATTCTTTTGTATGTAGACTAGCAAGTTTGGACAAATAAGCATAGCTAGTTGGTCGTGGGACAGGTATGTAAGGCTTACCCTTTCTTTCTTTTGGCATGTCCCAGAGCTAAGTAAGGTATGACATGGCACACACCTTGGGGTAACACTACTCTTTGATTCCGAGCTTGGTTATAATGCTTATTCTCTTTTGTCATGAGCATGTCCCGTATGGCTAAGTCTATTGTATGATTAATAAATGAATAAGCTACTTCATATGGTTTTGATATGTAGCCATGATTCTGAAGCTCTGTTTGATGTGCTTCCGAGGTTGCCTATGATTCTGATTCACTTCTGATATAAGTATGTCTAATATGAACGAGCTTATTATATGATTGAATAATGAGATGAGTATAAAGAGTTTTGTTTCTGAAAGAGTTCTGTAAGTTTTAATGTCCCTAACTTTCGTAAAAGATATTGGATTTGCTTTGAAACGTTCGTAAAAGTTCAGTGGTAAAAATGTCCGTAACTTTCACATACTAACTCCGATTGACTTGAGACATGTTTATGATCCTTCAAAGGTCGGTATGTGTAAGTATATATATCGAGTCTTGATTTATGTGCGTATGGTTTCGCACTACTCTGTTCGTGCAAGTCTCAGTATGTCTCCACTGCGTCCCGGGCCAGGGTATGTTCTCGTGCTTATTTCTCTGCATTGTTCACCGCGTCCCTCTCACTTGCGGGCCGGGGAATGTTATATATATATATGATGACATTATGATGTGATGACGGGGTGGTGGCCAGGATGGCACATGATTTATTCACCGCGTCCCGCAAAAGAGGGCCGGGGCACGTTACATGCATATGTGATACATGATATATGATTCACCGCGTCCCTCACTGAGGGCCAGGGCACGTTATATGCATACATGATATATGATTCACCGCGTCCCTCACCGAAGGCCGGGGCACATTAAATGCATACATGGTACATGATTCACCGCGTCCCTCACTGAGGGCCGGGGCACGTTATATGCACACATGATACATGACTCACCGCGTCCGTCACTGGAGGGCCGGGGCATGTTATATGCAGATATGATATATGATGATGACATGCATGATTTGTGTTTGGAAAGTAAGCATTTTGGCATTCTGTGTCTCTGTACTCCTTCTGACATATGACTTCGGCATATATGACCTATGTTCTGGGAAACAAACACTCTGATATTCTGGATCTGCATTTTTCTGACATATGACATATGTATACACGATTTGTGATCGGAAAATAAGCACTTTGGTAATCTGGATAATGTACACACTCTTGTACTGTTTGCTTCGATTATGGTTCCGTTTTCTGTACTCCATGCCTTACATGCTCAGTACATATTCCGTACTGACCCTCTTTCTTTGGGGGTTGCGTTTCATGCCGCGCAGGTACACCCAGATGAGTAGAAGTCACTACAGAAGATGTTCCAGTGAAGTTGGCAAGCTCCACTCGTTCCTAGAGTGCTGCCGAGTCAGAGTATATGTGCTATGATGTCTGATTATTGTTAGAGACTTTGCAGACAGGGTCGTGGGTATTGGTTGTCAGTTCTGTAAGCGGCTCCATCAGCCGATGTGTCATTTTATGTTATGATATAAGTTCTATATGATTACAGATTTTGTCTGATTTGGGAACAAAGAAAACGGATATTTCCGAAAGTTTTACTACGTATTTTATTGTATTTGATTTAAGAGTTCAAAGATATTATGTGTGTAATATGAATCAGAGGGTTCGCTCGGCCCTAGATAAGGGTCGGGTGCCCATCACACCTTAGTAAGGTTAGGGTGTGACAGAATCTCCTTTACCATTCTTACTATTCAAAATCTGTACGTAGCAAATATGGACAATACCTCACAGAACATACGGCTATATGACACATTCTAGCCATCCAGTGCTTCTAGTTTTCAGATGACAGAACAAATATATCAAGACTTACTTTTATAACTTTCCATATCATCACTTACCTCCTTTCGTCGTATGTAAGGCTTATATACGGAATTTTATTTCCCTATGACTTGGCTCTATCGCACGATCTAAGACAGAAAGAAGGTCAACAATCCCTAGATGCCCTGCAGCCTCCTGTTTATAAATGTGGCCGGCTTCACACCCATAAACAGGACTCTACTGGACACGACTTTGCAGACAACCCCTAGGACGACCTGCTCTGATACCACTTTGTCACACCCCGATCTCACTAGGGTGTGATGGGCACCCGACCCTTACTTAGGGCAGAGCGAACCCTCTGACTCTTGTTATACACATAATCTCGTTGGACTCTTATATCAAATAAATGAAATACATAGTAAGACTTTCAGAGATTTTCTTTTCATCGTACTCGAATTAACCAAATCTGTAATCGTATGGAGTTTATAACATAATGCAAAAAGACACTTCGGCTGACGAAACCGCTTAATAAACTGACATTCTATATCCACGACTCTGTCTGCAAAGTCTCTAACTCCGTACAAGACATCATAGCGTAATACTCTGACCTGACAATACTCCAGGGCAAATGGAGGTTTCCAACCCCGCTGGAACATCTTCTATAATGACTTCTACTCATCTGGGCGTACCTGAGCGGCATGAAACGCAGCCCCCGAAGGAAGGGGGGTCAGTACGAGCAATGTACTGAGTATGTAAGGCATGAATAGTAACATAGTAAGGGATGTAAGTATGTATAATAACAGAATGGAAATATAGAGCATATCATGGGGTAAAAGAGTAACCTGTACATCTGAGTGCCTTTTAGGCGGGTACCATGCATGCTTAGTGCTGCGGAACGTGCAGCCCGATCCATATATATGCATATCATATTTTTCTTTCTTTGAAAACATTTCTTTTTCATATATATGTAAAATAGAACATATCATATTGCCGAGGCGTCGACTCCGATCCATTTAGCCACATACATCCCGCGTCCGGGACGATATTAACCGATCTGGGATTTGCCTAAACCAATGTGGGATTCGCCTAAGGCAAGCCTTACACTCACCCCCCTTTGGGACTCAGCGTTCTTGCTGAGGTTTGCCCCACCACTGGGTTTGCCCCACCACCGGCTCTGATACCAACTGATCAGGTGGTTATGCATCTATAGCGCCTCACCTTTTCCCTTACCCCGTATACATATACATATATCATGCAAGCAGCATGCCGGAGAGCCCAAAGAATGTTATGTCTCTATCGGAGTGACGTAAGGTCGGTAATCCTCCGAATATATTATGGAAGACTCGATAGACAAGTATACTTACCGACACCTGAAGGCTCAGAAACAAGTTTCGGGTCAATCCGACTTAGTATAAGAAAGTTATGAGCGTTTGAAGTACAGAACCTTCTACGAACGTTTCAGAAGCCATTTTTGGAAAAACCAAGCAACAATCATGCTAGGTACCTTTCGAATATCGTTGTGGATCAAATCAAATAGAAGTTCTGGAACCATATGTACGTATCAAAAATATATCAAAGACTCAAAGGAATAATCAAACGTGTTTTCATTTGAAAATCAAGACATTAGTCATATCACTTATCTCTCGATTGCTATTCGGAAACCTATCAAATAGATCTTCGGACCTCATAGGTACGTATCAAAACCATATGAAACAGCTTATGGAAGTCATGAACGTTAGCCATCCTAGTGACTCTAAGAATAGGAGTTTCTTTGTAATCATACATATACTTTGTCTTGTTGGTTTCACAAAGATCATGCCAAAAGAAAGAAAGGGTAAGCCTTCTACTCCACGTCCTATTAGCTACGCTTACTTGTCCAAGCTCGTTATCGCTAGTCTACATTCAAGAAGATTTACATAATCATTAGATTCATCGTCACACACCCTTGCCTTAGTCTTTCAAATAAATTCACTTATGATCTGCCGAAATTTCGGCAGCATCTGCCCTGTAAATACACCATCCCCAAGAATCTAACACGGCCAAATCATCAATCAACAATCCGAGAATTCAACTCGGCCAAACTATCAACAACAATACCAACAATCATACCAACAACATCAACAATCAATTCAAGACGCATTCTAACATTAACAACCTTTGTCATACAATTCAACGACATTTCATTTATATTCAATTCAATTCACATAACATTCAAAATGACCCAATCAACATACTACTTCACCCGAAACCTTCCAAATTCAACAAGAACAATAACAACCTATTTCCGTCTTTCAAATTCAACCACAGCAACCCAACTTACAATCTTCCAACACATGTCTCACTTCCAAGTTCATGAATTATATTTACAACCTACACATTAGCAATATCATTCCTACAAATATAAGAAACCATACTAATGTCACATTAACTTCTTCCATAATCCACAAACAATCACAACTTCATTTCCAACCATTAAATTCTCGTTTTACATCATAGAATCTACCATAACAACAATTAAAATACTAAGTAAAATCAATTCATCACATCTCACCAATTCAATCCCTGTTCGGCCACATCCCTACACACACATATTTCATGAATTTCATCCATTTCTACATACCACATATGCACAAATCATTTATAACACATGTAAAAGAAGATTGAACCTTACCTTTCTCCACTTGTCTTCTTACTTGTCTAGGGTTTGTAAATCACCCAAATGAATGCTTGGCTTGCTCCAACAATCACTCCATGTTGTTAGGGACGTTCCACTTGGTTGAATTACTAAAATAAAATAATTTTTCTTGATCAATTTCCAAGGAGCCAATTTTTGCTACTATGGCCGAATGCTCCTCCATTTTTTTCTCCAAGTTTTTCTTCTTGAAGCTTCATGATTTAAAAGATTAATATGCTTTATTTTTTAATCTCTTGTATATATATATATATATATATATATATATATATATATAGCTTCTTCCAACACAAAGTGGACACATGTCCCCTTCTCCCTTTTTCTTGAACTTTCTCAAATAAACAAAGAAGACTAATTGTCTTCTTATGTAAGCTTTAGTCCACACATATATATATAATTAGTCCCCATTAAATAAAAATGTGGACATATAATTATATGCCACACGGCCAACATGGCCCCCTTCAAGAACCTTCTTGAATATTTTGTGAAATTCTCATTTTGCCCCTAGCCTTTCACAATATTACCATGAACCACTTTGTGAATTTCCCTTTTTACCCTTAGCCTTTATCAATATTTTCACACTAATAAACAACTTGTTCACTAAAGAAATTTTGGAAAATAGTCTTGCCTTTGACTTCTCGCAATTATCTCAAATTATTCGAATATACAAAATACGGGATATAACACATATATAATATAATAATGCCGAGGAACGTACGGCCCGATCCATTATAATATAATAATCATATATATACCGTACCCGGCCCTCTAGTGAGGGACTCGATGAATAATCAATGAAACTGTGCATGAATACATACCGGCCCGGGACTCGGTGAATGATATATTAAAACATGCACGAGTAGAATATCATCAGCAACCATATGAAAACTATATCATCATCTGGGACTTAATAGAATGATTAGAATGAACCGACACTTGAGAATCAAAGACAACTGTCATGTCAAGTACCGCTGAGAACTCGAATTCATTGAAGTCATGTATGTTCATCGTTCGCTCGTTTATGTAATTCATGCCAAAAAGAAAGAAAGGATGGGCTTAACATACCTGGTCTTAGCTCAACGACTCAAGAAATCAACTCGTATTGGCTCCATGATCTATATGATAACAACAATGGTACTATCATTAATTATAGAAATGATTCTCTTAATCGTATAATGAAACTTTAACTTATCCTAAAATAAAATAGGCAACACCTCCCCCGTTCTTCTCATTTTCCCAAACTCCATATATCAAAAACAACAACCAGACAATCCACCAAGTATATATACATCAATAACAAGGTACCATGTAGTAACAACAAGCCACAAACATTTCACGACGAGCGATAAACTCGAATTAGAATCCGTATACTCCATAGCACCTTTTCGTATGTTTCCTTCTTAACCTAAAAATATTCTCAATATGATGAGGGCATCATTTACCACAAATGTCATCTTTATATCATATAATTTCAACAAGAAAAATAGCCCACAACGCCAACTCTATCACATGACAATTCTATTCGCAAGTTCGTATTTATTTCATCTAGCAACGTAGATACGACTTAGGTAACTCAAATACATCTAGGTGAGAGGATTTATTACCTTATATTCCAAGATTTAATCTTCTTCCGCCTTACTTCATTACGAAGAAATCCCGGAGTCAACAACACGACAAAACGGAACAACAAGATTGAAATGGTATGAAAAAACCCATAGGTTGTCCTTGACAAAAATTACCATTTGCTTTGTCGTAATTGAAATTGATATTGCTGTTAATATACCTCAAGTTCCTACGGTATTTTCATAAATTGATGATGCAGCATGTTGATTCTACTTAATCAAAAAGGCAAGAAAATGATATATATGTTTTAAGTGCACAAATCACCTTTACACGTGCCATTACACACTTGACTGTGTTGTTGAATCATAAGGTCACTTAATACCAACATAATGCCACGTATGGCATAATTAGTGCCATGTGGCAGCCACCAAAAAAATATTTAACCATTAACTCCAATTAATATCATAATTAATTCCTCCCTCCCCACTTTACTCCAATATTTAACCAATTTCCAATATAACTAATTTCTTGATCTCAATTCACTTTAATAGTAATTATTTTTAATACTTTTCATACACTCATTGCCATGATTATGTGACATAGCACTAGTCCATAGCCCCTTTTGGTACACATAAAATATTATTTTTAATCACCGCCATTCAACTTTCGAGTCTTAAATAATTTCGGAACTTCATTCCTTTTATACATTGATCTCTTGATTTCCATGCTTGAATGTGACCAAATCCTCTGGGCTCGGGTAAATTTGCTCATGTTGGACGGTTCAATTTTCTAGTCCAAAAATTACGAGATATTATAGCTTGGACCGTGTTTCATTCAAATAAATGTTGAACCTCGACGAAACTTATTTTCTTCGATTTGTTTAACCTCTAATATTTACAACACATCTGTACCATCACTCTAACCACCTAAAAGCTTGGGGGATAACCTCGTTTCCATTTCAAATGTCATTTAACTCGTACGCTTTCCAATGCATGAAAGAACGGGATGTAACATCCTTCCCCCCTTTAGAACATTCGTCCTCGAATGTTAAACTAGTCCTGTATAAGTATACTGGCTATGGTGTTCTTATAACGAATCAATTCTAACTAGAAATCGTCTATCATGCTCTGCCTCTGTTATCATAATACATACATAAGACTCAAGATCAGCCATACTCTATCGGGGTGACGTAAGGTCGTGATCCCCCGATTGCATTATGGAGCACTCATGGACATTCTGCCTCACCTTGAAGGAATTAGCATATGAGGTGAGTGTAAGCGATAAATAACATCATTAGAATCCATGTACTTTAACTCATTACATTGGGTAGCTAATTATGGACATAGGCTCATGCATAAGAGAGAAGTTACATTATAGGATTCATGCCATTAGAAAGAAGGTACTAGCCTCACATACCTTTGACGTTTAACTAAGCTATCATTCGCTTGTTCTCCTTCGATATCGCGTTTCTACCTTCAAAAGAGAATCCGCATTTACGTTAGTTAATCAACTATAAGAACGTGCTACTATTTCTAGGAAAATTGGGCGGCACTTCCTTTGTTTATACTACTTTACCCATATTCTATATTAACTTCCCAACGCTCACATCAACGTTCTCTCCTCTTGATTACGATAGATGATGTACAAGTAACAGGAAAGCTAACCTATGAAGAGGTGCCTATAGCTATTTTAGACAGGCAAGTACAAAGACTCCGCAATAAAGAGGTAGCTTCAGTCAAAGTCTTAAAGCGAAACAACAATCGGGAAGAAATGACTTGGGAAGCAGAAGAGAAGATGAAGTCCAAGTACCCGCAATTATTCCAACCCCCAGAGTAGGTTCAAGATGAAACGCCAATGATGAGGTATGTATGCTTATTGTTCACGCTTTTGGTCGCCTGTGGCCATGGATTTGTCGATGTTGTGATGTATCCCTCTGAGGCGATGATATTGTGGGTTGTTGTGACAGGTTGGTAGTGTCAAATTACAGGGGAAATTCTAGCGAAATTTTCGTAGAATCCCGAGTGTTTGACATTCGAGGACGAACGTTCCAAAAAGGGGGGAAGAGTGTTACACCTCGTAAATTTTCCCGTGAACGTACAGTGAAAAGTTGCAGGGTTGCACTTTGGCCCAGTTGGTCGTAAAGTGGAATACGGCCCATAAAGTAGTTTACGGACCATAAACTGCTATCGTCCTCCAACCTTTCAAAAATTTCAACTTTCTGCCAAATGTCTAAATGGCTAAATACGACCCAGAATACGGACTGTAAATCGAAATACGGCCCGTAAACTGTGACCGTAAACTACCATGACTCTAGCAAACCTTTCTAGTTCGGTTATGCTTAAATACGGTCGCGAAGGACGGACCGTAAACCAGAATACGGCCCTTAAAGTGGGTTTACGACCACTATGCATCCCGACTACTGTTCATAAAAATCAGATTTTGTGATTAATAAAAGGGACCCTTTTCATTCATTTTCATTTCATTTCATATCTACACCACTCAAGAACTCTCTAGAAAATTCTCCAAACACTTCAAACATAAGAATAACAAGGAAATCAATGATCAACAACATTAAATCCATGAAACAAGGTATGTGAAACTCAAGTGAAGTTCATCCAAACCCAGAAGTTCCAAGAAAGGTGAAGTAGGGTTTTGGTGCAAAGGGAAGTATTCCACTCTAGGTTTGTTCCACCATCATCTAAGGTAAGCTTCATGACTTCATCATGTTGTTTAAGGTATTGGAAAGATTAGATGCTTGAATGGTAGGAAAACATAGAAGATGGGTCTTAAAATGGATGAATAGTGTCACAATTGAATGGTAGTTGAATGGAATCATAAATGTTGATGTGTTATGATTGTGAATATGTTGCAAAGGATGCTTAGACCATGAAATAAGTATTATATATGAGGAAATGCGATAATGAGTTATAAGTATAAATGTGGAGAAATTAGAGAGAAATGGTGGATTGTGGTTAGTGCATGTAAATGATGATTGTTGATTTCAATATTGTGAACGTTGTTGTGAGCGTTTGGGTGTTAATATAGAATATGGTAAAAGTAGTATAAACAAAGGAAGTTCCACCCAATTTTCCTAGAAATAGTAGCGCGTTCTTATAGTCGATTAACTAACGTAAATGCGGATTCTCTTTTGAAGGTAGAAACGTGATATCGAAGGAGAACAAGCGAACGATAGCTTAGTTAAACGTCAAAGGTATGTGAGGCTAGTCCCTTCTTTCTAATGGCATGAATCCTATAGCGTAACGTCTCTCTTATCCATGAGCCTATGTCCATAATTAGCTACCCAAGGTAATGAGTTAAAGTACATGGATTCTAATGATGTTATTTATCGCTTACACTCACCTCATATGCTAATTCCTTCAAGGTGAGGCAGAATGTCCATGAGTGCTCCATAATACAATCGGGGGATCACGACCTTACGTCACCCCGATAAAGTATGGCTGATCTTGAGTCTTATGTATTCATTATGATAAGCTAAGCATATTGTGATGAGCATATGATGATATTACTATTACACCGCACCTATTTGGCCGGGCAGTCACCGCCAGGGCGGGCAGCGATATGATACACCATGGCCAAATGGCATGGGCAGACACCACTAGTGGGCGGCATGAAATGTTACCCCGGACGCGGGAGGCCTGGACGCAGGCTCATGTTATGATTATCACACCGATCCGATATGGACGGGCAGTTTATACATGATGCATACTTTGTATGATGATGATCATAAGCATGACAGCATGACTTGTTTTCTTTATACTTGACAGTCAGATTCAGATGTTCTATACTGATATCTTCTTTACATCATTGTTTTATTTCATTGTTTATGCCTCTCATACTCAGTACAATATTCGTACTGTCGTCCGGTTTCCTTGGACGCTGTGTTCATGCCCACAGGTAGACAGGGAGGAGAGCTAGATCCAGATCCGTAGTAGCTGTCAACTGACTGGAAGCCCTCCATTGTCCCGGAGGTGCTTATGATTATTCTTTTGTGTATATATATAGCCGTGTATATGTATTTATGGGCACGACGGGGTCTTGTCCTGTCCCTATGTTCAGTACTCCAATAGAGGCTCGTAGATACGCAGTGCGGGTTAGATGGTCTCACGAGGTCGCTACTGTATATATATATATATATGTACTATTTTGATGGCCTAAAGGCTTATGTATATAAAAGTGTTATGTTTTGAAATGAAAGGTGATTCTCTTATGTGTTGAGCATAAAATTGATAAAAGAGCATTAAATGAGTATGATGAGTAATAGAACGAGCGGTGCTCGGTGGTTAGCCCCGGGTACCCGTCGCGGCCCCTAGTTGGGTCGTGACAAAAAGTGGTATCAGAGTAGTTCGGTCCTAGAAAGTCTCTACGAGTCGTGTCTAGTAGAGTCTTGTTTATGGTGTGTTGCGCACCACATCAATAAACAAGAGGCTACAGGGCATTTAGGAAAAAAATGACCATCTTTCTTCTATGGGGTCGTGCGATAGAGCCATGTGTAAGATTTTACCCTCCCTAATGGTGTGTTATGATTTCAGAATGCCGTCAAAGGGAAAGGCTACAACCGCCCAGAAGGGCAAGACTACGGCAAAGAGGTGGGTAGAAAGAGAGCCTCCGGGGAATATAGATAAAGGCGAATCGCATAACGAGGCCCCATCTGATACTTCCTCTACCCCGCCCGATGTGGGAGAACAAGGAGGAGCCCCAGCTCCAATTCCTCCGCCGGTTGCTTCGAGTCAACAAATGACCGAGGCCATTCAGCTATTGACACAATTGGTTGCCGCACAGGCACAACGACAAAATGTGGGTTTAAGTGACCGGGCAGCAAGTACAAAGGCCCGTGAATTTATGAGTTAAATCCTCCGAAATTCTTCGGGTCAAAGCCGGATGAGGATCCGCAAAGTTTCGTAGATGAGATGCTAAGGACATTGAAGATTGTCCATGCCTCCGAGACCGAATCCGTGGAGTTGGTGTCGTATAGACTCTGAGATGTGGCGGTGTTATGGTACAACAATTGGGTATTATCAAGAGGAGAGAACGTGTCTCCCCCGCTCCATATAAAGCTTCATATGGAGCCATTTATATACTTGAATGGTAGCTATTGTTGTATGCGATCTCAATAAGGGGTAAGTGGTCATTCCAGCTACCACCGAAATCCAACACACATGCCCATAGCATGTTTTCTAAGATTTGAATGGTACGCTCGGCCTGCCCATCAGTTTGCGGATGAAATGTCGTGCTAAACTTCACTTGCGTGCCCAAACCTTCTTGAAAATACTTCCAGAACTTAGTTGTACACTGTGCTCCTCTATCTGTGATAATAGATAATGGGATTCCATGGAGTCGCACAATTTCTTTGAGATACAACCTTGCATAGTCTTCTGCTGAGTACGTTGTCCTAACTGGAAGAAAATGGGCTGCTTCCGTCAATCTATCCACAATCACCCATATAGAGTCATACCTGCCACGGGAACGAGGTAATCCCACGATGAAATCCATGTTGATCACTTCCCATTTCCAGGTGGGTATCTCTATTGCTTGTAATAAGCCTCCTGGCTTCTGATGTTCAACTTTTGCTTTTGGCAATTTGGACACTGTGCTAGAAATTCGGCTACGTCTCTCTTCATGCCATCCCACCAATACATCATCTTGAGATCATGATACATTTTAGTTGTACCTGGATGCATAGAATACCGAGAACAATGTGCTTCTTCAAGAATTCGTCTATGCAATTCTGCTACATTCGGCATACATAATCTGCCTCTTTACCTAAGAATTCCGTTCGTGGAAACTTCAAATGGAGATTTTTTTCCTTCCCATGAGATGTGTCCTTATAACGACATAATTGAGGATCTTCACACTGCCGTTCTTTCACTTCCATATCTAAGGACAAAATTGTGGGATTATTGCTACTAATCCCTGCATCACCTGAATCTATTACACGTACTCCAAGATTAGCCAATCGATGAAGTTCTTGAACCATCTCTTTCCTTTCCGGAGGGACCTCACATAAATTGCCCATTGATCGGCGGCTAAGTGCATCGGCTACTACATTCGCCTTCCCGGGGTGGTATAGAATGTTAACATCATAATATTTTAATAATTCTAACCACCGCCTCTATCGCAGGTTCAACTCCTTTTGCTTGAAGATGTACTGAAGACATTTGTGATCTGTATAGATATCAACGTGCACACCGTACAAATAATGTCCCCACATTTTTAAGGCATGAATGACCGCAGCTAGTTCGAGATCATGAGTTGGGTAATTCTTTTCGTGCTTCCGCAACTGTCTCGAAGCATATGCAATAACCTTTCTGTCACGACCCGGCTAGGGGCCGCAACGGGTACCTGGGGCTAACCGCCGAGCACCGCTCGTACTAGTACTCCTTAGGCTTATTTAACAATCATTTATCGGATTCATGCTCGATTTATAAGAAAACCCGTTTTCCTTTAGGAACATAATGTGTTTATACACATGAGCCCTTAGGCTAGCAAAATAATATATATGTATATATTTACACAATGACCATGCCATGAGACCACATGACCCACATTGAGTATCTACGAGCCTCTATGAGATGACATTTACAATTGTACACAAAAGAATCATCATAGGCATCTCCAGGACAATGGGGTGCTTTCAGTCAGCTAACTGCCTCTAAGAATCTGGAGCAAGATCTCCTCCCTGTCTACCTGTGGGCATGAACACAACGTCCAAAGAAAACGGACTTCAGTACGAATATTGTACTGAGTATGTAAGGCAGGAATGAAATAAACAAACATAATAGGAAGATCATGAGTCGAGAGGCAAAGGTATAACCTGCACAAGTGTCATAGGCAATCACATTACTTACATATATCACATTTTATATAATCATGGTATACATGTCATCACATCATATAAATCATCTCATCAGAGTCCTCGTCGTTAACCCGCGTCCGGGTAACCATCATATGCCGCCCACTAGTGGTGATCATGCCCAGCCCTCTAGGCTAGGTGTAACGTCGCAGCCCGCCTTAGCGGTGACATGCCCGGCCATCTAAGCACGGTGGAATCATATGCAGCCCGCCTTAGCGGTGACATGCCCGGCCATCGTGGCGCAGCGAAATTATATCATCACAAAATCAATCCTAACACATCACTCTTACACATCTCATACCATAGCATCATGTTATCATTTCCTACTAGTCTATGCATCCCATAGTCGTATTACAAGTTAGCGTTATTTATCATCTTATTGTCATAGCATACATTAGCGTTAGGAGCATACATTAGGCTTTAAGGCAACCACACTATGTCGGGTTGACGTAAGGTCGTGAACCCCCGATTGTGTTATGGACATTTCATGGGTATCATGCCTTGCCTTGAAGGAAATAAGGCATAAGGCGAGTGGTAACAATAATAACATCATTAGCATTGTAGGAACATCATGCCACAATTTCTTGAATCTCTATACTCTAGCTCATTGTCATTATTATCATGCTTATAGGTGATTCGATATATAGAAGGACTCATAAGCTTCATCTTACCGAAGGATTATGGAAAACTTGAAGGATTCATGCCTTTTGAAAGAAGATTTAAGCCTCACATACCTTTCTCGTTTAAGCAATCTAGCGTTCGCTTATTCTCCTTCAACGTCACGTCTCTACCTTCAAAAGAGGATTCGTACTAACGTTAGTTAATCAACTATAAGAATGCACTACTATTTCTAGAGACAATTGTGCAGAACTTCCTTTGTTTATACTACTTTTCCCATATTCCATATCAACTCCCAACACCCACAACAACAACTACAATATAGCAATCAACAATCATCATTCATATACAATGACTATGATCCACCATTTCTCTTCATTTTTACCACCTTTATGGTTTTGGGTTCACTATCATATTTTCTCATGTATCACACTTATATCATGGTCTACATGTCGTTTATAACGCATTCATACTCACAACACACTAACATTCATGATTCAATTCAACTACCATTCACTCATGGCACTATTCACTCATTTATCACCCATTTGCTATGCTTTTCTACAATTCGGGTATCTTAACCTTCCAATACCTTAAAGAACATTAAATGGTCATGAAACTTACCTTGGATGATGGTGGAACAAGCCTTGAGTGGAGTCTCTACTCTAGCACCAAAACCCTACTTCACCTCTTTTGGTTTTCTTTGAGAAAGATGAACTTGAGCTAGGAATCACATTATTATTTTCATGAATTTGGCGTTGTTGATCTTGATTTTCCCTTGATTCTCTTGAATTCTTGTGGATGAAGTGTTTTGGAGTATTCTAGAGAATTCTTGAATTGTGAAGATGAGAAATGAAATGAAATGAGCTTGGGGTCCCTTATACTTAACTTAAAAATTTGATTTTTGTGAACAGTAGTCGGGATGAACAGTGGCCGCAAACCCAGTTTACGGGCCGTATTCTAGTTTACGGTCCGTCCTCCACGACCATATTTAAGCATATCAGAAACAGAAAGGTTTGCTGTAGGCCAGGGTGGTTTACGGTCGCAGTTTACGGGCCGTATTTCGATTTACGGTCCGTATTCTGAGTCGTATTTAACCATTTCAACATTTGACAGAAAGTTGAAGTTTTGATAGTTGGAGGACGATGGCATTTTACGGTCCGTAAATCACTTTACAGTCCGTAAATCACTTTACGGGCCGTATTGTGTTTTACGACCACTGGGTCGCAATGCAAATCTGCAACCTTCGCGTTTTCAAAACTCATTAGTAGTCATTCCCTTCTTAGTAAAACATCATACACTCATACTCTTCGTTGGTCTATTCATTGTATGCTCACGGAAAATTTTCGGAGGTGTCACACTTTCCCTGCTGCATCAATACACATCCCAATCCGACACCGGAAGCTTCACAATGCACAACATAACCATCTGACCCTTCTGGAAGTGTTAAAACTGGAGCTGAGGTCAATCTGTCCTTCAACTCTTGGAAGCTGCGTTCACAAGAGTCATTCCATTGAAATTTGGCTGACTTCTGGGTTAGCTTCGTCAATGGGGCTGAAATAGACGAAAAGCCCTCTACAAATCTTCGATAATAACCTGCCAAACCCAGAAAACTACGAACCTCTGTAGGCGTCGTAGGCCTTGGCCAAGTCTTCACCGTTTCAATTTTCTGAGTGTCAACTCGAATGCTATCATTTGAAATAACATGGACCATAAATGTCACAGAATTTAGCCAAAACTCGCACTTTGAAAACTTCTCATACAATTCTCGGGCTCGGAGAATGCCAAGAACAATTCCCAAATGATCTGCATGTTCTGATTTTGTATGAGAATACACCAGAATGTCATCAATAAATACTATCACGAATAAATCCAAGAGTGGCCTGAATATATTATTCATCAATTTCATGAACACGGCTGGGGCGTTAGTCAACCCAAACGACATCACTCGGAATTCGTAGTGGCCATATCTCGTTCTGAAAGCTATCTTGGGGATATCCGCTTCTCTAACTCTTACTTGATGGTAACCCGACCTCAAATCTATTTTGGAAAACCACTTGGCACCTTGCAATTGATCGAATAAATCATCAATCCTTGGAAGAGGATATCTGTTCTTTATCGTCACCTTGTTCAATTGCCTATAGTCGATGCACATTCGCAAGGAACCGTCTTTCTTTCTCACAAACAAGACCGGCGCTCCCCACGGTGATGAACTGGGCCTAATAAATCCTTTCTCGAGAAAGTCCTTTAGCTCCTTTAATTCTGCCGGGGCTATTCGGTAAGGAGGAATAGAAATAGGCTTGGTGTCCGACAACACGTCAATAGCAAAATCGATTTCTCTTTCTGGTGGAAGACCTGGAAGTTCATCTGGGAACACATATGGGAATTCATTCACCACTGGAACAGATTGAAATGTTGGCAACTTTACTTCTGTGTCATGTACTCGAACTAAATGATAAATGTAGCCTTTCACTATCATCTTCCTCGCCTTAAGGTAGGAAATAAACCTGCCCTTTGGAGATGCTGTATTACCCTTCCATTCGCACGGGCTCTCCCGAAAATTGGAATCAGACCACTTTTGTGCGGCAATCAACGTTTGCATAACACGACGCCAACCAATCCATACCTATGATTACATCGAAATCTACCATTTTTATCTCAATCAAGTCAGCTTTGGTCTGACGATCACATACCATCACGACATAATTTTTGTACACTTGTCTTGCTATCACGGGATCACCAACCGGAGTGAGTACCTCAAAGGGTCTAATTTACTCGGGTTTCACCCCAATACAACCAGCAACATATGGAGTAATATAAGAGAATGTAGAACCTGGATCTATCAATGCATACACATCACGGGAGAATATAGACAATATACCTGTAACTGCATCCGGAGAGGACTCGAGATCCTGTCGTCCGGCTAAAGCATATACACGGGGCTGAGTGGTACTTGAAATAGATGCTGCCCCTCGGCCTCTGCCTCGGACTGCTGTCATCTAGGGAGTCTGCCCTACCGGGCGTACTGATGAAGAGCCAGCTGCTGAACCTGTAGGCTGAACTCCAACTCCGCCACTCATCAACGGGCAATCCCTCATCATATTCCCCACTTGACCACAAGTATAACAGGCATCCTAACCCTGACGACACTATCCGGATGTAAGCTGCCGCATTGGTTGCATCGCGGCACTGGGGGTCTCCTTTGACTATAATCTTCCCTGAACTGGGAATCTGAAGCCCTCGAACTCTGGCCCTGTCCTGAACAGAAAGAGCGATCAAATCTCCTACCTGTGAATCGAAGAGGTGCACTTGTTACTGACTGGCCTGAGTACCCAGAATATGTCTGCCTTGATCCCCCTCTATGATCACTACTAGCTCCCATGGATCTGGCCCTCTTTCCTTTTCTTCTATCGATATCACGGTCGCCTCTTTGTTGTTGTTGTCGCCCCCTCCAAATTCTGAGCATGAGCCTGTATTCAGGAGATATCCATCCCGTCTTGCAAGGAAGCCGTCAAGCAATCTCTGAATAAATGTGGCCCTAGGCCACTTACAAATCTATGTACCCGATCCCCCATGTCGGCCACAATAGTCAGGGCATATCTAGCCAAAGAATTAAATTGAAGGCTATATTCCCGGGCGCTCATATTCCCTTGCCTCAAATTTAAAAATCTGTCCGCTCTAGCTCGGCGGACTTCGGGTGGCAAATAGTGACGAATAAAACCATCTACAAACTCTTGCCAAACCGGGGGAGGCGCGTTCTATCCTCTTGATAATACCCAATTGTTGTACCATAACACCGCCACATCTCGGAGTCTATATGACGCCAACTCCACGGATTCGGTCTCGGAGGCATGGACAATCTTCAATGTCCTTAGCATCTCATCTACCAAACTTTGCGGATCCTCATTCGGCTTTGACCTGAAGAATTCCGGAGGATTTAAACCAATTGTGTCAATAGCTGAATGGCCTCGGTCATTTGTTGACCCGAAGACCGGCGGAGGAGTTGGAGTTGGGGCTCCTCCTTGTTCTCCCACATCGGGCGGGGTAGAGGAAGTATCAGATGGGGCCTCGTTATGCGATTCGCCTTTATTTATATTCACCGGAGGATCTCTTTCTACCCGCTTCTTTGTCGTAGTCTTGCCCTTCTGGGCGGCTGTAGCCTTTCCCTTTGGTGGCATTCTGAAATCATAACACACCATTAGGGAAGATAAAATCTTACACATGGCTCTATCGCACGACCCCATAGAAGAAAGATGGTCATTTTTTTCCAAAATGCCCTGTAGCCTCTTGTTTATTGATGTGGTGCGCAACACACCATAAACAAGACTCTACTAGACACGGCTCGTAGACACTTCCTAGGACCGAACTACTCTGATACCACTTTTTGTCACGACCCAACTAGGGGCCGCGACGGGTACCCGGGGCTAACCACCGAACACCGCTCGTTCTATTACTCATCATACTCATTTAATGCTCTTTTATCAATTTTATGCTCAACTCATAAGAGAATCACCTTTCATTTCGAAACATAACACTTTTATATACATAAGCTTTTAGGCTATCAAAATAGTACATATATATATACAGTAGCGACCTCGTGAGACCATCTAACCCGTACTGCGTATCTACTAGCCTCTACTGGAGTACTGAACATAGGGACGGGACAAGACCCCGTCGTGCCCATAAATACATATACAAGGCTATATATATACACAAAAGAATAATCATAAGCACCTCCGGGACAATGGAGGGCTTCCAGTCAGCTGATAGCTACTACGGATCTGGATCTAGCTCTCCTCCCTGTGTACCTGTGGGCATGAACACAGCGTCCAAGGAAAACGGACGTCAGTACGAATATTGTACTGAGTATGAGAGGCATAAACAATGAAATAAAACAATTATGTAAAGAAGATATCAGTATAGAACATCTGAATCTGAATGTCAAGTATAAAGAATACAAGTCATGCTGTCATGCTTATGATCATCATCATACCATATATGCATCATGTATAAACTGCCCGTCCATATCGGATCGGTGTGATAATCATAACATGAGCCTGCGTCCAGGCCTCCCGCGTCCAGGGTAACATCTCATGCCGCCCACTAGTGGTGTCTGCCCATGCCATTTGGCCATGGTGTATCATATCGCTGCCCGCCTTGGCAGTGACTGCCCGGCCAAATAGGCGCGGTGTAATAGTAATATCATCATATGCTCATCACAATATGCTTAGCTTATCATAATACATACATAAGACTCAAGATCAGCCATACTTTATCGGGGTGACGTAAGGTCGTGATCCCTCGATTCTATTATGGAGCACTCATGGACATTCTGCCTCACCTTGAAGGAATTAGCATATGAGGTGAGTGTAAGCGATAAATAACATCATTAGAATCCATGTACTTTAACTCATTACCTTGGGTAGCTAATTATGGACATAGGCTCATGGATAAGAGAGAAGTTATGCTATAGGATTCATGCCATTAGAAATAAGGGAGTAGCCTCACATACCTTTGACGTTTAACTAAGCTATCGTTCGCTTGTTCTCCTTCGATATCGCGTTTCTACCTTCAAAAGAGAATCCGCATTTACGTTAGTTAATCGACTATAAGAACGCGCTACTATTTCTAGGAAAATTGGGCGGCACTTTCTTTGTTTATACTACTTTTACCATATTCTATATTAACTCCCAAACGCTCACAACAACGTTCACAGTATTGAAATCAACAATCATCATTTACATGCACTAACCACAATCCACCATTTCTCTCTAATATCTCCACATTTATACATATAACTCATTATCGCATTTCCTCATATATAATACTTATTTCATGGTCTAAGCATCCGTTGCAACATATTCACAATCATGACACATCAACATTTATGATTCCATTCAACTACCATTCAATTGTGACACTATTCATCCATTTTAAGACCCATCTTCTATGTTTTCCTACCATTCAAGCATCTTAGCTGTCTAATACCTTAAATAACATGATGAAGTCATGAAGCTTACCTTAGATGATGGTGGAACAAGCCTAGAGTGGAATCCTTCCCTTTGCACCAAAACCCTACTTCACCTTTCTTGGAACTTCTTGGTTTGGATGAACTTCACTTGAGTTTCACACACCTTGTTTCATGGATTTAATGTTGTTGATCATTGATTTCCTTGTTATTCTTATGGTTGAAGTGTTTGGAGAATTTTCTAGAGAGTTCTTGAGTGGTGTAGATGAGAAATGAAATGAAAATGAATGAAAAGGGTCCCTTTTATTAATCACAAAATCTGATTTTTATGAACAGTAGTCGGGATGCACAGTGGTCGTAAACCCACTTTACGGGCCGTATTCTGGTTTACGGTCCGTCCTTCGCGACCGTATTTAAGCATAACAGAACCAGAAAGGTTTGCTAGAGTCATGGTAGTTTACAGTCACAGTTTACGGGCCGTATTTCGATTTACGGTCCGTATTCTGGGTTGTATTTAGCCATTTAGACATTTGGCAGAAAGTTGACATTTTTGAAAGGTTGGAGGACGATAGCAGTTTACGGGCCGTATTCCACTTTACTACCAACTGGGGCAAAGTGCAACCCTGCAACTTTTCACTGTACCTTCACGGGGAAATTGCCGAGGTGTAACAATAATCAACTCTATAGAGTGCCACTTCTTGATCTCATTCGCAAGCCTGTTTATAAAATAGAATAAACCTTGTGAAGTAAGCATACTTAACCTATTACTCTTTATGATCAGCCCTATTACACTTACCACATAAGTTGTCTTACCAATGTATTCACATTCGTTATAACCCTTCATATTTTTTACCTCTGTCTCAGTCATGCTGTTACTTTATGTACTAATAGGCTTGTCATATTTTACTTGTGCTTATCCATCCCATCAATACTTCAATATTGCACTCTATTGGAGTTACCCTTTCTTTTGTATGTCATGTTTTTGTACTACCAGTCTCCCTAATTTACTCTAATATTTATCTTTACCATATCGATGTCGATCTTTTACTGTTACTATCAATTCAACAACATTTAACTCATCTCTTGTAGTCGTCAATGATACTCCTAGCTTAATCCCGTCCTGCCATTCCTTTTTACACAACATCTTTTCCCGCTAGGACATATTACAAGCTTATGTCTTATCTCCTTTAAATTCTAGGAAATTTCGACAGAGTTTCCTCTATATTTCTTACTATCCAAAACCTGCACGCAGCAAGTACCAACAATGCCTCACTGGGCTAATATATATATACGACATATCTCAGCCACACAGGGCTCCCAATTTCAAGTAAAAGTACAAAAATGTTGAAACTTACCACATATATCACACCTCGAGATGTACCTGATCCTTTAGCGATCTGCCCTATTATACCTTTTTATTTACTTTCCCTTTTATTCTTCAGCTTTACATTTCAATAATGCCTCAATATTCTTACCTTAGCCAACATACATCTTTCGTACCGTTGCTTACCTTTGTACCGATTTATTCAATTTGTTTAGTCCACAAATTTATAACTGAACTTATCAGCAAGAGATACATTTAGTCAATTCTTTTATTGTACTTACACTGACTTACCTTTATGACAACCAATCCATTATCATATAAATACATATTCTGATAACGTAGCCTCAACGAAGTAACTTACCTCTGTAACTTCCAATGTTATCGCTCACTTTTTTTCTATCGATACCGTTCTTCTGCTGAAATCAAGGGTTAGTATAAGGAATCTCATTTCCTATAGCTTGGCTCTATCGCACGATCTTAGATATGAAAGAAGAGTAACCATTCTAAATGCCCTGTAGCTTCCTGTTTATAAATGTGGCGCGCAACACACCATAAACAAGACTCTACTAGACATGACTTTGCAGACAACCCCTAGGACGAACTGCTCTGATACCACTTTCTCACACCCCAATTCCGATAGGGTATGATGGGCACCCAACTCTTACTTAAAGCTGAGCGAACCCTCTGGCATTCACATATTGAAACTGGACATATAAAAAAAATTCGAAAATATAATAAAGTACTTTCCGTCAAACCATAGAAATTTGCGAACGATACTCAATTAATCAAACACCGATTAAGTCAAGCTAACATATCGGCCAACATGGTCGCTTTACTCAATGCATGACATCTTAACATACTAATCACAGGACACTGTCTGCAAAGTCTCTAAGAGTAAACACTTGAATCATATGAATCGGGACAGGGCCCCGACATTCCCATACACACATATGATAACCATAATGACTCGGTACTGCTCCAGGAAGAAGATGGAGTTTGCCAATCCCAGTTGATAGCCAACCATCCAAGCTGAATACTTTTACCTGCAAAAATAATCTGGGACTGTGTGGCATAAACACAGTGCCCCCAGGCAAAGGGACGTCAGTACGAACAATGTATCGCGTATGTAAGGCATAAGAACATCAAGTGCAGATGGATCATGAAAACCAGTATCAATAATTGAATGCATCTGTGGCTAACATCTGAGAATATTTGCATAACTCTATATAACTGAAACTGACTCTATGGCGTATGATAGGCATAGATTATAATATACTGATAGTGCTGTGGAACGTACAGCCCGATCCATATATAATATAATAATGCCAAGGAACGTACGTGTTACACCTTGGAAAATTTTCCATTGGTACGCAAGAGAATGAACTAGTGATGAATATGAGTGCATGATGTCCATGAGCAAGAAACGACGTTTGATGACCTTAGGCGAGATTTCGAAAGTATCTGATGTGAGACGAGAAAGTTGGCTAAGTTAAGATGAGATACAGGGTGAGCAATGCATGTGCATGGACGGGGGTGATTAAAATGAGAAGTCTAAGAAATATGGGAAGTTGCAGAATTGCAACTGCCCAGTGGTCGTAACTTGCAAAATATGGACCGTAAATTGCTATACGGTCCGTAAACTGGCAGTCCTAAACTGCCATGCAAAAGCTTCAGCTTTCTGCCCAGCCGAGAAATGGTAAAATACGACCAGGTTTACGGACCGTAAAGTGATTTACGACCCGTAAACCATGGTCGTAAATCACCATGCATGCAGCCTTAAGTTTTTGGTTCGGCTTATGCTTAAAGACGACCACGAGGGACGGTCCGTAAACTGAAATACGGACCGTAAACCTCCATGGACGACCACTGTTCACCCAGCACAAATTTTTCAATTCATTAAATATGAGGATCAAGACTTGTTTTATTTCATTTCCACATTACACCACTTCTCTCTAGAATCATCTCTCGACATTTATTTCATAAGTTTTCAAGGATTATAAGTCCCCAACAACATAAACAAGTGAATCAAGTGTAAGCAAGCCATTAAATACCATTCAAGTCAAGAAATGCAAATGGAGAAAAACTAGGGTTTGGCTCAAAGTGGGGTATTATCAACCAAAGCTTGTTCCTACAACTTCTAAGGTAAGATTCATGATTTTTACAAGATGTTTAAGGTATTGGAGAATTAAAATACATGGATTGTAGAAAATGCGGTCAACTAGGTCATGAATGGTGAATAGTGACATTTTGAGGAATAGTTGGAATTGAATTATGAATGTTGTTGTGTTACGATATGAATGTATTATAAATGGTACAAAGATCATGAACTCGACACTTTAGACGAATGGACGAAGTTAGAGGTCATGACCATAAATATGGGAGAATTAGAAGCAAATTGAGAAATCTAGATAATGTGGATGATGTGAATGACTAATGGCCATTGTTATGATATTAATGAAGGTATAGACGCTAGCATTGGAAGGAAACGTGCAAGTGTAGAATAGTCCGACGAAAAGGTATGTCAGGCTAACCCTTCTTTCATAAGGCATGGTTCTTGGCCAAATTTCTAATTCCTCTATATGAGTATGTTGCATTCAAGTGATTGACACTCCGAGCTCATAAGCTCACAATCCTTAACATGTACTACGATTGTACTACGCCCCTCATATGACGAGTAAGCCTAAGATATGGATGTAGCAATAATGACGATGATAGTGATGACGATAATAATAATAATGATGCCAAAGGTGCCTACGGGATATTATACTTATATGTGCCTATGAAGGGCTATAATGGTACCCCGAGCTTATAACGCCGGGTAGGATATATGTATATGATTATGTATAAAGTATGTATACGATTACGTAATGCGCGCACACCTCTGCAGATGGTACGGATAACCCTGAAGCCTTGGTAGGGCCAGGTAGAAATAACATCGAGCCTTGGTTGGCCAAGTACGTATGAAACACCGAACCTTATGGTCGGGCACGCTATGTATGTATATAAGAGTATGACTATGTATATAATATGAATATGAATGTGAAAAAACTATGTATATGAATGCGAATAAGGACATGTATACGAATATGAGCACAAGTATGGTACGAGTACTATTATGGAATACGGATGATGACGTAGGTGTACAAATACGTATGAAAAATGGAAAGTCCTATGAAAGGCAGGTAAGCGCTATGACGATGATATTATTGTCTCCCCCCTCCTATGCTATTTCATATATTGTCTATGATGCTTCTATATTGATGTTAATCATGCTTTACATACTCAGTACATTCTTCGTACTGACGTCCTTTTGTTTGTGGACGCTGCGTCATGCCCGCAGGTGCACAGGGAGACAGACTTGATCCATAGCTGCCTATTCGGAGATTACATAGAGAGCTCTATTTCCTTCGGAGCCATATCTTTTGGGTACTCATTCTTTTGTGTATATAATTATGGGCATAGCGGGGTCCTGTCCCGCTAATGTGATATGTTATACTCTTAGAGGCTCGTAGACATGTGTGTGTGTGGGTAGATGTGTTTGGCCTTGTCGGCCTATGTTTTGTATATCATTTTGTCGGCCACGTGGGCCCAAGTACATTGACGTGGCATAGATGCCTATAATGATATAAATGGGTTGTTGTCCAAATGGGACTAGTTGATGAATGGATGGAAATGCATGTATAATTATGTGGCTCACCTTGATGTAAGTATAAGAGTAAGCTAAGAGGGTGCTCGGGTGGGTTAGCACAGGGTGCTCGTCGCGGACCCGAGTCGGGTCGTGACAAAAGTGGTATCAGAGCAGTTCAGTCTTAGGATGTGTCTACGAGCCGTGTCTAGTAGAGTCTTCGTTATGGGTGTGTTGCGCGCCACACTTATGACCTTCTTTCTTCATAAGAATCGTGCGATAGAGCTATGATGTAGGAAATTCTTGCTCCAAATCATGTGTTGTGTATTTCAGAGATGCCAAAAAAGAAAAAGTCTACAGTAGCCCAAAAGGGCAAGACGGTGGTAGAAAAGCGGGCTGAAAGAGCACCGCCATCGGTAGTAGAGGAAGATGAGTCCCAGAGTGCGGCTCAATCTCAGTCCTCCCGGACAGTGCCTATTACCGAGGAGCACGTGGGAGCCTCAGCCCCAGCTCCAGGTCCTCCACCGAATGCTTCGGGCCAAGATGTGAGAGAGGCCATTAATTTGTTGACTAAGTTGGTTGCGGCCCAGACTCAGAGGCCAAGCGTAGGGCAAGGTGACAGGGTTGTTAGTGCAAGGGCCCGTGACTTCATTGCTTTGAAACCCCCGGAATTCTTTGGGTCGAAACTGGAGGAGGATCCTCAGGACTTCATTGACGGTATGTTAAGGACGCTCCGATTGATACATGCTTCAAACATCGAGTGGGTGGAGCTAGCGTCATATAGATTGAGGGACGTCTCAACCTAGTGGTATACGGTTTGGATGGCTTCACGGGGAGCCAATGCACCTCCGCCGGTATGGCAAGAGTTTGTCGATGCTTTTATCCGTCATTACATGCCTCCAGAAGTTCGGTGAGCTAGGGCCGATAAATTCTTGAATTTGAGGCAAGGTAACATGAGTGCTACAGAGTATAGTCTCCGCTTTAACTCCTTGGCTAGGTATGCTTCGGCCATGGTAGCGGATATGGGCGATCGGGTGCACCGATTTGTGAAAGGCCTAGGGCCACACTTGATGGATAATGCTTGACTGCGCCCCTTCAAGATGGCATGGATATTGCACGCATTCAGGCACATGCTCAGGAATTAGAGGAACACTTATAGCAGCGGAGAAATGAACGGGAGCAAGATAGGGGGCATAATAAGCGGGCTAGACCTTCGGGTTCGAGGGGCGAGTCCAGAGGCGGACACAGGCAGCAGTTTCCCAGCCATTCGGGCTATTCCATGACCAGTCCACCTCCACGGTTTTCAGACCAAGGCCTTGATAGATCTGTTCGTTCAGGGCCGAGTCAGAGTTATTTAGGGTCCCAGTTCAGAGGTGATTCAGGCCAGTCAAGGCCGCCTGTGCCACGATGTTCCCAGTGTGGGAAGTCGCATTGGGGTCAGTGCCGATTGGGTTCAGATGTTTGCTATTCATGTGGTCGACCGGGCCATATTATGCGTGATTTCCCCTCAGTGCATGGTAGAGGTAGGACCCAGCCATCAGGGTCGGTAGCCGGATCTTCGGCATCTGTACGCCCTATGGGGCCAGGTTCACATGCACCAGTCGGCCATGGTAGAGGTAGAGGCAGAGCTCCCAGTACTAGCGGTTCTTAGCACTGTATTTATGCTTTGGTTGGACGCCAAGATCTTGAGTCTTCTCCTGACGTGGTCACATGTATATTATCGGTATTATCTCATGATGTATATGTTTTGATTGATCCGGGCTCTACATTGTCTTATGTTACTCCATACATTGCAGGTCGATTTATAGTTGAGCCGGAGTGGATCAAACCTTTTGAGGTGTCCACGCCCGTTGGCGAATCGGTGATAGCTAGCCGAGTGTATAGAGGTTGTGTAGTCGTGATTTGTGACCGTCGTACCATGATTGATTTTCATGAGCTAGAGATGGTAGATTTTGATGTCATTATGGGCATGGATTGGTTGGCTTCTTGTTATGCCAATGTTGATTGTAGAATGAAGATGGTTCGTTTCCAATTTCCGGGAGAACCAGTCTTAGAATGGAAAGGAAGTATGGCATCACCAAAAGGTAGGTTTATTTCCTATCTAAAGGCAAGGAAGATGATCACGAAAGGGTGCATTTATCACCTAGTGCGAGTGCAAGATGTAGAAGCTGAGTCGCCGACTCTACAGTCAGTCCAGTGGTGAACGAATTTACGGATGTGTTTCCCGAGGATCGATGACTTATTTTATCAATTGCAAGGTGCTAAGTGGTTTTCAAAGATTGATTTGAGGTCTGGGTATTATGAAGTGAGAGTCAGGGAAGGAGATATCCCTAAGACGACCTTCAGAACAAGATACGGTCACTTCGAGTTTCGAGTGATGTCGTTTGGGTTAACTAATGCCCCGGCAGGCTATTACAGAAGATTTGTTGAGGGTTTTTCTTCTATTTCTGCGCCACTCACCAAGTTGACTCAGAAGTCAGCTAAGTTTCAATGGACAGATGCTTGCGAGCGTAGTTTCCAAGAGTTGAAAGACCAATTGACTTCAGCCCCAGTCTTGACACTTCCAGAGGGATTGGAAGGATATGTTATTTATTGTGATGCTTCAGGCGTCGGGCTAGGCTGTGTATTGATGCAAAATGGTAAGGTGATTGCGTATGTTTCTAGACAATTACGGAAACATGAACAGAACTATCCAACCCTTGATTTAGAATTAGCCGCAGTGGTCCATGCATTAAAGATATGGCGACATTATTTATATGGTGTCCATGTGGATGTTTATACAGATCATAAGAGCCTTCAGTATATCTTCAAGCAGAAAGAGTTGAATTTGCGACAATGACGATGGTTGGAGTTGCTAAAGGATTACGATGTTGATATCTTGTATCACCCCGGAAAGGCTAACGTTGTGGCTGACGCTCTTAGCCGCAGATCCATGGGAAGTCTAAGTGATGTACGACCAGAAAAGAAAGAGATGGCCTGTGAGCTTCAACAGTTAGTGAGCCTAGGAGTCCGAGTAGTGGACTCAGGTAGGAGCGGAGCTACTATTCAGGATTCAGCAGTTTTATCGCTAGTAGCGGAAGTAAAAGAGCGACAATATGAGGATCCCATGCTAATGCAGTACAAAGATACACTCCCTCAGAAGGAGGAGGAGTCATTTGATATTTTGGAAGACGGAGTTCTCCGATGTCGAGGCAGGTTATGTGTTCCCGATGTGGTAGGTCTATGTCACCAAATATTGAGGGAAGCTCATTGTTCCCGTTACTCCGTACACCCTGGAGCGACGAAAATGTATCATGATCTTAAGTCTATATACTGGTGGAATGGAATGAAGAAAGATATAGCGGAATTCGTAGCTCAGTGTCCTAATTGCCAACAAGTGAAGATTGAACACCAAAAGCCGGGTGGATTATTGCAAGCTATAGAAATCCCAACTTGGAAGTGGGAAGTGATTAATATGGATTTCATTACAGGGTTACCCCGTTCTCGACATAAGTATGATTCTATATGGGTGATCGTGGATAGACTCACAGAGTCAGCGCATTTCTTACCGGTTAGAACGACCTATATGGCAGAAGATTATGCCAAGATTTATCTTAAAGAGATAGTGAGACTCCATGGCGTTCCGGTATCTATTATCTCCGATAGAGGGACTCAGTTTACAGCTAAGTTTTGGGAGTCTTTCCAAGAGGGTTTAGGGACCCAAGTGCGCCTTAGCACGGCATTTCACCCACAGACCGATGGGCAGGCCGAACGTACCATTCAGACTCTTGAAGATATGTTGCGAGCATGTATGTTAGATTTTGGAGGAAATTGGGATGATCTTTTGCCACTCATTGAATTTGCTTACAATAATAGTTACCATTCCAGTATTCAAATGGCACCGTATGAAGCTCTATATGGGCGAAAGTGTAGATCCCCAATTGGGTGGTTTGAAACCGGAGAAACTAAGTTGATAGGGCCAGACTTGGTCCAGCAAGCAATAGAGAAAGTTAAGCTCATAAAAGATCGGTTGCTAGCGGCTCAAAGTCGTCAAAAGTCCTATGCGGATAATCGTCGAAGAGACTTAGAGTTCGAAGTGAAAGATTGGGTATTCTTGAAAGTGTCGCTGATTAAGGGCATAATGAGATTTGGCAAAAAGGGGAAGCTCAGTCCCCGGTATATTGGGCCATACGAAATTGTACGCAAGATAGGCAAAGTGGCCTATGAGTTAAATCTACCTCCAGACTTGGAGTCAGTTCATCCAGTATTTCATGTTTCGATGCTTCGTAAATGTGTTGGAGATCCTACCAGGATCGTCCCAGTGAATGATGTGCAAGTAACAGAGAAATTGACTTATGAAGAGATACCCATTGCCATACTAGATAGGCAAGTACGGAGACTTAGAAACAAAGAAGTGGCCTCAGTTAAGGTCTTATGGAGGAACAACAATTGAGAGGAAATGACGTGGGAAGCAGAAGAGAGTATGCGATCCAAATACCCACATCTATTTCAGCCCTTGGAAGAAGTACAAAATGAGACGTCAAGATCATAATGTATGCATGTTTTCCTTTTATGCTTTTGGGTCGTGTGTGGCCAATTTTTATGTTATTATGTAGTAGCCCTGTGTGGCATCGATATTATGGGCTGTTGTGGAAGGATGGCAGTGCCATACTATAGGGGAAACTCTGGCGGAATTTTTATAGAATCCCCGAAGACTTTAACATTCGAGGACGAATGTTCTTAAGGGGGGAGAATATTACACATCGGAAATTTTTCCGTTGGTACGCAAGAGAATGAACTAGTGATGAATATGAGTGCATGATGTCCATGAGCAAGAAACGACGCTTGATGACCTTAGGCGAGATTTTGAAAGTATCTGATGTGAGACGAGGAAGTTGGCTAAGTTAAGATGAGATACAGGGTGAGCAATGCATGTGCATGGACGGGGGTGATTAAAATGAGAAGTCTAAGAAATATGGGAAGTTGCAGAATTGCAACTGTCCAGTGGTCGTAAATTTCAAAATACGGACCGTAAATTGCTATACGGTCCGTAAACTGGCAGTCCTAAACTGCCATGCAAAAGCTTCAGCTTTCTGCCCAGCCGAGAAATGGTAAAATACGACCAGGTTTACGGACCGTAAAGTGATTTACGGCCCGTAAACCATGGTCGTAAATCACCATGCATGCAGCCTTAAGTTTCTGGTTCTGCTTATGCTTAAAGACGACCACGAGGGACGGTCCGTAAACTAAAATACGGACCGTAAACCTCCATGGACGACCACTGTTCACCCAACACAGATTTTTCAATTCATTAAATATGAGGATCAAGACTTGTTTTATTTCATTTCCACATTACACCACTTCTCTCTAGAATCATCTCTCTACATTTGTTTCATAAGTTTTCAAGGATTATAAGTCCCCAACAACATAAACAAGTGAATCAAGTGTAAGCAAGCCATTAAATACCATTCAAGTCAAGAAATGCAAATGGAGAAAAACTAGGGTTTGGCTCAAAGTGGGGTATTATCAACCAAAGCTTGTTCCTACAACTTCTAAGGTAAGATTCATGATTTTTACAAGATGTTTAAGGTATTGGAGAATTAAAATACATGGATTGTAGAAAATGCGGTCAACTAGGTCATGAATGGTGAATAGTGACATTTTGAGGAATAGTTGGAATTGAATTATGAATGTTGTTGTGTTACGATATGAATGTATTATAAATGGTACTAAGATCATGAACTCGACACTTTAGACGAATGGACGAAGTTAGAGGTCATGACCATAAATATGGGAGAATTAGAAGCAAATTGAGAAATCTAGATAATGTGGATGATGTGAATGACTAATGGTCATTGTTATGATATTAATGAAGGTATAGACGCTAGCATTGGAAGGAAACGTGCAAGTGTAGAATAGTCCGACGAAAAGGTATGTAAGGCTAACCCTTCTTTCATAAGGCATGGTTCTTGGCCAAATTTTTAATTCCTCTATATGAGTATGTTGCATTCAAGTAATTGACACTCCGAGCTCATAAACTCACAATCCTTAACATGTACTACGATTGTACTACGCCCCTCATATGACGAGTAAGCCTAAGATATGGATGTAGCAATAATGACGATGATAGTGATGACGATAATAATAATAATGATGCCAAAGGTGCCTACGGGCTATTATACTTATATGTGCCTATGAAGGGCTATAATGGTACCCCGAGCTTATAACGCCGGGTAGGATATATGTATATGATTATGTATAAAGTATGTATACGATTACGTAACACGCGCACACCTCTGCAGATGGTACGGATAACCCTGAAGCCTTGGTAGGGCCAGGTAGAAATAACATCGAGCCTTGGTTGGCCAAGTACGTATGAAACACCGAACCTTATGGTCGGGCACACTATGTATGTATATAAGAGTATGGATATGTATATAATATGAATATGAATGTGAAAAGACTATGTATATGAATGCGAATAAGGACATGTATACGAATATGAGCACAAGTATGGTACGAGTGCTATTATGGAATACGGATGATGACGTAGGTGTACAAATACGTATGAAAAATGGAAAGTCCTACGAAAGGCAGGTAAGCGCTATGACGATGATATTATTGTCTCCCCCATCCTATGTTATTTCATATATTGTCTATGATGCTTCTATATTGATGTTAATCATGCTTTACATACTCAGTACATTCTTCGTACTGACGTCCTTTTGTTTGTGGACGATGTGTCATGCCCGTAGGTGCACACGGAGACAGACTTGATCCATAACTGCCTATTCGGAGATTATATAGAGAGCTCCATTTCCTTCGGAGCCATATCTTTTGGGTACTCATTCTTTTGTGTATATAATTATGGGCATAGCGGGGTCCTGTCCCACTAATGTGATATGTTATACTCTTAGAGGCTCGTAGACATGTTTGTGTGTGGGTAGATGTGTTTGGCCTTGTCGGCCTATGTTTTGTATATCATTTTGTCAGCCACGTGGGCCCATGTACATTGACGTGGCATAGATGCATATGATGATATAAATGGGTTGTTGTCCAAATGGGACTAGTTGACGAATGAATTGAAATGCATGTATAATTATGTGGCTCACCTAGATGTAAGTATAAGAGTAAGCTAAGAGGGTGCTCGGGTGGGTTAGCACCGGGTGCTCGTCGCGGTCCCGAGTCGGGTCGTGACAGTACGGCCCGATCCATATATAATATAATAATGCCGAGGAACATATGGCCCGATCCATGTATAATATAATAATCATATATATACAGTTCCCGGCCCTCTAGTGAGGGACTTGGTGAATAATGCAATGAAACTGTGCACGAATACTTACCCGCCCGGGACTCGGTGAATTATATATTAACAACATGCACGAGTAGAATATCATGAGCAACCATATGAAAACTATATCATCATCTGGGCTTAATAGAATGATTAGAATGAACCGACACTTGATAATCAAAAACAACTGTCATGTCAAGTACCGCTGAGAACTAGAATTCATTGGAGTCATGTATGTTCATCGTTCGCTCGTTTATGTAATTCATGCCAAAAAGAAAGAAAGGATAGCCTTAACATACCTGGTCTTAGCTCAACGGCTCAAGAAATCAACTCGTATTGGCTCCACGATCTATATGATAACAACAATGGTACTATCGTTAATTATAGAAACGATTCTCTTAATCGTATAATGAAACTTTAACTTATCCTAAAATAAAATAGGCAACACCTCCCCCGTTCTTCTCATTTTCCCAAACTCCATATATCAAAAACAACAACCAGACAATCCAGCAAGTATATATACATCAATAACAAGGTACCATGTAGTAACAACAAGCCACAAACATTTCACGACGAGCGACAAACTCGAATTAGAATCTGTATACTCCATATCACCTTTTCGTGTGTTTCCTTCTTAACCTTAAAAATATTCTCAATATGATGAGGGAATCATTTACCACAAATCTCATCTTTATATCATATAATTGCAATAAGAAAAACAGCCCACAATTCTAACTCTATCACATGACAATTCTATTCGCAAGTTCGTATTTATTTCATCTAGCAACGTAGATACGACTTAGGTAACTCAAATACATCTAGGTGAGAGGATTTATTACCTTATATGCCAAGATTTAATCTTCTTCCACCTTACTTCATTACGAAGAAAGCCCGGAGTCAACAACACGACAAAACGGAACAACGAGATTGAAGTGGTATGCAAAAACCCATAGGTTGTCCTTGACAAAAATTACCATTTGCTTTGTCGTAATTGAAATTGATGTTGCTGTTAATATAACTCATGTTCCTACGGTATTTTCATAAATTGATGATGCAGCATGTTGATTCTACTTAATCAAAAAGGCAAGAAAATGATATATATGTTTTAAGTGCACAAATCACCTTTACACGTGCCATTACACACTTGAATGTGTTGTTGAATCATAAGGTCACTTAATACCAACATAATGCCATGTATGGCCTAATTAGTGCCATGTGGCAGCCACCAAAAGAATATTTAACCATTAACTCCAATTAATATCATAATTAATTCCTCCCTCCCCACTTTACTCCAATATTTAACCAATTTCCAATATAACTAATTTCTTGATCTCAATACACTTTAATAGTAATCATTTTTAATACTTTTCATACACTCATTGCCATGATTATGTGACAAAGCACTAGTCCATAACCCCTTTTGGTACACACAAAATATTATTTTCAATCACCGCCATTCAACTTTCGAGTCTTAAATAATTTCGGAACTTCATTCCTTTTATACATTGATCTCTTGATTTCCATGCTTGAATGTGACCAAATCCTCTGGGCTCGGGTAAATTTTCTCATGTTGGACGGTTCAATTTTCTAATCCAAGAAATACGGGATATTATAGCTTGGACCGTGTTTCATTCAAACAAATGTTGAACCTCGACGAAACTTATTTTCTTCTATTTGTTTAACCTCTAATATTTACAACACATCTGTACCATCACTCTAACCACCTAAAATCTTGGGGGATAACCTCGTTTCCATTTCCAATGTCATTTAACTCGTACACTTTCCAACGCATGAAAACACGGGATGTAACAACTTCAGATATGGACGTCAGGGGGAGCTATCCGGCTGCTCACCCAGATTGTTGCTAATCATGCCCAACGCCAGGAAAGGGCTCCTAGCGCTAGTGCTAGTGGTGGATCGGACAGTTCAAGGACCAAGGAATTCTTGAACCTAAAGCCTCCAGTGTCCACAGTGTCTAAAAAGGAGGAAGATCCGTAGAAATTCATTGATGGACTTCATAAAGTGTTTCGGGTTATGCATGCTACCGAGACAGAGGCAGCAGAGTTGGGAGCTTATCAATTACAGGATGTTGCCCATATTTGGTATGAGACGTGGGAACAGTCTCGCAGGGAAGATGCATCTCTGAAAACTTGGGACAAGTTTTCAGATACTTCATTGACCACTTTCAGCCAATTGAGGTCAGAGAGGCGAAGGCTTACAAATTTGAGAGCCTCAGGCAGAATGGTATGAGTGTGAATGAATATTATCTCAAGTTTGTTTCCTTGGCTAGGTATGCTCAGTATATGCTACCTGATATGAGTGCCATAGTTAGGCATTTTGTGTTGGGGCTTATACCAAATTTGCATGGTGAAGCTAATATTGCCACTCAGAATGACAAGATGACCATCACCAAGATGGTTGCTTTTGTGCAAGGTAATGAGGAAAGGCTAAAGGAAGAGGAAGCTCTTGAGAAAGAGAAGGACATGGAATTCAACAAAAGAGCTAAGTCTGCAGGTAACTTCAGTCATGGGGGAGATGGAGGCATGGAATTCTTCAAGAATAGATCATGAGGACCTGCTCCATCTGCAGCCAATGCCCCAGCCCCAAAGTTCAGGAATGAACAGAAGAGACTGAATTCCAGGCCGACTTACTTCTATTCTCAGACTCCTGTGGGTTAGAAGACTTATGACATTCCGATTTGTAGAAAGTGTGGTAAGAGACACCCAGGGGTGTGTCGCATGGGTATGGATATTTGCTATGGGTGTGTTTAGCAGGGATATTTTCAGAGGGATTGTCCCTCAGCGAGATAGGGTACCGGAGGTAATGTGACTCAGTCCACAAATTCGGCGGCACCTTGAAATTCTCAAGCTTAGTCGAGGCGTGGTGCGGCTAAGTTTGGAAATGTAGGCAGAGGTCGAAACCGCTTGTATGTTTTATCAAGTTGTCAGGATATAGAGGCACATGCAGATGTTGTCATAGGTACACTAACAGTTTTCACTTTTGACGTCTATGCCCTTATTAACCCAGGATCCACCTTATCTTACGTAACCCATTTGTTGCTAAGAAAATTGAGATTGAACCAGAAAAGTTGCATGAACCCTTTGAGGTGTCCACCCCAGTTGGGGAGGTAGTTATAGCTAGACGTATTTATAGGGGTTGCCTAGTTTTAGTCTATCACCGCAGAACCATAGCCGACTTTAGTGTAATCATGGGGATGGATTGGTTATCTTCATGTTATGCCATAGTAGGTTTTAGAACCAAAATAGTGAGATTGGAGTTTCTTAATGAACCAGTTATAGAGTGGAAAGGCAATTCTACAATACCCAGGGGTAGTGTTATATCCCGTATTTTGTACATTCGTATATGTCAATGTTACACCCCCGAAAAATTTCGTGCTACAAAATCATAGACGACGTGGTACGAGCTCGAAAAGGAGTTAAGTCAAACAAGGATTAAGGATGAATATTGGGTTATCTAAGTCTAAGAATATATACACATACGACATTTGGAGACAATATGGTGTGAATTGGTTCATAAGTTATTTAACGAAAAACCCTCGTTACAGTAAGTTAAGGTGGGGCCCACACGTCAGGACCTTATAAAAGACATATGAATAGATATATCAATAGTACATTTGAAGTTGAACATGTCATAAGAAGGATCCATAAGCCAAAAATGAGTGTAAGCCCTCCAAAAGGACAATTTAAGAAAACGTTTTCGGATGACCTGACTTGGAGGGGAACAAACGGTATTATACATTTGGAAGTTGGGAAAACGCCCAGAAATAAATGTTGTAGATAATTGCAATAGCTTTCCAACGGTAGGTCGTGGGCCTATAGGTGACATCGGGATAAGGAGATATGAACATTTTAAGTCAGGGGGGTCGAGTTGAACAGTAAATCCGGCCCAACCCGAATCCAATTCGGGTCAGGCCCATTACCCACGCTTTTTAATAGAAAAATTCGGTTTCTCTCCCTCATTTCAGACCAAGAGGACATGGAAAACTCTAGAGAAAAAGAGAGAGGAGAGCCTAGAGAGAAAACCAGTTTTTGACCAAAATCGGAGCCCCGAATCCCGAAGCCCATGAAGAGAAAAGTGTTCTACGTCGCGTTGCCTTCGATTTGAGCTAACAATAAACTAAAAATAAGAGGGTGGACGTGGTGGCTGTGCACTTAAGGTACGAATAAGGCTCTTTTTCATTGTTAAAAAGTTTATTTAGAGTTTTAACGGATTAGAACGAAGAAAATAGCGTGATAAATTCGTTTGTTGGTATGGTTGAATTGTAGAATGGGGTTTGAAGAAAATTTTGGATGAAAACAAATGTATTTAACTTGTAGAATGTGGAGGATGTTGTTATTGATGTTGTTAGTGTTAATTTTGACCTCTTTGCGGAAATAAAATTATTAAATAGTTATATCGCAAATTGGTTGGTTGGGAAAATTTGGAAAATAATGTGCAGGTTGTTTTACGGCATATGTTGATGTTGGAAATGATGTTAATATATTTGGTATTGTTGTTGATGTGTTGGTTGCTGAATTGTAATTCTGGGCTAGGCATATAAACAGGGGAGGTGCTGCCGAAATTTCTGTAGGCAAATGTTAATTCAAGATTGAACTCCTAAGGGCTTATGGTTAATGTTTGGTATTTGTGACCAATTGTAGATTTTGGAGAATTTGGAACTTGAATTTGGAGTAGCATAAAAAGCGGAAAAGGTATGTAAAGCTACCGCTTTTCTTCTCTTGGCATGTCCTAGGTGTACTAGATTCGGATTTGAGCCTCGTGGGTTATTCTGCTCATAGAATGCGAATCTGAATTTTGGTACTATTCATTCAGCACAAATGAATTATAGCCCTTATGTTTTGTTGGAAAACTATTGAAACATCCATAACCCGTACAGACGTGATAGGCTCGCTCTGAAACCTTCATGGATGACTCCATAGAGTCCAATGTTTGTAATTTATATCCGCCACCTCGACTTGACCCGAGGTGGGCCCACAAGTTCCGAAACTTCCTTCGTTTGTCTCACTTGAGCTATTTTTGTATGATATAAAAGTAAGACTTTCATCTATGAATCTAAGACTCCGTTTGATTCGTTCCATAAGTCACTGGAAAGCTCCTTAATGTGAATATCCTGATGTGAGCATGTAATTCGATATAAGGAGTCTGCTATGAGTAATCGGATATAAGTATGTTGATAGAAATATCCCGACACAAGTAATCTGATATAAGTATTCGGTTATAAATAATCCGTTACGAATATCCTGATAATACATTCGATTCTTTCATCGGGTTTTAATTTATGTGCACCTAGTTTCTTACTAATCCGCTCGTATATATGCTATGATCCCTTTCACCGAGTTCCGAGCCGGTATGTATCGTGCGTATGGTTCGCCGAGTCCCTTGTCTAGGGGTCGGGTTCCATGTATGTAATTTCGAAGTGTGATGTGTCCGGCTCTGGGGTACTGTGGTATATGTCCGTCCCCGGTTGCCGTGTATATGGAGTATGATGTGTTCGGTTCCGGAGTACTGTGGTATATGTCCGTCTCCGGTTACCGTGTACGGTTCTGGGGTACTGTGGTATATGTCCGTCCCCAGTTACTATGTATATGGATTATGATGTGACTGGTCCCCGGGTTCTCGTGGTATATGTCCGGTTCACGAGATACCGTGTACATGTTATGAAATCTTCTGGAGTATGGTGTGTTATGGCGCCAGAGACGGGAGTGGCGACCATGTTCCTGTGCCCTTTGCATGACATTGATATGCATCATTTGTGATTGAAAAGTAAGTATTCTGATATTCTGGATAAGCTACTTACCTTCTGTATTTTTCTGATATACGATTTTGGCATACATGAATCTTGTGTGATGCATGATCCAGGCATGTGTGATTTATGTTTGGAAAGTAATAAATTTGGCATTCTGTTATTACCTCTTTCGCCAAGTCCCGGGCCGGTTATATTATTGTGCGCACTATGTGATATTGACCGCTAGACCCTGACCGCGGTATGCCGCACTATGTGATATTGACCGCTGGACCCCTGACCGCGGTATGTGCGACATTGACCGCTGGACTCCTGACCACGGTATGCCGCATTTGTGATGTTGACCACTGGACCCCTGACCGCGGTATCTGCGACATTGACCGCTGGACCCCTGACCGCGGTATGTCGGGTTTGGGATGCTAACCGCTGGACACTTGGTCGCGGTATGTGTGATAGTGACCGCTGGACTTTTGGCCGCGGTAATTGTGTGTTTGATTGTCTGTGTGTATGAGACGGAAATTTTTTTCAAAAGAAAGCAAAGCATTTCGGCATTTTGATTGCCGTATTTGCCTTCCGGAACCTCTTATGTAAGATTTGTATGTCAGATGCAACACTTTGGTATTCTGGTTATTGTGCTCACCTTCTGTACATCTTACTTCGGTTGTGACTTCTTTTCTGTGTTTCATGCCTTACATGCTCAGTACATATTCCGTACTGACCCCCGTTCTTCGGGGGCTGCGTTTTATGCCGCGCAGGTACTCCCAGATGAGTTGAAGATATTATTGAAGATGCTCCAGCGAGGAGGGCAAGCTCCATTTGCTCCCGGAGAACTGCCGAGTTAGAATATATGTGTTAAAGGTTTTGTTAATGTTAGAGACTTTGCAAACAGAGTCGTGGGTATGGTGTGTCGGTTTAGTAAGCGGCTCCATCAGCCGATATGTCGTTTCGTATCACGTTATAAAGTCCGTATGATTACAGATTTGTTTGACATGAAAGCTACAAAATATATATATGTGTCAGCAAGTTTTACTATGTATCACATTCTATTTGATTAAAAGTCCGGAAAGATTATGTACGAAATGAAAGTCTGTGGGTTCGCTCGGCTCCGGATATGGGGTCGAGTGCCCATCACACCCTAGTGAGATTAGGGTGTGACAAAGTGGTATCAGAGCAGGTCATCCTAGGGGTTGTCTGCAAAGTCGTGTCTAGTAGAGTCTTGTTTATCAGTGTGTTGTGCACCACATCTATAAACAGGAGGCTACGAGACATTAATAGGGTGTCATTCTTTCTTTCATATCTGAGATCGTGCGATAGAGCCAGTCGTAGGAAATGAAGTCCCTGGTACTAATTTTTTATTTCAGCTAAAGGGCAATGTCTACAGAAGAAAGCGACCAATGGTATGAACGGTTACACAGTATAGTGGTAAGTAATGGTGCGGGAGAGGCACGTTGGATGAGGTAAGGATATTGACGTACGATTGAGATGTAAAGTTGGGGGATGAAAGTGAAAGTGAATATTGAAGATTGAAAGGGGTAAAACAGTAATTGTAATGAGAAAGGCGTGTTACGAGAATGTCTCGGAATCTGTGAGACTTTGACTTGCTCCAGATTATGTAATAAAGGTCATACAAGGAAGTGGACACGATTATATCAACGTTAAGGCACCAGATTCCATCGAAGCTTCGAGGTTAAGCGTGCTAAGATGGGAGCGATTTTGGGATGGGTGACCCCTAGGAAGTATACCGAAATTCCATAAATGTGAATATAAGAGGCAAATATAGGAACGACATGTGGGAGTACGAAGGACAAGGATAATGGGTTGGCACAGTTGATTAGAAAACCCATGACACGAAATGAGGATTATGTGAAGACCCAGAAGTTCGATCATAAAGGAAATAAGGTAAAAGACAAGCAATGATCACGAGAAAAGGACAGCCACAAGAGGGACCCTCCCAAAGCGTTAAAACACCCCCATAAGGTCAGTTGAACATTCGAGGACGAATGTTCCAAAGGGGGGGAGGATGTTATATCCCGTATTTTGTACATTCGGATATGTCAATGTTACATCCCCAAAACAAATCGCGCTACAAAATCATAGACGGCGTGGTACGAGCTCGAAAAGGAGTTAAGTCAAACAAGGATTAAGGATGAATATTGGGTGATCTAAGTCTAAGAATATATACACATACGACATTTGGAGACAATATGGTGTGAATTGGTTCATAAGTTATTTAACGAAAAACCCTCGTTACAGTAAGTTAAGGTGGGGCCCACACATCAGGACCTTATAAAAGACATATGAATAGATATATCGGTAGTACATTTGAAGTTGAGCATGTCATAAGAAGGATCCATAAGCCAAAAATGAGTGTAAGCCCTCCAAAAGGACAATTTAAGAAAACGTTTTCGGATGACCTGACTTGGAGGGGAAAACACGGTATTATAAGTTGTAGATAATTGCAATAGCTTTCCAACGGTAGGTCGTGGGCCTATAGGTGACATCGGGATAAGGAGATATGAACATTTTAAGTCAGGGGGGTCGAGTTGAACAGTAAATCTGGCCCAACCCGAATCCAATTCGGGTCAGGCCCATTACCCACGCTTTTTAATAGAAAAATTCGGTTTCTCTCCCTCATTTCAGACCAAGAGGACCTGGAAAAATCTAGAGAAAAAGAGAGAGGAGAGCCTAGAGAGAAAACCAGTTTTTGACCAAAATCGGGGCCCCGAATCCCGAAGCCCATGAAGAGAAAAGTGTTCTACGTCGCGTTGCCTTCGATTTGAGCTAAAATTCAACCAAAAATAAGAGGGTGGACGTGGTGGTTGTGCACTTAAGGTACGAATAAGGCTCTTTTTCATTGTTAACAAGTTTATTTAGAGTTTTAACGGATTAGAACGAAGAAAATAGCGTGATAAATTCGTTTGTTGGTATGGTTGAATTGTAGAATGGGGTTTGAAGAAAATTTTGGATGAAAACAAATGTATTTAACTTGTAGAATGTGGAGGATGTTGTTATTGATGTTGTTAGTGTTAATTTTGACCTCTTTGCGGAAATAAAATTATTAAATAGTTATATCGCAAATTGGTTGGTTGGGAAAATTTGGAAAATAATGTGCAGATTGTTTTACGGCATATGTTGGTGTTGGAAATGATGTTAATATATTTGGTATTGCTGTGATGTGTTGGTTGCTGAATTGTAATTCTGGGCTAGGCATATAAACAGGGGAGGTGCTGCCGAAATTTCTGTAGGCAAATGTTAATTCAAGATTGAACTCCTAAGGGCTTATGGTTAATGTTTGGTATTTGTGACCAATTGTAGATTTTGGAGAATTTGGAACTTGAATTTGGAGTAGCATAAAAAGCGGAAAAGGTATGTAAAGCTACCCCTTTTCTTCTCTTGGCATGTCCTAGGTGTACTAGATTCGGATTTGAGCCTCGTGGGTTATTCTGCTCATAGAAATGCGAGTCTGAATTTTGGTACTATTCATTCAGCACAATTGAATTATAGCCCTTATGTTTTGTTGGAAAACTATTCAAACATCCATAACCCGTACAGACGTGATAGGCTCGCTCTGAAACCTTCATGGATGACTCCATAGAGTCCAATGTTTTGCAATTTATATCCGCCACCTCGACTTGACCCGAGGTGGACCCACAAGTTCCGAAACTTCCTTCGTTTGTCTCACTTGAGCTATTTTTGTATGATATAAAAGTAAGAATTTCATTTATGAATCTAAGACTCCGTTTGATTCGTTCCATAAGTCACTGGAAAGCTCCTTAATGTGAATATCCTGATGTGAGCATGTAATTCGATATAAGGAGTCTGCTATGAGTAATCTGATATAAGTATGTTGATAGAAATATCCTGACACAAGTAATCTGATATAAGTATCCGAAATAAGTATTCGGTTATAAATAATCCGTTACGAATATCCTGATAATACATTCGATTCTTTCATTGGGTTTTAATTTATGTGCACCTAGTTTCTTACTAATCCGCTCGTATATATGCTATGATCCCTTTCACCGAGTTCCGAGCCGGTATGTATCGTGCTTATGGTTCGCCGAGTCCCTTGTCTAGGGGTCGGGTTCCATGTATGTAATTTCGAAGTATGATGTGTCCGGCTCTGGGGTACTGTGGCAGACAGAGTCGTGGGTATGGTGTGTCGGTTTAGTAAGCGGCTCCATCAGCCGATATGTCGTTTCGTATCACGTTATAAAGTCCGTATGATTACAGATTTGTTTGACTTGAAAGCTACAAAATATATATATGTTTCAGCAAGTTTTACTATGTATCACATTCTATTTGATTAAAAGTCCGGAAAGATTATGTACGAAATGAATGTCTGTGGGTTCGATCGGCTCCGGATATGGGGTCGAGTGCCCATCACACCCTTGTGAGATTAGGGTGTGACAGGTAGGTTTATTTCTTATCTGACAGCCAGAAAGATGATTTCCAAGGGGTATATTTATCACTTAGTTCGAGTCAGGGATACAGATGCCTAGACTCCAGCCCTTCAGTCCATACCAGTCATTAATGAGTTTCCAGGGGTCTTCCCAGAAGATCTTCCTGGAGTTCCTCCTGACAGGTAGATTGACTTTAGAATTGATCTACTTCCCGACACTCACCCAATATGTATTCTCCATACAGAATGGCTCCAACAGAGTTAAAAAAGTTAAAAGCCCAATTGAAAGATCTCCTTGAGAAGGGATTTATTAGGCTAAGTGTCTCACCTTAGGGCATGCCAGTCTTATTTGTAAGAAAGAAAGATGGTTCCTTACACATGTGCATTGATTACCATCAATTGAACAAGGTCACCATTAAAAGCAGATACCCTCTTCCCAAAATAGATGATTTGTTTGACCAACTTTAGGGTGCAAAGTGCTATTCCAAAATTGACTTCAGATCAAGATAGCATCAGTTAAACGTTAAGGAAGTTGATATTTTGAAGACCTCTTTCAGAACCCCTTATGGTCATTTTGAATTTTTTGTCATGTCGTTTGGGTTAACAAATGCACCAGCTGCTTTTGTGGATCTTATGAACACGGTCTTCAAGCCTTATCTCGATCTTTTTGTCATTGTTTTCATCGATGATATTTTGGTGTATCCCCGTAGTGAGACTGAACATGCAGAACATCTCAAAATAGTGTTGCAGACACTTCAGGATCGTGAGTTTTATGCTAAATTCTCAAAGTATGAATTCTGGCTCAACTCAGTAGTGTTTCTAGGCCATGTAATTTCAGTTGAAGGTGAGGAGGTTGATTCTCAGAAAATTGATGCCATAAAGAATTGGCCCAGACCCACTTCAGTTTCTGATATAAGACGTTTCTTGGGTCTGGCGGGTTATTATAGATGCTTTGTGGAGGGGTTTTCCTCTATTTGAGCTTCATTGACTAAGTTGACTCGGAAAAAGGTTAAGTTTCAGTGGTTAGATACATGCGAGCAAAGCTTTGAAGAGTTGAAGAAGAGATTGACTTCTGCTCCAGTTCTGACGCTGCCAGAGGGAACCGAAGGGTTTACGGTTTATTGCGATGCTTCGGGAATTGGTCTCGGATGTGTCTTAATGTAGCATGGTAAGGTTGTAGCATATGCATCTCGTTAGTTTAAGACTCATGAAAATAATTATCCGACTCATGACTTAGAGTTTGCAGCCATGGTTTTTGCACTTAAGATATGGTGTCATTATTTTTATGGAGTGCATGTTGATGTTTTCACCGATCATAAAATCCTGCTGTATATCTTCAAGCAAAGGGAGCTGAATCTTAGGCCGAGGAGATGGATCAAATTGCATAAGACTAGGACGTGGATATTCTCTATCATCCAGGGAAAGCAAATGTATGGAGTGCATGTTGATATGTTCACCGATCATAAAAGCCTGCAGTATATCTTCAAGCAAAGGGAGTTGAATCTTAGGCCGACGAGATGGATCGAATTGCATAAGACCATAATGTGGATATTCTCTAACATCCAGGGAAAGTAAATGTGGTAGCCGATGCTCTTAGTCAGCGTTCCATGGGAAGTTTAGCTCACGTTAAGGCAAATAAAAGAACTATGACCAAGGAAGTTCACCGTTTAGCTAATCTAGGAGTTCGGCTCTTGGACTCCGAGGATGGTGTTGTTGTTGTTCAGAACAGAGCTCATTCCTCATTAGTGGTAGAAGTTAAAAAAAAGTGAAACAGGGGATTCACAAGCATAAGACAATGACTTTTGAACAAGGGGAAAATGATCGTACCTTAAGGTACCGAGACAGATTATGTGTTCCAGATGTAGATGGGCTCACAGAGCGAATTATGTCAGAAGCTCACAACTCCAAGTAATCCATCCACCCAGGTTCCACTAAGATGTATCATGATGTTAAAGAGATTTATTAGTGGAATGATATGAAGAATGTAGTAGATTTTGTGGCTAAATGTTCGAATTGTCAGCAAGTGAAAGCCGAACACTAGAGGCCTGGTGGTTTGGCCCAGAACATTGATATTCCTATTTGGAAATGGGAGATGATAAACATGGACTTCATAACAAGTCTACCTCGCTCATCCCACAGACATGACTCAATTTGGGTGATTGTGGACCGACTTACTAAGTCAGCGCACTTTTTGTCAGTCAAGACCACAGATTCAGCAGAAAATTATGCCAAGTTCTATATTCATGAGATTTTCAGATTGCATGGGACCCCAGTGTCCATTATTTCAGATCGTGGTGCTTAGTTCACAACAAAATTTTGGAAGTCCTTTTAGAAAGGATTAGGTACCAAGGTATACCCCAGTTCAACTTTTCATCCACAGACAGATAGACAGGCAGAGCATACTATTTAGACTCTTAAGGATATGTTGAGAGCATGCGTCCTAGATTTCAAAGGTAATTGGGCTGACCACTTGCCTCTCATTGAGTTTGCTTATAATAACAGTTATCATACTAGCATCAAAATGACACCGTTTGAAGCTCTGTATGAGCGAAGGTGTAAATCACCCATTGGTTGGTTTGAAGTTGGTGAAACAGAATTGCTAGGACCAGATTTGGTCTACCAGGCTATGGAGAAAGTCAAGTTAATTCAGGAGCATTTAAAAATGGCTCAAAGTGGCCAGAAGTCCTATACAGATCTGAGGAGAAGGGACTTAGAGTTTCAAGTTGATGATAGGGTATTTCTAAAGGTCCCACCTATGAAAGGTGTGATGAGATTTGGCAAGAAAGGGAAACGTAGTCCCAGGTAAATTGGACCTTACAGAATCCTCCGAAGGGTTGGTCAAGTGGCTTATGAACTTGAGTTGCCATAAGATTTGGCAGCTGTACACCCAGTGTTTCATGTGTCCATGCTGAGGAAGTGTGTGGGAGGCCCGTCGTTTGTTGTTCCTGCTGACACTATAACGGTTAAGGTTGATCGTCAGGTTCGAAAGTTGAGAACTAAGGAAGTTGCCTCAGTAAAGGTTTTGTGGAGGAGTCAGAAAGTTGAAGAGGTTACATGGGAAGCCGAAGAAGACACGAAATCCAGATATCCCTATTTGTTCGAAGAGCAAGCAAAAAACGTCCAAGGTAAATATCCTTCATACCCATTCCATGTACTTCAGGTATCCATGCCTCATGTTCCACGTTAACGCTCATGTATCCAGTGCTCATGTTCCATGTCTCAGTATTCATGCTTCCATGAAACCATGTCATGTTACTTCAATCTCCATGTTTCATTTCATGTGTCCTTCACACTCATGTATTCAAGCCATATCCCGTCCCAATCTTAACCATGTCCCATCCCATTCTTAACCATGTCCCATCCCAATCTTAACCATGATCCATCATTCGAGGACGAATTATCCCAATGGGGAGATATTGTAACACCTTGTACCTTTAAACTATGCAGCGTCTATGACTCAGGGATCCTGGCAGCCAAAAGGGGGAGTTCAAGTCAAAAAACCAGACTCAGTTCTACAGGTGGCATTCGACGGCTAGAGGGATGGACAATCGATTGATCGACTGCCAGAGGGACGGATCGTCGATTGATCGATGGCCCGTCAAAATGCATCGTCCCTAGGAATCTCATTTTGCAAACTCTCTGGAATTTCTCAGATTGCTGACAGTATGGTCGAATCGACGGACTGTTAATGATGCATCGTCCAAAATCAGACTCAAACCGTCAAAGCAACTCGACGGTTTGTCGACATGGTGAAGTGCACTGTAAATCCTTCCCGACAGCAAACAGTATAAATATGACACTTCATTCTAGAAAATCAGTTTTCATAATTCCCAAGCCCTAGCATGAAGGTTCTCTTCTCCCATCAATCCAAAACATCAAGGTAAGCCCTTCCAAGTCAATTCGAACATGCATTCATGTAATCTAACAAGGGTTCATCGTTCTTAACCTAGGGTTTTCAAGAAAACCCATCTCAAGGTTCAAAGTTCAATCTTCTGGAATTATATTACATGTTTTGGAGCGTTTACAGGTATCTAGAGTTGCTATCTACGTGTGGGAACATCATTGTTCCTTCCTACACCTCGTTCTTCCATGATTATACGAAAGTTTACCAAAATTAGGGTGTTAAACATGTTCATGATAACCCTAAGTATATGTACCATGATTCACTGTGTTTGTATGATTAAATCATTATTGTGTTCTTAATATTCCATTATGGTTATTGAGAATCTGTGCATAATCCATGAAAAACCCATACTTTTCATGCTATGGGTTCTTAAATGCAAGATATGAACGTTTACACAAATTTTCATGAAATTCTACATGCATCCATGTTTTATACAAGCTATACTATGTACTTATATCCATGCTATACTATACTCATTAAATCATATTTGCAAGCTATATTTATGAATCAAGTTTACAAGTCATGTTATACAGGCCATTGGCCCAGACACCAACTATATCAATGTTCATGTTTTGCGAGTAGCATAGGTTACCAAGAAGGCTCAGATAGCCTGAAACTACATATGCTAACGTAGGGAAGGGTCGATCCGCCCAGATTGGAACGATACCTTCAGACAGTTGAATTGGATCCATTTTCATGTCATGCTTATGTCTCATATCCTGGCAAGATGTGGGGCTGCTCTGCTGGTCGGGCTAGGTACCAAACTCTACGTACCCACGTGGTGATTCAATGTTGTCAGTATATATATATATATATATATATATATATATATATATATATATATATATATATATATATATATATATATATATATATATATATGCACATGAAACGTTTTACTCACGTTATACATTTACTCATGTCAGATGATGCGCATGTTCACGTTCCGCTTACAGTTTCAGTTTCAGTTCTATATTTCATGTGCCATGTTTACTTTATTCAGTTACTTTACATATCAGTACAATTCAAGTGTACTTATGTCCCCTTTATTTGCCTGGGGGCCTGCATTTCAAGATGTAGATTTACAGGACGACAAATCAGCACGTATCAGCTTTTGGTGAGCACCATTCTATTCGGGGTTTTATCTTTTCTTATGTTTATTTCAGTCATGCAGTTAAGGTACGCCGGGGGTGTCACGACCCAATCCGATGAGTCATGATGAGTGCCTAACCTCTACTGACTAGGCACCCCTAAATCTGTACCTGAATCTCGCTGAGCAACATCCCAACTACGCACAACTATCTACAGACCTCTATGGAACACAAGCTGTAGAAAGGACAGGACAAGGCCCCGGCATACCCATATCCACATGTCAAAATAGCTGTTACACCCCTCGTGTTCATAGTAGTAGAACCTATGGTTTCCTAGTCAGGTATGCCTTTGGAATAGAGACCCGAGCCCGAGTTTGGAGGTAGAAAATGTCTTACCCCGTGTACGAGGGTACCAGCAGATATTCCTTGCAATTTATGGAGTTAGAAGTTGAATGAATCGAATCGACGTGATTTGCACTGAATCAGAAAAAATCTGCAAGACACCAGTCATCGTCGACGGGTCGTCGACATGTTCGACGGACCGTCAATGTGCGGCGTCGATTGGATCCCGTAGCCTTGCATCTGCAGGCGCAGGTCGATAGTGCAAGTTGACGGACCATCGACATGTCGACGGGCCGTCGACCCACTCGTCGTATCGGACCGCTGTAGCCTTTTGGCTTCCAAGTATAAATAGGTGGTCCACGACCCTATTTCATATTTTCCTCCATCCAAAATCATAAAAACCCTAATATATCATCTCCCAAAATATTTTTTATCATATTAGTTAAGATTTGACAAGACCCGAACCCCGTAAACCGAGATGGTGAAGAAGAAGGTGGTTTCTAGGTTTCTTCAAGGTTGTGAAGTTTAGGGAGTTGAAGTGAAGTAATTCTTGGGATTGTTGACCCCCATAAGGTATGTAAATGATTTTACCCTTATATTTAAGTTGAGTATCAAGAGTTTTACTGATTCTAGGTAAAGAGGAGGTAATTGTGGAAGTGTTAAGTGGATGAAAGGCAAGATAGTGATTTAGGGTTACACTAAGAGATTATTGGGAATGGGTTTGAAAATATTTTGATATATATATATATATATATATATGTGTTGTCATTGTTGATGTGAGTATTGTAGTTGATGTGGGATCGAATGAGGAGTTGGAGAGTTGTAAGCTCACAAAAGAATTTATTGTCTATAGTTCGTTGATCGTTATACGTATTTGAGGATGGTTAGTAAGTGAAGTAAATAGTATAATTAAGCCCTATGTTATCTTAATTGTAGACTTGCAAGTTCGACAGGTAGAAGTTGGACGGTTTAGTATACTTCAAGGTATGTTAAGGTCATTCCTTTCCTTCTTTTGGCATGATCCTATGATATGATCCAACAAGCGAGTAAGCGAGCATCCATATTACTCTACTCTTAGAAGCATTAGAAGTACTTCAGTCTTTGATGATTCATGTACCCCATTTATGAGTAATCCTTCTATTCATGAGTCCAGTCTTATGTAGCCAGTCCTGTGCATATAGCTTAGTCATGCATTACATTCATTATATACTTATGTACATTTGACTAGAAGGCGTTATATCGGCACACGCATATCAGGCGTTATATACGCGAATACTTGATATATGTAAAGTATGAGAAGAAATACAGGCGTTATATACGCATTACTACTATGATAATGATATTGATTATGGCCACAGAGGAGCCAATACCATATGATGAGATGCCATAGAGGCTTACAGGCGTTATATACGCAAATACATCTGGCGTTATATACACACTCATACAGATGCATGGTCATCATTGATAGGTATGAGCATGCATATTATGTGCCCACAGAGGCATTAACAGTTACGCAGATTTGTGCAGGTTTAGGCAGATACTAGTTCATACAAGTACATGCAGTTAGTCATTTCAGTTTATGAGTTCAGATCTTATCCATGATTCCCATATATATATATATATATATATATATATATATATATATTGTTGTTCTTATGCCTTACATACTCGGTACATTATCCGTACTGACGCCCTATTAATCGCGGGGATGCGTTCGTGCCCGCAGGTACAGGGAGACAGACAGGTGGTCCAGCTTAGTAGGACCTTTAGATCTAGCAGTGGTCAGTACGATCTATTCGATCCTGAGCTACAATCACTTTTGGTATGCCCCTTTTGAGATGTGTATGCATATGGGTATGACGGGGCCCTGTCCCGTCCTTTCTATAGCTTTTATTCTAGTAGAGGTCTGTAGACAATTGTATGTAGTAGTCAGATGATGTAACCTTGTGGGCTTCTATTCTTTTGTGTACAGTATATGTAGCAGCCTATCTGGCTTGCACTGTTCTTCCGCATGTCGTGTATATATGTATGCAGATTGTACAGAGTTCTGATGTTCCCTCTTATGAGATCAGTTTATGCCATTTATGGGCTTTGATGTTCAGTATTTTTCAGATAAATGTTTAGGGGTGTTTGGTCACTAGAGGTAAGACTCCCGCCACAGCTCATCGGTTTGGGTCGTGACAGAAGTGGTATCAGATTAATTTCGTCCTAGGGTTGTCTACATACCATGTCTTGTAGAGTCTTTTTTATGGGCGTGTTGTGCACCACACTTATAAACAGGAGGCTATAGGACATTTAGGATTATGTCATTCTTTCTCTCTTAGATTGTGCAATAGAGCCCTATGTTAAGCGTTCGCTTTTGATGAATTGTTTTGATTTCAACGATGCCCCGCAAGAAAGCTACAACCACCCAGAAGGGCAAGGGAGCGACTGGTGAGGCCACTAGTCGTACTCGACAGGCCACGAGGGCCCAGGATGAGATTCAGAGTAAGGGGCCGCCTAAGACATCGCATGCCCCACCTACAGCACCAGCCCAGTTCCTCAGCCGGATGTAGAGGCCCAGGATGTACGGGATGCGGTACGGTTGTTGACCAGATTAGTAGCTGCCCAGGCACAGTGACAGGGATTTGGTGTTGACCCAGTAGACAGGGCTAGTAGTGTGAGAGTTAAGACCTTCCATGGGTTAGGTCCTCCTGAGTTTTCAGTGGTAAAACAAAATATGGACCCCTGGGATTTCATTGATGGTATGTAAAGGACTTTGAGAGTTATGCACGCGGATGAGGTTGAGTCAGTGGAGTTGGCTTCTTATAGACTCCGGGATATTTCGATACAGTGGCATCAGGCATGGGAGTTATCTAGGGGAGAAAATGCCCCTCCAACAGTGTGGCGAGAGTTCTCAGATGCTTTTCTTCGCCATTATTGAGCAGGGCAGTATGAATGTGCAAGAGTATTGTGTACACTTCGATTCTTTGCTAGATATTCTCCAGCCATGGTGGCTGAGATGGAGGATAGAGTTCATTGCTTTGTTGCCGGTCTAGGGGCACACTTTATAGATGAGTGCATGATTGCTGCACTATAGCCAGGCATGGACATCTCCCGTATACAGGCGTATGCACAGAATTTGGAGGATCGTAAGCGCTAGCGGAGGATAGAGCGTGAGCGTGACTGGAGTCGTGGTAAGAGGTCTAGAGCTTTTGATATGGTTAGTGTGTTCAGGGCGGACAGAGGCAGCAACATCCTAGGTATTCTTATCAGTTGGCAGGGAGTGTACCTCCACGGTTCCCAAGTCCGAGGTTTGACCGGTCTTCTTATTCCAGAGCGGGATAAAGTTCTAGAGCGTCAGGCTCTCAGTACTGACCGGAGTCAGGCCAGATGAGACCACCTTTGCCGCGATGTATCCAGTTTGGCAAGTTACATGCAGGTCAGTATCGGTTAGGTGCAGATGTTTGCTACGCTTGTGGACAGCCAGGCTACAGGATGGGGGAGTGCCCGATGGGGGTTGGTTCAGGTATGGTTCAGCCTACAGGGTCTGTGGCTGGCTCATCTTCTGTAGTGTGCCCTTCAGGGAAAGCTTTTCAGACGCCAACCGGACGAGGTAGGGGGAGGAGTGGAGCATCCATCTCGAGCCGTCCCCAGCACCACGTGTATGCATTTGCTGGTAGACAGGACCGTAAGACGTTTCCTGATGTTGTTACAGGTATATTATTAGTTTCCTCCCATGATGTTTATGCACTGATTGATCCAGGTTCCACTTTATCATATGTTACGCCCTTTGTTCCCGGAAAGTTTGGGGTAGAGCCCAAGTTGATTATACCTTTTGAGGTGTCTACACTAGTTGGTGACCACGTTATACCTAGGCGGGTATACCGAGACTGTGTTGTTATAGTTTGTGACCGCCTTACCATAGCATATCTAATTGAGTTAGATATGATCGACTTCGATGTTATTATGGCATGGACTGGCTGGCTTCTTGTTATGCTAATGTTGATTGTAGAGCAAAGATGGTTCGATTCTTGTTTTCAGGCGAGCCAGTCCTAGAATGGAAGGGCAATGTTGCGTCGCCTAAAGGTAGGTTTATGTAACATCCTGTAAATCCGTAAAGAGTGCGAAAGCATTGTATGAGTCCTTTGGAACCTTATATGTTGGGTTACGTGCATGACTTTAGGTTAAATACCCAAGTGGAAATGGTCAAAATGAAAAGTCTCTACAGTTTCATGAAAAGGAGGTTTGACAATCGTCCTTTGTACCGTCGTCCAGCTCCGTCTTTTGCACCGTCGATTGTGAGGAAGAGAAAGTTGCTCACTAGAAATTTCTTGACTTTGACGGAGTAGATCGACACTCCATCGTTTCTACCGTCGAATTGACCTAGCACAAAGACCATTCGACGGAGCAGATCGACGCTCCGTCGTTCTGTTCGACGCTCCGTCCTTTGTGCCTGGTGGGTTGTAATTATATAAGTTACAAAATTTTAGTTTTTCTTCCATTCTTTTCACTCTCAAAAACCCTAAGGACGAAAATATCTCTCTAGGGCTCCAACAAATATCTCTTTAGGGCTCCTACACTAAGTTAAGAACATCTTAATCATTGATTATCAATCCTAACAACAAACCCATGATTCTTAACATGATTCTTGTGACTAAAACCTAGTGTTTGCAACATAATTCTTTCTAAAGTGATTCAAGCCAGGGTTTGGGTGTTCTTTACTAGGAAAGTGAATTGTTAAACATTGTTTAACACACTAAGGTATGTCTCTCTTTTAAAAACCTTATCATGAATATATGTTTTCTTCTCAAAGGTTATTTATTGAATAAAAAAGTGAACTTTTCATGCACAACCCTAATTCATGTCTTTGCTTGTGGTTGGTGTGCATGAGGGGACAGGCCCACATTAATCCTTGATTGTATTATCTTCTATATACGTATATGAAATCATAATCGTTTTCTTCTATAAGAGATGATCAGTGATGATGGTCAATTATTGGTATTGATGATTTTACAATGAAACTAAGACAAAGGAATCTTGTTTATAGAAGTGGAAACATTTTCAGGATTATCTCTGAAACTATGGATTTTAATAATGGCATAATGAACTTTAATGCTATTTGATGGTGTGACTACTTTGAGATAAATTGTGAATCGGCTTCTATGCTATGAAATTTGTTGTTGTGCTTGGCCTAGCTACTCGGGAGGAAGGGTAGCCACTATGGATCCTAGTGTGATAATGCCTATCCATTCAGGAGGAAGAGTGGCCATTTCCAGGTTCGCTACCTGGGGTGTGATTATGCCTAGCTATTCGGGAGGAAGGATAGCCACCGCTGAATTTCATATTCTAGTGTGGTGCGCTGTGACAAGGGAACCTCTATGATCACCTCTTCGATGTGCTTGATTCTTGGGTCTGTATTGGCATGTGTGATATTCTTATTTTCTCATAAAATTGTTGTTGTTAACTATGATCAATTGAAAGGCATATTTGAAGTTGTACCTTGACAAGAGGCCTTATCATCGATTTTGATAATTCTTATTGAGATACACAAACTGAATAAATGTTCTTAGATTGGTTTTCACATGATTTTCAAGACTGATTTCTTTATGTATTATTGTACTTTATTTTCATATGACATGTTGTCCCCGAGGCACTCACTGAGTACGAAGTACTCAGGCATACGATTGTTGTTTTTGATGGGATGTTAGGTAACGGTGAAGAGCAGGTTCTTGATACTCCGGGTGTTTGGGAAGGACTTGCGGTTGCTGCTGATTGGGTGACCCCACACATTCATTCGTGGGACACCCTACTTATTTAATTCCATTTATTTATATTAGTTTCCGGGTTGCATCCCGATGAGTTAGACATTTATTCCTTATTCTTAGAAGCTCCTTAGTATACATTCGAATGTGGGTAGAAGAAGAGTTGTTGTTTAACTCTTTCAGGCACACTATCATGCTTTGGTTGAATTATTTAAATTATAAAGACTTTCGCTGATTTAACTCTTATATTCATGATCTGTTTGCATTTATTTTATTAAACTGTTAGAGGCGAATGTTGAACCTGGCGGGTTCAAGTGTTATTATTGCATCATTTAGGTTCTTCCCATGTTGTTCATGACGTCGGATGCCGGTCATGTCCAGGGTGGGTTTTGGGGCTTGACAAGCTTGGTATCAGAACCCAGGTTTAAATACATCCTAGGATTATTGCCGGTGTCTGTGGAGCTGTGTCTAGTGGGGTTTTCCTTGTGCAGCCTAATCACCTGCATGACCGAGAAGCTCCCAGGACATTTATAGGTGTTTCCTATTCTTCTTGATTCTATATTTTGTTGTAGAGCTTCAAGTCCTTTTAGGATCGTTCTAATTCGCTCGTTAATTCGTGCCTTTCAAAAATGGCTCTGACACGATCCAAAAATGGTAACCGAGCACAACCTGTGAGAGCTAACCGAAATCTTAGGGGCGCGAATGTTGTTAATGCAAATAATGTTGGAAATCAAGCACCACCCCCAGCACCGCCTGCTCCTGCTAGTCCTGTTGCGGGTGTACCTGAGATTGGTACTATGCAAACGGCTATTCAAATGTTAACTGCATTAGTTGCGGCTTAGCAGCAGCGTGGAGGTGTGGGACCTAATGGTGGAGGCAGACTTAAGCAATTCCTAGACTTAAAATCACTAGAGTTCTTTGTCTCATGAGAGGTGGATGACCCCCAACACTTTTTAGATGAGACCTTCAAGGAATTGAGGGCAATGGATTCCTAGGATTCAGAAGCTGTGAGGCTTGCTTCGCATCAGTTGAAGGATGTTGCTCGCGTATGGTTTGAGATGTGGGAATCTGAGAGAGGTGACGCTGCTTTAGCTCCGACGTGGGCTGAATTTGAAGAGGCGTTCATGGAAAGGTTCTTGTCCGATGAGGAAAGAATTGCTATGGCTACAAAGTTTGAAAAGCTAGAACAGGGTATCAAGTCGGTTTGTGAGTATAGTTTGGAGTTCACTCGTCTATCAAAGTATGCTTTATACATGATTCTGACTGAAAAGGCATAAGTGGACTCGTTTTGTGAAAGGCTTGGTACCACGTATCAAGTCTGCATGTGCTGCTGTTGCTATGTCTCCTACTTGCACTTTCTTATCTTTGGTTAGGTTTGCTGAACAACAAGAGAGTTGGAAAAATGAAGAAAGGGTGGATAGAGATCAGCACAAGAAGGCCCGATCAGCGGATGGTTTCAGTGGTAATAATTATAAGGGAGGGCAGAGTAAAGGGTATTTTGCACCTGCTCAGTCTGGTGTTTATTCCCATGCTAGTGTGCCTTCTAGTAGGCTAGGCCAGAAAAATAATAATAATAGTAAGTTTTTGCAGGGAAGTAGTCGTTCGCCAGCGTGGGAAGAAGGTATCTTCCATCATTGTGGGATTAGAGGCTGTTATAGCCCGTATTTTATACATTCGGATATTTCGAGATAGTCGTGGAAAGTTAAGGGCAAGACCATTTTCAAAATTATTTTAATGCACAAGTTGTTTATGAATATTATTTATGAATATTATTAGTATGAAAATATTGAGAAAGGCTAAGGGTAAAAAAGTAAATTCACAAAAAGGGTTCATGGTAATATTGTGGAAGGCTAAGGGCAAAATTCACAAGTAATTCAAGAAAGTTCTTGAATGGACCATCTTTGGCCGTGTGGGTGTGTGTATGTGGCTATGTGGGACCCACCCCAAGGCTTGGCCAACAATTATATATATGGGCAAAGCTTACAAATCAAGACAAAAAAATTGGTCATCTTTTCCAATTCTAGAACCTTGGAGAAAAAAAAAGAAGAAGAAAGAAAGAGAAGGGCCATTCGGCCATGGTCCCAAAAAAATATGTCCATGAAATTGACCAAGAAAAATTATTTCCTTCTAGTATTCCAATCAAGTTGAAGGCCCTAATTAACATGGAGTGGTTGTTGGAACAAGAAAACCATTCATTCTTGCAAGGCACAACTCTAGCCAAGTTGAAGAACTAAGTGGAAAAGGTAAGGTTCAATCCTCTTTTATATGTTATGGATGGTTTGTATATGTTGTAGAGTGAAGAAATGGATGAAATTCATGAAAGTGTGGATAATATGTTGTAGCCGTGCAAGTAGGGGCTTGTCCGAATATGTGTTGTGTTGTGTAGATATGATGAATTGATTTTTATTTAGTAATTTGATTGTTGTTGTTGTGAATTCCATAATAAAAATGAAAGTTTGATGGCTTGAAGTGAAGTTGTAATCGTTTGTGGATTATGGAAGAAGCTAATGTGATATTAGTATGGTTTCTTATGATTATAAGTATGAATGATATTGCTAAAGTATAGATTGTTGATGTAGTTTATGAATTTGGAAGAAAGGAAATGAGTTGTTAGTGTTCTTGTGGAATTTGGAAGGTTTCGGGTGAAGTAGCATGTCGATCGGGTTGTTTGGAATATTATGTGAATTGTTTGAAGTATTCTTGAATTTTGCTTGTAAGGTCTTGGGCGAGTACTTGAATGTGAGATCATTGGTATTGTCTTGATTCCATGCGATTGAATTAAGTACAAATGGAATGTCGTCGGATTGTGTAGAAGAATTGTTAATGTTACACTGTATTTTGAAAAAAATTGTTGAAGATCGGAAGATATGATTGTTGGTATTGTTATTGATAATTTGGCCGAGTTGCCATCTCGGATTTGTTGTTGATAATTTGGCCGAGTTAGATTCTCGGGGATGGTGTATTTACAGGGGAAATGCTGCCGAAATTTCGCTAGAATATAAGTAAATTTATTTGAGAAACTAAGGCAAGTGTATGACGACGAATCTAATTATTGTGTGAAATCTTTTGAATGTAGACTAGCAATAACGAGCTAGGACAATTAAGCGTAGCTAATAGGATGTGAAGCAGGTATGTAAGGCTTATCCCTTCTTTCTTTTGGCATGTCCTAGAGCTAAGTAAGGTATGACATGACACGTACCTCGGGGTAACTCTACTCTTTGATTCCGAGCTTGGTTATGATGCTTATTTTCTTTTGTTATGAGCATGTTCCGTATGGTTAAGTCTATTGTATGATTAATAAATGAATAGCTACTTCATATGGCCTTGATATGTATCCACGATTCCGAAACTCTGTTTGATATGTTTCCGAGGTTGTCCATGATTCTGATTCACCTCTGTTATAAGTATGTCCGATATGATCGAGCTTATTACATGATTGAATAATGAGATAAGTATAAAGAGTTTTGTTTCTGAAAGAGTTCTGTAAATTTTAATGTCCCTAACTTTTGTAAAAGACCTTGGATTGGCCTTGAAACTGTCATGACCCAACCCCGTGGGCCATGACTAGTGTCCTAACTCGACACTCATATACACACTCGCTTACCGGATCGACATACCCAAAACAATTATATCTTAGCATTCGTTAATTCATATAGATACAGAGGACAAACGTCGTCTTAAGCGGCCACGTATATCAAATATATCAGACACATCATATCAAAACCCGTAGGCAGGCGGAATGTACATCGCCTGAACATATAAACATATGCCAACATATAGGCCACTTAGGCCATCATAGCAAACAAGGCCGCTTCAGACACAGATTTCAGACCAAACCAGACAACCGTGACCCATGACCCACAAGTATGTCTACAGGCCTCTAACAAACATAACAAAATCATATGACGGGACAGGGCCCCGCCGTACCCCTGAACAGATAAACATATGTACAACGGTAGAATATATATACCTAAAATGTGGCTCCGAACAAAGGAGCACTTTAACCGCTGGAGAGATGTCCTACGCTGGCGGATCACCAAAACGATCGTCTGTACCTGCGGGCATGTAACGCAGCCCCCGAAGAACAGGGGGTCAGTACGGAATATGTACTGAGTATGTAAAGCATATGATACTGTGAATAAAATCATAAGCAGAAATGAAGTACAGAAATCAGGTACAGAAAGTGAGCACGAAAGGCAAAGTAACCAAACAACTTACTGGAACCATAGACCATGCATGCCAAGAACGGTATCCGGTCCTTTACAGGACCCGGGGAAAACGTGGCGCCGCCCTGCCCTCGGCGCCACACACATCTAACTCCAGAAGTATTGCTCCAATCTCCGACACACAAATCATCATATCATATCATAATAACAAATCATATGTGGTTCATCGAACCAGAACACATCTAACTCCGTAACACATCTAACTTCGGAATTCATATGCGCTGCCCGGCCCTCAAGCGAGGAACTCGGAAACCGCGCGCACGATATAAACCGGCCCGAGACTCGGTGAAGGAAGTCATGGCATATGCACGAGCAGAATAGTGAGAAACTAATGCACATAAATCAAGACTCAATGGAATGATCGAACGTAATATCAGAATAGTTATAACGAATTTCTCACATAGCATACTTTTGTCAGAATACTTATATCGACATACTTGTATCAAATACTCATGTCAGAATACTTATACCAAAATATCCATATCAGAATATGCATATCAAAATATTCATATCAGATTACTTTTGTCAAATTATTCGTATGAGAATACTTATATCAGAATGCTTATGTCGGAACACTTACACCAAACTACTTATGTCAGAATGCTCGTGGCGGAATACCTGTGTTAGAGAAAGCATGTGAATCATAACAAACTCGGAGTAGTTAAACAATTATTATTAGTAGTTGGAACGATAACCGAAAGTTTCCTTTACTTACCGTACGGAAACGAGTCAAATAGAACAGTAGGAGGGGAGTCGGGAGTAGTGGGCCCACCTCGGGTCAACAGAGGTGGCGTACACAAATCACGGACATTAAGCTTTATAGAGTCGCTTATGATAGTTTTAATGTAATTCGGTTCCATCTGGAAAGTCATAGATACTTAGACAGTTGTTCCAACAAGTTATGAAGAACTTAGTTCAATTCTATTGAACGAAAAAGGGACAAATTCAAACTCAGATTTCTAGGAATAGAATCATCCCCGAAGCTCGTATCCAAACCTATTAGGTCTAAGACATGCCAAAAGAAGGAAGGGTTCAGCTTTACATACCTTTTCCGCTTCTTACGCTATTCCAAATTCAAATCCCAAACTCTCAAAAATCTACAAATGGTCACATTTACCAAACATTAATTAAGGCCTATGGAAGTTGAATCTTAAGGTAACACTTGTCTACAGAAATTTCGGCAGCATTTCCCCTGTAAATGTGCCATCCCCGAGAATTTAACTCGGCCAAAAACACAACAACAATACCAACAACATTCACAATAACTATAAAACACATTCCAACACACATAACCCTTCTTTACACATAATGCAACAACTTTACTCCAACTTCACACTTTCGAACTAATGTCAACGTTTTCATGTTTATTCACTAATTCAAGACCATTCAAATACAATTCAAAAACATTTCACATTATTCTACAAAATGTGCCAAAGTTCCACCAAACCATAATCCACCCAAAACCTCCAATTTTCAACATAAATGTTCACAACACATTTTTATCTTCCAATTTCACTTAACATACTAAATAATATTTGTTCATCTCCCCTTCACCCTACAGCACATGGCCTCACATATATGCACCCACAACACACAAATTTCATACTTTTCACTCACTTCCACACTCTACAACATGTATATATCTTCCATAACATAATAAAATCATAAAATTCTTACCTTTTCTTTAACTTTCCACTTGCCGCAAACGTAGTTTTCTCGCTTAACTAATTATACCATGTTGAAGAGCACCTTGAACTTAGTAGAAATACTAGAAGAAGCAATTTTTTTGGACAAGATTTATGATCTTCCTTTTTCTCCTTCTTTGGCCGAAATTGGGGTGGTCTTTTGTTCTTCAAGTTTCTTGAACTTTCTATGGGTTGACGATGACTTAGTCATCTTTTATAAATTGGTCACATGAATTAATTTAAATGGGCTTGGGCCATTCATCTTATAGCCGGCCACCCTATACTCTTGGGCCTCAATTTTTCTCTTATTTTGTTTGAGCCCAATTCATTAAGGATCATAACTTGTAATTCCCGAAACCAATCTCCGAAATTCCAATTTTGCCCTTGACCTTCCCCGACGTCTTCACACCAATATTTTTTTTTCATGTACAACATGGACATATTAACTAAAATCAAAATATTGGCTTATGACATGCAAGTCGCAATTATTTCAAAATTTCCAAGTATGCGAAAACACGGGATATAACAGAAACGTTCGTAAAAGTTCTGTGGTAAAAATATCCGTAACTTTCATATACTAACTCCGATTGTCTCGAAACTTGTTTCTGAGCCGTCAGATGTCGGTAAGTGTACGTATCTATCGAGTCTTGATTTGTGTGCATATGGTTTCGCACTACTCTGTTCGTGCAAGTCTCAGTATGTCCTTCACTGCGTCCCGGGCCAGGGTATGTTCTCGTGCGTACTTCTCTGCATTGTTCACCGCATCCCTCTCACTTGCGGGCCGGGGCATGTTATATATGATATGATGACATTATGATATGATGACGGGGTGGTGGCTAGGATGGCATATGATTCTGCTCACCGCGTCCCTCACTGGAGGGTCGGGGCACGTTATATGCGGAAATGAAATATGATGATGACATACATGATTTGTGTTTGGAAAACAAGCTTTCCGATATTCTGGATGGTTTGCCTACTTTCTATACTATTTCTGACATATGACGTCGGTATACATTATTTATGTTCGGAAAATGAGCATTTGGCACTTTGAATAATATACCTACTTTCTTAACTGTTCGTTTTGATTATGGTTCTATTTTCTGTATTCTTGCCTTACATGCTCAATACATTTTCCGTACTGACCCCCTTTCTTCGGGGGCTGCGTTTCATGCTGCGCAGGTACACCCAGATGAGTAGAAGATGTTCCAGCGGGATTGGCAAGCTCCATTTGTCCTGGAGTGATGCCAAGTCAGAGTATTATGCTATGATATCTTGTCCAAAGTTAGAGACTTTGCAGACAAAGTCTTGGGTATTGGTTGTCAGTTCTGTAAGCGGCTCCATCAGCCGATGTGTCATTGGTGTTATGATATAAGTTCTATATGATTACAGATTCAGTTTGATTTGAAAACAAAGAAAAGAACATTTCTGAAAGTCTTGCTATGTATTTCATGTTTAATTTATTTAGAAGTTCAAAGAAATTATGTGTGTATTGAGAGTCATAGGGTTCGTTCGGCTCTAAGTAAGGGTCGGGTGCCCATCACATCCTGGCAGGATCAGGGTGTGACAAAGTGGTATCAGAGCAGGTTGTCCTAGGGGTTGTCTGCAAAGTCGTGTCCGGTAGAGTCCTGTTTATGGATTGAAGCGCGCCACATTTATAAACAGGAGGCTACGGGGCATCTAGGGATTGTTGACCTTCTTTCTTTCATAGATCGTGCGATAGAGCCAAGTCATAGGAAAATGAAATTCCTTATGTAAGCCTTACATACGACGGAAGGAGGTAAGTTTTGATACATTTGTTCTGTTACCTGAAACTGGAAGTTCTGGATGACTGAGATGTGTCGTATACATATGTATGCCCTGTGAGGCCTTGTCAATATTTGCTGCATACAGATTTGGAATAGTAAGAGTGGTAAAAGAGATTCTGCCGAAATTGTTAATTGGGTTATTTAGTTAGGTACGCCTAACGGGAAGAAGCGTGGAAAGGGAATATGGTAAATAGACAATAAGATGTGTTGTCTCAGAAGGATTACGAACTTGGCATGGCGTGAAAAATGATTGTGAGCAAGACAATTAGCAGCCCAAGGGATTAAGATGGATAGCATCCGAGGTTTAGTAAGAGCAAGGTCTGTTGGAAGATTCAGAGAAAGTCGACAATCGGTTTTGCTGTAGATTATTATGTAAGGATGGTGAGTGGAAGTCCAAACTGGCTAATAATCGAGTATGCATAAGTAACAGCGACGAAGGTATGTTCGCTGCCATCGGGAATCTGGAAGTCCAGGACAGGAAATAGTCATACACATAAGTGAAAAGTGAACACTGGGAATCGAAAAGGGTAAAATAGTAATTGTAAAGGAGAAAGTCGTGTTACGTGGGTGTCTCGGAATCTGTAAGACTTCAATTTGCTCTAGATTACGTAATGAAGGTCATGCGGTGAAGTGGACGCGATTATATCAGTATTAAAGCACCGGATTCCACCAAAGTTTCGGGGTTAAGCGTGCTGGGGTGAGAGAAATCCTAGGATGGGTGACCCCCTGGGAAGTATGCAAGAAATCCTAAAGATTTGGACATAAGAGACAAATGAGAAGCTAGAGTGACCTAAGGGAAACTAGAGTATACGGGATGGTTGGAGATCATAAGAGGCTCCATAGGACGAGACAGGCTAGACTGGAGAAGAGACAGAAAGTGTGTCACAGCTCTAGAGTTTGGATAGGCTTGAATAGCGTTTGGAAGTATTTTGTGGGTTAGTTGATGGCAAATATATATTAATATATATGAATGCGTACGATATCTTATATGTGATTGTATCGGTGGACATGTGGGTTCCAGTAACCGGCGCTACGGTAAAGGAGGCATTAATCAAGCAAGGGTACCGAAGTTCGAATGACAACAAAAGTAAATGGTACAAGTGTTACAAGGTAAGCTGCTATTATTTTCACTACAGGTTAAAGATTGAAAAATTCTAATACAACGATATTTGGAAAAGAAAGAGAGTGAATTAATGGAAGATAAAGAGATCAAAGTGTCAGAAAAAGGTAAAAGGTAAGAAACCTCAGCGAGTGAAGCTTCCGAGAGAAACTACCGACAAAGCACGAGACTATTTGGGGTAAGAACTCAAAGTAGGCATGTGGAAAGGACAAAGTGTATTAATATGGAACAAAAGAGGAATATGTGAGGTATAAACGAAGATTTCACAAAAGGACTATTGGCATATGAGGAGCCCCTTTAAAAGGGGGGGGGGGGGGGAGAGCATATTATATTGGACTTAAAAGGAATCGCAACACTGACAGGCTCTAGAGGAGGAAAATTTATTAGCTCGGGGCCGGAGTTCAAAGTATATGGGCATACCAAGAGAATATATGAAAGAAGTAGAAACGAATTAACAATGAGTATACTGTGAGGCCGACATGAAGGGAAAGGATGAAAGATACCTTAAGAGAATGCTTCACGCCAACATGAGTTATGATATGTTTAGGACATGATTTGAGTCCCTCATATCGAGCAAATTTGCGTCGTATCTAAGCACGCAGCGACATGTTGTAAGGAGTAATAAATAGAGAAAGAAAATGGCTATGAACTAAGGGCACAAAGGATAATGGAGAAAATGATAAGATTCAAAGGATATTTCGGACAGGAACGACTATTATAATAAGAGAATCAACAATTGGTAGTCTGGGAATTATTGGAAGGAAGAAAGAACGCAGTCTCTATGAATGAAATAAAAGAGCTCATTGGATACTAGAAAATAGTTCATGGACCATTAATTATACGAAACATGAGAAGATACGCTATGGAATTATATGAACCATCGATGTGAAGTGATGCTCGATCATATTTATAGGGAATCCACACCGGAGAGTCAACAAAGATGTAACGATGGATGAAACGGGCGCCAATACAAAGAAATCGAAGACAAGTATACTTGTGTCAAGAAATGACCTGGGAAGGATAAGGATAATAAGTTGGCGCAATGGATTAGACAAACCCGTGACACGAAATGAGGATTCATGTAAAGACTGAGGAGTTCGATTATAAGGAAAATAGATTGAAAGATGAGGAGTGGACATGAAGAAAAGGACAACTATAAGAGAGGCCCTCCCGAAAGATTATAAGACCCCATAAGATCAGTTGAACATTCGAGGACGAATGTTCTAAAGGGGGGGAGGATGTTATAGCCCGTATTTTGTACGTTCGGATATTTCGAGATAGTCGTGGAAAGTTAAGGGCAAGACCATTTTCAAAATTATTTTAATGCACAAGTTGTTTATGAATATTATTAGTATGGAAATATTGAGAAAGGCTAAAGGTAAAAAAAGAAATTCACAAAAAGGGTTCATGGTAATATTGTGGAAGGCTAAGGGCAAAATTCACAAGTAATTCAAGAAAGTTCTTGAATGGACCATCTTTGGCCGTGTGGGTGTGTGTATGTGGCTATGTGGGACCCACCCCAAGGCTTGGCCAACAATTATATATATGGGCAAAGCTTACAAAGCAAGACAAAAAAATTGGTCATCTTTTCCAATTCTAGAACCTTGGAGAAAAAAAAAACGAAAGAGAAGGGCCATTCGGCCATGGTCCCAAAAAAATATGTCCATGAAATTTACCAAGAAAAATTATTTCCTTCTAGTATTCCAAGCAAGTTGAAGGCCCTAATTAAAATGGAGTGGTTGTTGGAACAAGAAAACCATTCATTCTTGCAAGGCACAACTCTAGCCAAGTTGAAGAACTAAGTGGAAAAGGTAAGGTTAAATCCTCTTTTATATGTTATGGATGGTTTGTATATGTTGTAGAGTGAAGAAATGGATAAAATTCATTAAAGTGTGGATAATATGTTGTAGCTGTGCAAGTTGGGGCTTGGCCGAATATGTGTTGTGTTGTGTAGATATGATGAATTGATTTTTATTTAGTAATTTGATTGTTGTTGTTGTGAATTCCATAATAAAAATGAAAGTTTGATGGCTTGAAGTGAAGTTGTAAACGTTTGTGGATTATGGAAGAAGCTAATGTGATATTAGTATGGTTTCTTATGATTATAAGAATGAATGATATTGCTAAAGTATAGATTGTTGATGTAGTTTATGAATTTGGAAGAAAGGAAATGAGTTGTTAGTGTTCTTGTGGAATTTGGAAGGTTTCGGGTGAAGTAGCATGTCGATCGGGTTGTTTGGAATATTATGTGAATTGTTTGAAGTATTCTTGAATTTTGCTTGTAAGGTCTTGGGCGAGTACTTGAATGTGAGATCATTGGTATTGTCTTGATTCCATGCGATTGAATTGAGTATAAATGGAATGCCGTCGGATTGTGTAGAAGAATTGTTAATGTTAGAATGTAATTTGAAAACAATTGTTGAAGATTGGAAGATATGATTGTTGGTATTGTTATTGATAATTTGGCCGAGTTGAATTCTCGGATTTGTTGTTGATAATTTGGCCGAGTTAGATTCTCGGGGATGGTGTATTTACAGGGGAAATGCTGCCGAAATTTCGGTAGAATATAAGTAAATTTATTTGAGAAACTAAGGCAAGTGTATGTCGACGAATCTAATTATTGTGTGAAATCTTTTGAATGTAGACTAGCAATAACGAGCTTGGACAATTAAGCGTAGCTAATAGGATGTGGAGCAGGTATGTAAGGCTTATCCCTTCTTTCTTTTGGCATGTCCTAGAGCTAAGTAAGGTATGGCATGACACGTACCTCGGGGTAACTCTAATCTTTGATTCCGAGCTTGGTTATGATGCTTATTCTCTTTTGTTATGAGCATGTTCCGTATGGTTGAGTCTATTGTATGATTAATAAATGAATAAGCTACTTCATATGGCCTTGATATGTATCCACGATTCCGAAACTCTGTTTGATATGTTTCCGAGGTTGTCCATGATTCTGATTCACCTCTGTTATAAGTATGTCCGATATGATCGAGCCTATTACATGATTGAATAATGAGATAAGTATAAAGAGTTTTGTTTCTGAAAGAGTTCTGTAAATTTTAATGTCCCTAACTTTTGTAAAAGACCTTGGATTCGCCTTGAAACGTTCGTAAAAGTTCTGTGGTAAAAATGTCCGTAACTTTCATATACTAACTCCGATTGTCTCGAAACTTGTTTCTGAGCCGTCAGATGTCGGTAAGTGTACGTATCTATCTAGTTTTGATTTGTGTGCATATGGTTTCGCACTACTCTGTTCGTGCAAGTCTCAGTATGTCCTTCACTGCGTCCCGGGCCAGGGTTTGTTCTCGTGCGTACTTCTCTGCATTGTTCACCGCGTCCCTCTCACTTGCGGGCCGGGGCATGTTATGTATGATATGATGACATTATGATATGATGACGGGGTGGTTGCCAGGATGGCATATGATTCTGTTCACCGCGTCCCGCAAAAGAGGGCCGGGGCACATTACATGCATATGTGATACATGACATTGGCATACATGATTTCTTTCACCGCGTCCCTCACTGAGGGCCGGGGCATGTTATATGCATACATGATATATGATTTACCGCGTCCCTCCGTAGAGGGCCGGGGCACGTTATATGCACACATGATACATGACTCACCGCGTCCCTCATTGGAAGGCCGGGGCACGTTATATACGGAAATGAAATATGATGATGACATACATGATTTGTGTTTGGAAAACAAACATTCCGATATTCTGGATGATTTGCCTACTTTCTGTACTATTTCTGACATATGACGTCGGTATACATGATTTATGTTCGGAAAATGAGCATTTGGCACTTTGGATAATATACCTACTTTCTGAACTGTTCGTTTTGATTATTGTTCTATTTTTTGTATTCTTGCCTTACATGCTCAGTACATTTTCCGTACTGACCACCTTTCTTCGGGGGCTGCGTTTCTTGCCACGCAGGTACACCCAGATGTGTAGAAGATGTTCCAGCGGGATTGGCAAGCTCCATTTGTCCTGGAGTGATGCCAAGTCAGAGTATTATGCTATGATGTCTTGTCCGAAGTTAGAGACTTTGCAGACAGAGTCGTGGGTATTAGTTGTCAGTTCTGTAAGCGGCTCCATCAGCCGATGTGTCATTGGTGTTATGATATAAGTTCTATTTGATTACAGATTCAGTTTGATTTGAAAACAAAGAAAAGAACATTTCTGAAAGTCTTGCTATGTATTTCATGTTTAATTGATTTAGAAGTTCAAAGAAATTATGTGTGTATTGAGAGTCAGAGGGTTCGCTCGGCTCTAAGTAAGGGTCGGGTGCCCATCACATCCTGGCAGGATCAGGGTGTGACAGAGGCCACATCAAGAGGGAGTGCAGAAAGTGGCTACGTGAGATGGCTAAGCCAAAGGGTAGATTTATTTCCTACCTTAAGGCTCATAAGATGATTACTAATGGGTGCATTTACCATTTGGTTGCTGTTAATGATACAAAAGTCGTAGTACCTAAATTTGCATCTGTCCGCATAGTTAGTGATTTTCCCAAAGTGTTTCCCGAAGATCTCCCTGATATTCTTCCGGATAGGGTTATTGATTTTGGGATTGATGTTATTCTTGACACCCAACCTATTTCTATTCCACCTTGTCGTATGGCTCCAGCGGAGTTAATGGATCAGTTAATAGACTTGTTGGATAAAGGTTTCATCCGACCGAGTTCCTCACCTTGGGGCACTCCAATCTTGTTTGTTAGAAAGAAAGATGGTTCCCTTAGGATGTGTGTTGATTACCGTCAACTTAATAAAGTGACCATAAGAATAAATTTCCTTTGCCTAGGATAGATGATTGATTTGACCAACTTCAGGGTGCTAAGTTCTTTTCAAAGATTGACCTAAGGTCTGGGTATCATCAATTGAAGATAAAGGAAAAGGATATCCCGAAAACCGCTTTCTGTACTCGTTATGGGCACTTTGAGTTTCTAGTCATGTCCTTTGGGTTGACTAATGCGCCTGTTGCATTCATGGATTTGATGAATCGTGTGTTTAAGCCTTATCTAGACTGCTTCATTATTGTGTTCATTGATGATATTTTGGTGTATTCTAAAAGTCGTGAGGATCATGAAAATCACTTGAGGATAACTTTGACAACACTTGAGGATAACGAGCTTTATGCAAAATTCTCTAAGTGTGAATTCTGGCTTGAGTCTGTGGCTTTCTTGGGTCATGTGGTGACTGGTGACGGCATTAAAGTAGACCCTCAGAAAAGTTCAACGGTGAAGGATTGGCCTAGACCCACTAGTGCGACTCAAATTCGTAGTTTCTTGGGTTTGGCAAATTATTACTGAAAGTTTGTGGGAGGTTTTTCATCAATAGCCTCTCCATTGACTAAATTGACACAGAAGACTACTAAGTTTCAGTGGTCCGAAGCTTGTGAAAAGAGTTTTCAAGAGGTTAAGACAAGGTTGACTTCGGCTCCTATTTTGACTTTACCTTCTGGGTCTAGTGGATATGTGATGCTTCTAGAATTGGTTTGGGTTGTGTGTTGATGCAGAAAGGTAAGGTGATTGCTTATGCTTCACGTCATTTGAAGAAGCATGAGAAAAATTATCCGACTCATGACTTAGAGTTGGCTGATGTGGTATTTGCTTTGAAAATTTGGCGTCATTATCTGTATGGTGAGCATTGTGATGTTTATACAGATCACAAGAGTCTGCAATATATCTTAAAGCTGCGAGAGTTGAATCTCAGGCAGAGAAGGTGGTTGGAGTTGTTGAAAGATTACGACTTGAATATCTTGTATCATCCTGGTAAGGCTAATGTGGTTGCTGATGCTCTGAGTAGAAAATCTATGGGCACATTGGCTTATTTGCGTGCACATGACATGCCCATGGGGAAGGAAATTCAAAGACTTGCTAGTCTTAGGGTCAGACTTGATGAAACTAAAGATGGAGAGTTAGTGGGAATCACGCCATCACAGTCTGACATGGTGGAAAGGATAAAATCCAAGCAATATGATGATGAACTTTTGGCAAAGCTGAGAGATATAGTGGAAAGGGGTGAGTACACTTCATTTACTATTGGTACTGGTGTGTTACACCTCAGAAAATTTCCCGTTAACGTACAGTGAATAGACTAATGAAGGGCATGAAGTATACGATGTCTTGGTAAGTAAGAAATAACATTTGATGATTCTAAATGAGATTTCAAAGACATTCGAGGTAGGAGACGGAAATTGTTAGGGAAAGCAAGGTATATATTGTGCGTCGGGAAAGATTTACGAGTATCAAATTAATGATGGCTTAATGATGTTTTGGAAAAGAGTTATAATGTCCCTTAGATTGCTAATGAGGTGTTAAACAAGTGTCAAGAAGGTTTCATAAGGATTGGAGGTCAAACGAGTCGACGAGAACCAACTTCGGAAAGCTGGGCATTATACGGCCCAACATACTGTCCGTATAAAACATATTGGCCGTATGTTAGGCCGTATGTTGAGACCAGAATTGGTCCTTCTCTGGACCAGATCTATGGCCAAACATACGACCAGTATAATTTATACGGCCAGTATGTTGGTCCGTAGAATCTGGTCGGGGCAGATTTTAAAAATGATATAAGGACCCAACCCCATCCAATTTATTTCATTTCCTCACTTTACACTTCAAGAATATTCTAGAGAGCTCTCCACTCTTCATCCACAAGAACTCAAGAGAGATTGGTGATCAACTTCATCAAACCAATAAAATCAAGTGTATGAAACTCATTGAAGTTCATCCAAGCCAAGAAATCCTATTGGAAGTGAACTAGGGTTTTGGTGCAAGAGAAGTATTTCCACTCAAGGCTTATTACTACACTATCTAAGGTAAGTTTTATGATCTTTTCATGTTGTTTAAGGTAATGAGAGGTTGAAAGACTTAGATTATGGAAGGAGATAGAAAATGGGTCACAAAGATAGGAATAATGAGATTTTGAGTAGTAGCTTGGAATGAGTCATGAATGTTGATATGTGGTGATTTTAAGTATGCTATAAGTGACATTTAGAACATGGGATAAGTATTATATGTGAGAAAACGCAATAGTGAACTATGACCATGATTATAGAGGAATTGAAGTGAAATTGTGAAATGCGGATAATGTAGATGAATGATGGCTGTTGCTTATAATATTGTGAATGTTGTTATAGACGTTCAGAGTTAATATGGAATATGGGGAAAGTTGTATAAACAAAGGAAATGCTGCCCAATTTTCTCTAACTTTAGTAAGCACGTTCTCATAATCGATTAGCTAATGTTAATACGGACTTTCTTGAAGGTAGAAACGCGAGCATCGAAGGAGAACGATCAAACGATAGAATAGCTAAACGAAAGAGGTATGTAAGGCTAATCCTTTTCTTCTATGGCATGACTCCTATGGCATGAATCTTCCTATTTTTCCATGATCTTCCTAAATAACGGAAATTATGAGTCCATGACTATGAAGAACTACATATGTATATGATAAAGAAAGGAGATACGATACGAGCGTGACAATGATGATGATGAGTTAAGTATAAAGAATCTTAAAGTGAGGGACGATGTCCATGAGGTTAATGATCCTAAGTGTGGTTCCATTGATGCTTTTCCTTGTGTACACTCACCTTAAAATGTTAGTCCCCTCAAGGTGAGACATGATGATTATGATCACTCCATAATGTAATCGGGGGTTTACGACCTTATGTCACCCCGACATAGCCATAGTTGCCTCCAAGTTCTAATGTATGTTTTAAAGATAAATGTATGATGATTCTAAGCTTATGATATGCATATGAAATGTATGATAATGTTAAGTTTACGATGAGTATATGATGATGCGATTCCACCGTGCTTAAATGGCCCGGCATATCACCGCGAAGGCGGGCTGCATACGATTACACTGTGCCTAGATGGTCGGGCATGTCACCGCTAAGGTGGGCTGCTATGTTTACACTAAACCTAGAGGGTCGGGCATGACACCACTAGTGGGCGTCATATGATGGTTACCCGGATGCGGGTTAACGATGATGTTCTATATGATATAGGGATGTATGTGCTATGATGATATATGTAATACGATTATAAATGATATATGTATGAAAGGCATCCATTCTTAAAGGTTAAGCAGGTTATATCTTCGTCTTATGTCTTATGATTCCTCTATTATATCCATTTCATTCATGCCTTACATACTCATTACAATGTTCGTACTGACGTCCATTTTTTTGGACGCTGTGTTCATGCCCACAGGTAGATAGGGAGGTGATCCAGACTCGTAAGAGCTATGAGCAATGTTTGAGAGCACTCCATTGTTCCGGAGGTGCCATTGATTTATTCTTTTGCGTATATACATGTTTTGGGCACGACGGGGTCTTGTCCCGTCCCTATGTCTAGCACCCTAGTAGAGGCTCGTAGATATATATGTGTGGGTAGTATGGTCTCACGATGTCCTTATTGTATGTACATTATTTTGACAGCCGAAGGGCTTATGTATATAAAGGTAATGATATTTCGAAGTGAAAAAAATGATTTTTCCTATGATTTGAGTATAAGATTAATGAATGCACGCTTGATGAGTATGATGGGTAATGGTATGAGCGGTGCTCGGTGGTTAGCCCCGGGTACCCATCATGGCCCCTAGTCGGGTCGTGACATGGTGATAGTGTTCTGCGGTTGCAAGGGCGCTTGTGTGTTCCTGATGTTGATGGTCTTCGACAAGAATTAATGATCGAAGCTCATAGTTCCAAGTATTCGGTTCATTGGGATCCACCAAAATGTATAAGGATTTGAAACAACACTATTAGTGGAAGAGCATGAAGGTTGATATTTCTAACTTTGTGGCTAAGTGTTTAAACTGTTAACAGGTGAACGCTGAACATCAAAGGCCTGGAGCCCTGGCTCAAAATATCGAGATTCCGCAGTGAAAGTGGGAGGTGATCAATATGGATTTCGTTGTAGGGTTACCCTGCACAAAGGCCAAGTTTGACTCGATTTGGGTTATTGTGGATAGACTCACAAAGTCTGCCCATTTTCTCCCTGTGAAGACGTCATATATTGCAGCGGAGTACGCCAAGTTATATCTAAAAGAGATAGTTAGATTGCATGGTGTTCCGACATCAATTATATCTGATAGAGGTACGCAATTTACGGCTCATTTTTGGATATCCTTTCAGGAAGGGTTGGGAACTAGAGTGAAATTGAGCACTACCTTTCATCCTCAAACTAACGGGCAGGCAGAGAGAACTATTCAGACTTTGGAAGATATGCTACGAGCTTGTACAATCGATTTTGGAGGAAGTTGGGATGAACACCTACCTCTTGTGGAATTTGCTTACAACAATAGCTATCAAGTGAGTATTCAAATGGCTCCTTATGAGGCTCTTTATGGGAGGCGTTGTTAATCTCCAATTGGTTTGTTTGAACCAACTGAAGTGGAATTTTTGGGTCTGGATTCAGTTCATGAAACAATTGAGAAGGTTAATCTTATTGTGCAACGACTCAAGACAGCTCAGAGTAGACAGAAGTCCTATATGGATATGAGGCGGCGTGAGCTAGAGTTTTCTGTTGGTGACAAAGTGTTCTTGAAAGTATCATCGATGAAGGGAGTAATGCGGTTTGGTAAAAAGGGGAAACTTAGTCCTCGTTTTATTGGCCCTTATGAGATTGTTAGGAAAATTGGGACTGTGGCTTATGAGTTGAAGTTACCATCTGATATGGCCATGGTGCATCATGTGTTTCACATTTGGATGTTGAGGTTGTACAAATCTGATCCTTCCCATGTGTTGAACCATGAAGAGATTGAAATTAATGGAGGGTTAACCTATGAAGAAAAACCGGTTCAGATTCTAGATCGTCAAGTTAGAAGGTTGAGGACGAAGGATGTGGCATTGGTTAAAGTGTTGTGGTGAAACCATAATACTGAGGAAGCTACTTGGGAAGCGGAGGAGGACATGAAGAAGAGATATCCCCACTTGTTCCCAATGGCAGGTATGAGCTAGCGTTTTAAATTACTCATGGATGAATCATTCTGTTTGTTTGAAGCAACTTGTGGTTTAGTGAATTCTTTTCTATTCTATTATTTTCATACCAGGACAAATGAATCTTAAGGGGGGATAATGTAAAATCCCGTAAATCTGTATAGAGTGCGAAAGCATTGTATGAGTCCTTTGGAACCTTATATGTTGGGTTACGTGCATGAATTTAGGCTAAAGACCCAAGAGGAGATGGTCAAGATGAAAAGTCTATACAGTTTCACGAAAAGAGGTTTGACGGTCGTCCTTTGTACCGTCCTTCTGTTCGACGCTCCGTCTTTTGCACCGTCGATTGTGAGTAAGAGAAAGTTACTCACTAGAAATTTCCTGACTTTGACAGAGCAGATCGACACTCCGTCGATCTGTTCGACGCTCCGTCGTTTGTACCGTCGAATTGACCTAGCATAAAGACCATTCGACGGAGCAGATCGACGCTCCGTCCTTTGTACCGTCTTTTGTGCCTAGCAGGCTGAAATTATATAAGTTACAAAATTTTAGTTTTTCTTCCATTCTTTTCACTCTCAAAAACCCAAAGGACGAAAATATCTCTCTAGGGCTCCAACACTAAGGTAAGAACATCTTAATCATTGATTATCAATCCTAACAACAAACTCATGATTCTTAACATGATTCTTGTGACTAAAACCTAGGGTTTGCAACATAATTCTTTCTAAAGTGATTCAAGCTAGGGTTTGGGTGTTCTTTACTAGGAAAGTGAATTGTTAAACTTTGTTTAACACACTAAGGTATGTCTCTCTTTTAAAAACCTTATCATGAATATATGTTTTCTTCTCAAAGGTTATTTATTGAATAAAAAGGTGAACTTTTCATGCAAAACCCTAATTCATGTCTTTGCTTATGGTTGGTGTGCGTGAGGGGACAGGCCCACATTAATCCTTGATTGTATTATCTTCTATATACGTATATGAAATCATAATCGTTTTCTTCTATAAGAGATGATCAGTGATGATGGTAAATTATTGGTATTGATGATTTTACAAAGAAACTAAGACAAAGGAATCTTTTTTAAAGAAGTGAAAACATTTTCAGGATTATCTATGAAACTTTGGATTTTCATAATGGCATAATGAACTTTAATGCTATTTGATGGTGTGACTACTTTGAGATAAATTGTGAATCGGCTTCTATGCTATGAAATTTGTTGTTGTGCTTGGCCTAGCTACTCGGGAGGAAGGGTAGCCACTATGGATCCTAGTGTGATAATGCCTAGCCATTCGGGAGGAAGAGTGGCCACTTCCGGGTTCGCTACCTGGGGTGTGATTATGCCTAGCTATTCGGCAGGAAGGATAGCCACCGCTGAATTTCATATTCCGGTGTGGTGCGTTGTGACAAGGGAACCTCTACGATCACCTCTTCGATGTGCTTCATTCTTGGGCCTATATTGGCATGTGTGATATTCTTATTTTCTCATGAAATTGTTGTTGTTAACTATGATCAATTGAAAGGCATATTTGAAGTAGTACCTTGACAAGAGGCCTTATAATCGATTTTGATAATTCTTATTGAGATACACAAATTGAATAAATGTTCTTAGATTGGTTTTCACATGATTTTCAAGATTGATTTCTTTATGTATTATTGTACTTTATTTTCAGGACTTGTTGTCCCCGAGGCACTCACTGAGTACGAAGTACTCAGGCATACGATTGTTGTTCTTGATACTTTGGGTGTTTGGAAAGGACTTGCGGTGGCTGCTGATTGGGTGAGCCCACACATTCATTCGTGGGACACCCTACTTATTTAATTCCATTTATTTATATTAGTTTTCGGGTTGCGTCCCGATGAGTTAGACATTTATTCCTTATTCTTAGAAGCTCCTTAGTATACATTCGAATGTGGGTAGAAGAAGAGTTGTTGTTTAACTCTTTCGCACACTATCATGATTTAGTTGAATTATTTAAATTATAAAGACTTTCACTGATTTAACTCTTATATTCATGATCTGTTTGCATTTATTTTATTAAACTGTTGGAGGCGAATGTTGAACCTGGCGAGTTCAAGTGTTATTATTGCATCATTTAGGTTCTTCCCATGTTGTTCATGACGTCAGATGCCAGTCACGTCTAGGGTGGGATTTGGTGCGTGACAGTTTATTTCCTACCTTAAGGCAGAAAATATGATCAGATGAGAAAAGGATATATTTTTCACCTAGTTCGAGTTCAAGATGTGCAAGCAGAGTCGCCAACTCTTCAGTCTGTTTCTGTGGTCAATGAGTTCCCAGAAGTGTTTCCAGATAATCTTCCAGGCATTCCTCTAGAGAGGGAGATTGATTTTGCTATTGACCTATTGCCAGACACTCAACCAATATCTATCCCTCCTTATAGGATGGCACCTACGGAGTTGAAAGAATTGAAGGAGCAGTGGAAAGATTTGCTCGAGAAGGGCTTTATCTGGCCTAGTACATCACCGTGGGAAGCCCCGGTGTTATATGTGGGAAAGAAGGATGGCTCTTTGAGAATGTGTATTGATTATAGGCAATTGAATAAAGTGACTGTAAAGAATAAGTATCCGCTCCCGAGGATCGATTATTTATTCGATCAGTTGCAAGACGCTAAATATTTCTCGAAGATAGACTTGAGATCAGGATATCACCAGGTCAGGGTCAAGGAAGAGGACATTCCGAAGACGGCATTTCGGACTAGATATGGCCACTATGAGTTTCGTGTTATGTCGTTCGGGCTAACTAATGCCCCAGCTGTATTCATGGATTTGATGAATCGTGTATTCAATCCCTTTGTAGATCTGTTCGTGATTGAGTTCATAGATGATATCCTGGTTTATTCGTCGTCAGTGGCCGATCATGTAGAACATTTGCGGATAGTGCTTGGAATTCTTCGAGGTAAAGGGTGGTATTCCAAGTTTTCTAAGTGTGAGTTCTGGTTGAACTCTGTGGCTTTTCTGGGTCACATTATTTCTGAGGAAGGCATTAGAGTGGATGCCCAGAAGATTGAGGCTGTGAAGAATTAGCCAAGGCCCACGGCACCAACAGAGATATGTAGTTTCTTGGGCTTGCCAGGTTATTATAGAAGGTTTGTGGAAGGATTGTCCTCTCTTTCAGCCCCATTGACTAAATTGACTCTAAAATCAACTAAGTTCCAATGGACAGATGCTTGTGAGCAGAGTTTTCAGATGTTGAAGGATAAGTTAACTTCAGCACCAGTTTTGACTCTTCCAGAAGGAGCAGATGGCTATGTGGTATATTGTGATGCTTTAGGTGTTGGATTGGGTTGTGTGCTGATGCAGCACGGTAAGGTTGTCGCTTATGCTTCTATACAGTTGAACAAGCACGAAAAGAATTATCCAACCCATGATCTTGAGTTAGCAGCAGTGCTTCATGCCTTGAAGATATAGAGGCATTACTTGTACAATGTCCATGTTGATATCTATACTGATTATAAGAGTCTCCATTACATCTTTACGCAGAAGGACTTTAACTTGCATCAGAGGTTATGGTTCGAGAGGTTAAAAGATTATGATGTGGAGATTTTGTATCATCCCGGGAAGGCTAATGTAGTAGCTGATGCCCTCAGTCGTAAATCTATGGGTAGTTTGTCTCACATGTCACCAGAGAGAAAATAAATAGTTCGTAAGGTTCATCGATTAGCTAGCCTCGAAGTTCGATTGATAGATTCAGGTGATGCAGGAGTTACTGTTCAAGACACAGCTGTATCATCCTTTGTAGTAGAGATAAAAGAGCGTCAGTATAAGGATCCTATTTTAGTTCATTACCGAGATACAACCCCTCAGAAAGAAAAGACACCCTTTGTGATCACAGGTGATGGGGTACTCAGGTATCGAGGCAAATTATGTATCCCTAATGTTGCCAGACTCCGTCAGCAGGTTATGGGAGAGGCACATTACTCCCGCTATTCTATTCATCCAGGCTCAACAATATGTACCATGATCTCAAGGAAGTTTATTGGTGGGATGGTATGAAGAGAGATGTAGCAGAATTTGTTGCTCAGTGTCCAAATTGTCAGTAGGTCAAAATAGAGCACCAGAAGCCCGGAGGCCTGTTGCAGGCTATGGAGATTTCGACGTGGAAGTGGGAGGTAATTAATATGGACTTTATTACACGGTTTCCCCATACTCAGCGGAACTGTGATTCGATATGGGTCATAGTTGATAGGCTCACAAAGTCAGTTCATTTTCTGCCTGTCAGAACTACTTATGCAGCCGAGGATTATGCAAGGCTTTATCTTAAGGAGATTGTATGACTTCATGGTGTTCCTTCAGCCATTATTTTATATAGGAGAGAACAGTTCACAACCAAATTCTGAAAGTCTTTTCAGCAAGGATTGGGGACCCAGGTGAGTCTTAGTACTGCGTTTCACCCCCATACAGATGGGCGGGTGGAGCGTACTATACAGACCCTTGAGGATATGCTTATAGCTTGTGTACTTGACTTTCAAGGCAGTTGGGATGATCATTTGCCTCTTATTGAGTTTGCGTACAACAACGGTTACCATTCCAGTATTCAGATGGCTCCTTATGAGGCCTTATTTGGGTGGAGATGCAGATCGCCCAGGGTGGTTTGATGTAGGGGAGAATCAGGTACTAGGCCCAGACTTAATTCAGCAAGAAGTTGATAAGGTGAAAGTGATTAGAGAGAGGTTGCTAATAACTCAGAGCCGACAAAAATCCTATGCGGATAATCGGCGACGTAAGCTAGAGTTCGAGATAGGAGACTGGGTGTTCCTAAAAGTTTCGCCTATGAAGGGAGCGATGAGGTTTGGTAAGAAGGGTAAGTTGAGCCCTCGATATATTGGGCCATGTAAGATCATTCGCACAGTGGGCCCGGTGGTATATAAGCTAGAATTGCCTTCGGAGTTAGAGTTGGTGCATCCGGTATTCCATGTATCTATGCTTCGTAAGTGAATCGGTGATCCTTCAAGAGTGTTACTAGTGGACGATATTCAGGTGACAGAGCAGTTAGCATACGAAGAAGTTCCAGTGGCTATATTGCACAGACAGGTTTGTCGGTTGCGGACCAAGGATGTAGCTTCGGTTAAAGTCTTGTGGAGAATTAAGAATGTTGACGAAGTGACTTGGGAAGCGGAAGAGGCAATGAAGACTGAGTACCCGCATTTTTTCCCAACAGTACAGGAGGTTTGATCTGAGACATCATACTCCCCAGGTATTATTTCATTTCAGTTGTCGTGATTGATCGTGTGAGGCCATAGCATTGTGTGTTATAGTATGTGGCCCTGTGTCGCATTATTTTGGGTTGTTGCGTGCAGGGTGGATTGGTATAAGTACAGGGGAAACTCTGCCGAAATTTTTATAACCCGAGATTGTTCGAACATTCGAGGACGAATGTTACTAAGGGGGAGAGAATGTTACACCCCTCGTGTTCATAGTAGTAGAACCTATGGTTTCCTAGTCAGGTATGCCCTTGGAATAGAGATCCGAGCCCGATTTTGGAGGTAAAAAATGTCTTACCCCGTGTACGAGGATACCAGCAGATATTCCTGGCAATTTATAGAGTTAGAAGTTGAACGAATCGAATCGACGTGATCTGAACTGAATCAGAAAAAATCTGCAGGACACCAGTCATCGTCGATGGGTCGTCGACATGTTCGACGGACCGTTGACGTGCGACGTCGATTGGATCCCGCAGCCTTGCATCTGCAGACGCAGGTCGACGGTGCAAGTCAACAAACCGTCAACGGGCCGTTGACCTGCTCGTCGAACTAGACTGTTGTAGCCTTTTGGCTTCCAAGTATAAAAAGGTGGTCCACGGCCCTATTTCATATTTTCCTCCTTCCAAAATCAGAAAAACCCTAATATATCTTCTCCCAATATTTTCCATCATATTAGTGAAGATTTGACAAGACTCGGACCCAGTAAACCCGAGATGGTGAAGAAGAAGGTGGTTTCTAGGGTTTCTTCAAGGTTGTGAAGTTGAGGGAGTTGAAGTGAAGTGATTCTTGGGATTGTTGACCCCCTCAAGGTATGTTGATGATTTTACCCTTATATTTAAGTTGAGTATCAAGAGTTTTAGTGATTCTACGTAAAGAGGAGGTAATTGTGGAAGTGTTAAGTGGATGAAAGACAAGATAGAGACTTAGGGTTACACTAAGAGATTATTGGAAATGGGTTTGAAAATATTTTGATATATATATATATGTGTGTGTGTGTGTGTGTGTGTGTGTGTTGTCATTGTTGATGTGAGTATTGTATTTGATGTGGGATCGAATGAGGAGGTGGAGAGTTGTAAGCTCACAAAGGAATTTATTGTCTATAGTTCGTTGATCGTTATACGTATTTGAGGATGGTTAGTAAGTTAAGTAAATAGTCTAATTAAGCCCTATGTTATCTTAATTGTAGACTTACAGGTTAGAGAGGTAGAAGTTGGACGGTTTAGTATACTTCAAGGTATGTTAAGGTCATTCTTTTCCTTCTTTTGGCATGATCCTATGATATGATCCAACAAGCGAGTAAGCGAGCTTCCATATTACTCTACTCTTAGAAGCATTAGAAGTACCTTAGTCTTTGATGATTCATGTACCCCATTGATGAGTAATCCTTCTATTCATGAGTCCAGTCTTATGTGGCCAGTCCTGTGCATATAGCTTAGTTATGCATTACATTCATTATATACTTATGTACATTTGACTAGAAGGTGTTATATACGCACATGCATATCAGGCGTTATATACGCGAATACTTGATATATGTAAAGTATGAGAAGAAATACAAGCGTTATATACACATTACTACTATGATAATGATATTGATTATGGCCACAGAGAGAAAGACAGGTGGTCCAGCTCAGTAGGACCTTTCGATATAGCAGTGGTCAGTACGCTCCATTCGATCTGGAGCTACAGTCAGTTTTGGTATGCCCCTTTTGAGATGTGTATGCATATGGGTATAACGGGGCCATGTCCCGTCCTTTCTACAGCTTTTATTCCAGTAGAGATCTGTAGACTGTTCTATGTAGTAGTCAGATGATGTAGCCTTATCGGCTTCTATTCTTTTGTGTACAGTATATGTAGCAACCTAGCTGGCTTGCACTGTTCTTCCGCATGTCGTGTGTATATATATATATATATATGTAGATTGTACAGAGTTCTCATGTTCCCTCTTATGAGATCAGTTTATGCCATTTATGGGCTTTGATGTTCAGTATGTTTTAGATAAGTGTTTAGGGGTGTTTAGTCGCTAGAGGTTAGACTCCCGCCACGGCTCGTTAGTTTGGGTCGTGACAATAGCATACCAAAAGGGACTGCAGCGCCGAACCAAGTGGAGCGCATTGTCTGCAGCTGCGTGGAAGACCTACTGAGCTAGATTGCCTGTCAGGTTACCTGAACCTACGAGCATGAACGCAGCGCCCCCTAGCAAAAGGAACGTCAGTACGAAATGATGTACTGAGTATGTAAGGCAAACGATAACTGAAACTGAACTGGAAACAATACGATCTGGAGGCCAAAGAATGCCTTGAGTATCTCACCTGACATGTCTCATATGAAATGCAATATAATGTTATTATATATCTCACTGACCAAGTGGCCAAGCAACTGAAAAATGTCATTGACCCGTCGGCCAGGCCATCTGTCTCACTGACCCGTAGGCCAGGCAATCTGTCTCACTGACCAAGTAGCCAGGCTAAAGAAAATGTCTCATTGACCAAGTGGCTAGGCTAAAGAAAAATATATATGTATATTATGCAGTATATCATGCATATGCTGAAAACCATTGATACTGTAACATGTCTTTTTTGTCTCTCTATAAACTCAAGGACATAGGGAGGGGATATGGCCCCTCAGAAAGAATAACATAACACTCGGAAACTATGACACAATATGACAAGCTCTACTTTGACAAATCTCTAGTCATAAAGTTCTTTACACTCTTACCATATATGGAATCATGCCAAGAAAAGAAGGAAAAACCTTAACATACCTTTTGGGTCTCCTTAACTACTCAATGCTTATCCTTCCGATCTTGTAAATCTACATTTAAGATGATTCACACTAAGGGTAAGTCATTGAAACGCTTACAAGGTCAAATTAGATTAATTGGTAAGCTAAAGAAAATCGGACAGCATTTCCCTTATATCTTCCACCTCCTCCAAACTTCAAAACAACTCCCAAAGCACAATAAAACATCAACAATTCCATAATCAAAAGATTACATTCAACCTATACTCAATTCAATCCTAAAACTTCTTTTCATAATCAATCAATAACAAGATTATGCTCAAAACAAGCTAATAATTATAACTCATGTTAATTCACAACTCAAAATATCATCAAATGCATATTTGAAATTTTCCTCTAATTTCTTCTCCTCAAATCTTAACATAATTACCAAACAAACTCATAAACATGAAACTAAGATGAAATCTTATCTCAAAATTCAAGAATACTTCAATTCCATGGTTACTCCACCTTAAAAATACTCACCCAAACATCTTCAAGAAGAGGAGACAAGTGTAGACCTCACTTGGAACCCTTAACCACTTTAATCTTCACTTTGATCCTTGGTTTAGGCTTGGAAATATGTTATAATATGTTTGGAGACGTTTCTAGACTTGTAAGAATATATGTGCATATTGTGGAAGGGTCTAGAGTTAGGAAAATGACCCAAAAATGACCAAAAGGGGTCCTTTTATACTTGCCAAGGTAGCTAGCGCATCGCGCACTGTAGTTGCACGTCTCAGTTCCGCCAGCCTAAGTTGTAATGTCCATAACTCTCTACTCCGATGTCATACCGTCAAGCTGTTTATTGCATTGGAAACTGGACTTTATGAACTTCATTTAGGCTTTTACTTTACTTCAAAACTCTTCATATGCTAAAAGATATACTTCTCTAAAGTTGACCCAAAATTTCCATCCAAAATTCTTCCAAATTTTCCCAAATTTTTGACAAACTTATTTTCTTCGATTTGCTTGATCCCAGAACATTTAGACACTTTCTTAGCACTTGTTAAGAGTATTCCTTAACCTCATAAGGGTTCCATGATGTCTCCGAGTTTACGTTAGTTTACTCACGACGCAAATGATGCGAGAATTTTTGAGGTGTAATAGGGGGCCTTGTCCTGGTAAACAGGTTAGTGGTCAGATTCACGTCGCAGGTTTCATAGACTAGTCAGTTATGTTATGTCAGATATTCAGAGTCGTCTAGCCATTTTGGCTCATTATTATTATGTTTATTCAAACTATTCCGCATTATGATATTATGATATTTTCAGACTTATGATTTATGGTCCCACACTTTACTTAAATTATGCGTGCTCATAGTTTAGTTCACATCAGTTCATGCCCATGTTTAGTCAGGAAGCCATGTGGTTCGCTCGGTCACATGCAATCAGGCATCGAGTGTCGTGTTACGCCCAAGCCATAGTTCGGGGCGTGACAAATGTCTCTTCATCAAGTTTGCTCCCATGTATTTTGTTCGATGCTACAAAACTGAAATTATCTTTACACAAATCATTCTTAATTCCATAGCCTTGATGGAGAATTTGGGTATGGTGGAAGCTAAACATGTCTACAGGAAAACAAATAGTGTAATAAATATTATGGAATCATTTGACACGACTTTAGCTCCTTTTGATGGCCAACAACCACATAATATTCTCCATTATTTAGCTCCCCTTCTTATGTTTTAACTGCTTTCAATAAGAACTATTCTAAAACACTAGTAGCTTGAACAATACCTACATGTAATAACTCTACTTAAATTCTTATCTTCTATATAGAACTATTCTATCAATAACAAAAAAAAAAAAGGATGCTCTATTAGGCAGGAGAAAAAAATATGGGGCCAAAAATTAGGTGAGGTAATGCAAGGGACTATTTCAAAGCAAATAGTAAGAGTTTGGAGATGCTAGTGACACAATTAGAACATCGGGTAGTAATAACATTTTATGTGAAACATTAGTGGCACAAAATGCAATTAACATTAACACATTTTCTTCACCGATTCTGTTTTCTGAATCATATTTAATCGCTCCCCCAATTTCGGGATTATTTTTTACAATCAATCTGACTGTGATTCTTTAAACTACAGTACAACCTTATGGCATTTCACTGAACTATAATTGGTGTGTTTCAATCTCATCCTGGTGAAGTATAATATCCATATTTTCTTTAGGTTTTTGTTTCTTGAATGGACCCATCAAAATCAAAGCTTTATGTACTTGGTAAAAAGATGCAAAAAATAGCGGTGTCAATATTCTTTATGTTTGTATTGATTGGAGGGTGTTTTTTGTTTAGTCCAAGTTTGGTTTATAATGTTGAGAAAAAAAATACTTGGTATTTTACAGTTGTAGTGGACTGGGGAAGCACTGGTAATAGAGTTAATATTTATAAGTGGAGATTGAATGATGGAAATTTGCCTATTTTGCTGCTTATCCAGGAAATGAGTAGAATATTTTAAAAATGCGCCCAGGCACTTATTTCGAGAAAATTTTGTAGTGTCTATCTTGGACACTTTGTCCATCCTCTGGTGATCCTTCTGATCATCAGAATCTTTCCTTTCTTTCATTCTCTTATTACCCTTCTCAGACTCTATATTTCTAGATGGATAACATCAGATATTTCACAGTAGGTTTCAAATCTTATGATGTGTCTAGATCCTTTGATGCAACCGAGGTATGATTTGACTGGATTGAAAGAGGCAAGGAATATATTAGAAGACAACATTTAACAAGCCGACTCTGGATTGGATAACTCGAGTCATGATGGAAGCCTCAAAGACTAAAGGGAATTTAGTCAAGAGATGGAAGAGAAAAGATAGTTTTTCGAAAACTTTCTGCTCAAGGAACTTCAACAAATCTGGCAGATATATAAGTATTGTCAGCTTACGAGGGAGAAGAAGATCAGTAATCATAGTTCCTGAACTGGCTTTCAATTTGGGGTGGAAAGACATAGCAAATAAGATGGCCAGATTCATTAATGCCCAGTCCTCTGTCAACTCAGCTTGTGCTCCTAGGTTTATTGAAGAAAATCTACCTTTTGCTAATGCAATCAGAGGCATTAAATGGTCTGGCCGGGAGCTTAATGAATCCCATATCCAGGTGGAGTCGAGACCAGTCAAGGAAAAGAAGAAAGCAGTTAGGATTGATGAGGTAGCAAAGCACAATGAAGTCCTTAACAGATGTTTGGTGTGTGTATTTAATGCAAGCAACTCTGAGTTTCCAACCCTGAAGGATATTAAAAGCTGGTCACAATCCCTATGGAAACAAGCCCATGGGTTAAACATTTATGAAATAGGGAATCACTATTTCCTCCTTGAAATTGCCTCCAAAGTAAAGGCTGAACAAGTTTTTAAAGGGTCCTAGTATTGGCGGAGATACCCAGCAACAATGAATTGGTGGAGCTCGACATCGGGGGCTGTTCAATCTTCTGCTACAGCAAACTCTGTTTGGGTAAGATTTGTAGGTGTTCCTCTACATATCTGGTCGCAGAAGACGTTCAAAAAACATGGTGATCTTTATGATGGATGGATTGAAACTGAAGAGGAAACGCAGCTACTAAATCACCTCAAATGGGCTAGGGTAAAAATTAGGGGAGATGGTTGTAGTATTCGGAAGGAGGTGACGATAAAAAATGAAGGTCTGAACTTCACTATCCAGATATGGGCTGAAATTCCGGTTATTTACTCCACCGGAGAAGATAGCGGTGAAAGTGGCGAACCCTCTTTTACCCAGCAGATATCGAGGGTTTTGTCTGAGGAGATAGCGGTAGAGAATACTTTAAATTCAAAAAGGAGGCACGTGAGTCCCCCAGAGGACTTTCCTCTGTTGAACAAAATTTCAGGCCTAAAAATTTTGTTAGGCCTAAATCGGTTTGAGGCCTTTTCATAAATAGAGGAACCAGACAAGCAGGAGGTTTTTTTTTAATGGAACACGTGCTCTTTCACGTGAGAATCAGAATCTACAAACAAAGGCCCCAATTGCATATCGATTCAGTGTTGCTTGAACTAAAGACAACCACTTCCAAATTTCTTGAATCTTTCTCGCTATGGGAGGTGAAAAAATTCACTTCTTCATCTTCTTCTATACCCACCATAGCCGCACCTCTCAAACCTTCACTCACTTACCGAAATTTTCCCTTAGTCCCCAAAATTTCCCAAACCCTAAATAACAAAATCCATCACCACCCAATTCTTTTCCTGCTATGCAATACCAAAGGGGGAACCTTGATGAACAAAAAAATGACGATGATATGTCGATTATCCAAATAGATGACTCTCAACCTCTGTTGGCATTAGCAGAGAAGAATCTACAATTGGAGGAAGAATGAGGTTTAACTATTGAGGATGTTATTCCGTTAAACTCAGCCAATCAAGTTCTATCGGATTCAGACCAAGGGATCCCTATTTGGGTCAAACAACATATTTTTGGAATGAGTGAGGAGTTTGGTGTTCATTTTCAGGGCTGCGAGAAAGCGGCTCTGGAATTATTTATGAAAATTGATGTGAAGTGACAAGATGTGAAAGAAATGGCTGTTGATATTATTCCAGTGACTCCAAAAGGCAAGGGTTCTAAAGAACTAAAGAATCTGGACCAGGCAGTAATTTTGTGAGTTTCGGTATAAGAAGTAGGGGGGATGCTTTATTAACTAAATCAATGAAGGTTAACATGAAATCTTGGAATGTGAGGGGCCTTAATGATTATAGAATGAGGTCGAAAATAAAAAATATTGATGAGCAAATGGAGGGCAGACGTGTATTGTGTTCAAGAATCCAAGCTGGAAGTAACATAGGGGATATTATTAAAGAGATATGGGCTAATGGATGGGTGAAGTATGCACAATTAGAGGCTAGTGGTACTAGAGAGGGCATTATTATTCTTTGGGACAGTATCTCCCCTGTTTATATGCCTAGCCCGAAATCACAATCCAATAACCAACAACAACAACAACAGTACCAACATCACAACAACATTATCAACACCAATAACCTCCATAAAACATCCCACACGATTTTTTTCAAGTTTCTCAACTAACCAACTTGTTATACGACTATTTAATAACTTTATCTACGTAAATAAACTGAAATTAATATTAATAAGGAGATATTCATACCGTATTATTGCTAGAGCAGCAATATCTTCAATATTTACTTTGAATCCAAGCCAATTCCAACGCAAGAAAAAACTATAATCACAACTACACGTTACCCGAACCTCGATTAATATTCTGTCACTTGAAATTATTCAAAATCATCACTTTTATGAGGTATATATTCTCTCTTATGCTTGCTGATTTTTCTGCAATATTTGGGAGATTATTATGACAAAAAAGAGGGGTTTTAACCCTTATATAGTGTGCTGAAGTCGGTGACACTGTAGTAGCATTGTAGCAGCGCGTTTCTGCTTTGTCAGCCTAACTTGTAACGTCTACTCCAATGTCGTATCGAAGAGTGGTTTGTTGCATCGGAAAATAGACTCGACGAACTTCACTTTAGGCTTTTAAAACACCTTAAAACTCCTAATATACTAAAAGATATTCTTGCTCTAAGTTGGACCAAAATTGCCCCTCTTATTTTCTTCAAAGTTCCAACAAATTTAATTTTCTTGATCCACTTGCCCTCCAATCCTTCTGTAGCTTATTATATGAACTTAAACCCTCGCAACCATGATATAGGTGCATGCAATCTCACATATCCTGGGAATTCCTCCAAGTCTACACTTAAAACAACTAATGCCTAATAGATTTCACGTACAAAATTACGAGGTGTAACATTCTCGACCCCCCCCCCCCCTTAAAAACATTCGTCCTTGAATGTTGAAGTAGAGTTCACTCTGATGTCAATATTCTTACTTGTATTTGTCGGTATTTACTTTACTTACGTGCAATCTTACTTGCTCATTTAAAACTGAAGTTATCCGAATTACGCAGTTTATCCTTCTTCTTTTGTGGCCAAAATTTATGCCCGTACTCAAGGTTGTCCCTTTTCTTATTAGCTATCTGTTTACTAACTCTTTATGCTTTATCATTCTCATTGGCTCTTCAGCCTCTGTTGTTTACATTCTTGTATGCTCTTTTACCCAGTACTTACCACATACTTTTATCAAATTTTGATCCCATCTTCATTTTATTCAGAAATTATTGTTCTCTTCGATCTCCACGTACCTTTATTACGTTTTACAGATGTCCCAGGAATTTGTCTTGTTGGAGTTTACTTATTCTTATTCTTCCTCCCTTAAAGATAAACTCAAGACTGGTCACCTTTTAGCATTCTTTGCTTTCTATAGCAGTCGAATTAATCCTTGCGGTACTTTATCTGTTACACCTCGAAAATTTCTCTGTGAACGTACAACGAGTAGACCAACGAAGTGTATGAGTGTGCGATGTTTTACTAAGTAGGGAATGACTATTTATGAACTTTGGAAATGAGGAAGTTGCAGATTTGCATTTCGGCCCAGTGGTCGTAAAACAGAATACGACCCGTAAAGTGATTTACGGACCGTAAAGTGCCATCGTCTTCCAACTATCAAAACTTTAACTTTCTGTCAAATGTTAAAATGGTAAAATACGACTCAGAATACGGACCGTAAATTGAAATACGGCCCGTAAACTGTGACCGTAAACCATCATGACCTACAACAAACCTTTCTATTTATGATGTGCTTAAATACGGTCATGAAGGACAGACCGTAAACCAGAATACAGCCCGTAAACTGGGTTTACGACCACTGTACACCCCGACTACTGTTCACAAAAATCAGATTTTAAAGTTAAGTATAAGGGACCCCAAGCTCATTTTATTTCATTTCTCATCTTCACAATTCAAGAACTCTCTATAATACTCAAAAACACTTCATCCACAAGAATTCAAGAGAATCAAAGGAAAATCAAGATCAACAACACCAAATCCATGAAACCAAGATTGTGAAACCTATCAAAGTTCATCTACACCAAGAAATATCAAAGGAAGTGAAATAGGGTTTTTGGTATAGAAGAGTATTGCTACTCAAGGCTCGTTCCTACAACATCTAAGGTAAGTTTGATGACTTTCTCATGATGATTGAAGTATTTATACGTTGAAACACTTGGATTATAGAAGAGTGTAATAAATGGGTCATAAAATGTGAATAGTGCTATAATTGAATGATAGTTGGATTGAATTATGAATGTTGATGTGTTGTGAGTATAAAGATGTTATAAATGATGTGTAGACCATGAAATGGGTGTGTTGTATAATAAAATGTGATGATGACCTAGAACCCATAAATGTGGAAAATTGGAGAAAAATGATAGAATGTGGTAAATGTAGATAAATGACGATTGTTGATATGATAATGTGAGTGTTGTTGTGAATGTTTGGTAGTTGAAATGAAACATGGGAAAAGTAGTAGAAACAAAGGAAATGCTGCCCAATTTCCCCTAGAAAATAGTCACGCGTTCTTATAGTCGATTAACTGACGTTGATGCGAATTCTCTTGAAGGTAAAAACGCGAATATTGAAGAGGAACGATCAAGCGGTAGAATAGCTAAAGGAAAAGGTATGTAAGGCTTACCTTTCCTTTCAAAAGGCATGAATCCTTCAAGTCTTATATAATCCTTATACAAAACGAAGCCTATGAGTCCTTCAATATATTGAATTACATACGAATATGATGGTCATGATAATGAGCTAGAGTATAGCGATTCAAGAAATTGGGGCATGATGTTCCTATAAGGCTAATGATGTTATCTTTGTTAACACTCGCCTTATGCTCTATTTCCTTCAATGCGAGGCACGATACTCATAAACATTCATAATATAAGCAGGGGCTCTCGACCTTACGTCACCCCGACATTGTTATAGATTGTTCATAAGCCTCAATGCATGTCCTATGACCAATGTTTCGGGAAACCACGAGTTTATGTTCATAAGGACTTCATGTGAGATAAAGGTGAGACATACGCTATAGAAATGATAATGGAAACGATGAGTTTAAGCCCAAAGATTATAAAGACTACCATACGATACTTACACAAAATTCATGCTACAAATATGATGTTATTTTCAGAGATTGTCTTTAAATTTAAATGTGTGCATTAATGAAAGGTTACTATAAGCTTATGAGATGTATGTGATGTCAATGATAATGATGAGATATATTGATCCTTGTATGATGCATGTGATATGGTCGAGCCACTACGTGGCCGAATACGGAAGATATGTATGTGATATTGTCGAGCCACTACGTGGCCGAATACGGATACTGTCGAGCCACCACGTGGCCGACTACGGATATTGTCGAGCCCTACGTGGCCGAATATGGATAATGTTTTATGTGTATGACAAGCTACGGTACTACGATGATGAATTATATGACATAATGATGTATACGCTATGATGATTCATGTACGACGATTATGTATATGTGATATATGTATGAAATGTATTCATCCTTAAAGCTCGCGCAGGTTTTGCCTTCACCTCATGACTTATGATTTCTCTATTATGTTTGTTTCATTCATGCCTTACATAATCAGTACAATATTCGTACTGACATCCATTTTCTTTGGACGCTGTGTTCATGCCCACCGGTAGACAGGGAGACGGCGCAGACCTTTAGGAGCTATCAGCAGATTTGCAGAAGCACTCCATTATTCCGGAGGTGCTAATCGGGTTTATACTTTTGTGTATATATATATGTATAAGTATTTTGGGCACGACGAGGTCTTGTCCCGTCCATATGTCTAGTACTCTAGTAGAGGCTCGTGGATACGTATGTGTGGGTTATATGGTCTCACAAGGTCACTACTGTATATATGTAGATATGTGTACATTATCTTTTGATAGCCAAAGGGCTTATGTATATAAAAGTATTTATGTTCCTTAATGAAAATGATTTTCTTATGATTATGAGTTTATGAACGAAAAAGGAGGCTTAACGAGTATGATGAGTAGTAGAACGAGCGGTGCTCGGTGGTCAGCCCCGGTTACCCGTCACGGCCCCTAGCTGGGTCGTGACATTATCTTTCAACTAGTTTAACATCGAAATGTCTCGCTTAATTTCTCTTTCCTTCAATTGGACTTCTGGCACTTGGCTAACTAACAGTAATTCTTCTACTTATATCAAAAACATCTCAAATCTCTTCTTTAATGATTCCTTTCTTTCAATTTACTCTTAAAGTTTCTGATCCTTAGTTCGGCTAATAAATTAAGGGTGAATTCAGAAGTTTGTCAAAGAATAACCAAGATTCCTAGTCATATAGCGAATTTGAATCTTTTCATTCTTTCCTTTGTCTGTAACCTTCATTCATCCCTTTTCCAATAAGAGCCATCATGTTGCTTGTTTTACGAGTTTTCATTGCCCTCCCCCCTCTTGTTCCAATCAAACGCGATATCCTTTGGTCATTTCCTTTGGGGTTCTCCTTCTACTTTTAACCTTTGCCCGACTCTCACTTAATAAGTCTTTTCCATAGTTTTGTTACACCTCGAAAAAGTCCCCGTACATGAACGATGAATAGACCAACGAAGGGTATGAGTGCGTGATGTTGTACTAAGTAAGGGGTGATGATTCATGAATTTTTGGAAATAATAAGGTTGAAGAATTTCAGCACAGCCAGTGGTCGTAAATCAGTATACGGCCCGTAAAGTGATTTACGGACCGTATACTGCCATTGTCCTCCAGCTTGCCAAAAACATCAACTTTCTGTAAATTGTGAAAATGGTTAAATACGGCTTGGAATACGGCCCGTAAACTGGTTTACGGACCGTAAACCTCGATCGTAAACTGCCATGTTCTTCAGCCAACTTCTCTGTTTTGGGACATGCTTAAATACGACCACACTATACGGTCCGTAAACTGATTTACGGTCCATAAACTGTGGTTTACGACCACTGTACACCCCGACGACAATTCATTAAAAATCAGATTTTGAGTTATTAAAAAGGGACCCAAGCTTCATTTTATTTCATTATGCATCTACACCATTCAAGAACACTTTAGAATTCTCTCAACACTTCATCCATAGAAATTCAAGGAGAATCAAAGGAAACCTAAGACCATCAACACCAAATCCATGCAACAAGAGTATGAAATGCTAGTAAAGGCCATCTACCTCAAGAAAACCCAAGAAAGGTGAAGTAGGGTCTTGGTGCAAAGAAGGTATTACTACTCATGACTTATTCAACCATCAACTAAGGTAAGTTTCATGACTTTGGCATGTTGTTTAAAGTATTAGAAGGCTAAGACACTTGAATTGTAGTAAGACATAGGAAGTACACCATTATTTAGTGAATAGTGTCACTATGGAATGATGGTTAAATGGAATCATGGAAGTTGATATGCTATGATTATAAATATGTTATAAATGACGTTTTGACCATGGAATAATTGCGAAGCATGAGTAAAAGTGACGATTAGCTAAAACCACTAAATGTGGAGAAATTGGAGGAAGTTGGTGGATTTTGCTAAACGTATATAAATGATGATTGCTGATTTGTATGTTGTGGATATTGTTGCGAATGTTTGGGAGCTAAAATAGAACATGGGAAACGTAGTAGGAACAAAGGAAATGCTGCCCAATCTTCCTTTGAAATAGTAGTATGTCCTTATAATTGCTTCGCTAGCGACGATACGGGTTCTCTTGAAGGTATATACAAGTGCGGTAAAGGAGAACGATCAAGCGATAAGAATAGTAAACGTCAAAAGTATGTAAGGCTCGTCCCTTCTTTCAAAGGCATGAGTCTTATGTTACGGTTTCATAAATTCTTTCATGACCTCATTGTTTCAAATTTAGAATTCTATGATTCCAACGCATGACTCCTTTCTTGATAACCCGTAAATGTCTTCCTAATGCCTGTTTCTTTCCAAACAAAAGTTTATGATTTTGTAAGCTCTTATGATGACTATGATGAACATATTTTATCACAATGATAACGATGCCAAATATAAGAACGATTTCATGCTAAAGGTTACAAGTCATGATTTCAATGACGACATAAGAATGTTGAGCTGTTCCTTGATTTCTCAATTTTATTCACGGATGATGACTATTTTTAAAGATTCCAAAGTATATGAATTGACCCCTTGCGAGATTTATGATTTTATTCTATGTTCTCCTAAGGTTATTCTTCGTTGATAGTCTCGCCTTATAATAGTTGTTCTTTCAAGGTGAGGCAAAGCTATGATGATTATTCCATAATATAATCGGAGGTTACCGACCTTACGTCACTCCGGTAGAAACATGACTTTCCTTGGGCTCTCATGCATGCTATGTATACTATATAAGCGTATGTATATATATATGTATGTATGTATGTATTCAGGGGAAATGGGGAAGGTGAGGTGCTATAGACGCATGGCCACCTGATCAGCTGGCATATTATGATTCCATCCCGGACGCAGGATATATGGGTTATGGATCTGGCCGTACGTTCCTCGGCACTAACATATTATATTTATGGATCGGGCTGCACGTTCCGCAGCAAATCATTATTATGCATGCATGGATCCGCCTTAAGAGGCAAGCTGTATTCGGTTATCTTCTTATTTTACTTTACTTTCTTATTCTTACCTTATTTCTTAGATGTATGCCTTACATACTTAGTACAATTCTCGTACTGACATCCTTTTCTTTGGATGTTGTGTTCATGCCCACAAGTAGAGAGGAAAGCGATCCAGACTAATAGGAGTTACCAGCTGAGCTGAGGAGCACTCCATCTTCCGGAGGTGCTAATTGGGTGATTCTTTTGTGTATATATTGTGTATGTCACTCAATAGAGGCTCGTAGGTGCTCGATATGGGTTGTGTGGTTCCACGACGTGGGTAGTATGCATGTGTATAAGTATATTGGAATATGCTTGTATATCAGAGTATTATATTTTGTAATGGAAAGCAGATCTTCCCCTTAAAGTTAATAGGAAATCGATAAGTGACTGTGGAATAGATTAAGAAAATGATAGTACGAGCGGTGCTCGGTGGTTAGCCCCGGGTACCCGTTGTGGCCCCTAGTCGGGTCGTGACAGAAGTGGTATCAGAGCAGTTCGCCCTAGGAAGTGTCTACGAGCCGTGTCTAGTAGAATCTTGTTTATCGGTGTGTTGTGCACCACATCTATAAACAGGAGGCTACCGGGCATTTAGGAAAGATGACCATCCTTCTTCGTAATAGATCGGGCGGTAGAGCTGTGTTATAAGATTATTCCTCCCCTAACGGTGCGTTATAATTTCAGCAAGCTGATGAAAGGAAAAGCTACGGCGGCCCAGAAGGGAAAGATGGCGGTCGAAGAAAGGTTTGATCGAGAGCCGTCTATAGATATAGAGGAAGGTGGATCCCAGAATAAGGCACCACCTCGATGTTCCCATACTCCGTCCACATTTGAGGATCAGAGGAGAGCCTCGACCTTAGCTCCAGCACCCCCCATTCCTCCACAAGATACCGCGGGCCAAGAGATGAGAGAGGGTATTCTTTTATTGACTCAGTTGGTAGCCGCTCAAGCTCAGCGGCGAGATGGTGGTCACGATAACAGGGGTTGGAGAAGGGGAGTTAATTCTCTAGGGTCTGATCATGAGTTTGGAGGTGTTCCTCCGCAGTTTCCCAGACCCAGATTTGATGGACCTACTTATTCAAATTCATCCCAGAGTCTCAGAGTTGCCAGTTCTAGGGTTCAGAGTGATTCCGGCCAGGCGAGGTCACCAGTACCACGATGTGCTCAGTGTCGCAAGTTGCATCGGGGACCATGTTGACGGGGCTTGGACGTATGTTATGCCTGTGCTCGGCCAGGTCATCTAAAACGAAATTGTCCATCGCTACGTGGTAAAAGTGAGGTTTGGACTATGGGAATGGTAATGGGCTCTTCATCATCGGCATGCCCTCCAAGGTCAGGGCCACAGAGGCTAGTAAGCAGTGGTGGAGACCGAATAACGCCTAGTCCAAGAGGATCCCAGCAGCATACCCAGGCGTTAGCTGAACGACGGGATCCTGAGTCTTCCCCTGATGTTGCTCCAGGTATATTGTTAGCACCCTTTTTGGATTAATATGAATATGTGGGCAACCAGTTCGTATGGTAAATGTAATGTGACTGACTAAAAAGAATACCAGGTTGAGTGTGCCGGCTTCGTGAGGCTATTCTATGTTATGAGTAGGTTGGTGCACGAGATCAAGAAGTATCACTCCACGGGGTAGGTTATGATCTGGATACAATGAGCATGTAACAAGGATTGTAACGTAAAGTATAGTGAGGAAATGCCTAAGGGTGTGCCAAGCCCTATACGAATATGAGGATGAAATCAGCGAGTGAACCAGCGAGCAGCAGATGAGAAAAGCTTGAAGGACCTTGTTGGGGAACGCTCAGTGCAGGGAATTCTTCAATGACCGGGGCAATAGCCAGCAAAAAGGGGGAAGTCAACCTAAAAAGAATTAGAGAAAAGTGATATAGCGAAGTAGCAGTAGCCGTGGATGGTATAATTAAGAGTATGAATGATACTTTTAGTAGGTGTAAAAGACCGAGACTATAGTGATAATTAATGACGAAAGTAGGATAATTAGTAGGAGAAGGGTCAGCATGATAGAAGTGAGGGGGGATGATCAGAACGAACAAAATTAGTTTCGGTAGCAAGGGATGGATTGACAAAGGTAGTATACCCTAGAGGACAAAGCGGTACTAAGTTAAGAATATAGTCCCTCATATGAAGAGTCAAGGGTTGATCATAAACGGAAGGAACTAAGATAAGTCGAGCAGGAAGGAATAAGAGCGAGAGTATAGCAAAAGGAAATATACGAAGTACACGTGCCTAAGGAATAGTTGTGTGGTAATTAAAGGAGAAAGTATTCCCTACGAATGTCCTATACCAAGTTAGCACAAGTGAAGTACATGAAGTAAAGGGCTGAAGAGGAAAAGATAGCCATGAGCTATGAATTTATTCTACGACGATGATGCGATGGAGTAGAGTTGCAATTAATAACGATAGTGCTACAAGGTGATTATGAAACTAGTGTCAAGGGTAATTAGGAGTAAAGGAATAGAAGGTATGGGGCGTATTAGTGGCGTAAGAGGTTTAAGCCCTGGAGAAACGATGATGGAGTTACGAGCAAATCTCGAGCGCCGAAGAAGAGGGCAAGTGACATTAGATGGGTGGCGTGGATGGTTAGACCTACTACTCATGGAAGCATCCCTATGGGGCAGGAAGTTGTTAATTGGAGTAGATTCAGATATAGACCCATAATTACTGGATGAGCTAAAAAATTTTTTTTGCTCAGATTGCTATGTCGGGTGCAATGTTTGGTTACGAGGACTGTAAAGTGGGTGCGCTAAGATGTTATACATGAACTATTACAGCCATAGATTGCTGGGAACGGTTTGAGAAGACGCAGTGTAGTTAGGAGTACGTGAAATCAAAATTTACAGGTACGAGTAAAACCCTCAAAAAGGGGGGAAGCGAATAGAGAGGATACCAGCGTGAAGATTAAGATGATGATCCTTATGGGAGTGTGTTGACTACAGACGGTAGGATGAGGTGACATCCAAAAGCAAGAAGGAGAGGGAGCAGAGCCGTGAGTCGGCAAAGATGGTAAAACACCGACGATAGGTAGAGGTGAACCCACAGTTCCGTAAGATTATACTATCTCCTCATCCCTCTAAATTACGAATCCTATATTAATTTTAGTGAAGTATGAGGCCGAACACTTAGATGTTGTGTTCCTTAATGTTCCGAGTGGTGCAAGATGGGGAGAAAAATTACAAAACTCGGATTGAGTGACATGGCTGAGGAAGAGTTGGAATCGGGTTAGGGAGTACTGATTAGTTACTATTACTCTTCCAGCAGAATGGAAACTCTCGTTTCTCTGTACTCATATTGATTTAATGACTTCCGGGATTGAATACTCTTCTAGCCCAAATGAAAATACAACCCCGGAGAATGTTGTGAATATAGTGGGTGATGGTAGTCCCAAGAAGAAGGCATGCAGGCTTGAGACACAGAATAATTCATGAGATTAACATGGGTTTTATTGTAAGGTTACCCCGTTCTCGAGGTAAGGGCGTTAGCGAAAAGGGAATTGAGAAGGATATTGATACTTATATAAATATGACCATGGATACGGCATACAGATGAATATGACTATGAATGCGAAGACAGACATGGATACAGGTATACAGATAGATAGGTATGAATGCGAATCGCGCAAAAAGAGTATGTAATTCGTAGATATTTACGCGTCGCCAATGAGACCAAGTGAACACTTAGGAGAGGAATAAGAGGTAAAATAAGGATAAGGGAGTCATGATGCCCAGGGTAAGTTGAAGGAGGGTATATGGTAAACGGAACTGAAATGTCGAGTTGGAATTATTGTGAGAGACAAATAGAATAATTGCTTGGGACATGGTATAAGTACAGGTTACATACTTACTATAGAAGCCTGAGGATATGACAACCTGCGAGAGCGATAGAATCACGGAATAAAGGGGGAGTTAGGTTCCGATGCATTAGATCCTATAAGATCGTATGCAACAAGCAAGGTAGCTTATAAATATGTTAGAACTCCCACTAGGAGCATGTCAATAAAATGATGCTCAAATGACAAGAAAGTTGATGTATGAAAAGGTATCCTTTGCCACATTAGATAGGTAAGTGCGAGGACTTCGAAATAAGGAGGTGGCTTAAATCAGAGTTTGGTGGTAAACTAATAACCGGGAAGAAAGGACCGGGGAAGCAGGAGAGAGTATGAGGTCCAATTACCCACATTTATTCTAGCCCTACGGAGAGATTCAAGAGGAAACGTCAATGATATAAGGCATGTGTGTCTTATTTGTATTCTTTTGGTCGTGTGTGGCCATAGGTATATTGATGTCGTGATGTAGCCCTGTGAGGCAATGATATTATGGGTTGTTGTGACAAGTTGGTAGTTCCATATGACAAAGGAAACTCTGGCAAAATTTTCTTAGAATCCCCGCTGATTTAACATTCGAGGACGAATGTTCCAAAAGGGGGGAAGAATGTTACACCTCGGAAAATTCCCCGTACATGAACGATGAATAGGCCAACGAAGGGTATGGGTGCGTGATGTTGTACTAAGTAAGGGGTGATGATTCATGAATTTTTGGAAATAATAAGGTTGAAGAATTTCAGCACAGCCAGTGGTCGTAAAATCAGTATACGGCCCGTAAAGTGATTTACGGACCGTATACTGCTATCGTCCTCCAGCTTGCCAAAAACTTCAACTTTCTGTAAATTGTGAAAATGGTTAAATACAGCTTGGAATACGGCCCGTAAACCTCGATCGTAAACTGCCATGTTCTTCAACCAACTTCTCTGTTTTGGGACATGCTTAAATACGACCACACCATATGGTCAGTAAACTGATTTACGGTCCGTAAACTGTGGTTGACGACCACTGTACACCCCGACGACAATTCATTAAAAATCAGATTTTGAGTTATTAAAAAGGGACCCAAGCTTCATTTTATTTCATTATGCATCTACACCATTCAAGAACACTCTAGAATTCTCTCAACACTTCATCCATAGAAATTCAAGGAGAATCAAAGGAAACCTAAGACCATCAACACCAAATCCATGCAACAAGAGTATGGAATGCTAGTAAAGGCCATCTACCTCAAGAAAACCCAAGAAAGGTGAAGTAGGGTCTTGGTGCAAAGAAGGTGTCACGACCCGTCTAGGGGCCGTGACGAGTACCCGATACTTGTACCGAGCACCCCTTGTCTATCGTTTTACCTTTACCTCTTAGCAAGCCATGTAAACAGAGCCATTTTTTTTTTAACATTAACATTAGCGGCGTCATTCTGAACATAGACTAATAAACTTCGTTATCACTTATACATCAACATTAGCATGCCAAAACACCATATACCTAACTATACTTAACTGACTGTACATATCTGTCTACGAGCCTCTAGACATAGTACGTTTATACATAGAAAGGGCTGAGTGCTGCCGTGCCCGAATATATATACACAAAATAGTACCAAGGAAGTGAGGCTCCGGAATAACTGGAGCACTGTCAACACTGCTGGTAGAGCTTCTAAGGATCAAATCCGCATGTCTGCTGACCTGCGCGGCATGAAACGCAGCGTCCACAAGAAGGGACGTCAGTACGAATAGTGTACCGAGTATGTAAGGCATGAATAGTAGCATACGGAAAGTATAAAACGGAAATAACGACATAAGAGAATAATAGCACATGTCCTGAGGTAGAAACATAACCTGTATATATATATACCCTTGGCAGGTGCTATGCGTACTTAGCTTTCCTTTAAGAATCTTTCCTTGTTCATATACATATACATATAAAATAGGACATCTCATATTGCCGAGGCGTCGGCAGCCGATCCATTTAACCATAAATATACACATCCCGCGTCCGGGACGATATCATATCATGTAATGCCAACTGATCAGGTGGATATGCGTTCATAACGCTCTGCCCTTACCTCCATTTTCCCCGTATACACATGCATATATCATGTACATATATCAGCGTCTATAGCGCTCTAGCTCTTTTATCATATACATATACGTGTGTCGTGTAGGTACATCAGCGTCTATAGCGCTCTAGCTCTTTCGTCATGTGCATGTTTTAAAAATATATACACATATCTTACATACATTTACATGTCTTATATGCATTTACGTATCCTATATACATATGTCTCATAGGCACGCAGGAAAGCCCAAAGAAGAATCATGTAGTCATCAGAGTGACGTAAGGTCGGTGACCACCAATTATATTATAGAATACTCGTGATCGCTTTGTCTCACCTTGAAGGAACGAGTATTTTAAGGTGAGACTACCAACGGGGAATAATATTAAAGTAAACGTAGAATGAAATCGGGGCATCATAGATGACAATTCATAGACTTTGAAATCTTTTAGAAAATAAAGTCATAGCTAGGAAATATAAATAAGATTCAAAAATTAGTTTATCATTTTCATGTTTACATAAGATACTTAGCTTAGTCATCTTAGTCATAGAGTCGTTCCGGTAGTAAGTATCATAGGCATATTCTCTTATCTAACATCATTGTTATCATTATCATCATGGAAGTGCCCTCGTTAGAGGAGTCATAGTATTTATCATTTGGTAACGAAATCGGGATCAAAGGTTCCCTTTGGATTCACTTCAAGTAAGTCAAGCAAGACTGTAAGGAAAAATCCGAGAGTAGCGGGCCCACCTCGGGCCGGATGGGGTGACGTATATGATTTACATATATTACGTGTCATGTCATTACTTGTGAGGGTCCTAGGGTAATCGGGTCCCACTTATGCAAGTTCTAGGGGTTTAAGAGGTCTTTCCATCATTTGCACACTTTCTAGTTCAATTCTATTGAACAAAAAGTGGAAAACTTTGGATGCGGATTCCGGGGAAGAGAGTTGTCCCCGAGGTGCGTACCCAACTTATTCCGTCTAAGACATGCCATAGAAAGAAGGGTGAAACCTTACATACCTCTTTCCGCTTCTTTTGCTATTCCGAATTCACGTTAGAATCTCGTCAAAATCTGCAAATTGGTCATGTTTACCAAAACTCTTATTAGGATACTTAGAGTTGAATTCTTAAGGAAACATTTGGCTACCGAAATTTCGGCAGCACTTCCCCTATAAATACTCCATCCCACCAAGTTCAACTTGGCTAATTTCAATCAACAACAATCCCGGGAATTCAAACCCGGCCAAAATATCAACCACAATTCCAACAACAACAATACTAACAACTTCCATATTCAATCAACTTACTACTTCTTCCAAAAACTTTCTAACTTTAATGAAAACAATCACAACCTCATGATCTATATTCCAACAACATCATACTAACCACATTACCTTCCATGCATGCAAGAACAATACATTCAATTCACATAACTTCTAAAACAAACCTCCACCTACTTCAACTTCACAAGATTATTATGCATTCATTAGCAATCTAGCATCCACAATTCAACTACAACCAAAACATTAAATAGAATTGACTCCTTTTCTTCCATATTACTCTACAACTACACGGCCAACATCAAGCATACACACTACAACCTCTCCAAATTTATTCAACTTCCATTTTCCACATATCATTCACAACAATAACAACCAAACACTAGATAAATTAATTAAAACACAATTTCTACACACATATACATGTTCCATACCTCACGGCCACACCCCTATTTTTATCTCTTTCATGAATTTCATCCATTTTAACATACTACAACACATATAAACCATTCATAACACATAAAGAAAGATCAAAACTCACCTTTCTTCTTCAACTTCTCACTTGACTACAACTTGGCAACTTGTATGATTTTGAATCTTTCTTGCTCCAACAACAACTCCACCTTGTTAAGCACCCTTTACTTGGTAGGGATTGATTTTTGAAGAATTTTTATCAATTTTTCTCATGGACTTTCTCTATGGCGAAATGGCCTTAAGCCTTTCTCTCTTCTTTCTCTTGTTCTTCTTTTCTTGAAACCTCTAGAACTTATTGTGATAAGGATGACTTAGTCATCCTTTTATTGACCAAATTTTATTTAATATTGGCTTGGGCCATAACCATGGCCGGTTGGGCCTCACAAATTTGGGGCTTATTATTTATTTTGATTTTTTTGGGCCAACTCGGTTTGGTCCCGAGTTGGGCCTAGCCCACTGACCTTTCGACCTTAAAACGTTCATATCTCCTTGTACCGACGTCACTTGGGGACCCCCAACCTATGGTTGGAAAGCTAATTCAATTATCTACAACTTCTATTTCTTGGTACCTTTCCAAATTCCAAACTTATAATACCGTTTGTGCCCCTTGAAGTCAGATCACCCGAAAACGTTTTCTTAAACATATTTGTTTGGAGGACTTCCACTTTGATTTGGCCCAAGGGTCCTTCTTGAGTCGTGTTTAACTTCTCATATGTGATTCATATGAATTTGTTTAGATGTCCCAAAAACAAATCTCGATGTTTGGGTCCCACCTCAGCAAATAATCTGACGTTCAAAAATACGGGATATAACAGAAGGTATTACTACTCAAGACTTATTCAGCCATCAACTAAGGTAAGTTTCATGACTTTGGCATGTTGTTTAAAGTATTAGAAGACTAAGACACTTGAATTGTAGTAAGACATAGGAAGTGCACCATTATTTAGTGAATAGTGTCACTATGGAATGATGGTTGAATGGAATCATGGAAGTTGATATGTTATGATTATAAATACGTTATAAATGACGTTTTGACCCTGGAATAATTGCGACGCATGAGTAAAAGTGACGATTAGCTAAAACCACTAAATGTGGAGAAATTGGAGGAAGTTGGTGGATTTTGCTAAACGTATATAAATGATGATTGCTGATTTGTATGTTGTGGATATTGTTGCGAATGTTTGGGAGCTAAAATAGAACATGGGAAACGTAGTAGGAACAAAGGAAATGCTGCCCAATCTTCCTTAGAAATAGTGGTCTGTCCTTATAATTGCTTCGCTAACGACGATACGGGTTCTTTTGAAGGTATATACAAGTGCGGTAAAGGAGAACGATCAAGCGATAAGAATAGTAAACGTCAAAAGTATGTAAGGCTCGTCCCTTCTTTCAAAGGCATGAGTCTTATGTTACGGTTTCATAAATTCCTTCATGACCTCATTGTTTCAAATTTAGAATTCTATGATTCCAACGCATGACTCCTTTCTTGATAACTCGTAAATGTCTTCTTAATGCCTGTTTCTTTCCAAATAAAAGTTTACGATTTTGTAAGCTCTTATGATGACTATGATGAACATATTTTATCACAATGATAACGATGCCAAATATAAGAACGATTTCATGCTAAAGGTTACAAGTCATGATTTCAATGACGACATAAGAATGTTGAGCTGTTCCTAGATTTCTCAATTTTATTCACGGATGATGACTATTTTTAAAGATTCCAAAGTATATGAATTGACCCCTTGCGAGATTTATGATTTTATTCTATGTTCTCCTAAGGTTATTCTTCGTTGATAGTCTCGCCTTATAATAGTTGTTCTTTCAAGGTGAGGCAAAGCTATGATGATTATTCCATAATATAATCGGATGTTACCGACCTTACTTCACTCTAGTAGAAACATGACTTTCCTTGGGCTCTCATGCATGCTATGTATACTATATAAGCGTATATACATATATATATATATATATATATGTATGTATGTATTCAGGGGAAATGGGGAAGGTGAGGCGCTATAGACGCATGGCCACCTGATCAGCTGGCATATTATGATTCCATCCCGGGCGCGGGATATATGGGTTATGGATCTGGCCGTACGTTCCTCGGCACTAACATATTATATTTATGGATCGAGCTGCACGTTCCGCAGCAAAGCATTATTATGCATGCATGGATCCGCCTTAAGAGGCAAGCTATATTCGGTTATCTTCTTATTTTACTTTACTTTCTTATTCTTACCTTATTTCTTAGATGTATGCGTTACATACTCAGTACAATGCTCTTACTGACATCCTTTTCTTTGGATGCTGTGTTCATGCCCACAAGTAGACAGGAAAGCGGTCCAGACTAATAGGAGTTACCAGCTGAGCTGAGGAGCACTCCATCTTCCGGAGGTGCTAATTGGGTGATTCTTTTGTGTATATATTGTGTATGTCACTCAATAGAGGCTCGTAGGTGCTCGATGTGGGTTGTGTGGTTCCACGACGTGGGTAGTATGCATGTGTATAAGTATATTAGAATATGCTTGTATATCAGAGTATTATATTTTGTAATGGAAAGCAGATCTTCCCCTTAAAGTTAATAGGAAATCGATAAGTGACTGTGGAATAGATTAAGAAAATGATAGTACGAGCGGTGCTCGGTGGTTAGCCCCGGGTACCCATCGCGGCCCCTAGCTGGGTCGTGACAAGTTTGACGCACGTATTTGTATTTCGGTTTATCAATCAAGCGGATCTCTTAATTCCTTAAATGTCCATCTCCTTTATTTATATCCTTGAATCCTTTTCTTGCGATCTTATCTTCATCTACTTCCATGACTTCACCTTCCGTTGACTTTGTCCCTCCTGTTTCGCAGCCCTCTATTTCTCTACTAGTGGACAACTTTCTTATTCGACTGTGGCACTTTTCCTTGCTTGCTTCTCTAATGCTACTTTAGATTATCCCTCTTAGTACAAATCGCTTTTACATAAATATCATCTCATCTCCTTGTTAATTCTTTGGTCGGACTCCTTAATTTCTTGCTTTGTCTTCATAGTTCCACCTATAGTAGCGCCCAGATGGTTTATAATAGCATTTCCTTGCTAATGCCTTATTATTCTCATTAATTACTTTACTTCATTACTCATCCAATGCATCAAAAATACCATAGCTAAGGGATTTATATTCAAAAGGGACTCAATTCGACCCATACAACAATCCTCAGCATCATTCCTTATACACTTGTATACAACATTTTATTATCATCGTTGTTATCCCCCATCACAAGATTATACTTATAACATACTAATGATCATATCTCAAGCTAATCTACTATTCAAAATATCTTCAAATCCATGTTTGAATCTGTTACACCCCGGAAAATTTTGCGTTATCAAGACTGTAGACGGCTTAGTATGAGCTCAAGGGAGAGCAAAGTTATACAAGGATTAGGGATGCAGATTATATGATCTGAGTATAAGAATATATAAATGACATTTGGAGACCCTATGGAGTAAATCAGTTAACACGTTACTTGATGAATAGCCCTAGTAACCGTAAGTTAAGGTGGGGCTCACATGCTGGGATTTTATAAAGGACATATTAAGTGATATGATTAGTACATGGGAAGTTGAGCAAATCTTAAGAATGACCCTTAAGGACCCTTAGGCCAAATAGGGGCATAAGCCCTCCAAAAAGGTGATTTAAGGATACGTTTTCAGGTGATCTGACATGGAGGGGGCAAAACGCTATTATAAGTTTGGAATGTGGAAGCGTACCAAAAATGAGAGTTCTAGATAATTGAAAGATATTTCCAACCATAGGTCGTGGGCCCTCACACAATATCGCGATCAAAGGTTATGGCCATTTTAAGATAAAGACTCCAAGCTGCCAAATGTTTTCCGCGGGTCCCACTTGAGAAGGTCGGTGGAACCAACATATGAGGGGTATAAATACCCCCATTAACTCCATTTTTTCAGCATTTTACATTCTCAATAGTCCTAGAAACTTCTCAACACAACCCCCAAACATTTATTGCCCATTATATCAAGAATTTAACAAGATTACATCAAACTTGTCCATGAAAGGTGATTGTTCTTGCTTCTACTTGATGTTGTGGTAAGTTTGGTCCTGAAGAAAGTTGGTATGGCTGATTTATTCAAGTATAAGGTATGTTCTTCATCCTATCTCTTATTTTGAGTTGATTTGAAGGTTTAGCAAGTCTTAAAAGTGAAAATAGTTATGGAGGAAAGGTCATAAACTGTCGTGTTGTAGTTGTTGTGCTTATGGACTATTTTGAGCATGTTGTGGCCATGTGTCTGGGCTTATTTACATGTATAGAGATGGTATCTAATGTTGTTGGTATGTTGATGAGATTATGCTCCTTGATTGGGAAGAAAGGAAGTGTATATTGTTGTTATATGTTGAAAATCATCTTGTGGGATGTTTTATGGAATACATTGGTATTGATAATATTGTTGTTGATGTTGGTATTGTTATTGTTATTATTGGGTGCTGGATTGTGATTTAGGGATAGGCATATAAACAGGGAGGTGTTGCTCGAATTTTGACAGATTCTAAAGGAGTTTGGTTTAAGGACTTGAGATAGGCATATGACGATAAATCTAACGGTAGTATAATTTCTCTTGAGTGTAGATTTGCAAGTTCAGGAGAATAAGCGATAATTCGTAGGAGATCAATCAGGTATGTTAAGGCTTTCCCTTTCTTTCTTTTGGCATGATCCTATGATATGAGCGAACAACGAGTAAATGAGCTTTCATATTACTCTACTCTTAGAAGCACTAGGGGTACTTCAGTCTTTGATGTTCCTGTATCCCTCTTATGATCGTCCCTTCTGTTCATGGGTTCTGAGTTGTGTATCATGATTATGTTTGTTCACATTTATGCATTGCATTCATTTACATATATGCATATTGACCCGTGACTAGAAGGCGTTATATACGCGTATATTATGTATGTTATATATATATATATATATATATATATATATATATATATATATATATATATATATGTGTGTGTGTGGGGGGGGGGGGGTATGGGGAAAGGACGAGGCGTTATATACGCATTACCACCTGATCAGTTGGTGTACAGTGATAATGATTATGATGCACAAAGGGGCTGCCCGAAGGGGCCATTATGCTATTATATGGGATATGGATCGGGCCGTACGTTCCTCAACACTATGACCTATGCATATCATACGCCCGCAGAGGCATTTTCAGTAAGCAGAGATATACAGATTTATACAATTGTTTCAGATACTCAGTCATACAAATGCATCTAGACAGTCAGCCGATTTCTGAGATCAGATTCAGTTCATGATTCTTATGTTTATGTTACATCTATGCCTTACATACTCAGTACATTATTCGTACTGACGTCCCTTTTGCCTGGGGCGCTGCGTTTCATGCCACGCAGGGTATACAGATGAGTAGAGGACCTTTGCTATAGGATGTTCCCAGGCTACTAGCTAGATTGGTGAGCTCCATTTCTATTCGGAGAGTTTCCGAGTTAGAGTACTTATGTATATCCTTATGTCAGATGCATTACGGTTATATCGGGGCCCTGGCCCAATTTATGTTATGGTATCTCGTGTATGTTAGAGACTTTTGTAGATAGTGTCCTGTGGATAGTGAGTCGAATGTTGACAGTTGTGTAAAGCGACCATGTAGGTCGATTTGTTCATATGCATTGTTTTAAAAATTCTATTATGACTAAAGGTTTTCTTTGAATTAACGATAAAGGAGAAGTCCCTGATATGATGAAGTTGTTTTATTAAAAAGTTTTTCATGTTTTACTTGACGGAAGCGTCATTTCATAAATTAAAAGTTCATGAGCAGTTGTGGCTTATGAATAGAATGGTAGTATAGCACTCAGCCGAGGAGGGTCTGGGTGCAGTCGCGGCCCTCCAGTTTGGGTCGTGACAGAATCTTTCCTCCAATTTCCTCTCCTCCAACCTTAACATCATTACAAAATAACTCATAAGCATGAGACTAAAATAAAATCTTACTTAATCACAACTTCCTTTCAATACAAGTATGCTTCCCTCTTTAAGTCTTTGGCTCTCCTATACCAGCGGCTAATATAGACTTAACTAGCTTCCATTCTTCTTCAAATATTTATTGGCGTCCCCACACCAATTTACAAGCCATTTCATCGGGACGATTATTTATATGGCCCTATGGCATATACTCTCACGATTTAATATAAACGCTGACTTATGATTTCACGACGCATGAGATATTTTCTAGTCTCAAGCAGTACTGCTATCATGCTATCCATAGGCATATTGTCTTCCTTTCTTTTAACGATCATTGAAATTCCTAAAAATATTCCTCTTTTAAAACTCTCACCTTCCAATGCTACGATTTCTCTTTACTAATCCCGACTGTCCCTGATACTTATCCTTGGTCACTTGTAGGCCTTCTCACTTTTTCTGTTACCTTTTTGGGGTACATTTGCTGCATATTTAATTGTAACAAAAAATTTCTCATTCTCTGGTACGAGTGATTCGAATCATAGCCCGGAACACAACGTATTGCATTCACAAAACTTATTCCCTTTGATTTGCTAAACCTTCATTATCTTGTCATGCCTCATTTCCCATGTCTGTCTCATAATATACTTGTATTTAGTCCATTTCCACTTTTCTTTATCACATCCTTGCTATATTACTTCATCTCGAATTTCGACTCCTTCAAGCAGTACAATTCCTTCTTCTGTACTTGGGAATATTCTACTTCGTCTAAGAATGTTCTCATATACTAGTAACATTCGAGTATTGACCATCTCTTGTAGTCATTTTTTTGACCCTAGCAATCCTTCAACTCCTCTAGTCCATATAATGTCGGAGTTACTTTCATCGCATAGTTTGACTTATTTCTCTTTTGCTAACTGAATTCTTGTATCAAGTCAAATGTCCACACATATTGGACACAACTCAAGCCACTTCCTTCCTTTATGCCTAATAGTCCCCTAGGTTAATGAATCAACGGTGATATCGGAATTCGTTAGGCTCCTTGTAGAATGCCCGACTATACCATGTTCCTTCAGCCGCAATTTTCCTTCATAGCCATCCTTTCACCAGTACCCTTGAGATTCCTCTTACTTTTGGTTCCCGATTCCGAGTTGGGTTTATACCATACCAGTAAAAGTCGATACTCTTTCTCATTCATTCTCACGATTCGTCCTTTCGTTAATTTAGCTCATACTGTCCCATAGTCTCTCTTAACTAAGTGTTTGTATCATAATCATGTGTCATAATCCTTCTAATGTCCCGCCGATTCTTGCTCTCATCATGAAATTTTAGTAAAATACGCCCTTTTCTTGCTTCCTTCGTTCATTTCTTATTTCCCTTTACGATACCATAGCTTGCTCGTATGTATGTCTATTCCTCGTATATTCGTCCTGTTTCCTTTATAATTGTATCTCTATTCCAAGTCCAGTGTCATATGTCATCACTATCTACCTTTGGCCAACCTTACTAATTTATTAAACTTTCTCTTATTGTTGACGATCATGTAACTTCGTTTAATCAATTCATAACCGCACTTTCTCATACTTCCGCCCTCAAGGTCCTCCTTGGTTTCCTTTACTCTTAAAGGGCTCTTTTCCGTTTACCACTTAATATTATCTACCTGGAATTCTACAGAACATTCCACTATGAGTACAAACCCATCTTGATCGAGTACATATATATACTTCTAGGGTGGAACTTTCCCGTACTCGTTAACTTCCTTTTCCATATCAATTTCTCTTTGTTATCTCTTACTAACCAATCTAATCTATAAATCGTAATACCATATTTGATTTCCTAATGTCAACTTTATTTATGTTTCCAATAGGTCTCAATCCTCCAAAATCTCGGATGCAACTCATTCTAGTTTCTTTAATTACTAATCATTTCCCCCCAAGGGTTCCTCCTTTAAATTAAATTAAGATCATTCTAAAATTTCTCTTTGAAAGCATCGCACAGTTGTTCCTTCAATCATGACTTACCAAACGGCGGATGGTCACATTTTCCCTTTACTCTTTCTCTATAGACATGTAAACAATTCAATTTGTAAAAATTTCGGCAGAGTTTCCTCTATAATTCTTACTACCTCATTCCTGCACACAGCCCAAAAAACACATCCAATGCCCCACAGAGCAATCACAAATACCCATAATAAGTTGCTCAAGTTCTTATATCAATGTCTATCCATATTAATAAAATAGGAAACATAACTTTCGAATGAACAACTTCAATTCTTAGCAATTACATCGTAGCGGCATAATCAACTGCTTATCCATGACCAAAACATTTGGGTTAGGATCAGGGACATCATATCCTATGATTTAGCTCTATGACACGATCTAAGATAAGAAAGAAAGGTAAATGGTTCCTAAATGCCCTGCAGCCTCTTGTTTATAAGTGTGGCGCACTTTACACCCATAAACAAGACTCTACTGGACACAGCTCGTAGATACTCCCTAGGATGAACTTCTCTGAAACCACTTTGTCACGACCCAACTAGAGGGCCATGACGGGCACCCGGAGCTAACCTACCAAGTACCTCTAAGCATACATCTCATAATCATTTCTGGGAGGACCCCAAAGGTAGCTCATGGTTGTCATAACCTGTAAGGACACATGCCATAACATAATGGTGTATCTCTATATAATCATCAACAATTATGCTCGTCATCACCAGCCGACAAGGCTACCCTATATTATATAATAATATCACCCTGTGAAGCTATAAAATGTCTAACTGTACACACACACGTCTACGATCCTCTACATAGAATACAAATGATCATAAGGACCAATACCAAATAGACTGCAGCTCCGAAGTAAGTAGAGTGCTCTTGAGAATCCGCTGATAGAACACCTACGGGTCTGATCCGTCTCCCTGTCTACCTGTAGGCATGAGCGCAGTGTCCACAAGAAGGGACGTCAGTACGAATAATGTACTGAGTATGTAAGGCATGAATAACAACATAATATAAATATGCAAGGTAACATGGAATAAGAGAGATAACCTGTACACCTGGATGCCTCATAAGGCGGGTGTCATGCATGCTTAGCCTTTAACAAAACAAATATATACATATATATAGTACCATGCCCGACCATTAAGGCTCGGTATTATATATATAGTATCATGCCCGACCATTAAGGCTCGATGTTATCATCATTAGCCCGCGTCCGGGGCAATATCATAACATGCCCACTGCAGTGGTGTGTACAATAGGTGCCGTACCCGGCCGACTATAGCGCGGCTCGGTGTGAGAAAGTACACACACACACACACACACATATATATATATATATAAAGCATGCATAAGAGCCAAATAAAAGCTACGACTCTATCGGAGTGACGTAAGGTCGGTAATCTCCGATTTATATTATGGAGCAATCATCATCGCTATATCTCACCTTGAAGGAACAATTATTATAACGTGAGATCAAAAACAATGAATAAAATTGAGATAATCATGAAATAAGCTCAATACTCTCATAATAGCATTAAAATCAGAAGCTTTGGAATTTCTAGAATTAAGATCATCATCATCATGTTCATCATAGAAAACATCTCATCTTTAGTATCATAAGAAGCTTTTAAGAATCATGAACTTCTAACTTTTGGAAGTAAGAAGGTTATGGAAACATATAAGGAATCACAACATAGGAATCATGCCTTTTGAACAAATTCATAAGATGAGATCAACATCAACAAATATAATAAAAAAATCATGAAACCAGCTCAGTAATCTCATAATGACATTAAACCCATAACTTTGGGATCTCCAGAAATGGGACCATCATAATCCTCATCATGGTCCTTATAGAAAACATTCATCTTTAGAATCATAAGGATTTTGAGAATCATGAACTGCTAGTATTTTCGGAAATAGGGTATTATGGAAGTCGTGTATGCGTTCATAGGAAAAGAATCATGCCTTTAAAAGAAAGAGGAATAGCCTTAACATACCTTTTGGTCTCCTTAACTACTCAACGTTTATCCTTCCTAGCTCATAAATCTACATGTAAACCATTCATACTATTGTTAGGCTCATTGTCACCTGCATATCTTAAGCCTTCAATTTAAATCCATTTAGAATCTACCAAAATTCAGGCAACATCTCCCCTGTTTATATGATTAGCCCGAAATCACAATCCAATAACCAAATACAACAACAACAATACCAACATCACAACAACATTGTCAACACCAATAGGCTCCATAAAACATCCCACCCGATGTTTTCCAAGTTTCTCAACTAACCAACTTGTTATACGACTATTTAATAACTTTATCTCTATAAATAAACTGAAATTAATATTAATAAGGAGATATTCATACCTTATTCTTTCTAGAGCAGCAATATTTTCAATATTTACATTGATTCCAAGCCAATTCCAACACAATAAAAAATTATAATCGCGACTACACGTTACCCGAACCTTGATTAATATTCCGTCACTTGAAATTACTCAAAATCCTCACTTTTATGAGGTATATATGCTCTCTTATGCTTGCTGATTTTTCTGGAATATTTGGGAGATTATTATGACAAAAAATAGGGGTTTTAACCCTTATATAGTGTGCTAAAGTTAATGGCACTGTAGCAGCGCGTTTCTGCTCTGTCAGCCTAACTTGTAACATCCATAATTCTATACTCCAATGTCGTATCGACAAGCGGTTTGTTGCGTCGGAAACTAGACTCGACGAACTTCACTTTAGTCTTTTGAAACACCTTAAAACTCCTATATACTAAAAGATATTCTTGCTCCAAGTTGGACCAAAATTGCCCCTCATATTTTCTTCGAAGTTTGAACAAATTTTATTTCCTTGATCCACTTGCCCTCCAATCCTTCCGTAGCTTATTATATGAACTTAAACCCTCGCAACCATGAGATAGGTGCATACAATCTCACATATCCTGGGAAGTCCTCCAAGTCTACACTTAAAGTAACTAATGCCTAATAGATTTCACGTACAAAATTCCAAGGAGTAACACTTGATCTCCATGCCTTCGCGGGTAGAAACACAGATAAGCAAGTTAAGGAATAACTTTCCATTGGATAGAAACTCTGAAAGGAAGAAAATCATTTAGTAAATGGTCTACAATTTTGAAAGACAAAAGAAGAGGTTTTGGGTGACAAATTGAAGGCTCACAATTGAAGCTCAAGGCTCATAATAGATGTAAAAGGGCACTAGAGATCCAATAACAGTAGAAGGAATCATCGAAGATAGCTGTGACCACAAAATACGGAAAATATGTGTAATGTGGCACAATTCCAGCCAACAACTCAAATGGGTTGCTTTGTGGAAGCATATCAGAAGCCTCTGCTGAGAGCTTCAAAGAAAAATAAAACAGAAGGTGAGCAATGGATTAAAATGTGGTCTGATAAGTGGCTGAAGGATATGGATATTTTTTCTTTTTAGAAATAAGGATATGGATCTTCAAGATCTGCTCTGAAACATTTACAACCTTATTACCAAGAATTCACTAATGATGATTGTCATACTATTGCTGGGTGGAATCTGCAGCATAGAGAGAGGCTTATGTGATTGGGAAAATGAAGACATACAAATTGTTTCCCAAAAGCTGGAAAATGTAAGACTACAAGATGAGTTCAAGATTCCAAACTTTGGAATGGCAATAAGGATGGGATACTTTTTTCTGATGAATCAGTAGGGATGGGAGGCCTCTTTTGTGTTTTCATTAAGATTAAGACGTGTTAATCAGAATGCACATCTGAACGATTAAGATGTTGTCTCTAGATCTGAATACTGAATGATTAAGACTGTTTTTCAACATTTGAATGTGCATAATATATTTATTATACCATATTTAATACACAATTAAAAAAATAAGTAACTAAATAATTATTTGACAACAAAATGAAACACTTATGTTCTCTAGTGATGGTGGAGATGCTTTGTAGGGATGGTGGTGGTGATAGTTGTGATTGTGGAGGTGGTTGGTGTTGTAGTGATTGGCGCGATAGTGGCGGTGGTACTGTGGTGGTGGTTGTGATGGTAGAGTTGGTTAATGTTAATAATTGGTGGTGTTGGTGGTCGCGGCTGAAAAATGTGTGATGGTTGATGATGGTATTAGTGGTAGTTGTCGGTGGTGCTAGTTATGATGGTAGAGGTGGTTGGAAGTAAGGATTGGCCGCAGTGGTGGTAGTAGCTGGCGGTGACTGTTGATATAATTATGATGACGGAGGTAGTAGGTGTGGTAGCGACTGACAGTAGTGGTTGTCAGCGATGGTGGTTACCCGTGGTTGTTAGTGGTGGCGACAGCTGGTGGTTGGCGAAGGTAGTGGCGATGGTTGTGATGACAAAGGTGGTTAGTGATGATGGGATGGGGGTGGAGGGGTGGGGTGGGTGGGTGGGGATAGGTAGGTGGGTGTGTGGATGGTGGGGGAGGGGGAGAGGGAGGTTGTGCAGGTAGGTGGGGTTTGGGAGGGTGAGGATGGTGGTGGTTGTGATTGCAGAGGTGGTTAGTGGTGGGATACGTCAGCACCATGTTAGAAATCTTTTTAAATTTGAATTTTTATATTCTTTTCCTTTTCTTTTCTTTATTCACTTGATTTTTCTTTTGTTAATTATATTTACACTAATTAATCAATAATTAACCATTAAAATCCTCCAATAATTATATCTTTTTCATCACTAAACCACCCCACCACCCATCTCACCGGAAACACCGTATCCGCCACCACCGTTTCACCACCCTTGCAAATCCACCATACCACCAAGCCCACCACTACCAATAATTGCAACACCCATTATTAAATATTGCACTATCATTAGTGCCACCAAAAATCACAATACCAAACCATCGATTCACCACCCAACACCAAAAAACAATTCAATTATCGACATTTATTAGTAAAGAGCTTAGTTTGACAATTGAGCAGTTGGTGCTTGGCGTCCCTATACATTTTTTGGACAACTTTGCCGGATATGTGCGGTGGATTCCACCACTCAACCTTATTTTATTTTTCTCGTTTTCTATCTCTCAGAAAATTATCATGAAGAACCCATTTTTCCCATCAGCCATAGCAAGATATGGTGGCTTTGATAAGAAAAAAAATGGAGAAGAAGAAAAGAGGGTGGGGGATTATAAAAATTAGAATTTTGCAATGAAAAAAAGGAAAAATGAATAAATATTAACCAAAACGAGTCTCGTTTTTCATTATTTTTTATATTTTGTGCCATATCAGCTCTCAGGGAGGCATTAAATTCACTTTTAAGATGGTCAGGGGCAGTGGCCGTTCCAGGATTTTCATTATGGGGGTTCAAAATATAAAAAAGGAAACACACGAAGAAGCCAAATGGGGTTTGACATTTACTATATATACATAAAAAGTAATTTTAACCATGTATAAACAGTATTTATTTTTGCTGAAGTGGGTTCACCCCCTCAGCCCTATGTGGCTCGCCCCTGGTCAAGGGTAATAGGTCGCCCTATTTGTTTGAGTGTGAACTCGACATTTCGGGTATAGTTCAAAGTGCAATCTATGTATTTTTCCAATTATATATATTATACTCAGTCTCCCACATTGAAAAGTAAAGTATGGATATAAATAGGACTTAGTGTAAGACAATTGTCTGTAGGCATTACCACATACAGTTTTCTTCGGTGTTAATATTTTTCACAACACGAAGCATGTTTGACATAAGAAAATTTACAAAAAAAAAAAGAAGAGGATTCAATCTCTATAGTAGGTGCTTTCTATGTAAACGAGCTAGCGGATCGGTGAACCATCTTCGTCTACACTACAAACAACAATGACAGGTTTGGACGAAGTTCCTGAACATCTCTAGTGTCCATCATGCCAGGAACATCTAGCAAGGACAGGACATCTCTAAGAAATCATAGATGTTTGAAGGGAAAAATAAAATAAATCTCTACTAAACTAAACTAGAGGCATGATGCCTGACTCTGCTATGCAGGCCCAGCATATTAGGTACTTTTTTCCTGATTGTGGCTGTAACAGAAATCAAAGTGCCCCGTGTTGAAATCAAAACAGTTAACCAATACAACATGGACTCTATCTTTTATAAGTATTTCCATAAAATAAAAAAGACATATCGATGCCTTCCGTCAACCAATCTAGAGCCTCCTGCGTCTTTGTCAGCTCGCCTCTTGTTGATACAACACTCAGCAGTTGCTCAAAATTGATTGTTATTAAATTCCCTAGGCCTGCAAGTTGGTATCGTATACCCTGCTCGAATGAGTAATATCTGCACCATTTACTTTCCTTGACAGAAGGCTTGAATGTGCTGCAACAACACATTGTTTAGATGGAAGTAAAATTTGACAACTAATATTTCAACTGAATTTCCTGTAAAATTGTCACGACCCAACTAGAGGGCCATAACCGGTACTCAGTACTAGCCTACCGAGAACCTCTGATCTGACATTTCATTTTCATTATTAAGTGGGCCACATGGACAACTGGCGGGTATCATGCGTGGAACGGTCGTCAATAACATTGCCCATAAACCTATGACATGTGCCAACAAGACTTATCGAAATATTATACAACGCTGAGAGCTCGGCAAGTTAAATAACATCTAATTATATACATCTACTACGAGCCTCTAAATAGATTACATAAACCCATAAGATAGGGCAGTACTCTGCCATGCCCAAATGTATGTATACAAAAGAGTAGAACCAACAATCGCAGCTCCGGAAAAACTGGAGCTCTTCTAAGATATCGCTGACGGAGCTCCTACAGATCAGACGCGTCAACCTGCTTACCTACGGGCATGAACGCAGCGTCCACGAGAAAGGACGTCAGTATGAATAATGTACTAAGTATGTAAGGCATAAATAATAACATGATAAGAAATATGGAGCATAATGTGAGACAAGAAAATAACCTGTACATATGATTGCCTCTTAAGGCAGATACCATGCATGCTTAACTTTAAAGAAAACATCATATACATATATGTAGCATAATCAATAGCCTGCGTCCGAGGTAAGCCTCTCACGCCGCCCACTAGTGGTGTCTACCCGTGCCATTTAGACACGGTGTTATTATCATTATCTATAGCCGACCACTACGCCCAGCGTAGTGGTGTCTGCCCGTGCCGTTAGACACGGTGTAATCATATATAACATAAGCATTCATAAGAGCCCAATCAAAAGCTATGACTCAATCGGAGTGACGTAAGGTCGGTAACCTTCGATTACATTATGGAATAATCATCATTGCTATTTCTCACCTCAGAGGAACGAATAACATGAGATGAGATCATCATCAATGAATAAAATTGAGAAATTCAAGAAATAGCTCAACATTCTCATATTCACATTGTAATCATAAGCTTGGGACTTTTAGTCATGAAATCATCATCATCATCATAATCATCATAGAAACATTCCCGTCTTTAACCTTATAATATGCTTTAAGAGTCATGAACGTCTAACTTTTGGAAGCAAGGAGGTTATGGAAATATATATGGAATCATAACATAGGATCATGCCATCAGAAAGAAAGGGACTAGCCTTAACATACCTGTTCGACCTCCTATTAGCTACGCTTATCCGTCCGAGCTCGTAAATATAGATTCGAAAGGATTCACACTAACGTTAGACTCATTATCGCACACTTGCCCTAAGTTTTCAAATCAAACTATTTTATATCCTGTCAAAAATCGGGCAGCATCTCCCATGTTTATATTCCTAGCCTGAAATCTCAATTCAGCAACCAACAACAACAATAACATCAACCATAATATTCGCAATACCAAAATACTTCCTAAACATCCCATATGGTGTTTATCCCATATTTCTACCAATAAAATTATTTAATAACTATTTAATAGTTCTATCTCCGTAAATAAACAAAGATTAACATTAATAAGAGATTCATACCTTTCTCCCGATAATATTTCTATATCTTCACTTCTCCACCTTGAGCTTAAGCCACAATGCGTCGCTATACGATTTTATAATCGCAACTATACGCCGTCTGGATCGGAATTTGGGAATTATACCTGGTTTAGGCTTAAAAGTTGGTTTTGGGAGTTGAAGAGAATTCTCCAAATTTTTGGAGAATATTTGGGGTCTGAATGAGGAAAATAAGGGGGGTAACCCCTTTATATAACGGTCCAGGTTCTACCTGGACCGACTTAAAATTTGCTCGGCGCGATCGCACTACCAAGTGGCGCGTTCTCGCTGAGTTGCAGGGTCTTGGCCTGCGCGTTCATGCCACCTTCTGGCGCGTTCGCGTAGGGTTAATTCCCTGCCCTGACAACCTGTCTTAAAACGCGCATAACGTTGGATTCCGAAGTCCAATCGACGCACGGTTTATTGCGTTGGAAACTAGACTTCCTGAACTTCGCTTTAGGCTTTTGTTTCACTTCAAAACGCTTAAAATACTGAATGATATCCTTTCTCCAACTCAGACTAAAGTTATCATACCAATCCTTATCTAACTTTCCTCCAGGGTTTTGGAAACTTAATCTCTCTGATTTCCTTGCCCTCCAACCCTTCCATGACCTATTATATGAACTTAACCCTGATAATCATAGGATGAACATTTATAACCTCATACATCCTCAACTATAACCTCGCATCCACAATAGTACAACTACTACCTAGCGAATCTTAACGTACCAAGCTGCGAGGTGTAACATTCCTTCCCCCTTAGGAGCATTCGTCCTCGAATGTTAAGCTCTTAGATATTCCTACAAAATTTTTGCCAGAGTTTCCCCTGTAATTATACCACTACTGTCTTGTCACAACAACCCAAAATATATGAGGCCTCACAGGGCATCAATACCTATATTTGCACTGGCCACACATGGCCAAGAAATCATTTTAGAGAAGCATTACATACCTGAGGGTGCTGATGGCTCTGTTTGCACGTCTTCCGAAGTTGGAAATAAATGCGGGTATCTAGATTTCATGTCCTCCTCAGCTTCCCAAGTCGTTTCTTCCCTATTATTATTCCTCCATAGGACTTTGACTGAAGCTACGTCCTTGGTTCTAAGCCTTCGGACTTGCCTATCCAGAATAGCAATAGGTACTTCTTCATAGGACAGTTTCTCAGTGACTTGTACATGGTCTATAGGCACAATCCTGGAAGGATCTCCAACACACTTGCGAAGCATCGATACATCAAACACTGGGTTGACTGATTCTAATTCTGAAGGCAAATCCAACTCATAAGCTACTTGGCCTACCTTGCGCACAATGGTATAAGGTCCAATATACTGAGGACTAAGATTCCCTTTCTTGTCAAATATCATCACGCCTTTCATCGATGATACTTTCAAGAATACCCAATCATTAACTTTGAAATCTAAGTTTCGCCGACGATTGTCCGCATAGGATTTCTAACGACTTTGAGCTGTTAGTAGTTATTCTTGAATAAGCTTGACCTTTTATACCTCTTGCTGAATCAAATATGGTCCCAATAACTTTGTCTCTCCCACTTCAAACCATCCAATAGGCGATCTACACTTTCTCCCGTACAGAGCCTCATATGGGGCCGTCTGAATACTAGAACAGTAGCTATTGTTGTACGCAAATTCAATAAGTGGCAAGTGATCATCCAAATTGCCTCCAAAATCTAGCACACATGCCCTTAGCATATCTTCAAGGGTTTGGATAGTGCGCTCCACCTGCCCGTCAGGTTGCAGGTGGAACGCTGTACTAAGTCTCACTTGTGTTCCCAAACCTTCTTGGAAGAACCTCTAAAAATTAGCCGTAAATTGCGTTCCTCGATCAGTGATAATGGATACTAGAACACCTTCAAGTCGCACTATCTGTTGATAGATAACTTTGCATAATCTTCTGTTGAATTCGTGGTTCTGACTGGCAGAAAATGGGCTGACTTCGTCAGTCTATCCACTATCACCCATATGGAATCATACTTACGCCGGGAATGAGGTAAGCCTGTAATGAAGTCCATATTAATCGCCTCATATTTCCAAGTTGGAATCTCTATAGCTTGCAGCAATCCTTCGGGCTTTTGATGCTCTATCTTGACCTATTGACAATTTGGGCATTGGGCCACGAATTTCGCTATACCCCTTTTCATGTCGTCCCACCAATATATAGATTTAAGATCATGGTACATCTTTGTCGCTCCTGGATGGACGGAATAACGAGAGTAATGGGCTTCCTCCAAGATCTGTCAACGTAGCCCTACCACATTAGGAACACATAATCTTCTTCAATATCTAAGGATTCCGTCTGCAGGGACGTCAAATTGTGACTTTTCCCTCTGGGAAAGCACATATCTATAATGAACCAAAATAGGGTCTTCATATTGGCGCTTCTTTACTTCCTCCATTAAGGATGAAACAGCTAAGTCCTGAACAGTGACTCCCGCACTGCCCGAGTCCGTCAAGAGAACTCCTAGGCTGGCTAGCTGTTGAAGTTCCCGAGCTATCTCCCTCTTCTTTGATTGAACATTACACAGAATACCCATGGATTTGCGGCTGAGAGCGTCAACTACCATAGTTGCCTTTCCCGGGTGGTATAAAATGCTTACATTATAATGCTTTAATAGCTCCAACCATCGCCGTTGTCGCAAATTTAATTCATTCTGTTTGAAAATATATTGTAGGCTCTTATGATTTGTATAAATATCCACATGAACACCAAATAAATAATATCTCCATATCTTCAACGCATGAATAACTGCAGCCAACTCTAGGTCGTGGGTCGGATAATTATTCTCGTGTTTCCGCAACTGCCTTGAGGCATAAGATATTACTTTGCCATCCTGCATCAACACACAACCTAGTCCAACACCTGAAGCATCACAATAAATAATGTAACCCTCCAATCCTTCAGGAACTGTCAGGACTGGTGCCGAAGTAAACCTATCCTTCAGCTACTGGAAGCTACGCTCACAAGCGTCCGTCCACTGAAACTTAGCTGATTTTTGAGTCAGCTGCGTTAGTGGTGCAGAAATAGAAGAAAATCCTTCTACAAATCTCCTATAGTAACCAGATAACCCCAGGAAACTACGGACCTCTGTAGGCGTTATAGGCCTTGTCCAATTCTTCACAGCTTCAATCTTTTGGGTGTCCACTCGAATACCATCAGCTGAAATAATGTGTCCCAGAAAATTCACAGAATTCAGCCAAAATTCAAATTTTGAAAATTTGGCATATAATTCCCGAGCTTGAAGAATTCCAAGAACGGTACGTAGATGATTTGCATGCTCTGCCTTTGATCGAGAGTACACCATAATATCATCGATGAACACAATTACAAAGAGATCCAAGAAAGGCCTGAATACATTATTCATCAAATTCATAAAGACTGTTGGAGTTTTAGTCAACCCAAATGACATCACTCAAAACTCATAATGACCATATCTGGTTCGGAAGGCTGTTTTTGGGATGTCCTGTTCCCTAACCCTCACTTGGTGGTATCCTGATCTCAGATCTATTTTTGAGAACCACTTGGCACCCTCCAACTGATTGAACAAATCATCAATCCCTGGGAGTGGATATTTATTCTTCATCATCACCTTATTCAGTTGTCTGTAATCAATACACATACGTAAGGGACCATATTGTTTCCTTACGAACAGCACATGCAGTCTCCATGGCGATGAACTGGGTCTAATGAAGCCTTTTTCAAGCAAATCCTTCAGTTACGAATTTAACTCTTTTAATTCCGCAGGGGACATTTGATATGGGGGAATAGATATAGGCTTAGTGTCCCGCAACACATCGATAGTAAACTCAATCTCTCGTTCTAGTGGAAGTCCTGGAAGCTCATCCGGGAACACGTCCGGAAACTCATTCACTACAGGAACGGATTGAAGAGTTTGCAGTTTTGCTTCTATGTCTTGAACTTGGAACAAATGATAAATATAGCCTTTGGCAATCATCTTTCTCGCTTTGAGGTAGGAAATAAACCTACCCCTCGGAGACACCGCATTACCTTTCCATTCCAACACTGGTTCTCCTAGAAACTGGAATCGAACCACCTTTGTTCTACAATCAACATTAGCATAACAGGAGGCTAGCCAATGTATACCCATAATAACGTCAAAATCTAACATCTCCAGCTGATGTAGGTTAGTAGTAGTATGATGGTCGCAAACTACAATCACACAATTCCTATATACCCGCTTAGCTATCCCCTACAGGTGTAGATACCTCAAAAGGTTTGATTGGCTTCGGTTTCATCCTAATACGATTTGTGACATAAGGGGTAATATATGACAAAGTATAACCTGGATCAATCAATGCATACACATCATAGGAGAATACCGATAATATACCTGCAACGATGTCAGGAGAGGACTCAAGATCCTGCCATTCAACCAGTGCATATATACGATTCTGAGGGCCGCTCGAATTGGATGCTCCTCATTTACCTCTACCACGACCCGATGGTGCTTATGAGCTTTTCCCCAAAGGGCGCACGAATGAAGAAGAACCCGTCACTGATCCTGGGTGCTGGCTCTAATCGCTACCAACCATCGATGGACAATCACACATCATGTGTCCTGGCTGACCACAGGTGCAACAGACATCTGAACCCAGGCGGCACTGTCCTGAATGCAATTTACAGCACTGAGCGCATCATGGTACAGGTGGTCTCACTCGGCCAGGATCGCTACTGTACTGGGACTTTGAAACTCTAGAACTCTGACCTGGTCTTAAATAAATAGGACGATCAAATCTTTTGCCCGCAAATCGAGGGGGTGCGCTGGCTACTGATAGGCCTGAATACCTAGAATATTGTTGTTTATGTCCTCCTCTATACTAACTGCTAGCATCAAAATATCTAGCCCTCTTACTGCGCCCTCTATCAGAACCACATTCACCTTTTTGTGGCTGCTGCTGCTACTCCAGTGTTACACCTTGGAAAATTCCCCGTTAGCGTACAGTGAATAGGCTAGCAAAGAGTACGAGGTATACGATGATTTTGATAAGTAAGGAATATCATTTGATGATCTTAATCGAGATTCAAAGACATTTGACCAAAAGGAAGAAGTTTGGTAAAGAAAGTAAAGGATATGTTATGTGTCGGGTAGGAATTATGGACCACGGGTTAATGATGGCATAATGATGTCTTAGAGACGAGTAATGACGTCCCTTAGATTGGTATTGAGGTGTTAAAAAAGTGTCAAGAAGGTTCCATAAGGATCGGAGATCAAACGAGTCGACGAGAACGAAAACGGAACAACTGGGCACTATACGGCCCAACATATGGACCGTATAAATTATACTGGCCATATGTTAGGCCGTATAATTATCCAAGAGGGACACATTCTTTGGACCAAACATACGGACATACATACGGTCAGTATAAAATGTACGAACCGTATGTTGGTCGGGACAACTTTTATGGTTTAATATAAGGGACCCTTTCTCATTTCATTTTCACTCCACAAGTCAAGAAACCTCTAGAACACTCTCTAACATTCATCCAAAAGAAAATAAAAGGAAATCCATGATCAACTACTTCAATCCATGAAAACAAGTGTATGAAACCTAGTGAAAGTCATCCAAGCCAAAAAATCCTAAGAGAAGTGAAATAGGGTTTTGGTGCTAGAAGAGTATTTCCATTCAAGGCTTGTTCATCCATCATATAAGGTAAGTTTCATGACCATACCATGTTGTTTAAGGTATTGGAAGGCTAAGACACTTGAATTGTAGAAAGACATAGAAAATGGGTCATAAATGAGTGAATAGTGTCATTATTGAATAGTGGTTGGGTGAATCATGAATGTTGGTATGTTGTGATTTTGAATATGTTATAAGTGAAATTTATACCATGGAATAAGTATTATATATGAGAAAACGCGATAATGAGCTATAACCATAATTGTAGAGAAATTGAAGAGAAATGGTGAATTGTGGTAAATGTAGATAAATGATGGTTGTTGTTTGCAATATTGTGAATGTTGTTGTGAGCGTTTGGGAGTTGATATAGAATGTTGGGAAAGTAGTAGAAACAAAGGAAATTCTGCCCAAATTTTCTCTAAGAAATAGTAACGCGTTCTTATAGTCGATTAACTAACGCTAATGCGAATTCTCTTGAAGGTAGAAACGTGGGCATCGAAGGAGAACGAGCGAGCAATAGATTAGTTAAACGTAAAAGGTATGTGAGGCTAGTCCTTTCTTTCTATGGCATGAATCCAATGGTATGATTCTATTTTCTCTCCATGAATTCTCTATATATCCCGGAAAGTCAAGAGTCTATGATAATGAAAAGCTATATGAGATAAGAGATATGTTATGAGTCCAATGATGATGATGATAAGCTTGAGTCTAAAGACTCTAGAGTTCATGATATGATGTTCCTATAACGTTAATGATGTCGTATGTTGTATACACTCACCTCATACATTATTCCTTTCGAGGTGAGGCAGAACACCATTAAGTTAAGTATGTCATGTATTGTATACACTCACCTCATGCATTGTCCCTTCAAGGTGAGGCAGAGTACATTAAAGTCGATGATGTTATGCATTGTAAACACTCACCTTATATACTACTTCCTTCAAGGTGAGGCAGAATGCTTGTGAATGCTTCATAATGAAATCGGAGGATCACGACCTTACGTCACCCCGATAGAGATAGTTGTCCTGGAGTCTTCATGCATTTATTATGATGAGCATATTATGATAAGCATATTATGATAAGCATACTATGATGAGCGTACTATGATGAGCATATTATAATGAGCATATGATGATGATATTACACCGTACCTATATGGTCGGGCAGATATACACACCACTATAGTGGGCAACTTATACCCCGGACGCGGGAGGCCTGGACGCAGGTTAATTATTATCACACCGTACCTATATGGACGGGCAGCTTATACATTATCACACCGTACCTATATGGACGGACATCTTATGCTTATACTTATACATTTATGCATATATGATACGATGACGAATATGAGTAAGACAGCTTGATTTATTTCTTTTATGATTCACAGTCAGTTACAGATTGCTCCTCATTTGATGCCTCCTCATTTCACTGATGTTTCATTATTGTTTATGCCTCTCATACTCAGTACAATGTTCGTACTGACGTTCATTTCCTTTGGACGCTGTGTTCATGCCCACAGGTAGACAGGGAGGCGATCCTGATCCAGACTCATAGGAGCCAGCAGCTCCATCTAATGCTTCTTCTACTCCACCTATTACCGAAGAACAAGAAGGGGCTTCAGCTCCAGCTCCTATGCTTCCAGTTCCTCCACCGGATACTTCGGGTCAACAAATGACCGAAGCTATTCACTTATTGACACAGTTGGTTGCTGCCCAGGCACAGCGGCAGAATGCGGGCCCAAGTGATCGGTTAGCTAGTACCAGAGCCCGTGATTTTATGAGTCTGAATCCTCCGGAGTTTTTCGGGTCAAAGCCGGATGAAGACCCGCAAGGTTTCATTGACGAGATGTTGAGGACGTTGAAGATTATTCATGCCTCCGAGACTGAATCCATGGAGTTGGCATCTTATAGACTCTGAGATGTGGCGGTATTGTGCTATAATAATTGGATAGCATCGAGAGAAGAGAACGCGCCTCCTCCCGTGTGGCAAGAATTTGTAAATGCTTTCATTCGTCACTATTTGCCACTCGAGGTCCGCCGAGCTAGAGCGGATAGATTTCTAAACTTGAAACAAGGAAACATGAGTGCCCGGGATTATAGTCTTCAATTTAATTCATTGGCTAGATATGCCCTGACTATGGTGGCCAATATGGGAGATAGGGTACACAGGTATGTGAGTGGCTTAGGGCCACATCTATTCAAGGATTGCTTGACGGCTTCGTCACAAGATGGGATGGATATTTCCCGAATACAAGCCCATGCCCAGAACTTAGAGGGACGACAGAAACCACAAAGAGGCGATCGTGACAGCGATAGAAGGCAAAGCAAGAGGGCCAAACCTATGGGGGCAGGCAGTGATTATAGAGGGGGAACGAGGCAGACTTATTCTAGACACTCCGGCCAGTCAGTGACCAGTGCACCTCCTCGATTTACGGGAAGGAGATTTTATCTCTCCTTTCGTTCAGGACAGGGCCAAAGTTTGAGGGCCCCAGATTCTCAATTTTGGGGAGATTATAGCCAGAGGAGACCCCCGGTACCGCCATGCAGCCAGTGTAGTAGATTACATTCCGGACGGTGTCTCCAGGGTTCGGATGCTTGCTATGCCTGTGGCCGGGTTGGGCATATGATGAGAGATTGCCCGTCGTTGAGTGGTAGAGTTGGGATTTAGCCCACAGGAGCAACGACCGGTTCTTCTTCAATGCGCCCGATAGGGCAGACTTCTCAGATTCCAGCAGGTCCAGGTAGAGGCAGAGGGGGAGCATCTACTTCAGGTGCCACTCAGCCTCGCGTATATGCTTTAGCCGGACGACAGGATCTTGAGTCCTCCCCAGATGTGGTTACAGGTACATTGTGCGTGTTTTCTCATGATGTATATGCCTTGGTAGATCCGGGTTGTACTTTTTCTTATGTTACTCCATATGTTGCTGGTCGTATTGGGGTGAAACCCGAGCCAATTAAACCTTTTGAGGTATCTACTCCGGTTGGTGATCCCGTGATAGCTTGGCAAGTGTATAAAAATTGTGTGCTTGTGATATGCAATCGCTGGACCAAAGCTGATATAATTAAGCTGGAAATGTTAGATTTCGATGTGATTATGGGTATGGATTGGTTGGCATCATGCTATGATAATGTCGATTGCCAAATGAAAGTGGTTCGATTTTAATTTCTAGGAGAGCCCGTGCTTGAATGGAAGGGTAATACAGCGTCTCTAAAGGGTAGGTTTATTTCCTACCTTAAGGCAAGGAAGATGATAGCCAAGGGCTATATTTATCATCTAATCCGAGTTCATGACACCAAATCAAGGTCGCCAACTTTCCAATCCGTTCCGGTAGTGAATGAATTTCCAGATGTATTCCCAGATGAACTTCCAGGTCTTCCTCCAGAAAGAGAAATTGACTTCGCCATTGATGTGTTGCCGGACACCAAGCCTATTTCTATTCCTCCTTATCGAATGGCTCCGGCAGAATTGAAAGAGCTAAAGGTGCAGTTGAAAGATTTGCGTGAAAAGGGGTTTATTAGGCCCAGTTCATCACCGTGGGCAGCACCAGTCTTGTTTGTGAGAAAGAAAGATGGTTCCCTGCGAATGTACATCGATTATAGGCAATTGAACAAGGTAACGATAAAGAACAAATATCCTCTCCCAAGGAGTGACGATTTATTTGATCAACTACAGGGTGCCAAGTGGTTCTCAAGAATAGACTTGAGGTCGGGTTATCATCAAGTGAGAATTAGAGAAGCAGACATTCCTAAAACAGCTTTCAGAACGAGATATGGCCATTATGAGTTCCGGGTGATGTCGTTTGGGTTGACTAATGCTCCGGCACTGTTTATGAATTTGATGAATAATGTACTCAGGCCACTCTTGGATCTATTTGTGATAGTATTCATTGATGATATTCTGCTATATTCTCCTACAGAATCAGAGCATGCAGATCATTTACGTATTGTACTTGGAATCCTTCGAGCCCGAGAATTAAATGCAAAATTTTCGAAGTGCGAGTTTTGGCTGAATTCCGTGACATTTCTGGGCCATGTTATTTCAGATGATGGCATTCGAGTCGACACTCAGAAAATTGAAGCTGTGAAGACTTGGCCAAGGCCTACAACGCCTACAGAAGTCTGTAGTTTTCTGGGTTTGGCATGCTACTATTGAAGATTCATAGAGGGATTTTCCTCTATTTCAGCCCCATTGACGAAGCTAACCCAGAAGTCAGTTAAATTTCAATGAAATGATGCTTGTGAACGCAGCTTCCAAGAGTTGAAAGACAGATTAACCTCAGCTCTAGTCTTAACACTTCCAGAAGGGTTAGATGGTTATGTGCTGTACTGTGATACTTTCGGTGTTGGGTTAGGATGCGTGTTAATGCAGCACGGTAGAGTTATTGCATATGCTTCGAGACAGCTACGGAAACGTGAAAAGAACTAACCAACTCATGATCTCGAATTGGCTGCGGTTATTCATGCACTGAAAATGTGGAGACATTACTTGTATGGAGTGCATGTCGATGTTTATACAGATCACAAGAGTCTTCAGTACATTTTCAAGAAGAAGGAGTTAAAAGTGCGGCAGAGGCGGTGGTTAGAATTGTTAAAAGATTATGATGTGAACATTTTATACCACCCCGGAAAATCGAATGTAGTAGCTGATGCGCTCAGCCGCCCATCAATGGGCAGTTTATGTGAAGTTCCTCTGGAAAAGAAAGAGATGGTTCGCGAGCTCCATCAATTAGATAATCTGGGAGTACGTGTAATTGATTCGGGTAGTACAGGGATTGCTATTAATGATCCCACAGTTTCATCTCTGAATGTAAAAGTGAAAGAGCGTCAATATAAAGACCCTTAATTGGGTCATTACAGAGACATATCTTATGAAAAAGAGAAGTCTCCATTTGATGTTTCCACGGATGGAATTCTTAGGTACCGAGGCAGGCTATGTGTGCCGAATGTCGCAGAATTGCGACGACGAATTCTAGAAGAAGCCCATTATTCTAGGTATTCTATTCACCCAGGTGCAACCAAGATGTATCACGATCTTAAGCTGATATATTGGTGGGATGGCATGAAGAGAGACATGGCAGAATTTGTAGCTCAGTGCCCAAATTGCCAACAAGTAAAGATCAAATCAAAAGCCAGGAGGATTATTGTAAGCAATAGAAATCCCTACTTGGAAATGGGAAGTGATCAACATGGATTTTATTGTAGGGTTACCCCGCTCCCGAGGCAAGTATGATTATATATGGGTGATCGTGGACAGACTCACAAAATCAGCCCATTTTCTTCCGGTTAGAACCACATACTCAGTAGAAGATTATGCGAGGTTGTATCTCAAAGAAATTGTGTGACTTCATGGTATTCCACTATCCATTATCACAGATAGAGGAGCGCAGTTTACAGCCAAGTTCTGGAAGTCCTTCCAAGAAGATCTAGGTACTCAAGTGAAGCTTAGCACGGCATTTCATCCGCCAATCGATGGACAGGCCGCACGAACTATTAAGACTTTACAAGATATGCTGCGGACATGTATACTAGATTTTGGTGGTAGCTGGGATGATCATTTGCCTCTAATCGAATTTGCATACAACAATAGTTATCATTCCAGTATCCAAATGGCTCCGTATGAAGCATTATATTGAAGGAAGTGCAGATCTCCAATTGGATGGTTTGAAATAAGAGAAGTACAGCTAATAGGCCCTGAATTGATTCAGCAAGCGGAAAAAAAAGTCAAGGTGATCCGAGATCGATTGTTGACAGCCCAAAGTCGCCAAAAGTCTTATGCAGACAATCGCCGACGAGACTTGGAATTTCAAGTTGATGATTGGGTATTTTTGAAAGTGTCGCCAATGAAAAGGGTGATGAGATTTGGCAAGAAAGGGAAGTTAAGTCCTAGATACATTGGACCCTATAAAATTATCCGCAAGGTGGGTCGTGTAGCCTATGAATTGGACTTGCCTTCATAGCTTAAATCAGTTCATCTAGTCTTTCATGTCTCGATGGTCCGCAAGTGTGTTGGAGATCCTGCGAGGATTGTTCCGATTGATGATGTCCAAGTGACAGAAAAGCTATCATATGAAGAAGTGCCTATTGCCATCTTAGACAGGCAAGTACGAAGACTTCGAAATAAGGAAGTAGCCTCAGTCAAGGTCTTGTAGCGAAACAACAACCGGGAAGAAATGACTTGGGAAGCGGAAGAGAAAATTAAATCCACATATCCACACTTATTCCAAGATGAAGCCCCAACATTATGAGGTATGTACACCTACTTTTCATGCTTTTGGTCGTGTGTGGCCATAGATATGTTGCTATTATGTTGTGGCCCTATGAGGCAGTGATATTATGGGTTGTTGTGACAGGATGGTAGTGCTATATTACAGGGGAAACTCTGGCGAATTTTTCGCAGAATTCCCGAGTGTTTAACATTCGAGGACGAATGTTCCAAAAGGGGGGAAGAATGTTACACCTTGGAAAATTGCCCGTTAGCGTACAGTGAATAGGCTAGCGAATTGTACGAGGTATACGATGATTTGGATAAGTAAGGAATAGCATTTGATGATCTTAATCGAGATTCAAAGACATTTGACCAAAAGGAAGAAGTTTGGTAAAGAAAGTAAAGGTTACGTGTCGGGTAGGAATTATGGACGACGGGTTAATGATGGCATAATGATGTCTTAGAGACGAGTAATGACGTCCCTTAGATTGGTATTGAGGTGTTAAAAAAGTGTCAAGAAGGTTCCATAAGGATCGGTGATCAAACGAGTCACGAGAACGAAAACGGAACAACTGGGCACTATACGGCCCAACATACGGACCGTATAAATTATACTGGCCGTATGTTAGGCCGTATAATTAGCCAAGAGGGACACATTCTCTGGACCAAACATACGGACACACATACGGTCCGTATAAAATGTACGAACCGTATGTTGGTCCGTATACGTTGGTCGGGACAGCTATCATGGTTTAATATAAGGGACCCTTTCTCATTTCATTTTCACTCCATAAGTCAAGAAACCTCTAGAACACTCTCTAACATTCATCCCCAAGAAAATCAAAGGAAATCCATGATCAACTACTTCAATCCATGAAAATAAGTGTATGAAACCTAGTCAAAGTCATCCAAGCCAAGAAATCCCAAGAGAAGTGAAATAGGGTTTTGGTGTTAGAAGAGTATTTCCATTCAAGGCTTGTTCATCCATCATCTAAGGTAAGTTTCATGACCATACCATGTTGTTTAAGGTATTGGAAGGCTAAGACACTTGAATTGTAGAAAGACATAGAAAATGGGTCATAAATGAGTCAATAGTGTCATTGTTGAATAGTGGTTGGGTGAATCATGAATGTTGGTATGTTGTGATTGTGAATATGTTATAAGTGACATTTAGACCATGGAATAAGTATTATATATGAGAAAACGCGATAATGAGCTATAACCATAATTGTGGAGAAATTGAAGAGAAATGGTGAATTGTGGTAAATGTAGATAAATGATGATTTTTGTTTGCAATATTGTGAATGTTGTTGTGAGCGTTTGGGAGTTGATATATGTACACCCTAATCTTGATCAGGGTGTGATGGGCACCCGACCCTTACTTATGGCCGAGCGAACCCTCAGACTCCTAGTGCACACATAATCTTCTTAGACTTTTTAAATCAAATAAAGATGGAATACATGGTACATTTTTTTTTCAGAAACATTCTTTTTATCATTCTCAAATCCAACAAAATCTGTAATCACATGGAATTTATATCATAACACAAAATGACACATCGGCTGATGGAGCCACTTACAGACTGACTTCCAATACCCACGACTCTATCTGCAAAGTCTCTAACATCAATCCAGAAATGAAAACATACATATACTCTAACTCGGCAACACTCCAGAAGCAAATGGAGCTCGCCAATCCTATTGAAACATCTTTTGACGAATCTTCTACTCATCTATATGTACCTGCGTGGCATGAAACGCAGCCCCCGAAGAAAGGGGGTCAGTACGGAAAATGTACTGAGCATGTAAGGCAGAGATCACAGAAAAGGGGCAGAACTGACAGTAAGAATACAGAAACAAGTACAATGTCCAGAATATCAAAACTCTTGCCTTTAAAACATAAATTATACATATCGTTATCACATACCATACCCGGCCCTTTATGGGACTCGGTGGATAAAATCATGTCATCATACTTTCATATCATTATGCATGCATATACATATACATTTATATATATATACCGTACCCGGCCCTCTAGTGAGGGACTCGGTGAATGAAGTCATACCGTACCCGACCCATTAAGGGACTCGGTAGATAGAATCATGCACGTGCACATCATATATCATACACATACCGTACCTGACCATCTAGTGAGGGACTCGGTGAATCAAATCATCATATGCCCTCCTGGCCGCCATAACACATCATCATCATCATCATCATCATATCATCATATACATATACCGTACCCGGCCTATTAAGGGACTCGGTGAACAATGCAGAGGAGTGCGCACGATAACATACTCGGCCCAAGACTCGGTGAATAGACATATTGAGCTTGCACGAACAGAGTAGTGAGAAACCATATGCACACAAATCAAGACTCGATAGGTAAGTACATAAACTAACACTTGAGGTTCTTAAACACGTTTCGAGTCAATCGGAGTTCGTATGAAAAAGTTATGGACGTTTTAGTACAGAACTTTTTTCAAACGTTTCAAAAGCCATATTTGGAAAATCAAAGCAACAATCATGTTAAGTACCTTTCGAATATCATTATGGATCAAATCAATATGCCGACATCATATATCATATATACATATAACAGATTCATGTATGCATACTCATAGAACATCAAATAGTGTATTGCTGCGGAACGTGCAGCCCGATCCATAAATATATTGCTGCGGAACGTGCAGCCCGATCCATAATTATATTATATTACTGCCGAGGAACGTTCGGCCCGATCCAAGACTGTATGCAAAAGTTAGAAACATTAATACTTACAGAACCATTTTAAGGACATGAACTCTTATACCTGGCTCGTTATCCAATCAGGCCATAACCTCAACCATACTAAGTATGCTCATATCAATAGGCAAATAAGAATCGTAGACACATTCGGAAGCATATCCAATAGAACTTTGGAAACCATGGATACGTATCAAATCCATATGAAACAGCTTATGGAAATCAAGAACGTTAGCCATCCTAGTGGCTCTAAGAATAGGAATCTCTTTGAAATCATACATATACATCATATACTCGTTTCATAGGGATCATGCCAAAAGAAAGAAAGGGTAAGCCTTACATACCTGTGCCATGCCTTATTAGCTACGCTTATTTGTCCCAAACTTGCTTGTCTACATTCAAGAAGATTTTACATAATCATTAGACTCATCGACATATACTTGTCTTAGTATTCCAAATGAGTTCACTTATATTCTACCGAAATTTTGGCAGCATTTCCCCTGTAAACACATCATCCCCGAGAATCTAACTCGGCCAATTTATCAACAACAAACCCGAGAGTGCAACTCAGCCAAATTATCAATAGCAATACCAACAATCATATCTTCCAACTTCAACAATTATTTCAAAATACGTTCTAACATTAACAATTCTTTCTACACAATCCGACGACATTCAATTTTTACTCAATTCAATCACATGAAATCAAGCCAACATCAATGCTTACACATTCAAATACTTGCCCAAGACCTTACAAACACAATTCAAGAATACTTCAAACAAGCCATACAATATTCAAAACAATCTATCCAATATCCTATTTCACCCGAAAGCTTCCAAAAGGAACAAGAACCATAACAACACACTTCCTTCTTTCAAATTGAATTTCAACAACCCAACTTACAATCTTCCAAACACATGTCTCATTTCCAATATTCATGAATTATATTTACAACATACACATTAGCAACTCTATTCTTATAATTATAAGGAACCATATTAATGTCACATTAACTTCTTCCATAATCCACAAACGATTACAACTTCATTTTCAACCATTAAATCCTCATTTTACATCATAGAATCCACAACACAACAACAATCAAATTACTAAATAAAATCAATTCATTTGTTCTACACAATACAACTACATTCGGCCACAACATCAACCCACATGGCTACAACATAGCATCCACACTATCATGAATTTCATCCATTTATTCACTCTACAACACATACAAACCACCCACAACATATAAAAGAAGATGAAACCTTACCTTTTTTCACTTAGTTCTTTAACTTGGCTAGAATTATGCCTTGCAAGAATGAATGGTTTTATTGCTTCAAAACCACCCCATGTTAATTAGGGCCTTCAACTTGCTTGGAACACTAGGAGAAAACTATTTTTCTTGATGAATTTCCATGGCACTAAATTTTCTTGCCATGGCCGAACCTAGCTCCTCTTCTTTCTTTTTCTTTCTTTTTCTCTAAGCTTCTTGAATTTTCCCAAATGTTGAAGATGAATAAGATGATATACTTATCATCTTTTGGGACATTTATTTTAAACCTCCATATGGGCCAAGGCCCACTATAACTTGGACGGCCACATGGCCATTTTATTTCAAGCCCATTTTTTTTTTGTAATTCATGAAAAATTATTTTCCTAATTCCAAATTTGCCCTCAGCCTTCCTCATTATTTCCATGAGCCATTTTGTGAATTTCCCTTTTTACCCTTAGCCTTTCTCAATATTTCCATACCAATAGTATTCATAAATAATATTCACAAACAACTTGCACACTAAAATAGTTTTGGAAAATGGTCTTTCCTTCAACGTACCACGACTACCTAGAAATATCCGAACGTACAAAGTACGGGCTATAACGATATAGAATGTTGGGAAAGTAGTAGAAACAAAGGAAATGCTGCCCAAATTATCCCTAAGAAATAGTAACGCGTTCTTATAGTCGATTAACTAACGCTAATGCGAATTCTCTTGAAGGTAGAAACGTGGGCATCAAACGAGAACGAGTGCGCAATAGATTAGTTAAACGTAAAAGGTATGTGAGGCTAGTCCTTTCATTCTATGGCATGAATCCAATGGTATGATTCTCCTTTCTCTCCATGAATTCTCTATATATCCCGGAAAGTCAAGAGTCTATGATTATGAAAAGCTATATGAGATAAGAGATATGTTATGAGTCCAATGATGATGATGATAAGCTTGAGTCTAAAGACTCTAGAGTTCATGATATGACGTTCCTATAACGCTAATGATGTCGTATGTTGTATACACTCACCTCATATATTATTCCCTTCGAGGTGAGGCAGAACACCATTAAGTTAAGTATGTCATGTATTATATACACTCACCTCAGGTATTGTCCCTTCAAGGTGAGGCAGAGTACCATAAAGTCGATGATGTTATGCAATGTAAACACTCACATTATATACTACTTCCTTCAAGGTGAGGCAGAATGCTTGTGAATGCTTCATAATGAAATCGGGGGATCACGACCTTACGTCACCCCGATAAAGATAGTTGTCCTGGAGTCTTCATGGATGTAATATGATGAGCATGTTATGATAAGCATATTATGATAATCTGGTCATGTCAACAACAATGAGATTGTGGCCGAAAATGAAGGCAGCGGGCTACGAGGATTGCCAAATCCCGCTGACCCGAATCCCGCTAATTCGAGGGCGGGCCTCAACCGGCAAAACACCGTGGACCAGGAGAATGCCACCTTACCGGTCACTGATCCCCTAAATACCCACAATTTTGTTACTTTGTCCCGGACACAGGGCCGGAAAGAGCCGGATGCACCTAATGACAATATTGACTTACGTTTAATCTTTGAAATGTTGCAGGAACAAAGAGCTGTGATTGCCGAACAAGGAGTCGCAATTGCCCAATTGCAAACTCGAGGGGATACAACGACCCCGGAAAAGACGAGCGGTGTTGCTGAACCCAGAAGGGATGAGGCACGGGTTATTGAAAGCAATGGATCCGGAGCTGGTTCTTCCACCGAGGTTCTAAAAAGGCTCGAAACTTTGGCAAAGCGGGTAGACTCGACCGAAAAGAGGGTCGAAACATACAGCTCTCGGGTGGATCAAATCTCGGGGGCTCCGCCTTTACTGAAAGGCCCGGATTCGAAGAGGTATGTCCAAAGGCCGTTTCCGCCGAGTGCGGCTCCAAAACTAATCCCGAAGAGATTCAAGATACCAGATATCCAGAAATATAACGGCACAATGGACCCACACGAACACGTGACCTCATACACATGCGCCATAAAAGGCAACGATATGGAGGAGGACGAAATTGAATCGGTATTGCTAAAAAGGTTCGGGGAAACTTTGTCAAAAGGAGCATTGACATGGTACGGCCATCTACCTAAGCATTCGATCACCTCTTTCGAAATGCTCGCCGATGCCTTCATCAAAGCTCACGCCGGTGCCAAAAAGGTGCAGGCTCGTGAGGCCGACATTTTCCGTATAACCCAAAGAGACGATGAGTTACTGCGTGAATTCGTCAACCGATTCCAAAAGGAACGGATGGAACTCCCCCCAGTTCCAGAAGAATGGGCTGCACAAGCTTCAACAAAGGGGCTCAATGTTTAGAGCTCAACGACTTCATTACAATTAAAGGAAAGCTTGTTGGAGTACGAGGCTGTGACATGGGCTGATGTCCATAACCGATACGAGTCAAAGATTCGGGTGGAGGATGATCAATTCGAGCTTCCCCCGAGGCCAATAAATGTGAATAAAAGTTTTGAGAGACCAAGGAAGGGTTACGGAACAAAGGCTGAATCGTCGAGGGAAAGGTATCGACCATACTCCCATTCGGAGAAGCAAAGCTTTAGGCCGGAGAAATCGAGGGTTAGCCCAAGCCGTTTCTCCGATCGAGGTAATAAACGGGTGGAGCGCCCGTCGAACAATCGGGGTCTCTCATTCAGGAGCGATGCCGGAAGCTCTGCCGGCAACAAGGACTTACCAAAGATATCAGAGTACAACTTTAACGTCAGTACCTCGGGCCTCGTCTCGGCTATTGATCGTGTCCTGGATGTAAGATGGCCAAGACCTCTAAGGTCGAATCCGGGCCAACGGGACCCGAGCATGGTGTGTGAGTACCATGGAACACACGGTCACAAACCGAGGATTGTCGCCAGCTAAGAGAGGAGGTAGCCCGATTACTGAAGAATGGTCACCTCCGAGAATTGCTGAGTGAACGATCCAAAAGTCACTACAAGCAAAGGGAGGCTCACCGAAGGGCCGAGCCAGTAAAACCCCAGCATATAATCAACATGATAGTTGGAGGTACCGATGCCCCTCGAGGGCCGGTGATGAAACGGGCCAAGGTTTCTGTTGTTCGCGAAAAGCGCAGCTGGGATTATTTACCCGAGGGATCTATATCTTTCAGCAACGAAGATGCAGAGGGCATCATTCAACCGCACAATGATGCATTGGTAATTTCTACACTTATCTTTAAAATTCAGGTTAAACGTATTTTGATTGACCCAGGTAGCTCGGCCAACATAATCCGGTGGAGAGTGGTCGAACAACTAGGGCTGCTCGATCAGATCGTGCCGATAGCCCGGGTACTCAGCGGGTTCAACATGGCCAGCGAAACCACAAAGGGGGAGATCTCGTTGCCTGTGAACATCGATGGCACTATCCAGCAAACGATGTTCTATGTAATTGAAGGGGACATGAAGTATAATGCATTGCTGGGTAGACCTTGGATACATAGCATGAGGGCCGTGCCCTCAACATTGCATCAGCTGCTGAAATTCCCAACCCCGAAAGGGATAAAAACCATCTGAGGTGAACAACCCGCTGCAAGGGAGATGTTCGCGGTCGAGGAAGCGACGCCTCGGCTTAAAGAATCGGTTCACAAGGAAGAACATCTAACCGGAAAAGCGGACACCAAATAGCAATCAAAGTACACCGAGTCAGATCCGGGGTATGAAGGGGGTGATTTCAATGTACCCAGATCATTTGTCATGCCGGATGACTCGGACGCAACCAAGTCGACTGTCGAGGAGCTGGAGCAGATCATCTTGTTCGAGTACCTACCGGACAGAAAGGTATACCTGGGCATGGGGTTAACCCCGGAGCTCAGGAACAAGTTAATCGAATTTCTTTGAGCTAACGCAGATTTCTTCGCATGGTCCCATATAGATATGACAGGTATATCACCAGAAGTAGCAGCTCACAAGCTTAGCTTGGACGGGATGTTTCCCCCGGTGAAGCAGAAGAGAAGACCCATGGTGGAAGCAAAACACGCCTTCGTAAAAGACGAGGTAACAAAGCTTTTAAAAATAGGTTCTATCCGGGAGGTAAAGTACCCGGATTGGCTAGCTAACGTGGTAGTGGTGCCTAAGAAAGGTAATAAATTTTGAATGTGTGTTGATTACAAGGATTTAAATAAAGCATGCCCGAAGGATTCATTTCTGTTTCCTCACATCGATAGAATGATCGATGCAACGGCCGGGCATGAGATGTTAAGTTTTCTCGATGCTCACTCCGGGTATAACCAAATTCGGATGCATCCGGAGGATCAAGAGAAAACATCCTTCATTACCCGATATGGGACTTACTGTTATAATGTCATGCCTTTTGGATTAAAAAATGCTGGTGCTACTTATCAACGCCTAGTTAATGAGATGTTCGAAGAACAAATAGAAAAAACAATAGAAGTTTATATTGACGACATGGTAGTCAAGTCCCTGGAAACAGAGGACCATTTAAAACATTTGCAAAAAACCTTCGACGTGCTCCGCAAGTATAACATGAAGCTCAACCCGAAAAAATACGCCTTCGGGGTAAGGTCCGGCAAATTTTTGGGTTTCACGGTGTCAAACCGGGGGATCGAAATCAACCCGGACAAGATCAAGGTCATTGAGGATATCGAGGTGGTGAATAACGTCAAAGGAGTACAGAGGCTCACAGGAAGGATAGCGGCGTTGAGTCGCTTCATATCAAGTTCCTCAAACAAGAGTCATCGTTTCTTCTCCTTACTAAGGAAGAAGAACGACTTCGTTTGGACACCGGAGTGCCAAAGAGCTTTGTAAGAGTTGAAGAGATACTTGTCCAGCCCACCGTCTGCCACGAAGTAGCGGTAAGTGGCGTTTTGGTCCGAGAATAATCAGGTACACAATTCCCTATCTATTATGTAAGTAGAACTTTGGGGGATGCGGAGACCCGTTATCCCCATTTGGAAAAATTGGCATTGGCACTGGTAAGTGCTTCTAGAAAGCTCAAGCCCTATTTTTAATGTCATCCAATATGTGTAGTAACTACTTACCCCCTGAAAAACATCATGCATAAACCGGAATTATTAGGTAGACTAACTAAGTGGGCTGTCGAGATTAGCGGGTATGATATCTAGTACAAACCTCGAACGGCCATCAAGTCACAAATTTTGGCTGACTTCATGGTAGATTTCACCCCGGCTATGGTCCCCGAGGTCGAGAAAGAAGTTCTGCTGACCTCGGGGAAGGCCTCGGGTATTTGGTCGCTACATACGGACGGGGCCTCGAACCTCAAAGGTTCCGGGCTAGGAATCGTCCTTAGAACCTCGGCCGGGGACGCCGTTCGACAGTCTATTAGAACTGCTAAATTGACTAACAATGAAGCCGAGTATGAGGCTATGATTGCAGGTTTGGAATTGGCCCGAAGTATGGGGGCCGGAATAATCGAGGCAAAGTGCGACTCGCTCTTGGTCGTAAACTAGGTTAACGGCGTCTTCGAGGTCAAGGACGAACGGATAGAGAGGTATCTCGAAAAAATCCAAGTGATACTACATCGATTTAAAGAATGGACCATGCAGCACATACCGAGGGAGCAGAACAGCGAAGCCGATGCATAGGCAAATTTGGGATCCTCAGTCGAAGGGGAAGAAATTAACCCCGAGACTATGGTGCACTTGTTGAACACGGCGATAGAAAATGGACATGCCGAAATAAACACCATGGGTTCAACTTGGGATTGGCGCAACAAGTACATCGACTACTTGCGTGATGGGAAGCTCCAGAATGACCCAAAAGAATCACGATCTTTAAGGACCAAAGCTACGCGTTTCTGCTTGGTAGACGAACAATTGTATCGACGCTCTTTCTTCGGGCCCCTGGCTAAGTGTTTGGGTCCCGGAGAGACAGAATATGTGATGAGAGAGGTGCATGAAGGAACCTGCGGCAATCACTCTGGTGCTGATGCTCTAGTCCGAAAGATTATCAGGGCCAGTTCTTATTGGAACCGGATGGAGGAAGAATCAAGGAATTTTGTCCGAAAATGTGACGGGTGTCAGAGACATGCTTCGATGATTCATCAGCCCGGGGAGTTATTGCATTCGGTGGTGTTACCCTGGCCTTTCATGAAGTGGGGAATGGACATTGTCGGTCTGCTACCATGGGCACCAGGTAAAGCCCGTTTTATTTTGTTTATGACTGATTATTTCTCCAAATGGGTTGAAGCGCAGGCCTTTGAAAAAATCAGAGAGAAGGAAGTCATCGACTTCATATGGGACCACATCATCTGTCGTTTCGGCATCCCTGCTCAGATAACTTGTGATAACGGACCCCAGTTCGTGGGTGGCAAAGTAAACAATTTCCTCGAAGGGTTGAAGATCAAGAAAATTGTATCAACTCTGTATCACCCGTGTGCGAACGGACAGGCAGAATCCACGAACAAGACGATAATCCAAAATCTGAGGAAAAGACTTGAAGCATCGAAGCATCATTGGAGAGAAATATTACCGGAGGTATTATGGGCTTACAGAACCATATCGAAATCAAGCACGGGGGAAACTTCTTTCTCGTTGGTCTACGGGGCTGAAGCCCTTATTCCCGTGAAAGTTGGTGAACCGACCCTCCGGTTCCGATATACGACCGAGGAATCAAACGAGGAGGCCATGGCCATAAAGCTCGACCTCACGGATGAACTTCACGAAAACGCGTTAGTCCGTATTGCGGCCCAGAAACAGAGGGTGGAAAGGTACTACAATCGGAGAGCCAATTTTCGTCATTTCCAAGTTGGGAACTTGGTGCTTCGAAAAGTTACCTTGAACACCAAGAATCCCAACGAAGGAAAACTAGGTCCGAACTGGGAAGGACCGTACAAGGTAACTGAGGTAACGGGTAAAGGATCATACCAGCTGGAGTCCATGGACGGGCAACGGTTGCGCAATAATTGGAATGTGGCTCATCTGAAAAGATACTACTGCTAAGGTATGAACTCCCCATGTTTTTCTATTTTGACCTTTCGTTTTTACAGGAATCCGAGTACCAGGCAAAGAAAAGAATCTGAATTTGAAAATACGTGTTGCACTCTTTTCCTTAGTGCAGTTTTGTCCCAAAATGGGTTTTCCGACAAGGTTTTTAATGAGGCAACAAGTACAACGTGTTACTCGGGGTCACACAATGCGAGTGGGGACTCAATAGCATTCACCCGACCTTGCAGCTCGGATAAGAGCTAGAGGACTATAATACCCACTTCAAAGTTTTCCCCAGTTAGTGGAAATCGGAGGAGCACTCAAACAAAACCGGACCTAAAATATTAGGTTCCGATGTAAGGACCAAACGATCAAAATGAATCGTGTCCACGCAATATTTGCTATGACAAAATAAATAACCAGACCTTCTGCACTAGGTTTAGATGTAAGGACCAAACGATCAGAATGAATCGTGTCCATTTAGTATTTGCTACGGCAAAGACAGGAGGAAAAAATTCAAGTTCATTCTCATGTATATAAATACTTGCAATACAAAAGTTATCGAAAGTTTGGATAACATTATCTCGAGATGTCTTACAAGTAAAGCACTCTACCTCGACGATTACTGCCGTATTTCGGCACCACTTCATTCATATACCCGATACCGGGCGCTACGGTCGAAATTCGACAAAGGCAACAAGGTCATAGAGAACCGAGCCAAAATTGTTAACCCCACAAATGGGGACTTTTACATCAAAAACCGGCTAAGCCTGAGACTAGGTGTCCGAAATATACCGGCCCTAAAAGATAAAAATAGCTGAGAAATTTAGGGCCTAAAAATGCCCGTCGTGATTTGGAGACGTCCGAATTCACGAAGCATAAGATAAGTCCCATGGGCAAAAACTCAATAGATTCTCGGACAAAATGCACCGGATGAAGTAAGAAGCCGATATTCAGGCATAGTCAGCAAAAATGATTCTTTAAGGCAGACCGGCAATCCAGTCGGAAATCACAACAAACTTTAGAACAAAGGCAAAGAGTCAAGGAAAACACATGTTATATTCATACGAAGGATTTTACATCAGGGATTCTTACAAAGGCAAAAAGAAAAAACAAAAAGGCCAAATACAGGCCCTAATCTATCCGGCATGACTGGATCCGGAAGCTTCGGACACTGTCCGCTCGGAGTTTTCAGACTCAGACCCGAGGGCATCCTTGGCCTCTTCTTCAACTGTTCTAGCCTCAAGAATCAGGGCCAGAAGATCCGCAAAGCCGTGCTCGGCTTGCTCGAGGGTGATCCTCCGAGATTTCCATTTCTCGTATTCAGCGGCAATGGTAGCATAAGCCTCGGCGACCTCCACGCTCTTCAAAGCCTCATTCAAATCGGCCTCGTCCTGGGCTAACTTTGCCACCAGAGCATCCCGAGCCTCTCCGAGGACATTCTGCATTTGGATGGCCGACTCGAGCTCGGCCTTGAGGGCGACATTAGCATCGGCCGTATCCCGGAGCTCGGTTCTCAGAGCATCGCATATTAGGCCCCTTTTATCCGATTTCTCCTCGAGCACCCTCATACGCTCTTTATCCCGGGCACTTTCAGATTCGAGCAGCCGATGCCTCTCGGCCATGCTTGAAGCCTCGGACTTGGCAGTGTCTAACTCCTCCCGGAGTTGAGAAATGGCGGTTTCGAGCTCGCCGAGTTTTGAAGAGAGGCGAGTGTTGTCTCGGCTAAGGCCTATCTTGTCCGCTTCAAGGCTCCGGTTATATTCGGCCATTGCGGACAGCTCACCCTGTAACTGTCGGTTTTCGGCCTTTGTCGCATCGAGCTCGGGTCGGAGGTTGGAAAGAGCAACTGCTTGGTTCAACTCCTCCTCCTTTTCCCGAAGAAGGTGCGAATATTTCTCCGTTTCCCGGCCCTGGGCATCCAGTTGGCCCTTGAGATCGTCTACCTCTTGCTGGGCATGGACGAACGCTTCGTTAACCAACACCACACTCTGCAAATGAAGCAAGTTAAAAACTTGAACAAGGCTAAAATTCTCAGTGGAATTATGCAAAGATGGCTAGTAAACTTACCCGGTTGCCCGCATGCATACCCTTGTTAATGAGGCATTGCCAAAAGACCCCGTTCATCTTTCGCTTGCCCGAATCCAAGACAAGAGGCCTCAGATAGCTGGCCACGCCCACCGGGCGAGAAAGAAAGCTGCAATCCTCGGGGACGGTGACCGTAGCCAATCATGTCCTCCTCGGCTCCACACTTGGGGCCAGAAAGATACGCACCAAGCAGTCCCTGGCACCGGATTCGGATGACCGGCTAGGCGTACTTGTGGCCTGAGGGATCTGGAGATGCCCAAAACCCGCGGCTTCGCCAGTTGGAGAACTTGAGTGCTCGAGAACATGTCCTCAAACTCATCCTTCCTCGGAGCCGGAGTTGGAGAACTTGGAGCGATCTCAGCACCTTCAGCAAAAGCAGGGATCTCCGAAGACGCAGCCGGCTCGGGCTCGGGCACCGGATGAACGACAAGGGGGATTTCGGTCTCCACGACCGGTTCGGTCATTTGACTGACTTCGGCAGCAGCCGCCTCCCTGGATCTTCTTGTCCTTTGTAGGGGGGTCTCCTCGGAAGAAGCGTCGCCTGAAATATCGATGAATTCAATCGACTTTAGAGGAGTTGGGAAATTAATTTCTTCCTCACCTTTGTCTAATACGGGAGATGAGGCTCCCTCCCCGACTGAAGGTAGGGGTGAAATAGTGACCACCGCTTCCGAAATAGGGGCCACGGAAGGGGCCTCACTGATCCTCCGAACGAGGAGCTCGGGCTCTGCTTCGTCCCTTAAGGTCCTAACGACGCTCCTCGCCCGTTTATTTGGTTTCTGCCCTTTGTCCGAGGGCCTTTTTCTATTGGTAGCAGCAGCAGCGAGGATGCGAGATGCACTTGCTGAATCGAACTCAAGTGCCGACGTTGTGGGTTCGGCTGCCGACTCCGGTCTGGGTTCAACAGACCCCTTGGGTAAACCTGAAAAGCAAAGACGCAATGAGTACGGATAATGGAAGGCGCAGTGAACACGGGTAGAAGCGAAGTATTACCGTGGTTCTGGGCGACCCATCGGCCGCGTGACAGGTGGTTTCACGTCCGGTTGTCGTGGACATGCTGGCTAAGGAGTGTAGTGACCCACTCGTTCAGATTCCGGACTACCGGAGGAATCCATCCGTTGGCTATTATAAATAAAAAAATCAATGAGAAAGTAAGACCGAAGTGTGACACAACATACAAAGGCAATTACTTAGAGTTCGGGCTTACGTTTGTTGTTCCATGTTTCCGGAAAAGGCATGTAATCGTCCGGAATGATGTCTGAGGTCCACACCCGGACGTATCGCTCCAACAAGCCCCGGTCTCTGTCTTCATCCATTTTTGAGAAAAATGGATTCCGGCTACGCTTTGCGAGTTTTATTACGCCACCCCGGAAAAACCTCGGGGAATATAAGCGTATCAGGTGGGCCAACGTGAACTCCTTCTCGACATTGTTGGCCATCAACCGGAGGCATGCCACGACCCTCCAAACGATCGGACCAATCTGTGCCAAGGTCACATCATAGGTCCGGCACATGTCCAGGATGACCGGATCGATCGGAGGGTCGAGCTTGAGAGTGAAAGGGTACGTATAGACATACAAGAAGCCCTCCCGATGGTCGGTGACTGACTCGTCCGGCCCGGGGGCAAAAACTTGGACTGAGCGAGTGTCCCATCCACAGTCAGATCGGACCTGCTCAAGTTTATCCTCGGTAATGGAGGAGGGATATCGTCTCACGTCATACCCTCTGTCGGATACCGAGGAAGGTTTTTCGACCTAAAATCTTTGTTGAAGTTAGGCTTGGCAGGTATAAAATCCGAGGCAGTGGGCTCGAGGGTGCTCTTTGCTTTAGTTGGAGAAGCAGGTTCGGTTCCTTGAGATGAAACCGAGGAAACATCATGGGAAGTGGTTTCAGACATTTGGAGATTACGAAAAAGGACTTGGCAAAATTCGAAAGGAGAGTTAACAAATAGAGTAGGAGAGCAGATGGTTCAAGAAATGACAGAATGAGAAGCAGCAACACTCAAACAAGAGCAGCTAGTGAAGATGTTGGCAAAGTTGTTTCCTTTCACGCGGCATAAACAATGAATCAGCAAACAAACTTGATATAAAGGATAACCAGATGTGGTGAAGATGAAGAAATGCAGTAGATAGTGAAAATGAAAAGAAATGAGTCGTAAAAATGGGAGAATGAAGAAGTTGAAGACGTTTTATAGGTGTGGGCTTCAGGCGATTACGGTTTTCGGCCAACCGGGGTGCGCCACGTGTCCCCATAATTAATAAGGAATGACTTGAAACGACGTGCGTGCAGCGGTTGTCAGAACGGACCATCCGGGATAGGACACGTGGCCGATGGCAGAAGAACGTGGCGCAACTGTTCCCGCCAAAAATGAAAAGATGGCAACGGGCAAATGGAGTCACCGGTTTCGAGATTCATCCACTCCCCGTCACTCCGACAAATCTACGATCCGGGAAGTGTGGGGACTATTTGTATACGGTAAAAATTGTATATATGTTAAACCGGTGAGACCAAAGACCGAAGGAAGAAAGGAACAAGAACGTGCGCGAAGGCTCTCGTTCTGAACCGGAGGAGTGTTTGGACCGAAGCAAAGGAAGGGCATCATTTGGTCCGGTTCCCCCATGATCGGGTTGATCGTTGCCATTGGTCCGTTTGGTCTAGGCCGTTGGTCCGTTTGATCGTGGCCGTTGGTCCGGGAGAGCCGTTGCGCGGCTGCCACGCGTCGATAACGTCCTGCCATGTTCAACTGCCAATCGTACGAATGTCAGATCGTACGGTCAACCTAACCCAACCTACTCCAACTCAGAGCTCTCTCTTTATTATTTTATTTTTCATATTGTATGAAGCCCATGGGGCAGTACTATAAATAAGGGGCATTGTCTTCCTTTTAGAGGGTGGGCTTCTACATTTTCAAGAAATCTTGTAATAGCAAAAACTATATAAAATCTCTTTCAAATAGCTGATTTTGGTCCTCAGTTGCAGCTTTCATCTCTTACACTTCTTAAATCAAATAACGCTTATATATTAGTGGATATACGAGTTCATAACAAACCATTGGCTATTAGTTGCTTCTCTATAGCATATTCATATATTTCTTTTCTCTATCAAATAAGTTCAAGATATAACCACATACCCTATACCTCACCTACGAATTTAATTGATTATCCAAATCCGGGGTAAACACAGCTAAACCAATAAAAAAACATATTGCAGAAAATTAAAGAAAAATAATGAGGTAGGTATTCAATAATTATATTAAAGATTAATGCGAAAGAGAGATGAACTTAGAAATTAAAAATTCAAAAAGTTCTCATTTTTCAGATAATCTAAACACCTCCAATATCCTGCATACAAAGTATAAGAAAGTTCTAACGTTAAATTAGGAGTACTACTAAGATAGTAAGATTGAAAGAACTAAACTGATGTTCAGCCTCTATAAGTTTATCTATCCATGAAGTTAACTGGCTCACAAATTCTGATAACCTTTCCTCATGAAAAGGTTTGATCAAACACCAGAATTTTTAATGGTTTTGGAAACAAAGAGATATGAATTATATAGAGAAAGACCCAAAGGTGATGACGACATGATAGTTTATTGGAATAAGGGAGGGGGATAGGCATGAAATTTAATTGGGAAAGCAGTAGGTGTAACCTACCTTTTCTATAACTGATTAGTAAAAACGGTGATGTTTAAGATAATAACATAAGGAGCTAGGTGATGTTGTGGTTATTAATTGAGCAAGTAAATGAAAAAATATTAGAGTTAAATGCCAAAAGTGAGAAAAAAGAAAAATATGATATTTTTTCTAAGGATAAAATGGTAACAATGTTTATTTTTATAGGATTAGTTATGTAAAATGTACTTTTGAATTAGGGTGTTTCCACTTTTAGTATAACTAGTTACACGACACGTGCGTTGCACGTGATCTTATAACTATTAACATAATATTTGTATTCAAAACAATTAAACTTTAACCGCAATGCATGCTTTAAGAGTACATGTTTGAATAAATTAAGTGAAAATTCAAAAGAATATCTTAAATAAGTATACAAAAAAATTCTTAATTCATTAACAATGATGAATATTACAAGAAAAAAAATAAAAAATGGATGGAGTTAATGATGGAGCTAATCACTTTAGTTATTGGGTTCAATATAATATGCACTCTCATCCGAATTGTCCCTTAATTATTTTACCACACCACTTTATGTTGTAGGAATAAAGTTCAGCTTCTAGTTGTGAAATATTAGTGCGTTAAATCAAATATCTTCTTGTTGTGAAAATCAATGCATATAATCGAACATGTGACTTTAAAGGAATATTAATCTATTTATATTTACTATCACCCTTATTCCTTGAGTATATATTACGTACTGGAAAAATAGTCAACATGTTAAAATATCCTTTATAATTCTTGACGATTTTATCTTTAAATTCTTAGAATATAAATTTACAATTATAACTGACATTCACATGAAAATTATACGTAATTTAAGATTATATTTTTTTAAATGGTGATAGTCCCGTGTTTCTATTACTTTAATTATCTTGTCAATTAATAAGAGTTGCATGAGAATATCCGTCAACATTTAATTAGTAGGAGACATTCCCCACTTAAGTATTGAACCAACTAAAAGGCAGAATTGATTTCTTCCACGCAACTTGGTAATTTGATGCAAGACACAATATAACCTTAGTCACTACTAAAAAATTACTATTTTTTCAATGAAATTTCCTACTGAAAGACGTTTAGTGGCAATTCTCACAGATATTTGATTGAATCAGTGAAAACAGAGAAAATAGTAGTGCTTTCACACGAAAAATTAGAAAGTTTCCCGACGTTTCAATGGGAACCTGTTTCCCACCATGCGTTTTTCTAGTGAGCTGGTTCAATGAAAATAAGGAGGAAAAAAAATCATATTTTATAACACAAATTTCCCACAGATTGTTGGTGGGAAAAGCCTCTGTTTCTAACAAGGGCGGAACCACCATGAAGAGTGGGGGGACACGTGTCCCCCGTAACTTCGGAAAAACCCTATATATATACCTTGAAAAACTATCATATTGTCACGACCCGACTAGGGCCGCGACGAGCACCCGACGCTACCCCACCTGGGCACCCCTTTAACATACTTTCACATAACGTCTAGGGGAGCCATAAATCAAATCATGCATTCTAGTCGTCAATCATACTAGTCCCATTTGGGCGACAACATTGCCTATATAACATCATAGGCATCTATGCCACATCAAATGTACATGGGCCGACGTGGCCGACAAAATAATATACAAAACACGGGCCAACAAGGCCAGACATATCTAACATATCTAACCATATACACGTGACTACGAGCCTCTAAGAGGAGTATAACATATCACATGAGCGGGACAGGACCCCGCTATGCCCATAATTATATACACAAAAGAATAAGTACCCAAAAGCTATGGCTCCGAAGGAAATGGAGCTCTGCTATGTAATCTCTGAATAAGCAGCTATGGACCAAGTCTGTCTCTCTGTGCACCTGCGGGCATGACGCAGCGTCCACAAACAAAAGGACATCAATACGAAGAATATACTGAGTATGTAAAGCATGATCAACATTGATATAAAAGCATAATGAACAACATGTGAAGTAGCATAGGAGGGGAGACAATAATACCATCATCATGACACTTACTTGCTTTCCATAGAGACATTCTGTTTCTATTGCGTATCCGCATACATACATCCATATCCGTACTTAAATACCCTCATAATCATTTACATCTCATATACATAACATATTCATACTCTTAATAATGTCATATATGTCACGACCCAGCTAGGGGCCGCGACGGGTACCCGGAGCTAGTTACCGAGCACCGCTCACTCTACTACTTATCTTGCTCATTTAATGTTCTTTTATCAATTTACATACCAGTTGTAGGAAAATCATAATTAAACAAACCTAAATACTTTATATACAATTGCCTTTCGGCCATCAAAATAATATACACGCATATGAAAACGTCTTGTGAGACCATCTAACCCACACTGTGTATCTACGAGCCTCTACTAACATACTGTATATACATGGACGGAACAAGACTCCGTCATGCCGAAAATATGCATATATATATATATATATATATATACCAAAAGGATAACCCTAAGCACCTCCGGACGATGGAGTGCTTTCAACCAGCTGACTGCTACTGAGGATCTGGGCCAAGCTCTCCTCTCTGTCTACCTGTGGGCATGAACACAGCGTCCGAAGAAAGGACGTCAGTACGAATGTTGTACCGAGTATGAGAAGCATAAACAATGAAGGAAAACATCAACGATATAGTGATAACATCAACATGAAATATCTGGATCTGTCTGATAATCATAAAGGAAATCATGCATGCCATCTTACTCATACTCATCCTCATAACATATATGCATCGTATGCACGCTGCCCGTCCATGTCGGAACGGTGTGATAATCAATAATATTAGCCCGCGTCCAGGCCTCCCGCGTCTGGGGTACCATCTCATGCCGCCCACTAGTGGTGTCTGCCCATGCCCGAAGGTCATGGTGTACCTTTATAGCTGCCCGCCTTTGCGGTGACTGCCCGGCCAACTAGGTACGGTGTGAAATGCTCATTTCATGCTTATCATAAAATGCTCATAATAATAATATACTCATCATAAAATACTTATCTTATTGTAATACATGCATAAGGCTCAAGATCAACTTTACTCTATCGGGGTGACGTAAAGTCGTGATCCCCCGATTCCATTATGGAACAACTATTGATACTCTGCCTCACCTTGAAGGAACTAGTACATAAGGTGAGTGTAAGCGATAATTAACATCATCATTATACTAGCATCATCATATCGTATTCCTCATCTTATATAGACATTAAGGAGTTAGACTCTTAGCCTTTCGGACTATAAGAACTCATGAAGAGAATAGGAATTTCGTGCTACAAGATTCATGCCATCAGAAAGAAGGGACTAGCCTCACATACCTTGGTCATTTAGCTAAGATATCGCTCACTCGTTCTCCTTCAATATTGCGTCGTTACCTTCATAAAGAATTCATATCAACATTAGCATACTAACTACAAGAACGCGTCGTTAATTCTAGGAGAAGTCGGACAGCGCTTCTCTTGTTTATACTATTTTTCCCATGTTTTATATTAACTCCCAACATTCATAGCATTACTCACAATATCGAAATCAACAATCGTCGTTTACGTAGATTTAGCAAAATCCACCATTTTCCTCCAATTTCCCTCATAATTAGCCTTATGACTCGTCCTTTCATTTTCATGCGTTTAATGCTTGTTTCATGATATAAACATCATTTATAACGTATTTGTACTCACAACACTCCAATATTCGTAGTTCAATTCCACTATCATTCATTCATGTCACTATTCACTTAATAATGACCGATTTCTATGTTCTTCTACATTTCAAGTGTCTAAGCCTTTCAATGCCTTGAACAACACGAATATATCATGGAACTTACCTTGGATGTTGGTTGAACAAGTCTTGAGTTGCAATACTTCACTTTGGACAAAACCCTAGTTTCACCTTCTTGGGAATTACTTGACTTAGATGATCCCTTGATGTGTTCTTGCACTTGATTTCATAGGTTTTGTGTTGTTGATCTTTAGCTTTCCCTTGATTCTCTTGGATTCTTATGGAGGAAGTATTTGGAGAGTTCTAGAGTGTTCTTGAGTTGTATGAATGAAGAATGAAATAAAATGAGGCCTAAGTTCCTTTTAATAACTCAAAAGCTGATGTTTAATGAATTTTTGTCGGGATGAACAGTGGTCGTAAACTGCAGTTTACGGACCGTATTTTGATTTACGGGTCGTCCACTGTGGTCGTATTTAAGCATTCCAAAAACAAAGAGTTTGGCTGGTGGACATGGCAGTTTACGACCTGGTTTACGGTCCGTAAACCAGTTTACGGGCCGTAAACTGGGTCGTACTTAACCATATTCAACATTTACAGAAAGTCTTGGCTGAGGGACCTGGTGGTTTACGACCTGGTTTACGGTCCGTAAACCAGTTTACGGGCCGTATTCTGGGTCGTTTTTAACCATTTCAACACTTAACAGAAACTTGAGATTTTTGACGAAATGAAAGACGATTGCACTATACGGCCCGTAAATCACTTTACGGGCCGTATAGTGCCATATACGACCACTGGGTGAATTTTTTTTTCTGCAACTTTATTATTTCCAAAAATGCAAAATTAGCCATTCCCGACTCAGTAAAACACCATACACTCAAGTCCTTCATTGTTCTACTCATCACACAAGTACGGAAAACTTTCCGAGGTGTAACAATATACATAGCATATACACATATATACAGATATACATAGCACGCCCGACCATGAAGGTTCGGTGTTTCATACATAATTGTCCAACCCAGGCTCAAGGTTATATCTACCTGGCCTACCAAGGCATCAGGGTTATCCGTACCATCTGCAGATGTCCGCGCGCGTTACGTAATCATATACATACATATACATATATTCTACCCGGCGTTATAAGCTCGGGGTTTCATTATAGCCCTTCATAGGCACACATAAGTATAATAGCCCATAGGCACCTTTAGCATCATTATTATTATCATCATCATTTCTATCATCATTATTATCGTCATCATTACTATCATCGTCATCATTATTATCGTTACGTCTGCATTATAGGCTTATTCGTCGTGTGAGGAACGTAGTACACATCAAGGATCGCAGGCTGAATAGCTTTGAGAATAGAATCACATGGAGCACATCTTGAGCTCATAGAAGGATAAATGATTGGCCAAAGAACCACGCCTTATGAAAGAAGGGTTAGCCTTACATACCTTTTCGTTGAACTATTCTACACTTGCACGTACTCCTCTGATGCTCACGTTTCTACCTTCATTAAGGTCATACTATCGTTAGAATTGACAACTAGCATACATGGCTAATGCTAGGGAAAATAGGACAACATCTCCTTTATTTATACAACATTCCTCCATATCGAAATTCAACTCCCAAACGTCAACAATACATTTACAATATCATAACAATAGCCTTTAGTCATCTACATTATCCATATTCTCAATTCACTTCCAATTTTCCATATTCCAGACCATAACACACGATTTCGTCCATTAACATACAATGCCTATGTCATGATCTTAACGTCATTTATAACCCGTTCATGTCACAACACAACAAAAATCATGATTCAATTCAAACTATTTCTCAAAACGTCACTATTCATCTTTCATGACCCATTTTGCTATACTCTTCTAAAATCCAAGCATTTCAACTTCCAAATATCTTAAATAACATATAAATACCATAAATCTTACCTTAGATGTTGTAGGAACAAGCCTTAGTCGAAACACTCCACTTAAGCAAAAACCCTAGTTTTTCTCTATTTGGATTTCTTGACTTGGATGATCTTTAATGGGTTTTTCTTACACCTGATTCACTTGATTAATGTTGTTGATGACTAATGATCCTTGAAAACTTGTATAATAAATGTAGAGAGATGTTTTAGAGAGAAGGGGTGTGATGTAGAAGTGAAATGAAATAAGTCTTGGTCCCTTTATTTAGTGACTTAAAAATCTGAATTGAAGTGCACAGTGGTCGCAAACTTGGTTTACGGCCCGTATTCCAGTTTACGGACCGTCCTTCGTGGTCGTGTTAAACCATAACAGAATCAGAAACTCAGGCTGCAACATGGTGATTTATGACCATGGTTTACGGGCCGTAAATCACTTTATGGTCCGTATTCCAGGTCGTATTTAACCATTGATCATCTGGCAGAAAGTTGAAGTCTCAAATGCCAAAATACGACAGGCCAGTTTACGGACCGTATACCATTTTGACAGTCCGTATTTCACTTTACGACCGACTGGCCAGATTGCAAACCTGCAACTTTTCACATTTCTTGACTCTTCATTCTAATCATCCACATCCATTTGCCTACCTTGCTCATCACATACCTTGCCTTATCTTAGACAACTTTTTCGTCTTGCATCGGATGCCTTTGAAATCTCGCCTAAAGTCGTCGAAAGTCATTTCTTACTCATGGAGCGTCATACACTCGTACTCATCACTAGTTCATTCACTTTCGTACCAACGGAAGATTTTTCGAGGTGTAACATTCTCCTCCCCTTAGGAACATTCGTCCTCGAATGTTAAAGTCTTCGGGAGTTCTATGAAAATTTCGCCAGAGTTTCCCCTATAATATGGCACTACCAACCTGTCACAACATCCCATAATAACAAAGCCTCACAGGGCAACAACATAATAGCAACAAAATTTGGCTACACACGACCCAAAAGCATAAAAACAAAACATACATACCTTATGATCTTGACGTCTCATCTTGGATCTCTTCCAAGGGCTGAAATAATTGTGGGTATCTGGATAGCATACTTTCTTCGACTTCCCACGTCATTTCCTCTCGTTTACTTCTTCTCCATAGAACCTTAACTGAGGCCACCTATTTGTTTCTAAGCCTCCGTACTTGCCTGTCTAGTATGGCAATGGGTATCTCTTCAAAAGTCAATTTCTCTGTCACTTGCACATCATTTACTGGGACGATCCTAGTAGGATTTCCAATATATTTCCAGAGCATCGAGACGTGGAAAACTTGATGGACTCACTCCAAATCGGGAGGTAGATCTAACTCATAGGCCACCTTGCCTATCTTGCGCACAATTTCATAAGGCCCAATGTACCAGGGACTAAGCTTCCCCCTTTTGCCAAACCTCATCACGCCCTTCATCGGTGACACTTTCAAGAATACTGTTATACCCCGCATTTTTGTGCGTTTGGACAATTCAAGGCAATTGCGGGAAGATAACAAGCAAAACTATAATTTTATTTATAGTTGGCATATGAGTTGCTTATGAAGAATTTAGAAGTGGGAATATTAAGAAAGGCTAGGGGCGAGAAGGGAAATGCGCAATATGACTCGTGGAACTATGGAGGAAGACGAAGGGTAAAATGGTAATTTCACAAGTGTTCAAGAAGAATTCTTGGAAAAATTCCAAGTTGGTCGTGTGGCATATGTGGCATATTCCCACATTTTTATTAATTAGTGGGGGCTAATTACAAACTATAAGGAAATGTGGACTAAATCTTACAAAGGAAGACATTTAGTCTTCTTTAATTATTTTAAGAAAATCCAAGAAAATGGAAGGATTTTCTAGAAAAGGAAAGAGAGGGATCATGTGACCATACTTTCATTTTGGGGGACCTATCTATAAATAATGAAAATTGGTAGAAGACTTGTGGATATATATGTAGGAAGTCATCTTAATCCATCAAATTTTCTAGAGAATTCAAGAAGATAAAAACAAGAGAAAGTTGAGCAAAATTTAAGAGGCCATTCGGCCAAGAGCAAGATTGCCAAGAAAAATTGGTAAAAATTCCTTCAAAAATTATTTCCAACTAATTAAAGGGTCCTCACCAAGTTGGAGTAGTTATTAGAGCAAGAACAACACAAATACTTACAAGTTGGAAGTTGTAGTCAAGTGAAGAAACAAGGAAAGAGGTAAGGTTTAATCCTCTCTTTATGTTTTATGGATATTTATGCATGTTGTAGTGTATAAAAATGAATGAAATTTGTGAAGAATAGGGAAGTAGGGGTGGAGGCCGTGAGGTATAATATGTGTGTGTGTTGTGTGTTGTGTTGTGTTATGTTGTGTGTTGGTTATTGTTGTAAAGTATAGAAAATATGGAAATTCATGAAAATATGTATATGGGGTGTGTTGGCCGAATGGTGTAGGTTATGGAAAGGTGTGGTGAATTAATTTTACTTAGCATTGTAATTGTTGTTATGGTAAGTTCAATGATGTAAAATAAGGATTCAATGGTTAAGGAGTGAAATTGCGTTGTTGTGGATACTATGTTGAAAAATGAAGGTTGGATGACTTTAGTAAAATGGTAGTAGTTGGAGACTTGTTTTAGAAGTTTATGTAAAAATTTAATATAATGTCTTGCATGCATGGAAGATAATATTGATAGTATGGTGTTGTCGGCGCATGAATTATAATGTTGTTAATGTTCCTATGAGATTTGGAACGTTTTGAAGGAAGTAGTATATCGATTGAGTTGTTATAATGTAATTTGGAATGAATATGGAAATTGTTAGTATGGTCGTTGATATTGTGTTGTTAGTTTGGCCGGGTCGAATTCCCGGATGGTTGTTGATTGAAATTGGCCAAGTTGAACTTGGTGGGATGGAGTATTTACAGAGGAAATGCTGCCGAAATTTCGGTAGCCAAGTGTTTCCTTAAGATTCTAACTCTAAGTATCCTAATAAGAGTTTTGGTAAACATGACCAATTTGCAGATTTTGACGAGATTGCATCGTGAATTTGGAATAGCAAAAGGAGCGGAAAGAGGTATGTAAGGCTTCACCCTTCTTTCTATGGCATGTCTTAGTTGTAATAAGTTGGGTACGAGCCTCGGGGACAACCCGGTTCCCCGGAATCCGCACCTAAAGTTTTCTACCTTTTGTTCAATAGAATTGAACTAGAAAGTGTGCCAATTGTTGGAAAAACCTCCTACACCCTTAGAACTTGTATAAATGGGACCCGATTACCCCTAGACCCTCACAAGTAACGCTATGACACGTACCATACGTAAATCGTATACGCTACCTCATCCGGCCGGAGGTGGGCCCGTTACTCTCGGATTTTCCTATAGTCGTGGTTGACTTACTTGAAGTAAATCCAAAGGGGACTTTTGATCCCAATCTCGTTACCGAATGATAAGTACTATGACTACTCTAACGAGAATGTTTCTACGAGGATAATGATAATGGCAATGTTAGACAAGAGAATGTACCTTTGATAAGTACGACCGGAACGACTCTATGACTAGGATGACTAAGCTAAGTATCTTATGTAAATATGAAAGTGATACACTAATTTTTGAATCGTATTTATATTTCCTAGCTATATCTTTATTTTCTCTGGCTCCAAAGCCTATGACGGTCATCTATGATGCCCACGATTTCATTCTACGGTTACTGTAATACTATTCTCCGTTGATAGTCTCGCCTTAAAATACTTGTTCCTTCAAGGTGAGACAAAGCTATAACTAGCATTCCATAACGTAATCGGAGGTCACCGACCTTACGTCACTCCGATGGATACCTGATTTTCCTTGGCTCTTGTGTGCTTATATGATATATGTATATAAAACAGGTATATGTGTATGGATATGTATATATAAATAAGATAAGTAATTGTATATGAGACGTGTATATGTATAAAAGATAAACAAATGTATATGTATATGTGTATGGGGAAAGGGGAAGGGCCACTGTTATATCACCACCTGATTCAGCTGGATTCCATCCTGGACGCAGGATATGGGAGAGCCGTACGCGGCGTCTGTATATATATATATATATATAATGTATGATACCTATATATGATGTAATGTGTTGGGACACCGTTGGGGAGGGGGCTTGGGAGAGTCGATGTATTCGGCGTCTGTAAATGTGAATAAAAGATACTGCTTACTGAATTGTACTGTTTTCTGTTTACGAGAATAAGGGACACCGTGGGGGTGGAGCCGATTGTATTCGGCGTCTGTAAGTGTGAGCAAAGGGTACCGTTACTGAAATGTACTGTTTTCTGTACACGGGAATAAGTAATATATAAATGTTAATTCCTATGCTTATGAAAAGAAACGTTTCAAAGACGAAAGGACAAGCCTACATGACAGCTGGCCTAAAAAGGGGCCTTCATATGCACAGGTTACTCTCTCGCCTCGTTATATGCCCTGTGACTCCATGATATTATTAATCGTACTCTATGTTACCGCTAGTATCATTTTCTATGCCTTACATACTCGGTACACTATTCGTACTGACGTCCCTTCTTGTGGACGCTGCGTTTCATGCCGCGCAGGTCAGCAGACAGGTGGACTTGATCCTTAGGAGCTCTACCAGCGGTACTCTACAGCGCTCCAGTTGTCCCGGAGCCTCACTTCAGTGGTACTATTTTGTGTATGTATTCTCGGGCACGACAGTACTCGGCCCTTTCTATGTATAAATGTACTATGTCTAGAGGCTCGTAGGCAGATATGTACAGTCAGTCAGGTACATGTATATGTATGGTGTCTCGGCATGATTGTTTTATAAAGTAATAACGAAGTTTACTAGTTCATGTTCAGAATGACGCTGCTAATGTTAATGTTCAAAAAAAAAAAGATGGCTCTGTTTACTCGGCTTGCTAAGAGGTAAAGGTAATATGATAGACAAGGGGTGCTCGGTACAAGTATCGGGTACTCGTCACGGCCCCTAGTCGGGTCGTGACAGAAGTGGTATCAGAGCAGTTCGGCCTAGGGGTTTGTCTACGAGCCGTGTCCAGTAGAGTCTTGTTTATGAGTGTGTAGCGCGCCACGCTTATAAACAGGAGGCTACAGGGCATTTAGGAAATGTGACCTTCTTTGCATTCTGAAATCGTGCGATAGAGCTAAGTTGCCAGGCTTCCATAGTCCTTTTCCTAAACCTATGTTATGGTTTCAGTAATGCCGCCGAAGAGAAAGGCTACGATGGCCGAGAAAGCCAAGAGGGTTCAAAGTAATGAAATCACGGGCCCTTGCACTAACAGCCCTATCACCTTGCCCTGAACTTTGCCTCTGAGTCTGGGCCGCAACCAATTGAGTCAGCAAATTAATGGCCTCTTTTACATCTTGGCCCGAAGCATCTGGTGGAGGAGCTGGAGGTGCTGGAGCTGGGGCGGAGGCTCCCTCACGCTCCTCAGTAATAGGCACTGTCTGGGAGGACTGAGATTGAGCCGCACTTTGGGACTTACTTTCCTCTACTACCGGTGGCGGTGCTCTTTCAGCCCGCTTTTCTGCCACCGTCTTGCCCTTTTGGGCTGCTGTAGCCTTTCTCTTTTTAGGCATCTCTGAAATACACAACACACGATTAAGGAACACGAATTTTTTATATCATAGCTCTATCGCACGATTCTTATGAAGAAAGAAGGTCAATCATTCCTAAAATATCCGCAGCTTCTTGTTTATAAGTGTGGCGCGCAACACACCCATAACCAAGACTCTACTAGACACGGCTCGTAGACACACCCTATGACTGAACTGCTCTGATACCACTTTTGTCACGACCCGACTAGGGCCGCGACGAGCACCCGGCGCTACACCACCTGGGCACCCCTTTAACATACTTTCACATAACGTCTAGGGGAGCCATAAATCAAATCGTGCATTCTAGTCATCAATCATACTAGTCCCATTTGGGCGACAACATTTATTATATAACATCATAGGCATCTATGCCACATCAAATGTACATGGGCCGATGTGGCCGATAAAATAATATACAAAAAACACGGGCCAACAAGGCCAGACATATATAACCATATACACGTGACTACGAGCCTCTAAGAGGAGTATAACATATCACATGAGTAGGACAGGACCCCGCTATGCCCATAATTATATACACAAAAGAATAAGTACCCAAAACCTATGGCTCCGAAGGAAATGGAGCTCTGCTATGTAATCTCTGAATAAGCAGCTATGGACCAAGTCTTTCTCCCTGTGCACCTGTGGGCATGACGCAGCGTCCACAAACAAAAGGACGTCAGTACGAAGAATGTACCGAGTATGTAAAGCATGATCAACATTGATATAAAAGCATAATGAACAACATGTGAAGTAGCATACGAGGGGAGACAATAATACCATCATCATGGCACTTACTTGCTTTCCATAGAGACATTCCGTTTCTATTGCGTATCCGCATACATACATCCATATCCGTACTTGAATACCCTCATAATCATTTACATCTCATATACATTACATATTCGTACTCTTAATGATGTCATATACATAGCATATACACATATATACAATTATACATAGCATGCCCGACCATGAAGGTTCGGTGTTTCATACATACTTGGCCAACCCAGGCTCAAGGTTATATCTACCTTGCCCTACCAAGGCATCAGGGTTATCCGTACCATCTGCAGATGTGCGCGCGCGTTACGTAATCATATACATACATATACCTATATTCTACCCGACGTTATAAGCTCGGGGTTTCATTATAGCCCTTCATAGGCACACATAAGTATAATAGCCCATGGGCACCTTTAGCATCATTATTATTATTATCATCATTTCTATCATCATTATTATCGTCATCATTACTATCATCATCATTATTATCGTTGCGTCTGCATTATAGGCTTACTCGTCGTGTGAGGAACATAGTACACATCAAGGATCGCAAGCTCAGTAGCTTTGAGAATAGAATCACATGGAGCACATCATGAGCTCATAGAAGGATAAATGATTTGCCAAAGAACCATACCTTATGAAAGAAGGGTTAGCCTTATATACCTTTTCGTTGAACTATTCTACACTTGCACCTACTCCTTCGATGCTCACGTTTCTACCTTCTTTAAGGTCATACTATCGTTAGAATTGATAACTAGCATACATGGCTAAAGCTAGGGAAATTTGGACAGCATCTCCTTTATTTATACAACATTCCTCCATATCGTAATTCAACTCCCAAACGTCAACAATACATTTACAATATCATAACAATAGCCTTTAGTCATCTACATTATCCATATTCTCAATTCACTTCCAATTTTCCATATTCCAGACCATAATACACGATTTCGTCCATTCACATACAATGCCTATTTCATGATCTTAACGTCATTCATAACCCGTTCATGTCACAACACAACAACAATCATGATTCAATTCAAACTATTTCTCAAAACGTCACTATTCATCTTTCATGACCCATTTTGCTATACTCTTCTAAAATCCAAGCATTTCAACTTCCAAATACCTTAAACAACATATAAATACCATAAATCTTACCTTAGATGTTGTAGGAACAAGCCTTAGTCGAAACACTCCACTTGAGCAAAAACCCTAATTTTTCTCCATTTGGATTTCTTGACTTGGATGATCTTTAATGGGTTTTTCTTACACTTGATTCACTTGATTAATGTTGTTGATGACTAATGATCCTTGAAAACTTGTATAATAAATGTAGAGAGTTGTTTTAGAGAGACGGGTGTGATGTAGAAGTGAAATGAAATAAGTCTTGGTCCCCTTATTTAATGACTTAAAAATCTGAATTGAAGTGCACAGTGGTCGTAAACTTGGTTTACGGCCCGTATTCCAGTTTACGGACCGTCCTTCGTGGTCCTGTTTAACCATAACAGAATCAGAAACTCAGGCTGCAACATGGTGATTTACGACCATGGTTTACGGGCCGTAAATCACTTTACGGTCCGTATTCCAGGTCGTATTTAACCATTGATCATCTGGCAGAAAGTTGAAGTCTCAAATGCCAAAATACGACAGGCCAGTTTACGGACCGTATACCATTTTATGGTCCGTATTTCACTTTACGACTAACTGGCCAGATTGCAAACCTGCAACTTTTCACATTTCTTGACTCTTCATTCTAATCATCCACATACATTTGCCTACCTTGCTCATCACATACCTTGCCTTATCTTAGCCAAATTTTCGTCTTCCATCGGATGCCTTTGAAATCTCGCCTAAGGTCGTTGAACGTCATTTCTTACTCATGGAGCGTCATACACTCGTACTCATCACTAGTTCATTCACTTTCGTACCAACGGAAGATTTTTCGAGGTGTAACACATATATTTTAAAAGGACCCCTTAAACGCCCCTGCGTTGATGCTCCTGGTCTTGACCCGAGTTCGAATCTCGGCTCCTACTATTTTTTCTTTTTTAAATTTGTGCAGTAAATTGTTGTACAAACCTGCGTTTAATGCAGATTTTTTTTAATCTTTTTATTATTTAGTCCCCCTCCCATTTTACTTTTTCATTAAGTCTCTCCCCCCAAAAGCCCCAAATTCCAAAAGATCTTTTCCCACTTCCCACTCATCTTTTCCCAATGTAATAAGCAAAAAGAATCTCCTTTGGCTCTCTCCGTTCTCAACCCCTTCTTCCATTATCAAGTTTTCTCACAAATCACTACGTTAAGAACATCACCCATTGTCGAATCTATTGTCGATATTCATTAATTTCTCCGGCAATCGAATTCAAGCCAACAATTGGACTTCTCTTACTGTAAAACTTTCCCTTCTTTTTTAGTGATTAATATAGATTACTTATTATAGAAGTATATAATAGTATTTAATTACTTGGGATTGAGGAATACATAACTTAATAGATTTAATTTAATTAAAAGTTGTATTATCTTATACTAAGCCCTAAAATCTTATCATTTTCTTAAATTTAGGATTTTGTACAATCAACTTAAGGTCTTGAAAAGTCAGGTTTGTTTTTATTTTTCAAATGAAAACGCGTCGAGTTTAAGTATGAGTTGATAATGTACTTTTGCTATATTAGTACCAAATTAATTATATTTGATAACATTGAAGTTTGTACTTGGATATTGTAATCGATAAGTTGTTTAAGAGTCGCACGCCTAACTTTGTTGCTAGTAATTGGTGTACTAAAGATAATGGTGCCCCTGTTGCGCTCAAATCCTAGGTCCGCCTCTGGTTTCTAATAGTGAGTTGTTTCTAATCATAACATGCATGGAAGACGCAATATATATTAGGAGATCATGTTCTACCCTATAGTTTTTATATAAATTAAACTTCTCAAGGGTAGAAAACTAAAGAGGAAGTTTAGAAAGTAGAACCCTATTTTATCGCTACTTTCTTCAAGGTATAAAGGCAAAGAAGAGCAATCAATCACTTGATACGTCTTCTTCATAAATTTGCAAAAGTAAATTCATCAGAATGTCTTATACTTTATGCGTTTTTGGTCAAATGTGGGGATTGTTTCTCGTCTTCATGCCTTGTTATATATGTGACCAACCAACTCATATGAACACTAAAGTTTCAAGTAATTCAATGATGTTTTTTCATCTATCATTCAACTTTCGCTCAACAGGTCATTGTGAACATTTAGGCTTTGGATTCATGGGTAAAGCAGAATACTTTCTTTCCTCGTGAAGAAAGGATCTATGTCCATGAATGAATTTGAGATATCAACGGTTGTCCAAGTAGTTTTGACTGTAATTGGCAATGCCACACGTAATGAAAAAAGACTTCAGAAACTTGAAGCCTTTTGACAATATAAGGAAAATTAAACAGATGGTGCCGTTGAATTTCCTTCACTCCGTCATCTTCAAGGACATGAGCAAAACCATTTTTGCGTCTCTTTCATTAGAAGAATATGGCGACCTCTACCTTCTATTTGCTTTTAAAGAGCCGCGACTTGTGATCCAATTAACAGTGTGTTGTAGTTATCACCAATTTGAAAATGATGAACATCCAATATTTAAGGAAATTATATAAGTTTCTCAACGGTAAAAATGATTCTATTTCTCCTTGAATAATATAGATAGACCCGGGTTTGCAATGAGCATGGCTTAATTGCTGAAATCTTCTCTAATTTTGTTGCCATTCTCTTATACTATAATATGAAGTCAGTCTCACCGAGCAGGGGCGGACATAGCCTTTGATTACGGGTTCATCTAAGCCCATTAAAATAAATACATGTTAAATCTTAAAAGTTAAACCTATTAATTAATTTAAATCCGCGACCTGCCGCCTCTGAACTGAGACCTTCCTTCAGGGACAATGAAGTTACTCGCCTGCATTAGTATACTTCAACCATGCTTTCTTATCGTTGCATAACGTTAGTATTTCAAGTCACTACAATAGAGTGGATATATACAAGCCACGTTGAATGTGCAATATTCCTCATGTTGGAATAATTAGATTTAATATCCAGATCAGTGAATCACTACCACCAAATTAAACCATGAAAAAGAAAGATATTTATCAGGTACATCAATTGTCCAATCTAGCAGCATACGCCATCAAAACTTTGTACCGGAAATATTATTTAAAAAGTGCGGTTTTCCTTTCCTTTGTAAAAAGATGGTTGTTTGAAAGGTTGTGATTCTTAATGAAGGAATATGAAGGGTCTGCGACTATTTTTCTTTTTTTTTTTGGGCAGTTTTTTCGGTAACTAATTTTCTAATAAGGGTAATTAAGTAATTTAGCTTTTAATTAATCGGTTGGGGGTATTTATGTAATTTAACTTTCAAGTTAGGGAGTTCATGCTTTTAATATAATATAGATATATAGATATGATCTGATGTATACGGTATCTCTATTTACCACCAAGCTATAATCGGTTGGGCAGACACCTATTATGCATATAGGGTTTTGCTAACGTACAACATGAAGGTTTTAGGATAGCAATGTACCAACTTTTTATTTCACCAAAATGCCCCTAATTTTTTTATGCCAATACATTAAATGCAGGGACCTTTTTGTCTTTCACCAAAATTTCTTTCCTTTTTCTCATTCCCAAATAGAACCCCTGCTCAAACAGGTTCTGCCACCTCCATCTATGTCAATATCTTATTTTTCCACATCCATCTCTGTCTATCTATCTCTTTGTTTCTTTTTCTTTTTCTCGCAATGAAGTTTCTAATCTTTTTAAGCATGTAGAACCAGCAACCAAAAGCTACACCAAATCTAGTCCGTTTCATTGTTATATTTGAAAATGTAAACCTAGTAACTAAGAGCTAAATCAAACCTTACCAATGAGTTATAAAGAAAAAATGTAAACCCAAACTAAATTTAACCTATTTCCTTGTTATAATCTGAAAGTTTAAACACAACAATCTCTTTAAGCTAAATTTAAAAGTGGGTTCTATTTAAATTATTTGTATACGATAAATACCGGTGTAAAGTGCCACAGGGGATCGGAGTAAAATGTAAACACCGACAGATACGACGTTGGATCGAGTTCGTTTGTTCGGATGTATTGATGTTCGAAGAGTCGTTCACACGTTAAACCAAAGTGACACTAGAAACCGAAGGGACATCAATAACCGAAGAGACGCCGGTCGACTTATGTGAGAAATCCATTACGAGCCGAATTTCTAGCCGCCCGTTACGCGGACGGCTGTGGACGCCGTCATTAGTTAGGGTTTTGTTCTGGCCTTTTAGGGTTTAAGAGAAGTCTTACGCTTGTAACTATAAAAAGGGATGAAACCCTCATATTTGAACAAACTTCATGAACACTAATATATACACCCACTCTTGTTTTGTAATATCCATCAAAAAATTATAAACTCTCACAATTGGCTCGGGTTCACTGTTTAACAAACTGGACCGGACCAATAAACCTGCAAAGATATACACGAATACAGGTTATCATTATCTTTCTTTGTTTTACTCAATCGATTGTTTTTTCTTATTTCATTACGTTAACAACTAATCAAACCACATATCCTTGAAACCCTGTATAAATCCAATTGTTACCTTTTTTAAGGGTAACAAGTTTGGCGCCCACCGTGGGGCAAAGGATAATAGTGGTGGTTTGTTTACAACCTTACTTTCACTTGTTCTATTGATCTTTCTAATTTCAAGTTTGCTTCAGCATGTCAAATCTTAGCTAGTCAATCCACTTGAACAACGATGATTCAAGCCACCATGACGAGAACCTCAACAACGGGATACCAGCAAATAACCTACCCCCTGTTGATCCAAACGACGACCTTCCCATTGATCCGAACGTCATCAATTCCAATGTTGCTATCGATAATGGCACCCAGCCCGTTGATAGGGCGTCAGTGCGAAAGACACCCGATGATGCGGGGGAGGAAAATAACTTGTGTTTGATTTTTAATATGTTGCAGGAACAACAGGCGGCTATAACCCAACTCCAAAAGAAGAAAAACAACACAACAACAGCGGAGCCAAACCAAATCAGTGAGCCGGTCAATGTGGGGAGATAGAGTAAGCGACAATTGCAACGGGTTCGGTTCTAATGGTTCATCCGAGTTCTTGAAAATGCTCGAGGCATTTACCAAACGGATCGACACCAACGAGAAAAAGGCAGAGAACTAAAACTCTCTGGTGGACCAGATCCCCGGGGCCCCACCAATTTTATTCGGGTCAGACATTAAATGCTATATCCAGAGGCCTTTCCCACCAAGTGCAGCCCCGAAGTTAATCCCGAAGAGATTTAAGATGCCAGATATACCTAAGTACGATGGAACAGTGGATCCGTAAGAACACGTGACTTCTTATACCTGCGCTATAAACGGTAATGATCTCGAAGAGGATGAAGTTGAGTCGGTGCTGTTAAAGAAGTTCGGCGAGACATTATCCAATGGAGCAATGACATGGTATATTATGCTTCCCGAACACTCTATTAACACTTTTGAGATGCTTGTAGATGCCTTTGTGAAAGCTCATGCTCGGGCTCGAAAGTTCCAGGTGAGGAAGGCCGATATATTCAGAATAGCCCAAAAAGATAACGAATTACTCCAGGAATTCGTAGCAAGGTTTCTGAAGGAAAGAATGCTATTGCCCCTGGTCTCTGATGAGTGGGCAGCCCAAGCTTTCACTAAGGGGCTCAATCCTCGTAGCTCAGCCACCTCGTTCAAACTTAAGGAAAATCTGGTGGAGTATGAAGCAGTAACATAGGCTGATGTCCACAGCAGGTATAAGTCCAAAATTCGAGTAGAAGATGATCAACTCGAGCTTCCCCCAGGTTCGGCAAGCCAAAACAAAAAAACAGAAAGATTAAAAAGGGTGATGGAAACGGATTTGAAACCATCGAAGGACCGGTACCAGCTATATGGCCAGTCTGATAGACCCAATTTTAGGACGGATAGAGGAAGAACTGGCTACAATCGTAACTTGGTATGAAATGACAGGCGAAGTGATCGTGGTTTAGGAAGCAGGGGTTTGCAATTCAGGAACAACCCCATTTGGGACGTCTGACACCGGAAAGAGCCTGAGGTTATTCGAGTACAACTTCAACGTCGATGCCACTCCTATTGTTTATGCTATTAGGCACATTAAGGATGCGAGATAGCCGAGACAACTTCGGACTGACCCTGCCCAACGTGATCTGAATGCGGTGTGCAAGTACCACGCGACTCATGGTCACCGAATCGAGGATTGCCGACAACTAAGGGATGAAGGTGCCCGGTTATTGAAGAACGGTCATTTTCACGAATTTTTGAGTGACCGAGCAAAGGGTCATTACAAAAGCAGGGAAGCGAATAAGAAATCTGAACTGGCGGAACCTCAGTATGTGATCAATATGATAACCGGAGGAGTAGAAGTTCCTTGGGGTCCGATGATGAAGAAAACAAAGGTCTCGATCACTCAGGAAAAGAGAACTACAAACTATGTATCAGAGGGGTTCATTTCCTTCAGCGACGAAGACGCGGAGGGCATCATTGAAACTCACAATGATACTTTGGTAATTTCTATCCATATAAATAAATCTCAGGTTAGGCGTATTTTGATTGATTTGGGTAGCTCGGCCAATATTATTCGTTGGAAGGTGGTAGAGCAGCTAGGTCTGTTGGACCAAATTGTTCCTGCAGCCAGGGTCCTCAACGGGTTCAACATGGCTTGTGAAACTACCAAGGGAGAGAGATCACTCTGCCGGTGAACACCGCCGGGATTATTCAACATTCAAAATTCTACGTCATTGATGGCGAAATAAGGTATATCGCTTTGTTCGGCAGACCGTGGGTACATAACATGTGGGAAGTACCCTCAACTTTACATCAGATACTGAAGTTTCCGACCCCAGATAGAATAAAAACAATCCATAGAGAATCACCGGCAGCAAAATAAATGTTTGAGATCAAAAAAATAATTCCAGCACCGAAGTCATCCACACCCAAGGATGCTGAAGACCCGAACAGAGGTAAAGGTTCTAAATAGCAATCATAGGACTCGGACCTTGCCAAGCCTGAAAACGAGGAGAAGATGGACTTCGAGGAAGACGACTTTGGCGTTCCAATATTTTTCGTGCTACCCGATGAATCGGACGCGACCAAATCAATTGTGGATGAATTGGAACAAGTTATCCTGCTCGTTCACCTACCCGACAAAAAAGTATACCTGGGCATGGGGTTGACCCCAGATCTCAGGCATATGTTGATTGAATTTCTTCAAGCTAACGTCGATTGTTTTACATGGTCCCATTTAGACATGACAGGTATTCCACAGAAGGTGACGACACACAAGCTAAGTCTTGATTAGAATTTCACCTCGGTGAAGCAGAAACGAAGACTAATTGCAGATGTCAAACATAAATTGGTCAAAGAGGAGGTAACAAAGCTTCTAAAAATAGACTCCATCCAGGAAGTTAAATACCCGAACTGGTTAGCTAACGTAGTAGTCATGCCTAAAAAAGGTAATAAATTCAGACTGTGCATAGATTATAAATATTTGAACAAAGAATGCCTAAAGGATTCCTTTCCTTTACCTAACATCGAGCGAATGATCGATACAACGGCAGGGTATGAAATGCTAAGTTTCCTCGACACCTACTACGGGTACAACCAAATTCGGATGAACTCGGAGGATCAAGAGAAAACTTCTTTCATAACTAGAAATGGGACTTACTATTATAACGTAATGCCATTCGGATTACAAAATGTTGGAGCAACTTACTAGTGCCTAGTTAATCAAATGTTTAAAGGACAGATAGGAAAGCAATGGAAGTTTATATTGATGATATGCTAGTTAAGTCCCTGGAAATAGAGGACCATTTAAAGCATTTGTAGGAAACCTTTGATATTCTGCGCAAGTATAACATGAAGATAAACATTGAGAAGTGCGCCTTTGGAGTTGGTTCGGGCATATTCTTGGGTTTCACGGTGTCAAATTGGGGAATCAAAATCAACCAGGAAAAAATCAAGGCCATCGAAGACATCAAGGTAGTCAACAACGTGATAGGAGTACAAAGGGTAATCGGGAGGATTGTGGCCCTGAGCAGGTTCATCTCTCGGTCTTTGGATAAAAGCCATCGGTTCTTTTAATTGTTAAAAAATAAGAACGATTTCTTCTGGACACCAGAGTGTCAACAAGCCTTGGAAGAGTTGAAACGGTACCTGTCAAGCCCACTCTTGATGCACACTCTGAAGGTAGATGAACAGTTGTACTTGGTACCTGGAAGTATCCAAGGTTGCGGTAAGCGGCGTCTTGGTTCGCGAAGAGGAAGTTATGCAATTTCCAATCTATTATGTGAGTAGAACTTTGGGGGATGCGGAGAAATGTTATCCCTTCTTAGAAAGATTGGATTTAGCATTGTTAAGAGTATATAGTAAGCTTAAACCTTATTTTAAATTTCATCCTATATGCGTAGTGACCACATATCCGTTAAGAAATGTCATGCATAAACCGGAGCTGTCTGGTAGGTTAGCAAAATAGGCAGTTGTGATCAGTGGTTATGATATCGAATACAAACCTAGAATGGTTATAAAGTCTCAAACCTTAGTAGACTTCATAGCAGATTTCACACCCACAATGGTTTCCGAGGTAGAGAAAGAACTTTTACTAACCTCAGGAAAAACCTCAAGGATCTGGACCCTATACACGGATAAAGCATCAAGCGTGAAAGGGTATGGACTTGGGATAGTACTTAAAGCCCCTGCGTGCGATATTATTCAACAGTCCGTAAGAACTTTAAAGTTGACTAATAATGAAGTCGACTATAAGGCTATGATTGCAGGTTTAGAGCTGGCCAGGAGCATTGGAACTGAAATCATCGAAGCAAAAATGGAGTCTTCGAAGTGATTGATGAAAGAATGCAGAAATACTTGGAGAAAATTCAGGTGATTTTGCATCGATTCAAAAAATGGACCATGCAACATGTGCCGAGGGAGCAGAACACCGAAGCCGATGTATCGGCCAACTTGGGTTCTTCGGTAGGAGCGGAGGAATTTAATTTTAGAACGGTCGTTCAACTAATGAACTCCGCGGTAGAAAGCAACCATGCCGAGGTAAACACAACTATGTTGACTTGGGACTGGCACAACAAGTACATTAATTATCTCGAAGATGGGAAATTGCCCACGAATCCTAAGGAATCCAGTGCTCTTCAGACCAAAGCGGCGAGGTATTGCTTGATCAATGGAAAATTATATCGATGATCATTTTATGGTCATATGGCTAGGTGTTTGGGGCCCGGAGAAACTGATTATGCCATGTAAGAGGTCCACGAGGGGACTTGTGGTAATCATTCGGGAGCAGAATTGTTGGTTGAAAAATTAATTCGGGCTGGATATTACTGGGACCATATGGAAGAGGACATAAAGAACTTTGTTCGGAAGTGCGATGAATGTCAAAGGCATGCTCCGATGATCCTTTAACCGGGAGAATTGTTACATCCAGTGCGAAATGGGGAATGGACATAGTCAGACCTTTACCTTGGATAACAGGTAAGGCTCGTTTCATATTATTTATGACTGACTATTTTTCTAAGTGGGTTGAAGCACAAGCTTTCGAAAAAGGAGGTCATTAACTTTATCTGGGACCATAATATCTGCCGGATCGGTATTCCAACTGTAATCACATGCGACAATGGCTTGTAGTTCATAGGCAATAATATTAATGACTTCCTCGACGAGTTAAAAATAAAAAAGATAATGTCGACTCCGTATCATCCAAGTACAAATGGGAAAGCGGAGTCAACTAACAAAACAATCATTCAGAACCTAAGGAAACGGCTGGATGATTCGAACGGCAGGTGGAAAGAAGTTCTGCCGGAAGTACTTTGGGCTTACAGAACGACTTCAAGGTCAGGCACTGGCGAAGCACCGTTTTCGTTGGTCTACGTTGCGGAGGCCTTAACTCCAATCGAAGTTGGGGAGCCGAGTTTTAGATTTTAGTATGCAACAGAAGAATCCAACGACGAGGCCATGGCTGTGAAGCTCGATTTAACGGATGAAATTCGCGAGGTCGCGTTAGTTCGTTTAGCCGCACATAAGCAATGGATGGGAAGATACTATAACCAAATGGAAAATCTTCGGCACTTCCAAGTTGGGGACTTGGTCCTATGGAAGGTCACCTTGCACACAAAGAATCCTGCGAGGGAAATCTGGGTCTGAAGTGGGAGGGACCATACAGAGTAACCGGGATAACTGGTAAAGGCTCGTACCAACTGGAATTAGAAAATGGCCAACAACTACCAAACAATTGGAACGTGGCACACCTGAAAATATACTATTGCTAAGGTATGAACCCTTCACCCTCCGTGAATTCTTTAAATTTACTCACTTAATCGTTGTAGGAACAAACCGGAGAAACTTTAAAAAGGCTAGAATTAGGTCTGAAAACACGTGTTGCACTCTTTTTCCCTTAGCTCGGTTTTGTCCCGAAGTGGGTTTTTTGGCAAGGTTTTTAATTAGGCAATGATGTACAACGTGTTACTTTCACACCGAAGAACAACCAAGTGCTAGAATCAGGGACTGCCTGTGTCAACAATATCTTCTCATACTTCGAGCACAAACACTAGGGGCTATCATACCCTCGAGAGATTCGAGATAGCTCAACGAGGCAAAACCTTTTGTATTTTTTGCCATAGGATCTATTGTAAGGGCCAAACAATCAAATGAGTTGTGCCCGATTATTCTATTGTAAGGGCCAAACGATCAAATGAACTGTGCCCGGTTAGTTTACTTGCTACAGTAAAAGCAGAAAAACAAATTGGTTGTCCCTCGATCGTTGTACGATACAAATATATGAAATGAGAAGAACACATCAGTTTTAACCGGCGTAAATTATGACATTGCGTATTCACTCGAGAAATGAGTTATGAAATGAGAAGAACACATGTATGAGTTATTTGACCTTCAAGGATTATAAGATACCCTCGACTAGGGACTACCGTCACAAAACAGACGAACAAAACTAAGGCGTTAAGATTCTAAGTGAATTAAGCTTAATTTGTATACAAGGCACTAAAAGTTTCATGTAAACTAAGACTAATTTAAAGACTACAAGTCTAAAAAGGTGGAAGACTCCAACCCCTATGCTCGAAGTGACTTAGAGACGTCTAATTTCACAAGCATAAAATGAGGCCCTTATATATATAATCAACGACAAGAAAAAGGCTCGATGCACAGCGAACCTATTTTAACTTAACGTTGGTTCCATTAAAGCAAAAACTTTCCGTGAAAGTAAAAGATTACTAAAAGTTTATTCAAGGTCGAGCCTAATTCATACTCAGACAAAACGTCAGTCCAAAGTTGATTTTTCTCTCTTTGATCAAATATTGACAATCAAATGTCGATTATGTTTCGAAAAAAAGAAGAGTGCTCAAAAGGTAAACGTCGACAAAGTCAAATTAAAAATCCCATTCTATATAAACATAAGGACAAAGACCGACCTTGATAAAATTACAAAAGGCAAAAGAAAATACAAGCCTATCTAATCATCCGAAGAGAAATCCGAGCCACCAGAGTCGGAGCCTTCGAGGTCATCTTCCGAGCTGTCATTGAGGAGTGCTTTCAGAGCGGTTCTTTCTACGTCCCTCGCTTCCTCAATTTTGGTAGTCATGTTTTCAATACCATCTCGATCTTCTTCCAACGTAGCCCTCCGAGACTTCTATTTCTCATGATCAACTTTTAGCACAGATCAAGGCTTCACCGCTTCAACTTTATTACGGGCTTGTTTCCTTTCAGACAAGGCTTGTTCTAGTTGGTCCTATAGTTCGGAATTCCTTTGGCTCAGGGTGTCAAAGGCTGGATGAAAGTTTCGAGCTAACCTCTGAGATCTTCGACAGCTTTGGCCCGATTGGTAGCCTTCTCTTGGGCAACCCTCAAGACCTCTTTCTCGGAGGCTCTCTCAACCTCAATCCGGGAAAATCGGTCCCCGAGGTTGATGGCCTCAACCTTGAGGGAGTCTACCTCTTGCCTTAGCTGAACGATGGTTGCCTCGTGTTTCTCGAACTACTTGGCGGAGGCAGAAGCTTCCTTGACAAGCCTCTTTATATCCACCTCTAACATCTTGTTTTCTCGATCATGTCGGCTAGAGAATTTTTAGCTAGGAGGCTTTCCTCTTTAGCTGCGTGAAGTTCGGTTTTGAGGACTGAAGGGTCACCGACCTGGCGTAACTGGTCTTTCTTTTACTGCAGAAGGAGCTTGAACTTCTCGGTCTCGCGGCCCTGGGCATCCAACTGGCCATGCAGGTCATCCATCTCCCACATGGCTTGAATAAAACCCTCGTTCTCAAGAATTATAGACTGTAAAAGAGTGAAAAACAGCGTCCAGTAAGAGTTACTCAAAATAAATGAAAATTTCATCAAAAGATGGGGTGTTTCCCGGTTCGCAGCATGCATGCTCTCTGTTACATCCCGTATTTTGTGCATTGGAAAGCGTGCGAGTTAAATGACATTAGTAACGGAAGCGAGGTTATCCCTCAAGCTCATAGGAGGTTACAATGATGGTACAGATGTATTGAAAGGATTAGAAGTCAAGTGAATTGGATGAAATAATTTTCATTAAGGTTCAACGTTTAATTGAGTGAAATACGATCCAAGCTATACTACCCGTATTTTTGGACTAGAAAAATTTAATCGTCCAACATGAGCATACCCGAGGATAAAAATCAAAAGCTCGGTGTATACAAGGAATGAAGTCCCAAAATAACTTAGGACTTAACAAGGGTGACCACAGTGATTGAGAATAATATTTTGTGTGTACCAAAAGGGGCTATAGGCTAGTGCTACATCACATAATCATGGAAATGGGTATATGAAGGGTATTAAAAATAATTGTTATTAAAATGAATTGAGATCAAGAATTTTAATTGTGGTATTAAATAGGATTGCATGGATAAATGTCCATGGTGGGCTGCCACATGGCATTTTATAAGCCAACAATGGCATTAAATTCTTCCATGTGGCATCAATTAGACTAAGAGGTAATATTAACTTGATGACTCAAGTCACCTAAAGGGAGGAAGTGACACGTTGAAGAACACTTTTCATGTTTGAATGTGGCAACCGAATTGATTAACATAAAAGACCAATTTGGTCATAAGTTATTCATTGTTGCAAAAATGAATCTAACTTAGTTCAATTGTGTATCAAAAAAAAAAAAAAGAGAAACCCATTCGGCTAGTTTTTACTTGTCAATTTTGAGGAAGCACATTATAGTTTTTTTTTTACCAAGAACAGCATACGGGTTTGTTCTCTATTTTGAGCCCGTTGTTCCGTCTTATCGTGTTGTTGAATTCGGGCTTTCTTCAAAGTGATGTAAGATTGAAGAAGAGTAATTTTTTTGGCATATAAGGTAAGAATCCTCCTATTCTTGATATATTTAAATTCATCTAAGTCATAGCTAAATTGTGGGAATTGATGAAATAAACGCGAACTTGCGAATAAAATTGTCATTCGATAGAATTGGAGTTGTGGGCTATTTTTTTGTTGTTGTAATTATATGATATAAGGTTGAGATTTGTGGTAAATGATGCCATTATCATATTGAGAATATTTTTAAGGCTAAGAAGGAAATATAAGAAAAGGTGCTATGAAGTATACAGATTGTAATTCGAGCTTGTCGCTCGTTATAGAGTATTATGAAATTATTATGGACCTGCATGTTGTGTTTTTTGAGATTTATTTGTTATTGGGCTGTTGTGGTGATATAATGAATTGGGAGATACTAATGATATAGAGGAGATGCTGCCTGATTTCCGTTAAGTTATTAACTAATAAAAATCCTAATAAAAAAAGTATGAATTGAAGAATGGTTCCTATAGGTAATTGGTTGCAGATTGATAAGCTAGAAAGTATAATTTACTAACGATAGCGTTACTTTCATATTAAATAGGCTAAAGGGGCGACGAAGAGAACGTGATTACGATTAACCTTCAACAGGTATGTAAAGCTAACCCTTCTTTCTTTTTGGCATGATCTTTATGAAAAAAACAGATGACGTATATATGACTCCAAAGAAGCTCCTATTCTTAGAGACACTAGGATGGCTAATGTTCTTGATTTCCAGAAACAATTCATTATGTCTTGATACATGTATATGATTCCAGAAGTTCTATTTTGATATAATCCCTATTGATATTCGAAAGATACTGGATATGGCTATTGTCTTGATTTTCCAAGATGATTCGTTTTGAATATTCTATTGAGTCCTTGAATTCCATAAGCTATTTCATGTTAGCTTGATATGTGTCTATGATTCCCGAAGTTCCATTTGACATAATCCATAATGATATTTGAGTGATACTTGACATGACAGATTCCTTTGACACTCAAGTGTTAGTTTATTTTACTTATTCTATCGAGTCTCAGATGATGACTTGGTTTGTATATGGTCACTCACTACTCTTCTCGTGCATGCCTCGATATATCTTTCACCGAGTCCCGGGCCGGGTATGTTCTTGTGCACAGTTCACTGTATTGTTCACCGAGTCCCTCACTAGAGGGCCGGGTACGGTATATGTATATATATGATGATATGATGATGTGATGATATGATGATATGACGATTTGATGATGTGATTATGGCGCCAAGGATGGCATGTGATGACTTTATTCACCGAGTCCCTCACTAGAGGGCCGGGTACGGTATATATATATGATGATGATATGATTATGTCACCGAGTCCCTCACTAGAGGGCCGGGTACGGTATATATATTTATATATGATGATGATATGATTATGTCACCGAGTCCCATAATGGGCCGGGTATGATATATGATATTGATATGCATGATTTACATTTCATAAGGCAAGTGTATTGGTATTTTGAATGTCATACTTGTCTCCTGTGATCTCTATTTCAGTCAGGATCCTCATTACTATACTTCATGCTTTATATACTCAGTACATATCTCGTACTGACCCCCTTTCTTCAGGGGGCTGCGTTTCATGCCCGCAGGTACAAATACTTGATTTGGCGATCCTCCAGCTTAGGATTTCCCTCAGCTGTCTTGGAGAGCTCCATTGTTCCGGAGCTTGGACTTTTGGTACAGATCTTTTGCTGTATATATACACGTTCATCCAGGGGTACGACGGGGCCCTATCCCGTCATATTTCGCTATCGATATTCTTAGAGGTCTGTAGACATATGTGTGGGTTATGTATAAGTTTTGTTCAGCCGCGTCCATATGGCTTACGTATGGTATTGACATGTTGTGATAGCCTTGTCGGCTTATGTATGGTATTGACATGTTGTGGCAGCCTTGTCGACTTGCGTTTTATAATGATATATAGTGGCAACCTTGTCGGCTTGCGTATTTTATTACGATGTGATTGGTTGTGACTCCTCAGGAGACAGATTATCATGATATGTGACATTGTGAACGTTTGGATCTTTGTCAATTCCTATATTGTCTATAGTGTCAGCATGACTATGTTTAACAGGTACGTATACGAGTGTCCATCTCGGGCACTGGTCATGGCCCATGGGGTTGGGTCGTGACAAAAGTGGTGTTAGAGCAGTTCATCCTCGGAGTGTCTACAGACCGTGTCTAGTAGAGTCTTGTTTATCAGTGTGTTGTGCACCACATCTATAAACAGGAAGCTACAGGACATTTAGGATGTTATCTTTCCTTTTTATCGTAGATCGTGCGATAGAGCCCAGCCATAGGAAATAAATTTCCTTATACTAACCTTTGATTTCAGCTGAAGAACGACATCGACAGAAGAAAGTGACTGATGATATTAGAAGCTACACAGTACACAGGTAAGACACGGTGTGAAAAAGGCATGTCGGGTAAGGTAAGAATATTGGAGTATGATTGACTTGTAAAGTTGAAGAATGAAAGGGGAGGTAGATAGGAAGCTATAACAGGGCGGATCGTTAAAGGATCGGGTATGTCTCAAGGTGCGATATGTGAGGTAAGTTTTGACACCTTTATACTTTTTACTTGAAATTGGGAGCCCTCTGTGGCTATGACATGATATGATGTATACGTATATATGATGGCCCTGTGAGGCATTGTTGGTATTTCCTGCGTGCAGGTTTTGGGATAGTAAGAAGTACAGAGGAAACTCTGCCAAAATTTTCCCAGAAAGAGAAAAGAGAGAATGAGATATAGGTTCATAATATGTCTTGAAAGTCGATACAGATAGGGTAAATTTATTATGTTGGATTAAAGCTTTAAGAGATACCCTCCATGTCATCTGTAAGAGGCCCCATTCTTACTTGGGAAATTTTATTTCGAAGAAGCATATATGAGCAGCAAAGTTTGGAATTCATTTGAACGGACCTGAAAAATTTCCAGCCACATTTTTACCTTAGAAAAGCTCATATTGAAGGGAAAAAACGTCTAGCAATTAAGTTTCACTTTATTGGAAGAATACAGAGCATACAACAAATAGTTTATGAACTAAATGATTCGTTCACGACTCAAGAATAAATCTGGAGGTAAACCATGTGAATCAAGCACTAGACGTCCTGTGGTGCTTATCGGATTCTAGTTTTTCTTCTAGTGGTGGTTGGAGAATGCTTCATGGTGACATTTTATTAGTTCTTAACCAACTAATTGAAGATGGAGTTTGTGGAAGGAAAACTCAAACTTGTGAGCTGTCATGGATCATGTGTTTTATATGTTGTTGATGAAATGCTAGGATAATTTGGAAAGGGCTTGTGACACTAAGGGATGATTTAGGAAAAGGTGGCAAACCTTAACAAAGCATTTGAGGTATCGAGTGAACTGATAAGTAGGGATAAATTACGACGAGTTTACAGTTAAAAGGAGTGATAGTATGATTGAGATAAAAGTACGGAGGAGGAGGAATTATGACAAATTATGAAGGTATTGATAAGACAGCTTGTGAGATATTGAGGATAAGATTGATCAGAAAGGGTGAAGGGTTAAATGCGCCTACTCCACAGAGTGTAATTAAAACATAGTAAGAATCGTGAATAAGGTTAAGAAGTGTTACGTTATAGGATGGATTAGAAACAGGATGTAATGTGAATACCATAAGGATTGTTATAGACATGAGTAATGCCTAGCAAGGAAGTAACTAAAGGATATGATGTGATCAGTGTGAAACGGAAAAGCAAATATAAAAAAAAAGGGCTTACAAAGTCCTATAGGGAAAGTTCAGAATAGAGGTCAAGTGGTAACGAAAGTGAAAGCTAGCACAAGAAGAGAAGGAGTTAATAGAAAGAAGGAGATAAGAAGAAATCGAGTGGGATTACAGTGTAGCGATGCGTTATGACGTGTATAGCTGAGAAAATGAGTAATATAAGCGACAAAATTGTGAAGGACCGAACTAAGGGAAGATGAGCAACGAGACATAATGAATGCCAGAAATGGCTGGTATGATAAGAACAAATAGGGATGAACAGAATATGTTTTTAAAATGAGAAAGGGGTTATGTAGAAGTAGTGTTTTCTGAAGGATACCGGAGTAGCATGAGATTCCTCGTACACAAAATAAAAGATGGACATAGACTGGAGAAACAAAAGGACTACTAAAGGAAGCACTCAACACAGACGTAATTGATTGAGTATGAGTATAGGATAAAAGGGAAATATATAGCTACAACTTAAAGTGTAGTACGACGAGAAGGTGATATGATAAGACCATGATTAAGACAAACTTGATATGATTTTGAGTAAGTTAGAAGCCAGTGTTGGGTACACAACAAGGGTAAAAGAGCATAAGGCACAAAGGAGTACTGCGTATATGATTTCACCTCGGAAATAGTGAAATCCTTAAAGGGCAAAGACTGTAGGCCTGAGGAACAAATGATGTATTGTAAATTCATTAGAGGAAACATATGATACAGGTTGGGATAAATATAATGTTACAAGAGAGCTTTGAACAATTATCATCAGAATATAAGTGCTACCTAATTGAGAATTTGAAACAACTATAAGCACTAGCTAATTACTAATCGGAATAAATGGAAAGTGACTTCGGATAAATTGCTACCTTAATTGCATTACTCGAGTACCAACCATCAGATAAGATTTTGTACTATATATTGAGAGTTCTCATCGCCTCGTGATTTGGTTAAGGTTTCGCACGTGGGGAATCATAGTTATAAATGATAAAGAAAAGACCTGGACACGCTCAGTGTTAAACCTCAGAATTTTGAGTTGTTGTGCGGTGAATAGACTAACGCAAGTTAAGGTGTATATGATGTCCCTACAAATAAGAAGGGACACTTAATGATTCTAATTAAGATTCCAGACATTTGAGGCAAGAAAAGAAAGCTCGTTGGAGAAATTTAGGGTAGAGTTTCTTACCCCGTACACAAATGTACCAGTAGGTATTCTTGGTAATTTATAGGATTATAAGTTGAACGAATTGAATCGACGCAATCTGAACTGAATCAGGATATTCTGCAGACATCAGTCAGCGTCAACGGACCGTCGACATGTTGACGGATCATCGCTGTGTACCATCCATATGTTTATACAATCCGATCTGTAGGCATAAGTTGATGGAGCAAGTCGGCGGACCGTGGACACACCGATGGGTCGTCGACCTGCTCATCGAACCACCTCGCTGGAACTTTCCAGTTCCAGTTATAAATAGACGACCCTTGCTCTTATTTTTTAATTTCCACTTTCTCTACATGTCTTGAAGACTCTAGAATATTCTCCACATCATATTAACACAAATCCAAGGGGAATGAAGGACTAGTTACGAAGAATCAAGAGAATTAAAGGAAAAAACGGCTCTCTAGGGTTGATAGAAGTCAAGAATTCTATTGGTATTGAAGTTGGAGCTTCTCTCAAGTACAGTATATTAATCCAAAGTTCATCCTTACATGATCAAAGGTGAGTTTTACATCTATTTCACGTTATTAAAAGTATTGAGTGGTTGAAAGACTTGGATTAGAGAAGAAAGTAGAATATGAGCTCAAATATGGAAATAATGGTATTTTGAGTAGTAAATTAATTTGAGTCATGATTCTTAGTATGAAATGAGTATAATCTTGTTATGAATGATACTAATATCGTTGAGGAAGTATTATGTGAAGGATGAGTATGGTGTTGTGTTGTAGCTATGGTTGTGGATGATTTCGAAAGGGAGTTGTGAGGATTGAATAATGTTTAACTTGAAGACGTTTATTGATTATGATGTTATGGGTGTTATTATTGATGTTTAGGAGTTTTTTATTAAATGGAAGAAGTTTTTGAAACAAAGGAAATGCTGCCCAATTATTGTTAGCTTTTAGTCACCTTAGCTTAGTCTTAAGCATGTTTCTAATGGTCTAACGTAATACGAATTCTCTAGAATGTAGAGTCGTTGTCACAACCCAACCTAGGGCAATGACGAGTGACCGAGCTTAACCTGCCTGACAACCCAACTTATGTTACCCGTACTCAAACATGGCATTCAATAAGGTTTATTTGACTAAGTTTGAAAGCTGTAAATAGAATACCAAAGTGGACCTGTAACCCAAAACATCTCAAAACATATTTATATATACGTAACGTATCACAATGCAATCCAACGAGGCTGCCGATACTTCTGTACAACAAAACAATGGCCGACAAGGCCAAATAGTATCCATGACACCCACGCTGTTCGCAGACTACTAGAAGAGTATGGCCGTGCATAAGTGACGGGACAGGGCCCCGTCATGCCCATAATATATACACACAAAATTATACCAAAACAGGAACAGTCTCCAAAGCAAGTGGAGCTGTCTGACTCCCAATGCTGACTCCTCCTAGGTGGCTGTACTGTCGAACCGCATACCTGAACCTGCGGGCATGAAACGCAGCCCCCCGAAGAAAGGGGGTCAGTACGGAATATGTACTGAGTATGTAAGGCAGTACTGAATCATAAAACAAGGAAAAGCGCAACAGTAAGCAAGTTTAGAAAGTAACCCGGGAGTAACCTGGAACAACATTTTGAACCATGTCATGTGGTCCCTTACACAAATCCCAGCATACACAATATAAATATAGAATCCTACTCGTAGCCACTTCCGGCTAATAACACAATAGTCCCTTCGGACGGCCGCTTCCGGCGTAGTCATGATGGCCCCTTCGGGCAGCCGATTCCGGCTTAGCTAGGGTGGCCCCTTCGGGCAGCCGCTTCCGGCTTAAGAATATCATAGATACGTATCAAGACATAATAGAGTAAGTTCTAAGAATCAAGGACATTAGCCATCCTAGTGGCTCTAAGAATAGGAGCTTCTTTGGAGTCATATATACGTCATCTGTTTGTTTCATAAAGACCATGCCAAAAGAAAGAAGGGTTAGCTTTACATACCTGTTAGCGACTATTTGCAAACCTGTTCGCCTTGTCGCTCTTTTAGCCTATTTAATATAAAGGTAACGTTATCGTCAGTAACTATATTTTCCAGTTCGTAAATCCGTAGCCCATTTCTTTATAGAACTTATCCTTTAGCTTATACATTCTCGTTTAAGGTTTTCCATTAGTTAAAGATTTAACGAAAATCGGGCAGCATTTCCCCTATATATTCGCCTAACCCGAATTTCCAATTACCCTCTTGTTAACACTGAAATACCAACCACAACATATAGACATAATCATATCTTCAATCCTTTCAACTTGACAAGGATAACAACATGTTCATAACAACCCAACTTTAATCTTAACTATCTAATTCTTTCATTCTTTTACTATATAATCTATAATAACAACAACCTTAAAAATCAATTCACCATGCCTAATTAAAGCAGCCCCCTACACGGCTCAATTTACATTTCAACATCAACATATACTACTTTTTACATTCATCACACATTTACTAATTTATACAAGTTTAAATCACTTCCAAAACGTGTATATAAAAAAGATCAAATCTTACCTTAATCAACTTGACTCCAAGGATCAATTCACGTTGCAATCCTTGAATGTGTATAACACCTTGAAACCTTAATTTTTCTCCTTCACTCTCTCAATGCTCGGCCAAAGCATCCATGGCCGAGAGTTTTTCTTTTTTTTTCCAATGCTTTCTTTCTCTTTGTTCTTGATTCAACTAAGGTATGAATGGTGATTAAATGAGTCATTTGATGATACATATATGTAAGTCTCCCAAGCCCTACACGTGCCCCCCCCCCCCCCTTATGTGTCATCTTTTCTCTTTTTTTTTTATTTAAAAATCGGGTGGGGCCCACTTTATTAAATAATCTTAATTAATTTAACTAATCACTAATTCTTGTTTAATAATCTAATCCCAATTATATAGTCCCTAATCTCCAATAATATTTTTACACTAAGTAAAATTTATAAATAATTTATGTTCTAATGAAAATTGAAAATTAAGCATTTCTATTTCGAATGATCCTGTCTTTAATTTGAGTCGACTTGCTTGCGAATATTTCGACGTATAAATATACGGGGTATAACATCCTTCCCCCCTTTAGAACATTCTTCCTCGAATGTTAAACTGGTCCTGAACCCCCAGTACTTTCTCAAGTGTTCTCTTATTTGATTATGCCCTTCACATATCTTCTCCGTTTGTCGATTCACTATAATTTATTATAATGCATCGTAGATCTCCACATAGTCATTCCTAGAATATCTCCTCTTTCTGTTGCTTCCCGAGGTAATAATTTCTTGTCATCGCCTTTACTCTCTTCTTACTTCGCAGTCCGTTGTCAGTTGTATTGCGAGCTCTTCCGTTGAAATCTTGCTTTCTTCCTTGTGCGCTTAGTTTTATTCAAATAAATTTCAACCCTCGACGAAACTTTTTTTTTTTAAACTTCTAATATTTCCAACGCATACGTACCATTACTAAAATAACCAATAAGCTTGGGGGATAACCACGTCTTCGTTAGTACTGTCATTTAACTCACACGCTTTCCAATGCAATAAAATATGGGATGTGATACCGCCGGTATCATGTTATAATAACTAAAAGGTTACATATCAAAGGTAGTCTTCTATTCGTTTACCCTAGTTCAGATTTATAGCTATGGTCTTGCTATGCTATGGGCCCTTCCCCCCTTAAGGTTTCAACTAAGTGTTTCACTAAGTCTTTTGTCTCGATTTACCCCATTAACCCCTATGCTTGTATTCTAACTTATGTTGTAATACATCATGTCATAGTGATAAGGGACAGTTCGTATATAGCTTAAGTCCATCAATAATTTATCTGAAGAAGGGTATACCTGATGGTGCATCCTGCGGTGTCTCTAGATCCGATCTCCCACCTAGAGCGTAGATACGATGCGGCCCAGTACTGGAGCTAGATGCTCTACCTCTGCCCCTACCTCGGCCGGAAGAAGTATGGAGTCCTATCTCTGGGGCTCTCACTGAGGATGACGACACTGCTACCGAATTCTCAGGAACAATATTACCCACTCTTTGTTGGCAATCTCTAGCATAGTTGTCACAACCCAACCCCGTGGGCCGTGATTGGGGCCCGAGCTGGACACCCATACACACCTACTTACCAATCGACATATCCATAACTTATTCATATCCAACATAGATTAATTTATACAGATATTAATCTGAAGCGGTCGCATATAACATACTTATCATACAGAAGCCGCTAAGGCTGTCGTGGAACATATCATCCAGAGCATATACATAAGCATATATACATACAAGCCATTAAGGCTGTCATAACAAATTGGACCGCCTAGACGCAAATCACAGACATAACCGAACAATAACGACCCATGACCCACATATTTGTCTACAGGCCTCTAACAAACACAACAGAATCATATGACGGGACAGGGCCCCGCCGTACCCCTGAATGTACACATACATATATATAACGGAAGAGTATGTACCAAATTATGGGCTTCGGAATGAGGGAGCACTTCAACACAGCAGAATGGATGGCCTACGATGACGGACCACTCACGTGCGCGTCTGTACCTGCGGGCATGAAACGAAGCCCCTGAAGAAGAGGGGGTCAGTACGGAGTATGTACTGAGTATGTAAGGCATGAAATACAACTGGAAAGATCATAACTGAAATAGATATTTCGGAAGTCAAGTGTCATAATAAGGAAACCACTGTACCTGTGTAGTATGGATCAGAATCAACATTTTCATATCACATACCGTACCCGGCCCATTATGGGACTCGGTGAATGAAATCATGTCATTATGTCATCATGAATACATGTATATATATACCGTACCCGGCCCTCTAGTGGGGGACTCGGTGAATAGAGCCATGCATATCAATATCATATATCATATATATACCGTACCCGGCCCTCTAGTGATGGACTCGGTGAGTGAAGTCATATCATCATATCAGTATGCCATTATGTCATCAGGCATATACATATATACATACCATACCCGGCCCTCTAGTGAAGGACTCGGTGAGTGAATCGTACATGTGAACATCATATATCATATACATACCGTACCCGGCCCTCTAGTGAGGGACTCGGTGAATCAAATCATCATATGCCCTCCTGGCCACCATAACACATCATCATCATCATAAACATATACCGTACCCGGCCCTCTATTGAGGGACTCGGTGAACAATGCAGTGGAGTGGGCACGATAACATACCCGGTCCGGGACTCGGTGAATAGACATTTTAAGGCTTGCACGAACAGAGTCATGAGAAACTATATGCATATAAATCAAGACTCGATAGATAGGTGCGCAAATTGACACTTGAGGATCATAAATGAACAGAGATTTACCAGAATCAAACATGATCTTTAAAAACATCAAAGCACTTGCCCTTTTTAAAACGGAAATCATGTATGTCATCAGCATAGATAAAAAATGAAAGTCATGTATCAATATAATGTCGTGGAACGTACAGCCCGATCCATATATCAAAATGTGTTAATATAATGCTGTGGAACGTACGGCCCGATCCATATATCATAATGTGTCAATTCTAAGGCTCGATGGACACGTATACTTTCCGACACCCGAAGGCTCCGAAACAAGTTTCGGGTCAATCCGACTTAGTATGAGAAAGTTATGAGCGTTTGAAGTACAGAACGTTCTACGAACATTTCAGAAGCTATTTTTGGAAAATCGAAGCAATAATCATATCAAGTAGATCTTCGGACAACATAGATACGGATCAAAATAATATGAAACAGCTTATGGAAATCAAGGATACTAGACATCCTAGTGGCTCTAAGAATGGGACTTTCTTTGAAATAATACATATATGTCATTTGTTCATTTCATAAAGATCATGCCAAACAAAGAAAGGTAAGCCTTACATACCTTGCCCGCTTTCTACGCTAATCCGAACTTAAGTCTTTCGCTTCGCAAGATCTACAACAATATTCATATATACCAAACATTAGCCATAACACTTAAGAGTCCAATTCTAAACCAACACTTTATCTACAGAAATTTCGGCAGCATTTCCCCTGTAAATGCAACATCCCCGAGAATTCAACTCGGCCAAACATATAACAACAAATCCGAGAATTTAACTCGGCCAACTTAGCAACAACAATGCCAACAGTTATTCCAACAATATCGACCATCAATTCAAAACACATTCCAACGTTAACTACTTCTTTCTACAAACTTTGACGACTTTCCATTTACGTTCAATTCATAATTGCTTACATATTCAAGTTCAAATCCACAACCATTCAAACAATATTCAAGAATACTTCAAACAATCCGTACAATATTCAATTAATCCAACCCATATGCTATGCCACCCGAAATCTTCCAAATGGAATAAGAACAATAACAACACATTTTCTTCCTTCAATTTCATGAGCTTCACCAACAATTCACACACTAACAACATTGTTTTCCATAATTACAAGAAGACTATATTCGATTCACATTAACTTCTAAAACAACTTTCCAACCCTCACAACTTCACTCGAATCATTAGGCTTCCATTTTTCATCATAGATTCCATTACAACAACAATCAAAATACTAGATAAAATTAGTTCATCATCCCTACACAACACAACACATACACGGCCACACACACACACTACATATACACGGCCACTACCCAACTTCCATATTTTCATGAATTTCATTCATTTCTACATACTACAACATACACAACCATTCATAACATATAAAAGAAGATTAATTCTTACCTTTCTCCCTTAGCTTCCTTCTTGGCTAGAATTTGTAAATTGCAAGAATAAATGTTTTTCTTGCTCCAATAATTACTTCACTTTGCTAGGGACCTTTTAATTAGTAGAAAATAATTTTTGAACAATTTTTCCTCCAAGGTTCTTGCTCCACCATATATGGCCGAATGGCCCTTTATTTTTTCCTCTTCTCTAAATTTCTTGAATCTTCTAAGTTGAGGATGAGAATAATAAATGGATCATCCTTTTATATACTAGTATTAAGTCTCCATATGGGCCTTGGCCCATTTATGGTGGACGGCAAAATGGCCCCTTAAGCTTAAGCCCACTTTTTTGTTTTGTTTTTTTTTTTTTTTTGTAATTCATGAAAAAGAATTCTCCAAATTCCAAATTTGCCCTTAGCCTTCCTCCATATCTCTATGAGTCATCTTGAGATTTTTCCCTTTTTACCCCTAGCCTTTCCTAATATTTCCACTTCAAAATTTTGTGAACAACTTATGTGCCAAACAAGATAAAAAATATAGGCTTGCTCTTAACTTCCCGCAATTATCTTAAATTATCCGAATGCACAAAATCCGGGATATAACAATAGTGCCCCAGGTCACCACAAGTATAGCATACACCCTGACAACATCGTCCTACATGACGTTTCCCGCAAGTCGCACATCGAGGAGGGGGCATCACCTCCTGCCCTATCCCCACCTGCTGCTAAGAACCCGATGCATAAGAAGAACTCTGTCCCTGCCTAAGGAAAGTCTCCCTACCCCGCTGAGATCCTCGAAACTGCAGAGGTGCACTATACTGAGGTCTGCTCTCGCTAGTGGAACCTCTATACTGACCCTCTGACCTGGCCCTCTTGGGCTGACTACTACTCTGCTCTGAGATAGCCTCTCGCTGGCACCTACGATCCTCTGACCCTTGAGCATAAGCCTGAATACGAGCTATATCCATACCTGGCTACATCGCTACTGCCATACAAGCCTCCTGCAACCTTAGCTCTAATCCCATCACGTATCGGTGAACTCTATCTTCCATTTCCTGCACAATAGAAGGGGCGTATCTGGCCAAAGAATCAAACCCCACACTATACTCTCTAACAGACATGCTACCCTGCTGCAGGTTAAGGAACCTATTAACCCTTGCCCGCCTCATTTCGGGTGGCATATAATGGCGCAAGAAGGCATCTGAGAATTCCTGCCAAGTCGGCAGAAGAGTATCCCTACCCCTTGATAATCTCCATGACTGAAACCAATTAATTGCTATACCCTGCAATCTATAAGCAGCTAACTCAAAAGATTCTGTAGCTGACGCCTTCATCACATTTAAGGTACGCTGCATACTATCCATGAAATCCTGAGGATCAGCATTAGAGTCCGTGCCCTTAAACTCTGGGGGGATCTAATGTAAGAAAATCTCGGGCCCTGGCATTAGCAGCCCTATCTGGATACTCATGACCCCTATCTTGTTGTCCAGCCTGGGTAGCAAGTATCTGGGTCAACAAACATATAACATCTCTCATCTCTCTTATCTCCTGACCCTAAGCATCCGACTGAGGGACTTGAGGTACTGGTGCTGGTGCTGGGGCTAGGGCTGGATCAGGTGCCCCTCTAAGCTCCTCCGGAGGTGGGGAAGTAGGAGAACTCTGGGACTGAATGTGTATCCCAACATAAGTCTGCTGTCGCTTTACTCTGGGACTGAATGTGTATCCCAGGATAAGTCTGCTGTCGCCTTATCCTCAACTGATTTGCCCTTCTGGGCTGCTGTCGCTTTACTCTTCCTAGTCATCGCTGAAATCATACAAGATTATTAGATTAAGGACTTCACTTATGACACAGCTCTATTCGCACGATCTTCAACACGAAAGAAGGAATGACACCCTATTAATGTCTCGTAGCCTCCAGTTTATAGATGTGGTCCATAACACACCGATAAACAAGACTCTACTAGACACCGTCTGCTAACATGCTGAGGACTGAACTGTTCTGATACCACTTTTGTCACGACACAACCTAGGGCCATGACGAGTGACCGAGCTTAACCTGCCTGACAACCCAACTTATGTTACCCGTACTCAAACATGGCATTCAATAGGGTTTATTTGACTAAGTTCGAAAGCTGTAAATAGAATACCAAAGTCGACCTGTAACCCAAAACATCTCAAAACATATTTATATATACGTAACGTATCACAATGCAAGCCAACGAGGCTGCCGATACTTCTGTACAACAAAACAATGGCCGGCAAGGCTAAACAGTATCCATGACACCCACGTTGTTCGCAGACTACTAGAAGAGTATGGCCGTACATAAGTGACGGGACAGGGCCCCGTCATGCCCATAATATATACACACAAAATTATACCAAAACAGGAACAGTCTCCGAAGCAAGTGGAGCTGTCTGTCTCTCAATGCTGACTCCTCCTAGGTGGCTAGACTGTCGAACCGCATCCCTGAACCTGCGGGCATGAAACGCAGCCCCCCGAAGAAAGGGAGTCAGTACGGAATATGTACTGCGTATGTAAGGCAGTACTGAATCATAAAACAAGGAAAAACGCAACAGTAAGCAAGTTTAGAAAGCAACCCGGGAGTAACCCGGAACAGCATTTTGAACCATGTCATGTGGTCCCTTACACAAATCCCAGCATACACAATATAAATATAGAATCCTACTCGTAGCCGCTTCCGGCTTAGCTAGGGTGGCCCATTCGGGCAGCCGCTTCCGGCTTAAGAATATCATAGATACGTATCAAGACATAATAAAGTAAGTTCTGAGAATCAAGAAAGAAGGGTTAGCTTTACATACCTGTTAGCGACTATTTGCAAACCCGTTCGCCTTGTCGCTCTTTTAGCCTATTTAATATAAAGGTAACGTTATTGTCAGTAACTATATTTTCCAGTTCGTAAATCCGTTGCCATTTTCTTTATAGAAATTATCCTTTAGCTTATACATTCTCGTTTAAGGTTTTCCATTAGTTAAAGATTTAACGAAAATCGGGCAGCATTTCCCATATATATTCGCCTAAATCGAATTTACAATTACCCTCCTGTTAACACCGAAATACCAACCACAACATATAGCCATAATCATATCTTCAATCCTTTCAACTTGACAAGGATAACAACATGTTCATAACAACCCAACTTTAATCTTAACTATCTAATTCTTTCATTCTTTTACTATATAATCTATGATAACAACAACCTTAAAAATCAATTCACCATGCCTAATTAAACCAGCCCCCTACACGGCTAAATTTACATTTCAACATCAACATATACTACTTCTTATATTCATCACACATTTACCAATTTATACAAGTTTAAATCACTTCCAAAACGTGTATATAAAAAAGATCAAATCTTACCTTAATCAACTTGACTCCAAGGATCAATTCACGTTGCAATCCTTGAATGTGTACAACACCTTGAAACCTTAATTTTTCTCCTTCACTCTCTCAATGCTCGGCCAAAGCATCCATGGCCCAGAGCTTGTTTTTTTTTCCAATTCTTTCTTTCTCTTTGTTCTTGATTCAACTAAGGTATGAATGGTGATTAAATGAGTCATTTGATGATACATATATGTGAGTCTCCCAAGCCCTACACGTGCCCCCCCTTATGTGTCATCTTGTCTCTTTTTGTTTTTATTTACAAATCGGGTGGGGCCCACTTTATTAATTAATCTTAAATAATTTAACTAATCACTAATTCTTGCTTAATAATCTAATACCAATTAATTAGTCCCTAATCTCCAATAATATTTTTATACTAAGTAAAATTTATAAACAATTTATGTTCTAATGAAAATTGAAAATTAAGGATTTCTATTTCGTGTCCGAAAATGATCCTGTCTTTAATTTGAGTCGACTTGCTTGCGAATATTTTGACGTATAAATATACGAGGTATAACAGTTGTGAGCTTGGAAGGAGAATGCTTTGTCATTAAGGAGACGTAAAGGTATGTAAGGCTAGTCCCTTTCTTTCATTAAGGCATGACTCTTATATTACTACCTTCCATATACTCCATGACCTTGTTGTATCCCAAAAGTTTAAAGTTCATGATTCTAAAGAGCTTCTTATGAGATAGAAACGAGATATGTTCCATGATAACGATGATGATAATGATGCTATTATGAGCTTGATAATCCTATCTTTATGATTTCATTGATGTTATTTCTTGTTGTTGCCTCACCTCATGATATTAGTTCCTTCAAGGTGAGACATAGCAATGATGACTATTCCATAATGTAATCGGATGTTCCCGACCTTACGCCACTCCAATAGAGTTGTAGCTTTCACTTGGGCTCTCATGCTTGCTATGTATAGTATATGATGTACATGGATATATGGGTATGTATACATGGATTATGGAAAAAAGGATGAGGTGTTATATATGCAATACCACCTGATCAGTTCGCATATAATGATATCGTCCCGGACGCGGGATGCCCAGACGCGGGATATATGGATAAATGGATCGGGCTGCACATTCCACAAAATACGATACATGATATGATGGATCGAGCTGTACGTTCCACAACATTAATGATGGTGTATATATATATATATATATATATATATATATATATATATATATATATATATATATATGAATGTATGTATGAAAGATGTTAAAGAAAGTTAACATGTATGATATCCACCTTCAGAGGCTAGCTGTACAGATTATCTCCTTATCTCATGTTTTCTTACTTCTTTATGATTTTATTATTCATGCCTTACATACTCAATACAATGTTCGTATTGACGTCCTTTTCCATTTATAGGCGCTGTGTTCATGCCCCCAGGTAGACAGGGAGACGGACCAGATGCCTAGGAGCTTTATCAGCAGCTATATAGGAGCACTCCACTACTCCAGAGTTGCCGCTTATTGGTATATTCTTTTGTGTACATATTGGGGCATGGCGGGGTGCTGTCTCGTCCTTATGATTTCAGTACTCCAGTTAGAGGCTCGTAGATACTCATGTGTGGGTAGTAGATGTTATGTGGCCTCTCCAGTGTATACTTTGCATATCATCTTGTAGCCTCATGGGCTTATATATATATATATATATATATATATATATATATATATATAAGCATATTCTTGGGAGATGTGTAGTAATCATTTCATAGTAAGTTTTACTTTGAGAAGTTATATTTGGTCTGGTTGAGTATGATAATTCAGCATGGCAAGTGGTGCTCAGTAGCTAGCTCCGGATACTTGTCATGACCCTCTGTTGGATCGTGACACTCAAGAACGGTGATGGTGGCCAACCTCATTCTTTTTGGGTTGACACTCAGGGCTAAAAAGATGTCCATTAGCTTCAACCGCGAGCCGATTTCGGTTACCCTGGGAGACCGGGAAGACTCCCTCAATGCTTGTGGAATGACAAGGTGGCAAAACCCGGAGGCATCTGCCGTCACAGTAGATTTAGAAGTAGCCCCTGCCTTGAGAAACAACTGATCAAAACCTTCCTGCCTAAAGGAATAAGCAGGAGAGGAAGTAGGCTCGGCTTGCCTGGCCTTTTTTACTGCAAGCTCTATATCTGAGGATGTATCATCCCCAATCACGACAGTTTCCACCTTGGGAAAACAAACCTTCAGAGGGGCTGGGGAGTGAGCGGCATCAATAGTGGGGACTGAACGGTTTTCGATCACAGCTTCGACAGGACTAGTCGAACCAGTGGCAATATTTTTCTCCAGAACCTCTACCGGAGTGGGTTCTGCCTCGAAGGCAGCAACTGTGGTGGAACCAGGGGTGACTCTTGCTATTATAATGTTATCGTCTGGTAAGTTCCTCAGGCCCAGCGTTCCTGAAGCACCACCGTTACCTTTTGGAGTTCTTCTTTCTTTTTCGGCTCACCAAAGATGACTTGGGGGGCCTGGAAGACGAGACTCTCATTTTCTTCTCCTTCGCCTCGGCAATGAGCTGTGCTGAGCCCAATGGGTCAAACTCCGAACTTGGCGCGGTAGGGGAATCGGTCGTTTCGAGCCTCGGGGTTACAGAACCTTTCCTCAATCCTAAGAAAAATTTCAGTGTTAGAGGAGAGGATGAATGAAGGGGAGAACACGGAGAAAAAGAAATCTACTTACCATGATTTTGTGCTATCCACCTATTGTCAGATAGTTCCTTTCACGTGCATAATTGATGTGGGTGCTGGCATATGATGTTCTCCATCCAATCGTGGAAGTTGTCTATTTCATCCGGGGTTCGTGCAACGGCTGAAATGAAAGAGAGTTAGATGGATAGTTAAAAGCACGTGAAGAGATTAAAAGTTCTACAATACTTACGGGTAATGTTCCACCTCTCAAGAAAAGGCATGGATCCCTCTGGGATAATCTCCTCGGTCTTGACCCTAACAATATGCTCTACCCTACCTCGATCTCTGTTTTCATCGACACAGGAGAGGATAGGGTGCTTTCATTGTTTGGAAAACTTTATGACCCTGCCTTGGACGATAAGAGTGCAGTATAGCAACATTAACTCATGCAGAGTGAATTCTTCATTGATGTTATTGGTAGAAAACGGAGGCAAGTTACAATCTTTTAAACATTCGGGCCGCTTTGTGCAAGGCACAAATTGTATGTTCGGCATATGTCGAGAATGACCTGATCGATCGTGGGGTCAAGCTTGAACGTGAAAGGGTAACTATAAACACTCAAATATCCTTCCACGAAGGTGGTGATTTCATCGTTCGACCCTAAAACGACGATCTCTGAAAGACGGGACCAGCCGCAGTCGGTTCGAACTCACGGTAGGTCCTTCGCCTTAATCGAAAAGGGGTATCGCCGGACATCGAACCCCCTGTCGGCCTTTTCACGGCCGTCTTAATGTGGAACTCACCATTGAAATGAAAATGTATGGGTATAATATCTTGTGTCTGAGGCTCAAAAGGTCGGCCGGCGGAGGAGGAGAGGTAGCCGGTGAGGCATTTTTAGAAGAAGATTTGGAGTTCATTGTCATTTTTGAAGATTTAAAGGTAATGTATGAAGATTTGAAGGAAATTATGAAGAGTTGAAGGAAGTTTATGAAGATTTGAATAAATTGTTGGAGATTTAGAAGCTTCCAAAAAAGATTTGATGATTTCGACAAAGGTTTGAAGATTCCGACGAAGGTTTGGACATTTCAGATGAAGGTGGAAAGCAAGGCAAGGAGGGAAAACGAGGAGTGATTTTCAAGCTGTAAATAGTGAAAATGAAGGGAAACAAACTATTTATAGACAAGGAGTAATTATGAAAAAACACATCGATCAGAGAACAGAGGAGACGTTCAATTGGAAAGCTACACGTGTCCGAAGTCAGACGGATGTGATGTGAAAAGACGTTCTGTTTTGCCACCAGTTTCAAAACTTACAAAAAGAAGGTTCTATCTAGACCGACATTCCACTTCTCTTTATTCCAATAAAGTTCAAGCGAAAACGAATAATTCATGCACAAAAGGTCCCAATTTGGTTCAAATGAAGCTGAAAGCGGATAAAAACATTCGTATTCTAAAAGGGTGACATTCATTTTAAATAAAACTTTTATATATTGAAAGATAAGCAACTATCTTAGTTATACAAACCGTACCAAATATGGCCAAACATACGGCCTTAAACAAAAAAAAAAAGGGGGGGGGGGGGGGGGGGAATCAGTCCGGTGACCCGAAGGTTAAGAACTTCGGTCCGTGACCCCGGACGCTTTGGCTAGTTCATACTTCTACTCAGCGTCTTCGGGTTTGTCGAAATTAGAATTCCGAAGAACAGATTAATTCGATGATTCTCCTTTGAAGGCGTTCAATCTCTTCGCGGAGGTTTTCATCATGTTGAGAACCAAAACTAGGAGAAGGCCGCATATTCTTCGGGGACTATGTAGCAGGTGGAATGGACGTATTCCCACTGAGACTGTTCTGCACGACAACATTGACTTCGACTAGCAGGTCATCGGTATCAAGAATGACTACGGGACCTTGGTCCCCTCAGAAAACTTCCCTTTTAGCCTCCGAAAGCAGGCGACGAGATCTGATCCTAGAGCTAATACCCGTGGAGGTAATCGGGAAGGTCGGAACATTTCTTTGCTTCAATTTTCTGCTCAAAGGAACAGTATCTTCGGCGGCATCATCTTTAGTATGCTTCTTCGAGGAAAGTTCTATTACACCCTATAGTTTTTTATGTTGAGATTCGAGTAACCCTTCAGGAGGTATATGAGATTAGATGCGCCTATTTTATGTTTATGAGGGTTTAAGTCCATATAATAAGCTACGGAAGGATTGGAGGGCAAGTGAAACAAGGAAATTAAGTTTGTTGGATTTTGGAGGAAATATGAGGGGTAATTTTGGCCCTACTTGAGGAAGTAATATCTTATGGAATACGAGGGGTTTTGAAGTGAAATAAAAGCCTAAATTGAAGCTCGGGAAGTCTAGTTTCCAACGCAACAAACCGTACGTCGATCCGATATCGGAATAGAGAATTATAAGCATTTTAAGACGGACTGCCAGTGCAGGGCTTAACCCTGCGTGAAAGCGCCAAGCGGTGGTGCGAACGTAGAGCGTAGCACTGGCCAAGTCTGCGCGAACGCGAAGGCACAGAAGGATTTTAGAGTCGGTGCCAACCGACTCTAATCCACTATATAAGGAGTAAACCCCCCATTTTCTCCACCAAATATTTCCCAAATATTCCATAAAGTCTAGCAAGCATAGAAGAGCCTATATTCAACACAAAGTAAGGATTTTGAGTAATTTTTGTGTGACAGAGTATTAATCGACCTCTGGACAGCGTGTAATCGCGATTATAGTTTGTTTTACGTTGGAGTTGGCTTGGACTCAAATTAAATATTGGAGATCTTGCTACTTTAGTAAGACAAGGTATGAATCTCCCTTCATTAATATTGATTTAGGAATGATTACGAGAATAAGAGTTTTAATTATTGTGTTGGTGTTGTTGGCTTATGGATTGAAGTTTGAAGAGAGTTTTGGATGAAAATATACATATTTATCTTGTAGAATCTAGTTGATATCGTTGTTGTTGCTATTGGTATTGTTTGGGAGTTGCTCTGGTATTTGGAGGAAGTGGATAATATAGGGGAATTGTTGCCCAAATTTTCGTAACCAAAAATTAGTCTTCCATAATTAGTGCATATAAGTTGATGGAACTATGATGAAAGTATAATTAAAGATGTATTTCTCGATATATAGGTTCGGGTGAAGGGCTAGCATCGGAGTAAGGGATTCTTTAAGTGGTGGGTTGATGGATAAGGTATGTAAGGTGTTCGTTTCTCTCTTTCTTTGGCACGGATCCAACTTGAATATGAACCTGGGCATTCTATAACAAATTCACTCTATTCCTATGCTATGTATTTCAAATCTTAGTGCCTTAATTATTTTATTGATCCTTACCATATTATCATTTTTATCATTGTTGAGTTATTTCCTTGGATTCGATACGAATTCCATAATTCATTCGGAGGTTACGACCTTATGTCACTCCGAAAGGTCGTTGTTACTTCATTGTCTTATCATGCATTGTGTGTGTCAATATATATATATATATATATATATATATATATATATATGCATTATTTTACTACATCGAGCTGCGCTATAGTCGGTCGGGTACGACTCCTATTGTGCAACCATTGATCAGTTAGTATAACACACCGAGTCCTTAAAAAGGCCGGGTACGTTATACACCGAGTCCTGAAAAAGGCTGGGTACGTTATGATGATACCATTTATATATATGTATATGCTTGCACATGATTTTAAGCTCATGCATTGTATATATTGTACGCTCTTAGATGGCAGGTTACTTCTAATCTCTTTATATCTTCGTCTTACTTATGTTATTGATTCCAGCCTTACATACTCAGTACTTTTACCCGTACTGACGTCCCATTACAAGGGATGCCGCATTTTGTGCTGCAGGCTCTAATAGGGTTATTACGGAGCAACCGCAGTAGGATTTTCCAGCTCAGCGGTATCAGCAAGTGCCACTACTCCGGACTTGCCATCTTTTGGTACTTTTCTGCTAGTGTAATATATGTTCACATGTACACTCTTAGAGGCTCATAGACATAGTGAGGAATGTATATATTGTGTTTGGTCATGTTAGCCTTGTTTTTGTCATGACCTAACCCCGTGGGCCATGACTAGTGCCCGAACTGGACACCCGTATACGAACCTGTTACATATAATTAAACTGAATCTATGAGTAGTATGGAAACTTGCAAAAGAACTACAACGGTTCATAACGTCGTCATACATGTATATTTACATAAACTGTCTCCTGAGGAGTCACAACTGGTCAAATCATAAAACGATACGCAAGCCGGTAAGGCGCCACTACTCATCAATATCATGTCATATGCAAGCCGACAAGGCTGCCACTACAGACGGACATCATTTCATAGCACATCGTATAGACACAGCTGAACAGAACTTATACACAACCAACACATATGTCCACAGACCTCGAAGAGTATCGATAGCGAAATATGACGGGACAGGGCCCCGCCGTACCCCTGGATAAACATATACATATACATCATAAGATCTGAACCAACAGTCTAGACAACGGAACAATGGAGCTCTCCGAGACAGCTGAGTAGAAGTCTTATGCTGAAGGGTCACCAAACCGACTATCTGTACCTGCGGGCATGAAACACAGCCCGCCACAGAAAGGGGGTCAGTACAGAATATGTACTGAGTATATAAAGCATGAAATACAGTAAAAAGGATCATAACTGAAATAAGGAGTACAGAAACAAGTACAATGTCCAGAATACCAAAACACTTGCCCTTTTGAAACATAAATCATACATGTCAATATCATATATCATACCTGGTCCATTATGGGACTCGGTGAACATGGTCGCCACCCCGTCTTTGGCGCCATAACACAGCATAACTCCATAACACAGCATAACGCCATAACATAGCATAACTCCATAAACACAGCATAACGCCATAACACAACATAACTCCATAAACACATCATAACGCCATAACATAGCATAACACCATCATATATATATATATATATATATATATATATATATATCATATTCGGGCCCTCTAGTGAGGGACTCGGTGAACAATGCAGTGAAACTGTGCACGATAACATACCCGGCCCGGGACTCGGTAAAGGACATATTGAGGCATGCACGAGCAGAGTAGTGAGCAACCATATGCAATTTAAATCATATCTGAGACTCATTGGAATAATTAAAACGAACCATCATTTGAAAATCAAGACATAGTCATATCAAATACCTTTTGAATGTCACTGTGGATTATATCAAAATAGAACTCTGGAATCATATGTACGTATCAAAACATAATAAAGTAAGTTCTGGGAATCAAGAACATTAGCCATCCTAGTGGCTCTAAGCATAGGAATTTCTTTGGAATCATATATACATCATCTGTTCGTTTCATAAAGATCATGCCAAAAAGAAAGAAGGGTTAACTTTACATACCTCAATTTCCTCAAGACACAATACTTCCCAGCGCAACACACAATGGAGTTTAATCTTATATGCCCATACGAGCTCGTGGACGGTCATAGAGAATAAATCCTATTGGAATTGGCTTTATCCTGAAGTGCCCTTCGGTTCACTTGATCTTCTAGGGATGTTGTATAAGAATGAAAACTATATGATGAAATAAAGAGATATTCGTGTGTATTTATAGGCTGCAATTCGTTGGTTACCACAAGGAAAAGAGGGGCAGTATCCCATTGTTGTTCCATACGGATGGAAAAATATGAAAGAGGTAAGTTGTCAACTTTTTCCCAAAATGATCAAAAAGAGAGATTGATCAAGGATGATAATTACCACTATATATAATCACGTAAGAAGACTGTATCAACAAATATATTCCTAAGTCATAATTTACTACAAGAGTATTTGTTTGCTGTAAATGCATTTTCATTACTAAATTACATTGTGGGAGATGAAGATATATGCAAAAAGAGGCACATCAGCAAAATGGGATATTAATACACGTGACACTAGTCACTTAATGCCCCTCCTTCTAAGATTCCACGTGGGTTGGTTGTTGCCACATACTTATTTATCCACTAGCACAATAATTAACCACTTTAATCCTTATCCGTTAATACAATATTAATTCATTACTCTACCACTTATTCCAATATTTAACCAATTACTCACATAATTAATATACTCATTATCATACTCATTTGATATACCACTAGTCCATAGCCTCTTTTGCCACACATAAAATATTATTTCCAGTCCTTATTGTCACAGTTTTCTGTCTTAAATCATTTCGGGACTTCATCCTTTGATATACTGAGCTCCTGCTTTGCATATTTTAATATGACCAAAATTCTATACAGTCCATATAACTTGTTCAACATCCCAACTTTGACAAAACTTATTTTCTCCAATTCGTTTTACCTCCACGACATTTACTTATCACTTGTTAAACATAGTATAAATACTTCTAATGCCAAAAATAATTTTGTCCTTGAACTTATATCGATCAATTTACGACAAATCCAACGTACAGAAGTATTGGATGTAACAAAAAGTACCGGATGTAACAGTTTTGATCTGTGATACTTTTCCTGTGAGCCTTGCCGGCTTTATGGTACTCGTGATGTCGTAGCAACCTTGCCGGTTCGCATATGTATAAATATGTTGGAATATTGGATATTTCTATGTTGGGCCTTTTCTGCATGCAGGTGTTCTTTGAGTTACGGTAGATGATTCAAATTAACTATTAAGTCAGGTGATTTCCGGCCCACGGGGTGGAGCCCGTCATACTCCTCGCCAGGATATGACAAATTGGTATCAGAGCAGTTCAGTCCTAGGGATGTGTATGAGCCGTGTCCAGTAAAGTCCTGGTTATCGATATGTCGTGCACCATATCTATAGCCAGGAGGCTACAGGGCATTATGAAGTTGCTTTTCTTCATGATCAAGATCTTGCGATAGAGTGAAATAAGGATGATATTATCTAATCTTTTCCACTTTAAATTTCACCGATGCCTCAGATAAAGAAGAAGGCCAGCAAAATACGGGGCGCTGCAGGGGAAGGCCCGAGCAGAGTATCCCCAGCCGAGTTGGGGCATGGCGAGGCTCAGAGCGCTACCTCCATTAGTTGCTAAAGAGCATGATAGAGCTCCAGACCCTCCGGTTCCTCAGCCTCCAGCTCCTCCCCCTGCTAATCCAGATCAGGACTTGTGAGATGCAGTCCAGTTATTGACCAGACTGTGGCTTCTCAGACTCAGCGGCAGGCAAGCCTTCTGGACAGGGCTGTTAGTTCCCGCTTGCGTGACTTTCTTACTCTGGACCCTCCGATTTTCACGGGGACAAACTCAAAGAATGATCCTCAGAACTTTGTAGATTGAATGGGCCGCGTTTGAGGGTAATGCATGCTTTTGATACAGTGTCAGTGGAGCTAGCTTCTTATAGATTATGGGATATGGCCGCAGTATGCTATAAGTCCTGGCAGCAGTCGAGAGGGCAGAATGCACCTCCAGCAGTACGGTCCGAATTCACCAGGGCCTTTCTAGATCAATATTTTCCCGCTGAGGTTCGCGAGGCTAGGGCTGATGAGTTCGTATTACTTCGCCAGAATAATATTAGCGTCCGGGAATATAGTTTGAAGTTTAACTCCTTTGCTAGATATGCTCCGATAATGGTAGCTGACATGGAAGATAGGCTACACCATCTCGTGACTGGACTTAGGCCTCACTTGATTAAGGATTGTATGACTGCCTCATTACAGGGTGGCATGGATATTGCTCGCATCCAGATGTATGCTCAAAATTTGGAGGACCTTGAATGTCAACAATGGACCGAGCAAGACCCAAATAAGGGCCGTTTTAAGCGGGCCGGATCTGCATATTATTCAGGTCCTTTTCAACAAGTTGGTAGGCCCTATTCTTATAGAAGATCACCTCACTCAGTAGTTAATGCCCTCTCTCGGTTTCCGAGGCATCGTTACAATCGACCCACTTTTTCTGGACCGAGTCAGAGTTCGAAAGCGCCAGTTCCTTCTTATAAGGGAGAATCAAGCCAGGCAAGGCCCTCACTACCCTGTTGTGATCGGTGCGGTAGGGGCCACTTTGGACAGTGCCGCCAGGGTATGGGGGTGTGTCACACTTGTAGGCAGCCTGGTCATGTTATGGGAAACTGTCCATCTCGCGATAGAGGAGGCCCAGCACAGCTGACAAGTTCGATCGCAGGCTCATCATCTTCTGTTTGCCCTCCTGGGCAAGTTTCATCAGTTCCAACCGGTAGAGGTGGGGGAAGAGGTTAGGTGTCAGGTTCCAGCAGCAGCCAAAGTCGTATTTATGCACTTACAGGGCGGCAGGATCTTAATCCATCCCCGAATGTTGTGACAAATATTTTATCCATCTTTTCCTATGATGTTTATGCGTTGATTGACCCGGGTTCCACACTATCTATATCACTGTTACACCTCAATTTTTTTTTCGTTGATGCACAGTGAATAGACTAACGAAGGGCACGAAGTATATGATTTTTCAATAAGTAAGAAATAGCATTTGATGACCCTAATTGAGATTTCAAAGACATTCGAGGTAAGAGAAGAAAGTTGCCAAGAAAAGGCAAGGTATACGTTATGTATCGGAAGCGATTTACGAGTAACGAATTAATGGTGACTTAATGATGTTTTGGAGAAGAGTTATAACATCCCTTAGATTGTTAATGAGGTGCTAAACAAGTGTTAAGAAGGTTACATAAGGATTGAAGATCAAACGAGTCGACCAGAACGAGTTCGGAGAAGCTGGGCATTATACGGCCTAACATACTAGCCGTATAAAATATACTGGCCGTATGTTAGGCCGTATATTCTGCCCAGATTGGCAGCCTTCACTGGACCAAAAGTACGGCCAAACATACGGTCCATATAAATTATACGGACCGTATGTTGGTCCGTGAAACCAAAGCGGGATAGATTGTGAATTATTAAAAAGGGGACCAAGTACATTTCATTTCATTTAATCTTCACTCCCCTTCTCTCAAGAACTCTCTATAACATTTCTCCACACCTCTCCCATAAGAATTCAAGAGATACTAATGATCAACTTCATCCAACCAAGGGAATCAAGTGTAAGAAACTCATTAAGGTTCATCCAAGACAAGAAATCCAAGTGGAAGTGGAACTAGGGCTTTGCTCATGTGAAGTGTTTCCACCCAAAGTCCATTCCTACATAATCTAAGGTAAGTTTTATGATCTTTCCATGTTGTTTAAGGTATTGAGAGGTTGAAAGACTTGGATTGTAGAAGGAGATAGAAAATGGGTCATGAATGTGAGAATAGTGGCATTTTTGAGTAGTAGTTTGGAACGAGTCATGATTCTTGATATGTTGTGATTATAATTATGTTATGAATGACATTAAAGAAAATGGGATATACATTGTATATGAGTGAATGTAATAGTGTGTCATGACTATGGATATGGATGATTTGAAGTGAATTGGGAAATATGGATAAAGTAGGTGAATAAAGTCTCTTGCTTATGATGTTGTGAATGTTATTATAGATTTTGGGAGTTGATATATGATATGGAGGAAGTTGTATAAACAAAGGAGATGCTGCCTAATTTTCTCTAGCTTTAGTCGAGTATGCTAAGCTGTCGATTTTCTAATGTTAGTATAACTCTAATGAAGGTAGAAACGTGAACATTGAAGGAGAATGTTCAAGTGATAGAATAGCTAAACGAAAAGGTATGTAAGGCTAACCCTTCTTTCAATAAGGCATGGTTCCTTGGATATATATCTATTCTTTCATGAGCCTATGATTTCCTCCAAATGATTCTATCTTTAAAGCTATTAAAGCTCATGATTCTCGTTATGTTTATGGTTCTACTAAATTCCTTATACGATGAGTGATCCTCTAAGGATAGATGTAATAAAGCGACGATAGTAATGATGTCAAAGACGCTTATGAGCTCCTAGGTATATGCGTCTATGTATGACTATTTTGTAACACCGAGCTTATATAGCCGGGTATGATATGTATCGCTTGCACACCACTGCAGTTGGGTAGGGATAACCCTGAGCCTTGGTAGGGCCAGGTATGTATAATCATCGAGCCTTGCTATGGCCGGGTATGTGAAACACCGATCTTTATGGTCGGGTATGCTATGAATATGAATATGAAAACGAATATGAATACGACTATTAATATGAAATGGATGTATGTACACAATCACACATTAGAAATGGAAGATCCCTGTGAAAGACAAGTAAGTGTTTATGACGATGGTTCTACTACCTCCCATCTTATGCTATTTCTTATGTTGTCTCTTATGCTTCTATTATGATGTTGATTATGTTTTACATACTTAGTACATTCTTCATATTAACATCTTTTTGTTTGTGGACGCTGCGTTATGCCCGTACGTGGCCAGGGAGACAGGCTTGATCCATAGCTTTATTACTCAGGGACTACATAGAGGAGCTCCATTTAATTTGGAGTTACAACTTTTGGTATCTATTCTTTTGTGTACATACTTATGGGCATGGAGGGGTCCTGTCCCGCCTATATGATGTGACAAACTGTTCTTAGAGGCTCGTAGACATTTGTATATGGTTAAATGTATTTAGCCTTGTCGGCTTATGTACATTGATATGGGCATAGTTGTTGATGATGGTTCAAATGTAATGTTGCCCAATGACATTAGTATGAAGTATGGATAGGATGTATGAATTAGCTATGTTGCTCACCTAGATGTAAATGTGAATGTATGATAAGAGGTGCCCGGGTGGGTTACCACCGGGTACCCGTCATGGCCCTCCGGTTGGGTCAGGACAATTACTCCTTATATTGCTGATAAGTTTGGTATTAAGCTCGAATCTTGTCCAAGCCTTTCTTATTTCTACTCCGGTACGAGAACCTGTCGTTGCGAGACGAGTTTATCGTAAGTGTGTAGTTACCATATATGTCCGTGAAACTTTTGCTGATTTAGTGGAGCTAGAAATGGTAGACTTTGACGCTATCATGGGTATGGATTGGCTAGCCTCTAGCTATGCCAATGTGGAATGTTGGTCCAAAACTGTGAAATTTCAGTTTTCGGGGGAACCAGTTCTCAAATGGAAGCGCAATACTGCGGCTCGAAAGGGTGGGTTTATTTCCTACCTTAAGGCATGGAAAATTATTTCCAAAGGTTATATTTATTATTTGGTTCGAGTTAGAAGTACTGAAGCCGAACCGCCAACCTTGCAATCCATTCCTGTAGTTAATGAATTTCAAGATGTGTTCCCCGACGAATTACTAGGTCTCCCTCCCGAATGGGAAATTGAATTTGCTATCGACATGTATCCGAACACTCAATCCATTTCTATTCCCTCTTATCGTATGTCCCCTGCTGAGTTGCAAGAATTAAAGGTGTAATTGTCACGACCCAACCGGAGGGCCATGACTGGCACCCGGTGCTAACCCACCCAGGCACCTCTTATCGTACATTCATATTCCCATCTAGATGAGCCACATGGCCTACTTATGAGTTCTATACATCCATAATATTACTCACATCGGGCAACGACACGTACATATATCATCATCAACAACAGTACCCATGTCCATATACACAAGCCGACGAGGCTAACAAAATAATATACAAAATATGAGCCGACAAAGCTGCAAGACATCTAACCATACACAACTGCCTACGAGCCTCTAAGAAGAGTATGTAACATCATATAGGCGGGACAGGACCCCGCCATTCCCATATGTATGTACACAAAAGAATAATACCCAAAAGCTGCAACTCCGAATCAAATAGAGCTCCTCTATGCAGTCTCTGAACAAGCATTCTATAGGTCAAGTCTATCTCCCTGTCCACCTGCGGGCATGACACAGCGTCCACAAACAAAAGGAAGTCAGTACGAATAATGTACTGAGTATGTAAAGCATGATCAACATCATAATAGAAACGTAAGAAATAACATAAGATAGAGAGGTCATGAGATAATGAAGCCATTTATACCTCTAGCATTGTTCATCGTATTTACTAATCCTCTTTGTAATGGGAACCTTCCATTTCATACATTTATTCTTGTAGTGGTATCATACCCGACCACAGAGGTTCGGTGTCTTACATACCCGTCCATGATAAGGCTAGGTGTTATACGTACCTGGCCCTACCAAGGCTCAGTGTTATCCGTACCCAACTGCTGTGGTGTGCGCGCGATAGATATCATACCCGGCCATATAAGCTCGGTGTTCTTAGCAGTCACACTTTAATATATAAATATATATACACATAGAAGCACGTACACGTTCTCAACATTATCATCGTCATCATCATTTTCATTATATCCTTCCTTAGAGAATCAACTATCATAGGATGGGACCAATGGTATCATGAGAGTTATCAATGATCATGAGCCTTAGCGATTCTAGGAATGAGGTCAATAGGAAGATGCTATAGAACTCGTATGAATGTATTTATCAATGGGACCATGCCTTAATGAAAGAAGGGTTAGCCTTACATACCTCGTTGTCTTCTTAACTACTTACCGTTCACTGTCAAAGCTTGGAAAATCTACATTTAAAAAGATTCATACCTTGGTAAAGCCTTAAAGATACTTTTAAATCCAAACTAGAACAATTCATAAGTTAACGAAAATTGGGCAGCATTTCCCCTATTTCATCGACTTCCACCATATTACAAAACAACTCCCAAACAACTATAATAACATCTACAATATCGTAATCACATAGTCACATTCCATTAAGTCTTCCATATTCATTCTCACATTCAACTTACATTAAAAACTTCACACCAACCCTTTGCACATTTTTCATAGAACGCTTTCTCATCATCATCATTACCTTCTATAACAAGATTATATCCATATCATACTAAGAATCATAACTCAAGTTAGCTTACTACTCAAAAACATCATAAAAACTACATTTAGAACTCATCTTCTACTTTCTCCTTCTACCCAAGTTGTTCAACAACTAAACATTCTTGATAACATGTAATAAGCATGAAAACTAACCTTTTATCTCATAAGAATGAGCTTTGGAGCAATCTATCAGCTTATATGAAAACCCTAGCTTCAATACCCAAAGAATTCTTGAAGTCTACTAACCCTAGCAAGACTTCTAGCACATGGATATCTTGATTCTTGCCTCTTGATCTTTAATCTCTCTTGGATTTTGGCTTGGATTAGTTTATGGAGTTGAAAAGAGGGTTTTCGGAGAGCTCTTGGATCTGAATTTGGAAAATAAAATGTCCGAATGAAGTGGAATGAAATATATAAAGCGTAACTTAAAATCCCGTCGGGCAATCCTGCGCCCACTTTGACGGGCCGTCAAAATGCTCCGTAGAACTGCCCAATCAAACATGGCTCACTGTGACCGTTTTACGCTGGGAAGGTGCAATTTGACGGGCCGCAAAAATTTCTGCGGTCCGTCAAAATGTTCTGTGGCCGTCAAAGTGGTTCGTCAAAATTTTCTGCTCGGACAATCTGTCTTAAAACACCCATAACTTTTTACTCCGATGTCCCATTAACGAACGGTTTGTTGCGTTGGAAACTAGACTTGATGAACGTCAATTTGGATAAAATAAACACACCAAAACTACTCATATTCTAGGAGATATACCTCTCCCAAGTTGCACAAAAATCCTGTCCAAAAGTTTTTCCAAAGTTCCGACAAACTCCATTCCTTAATTTGCTTGTTCTCAAATCCTTCCATAGCTTATTTAATGGGCTTAAACCCCCATAACCATAAAATGGGAATATATAATCTCATACATCCTAGAAGGTAACTCCAATTTCTATGATTAGGACAAGTAACACCTAACAAATCTTAACGGACGAAACTACGAGGTGTAACATTCTCCCCCTCGTAGGAACATTCATCCTCGAATGATAGACTCTTGAGGATTCTACAAAAATTTCACCAGAGTTTCCCCTATAATATGACACTAACATCCCGTCACAGCAACCCAAAATATATATCGCCACACAGGGCTACAACAACAACATCAACAACCATGGCCACACACGACCAAGAAAACATCGAACAAAGCATCACATACCGGGGGGCAATGGCGTCTCTGCCTGACTCTCCTCTGAAGGTGGAAATAAATGCGGGTACCTGAACTTCATGTCTTCTTCCGCTTCCCATGTCATTTCCTCTATGTTATTATTTCTCCATAAGACTTTAACTGAAGCTACATATTTTGTTCTGAGTCTCCGTACTTGCCTATCTAGAATGGAAATAGGAAATTCTTCGTAGGATAACTGCTCAGTAACTTGAACATCATCTACCGGTACAACTCTAGAAGGATCTCCAATGCACTTACGAAGCATCGATACATAAAAATCCGGATGGACTGACTCCAAATCTGCAGGTAGGTCTAATTCATAAGCCACTTGGCCTACCTTGCGTACAATCTCATAAGGTCCAAGTACCGGGGAGTAAGCTTGCCCTTTTTGCCAAATCTCATGACGCTCTTCATTGGCGACACCTTCAAGAATACCCAATCTTTCACTTGGAACTCTAAGTCTCTTCGACGATTATCTGCATAGGATTCTTGACGACTCTGAGCTGTTAATAATCGATCATGTGTAGGCTTGACTTTCTCTATAGCTTGCTGGACCAAGTTTGGCCCTGTCAATTTAGTCTCTCCTACTTCGAACCACCCAAATGGAGATCTACACTTTCGCCCATATAAAGCCTCATACATGGCCATTTGGATGCTAGAATGATAACTATTGTTATAAGAAAATTTAATAAGTGGTAAGTGATCATCCCAACTACCTCCAAAATCCAATACACATGCCCGTAGCATATCCTCAAGAGTCTGAATGGTACGTTCAGCTTGTCCATCCGTCTGCGGGTGAAATACCGTGCTAAGGCTCACCTGAGTCCCCAAACCTTCTTGGAAAGATTTTCAAAAGTTGGCTGTAAACTGAGTCCCTCTATCAAAGATAATAGATACTGGAATACTGTGAAGTCGCACCATCTCTTTAACATAAAGCTTTGCATAATCTTCGGCTACATATGTAGTCCTGACTGGTAGGAAATGAGCTAACTTCGTAAGTCTATCCACAATTACCCATATAGCATCATATTTATGCCTAGAACGAGGCAAGCCTACAATGAAGTCCATATTAATCACTTCCCGTTTCCAAGTTGGAATTTTCATAGCATGCAACAATCCACCGGGCTTTTGATGCTTAATTTTCACTTGCTGACAATTAGGACATTGGGCCACGAACTCCGCTATGTCTTTCTTCATTCCATTCCACCAGTATATAGATTTAAGATCATGATACATTTTCGTTGCTCCTGGGTGAACAAAATAACGGGAACAATGGGCTTCTCTCAATATTTGGTGGTAATCCTACAACATCAGGAACACATAACCTACCTCGGCATCGGAGAACTCCATCTCCAGAAATCTCAAATGATGACTTCTCCTTCTAAGGAAGTGTATTTTACTGTAATGAATTAGCATGGGATCTTCGTATTGACGCTCTTTCACTTCCACTACTAGTGAATAGACCACTGCATTTTGAATGATAGCTCCCATACTGCCTGAGTCCACTACTCAAACTCCTAGGCTATCTAACTGCTGGAGCTCACGAGCTATCTCTCTTTTCTCTAGCTGAACATCGCATAAATTTCCCATGGATTGACGGCTAAGAGCATCAGCCACAATATTCGCCTTCCCGGGATGATATAAGATGTTAACATCGTAATTCTTCAACAAATCCAACCATCGCCGTTGCCGTAAATTCAATTCCTTCTGCTTGAAAATATACTGGAGGCTCTTATGATCTGTGTAAATATCAACGTGGACGCCATACAAATAATATCTCCATATCTTCAATGTATGAATTACTGCAGCCAATTCAAGATCACGGGTTGGATAATTTTTCTCATTTTTTCGCAACTATCTTGAAGCATACGCAATCACCTTACTATGTTGCATCAACACACAGCCTAACCTAACGCCTAAAGCATTACAATAGACAACATAACCTTCTGATCCCTCTGGAAGTGTCAGGACTGGGGCAGAAGTTAATCTATCCTTTAGCTCTTGGAAACTACATTCACAAGCATCTGTCCATTGAAATTTGGCTGATTTCTGGGTTAGCTTCATGAGTGGTGTATAAATAGAAGAAACGCCCTCTCCAAATCTCCTATAATAACCTGCTAAGCCCAGAAAACTACGAACCTCCATAGGTGTTGTGGGCCTTGGCCAAGTCTACACCGCCTCAATCTTTTCGGTATCTGTTACACCTCGAAAATTTACAATCTCATACAGTGAATAGACTAACGAAGAGTACGAGTATATGATGTTTTAATCAGAAGGGAATGACGTTTGACGACCCTAAGTAAGATTTCAAAGGCAATGGGAATAAGAGGTAGGTTATGAGCCCAACGACTATTTATAGGTTCTGAAAATGTGAAAAGTTGCAGATTTGCACTTTGGTCTCGTCGATGAAATACGGATCGTCAAGTGGTATACGGCCCGTAAACTGCCCTGTCGTCTTTCGACATTCCAAAACTTCAACTTTCTGCCAAATACTTTAATGGTTAAATACGACTTGAAATACGGACCGTAAACTGTAATACGGCCCGTAAATTGAGTTCGTAAATCACCATGTCCTCAGCCTACCTTTCTGGTTCTGTTATGCTTAAATACGCCCATGAAATATGGCCCGTATTATAGAATACGGACCGTAAACCGAGTTTACGACCACTATGCACTTTCAACTACTATTCATTTCGAATCAGATTTCAAGTTTTAAATAAGAGACCCAAGTTCATTTATTTCATTTTCATTTTTCATTCTCCACAACTTAAGACTTCTCTAGAAACTTCCACACATTTCATATACAAGAACTCATGAGAAATTGATGATCAACTTCATCAAATCAACAAAACCGAGTGTGGGAAACGCATCAAAGTTCATCCAAGTTAAGAAATTTCAAGAGAAGTAAACTAGGGTTTTGGTGCAAAAAGAGTAATACCACTCAAGGCTTATTCCTACAACATCTAAGGTAAGTTTTACGGCATTTACATGTTATTTAGGGTATGGAAGAGTTGAAACATTCGGATTATAGAAGGATGTAAGAAATGGGTCATGAAAGTGTGAATAGTAGCATTGTTGAGTAAAGGTTTGAATTGAGCCATGATCATTGATAATTTCTGATTATAAAAAAACGTTATGAATGACATTTAGAACATGGAATAAGTATCCTATGTAAGGAAAATGCAAAAATGAACCATGGCCATGATTATGGAGAAATTGAAGACAAATTGTGAAATACGGATATTGTAAACGAATGATGAGTGTTGTCTATCATATTGAGAATGTTGTTATGAACGTTGGAGAGTTGATATAGTATATGGGAAAAGTAGTATAAACAAAGGAAATTCTTCCCAATTTTCCCTAGAAATAGTAGCGCGTTCTTATAGTCGATTAACTAACATTAATGCGAATTCTCTCTTGAAGGTAGAAACATGACATTGAAGGAGAACAAGCGAACGATAGACTAATTGAATGAAAAAGGTATGTGAGGCTAGTACTTTCTTTATAATGGCATGAATCCTATAGCATGACTCTCTTTCCTCTTCACGAGTTCCTACATTCCAGAAAGCTAAAAGCCTATGTCTATGAATAGCTATATACGATAAGAGACATGTTATGAGCCCTATAATGATGCTGATAAGTTAAAGTATAAAGATTCTAAAATGTATGATATGATGATCCTATAATGATAATGATGTATTTATTGCTCACACTCACCTTATATGTTAGTTCCTTCCAGGTGAGGCAGATTGTCAAAGAATGCTCCATAATGAAATCGGGGGCACGACCTTACGTCACCCCGATAGAGTATAGTTGTCCTTGAGCCTTATGCATGCACTATGTTAAGCATACTATGATGAGCATATTAGGTTGAGCATGTTATGATGATGATATAACACCGCGCCTATATGGCCGGAAAGTCACCACTGAGGCGGGCAGCGTATACACTATGGCCAGATGGCATGGGCAGACACCACTAGTCGGCGGCATGAGATGATACCCCGGACGCGGGAGGCCTGGACGCAGGCTAGTGTTATGATTATCACACCGATCCGATATGGACAGGCAGCTTATACATTTATGCATATATGATATGAAGATGAGTATGAGTAAGACAGCATGCATTATTTCTTTTATATCTGACAGTCAGATAAAGATGTTCCATATTGATATTTCCTTTATATCATTGTCTTTTTTCATTGTTTATGCCTCTCATACTCAGTAAAATGTTCGTACTGACGTCCGTTTTCTTTGGACGTTGTGTCATGCCTACAGGTAGACAGGGAGGAGAGCTTGACCCAGATCCGTAGTAGCTGCTAGCTGATTGAAAGCACTCCTTTGTTCCGGAGGTGCTTGATTATTCTTTTGTTACATTTGTATATGTATTTTGGGCATGACGGGGTCTTGTCCCATCTCTATGTCTAGCACTTTAGTAGAGGCTCGTAGATACGCAGTGTGGGTTAGATGGTCCCATGAGATTGCTACCATGTATATATATTATTTTGATAGCCTAAAGGATTATGTATATGAAAGTGTTATGTTTTGAAATGAAAGATGATTCTCTTATGAGTTGAGCATAAAAGTGATAAAAGAGCATTAAAATGAGTATGATGAGTAATAGAACGAGTTGTGCTCGGTGGTTAGCCCCGGCTACCCGTCGCGGCCCCTAGCCGGGTCGTGACAAAAGTTGTATAAGAGCGGTTCAGTCCTAGGAAGTGTCTACGAGCCGTGTCTAGTAGAGTCTTGTTTATGGTGTGTTGCGCGCCACATCAATAAACAAGAGGCTACAGGGTATTTAGGAAAAATGACCATATTTATTCTTATGAGATCGTACGATAGAGGTATGTATCAAATTTTATCCTCCCTAATAGTGTGTTGTGATTCCAGAAATACCGCCAAAGGGAAAAGCTACAGCCGCCCAGAAGGGAAAGACTACGACAAAGAGGCAGGTAGAAAGAGAGCCTCCGATGAATATTGAAGAGGGTGAATCGCATAATGAGGCTCTATCTAATACTTCCTCCACCCCGCCTAATGTGGAAGAACAAGGAGGAGCTCCAGCTCCAATTCCTCCACCGGGTGCTTCAGGTCAACAAGTGACTGAGGCCATGCAGTTATAAACACAGTTGGTTGCCGCCCAGGCACAGCGGCAAAATGCGGGCCCAAGTGATCAGTCAGCCAGTACTAGAGCCCGTGATTTCATGACTTTAAATCCTCCGGAGTTCTTCGGGTCGAAGCCGGATGAAGATCCGCAAGGCTTTATTAATGAGATGTTGAGGACCCTAAAGATTATTCATGCCTCTGAGACAGAATCCGTGGAGTTGGCATCTTATAGACTTCGAGATGTGGCGGTATTGTGGTATAATAATTGGATAGCATCGAGATGAGAGAATGTGCCTCCACCTGTATGGCTAGAATTTGTAGATGCTTTTATCCGTCACTATTTGCCACCCGAGGTCAGCCAAGCTAGAGCGGATAGATTTCTAAATTTGAGGCAAGGAAATATGAGTGCCCGGGAGTATAGCATGCAAATTAATTCATTGGCTAGGTATGCCCCGACTATGGTGGCCGACATGGGAGATCGGGTACATAGATTCATGAGTGGCTTAAGGCCACATTTATTCAAATATTGCTTGACAGTTTCGCTACAAGATGGGATGAATATTTCCCTAATATAGGCTCATGCTCAGAATTTAGAGGGACGATAGCAACCTCAAAGAAGTGATCGTGATAATGATAGCAGGCAAAGCAAGAGGGCCAGATCTATGGGAGCAGGCAGTAATTATAGAGGGGGATCAAGGCAGACATATTCTAGGTACTCAGGCCAGTTAGTGCGCCCCCTCGATTCGCAGGTAGGAGATTTGATCGCTCCTTCCGTCCAGGACAGGGCCAGAGTGCGAGGACTCCAGATTCCCAGTTCAGGGAAGACTATAGCCAGAGGAGACCCCCGTACCGCGATACAGCCATTGCGGTAGATTATATTCCTAATAGTGTCGCTAGGGTTCGGATGCTTGCTATGCTTGTGGCCAGGTTGGGCACATGATGAGGGATTGCCCGTCGATGAGTGGTAGAGTTGGAGTTCAGCCCACAGGTTCAGCAACTGGTTCTTCCTCAGTGCGCCCGGTAGGGCAGACTCCCCAAACGTCAGCAGGCCGAAGTAGAGGCAGAGGGGAAGCATCTATCTTGAGTCCTCCCCGGATGTGGTCATAGGTACATTGTCTATATTTTCCCGTAATGTGTATGCATTGATAGATCCGGGTTCTACTCTTTCTTATATTACTCCATATGTTGCTGGTTATATTGGGGTGAAACCTGAGCCAATTAAACCTTTCGAGGTGTCTACTCCAGTTGGTGATCCCGTGATAGCTAGACAGGTGTATAAAAATTGTGTAATTGCGATATGTGGTCGCCAGACAAAAGCTGACCTAATTGAGCTGGAAATGTTAGATTTCGATGTAATTATGGGTATGGATTGGTTGGCCTCATGCTATGCTAATGTTGATTGCCGAACGAAAGTGGTTCGATTTCAATATCCGGGAGATCCCGTGCTTGAATGGAACGGTAATACAGCATCTCCAAAGGGTAGGTTTATTTGCTACCTTAAGGCAAGAAAGATGATAGCTAAAGGCTATATTTATCATCTAGTTCGAGTTCAAGATACCGAGGCAAAGTCGCCAACTTTCCAATCCATTCCGGTAGTGAGTGAATTCCCAGATGTATTCCCTGATGAGCTTCCAGTTCTTCCTCCAGAAAGAGAAATTTATTTTGCTATTGATGTGTTGCCGGACACTAAGCTTATTTCTATTCCTCCGTATCGAATGGCTCCGGCAGAATTGAAAGAGCTAAAGGCACAGTTGAAAGATTTGCTTGAAAAAGTGTTCATTAGACCCAGTTCATCACCGTGGGGAGCCCCAGTCTTGTTCGTGAGAAAGAAAGACGGTTCCCTACGAATGTGCATCAATTACAGGCAGTTAAACAAGGTGCCATCAACTGAGAGTCAGAGAAGCGGATGTTCCCAAAACAACATTCAGAACGAGATATGGCCACTATGAATTTCGGATGATGTTGTTTGGATTAACTAACGCTCCAGAAGTGTTCATGAATCTGATGAATAATGTATTTAGGCCACTCTTGGATTTATTCGTGATAGTGTTCATAGATGACATCTTGGTATATTCTCGCACAGAATCAGAACATGCAGATCATTTACGTATCGTACATGGTATCCTCCGAGCCCGGGAATTATATGCAAAATTTTCAAAGTGCGAGTTTTGGCTAAATTCTGTAACATTTCTAGGCCATGTTATTTCATATGATGGCATTCGAGTTGACACTCAGAAAATTTAAGCTGTGAAGACTTGGCCAAGGCCTACGACGCCTACAGAAGTTCGTAGTTTTCTGGGATTGGCAGGTTATTATAGAAGATTCGTAGAGGGCTTATCATCTATTTCGGCCCCATTGACGAAGCTAACCCAGAAGGCAGCTATATTTCAGTGGAACGATGCTTGCGAGCGTAGTTTCTAGGAGGTGAAAGACAGATTGACCTCAACTCCGGTCTTAACACTTCCAGAAGGGTTAGACGGCTATGTTGTGTATTGTGATGCTTCCGGTGTGGGATTAGGATGCGTATTGATGCAGCATGGTAGAGTTATTGCTTATGCTTCGAGGCAGCTGCAGAAACATGAAAAGAACTGTCACGACCCAGCTAGGGGCCACGACGGGTACCCGGAGCTAGTTACCGAGCACCGCTCATTCTACTGCTTATCTTGCTCATTTAATACTCTTTTATCAATTTTACATACCAAGTGTAGGAAAATCATATTTAATAAAAATATAAATACTTTATATACATTTGCCCCTTGGCCATCAAAATAATACACATACATATGAAAACATCTTGTGAGACCATCTAACCCACACTGCGTATCTACGAGCCTTTACTAACATAATGAATACATGGACGGAACAAGACTCCGTCATGCCCAAAATATGCATATATGAATGTACATCAAAAGAATAGTCATAAGCACCTTCGAACAATGGAGTGCTATCTATCAGCTGACAGCTACTGAGGACCTGGGCCAAGCTCTCCTCCCTGTCTACCTGTGGGCATGAACACAGCGTCCGAAGAAAGGACGTCAGTACGAATATTGTACCGAGTATGAGAGGCGTACATAATGAAAGGAAACATCAGTAATATGGGAATAACATCAACATGAGACATATGGATCTGACTGATAATCATAAATGAAGTAATGCATGCTATCTTACTCATACTCATCATCATAACATGTATGCATCATATGCAAGCTGCCCGTCAATGTCGGAACGGTGTGATAATCAATAATATTAGCCCGCGTCCGGGGTACCATCTCATGCCGCCCACTAGTGGTGTCTGCCCGCGCCCGTAGGTCGTGGTGTATCCGTATCGCCGCCCGCCGAAGCGGTGTCTGCCCGGCCAACTAGGCCCGGTGTGAAATGCTCATAGTAATATGCTTATCATAAAATACTTATCTTATCATAATACGTATATAAGACTCATGATCAACTTTACTCTATCTGGGTGATGTAAGGCCGTGATCCCCGATTACATTATGAAACCATCGTGGACATTCCGCCCCACCTTGAAAGGACACATTTATTCAAATATTGCTTGACAGTTTCGCTACAAGATGGGATGAATATTTCCCTAATATAGGCTCATGCTCAGAATTTAGAGGGACGATAGCAACCTCAAAGAAGTGATCGTGATAATGATAGCAGGCAAAGCAAGAGGGCCAGATCTATGGGAGCAGGCAGTAATTATAGAGGGGGATCAAGGCAGACATATTCTAGGTACTCAGGCCAGTTAGTGCGCCCCCTCGATTCGCAGGTAGGAGATTTGATCGCTCCTTCCGTCCAGGACAGGGCCAGAGTGCGAGGACTCCAGATTCCCAGTTCAGGGAAGACTATAGCCAGAGGAGACCCCCGTACCGCGATACAGCCATTGCGGTAGATTATATTCCTAATAGTGTCGCTAGGGTTCGGATGCTTGCTATGCTTGTGGCCAGGTTGGGCACATGATGAGGGATTGCCCGTCGATGAGTGGTAGAGTTGGAGTTCAGCCCACAGGTTCAGCAACTGGTTCTTCCTCAGTGCGCCCGGTAGGGCAGACTCCCCAAACGTCAGCAGGCCGAAGTAGAGGCAGAGGGGAAGCATCTATCTTGAGTCCTCCCCGGATGTGGTCATAGGTACATTGTCTATATTTTCCCGTAATGTGTATGCATTGATAGATCCGGGTTCTACTCTTTCTTATATTACTCCATATGTTGCTGGTTATATTGGGGTGAAACCTGAGCCAATTAAACCTTTCGAGGTGTCTACTCCAGTTGGTGATCCCGTGATAGCTAGACAGGTGTATAAAAATTGTGTAATTGCGATATGTGGTCGCCAGACAAAAGCTGACCTAATTGAGCTGGAAATGTTAGATTTCGATGTAATTATGGGTATGGATTGGTTGGCCTCATGCTATGCTAATGTTGATTGCCGAACGAAAGTGGTTCGATTTCAATATCCGGGAGATCCCGTGCTTGAATGGAACGGTAATACAGCATCTCCAAAGGGTAGGTTTATTTGCTACCTTAAGGCAAGAAAGATGATAGCTAAAGGCTATATTTATCATCTAGTTCGAGTTCAAGATACCGAGGCAAAGTCGCCAACTTTCCAATCCATTCCGGTAGTGAGTGAATTCCCAGATGTATTCCCTGATGAGCTTCCAGTTCTTCCTCCAGAAAGAGAAATTTATTTTGCTATTGATGTGTTGCCGGACACTAAGCTTATTTCTATTCCTCCGTATCGAATGGCTCCGGCAGAATTGAAAGAGCTAAAGGCACAGTTGAAAGATTTGCTTGAAAAAGTGTTCATTAGACCCAGTTCATCACCGTGGGGAGCCCCAGTCTTGTTCGTGAGAAAGAAAGACGGTTCCCTACGAATGTGCATCAATTACAGGCAGTTAAACAAGGTCCCATCAACTGAGAGTCAGAGAAGCGGATGTTCCCAAAACAACATTCAGAACGAGATATGGCCACTATGAATTTCGGATGATGTTGTTTGGATTAACTAACGCTCCAGAAGTGTTCATGAATCTGATGAATAATGTATTTAGGCCACTCTTGGATTTATTCGTGATAGTGTTCATAGATGACATCTTGGTATATTCTCGCACAGAATCAGAACATGCAGATCATTTACGTATCGTACATGGTATCCTCCGAGCCCGGGAATTATATGCAAAATTTTCAAAGTGCGAGTTTTGGCTAAATTCTGTAACATTTCTAGGCCATGTTATTTCATATGATGGCATTCGAGTTGACACTCAGAAAATTGAAGCTGTGAAGACTTGGCCAAGGCCTACGACGCCTACAGAAGTTCGTAGTTTTCTGGGATTGGCAGGTTATTATAGAAGATTCGTAGAGGGCTTATCATCTATTTCGGCCCCATTGACGAAGCTAACCCAGAAGGCAGCTATATTTCAGTGGAACGATGCTTGCGAGCGTAGTTTCTAGGAGGTGAAAGACAGATTGACCTCAACTCCGGTCTTAACACTTCCAGAAGGGTTAGACGGCTATGTTGTGTATTGTGATGCTTCCGGTGTGGGATTAGGATGCGTATTGATGCAGCATGGTAGAGTTATTGCTTATGCTTCGAGGCAGCTGCAGAAACATGAAAAGAACTGTCACGACCCAGCTAGGGGCCACGACGGGTACCCGGAGCTAGTTACCGAGCACCGCTCATTCTACTGCTTATCTTGCTCATTTAATACTCTTTTATCAATTTTACATACCAAGTGTAGGAAAATCATATTTAATAAAAATATAAATACTTTATATACATTTGCCCCTTGGCCATCAAAATAATACACATACATATGAAAACATCTTGTGAGACCATCTAACCCACACTGCGTATCTACGAGCCTTTACTAACATAATGAATACATGGACGGAACAAGACTCCGTCATGCCCAAAATATGCATATATGAATGTACATCAAAAGAATAGTCATAAGCACCTTCGAACAATGGAGTGCTATCTATCAGCTGACAGCTACTGAGGACCTGGGCCAAGCTCTCCTCCCTGTCTACCTGTGGGCATGAACACAGCGTCCGAAGAAAGGACGTCAGTACGAATATTGTACCGAGTATGAGAGGCGTACATAATGAAAGGAAACATCAGTAATATGGGAATAACATCAACATGAGACATATGGATCTGACTGATAATCATAAATGAAGTAATGCATGCTATCTTACTCATACTCATCATCATAACATGTATGCATCATATGCAAGCTGCCCGTCAATGTCGGAACGGTGTGATAATCAATAATATTAGCCCGCGTCCGGGGTACCATCTCATGCCGCCCACTAGTGGTGTCTGCCCGCGCCCGTAGGTCGTGGTGTATCCGTATCGCCGCCCGCCGAAGCGGTGTCTGCCCGGCCAACTAGGCCCGGTGTGAAATGCTCATAGTAATATGCTTATCATAAAATACTTATCTTATCATAATACGTATATAAGACTCATGATCAACTTTACTCTATCTGGGTGATGTAAGGTCGTGATCCCCGATTACATTATGAAACCATCGTGGACATTCCGCCCCACCTTGAAAGGACTAGTACGTAAGGTGAGTGTAGGCAAGGAATAACATCATCTTCATTCTAGTGTCATCATATCGTATAACTCATCTCATATAGACATTCAAAAGTATAAGCTTTTAACTTCTTAGAATGCAAAAACTTATGAAAGGAATAGGGATTCAAGTTAAAGGATTCATGCCATTAGAAAGAAGGACTAGCCTCACATACCTTGGTCGTTTAGCTAAGATATCGCTCACTTGTTCTCCGTCGATATCACGTCGTTACCTTCATAAGAGAATTCGTATCAACATTAGAAACTGACTATAAGAACGTGTCGCTAATTCTAGGAGAAGTCGCACAACGCTTCCTTCGCTCATACTACTTCTCTCACGTTCTATATCAACTCCCAATATTCATAATATTATTCGCAATATCATAATCGACAATCGTCATTTACGTGCGTTTGGCAAAATCCACCATTTTCCTCCAATTTTCCCTTATTTCTACTTCTAGCTCATCCTTGCGTTTTCATGCATTTAATGCCTGTTTCATGATATAAACATCATTTATAACGTATTAGTACTCATAACACTTCAATATTCATAGTTCAATTCCACTATCATTCATTTATGTAACTATTCACTCAATAATGACCCATTTCTATGTTCTTCTACATTTCAAGTGTCTAAGCTTTCCAATACTTCAAACAACATGGAATAATCATGAAACTTACCTTGGATGATGGTTGAACAATACTTAAGTTGAAATACTTCAATTAGCCAAAACCTTAGTTCCACCTTCTTGGGAATTTCTTGACTTAGAAGATCCTTTGATGTGTTCTTACACTTACTTTTATGAATTTGGTTTTGATAATCTTGATATCTCCTTTGATTCTCTTGAATTCTTGTGGAGGAAATATTTGGAGAGTTCTAGAATGTCTCTTGAGGTGTAGGGCTGAAAATGAAGTGAATGAGGCTTAAGTCCCTTTTAAAAATCACAAAATCTGATTTTTAATGAATTCTTGTCGGGGTGAACAGTGGTCGTAAACCACCATATACGGACCGTATTTTGATTTACGGTCCGTCCACTATGGTTGTTTTTAGGCATTCCAAAAACAGAAAGTTTGGCTGGGGATTATGGCGATTTACGACTGAGGTTTACGGTCCGTAAACCAGTTTACGGGCCGTCCTCCAAGTCGTGTTTAACCATTTCAAAGATAGAAAATTTTGGCTGATGGACATGGTAGTTTACGACCTAGTTTACGGTTCGTAAACCAGTTTACGGGCCGTAAACTGGGTCGTATTTAACCATATTCAACATTTACAGAAAGTTGAGATTTTTGACAAGCTGGAGGACGACTGCACTATACGGTCCGTAAATCACTTTACGGGCCGTATAGTGCCATATACGACCACTTCTTATTTCCAAAAATTCTTAATTAGCCATTCCCGACTTAATAAAACATCATTCACTCAATTTTTCATCATTCCACTCATCATACAAGTACGGCGAAATTTCCGAGGTGTAACATTTTCCCACCTTTTGGAACATTCGTCGTCGAATGTTCGACACTCGGGGATTCTGGAAAATTTTTGCCAGAGTTTCCTTTGTAAGTTGGATACTACCTTTCCATTACAACACCCACAATATCTTTTCCTTACAGGGTTATATCACAATATCAACACATTTATGGCCACACACGGCCAAAAACACAAAACTAAAACATACGTACCTTACACCATCGACGTCTCATCTTGAATGTCTTCTGGGGATTGGAACAAATGGGGGTACATGGATTTCATCTTCTCCTCCGCTTCCCAAGTCATTTCTTCCCGATTATTGTTCCGCCATAGATCTTTGACTGAAGCAACCTCTTTATTCCGAAGCCTTCGTACTTGTCTATCCAAAATGGCAATGGGAATCTCCTCGTATGTTAGCTCCTCTGTTACTTGCACATCATCGATCGGGACTATTCTTGTTGGGTCTCCAATACACTTGCGGAGCATCGAAACATGGAATACTGGATGCACGGATTCGAGCTCTGAAGGCAAGTCCAATTCGTAGGCTACTCGACCCACCACCTTGCGAATGATTTGGTAGGGTCCGATATATCTAGGACTTAGCTTTCCTTTCTTGCCAAATCTCATCACTCCCTTCATCGGCGATACCTTTAGGAACACCCAATCGCCCACCTGAAATTCCAAATCTCGTCGGCGATTATCTGCATAAGACTTTTGGCGACTTTGAGCTGTTAACAGTCTGTCTCGAATCGCTTTAACCTTTTCAACTGCTTGTTGGACCAAGTCGGGGCCTATCAATTGTACTTCTCAGGTTTCAAACCATCCAATTTGAGATCTGCATTTTCTTCCATAGAAGACTTCATACGGGGCCATTTGAATGTTGGAATGATAGCTGTTATTATAGGCAAATTCAATAAGAGGCAAATGCTTATCCCAATTACCGCCAAAGTCCAATACACATGCCCGTAGCATATCCTCTAAGGTCTGAATAGTGCGCTCGGCTTGTCCGTCAGTCTGCGGATGGAACGCCGTGCTGAGCTTAACTTGGGTACATAGACCTTCTTTGAAGGACTTCCAGAACTTGGCTGTGAACTGTGCCCCTCTGTCTGTGATAATGTCCAAAGGAATACCGTGAAGTCGTACAATCTCCTTGAGATACAATTTAGCATAATCCTCCACTGAATATGTGGTTCAAACGGGGAGAAAATGAGCTGCTTTCGTGAGTCTATCCACGATCACCCATATAGAATCATACTTCTCTCGCGTACGGGGTAATCCCACCACAAAATCCATGTTAATTTCTTCCCATTTCCACGTAGGAATTTCCATTGCTAGCAATAACCCTCCTGGCTTTTGATGCTCGGCCTTCACTTGCTGGCAATTCGGACACTGTGCTACAAATTCTGCTATGTCTCGCTTCATGCCATCCCACCAGTATACCAATTTGAGATCGTGGTACATCTTGGTTGCACCTGGATGAATAGAATACCGTGAATAATGTGCTTCCTGTAAAATTCGTTGGCGCAAGTTTGCCACATTCGGTACACATAGCCGGCCTCGATATCTAAGAACCCCTTCTATGGAAACTTTGAATGGAGACTCTTCCTTTTCCTGAGATAGATCTCGATAGTGGCTTAACTGAGGATCTTCATTTTGCCAGTCCTTCACTTCTAGATTCAAGGATGAAACTGTGGGGTCATTGACGCTAATACCTACATTTCCTGAATCAATGGGTCGTACGCCGAGACTTGCTAACAGATGGACTTCACGAACCATTTCTCGCTTTTCCGAAGGAACTCCACATAAACTACCCATTGATCGGCGGCTAAGTGCATCTGCAACTACATTCGCCTTCCCTGGATGATATAGAATGTTCACATCATAATCCTTCAGTAATTCTAACCATCTCCTTTGCCGCAGGTTCAACTCCTTTTGTTTGAAAATATATTGAAGGCTTTTGTGATCCGTATAGACATCCACGTGCACACCATATAAGTAGTGTCTCCATATTTTCAATGCATGAATGACCACAGCTAGCTCAAGATCATGAGTGGGATAATTCTGTTCATGTTTTCGCAACTGTCTCGAAGCATAAGCAATAAATTTTCCATTCTGCATCAACACACATCCTAATCCCACACCAGAGGCGTCACAATATACTACATAGCCATCTGATCCTTCTGGAAGTGTTAGCACTGGCGCTGAGGTCAGCCTGTTTTTCAACTCTTGGAAGATATGCTCACAGGCATCACTCCACTGGAATTTAGCCGACTTCTGGGTTAACTTTGTCAATGGGGCTGAAATAGATGAGAATCCCTCTACGAATCTTCGATAATAACCTGCCAAACCCAGAAAACTACGAAATTCTGTAGGCGTCGTAGGCCTTGGCCAAGTCTTCACAGCTTCTATTTTCTGAGTGTCAACTCGAACACCATCATCTGAAATAACATGACCCAGGAATGCAACAGAATTAAGCCAAAATTCGCACTTCGAAAACTTTGCATACAGTTCTCGATCTCGAAGAACGCCAAGAACAATTCTTAGATGATCTGCATGTTCTGCTTCCGTGCGAGAGTACACCAAAATATCGTCGATGAACACTATCACAAAAAGGTCCAAGAACGGCCTGAACACGTTATTCATTAAATTCATGAACACTGCCGGGGCATTCGTCAACCCGAACGACATTACTCGAAACTCGTAGTGACCATATCTTGTCCTGAAGGCAGTCTTGGGAATATCTGCTTCCCTAATTCTCACCTAATGATAACCCGATCTGAGATCTATCTTGGAAAACCATTTAGCACCTTGCAACTGATCGAACAAGTCGTCAATTCTAGGAAGGGGATATCTGTTCTTCACCGTCACTTTGTTCAACTGCCTGTAGTCGATGCACATTCGTAGCGATCCGTCTTTCTTCCTTACGAACAAGACTGGTGCTCCCTATGGCGAGGAACTAGGCCTTATAAACCCCTTCTCAAGTAAATCCTTTAGTTGTGCTTTTAGCTCTTTCAGTTCTGCTGGAGCCATCCGATACGGAAGAATAGAAATAGGCTCAGTGTCTGGTAGTACATCAATAGCAAAGTCGATCTCCCTTTCTGGAGGAAGGCCTGGTAACTCGTCGGGAAACACATCTGGGAATTCATTCACTACCGGGACAGACTAGAAAGTTGGCATTTCCGCTTCCGTGTCATGAACCCGAACTAGATGACAAATATAACCCTTGGCTATCATCTTCCTCACCTTAAGGTAGGAAATAAACCTACCCTTTGGGGAAATTGTATTACCCATCCACTCGAGTATGGGCTCTCCCGGAAATTGGAATCGAACTACCTTTGTCCAGCAACAAACATTAGCATAGCATGATGCCAACCAGTCCATACCCATAATTACGTCAAAATCTATCATCTCAAGTTCAATTAGATCAGCCCTTGTCTGACGATCACCAATAATGACTACACAGTTCTGATATACTTGCCTCACTATTACAGGATCACCAACCGGAGTGAATACCTCGAAAGGTTTAATTGGCTCAGGTCTCACCCCAACACAATCAGCGATATACGGAGTAATATATGAGAAGGTAGAACCCGGATCAATCAGAGCATATACATCACGGGAAAATATAGCCAATGTACCTGTGACAACATCTGGGGAGGACTCAAGATCCTGCCGCCCAGCTAAAGCATACACAAGGGGCTGAACAATACCTGAAGTAGATGCTCCCCCTCTACCTCTGCCTCTACCTGCTGTAGTCTCTGCTGTTGGGCGTGCTGAAGAAGAACCCGCTGCTGAACCTGTAGGCTGAGTCCCAGCTCTATCTCTTGCTGAGGGGCAATCTCTCATCATGTGACCGACTTGCCCGCAAGCATAACAAGCATCCAAACCCTGACGACACTGTCCGGAATGTAATTTTCCACACTGGCTACATCGCGGCACTGGAGGTCTCCTCTGGCTAAAGTCTCCCCTGGGCTGCGAATCTGAGGCCCTCGAACTCTGCCCCTGGCCTGACTGAGTAGAACGATCAACCCTCCTATCTGAGGCCCTCGAACTCTGCCCCTGCACTAGTCACTGACTGACCTGAGTGCCTAGAATATGTCTGTCTCGGTCCCCCTCGGTACTCACTGCTCTCCCCCATAGATCTAGCCCTCTTACCTTGTCTTCTGTCACCCTCACGATCACTTCTCTGCTATCGTTGTCGTTCCTCGAGGTTCTGAGCATGGGCCTGTATCTGGGAAATATCCATCCCGTCTTGCAAAGAGGCTGTCAGGCAATCTTTGAACAAGTGTGGTCCTAAACCACTCACAAATCTATAGACTCGGTCTCCTATGTCAGCCACCATAGTCGGAGCATACCGGGCCAGTGAGTTGAATTGCATACTATACTCTCGGGCACTCATGCTTCCTTGTTTCAAATTCAAGAACCTGTCCGCTCGAGCTCGGCGGACTTCAGGTGGCAAGTAGTGACGAATAAAGGCATCTACAAACTCTTGCCACACGGGAGGTGGTGCATTCTCCCCTCTTGTTATCACCCAATTCTTATACCATAGTACCGCCACGTCGCGAAGTCTATATGAGGCCAACTCTACAGATTCAGTCTCAGAAGCATGCATAAGTGTTAACGTCCTCAGCATTTCATCGATAAAACCTTGTGGGTCCTCATCCGGCTTCGACCCGAAAAATTCTGGACGATTTAGAGTAAGGAAATCACGGGCTTTTGTACTAGCTGAACGCTCACTTTGGCCCGCATTCAGTCGTTCTGCCTGAGCGGCAACCAACTGTGTCAATAAATGTATAGCCTCGGACACTTGTTGACCCGAAGCACCCGGTGGAGGAATCGGAGCTGAGGCTCCTCCCTGCTCTTCTACATTGGGCACAGCCTCACTTTGCGATTCACTTTCCTATACCCCCGCCGGAGGCTCCCTTTCTGCCTGCTTCTTCGTCGTAGCTTTGCCCTTCTGGGCAGCTATAGCTTTTCCTTTCGGTGGGATTTTTCTGAAACCATAACGCACTTTTAGGGATGATATAATCCTAGACATGGCTCTATCGCACGATTCATGAGAAGAATGATGGTCATTTTCCTAAATGCCCTATAGCCTCTTGTTTATTAGCGTGGCGCGCAACACACCATAAACAAGACCCTACTAGACACGGCTCGTAGATACTTCCTAGGATGAACTGCTCTGATACCACTTCTGTCACGACCCAGCTAGGGGCCACGATGGGTACCCGGAGCTAGTTACCGAGCACCGCTCATTCTACTACTTATCTTGCTCATTTAATACTCTTTTATCAATTTTACATACCAAGTGTAGGAAAATCATATTTAATCAAAATATAAATACTTTATATACATTTGCCCCTTGGCCATCAAAATATTACACATACATATGTAAACATCTTGTGAGACCATCTAACCCACACTGCGTATCTACGAGCCTTTACTAACATAATGAATACATGGACGGAACAAGACTCCGTCATGCCCAAAATATGCATATATGAATGTACATCAAAAGAATAGTCATAAGCACCTCCGAACAATGGAGTGCTATCTATCAGCTGACAGCTACTGAGGACCTGGGCCAAGCTCTCCTCCCTGTCTACCTGTGGGCATGAACACATCGTCCGAAGAAAGGACGTCAGTACGAATATTGTACCGAGTATGAGAGGCGTACATAATGAAAAGAAACATCAGTAATATGGGAATAACATCAACATGAGACATATAGATCTGACTGATAATCATAAATGAAGTAATGCATGCTATCTTACTCATACTCATCATCATAACATGTATGCATCATATGCAAGCTGCCCGTCAATGTCGGAACGGTGTGATAATCAATAATATTAGCCCGCGTCCAGGGTACCATCTCATGCCGCCCACTAGTGGTGTCTGCCCGCGCCCGTAGGTCGTGGTGTATCCGTATCGCCGCCCGCCGAAGCGGTGTCTGCCCGGCCAACTAGGCCCGGTGTGAAATGCTCATAGTAATATGCTTATCATAAAATACTTATCTTATCATAATACGTATATAAGACTCATGATCAACTTTACTCTATCGGGGTGATGTAAGGTCGTGATCCCCGATTACATTATGAAACCATCGTGGACATTCCGCCCCACCTTGAAAGGACTAGTACGTAAGGTGAGTGTAGGCATGGAATAACATCATCATCATTCTAGTGTCATCATATCGTATAACTCATCTCATATAGACATTCAAAAGTATAAGCTTTTAACTTCTTAGAATGCAAGAACTTATGAAAGGAATAGGGATTCAAGTTAAAGGATTCATGCCATTAGAAAGAAGGACTAGCCTCCCATACCTTGGTCGTTTACCTAAGATATCGCTCACTTGTTCTCCGTCGATATCACGTCGTTACCTTCATAAGAGAATTCGTATCAACATTAGTAACTGACTATAAGAACGTGTCGCTAATTCTAGGAGAAGTCGGACAACGCTTCCTTCGCTCATACTACTTTTCTCACGTTCTATATCAACTCCCAAAATTCATAATATTATTCGCAATATCATAATCGACAATCGTCATTTACGTGCGTTTGGCAAAATCCACCATTTTCCTCCAATTTTCCCTTATTTCTATTTCTAGATCATCCTTGCGTTTTCATGCATTTAATGCTTGTTTCATGATATAAACATCATTTATAACGTATTAGTACTCACAACACTTCAATATTCATAGTCCAATTCCACTATCATTCATTTATGTCACTATTCACTCAATAATGACCCATTTCTATGTTCTTCTACATTTCAAGTGTCTAAGCTTTGCAAAACTTCAAACAACATGGAATAATCATGAAACTTACCTTGGATGATGGTTGAACAATCCTTAAGTTGAAATACTTCAATTAGCCAAAACCCTAGTTCCACCTTCTTGGGAATTTCTTGACTTAGAAGATCCTTTGATGTGTTCTTACACTTACTTTTATTAATTTGGTTTTGATAATCTTGATATCTCCTTTGATTCTCTTGAATTCTTGTGGAGGAAATATTTGCAGAGTTCTAGAATGTCTCTTGAGGTGTATGGCTGAAAATGAAGTGAATGAGGCTTAAGTCCCTTTTAAAAATCACAAAATTTGATTTTTAATGAATTCTTGTCGGGGTGAACAGTGGTCGTAAACCACCATATACGGACCGTATTTTGATTTACGGTCCGTCCACTGTGGTCGTTTTTAGGCATTCCAAAAACAGAAAGTTTCGCTGGGGATTATGGCGATTTACGACTGAGATTTACGGTCCGTAAATCAGTTTACGGGCCGTCCTCCAAGTCGTGTTTAACCATTTCAAAGACAGAAAGTTTTGGCTGATGGACATGGTAGTTTACGACCTGGTTTACGGTCCGTAAACCAGTTTACGGGCCGTAAACTGGGTCGTATTTAACCATATTCAACATTTACAGAAAGTTGAGATTTTTGACAAGCTGGAGGACGACTGCACTTTACGGTCGGTAAATCACTTTACGGGCCGTATAGTGCCATATACGACCACTGTGCTGAAAATATTTCCGCGACTTCTTATTTCCAAAAATTCTTAATTAGCCATTCCCGACTTAATATAACATCATTCACTCTATTTTTCATCATTCCACTCATCATACAAGTACGGCGAAATTTCTGAGGTGTAACAAGAACTACCCAACTCACGATCTTGAATTGGCCGCGGTTATTCATGCACTGAAAATGTTGAGACATTACTTGTATGGTGCGCATGTTGATATCTATACATATCACAAAAGTCTTCAGTACATTTTCAAGCAGAAGGAGCTGAACCTGCGCCGGAGGCGGTGGTTAGAATTGTTGAAAGATTATGATGTGAATATTTTGTACCACCCCGGAAAAGCGAATGCAGTAGCCGATGCGCTTGGCCGCCGATCAATAGGCAGTTTATGCGAAGTTCCTCCGAAAAAGAAAGAGATGGTTCATGAGCTCCGTCAACTAGCTAATCTTGGAGTGCGGGTAATTGATTCGGGTAGTGCAGGGATTGGCATTAACGATCCTACAGTTTAATCTTTGAATATAGAAGTGAAAGAACAGCAATATGAAGATCATCAATTGTGTCATTATAGAGACACATCTCATGGAAAACAAAAGTCTTCATTTGATGTTTCTAGGGATGGAATTCTTAGATACCGAGGTAGGTTATGTGTGCCGAATGTGGCAGAAATACGCCGACGAATTCTAGAAGAAGCACATTGTTCCTAGTATTCTATTCATCCAGGTGCCACCAAGATGTATCCTGACCTTAAACAAATATATTGGTGGGACGGCATGAACAGAGATATAGCAGAATTTGTAGCCCAATGTCCAAATTGCCAACAAGTAAAGATTGAACATCAAAAGCCAGTAGGCCTATTGCAAGCGATGGAGATCCCTACTTGGAAATGGGAATTAATCAACATGGATTTTATTGTGGGGTTACCTCGTTCTCGTGGAAAGTATGATTCTATATGGGTGATCGTGGATAGGTTAACGAAAGCAGGCAATTTTCTTCCAGTTAGACCACGTACTCAGCAGAAGACTATGCGAGGTTGTATCTCAAAGAAATTATGCGACTCCATGGTATTCCACTATCCATTATCACAGATAGAGGAGCACAGTTTACAGCCAAGTTCTGGAAGTCCTTTCAAGAAGGTCTAGGTACTCAAGTGAAACTTAGCACGGCATTTCATCCGCAGACTGATGGACAAGCCGAACGTACTATTAAGACCTTGGAAGATATGCTACGAGCATGTGTGTTGGATTTCGGTGGTAGTTGGGACGATCATTTGCCGCTAATCGAATTCGCATACAACAATAACTATTATTCCAGTATTCAAATGGCTCCATATGAAGCTTTATATGGGAGGAAATGTAGATCCCCAATCGGATGGTTTGAAATAGGAGAAGTACAGCTAGTTGGCCCCGAATTGATTCAGTAAGTGGTGGAAAAAGTTAAGGTGATCCGAGATCGATTGCTGACAGCCCAAAGTCGCCAAAAGTCTTATGCGGACAATCGCCGACGAGACTTGGAATTGCAGGTTGATGATTGGGTATTTTTGAAAGTGTCACCAATGAATGGGGTGATGAGATTTGGCAAGAAAGGGAAGTTAAGTCTTAGATATATTGGACCCTATAAAATTATCCGCAAGGTGGGTCATGTCGCCTATGAATTGGACTTGCCTTTGGATCTTGAATCAGTCCATCCAGTCTTCCACGTTTCGACGCTCCGCAAGTGTGTTGGAGACCCCACAAAAATTGTCCTGATAGATGATGTGCAAGTGACAGAAAAGCTAACCTATGAAGAAGTGCCTATTGCTATTCTAGACAGGCAAGTGCGAAGCCTTTGAAATAAAGAGGTAGCTTCAGTCAAAGTGCTGTGGCGAAACAACAACCGAGAAGAAATGACTTGGGAAGCGGAAGAGAGTATGAAGTCCAAGTACTCGCATTTATTCCAACCCCCAGAAGAGATTTAAGGTGAGACACTAACACTATGAGGTATGTATGCTTCCTTTCTATGCTTATGGGTCGTATGTGGCCAATTTATGTGCTATTGTGTTGTGGCCCTGTGAGGCAATGATATTATGGGTTGTTGTGACAGGATGGTAGTGCCATATTATTGGGGAAACTATGGTGAAATATTTCTAGAACCCCCGATGACTTAACATTCGAGGACAAATATTTCAAAAGGGGGGAAGAATGTTACACCTCGGAAATTTCCAATCTCGTACAGTGAATAGACTAACGAAGAGTGCAAGTATACGATGTTTTAATCAGAAGGGAATGATGTTTGACGACCCTAAGTAAGATTTCAAAGGCAATGGAAATAAGAGGTAGGTTATGAGCCCAACGACTATTTATAGGTTCTGAAAATGTGAAAACTTGCAGATTTGCACTTTGGTCTCGTCGATGAAATACGAACCGTAAAGTGGTATACGGCCCGTAAACTGCCCTGTCGTCTTTCAACATTCCAAAACTTCAACTTTCTGCCAAAGACTTGAATGGTTAAATACGACTTGACATACGGACCGTAAACTAAAATACGGCCCGTAAACTGAGTTCGTAAATCACCATGTCGTTAGCCTACCTTTCTGGTTCTGTTATGCTTAAATACGCCCATGAAATACGGCCCCAATTGTTACGCGGCGCCTTCCTGAGACCTCTTGGAAGGGCGACGTAAGGCTAAGCAACCGAAGTTTCCAAAGTTGCTATCCGCCAACCGGGGTCCCCTCCGCACGCTAGACGAGACTGTCAGTGCCGTGCGGGAAAACCAATGTCAGGAACAATTGAGAGAACAGAAAAGTGAATTGAGAATGAGAAAGAAAGAGAGCTTGTTTGCATTGATGAAAATTGATTACAATGAGAGCAAGCGGTGTCGAGGGGGAGAGACACCAGTACAGAGAATTGATTGCTTGCTTGAAAGTTTTGATTGTTTGATCCCCCCTAATAATGCTTTAAAAATAAAAACCCAAGTCATAGAGGTAGACATGGTTTTGCTAGAGAAACACAACCAAAATTACATAAAGTAAACTACTCTATAATTACAACAAAAGAGACCTAACTAGAGCAGGTCCATGTGCACCCTCGGTCGGGGCACTGTCATGCGCGCAGGGCACGGTGCGCGCGCGCACTGGGGCGCGGGCGCTAGGTGCTGGGCGCTGGCACTGTAGCTGGGCTGCACTGACATTGGGCGCTGGGCACGCGTTGGGGCACGGCCAGCACAGGGGCGCGCGCGAGGGAAATTGATGGGGCGACATAGGCAGAAGCAACCTTGTCACTTGGGGCGTCCGAGACCACGGGGCCGTCCATGGCGCTAGGCGCTGAGAGGCTTGCCATGGCGCCATGGGGCGCGCCCAAGGGGTCATGGGGCATGGCTGGAAAGCCGCCCATGACATTCTCCCCCACCTGAGTTGGCGACGTCCTCGGCGCCTTGTTTGCAAGATAGTCATCGATCAGGTGCTTGTAGGCTTTGAGGCTGGTGCCTCTCTCCCATGTATTCTCTTCGGCATCACATCCCAACCATTTCACCAGGAACTCTTGGTGATCTTTTCTTGAGGCATGTATGACTCGATCGTTGAGGATGGCTTCTACTATCTTTTTTCCGGTTGCTTGTGGGCCTCGGATACTGGGTATTGTGAGCTGGCTGCGTGAAGGATCTTCTTTGTCTTCTCGAAAAGGCTTTAGAAGACTGACATGGAACACAGGATGAATCTTCCACCAAGCTGGGGTATCCACCCGGTATGCTACCTTCCCAATGCGCCTCTCAATGGACAGAGGGCCAATGTATTTTTGCAACAGGCGGGGGTCATGGACCCCTGCAAATAGGTATCTCTTTGGGATCTTCACCATCACCTTGTCCCCAACCTGATATTCCACAAAGCGGCGATTTTGATCTGCATGCCTCTTCATCCGCTTTTGTGCCTTCACTAGATAGCTCCGCACTATCTCTAAATTCTGCTTCCATTCTTTCGAGAAGCTAGCTGCTCGTGGAGATTTGGCCATGTTTGGGGCATTCACAGTGTGTGGGAGTAGCGGTTGCTGCCCGGTAACAATTTCAAAAGCGCTCCTGTTTGTGCTAGAGCTCTTTTGTGAGTTGAAACACAGTTGGGCCGCATCCAATAGCTTCACCCAATTCTTCTGCGAGCCGGTAACAAAGTGCCGCAAGTATTCCTCCAACATGCCATTGAACCGCTCCGTCTGGCCATCGGATTGTGGGTGAAAACTCGAGCTGTGACTCAATTTAGACCCCAATCACTTAAAGAGCTGGGTCCAAAAGTTGCTAGTGAAGCGAGAGTCACGATCGCTAACAATATCCTTGGGCAGACCCCAATATTTGACAACATGGGTGAAGAAGAGTCGAGCTGTCTCCTCTGCTGATATATACTTGGGTGCTGCAATGAAAGTAGCATATTTGGAAAACCGATCAACCACGACCAAGATAGTCGTGAGATCTCCAACCTTGGGCAAGCCGGTGATGAAATCCAATGAGACGCTTTCCCAAGGCCTCTTTGGGACAGGTAATGGCTCCAACAGGCCCGCTTGTGTCAAGCGATCGGACTTGTCTTTCTGGCATACTAGGCAAGTCTTCACATACTGAGCAACATCATCTGCCATCTGGGGCCAATAATATGCACGGCGTAGCAGTGCCATGGTACGCTCTTCTCCTGGGTGGCCTGCCCATAGAGTATCGTGACATTCCATTAGGAGAGTTCTCCGCAAATCTCCTCCTTTAGGAACATAAAGGCGGTTTCCTTTTGCCTTCAAGAACCCGTCCTCCATGTAGAACTGGCGAGTTTTCCCTTGACCTGCTAGGTCGACCAAGTACTGTGCCGAAGGGTCTTTGCTGAGAAGATCCTGGATTTGATCTTTTATGGTGGTAGCTACTTCGCTCCCCCTGAGGGTGGCGAGAAAGCATACCGATGCTAGATCGGCCCTTCGGCTAAGTGCATCCGCAACATGGTTGGTCTTCCCACTTCGGTATTCCAGATTGAAGTGAAATTCCGCTAGGAGCTCCTGCCATCTGGCCTGGCGGCCATTTAGACTTGGCTGGGTCATGAAGTGACTGACAGCCGTGTTATCCGTCTTCACCACAAATGGGGATCCCAGAAGATAGTGCCTCCAAAGGCGCAGGCAGTGGACCACAGCCAATAATTCTTTCTCGTGAGCCGCATAGCGCCGTTCTGCATCCTTCAACTTTCTACTCTCGTAGGCCACCGGGTGCCCCTCTTGTAGCAAGACTCCGCCCAAGGCGTAGTCGGAGGCATCTGTTTCCACTTCGAAAGGTTTGGTCAAATCAGGCAAGGCCAAGACAGGGCTACTAGACATAGCCGCTTTTAGTGAATTGAAAGCGTCTGCTCTCTTTGGCGACCAATCCCAAGGTGTGATCTTCTTGAGGAGTTCCGTCAGTGGTAATGCAATGAGGGATTAGTCCTTGACGAATCGCCGATAAAAGTTGCATAGGCCAAGGAAAGCCCTCACGGCATGGATATCCTTGGGTGGTGGCCAATCTGTGATAGCCCTGATCTTTTGTTGGTCCATCTTGATGCGACCCTCTTCAACAACATGCCCGAGAAAGTCAATCTGTTTTTGGGCAAAAGAGCATTTGGACAGCTTTACGTACAATTCATGCTCTCGCAACCGAGTTAGGACTTTCCTCAGGTGCTCCAGGTGTTCGCCTAACGTTTTGCTGTACACCACAATGTCGTCCAGGTATACTACCACAAATTCATCAATGTATTCTCGAAAGACCTGGTTCATTAGGGTGCAAAACGTGGCCGGAGCATTGGTCAAGCCGAACGGCATGACCAGGAAGTCGAACGAGCCATATCTGGTTACACATGTCGTCTTGGACTCGTCTCCTTCAGCAATGCGGACTTGCCAATAACCTGTCTTCAGGTCTACTTTGGTGAACACTGTGGCTCCGCCCAGTCTATCAAACAAGTCCGCCATTAGTGGTATGGGATACTTGTTCTTCACGGTGATCTTGTTGAGAGCTCGATAGTCAACACAGAGCCTTAGGGTACCGTCATGTTTCTTTTGGAATAATACAGGTGACCCATAAGGTGATTTGGAGGGAACGATGATCCCCGTGTCCAGCATCTCTGTCAATTGTCTCCGAAGCTCGGTGAGTTCGGGTTGTGACATTCTGTAGGGTGCGCGGGCAGGTGGCTTCGCGCCAGGCACCAATTCAATTTCATGATCGACCGTCCGCCTAGGCGGGAGTCGCTTCGGCATGTCTTGTGGCATGACATCCTCAAACTCCTTCATGAGCTCCTTCACAGGCGTTGGAATGGGGCCTGAAGAAGACTCAATCTCTTCATTGCAAAGGGTAGCCAGGAACGTGGGTTCTTGTCGATGGACCCCCTTCTTCAGTTGCAATGCAGAGATATTTCCTGATGCCATCTTTATGGTTGTGCACGGGACAATGCAAGGTTTGGCCCCGTTTGCTCCCATTATCAGAAGCATGTCCGCATAGGGTATGGGAATGATGTTAGTTTGCCTCATGAATTCCAACCCCACTATCAAGTCGAAATCGTCAATGATCACAACCCGCAAGTCGAACTTGCCTTCATAAGGACCCATCTTTACCGGCACTCCTTTGGCTATTCCGCCCACCAATTGGGGTGGCGAGTTGATAGCTTTGACACGACCCTTACCCTTTCCAACAACTAGACCAAGGCGCTCTACTTCTGTGGTGGCCAAGTAGTTGTGCGTAGCACCTGTGTCTATCATGGCCTTAATAGGCTTGCCATTTACTCTCAAGTCGACAAACATCAGGGTCTTCTCCTTTCTGGGAGGAGGCCCGTTGCCTGCCTTGGCTTTTCCCTTCTTGGCAGTTGAGCTTGGGTCTTTCTTTTTGCATATGCCGGCACTGGTGCCTTCTACAACATTGGAAATGGAACAAACAAGTGCATTGAAGGCACCTATTGGTTCTGTCTGATCCGCATCATCCTCATCATCCGTCCCATCATCCAAAATTTGATGGGCGTTCATCTGTGCCTGTGGGCATTCATTGTTCCAATGTGGTCCGCCGCAATGACGACATCCTGAGGGGGGCTTCCGCCCCCGATCATTATTATGAGATGCAGCACTATTGCTGCCTGAGGAAGAACCTTTTGATTTGGTCGCACTACGATCTCCCCCACTTCTGCTGGGGCCAGCATTGTAGGATTGGCCCCCTTTGAATCCCCCACGGGCTGGTGGTTGAGGTTTATCCTTTCGAGCATCCACTTGATAGTCACTGAGGCATTCCGCAGCTTGGATGGCCTTGGGCAAGGTATCCACCCTCTGTCTTTGTATTTCCATGCGGGCATAGGGTTTCAAGCCTTCCATGAACGTGAAAAGTTTGTCCTTGTCGCCCATGTCCCTTATGTTCAGCATGAGGGCAGAGAACTCGCGGACATAATCTCGGACTGAATTCGTTTGCCTGAGCTCCCGAAGTTTCCTCCGTGCATTATACTCGACGTTCTCGGGGAAGAACTGTAAGCGGATGGCTGCTTTTAGTTCTTCCCATGTCTCAAGAGCATCCTCGCCCGCTTTTATGCCTTCATATTTAACACGCCACCAGAGTTTGGCGTCGCCTTGTAGATACATGGCAGCAGTTGCGACCTTCTTTGGCTCTTCCAGTTCGCCCACAGCGTCAAAGTACTGTTCGATGTCAAAGATAAAATTTTCCACTTCTTTGGCATTTCGAGAACCCTGGTAGGGCTTTGGTTCAGGAATCTTGAGTTTCTGGGGTGCCAGGGCAATGTTTGCCGCGCCCCCAATGGGATTGCCCCCTCCTCGGAGTAGGCCTTGTAAGGCAGCATTGACAACATTGATCTGATTAGTCAAATTGTCGATGGTTACTTGCATGGCAGTCAGTCGATCTGCCTCCTGAGTCCTATGGGCTAGGTCCTCATCTCTTTGTGTGGCGGCCGCCTGTGCGGCTGCATCAGTGTCAGTAGCAATGTTTACAATGTCTTGTTCGGCCTGCCGCATCCTGCGGTCCAGGTCCTCCACCCTTTCAGGCACGGGTCGAAATCTGTTGACCGCCGTTTCCAAAATCGAGAGGCGGTCTCCATGGTTCACCATGGTCAGAAAATGATGACAATAGCAACGTGTTCCCTCGTCCGATGTTGAGCCTAAGCTTTGATACCAACTGTTACGCGGCGCCTTCCTGAGACCTCTTGGAAGGGCGACGTAAGGCTAAGCAACCGAAGTTTCCAAAGTTGCTATCCGCCAACCGGGGTCCCCTCCGCACGCTAGACGAGACTGTCAAGAAGGGAAAAGCCAAGGCAGGCAACGGGCCTCCTCCCAGAAAGGAGAAGACCCTGATGTTTGTCGACTTGAGAGTAAATGGCAAGCCTATTAAGGCCATGATAGACACAGGTGCTACGCACAACTACTTGGCCACCACAGAAGTAGAGCGCCTTGGTCTAGTTGTTGGAAAGGGTAAGGGTCGTGTCAAAGCTATCAACTCGCCACCCCAATTGGTGGGCGGAATAGCCAAAGGAGTGCCGGTAAAGATGGGTCCTTATGAAGGCAAGTTCGACTTGCGGGTTGTGATCATTGACGATTTCGACTTGATAGTGGGGTTGGAATTCATGAGGCAAACTAACATCATTCCCATACCCTATGCGGACATGCTTCTGATGATGGGAGCAAACGGGGCCAAACCTTGCATTGTCCCGTGCACAACCATAAAGATGGCATCAGGAAATATCTCTGCATTGCAACTGAAGAAGGGGGTCCATCGTATTCTAGAATACAGACCGTAAACCGAGTTTACGACCACTGTGCACTTTCAACTACTGTTCATTTCGAATCAGATTTCATGTTTTAAATTAGAGACCCAAGTTCATTTATTTCATTTTCATTTTTCCTTCTCCACAACTTAAGACTTCTCTAGAAATATCCACACATTTCATATACAAGAACCCATGAGAAATTGATGATCAACTTCATCAAATCAACAAAACCAAGTGTGGGAAACTCATCAAAGATCATCCAAGTTAAGAAATTTCAAGAGAAGTAAACTAGGGTTTTGGTGCAAGAAAAGTAATACCACTCAAGTCTTGTTCCTACAACATCTAAGGTAAGTTTTATGGCATTTATATGTTATTTAGGGTATGGAAGAGTTGAAACATTCAGATTATAGAAGTATGTAAGAAATGGGTCATGAAAGTGTGAATAGTAGCATTGTTGAGTAAAGGTTTAAATGGAGCCATGATCATTGATAATTTGTGATTATAAAAAAAATGTTACGAATGACATTTAGAACATTGAATAAGTATCCTATGTGAGAAAAATGCAACAATGAACCATGGCCATGATTATGGAGAAATTGAAGACAAATTGTGAAATACAGATATTGTAAACGAATGATGAGTGTTGTCTATCATATTGAGAATGTTGTTATGAATGTTTGAGAGTTGATATAGAATATGGGAAAAGTAGTATAAACAAAGGAAATGCTGCCCAATTTTCCCTAGAAATAGTAGCGCGTTCTTATAGTCGATTAACTAACGTTTATGTGAATTCTCTCTTGAAGGTAGAACGTGACATTGAAGAAGAACAAGCGAACGATAGACTAATTAAATGAAAAAGGTATGTGAGGCTAGTCCTTTCTTTCTAATGGCATGAATCCTATAGCATGTCTATCTTTCCTCTTCACGAGTTCCTATATTCCAGAAAGCTAAAAGCCTATGTCTATGAATAGCTATATACGATAAGAGACATGTTATGAGCCCTATAATGATGCTGATGAGTTAAAGTATAAAGATTCTAAAATGTATGATACGATGATCCTATAATGATAATGATGTATTTATTGCTCACACTCACCTTATATGTTAGTTCCTTCAAGGTGAGACAGAATGTCAAAGAATGCTCCATAATGAAATCGAGGGATCACGACCTTACGTCACCCCGATAGAGTATAGTTGTCCTTGAGCCTTATGCATGTACTATGGTAAGCATACTATGATGAGAATATTATGTTGAGCATGTTATGATGATTATATAACACCGCGCCTATATGGCCAGGCAGTCACCGCTAAGGCGGGCAACGTATACACCATGGCTAGATGGCATGGGCAGACACCACTAGTGGGCGGCATGAAATGATACCCCAGACGCGGGAGGCCTAGACGCAGGCTAGTGTTATGATTATCACACCGATCCGATATGGATGGGCAGCTTATACATTTATGCATATATGATATGACGATGAGTATGAGTAAGACAGCATGCATTATTTCTTTTATATTTGACAGTCAGATACAGATGTTTCATATTGATATTTTCTTTATATCATTGTCTTATTTCATTGTTTATGCCTCTCATACTCAGTACAATGTTCGTACTGACGTCCGTTTTATTTGGACGCTGTGTTCATGCCCACAGGTAGACAGGGAAAAGAGCTGGACCCAGATCCGTAGTAGCTGCTAGCAGATTGAAAGCACTCCTTTGTTTCGGAGGTGCTTGATTATTCTTTTGTGTACATTTGTATATGTATTTTGGGCATGACGGGGTCTTGTCCCGTCTCTATGTCTAGCACTCCAGTAGAGGCTCGTACATACGCAGTGTGGGTTAGATGGTCCCACGAGATTGCTACCATGTATATATATTATTTTGATAGCCTAAAGGCTTATGTATATAAAAGTGTTATGTTTTGAAATGAAAGATGATTCTCTTATGAGTTGAGCATAAAATTGATAAAAGAGCATTAAATGAGTATGATGAGTAATAGAACGAGCAGTGCTCGGTGGTTAGCCCCGGGTACCCGTCGCGGCCCCTAGCCGGGTCATGACAGTATCTACCTGAATACCATCGGCTGAAATAATATGCCCCAAAAAGGTCACTGAGTTCAAAAAAAATTCACACTTAAAAAATTTGGCAAGTAACTCTCGAGTTTGAAGAACTCTAAGAACGGTACGCAATTGGTCTGCATGTTCTGCCTCGGACCTAGAATATACCAGGATATCATCGATGAACACAATCACAAATAAATCTAGGAAGGGCCTGAACACATTGTTCATCAAATCCATAAATACTACCGGTGCATTACTTAGCCAAAATGACATTACCCGGAACTCAAAATTGTTGTATCTGGTTCTGAAGGTTGTCTTAGGAATATCTCTCTCCCTAACACGCACTTAATGATACCCGAATCTCAAATCTATCTTTGAAAACCAGTTGGCACCTTGCAATTGGTCAAATAAATCATCAATCCTCAGAAACGGATATTTATTCTTGATTGTCACCTTATTTAGCTGCCGATAGTCAATGCACATTCGTAAGGAGCCATCTTTCTTTCGCACAAACAACACAGGTGCTCCCCACAGGGAAGACGAGGCCTAATAGAACTTTTTTCAAGCAAGTCCTTCAATTGCTCCTTCAACTCTTTTAACTCCACGGAAGCCATCCTGTAAGGAGGAATGGATATGGGTTTTATGTCCGGTAGCACATCAATATCAAAATCAATCTCCCGTTCGGGAGGGAGACCTAGAATCTCTTTCGGGAATACATCCAGAAACTCATTCACAACGGGGACAGTCTAAAGAGTTGGCGATTCAGCTTCTACATCTTGAACCCGAACTAAATCGTAAATACAACCTTTTGTGATTATTTTCCTTGCCTTGAGATAGGAAATAAACCTACCTTTCGGGGACGCAGTATTTCCTTTCCATTCTAAAACTGGTTCTCTCGGAAATTGGAAGCGAACCATTTTCGTTCTACAATCAACATTGGCATAGCAAGAAGCCAACCAATCCATGGCCTTGATAACATCAAAGTCCACCATTTTTAACTCATGTAAATCAACCATAGTACGAGGGTCACAAATCACAACTACATAATTTCTATATACTCGACTAGCTATTACCAGTTCACCAACGGGTGTAGATACCTCAAAAGGTTGATCGACTTCGGTTTGACCCTAAACTGACCTGCAATGTATGGAGTAACATATGAAAATGTCGATCCCGGATCTATCAAAGCATATACATCATGGGAAAATATAGATAATATACCTGTGACGACATCGGGGGAAGATTTAAGATCCTGTCGTCCAGCCAAAGCATAAATAAGGTGTTGAGGACCACTAGAACTGAGGGCTCTCCCTCTACCTCTACCATGGCTGGCTGGCGTCTGTGAACCTATCCCCATAGGGCGTATAGATGATGAAGACCCAGTTGCCAACCTTGAAGGCTGAAATCTACCCCTACCACCAACTGAGGGGTAATCACGCATGATATGGCCTGGCCGACCGCAGGCATAGAAAAACCTCTTAACCTAGTCAACACTGGCCCTAATGTAGCTTCCCGCACTGGGAATATCGTGGCACGGGTGGCCTTTCCTGACTCGAATCGCCCCTGAATCGAGAACTTGAAGCCCTGAAACTCTGACTCGGCCCGGAATAAGTAGATCTATGAAATCTCTAGCATGTAAACCATGGAGGCGCACTAGTCATAGGATGGCCTGGATGCCTAGAAAACTGTTGTCTTTGCCGGCCTCTAAACTCACTCGTCGGACCTGAAGATCTAGCTCTCTTGCTATACCCTCTGTCATGCTCACGCTCACTTCTTTGCTGTTATTGGCTTTGCTCCAATTTCCGGGCATGGGCTTGAATGCGTGAAATATCCATGTTGTCCTGAAAGGACGCAATCAAGCATCTATCCATCAAATGTGGCCCTAGGCCTCTCAAATATCGGTGCACTCGGTCGCCCATATCCGCTACCAAGGCCGGATCATGCCTAGCCAAAGAATTGAAGCGGAGACTATACTCTCATACTTCCTTGCCTAAGATTCAAGAACTTGGTGGCTCTAGCCCGCCGAACCTCTGGCGGTAAGTATTGTCAAAGGAAGGCATCCACAAATTCTTGCCATACGGGGGAGGTGCATTGACTCCCCGTGAAGCCATCCAAACCGTGTACCAATGAATCACGACATCTCGCAATCTATAGGACGCTAACTGTATCGATTCAATGTCTGAGGCATGCATTAACGGGAATGTCCTCAACATCCCATCAATAAAGTTTTGAGGGTCCTCATCCGGCTTTGACACGAAGAATTTCGGAGGGTTCAAGCTAATAAAATAGCGGGCCCTTACACTAACAGCCTTACCAACTTGCCCTGTACCCTGCCGCTGAGTCTGAGCGGCAACCAACTGAGTCAGTAAATGAATAACCTATTTTACATCTTGGCCTGAACCATCTGGTGGAGGAGCTGGGGCTGAGGTTCCCTCATGTTCCTCAGAAATAGGCACTGAGTGGGAGGACTGAGATTGAGCAGCATTCTGGGACTCACCCTCCTCTACAACCATTGGCGGTACTCTTTTAGCCAGCTTTTCTGCCATTGTCTTGCCCTTTTGGGCTGCCGTAGCCTTTCTCTTTACAGGCATTTCTGAAATACATAATACATGGTTAAGGAAAGAGAAATCCTTTTATTATGGATCTATCACAAGATCTTATGAAGAAAGAAGGTCATTCATTCCTTAAAATGTCCGCAACCTCCTATTTATAAATGTGGCGCACAACACACCCATAAACAAGACTCTACTGGACACGGCTCGTAGACACACCCTAGGACAGAACTGCTCTAATACTACTTTTGTCACGACCCGATCGGAGGGCTATGACAGGCACCCGGTGCTAACCCACCCGGGCACCTCCTATCGTACCTTCACATTAACATCTAGGTGTGCCACATGGCTTACTCATAAATTACATACATCAATTGTACTAGCCTCATTGGGAAACATCACCTTTATAACATCATCAACACCTATTCCCATATCCATAGACATAAGCTGACGAGGCTATCAAAATAATATACAAAATATGAGCCGACAAGGCTTCAAGATACCTAACCAAACACACTGTCTATGAGCCTCTAAAAATAGTATGTAGCATCATATAGGCGGGACAGGGCCCCGCCATGCCCATATATATGTACACAAATGAATAATACCAAAATCTGTAGCTTGGGATGAAATGGAGCTCCTCTATGCAGTCCCTGACTAAGAAATCTATGGATCAAGCCTGTCTCCCTATCCACCTGCGGGCATGAACCAGCGTCCACAAACAAAAGGACGTCAGTATGAATAATGTACTGAGTATGTAAAGCATAATCAATATCATATTAGGAGCATAAGAGACAGCATAAGAAATATCATAAGGTGGGAGAATCAGGAGGTAATAGAGCCATTGGTACCTCTAGTGGCCATCATCATATTTACTTAGTTGTCTCTCATAGGGACCTTCTATTTCTAACGCTTACTCATGTATATATATATATATATATATATATATATATATATATATATATATGTCAGGACCCAGCCCCGTGGGCCGCGACTGGCACCCTACCTGGGTACCCAGACCAAATCGCATATTCATTTCCGAATCCAAACTTATTTCAGAATTTCCAAGAAGTTATATCAAACATAATTTATATCGAGAATATGTCTTAAGCGGTCATATCAAATCAAACTCAAACAAAGCGGCGGAATAGACATCGCCGGTCAAAATACAAATATATACAAAAGGGCCATTTGGGGCCATCATATCAAACAGACCGCTTTAAGACCCGAAAGCAAAATCAGACAATAAACACATAGGACCCTCGCCCACATATATGACTACAGGCCTCTACGAACTCAAAACAAAAACATATGGCGAGACAGGGCCCCGCCGTACCCAGATAGTCAAATATACCGAATATATATACAAAGCGAAAGAGTCTGTACCAAAAGTGGACTCCGGATCAAATAAGAGTACTCTGGAATAGCAAGAAGTGAAGCCTACTGCGGAGGATCACCGATATCTGCACCTGCGGACATAAAACGCAGCCCCCGAGAAAAGGGGGTCAGTACGAAATATGTACTGAGTATGTAAAGCACGGAGTACAGAATTATGGATCAAAACCAAAAGCAAATCAAATGTCAAAGTGGGGTACAACTGGTATGTCAAAATCTGTATCGAAATCATATACATGTATTTTATGCAAACAAAATCATGCAAACGCTTAAGAACGTGGTCGCCACTCCGACGCTGGCGCCACACACAGCATAACACCAGAAGGTTTCAAATCTCCGTACATCCCCGAACACAAGCATAATCATAGGTGAGCGTATCGCATCACGAGCCATATCACAGCATAACTCCAAACGGAACCCGGCCCTATGGCGAAGCCTTGGGAACCGTAACACAGCATACGGCCGAATTATCATAAAACGCACGAATCAAAACCGGCCCGGGAACCGGTGAACGAAGTCATAATAAGGCACGAGCGGAGTCGTGAGCAAACAAATGCAAATCGTATTTCAAAATAGTGTTTCAAAACAAAGTAAACTCATAACTCATATCCTATTACAAAGTAGTCGAATACTTAGTCGACATAAGGTTTCATTTTGCAAAACGATTCCAAAATGGTCCATATAGTTCAAAACCTGGATTAGTGCATCGAATAGTCCAAACATACCCCGTGGAAGGATGTTCCAAAGATCAGAAGCGGTACGTTCAACTCTATTCCCAAAGATGGCCCGAAGGGCAAATCGGGCATTTTGGGGTAGCGGACCCACCTCGAGTCGAAGTGAGGTGGCGAACATATTCTTTTTCGAGCAGTAATATGCCAAGGGTCATACATAATCATTTCTAGGTTACCCGACCACATTTCGATAGGTTTCGGATGAATAATGGCATTCTAGCCAAAAGGGAGCCTTTAGGCTTCAATCGAATTGAATGAATAGTAACTTTCCTGTGGATCGGGTTTCGAGGAGCAGAAATGCTCCGGAAGGTCTCATATTCAACTAACACACTAAGATATGCCAAATAAGGAATTGGGAAGCTTTACATACCTCACAGACGTCGTAAGCCCTTCCAAAAGTCCCGCCCCGTTTCGTCCAAAATCTGCAAATGGTCAAAGTTACCAATTGAGATTCTTAGGCTCAAAATGCCTTTAACTCCATATTTGCCTACCGAAATTTCGGCAGCATTTCCCCTATAAATCTAACATCCCCGAGGCGCAGCTCGGCTCAAATTAACCAACCACAGCAGCCCACACATCAACCAAAACAATATAAACAACAATCACACCATTCTAGCTTTAGAGTTCTACTTTGTTATCTAAGTTGGCAACTTCCATTCAAACTTTCAAAACTCCAATTCTATATCCACATAATTGTATTAATTTACCTATACAACATTAGTCAAAGACATTCCAATTACAACCTAAGACATACACGAAATTGCACCAAAATCAATTAGTTTCCATAGTTCTTCAAAATATCAAAATTTCACGACGAACATTCTAACTAACGTCGTTTCATTCCGAATTCATCAATATCATTATAGATTCATATCTAAAGTCTATAGCACCCCAAAATATACATTGATATACATAAGAATACCAAGGGTATACACTTTCCGATAATATCCGAATTCGTTTTCCACCGCCAATTTAATTCAACAATCAATCAATTACGATCTAAGGGTCACAACAACACATTATGCCAACTTAAACAAGATCAATTCAAACCATTTCTTTCCTTCCATAACTCACAGCCAAACACACTACACACACACACCCACGACTTTCTATTTACGTTAAAATTACGGGATTTCCATCTACTTCCAATGCTTAACACATTCACATCAATTCTATAACATAAAAGGGGCAAAATTCTTACCTTTCCTTGAAAACCCGACTTGTCTAAAACGTCGTTCTTGTGCCAAACTAATTATACCCCGTTGAAGAGGGTCTTGAGTACTTCACAATTATGTAGAAACCAAGATTTTTGGATCACAACACAAGCTAGGAAAATTTTCTTTTCTTTTTTTCTATGGTTCGGCCGAATGGGGGTTTTTGACTCAAAGGAATGAATTGTGATTTTCTTGATAATTTCTAAGTGTTACATTGATATATATCCATACTAGAGGTCATGTGCATAGCACATGACTTTTAAAAGTGGGCTTGGACCATGCCTTAGTGGCCGGCCACCCCACCTCTTTGGGCCCAAATGTTTATTTCAATTTCCTTGGCCCAATTCATTAAAAGTCCCGTTTTGTAATTCCCGAAACTAATTTTCGAAATTCCAAATTTACCCTCGGCCTTCCCCAACGTCCTAACATCAATGATTTCATAACCAACATAGCCATATCAACTAAAATCAAAATATTTCCTTATAACAAACAAGTCTTGATTATTTTCTTGATTTCCAATTATACGAAAACACGGGACATAACAATATATATATATATATATATATATTCGTACTCGTATCTATACCATACTCGACCACAAAGGTTCGGTGATTCGCATACCCGGCCATGACAAGGCTCGGTGATTAAGCATACCTAGCCCTACCAAGGCTCAAGGTCATCTGTATCCATCTGCAGTGGTGTGCGCGCGATAGGTATCATACTAGGCCATATAAGCTCGGTGTTACATAATAATCATACATACTTAGACACGTATAGATAAAAGTCCATAAGTATCATCAACATCATTGCTATCATCGTTTTCATTACATCTATCCTTAGAGGATCAACAATCATATAAAGGAGGTAATAGTATCGTGAAAGTGTCGAGAATCATGAGCTTTGGTAATCTTAGAGTAAGAGTCATCTGGAAAACATTATGGAACTCATAAAAGGATACACATGTATATATATATAGCAAGGGAACCATGCCTTAATGAAAGAAGGGCTAACCTTACATACCTCTTTGTCTTCTTAACTACTTAACGTTCACTATCGTAGCTTGAACAATCTACATTTAGAAGGATTCATACCACAGTTAAGACTTAATGATACTCTTAAATTCAAACTAGAATAATTAATGATCTAATGAAAATTGGGTAGCATTTCCCCTATTTCGTCAACTTCCACCATATTACAAAACAACTCCCAACAGCCACAATAACATAATCAAATAATCACATTCCTTTAGGCCTTCAAAATTCATCCTTATGTTCAACTCATACCAACAACTTCACACCCATTTTAGTACATTTTCATACAATGCTTCCTCATTACTATTATTACCTTCCATACCAAGATTATATCCATATTATACTTAGAATCATGACTCATGTTAGCTTACTACTCAAAAACATTACAAAAGTTACATTTAGCCTTCATTTTCTAATTTCTCCTTCTATCCAAGTTGTTCAACAACCCAACATCCATGATATCATGAAATAAGCATGAAAACTAACCTTTTATCTCATGGGAAAGAGCTTTGGAGCAGCTACCAACTTATGTGAAAACACCTAGCCTCAATACCCAAGAATCTGTTGTAGTCTACTAACCCTAAGAAGCCTTCTAACACATGAACACTTTGATTCTTACCTCTTGATCTTTGTTTTCTCTTGGATTAGGGTGGAATATGCTTGGAGAACGGTTTTGAGCTCTCAAGACTTGTGGAAGATGAAAAATGAAATAAATGAACAAAGGCCATCTATTTATACAAAACATAAATATTCAGCCCGATGGACTTATACGGACCACTTATATGGTCCGTATAATCTTATACGGTCCGTATAACACCACCATGGGAAAGTCCCTTTCTGATATAGGTCAAGTTATACGAACCCCCTTATACGGACCGTATAAAGTTATACGGACCGTATAAGTGGTCGTATAACACCACCAAGAAAATGACCCTTTCTGCGAAGGTCATGTTATGCAGACCCTCCTTATACGGATCGTATAAAGCTATAAGGACCGTATAAGTGACTGTATAACTCCCAGTTATGCGAAACATCCTCTCGTTGATTCGTTTGACTTCCAATCCTCGTGGAAGCTTCTTAGCACTTAGATATTGCTCATTAACCATACAATAGGCCCTATAGCAGCCTCTCAAGACGTCACCAAATAAATATTAACTCAATCATAGCGAAAACCTTTCCGAACACGACTTATATCTCCCTTCCTTTATCGAACTAAATTCCACATATTCGTACAACTTCAAAATCTTATGGCATGCACCTTAAGTTATCTAATATCTTCCTAAATCTCGTAAGTATTTCATAATAACCTTAAGCTCACATGAGCCTATCCATAAGGCAACAAATCAGAAATTTCCGAGGTGTAATAATCAGGCTGAGAGTAGGAGGGTAGCTGAGGAAGATAGGAGGGTGCCGCTCCGTAGTGCATCCGATCGAAGCTCTCGCATACAAGACCAAGGCAGGCTTCGTATAGGTTACACTAAATTACTCTATTAAAATTATTTATATTATGTGCATGTATGCATATTGGGACCTAGAATGACAATGTTATTTTTTAGAAGAAAGGTCGGGGACCTTAAAGTTGAAAGGAGGGCCGAGGCAATAATAGCGAAGTTTTGATACCGTCAACCAACAACTAAAATATGAAATGCTGTTAAAGAGGCAACATGATATGCTGTTTTACCTTTTCCGTTACTTTGATGATGCCGGGCATAGGGACTCGTGTCACGACCTGACGAGGGGCCATGACGGGCACCCGAAACCAACTACCGAGCACCACTCATCCTAACACTCATCATACTTATCCTGCATACATTTATGTCTCTCACACATGTAGTCATAAGGAAAACCATTTTCAATTGGAAACATATCTGCATTTGTATACATAAGCCCTCAGGCTATCAGAATTATATATATATATATATATATATATATATATATATATATATATATATATATATACAATGAGGGAAAGCATGAGACCATACCACCCACACATACGTATGTATGAGCCTCTACTAGAGTACTAGACATAAGGACGGGACAGGACCCCGCCGTGCCCAAATATGTACACAAAATAATAAATCAAGTAGCACCTCCGGAATAATGGAGTGCTCTCGTAAATCCGCTGATAGCTCCTATGAATCTGGATCACCTCCCTGCCTACCTGTAGGCATGAACAGTACGAATATTGTATTGAGTATGTAAGGCATAAAAAATAATGATACATCAATGAAACCAGGAGACATCAAGTAAGCAACAACCTGTAGCTGACTAACATTTAAGAATGAATTAGTGCATGCTAACTTACTTCATAAATATCATCATATCATGTATGCATATGTGTATAAGTTGCCCGACCATATAGGTGCGGTGTGATAATCATTAGCCCGCATCCAGGCCTCCCGCGTCCGGGGTATCCATCTCATGCCGCCCACTAGTGGTGTCTGCCCATGTCATCTAGACATGGTGTATACGATTCCCGCCTTAGCGGTGCCTGCCCGGCCATATAGGCACGGTGTAATATTATCGTCATGTACTCATTATAATGCATGCATAGGAGATCAAAGACAACTATACTTTATCGGGGTGATATAAGGTCGTGAACCCCCGATCCCATTATGGAGTTTCATAAGTATTATGCCTCACCTTGAAGAAATTAGCATGTAAGGTGAGTGTAGCACAAAGAACGACATCAATTAATCATATTTAGGATCATTAGCTTTGTAGAAGCATCATATCACAAACTTTAGAATCTTTAGACTTAAGCTCATCATCATCATTATCGTACTCATAACATATCTCTTACCTTATCTCATATGAAGCTCTTTATCAATATGGCTCATAGTTTTCGAGATGTAAGAAAAGTCATGGAGAGATAGGGAGTATCATGTCATAAGAATCATGCCTTAGGAAGAAGGGACTAGCCTCACATACCTTTTCATGTAGCTAGTCTATCACTTGAATGTTCCTCTCCAATATTCACGTTTCTACCTTCAAGAGAGTTTATACTAACATTAGAAAATCAATAATGTAAACACGCTTGAACTAAAGCTAGAGAAAAATTGGACAACACTTCCTTTGTTAATACAACTTTCTCCACACCACATAGCAACTCCCAATCATCAATAATAACATTCGTAATATCATAATCAATAACTTTTGTCAAGTTTATCATTATCCAACTCCCACAATTTCCTCTCAAGGTCATCCATAATCATGATCATAATACAACATTACATTCATCCTCATCTAATTCTTCTCTCATTTTATTAATATCATTTATAGCATAATCATTATCACAACATATCAAGAATCATGATTCATTCTAAGCTAGCACTCAAAGATGTCACTATTCTCATATTTATGACCCATTTTCTATCTCCTTCTACAATCCAAGTCTTTCAACCTCTCAATACCTTAAAAAACATGGAATGATCATAAACCTTACCTTAGATAGTGTGGGAATGAGCCTTGAGTGGAAATACTTCAATTGAGCCAAAACCCTAGTTCACTTCCAATGGGATTCCTTGCCTTAGATGAACCCTAATGAGTTTCTTGCACTTGGTTCTCCTGGTTTGATGAAGTTGATCTTTGATTAGTCTTGATTTAGTGTTGATGAAATGTGTAGAACACTCTAGATGAGAGAGATGGAGAAGAGTGGGAAATGAAAATAATGAAGTGGTAACATCATTTTATACATGGACTTATTCAGCCCGTCGGGACTTCTATGGAAACTTATACGGTCCATTTAACATTATACGGTCTGTATAAGTGACCGTACTTCACCATCAGAGAAACAACATTTCTGTTGCATGCTATACAGACCCTTATACGGACCGTATAAGCGGTCGTGCAACCTCGTTTTTTCCTGAAATGATTTCCGTCGTCTCGTTTGATCTCCAATCCTTATGGAACCTTATTGACACTTGTTAACACTTCATTGACAATCTAAGGGACGTTATGACATTTCTCCAAGACATCATTAAGTCATCATTAACGTGTTACTCGTAAATCTTTCCAGATACGTAACATATACCTTGCCTTTCTTGGCAAACTTTCTTCTCTTACATCGAACGTCTCTGAAATCTCCATTAGGATCATCGAAGGTTATTTCTTACTTATTGAAAAATTGTATACTTCATGCCCTCCATTGGTCTATTCATTGTGCATCAACATGAAATTTTCCGAGGTGTAACATTCTTCCCCCCTTTAAGAACATTCGTCCTCGAATGTTGAGTTCTGGGGAATTCTACGAAAATTTTGCCAGAGTTTCCCCTATAATATGACACTACCATCCAATCACAATAGCCTATAATAACAATGCCTCACATGGCCATAACATAATAGCAATAATGTTTTGCCACACACGACCCATATGCATAAAAAGAGAACATACATACCTCATAATCTTGGTGTTTCATCTTGGATCTCTTCCGGGGGCTGAAATAGGCGCAGGTACTCGGACTTCATATTTTCTTCTGTTTCCCAAGTCATTTCTTCTCGGTTGTTATTTCTCCATAAGACCTTGACTGTAGCTACTTCTTTGTTTCTAAGTCTTCGTACTTGCCTGTCTAATATGGTAGTGGGTACTTCTTCATAGACTAGCCTTTCCGTCACTTGGACAGCATCTACTGGCACGATCCTAGTAGAATCTCCAACACACTTACGGAGCATTGAGACATGGAAAACCGGATGGACTGACTCAAATTCTGAGGGTAAGTCCAATTCATAAGTTAATTGGCCCACCTTGCGGACAATCTTATAAGGTCCTATATATCGAGGACTCAACTTCCCTTTCTTACCCAACCTCATTACTCCTTTCATTGGCGACACCTTTAAGAATACCCAATCATCAACTTGAAATTCTAAGTCTCGCCGCCGGTTGTCCGCATAAGATTTCTGGCGACTTTGGCCTGTCACCAATAGATCTCGGATGACTTTGATTTTTTCTACTGCTTGTTAAATCAACTCAGGGCCTATTAGCTGCACTTCTCCTACTTCAAACCACCCAATTGGGGATCTACACTTCCTTCCATATAGAGCTTAATACGGAGCCATTTGGATACTGGAATGAGAGCTGTTGTTGTATGCAAACTCAATAAGTGGTAAGTGGTCATCCCAACTACCACTAAAATCTAGAACACATGCTCTCAGCATATCCTCTAAGGTCTGAATAGTCGTTCGGCTTGCCCATCAGTTTGCGAATGAAATGATGTGCTAAGCCTCACCTGAGTGCCCAAACCTTCTTGGAAAGACTTCCAGAACTTGGCTGTAAATTGTGCCCCTCTGTCTGTGATAATAGATATCGGAACACCATGAAGTCTCACAATCTCCTTAAGATACAACCTTGTATAATCTTCTGCAGAGTATGTGGTTCTGACTGGAAGAAAATGAGCGGCTTTCGTGTGTCTGTCCACGATCACCCATATGGAGTCATACTTGCTTCGGGAATAAGGTAACCCTAAAATGAAATCCATGTTTATTGCTTCCCACTTCCAAGTTGGAATTTCCATTGCTTGCAATAATCCTCCCGGCTTTTGATGCTCGATTTTCACCTGTTGGCAGTTTGGAAATTAGGCTACAAAGTCTGTAATGTCTTTCTTCATTCCATCCCACCAATACATTAACTTGAGATTTTCACGACCCAACCCCGTGGGCCATGACTATTGCCCGAGCTGGACACTCATATACGTACCTGTCAAATATAATCAAATTGAATCTACGAACAATATGGGGACTTGCCAACGAACTCCAAAGGTTCATAACGTTATCATATAATTATATTCAGATAAACTGTCTCCTGAGGAGTCATAACCAATTGAATCATAAAATGATACGCAAGCCGACAAGGCTGCCACTACATATCGATATATCCATAGCACATCGTATAGACACAGCTGAACAAACTTATACACAACCCACACCTATGTCTACAGACCTCTAAGAGTGTCGATAGTGCATTATGATGGGACAGGGCCCCGTCGTACCCCTAGATAAACATATATATACATCATAAGATTTGTACCGAAAGTCTAGGCTCCAGAACAACAAAGCTCTCCAAGATAGCTGAGTAGAAGTCCTATGCTGAAGGGTCACCAAACGATTATCTGTGCCTGCGCGCATGAAACGCAACCCCCCGAAGAAAGGGGGTCAGTACGAGATATGTACTGAGTATGTAAAGCATGAAATACAGTAAAGAGGATCATGACTGAAATAGAGATTATAGGAGACAAGTATGACATCTAAAATACCAATACACTTGCCTTAGGAAACGTAAAACATGCATGTCAATATCACATATCATACCCGGCCCATTACGGGACTCGGTGAATAAAGTCATCACATGTCATCCTTGGTGCCATAATCACATCATCATATCATCACATCATCCTATCATCATATCATCACATCATCATATATATATATATACCCTACCCGGCCCTCTAGTGAGGGACTCGGTGAACAATGCAGTGAAACTGTGCACGAAACATACCCGGCCCGGGACTCGGTGAAAGACATATTAAGGCATGCACGAGCAAAGTAGTGAACAACTATATACAAACTAAATCATATCTGAGACTCAGTAGAGTAATCAAAACGAACTACCATTTGGAAATCAAGACAATAGTCACATCAAGTACCTTTCGAATGTCACTATGGATTATATCAAAATGGAACATCTGGAATCATATACACGTATCAAGACATAATGAAATAGCTTCTGGAAATCGATAACATTAGCCATCCTAGTGGCTCTAAGAATAGGAACTTCTTTGGAATCATATACACGTCGTCTGTTTGTTTCATAAAGGTCATGCCAAAAGAAAGAAAGGATAACTTTACATACCTTTAACGCTTATTTAACTGTGCAACGTCTACTTCTCGAGCTCGTAGGTCTAAAATTAAGATAACATAAGCCACAGTTAGATCACCCACATCACTTACTAACCAATCCAAGTACGAATGAAACTTAACGAAATTCGGGCAGCATTTCCCCTGAAAACTTAACAATCCTCGAGATTCCAATTTAGCCAAACATCAATCAAAATACCAACATAAACAACGCCAACAATTTCATATCAAACCAGAATTAAATCCATTCTTAAATCACTTCCAAAACAGCCCAATATACATTCGTATACCAATGCTTGTATACACTTCTTTATTTTCGTATATCTATAGTATAACAACAAACACAACAACAACAACAACAACAACTACAGCCAATCCCACGATATTTCAGCCCACAAAACAATTCATAACAACCACCAAACAACCCCAAAATATTGTCACAAAACAGCCACGAAATCATATAAAAATAGCCCGATATACGCTTTGTACATGATATCTTCATACACTGTATTCTCCAAAATTCAAGAACAACAACTTGTCAACAACATAAAAAATTATTATACATCATAACTCAGCTAATTCCATCCATTTAGTCCAACTAAAACAGCCCCCGATCCATAAATCTCAATAAAACAACAAACGAATTTATAACGCTATTTTCTCCGTTCTAATCCGTTAAAACTCTAAATAAATTTATTAACAATGAAAAAGGGACCTTAATCTTACCTTAAGTATGCAGCAACCGCATCAACACTCTTCTTCTTGGCTGATTTTTAGCTCAATTGAAGGCAATGCAACGTACAACACTTTTCTCTTCATGAGCTTCGGGATTCGGGGCTCAAATTTTGATCAAAACTTGGTTTTTCTCTCTAAGGCTTTCCTCCCTATCTCTCTCTCTAGAATTTTCTGGGTCTTTTTGGTCTGAAAATGAGGAGGAGAAGGCTGAAATTTCCCTTAAATAACAAGGGAAATGGGCCTGACCCGGATTGGAATCGGGTTGGGCCCATTTCACTGCCAAGCTTGACCTTTCTGCCTTAAAAAGTCCATAACTCTTTATCCCGATGTCACATATAGGCGTACGAACTATGGTTGGAAAGATATTTCAATTATCTACAACTTTGATTTTAGGAGGTTTCCGAAATTCCCAAATAATGATGGGGTTATGGCCTCCCGAAGTCAGATCACCGGAAAACGTAACTTAAAAACATCTTTTTGGAGGGCTTACACTTGGATTTGGCTTAAGGGTCCTTCTTGAGTTGTATTTAACTTCACATATATTGTCCATATAACTTATCATATGCCCTTTATAAAAATCCCATCATGTGGGCCCCACCTCAGCTTACGGTTACGAGGGTTATATATCTTTTAACGTATTATTCCAATCATATTGTACGAATTCCAAATATCACTCTCATGCTACTACAGTAGAATTTCATTCTTTATACTTGTGATATTTGCTCCTCCTCGAGCTCACATTAAGCTGTCTGTAGCCTTAGTAACACGAAATTTTCTGGGGTGTAACATCCTTCCCCCCTTTGGAACATTCGTCCTCGAATGTTAAACTAATTCTGCACTTCCAATACTTCCTTAAACGTTCTTTTACTGAATTATGCCCTGCACATGCCTCCTTCATTGGTCGATCCCTTCAGTTTATTATAACGCATTCCAGATTTCTAAGTAACCATTCCCATAATATTTGTTCTTGCTTTTGCCTCTCGAGGTGTTAATTCCACGCCGTTGTCTTTACTCTCCTTTTCATTTCGCAGTTGGTTGGCGATTGTATTGCGAGCTCTTCCGCTGAAATCTTACTCTCTCCTGGTGCACGTAGTCTTAACTCGACTCTTTCTTCTTCTATAGTTACTCCTTTAAGACGTATCGTTCACTTCATCTTACCTCTCACGCGAAGACGTCCCTCGTCGATTTATTAGACTTTACAATCCCTGGAGTATTTCATGCCTCTGGTAACCTGTAGACCCTTCGCAGACTCTACGAATAAGACGAAATTTCCCTTGGTGTAACATTATTTTGCTTCAATAACCTTACATTGCTTTGTGTTACAGTCCATACTCTTGAATCTTCAGCATCATGTATCACTTCTCGACTTTCTTATTAAATGATTTTAACTGTCACTTTGCTTTTAGCTCTTAATCTCGATCTTTAGAGTTGGTTATCAAGTAGCGCTGAAGTTTCCTCATATAATGACTTTACACAGCTGCCCCGTGCTCTAACTTTTATCAACTGGTATAATTTTGAAAGATTTTTTTTTTGATTTGATATATAAGTTCATTGTCTTCTGGTAGCCAGCTCGTGCTGATCTTCTCGCTTAAACCATTTTATAATTTCCCTTAACCCAAATTGTAACATTTTAGGCATATTATCTCGTGTCGTTTCTTTATTTTTGATTCAAACTATTCTATTGCCTCTTTACTAAAAGTTTGCTTTTTGTTTTTCTGTCACACATTATGTTACAATCTTTACACGAATATGTGAAGGTGGTTAAATCAGCCCGAGAAATACCTTAGCGTCATCTCACTAGTCTTTATGCAGACCTTACATTCTTCTCTTGTATCCTTCAATTGATATCGGGGCTCAATTATGGTTTTTGCCCTCAGTACTAATCTTATCTCGGTACTTTGGTTCAAACCATGTTACACCTTTCCTTAATATATCCAAAATATCGCAACCGCATTGTTATTACTGAATCCTTACTCTTATTATTAAGTACTCACTTGGTCTCATCCTTAGCATACAAATATTCGTAGATTGCATAACTATTCTTGTACAACTCGTGTCAAGTATATCCAATCTTAGTCATAGCCTTTTCTTCTCCTGGTTCATTCTGCTTTACATGTCTTGTTTGTACTAAAACTCACTTGTTGTCTATCTTGTCGTATTCCTTTCCCTTCCTTTATTCACCATTTGATTTTCTCATATCCTACTATAGGAGATTTCCTATCCCTTCTCCTTTGCTACTTATAAGTTACAGTATCATTAGCAAACAACCCCATTGCCGACGTCTTAACCTCTAATCCAGTATAGCATTGCTATCTTTTATAATATCTCTTAAGTTACTCGTTACCATTCTTTCGTCGTACTCTTTCTTTTCGTAAACACCCACTTTTTTAATGTCATATCATTCAGGGTCTTTACAAATAATTCTCAGTCCTGTCTCATATACCATCCTGACTTCTATCCATTTATTGCTGGCTTTCAGATCTTACTAGCTTGTTTCAGCAAGGGATCTCACTTGAAGTTTTAGTATCCACATCAAATACATTGCAGTGTAGCTTGTTTCCATCTTATACCTATATTTCTCTCACCCGCTTCCCCCCCTTAAGGGTGTACTTATACTATTATCTGTTTATATTCTGCTCTATGTCCTTATATCCAATCTCAAATTCACTTGATCCCTTTTAACTCATTTGGTATACTGTACCATATCCATGTCTTTTCATTATAATTTATAATTTTGATTATCCACGTACGAAACCTTAACAAAATCTCGAAGTGACGAGAACCTTTCTATGTATAGTACAAAATCTCATCTGATAATCTGTAATCGAATAATCTAACCAATCTAGCAACTCATCCAAAGTCACATTCCACTCACTCCAATCAATTAATTACGTCTATCTTGGGTGCTTTCTTTAGTATTCCTTCCCATTTCTCCATTCTATGTCCATCTTTTATTCTGTGTACGAGGAATCTCTTGCTACTCCTGTGTCCTTCGGAAAACACTACTACTACATAATCCCTTTCTCTTTTTTAGAACGTATTTTGGTCATCCCTATTTGTTCTTATTATATCAGTCATTTTCCGGCACTCATTCCGCCTTGTTGCTCATCTTTTTGTAGTTTGATCTTTCACAGTTTCGTACTTATATTACTCGTGTCCTCGGCTATACAGGTTATAACCTATTACTGCACTGTTATCTCACTCGCTTCCTTCTTATTTCCTTCTTTCAATTAACTCCTTCTTTTCTTGTGCTCGCTATCATTTCCGTTATCACATAATCTTTATTCTGAACTTTCCTTATAGAAGAACTTTATAAGTCTTTCTTATTCGTTCTATACCTTGCCCTTCCATTTCACATTTGCCTTTATACTTCAGTTGCATAAACCACGTCATATCTTTTAGTCACTTCCTCACTAGGCTTTACTCATTTTCATAACAATCCTTATTGTATTCACATAATATCCTGTTCGTAATCAATCCTATGGTGTAACACTTCTTAACCTTATTCACGATTCTTACTATGGTTTAATTACACTCTGTGGAGTAGACGTACTTAACCTTTTACCCTTTCTGATCAATCTTATCCTTAATACCTCACAAGCTGTCTTATCAATACATTCATATTCGTCACAGTTCTTCCTCCTCCGTACTGTTGTCTCAATCATACTATTACTCCTTCTAACTATAAACTCATCGTAATTTATCCCTGCTTATTAATCCAGTCAATACCTCAATATAACACTCTATTAAGATTTTCTAGCCTTTTTTTAAATCATCTCTTAGTATCACAAGCCCTTTCAAATTATCCTAGCATTTCTTTTTACCATATCGATATCGACCTCATAATTACTATTACTTATCAATTCAACAGTTGACTTTATTTCTCGAAATCAGCTGTACTCACCGCTTAGTCAAATACTATCATTATTGTTGACATGACCTTTCAAGACTTTTTACGAACCTATATCTCATTCTCTTTTTATTTATAGGAAAATTTTGGCAGAGTTTCCCCTGAATTTCTCACTATCCCAAAGCCTGCACGCAGGAAATACCAACAATGCCTCACAGGGCCAACATATATATGTATATATTATATCATATCATAGCCTCACAGGGCTCCAAATCTCGAGTAAAAGTATAAAGATGTCGAAACTTACCTCATATATCACACCTCGAGACGTACTTGATCCTTTAGCGATCTGTCCTGTTATACCTTCCTATCTACTTTCCCTTTCATTCTTCAACTTTACATTTCAATCATACTTCAATATTCTTACCTTATCCGACATGCATCTTTCGCACCGTTTCTTACCTGTGTACTATGTAACTCCCAATATCATTAGTCACTTTCTTCTGTCGATGGCGTTCTTCAGCTGAAATTAAGGGTTAGTATAAGGAATTTCATTTCCTATGGCTGGGCTCTATCGCACGATCTTAGATATGAAAGAAAAGTAACATCCTAAATGTCCTATAGCTTCCTGTTTATAGATGTGGTGCACAACACACCGATAAACAAGACTCTACTAGACACGGTCTGTAGAAACTCTGAGGATGAACTGCTCTGATACCACTTTTGTCACGACCCAACCCCATGGGCCATGACTAGTGCCCGAGCTGGACACTCATATACGTACCTGTCAAATATAATCAAACTGAATCTATGAACAATATGGGGACTTGCCGATAAGGCTGCCACTACATATCGATATATCCATAGCACATCGTATAGACACAGCTGAACAAACTTATACACAACCCACACCTATGTCTACAGACCTCTAAGAGTGTCGATAGTGCATTATGATGGGACAGGGCCCCGTCGTACCCCTGGATAAAAATATATATACATCATAAGATCTGTACCGCAAGTCTAGGCTCCGGAACAACAGAGCTCTCCAAGACAGCTGAGTAGAAGTCCTATGCTGAAGGGTCACCAAACCGACTATCTGTGCCTGCGCGCATGAAACGCAGCCCCCGGAAGAAAGGGGGTCAGTACGAGATATGTACTGAGTATGTAAAGCATGAAATACAGTAAAGAGGATCATGACTGAAATAGAGACTATAGGAGACAAGTATGACATCCAAAACACCAATACACTTGTCTTATGAAACGTAAAACATGCATGTCAATATCATATATCATACCCGGCCCATTACGGGACTCGGTGAATAAAGTCATCACATGCCATCCTTGGCGCCATAATCACATCATCATATCATCACATCATTATATCATATATATATATATATATACCGTACCCGGCCCTCTAGTGAGGGACTCGGTGAACAATGCAGTGAAACTGTGCACGAAACATACCCGGCCCGGGACTCGGTGAAAGACATATTGAGGCATGCACGAGCAGAGTAGTGAACAACCATAGACAAACTAAATCATATCTGAGACTCAATAGAGTAATCAAAATGAACTACCATTTGGAAATCAAGACAATACACATCAAGTACCTTTCGAATGTCACTATGGATTATATCAAAATGGAACTTCTGGAATCATATACACTTATCAAGAAATAATGAAATAGCTTCTGGAAATGAAGAACATTAGCCATCCTAGTGGCTCTAAGAATAGGAACTTCTTTTGAATCATATACACGTCGTCTGTTTGTTTCATGAAGATCATGCCAAAAGAAAGAAAGAAAGGATAACTTTACATACCTTTAACGCTTATTTAAATGTCCAACGTCTACTTCTCGAGCTCGTAGGTCTAAAATTAAGATAACATAAGCCACAGTTAGATCATCCACATCACTTACAAACCAATCCAAGAACGAATGAAACTTAACGACATTCGGGCAGCATTTCCCCTGAAAACTTAACAATCCTCGAGATTCCAATTTAGCCAACCATCAATCAAAATACCAACAATAACAACACCAACAATTTCATATCAAACTAGAATTAAATTCATTCTTAAACCACTTCCAAAATAGCCCAATATACATTCGTATACCAATGCTTGTATACACTTCTTTATTTTCGTATATCTATAGTATAACAACAAACAAAACAACAACAACAACTACAGCCAATCCCACGATATTCCAGCCCACAAAACAATTCATAACAACCACCAAACATCCCCAAAATATTGGCACAAAACAGCCACGAAAATCATATAAAAACAGCCCGATATACGCTTTGTAGATGATATCTTCATACACTTTATTCTCCCAAATTCAAGAACGGCAACTTGTCAACAACATCAACAATTATTATACATCATAACTCAGCTAATTCCATCCATTTAGTCCAACTAAAATATCCCCCGATCCATAAATCTCAATAAAACAACAAACGAATTTATAACGCTATTTTCTCCGTTCTAATTCGTTAAAACTCTAAATAAACTTGTTAACAATGAAAAAGGGACCTTAATATTACCTTAAGTATGCAGCAACCACGTCAACACTCTTCTTCTTGGCTGATTTTTAGCTCAATTGAAGGCAATGCAACGTACAACACTTTTCTCTTCATGAGCTTCGGGATTCGGGGCTCAGATTTTGATCAAAACTTGGTTTTTCTCTCTAAGGCTTTCCTCCCTCTCTCTCTCTCTAATTTTTTGGGTCTTTTTGGTCTAAAAATGAGGAGGAGAAGGCTGAAATTTCCCTTAAATAACAAGGGAAATGGGCCTGACCCGGATTGGAATCGGGTTGGGCCCATTTCACTGCCCAGCTTGACCTTTCTGCCTTAAAACGTCCATAACTCTTTATCCCGATGTCACATACAGGCCCACGACCTATGGTTGGAAAAGGTATTTCAATTATCTACAACTTTGATTTTAGGAATTTTGCGAAATTCCCAAATAATGATGGGGTTATGGCCTCCCGAAGTCAGATCACCCGAAAACGTAACTTAAAAACATCTTTTTGGAGGGCTTACACTTGGATTTGGCTCAAGGGTCCTTCTTGAGTTGTGTTTAACTTCACATATATTTTCCATATAACTTATCATATGTCCTTTATAAAAATCCATCATGTGGGCCCCACCTCAGGTTACGGTTACGAGGGCTATATATCTTTTAACGTATTATTCCAATCATATTGTACGAATTCCAAGTATCATACTCATGCTACTACAGTAGAATTTCATTCTTTATACTTGTGATATTTACTCCTCCTCTCACATTAAGCCGTGTGTATCCTTAGAAACACAAAATTTTCAGGGGTGTAACAGAGATCATGGTACATCTTTGTTGCACCTGGGTGAATAGAATACCGAGAATAGTGAGCTTCTTCTAGAATTCGATGACATAATTCTGCAACATTCGGAACACATAGCCTGCCTCGGTAGCTAAGAACTCCATCTATAGAACTTTCAAATGGAGACTTCTTTTTTTCATGAAATGTGTCTCTATAATGGCTCAACTGAGGATCTTCATATTGACGCTCTTTCACCTCTATGTCCAAGGATGAAACAGATGGATTATTGATATCAATTCCTGCACTGCCTGAATCAATTAGACGAATCCCAAGACTAGCTAGCTGGTGGAGTTCACGAATTAATTCCTTCTTCTCCGGAGGAGCCTCACATAGGCTACCCATCGATCTGTGGCTAAGTGCATCAGCTACTACATTTGCCTTTTCGGGGTGGTATAAAATACTTACATCATAATCTTTCAGTAGCTCTAACCACCGTCTTAAAGTCTCTGTTGCAGATTCAACTCCTTCTGCTTGAAAATGTACTGAAGACTCTTGTGATCTGTGTAAATATAAATGTGAACACCATACAAGTAATGTCTCCACATTTTTAGTGCATGAATAACTGCAGCCAATTCAAGATCATGAGTTGGATAGTTTTTTCATGTTTCTATAATTGCCTTGAAGCATAAGCAATGACTTTACCGTGCTGCATTAATACACATCCTAACCCAACACCAGAAACATCATAATAAACAACATAACCATCTGGCCCTTCTGGGAGTGTCAAGACTGGAGCTGATAACCTATCTTTCAATTCCTGAAAATTGCGTTCACAAGCATCATTCCATTGAAATTTAGCTGACTTCTGGGTTAGCTTTGTCAATGGGGATAAAATAGAGGAAAACCCTTCCACGAATCTCCTATAGTAACCTGCCAATCCTAGAAAATTACGGACTTCTGTAGGCGTTGTAGGCCTTGGCCAAGTCTTCACAGCTTCAATCTTCTGAGTATCTACTCGGATGCCATCATCTGAAATAACATGACCCAAAAATGTCATAGAATTCAACCAAAACTCGCACTTTGAAAATTTTGCATACAATTCTTGAGTTCGAAGAATTCCAAGAACGATACGTAAATGGTCTGCATGCTCTGACTCTGTCCGAATATACCAAAATATCATTGATAAACACGATTACAAACAGATCCTACCGAGGCCTAATTACATTATTCATCAAGTTCATGAACATTACCGGAGCATTAGTTAACCCAAATGACATCACCCGAAATTCACAATGGCCATATTTCGTTCGGAAGGCTGTTTTAAGAATATCTTCTTCTTTAACTCCCACTTGATGATAACCTGACCTTAGGTCTATTTGGAAAACCACTTGGCACCCTGTAATTGATCAAACAAATCATCAATTCTCGGAAATGGATATCTATTCTTTATCGTCACCTTATTCAACTGCCTGTAATCAATACACATCCGTAAAGAACCATCTTTATTTTGCACAAATAGGACATGTGCTCCCCAAGGTGATGAACTAGGCCTAATGAATCCCTTTTCGAGCAAATCCTTCAATTATGCCTTAATCTCTTTAAATTCTGTAGGAGTCATTCGGTAAGGAGGAATGGAAATAGGCTAGGTGTCCGGCAACACATCAAAAGCAAAATCAATCTCTCTTTCCGGAGGAAGACCTGGAATTTCATCTGGAAATACATCCGAAAACTCATACACCACCGGAACGGATTGGAAAGTTGGTGACTTTGCTTCGGTGTCATGATGTTACACCTTGAAAATTTTTCCGTTGATGCACAGTGAATAGAATAACGAGGAGCACGAAGTTATGGTAATTCGATAAGTAAGGAATGACATTTGATGACCCTAGTAAAGATTTCGAAGACGTGTGAGATAGGGAAAGAAAGTATGCCAAGAGAAGGCAACGCATACGATAGGTATCGAAAAAGAATTACGAGCAACAAGTTAACGAGGATTTAATAATGCTTTGGAGAAGAGTTATAACGTCCCTTAGATTGTTAATGAGGTGATAGACAAGTGCTAAGAAGGTTCCATAAGGATTGGAGATCAAACGAGTCGACGAGAACGAATTTCGGAAAACTGGGGATTATACAGCCAAACATACTGGCCGTATAAAACATACGGACCGTATGTTGGACCGTACAATCAGCCCAGATTGGCACCCCTCTCTGGACCAAATCTACGGCCAGACATACGGTCAGTATAATTTATACGGACCGTATGTTGGTCCGTAGAATTGGTCGGGACAGATTTGGTGTATTTAATAAGGGATCCAAGTCTTATTTCTTTTCATTTCCTTTCACACCCCTTCTCTATAAAAAATCTCTCTACACTTCTCCCACAATAATTCAAGAAATATTAGTGATCAACAACATCAATCTAAGTGAATCAAATGTAAGAAACCCATTAAAGTTCATCCAAGGCAAGGAATCCAAGTGAAGTTGAAACTAGGGTTTTGCTCAAGAGAGGTGTTTTCACCCAAGGTTAATCCCTACACCATCTACGGTAATATTTATGGTATTTCCATGTTGTTTAAGGTATTTGAAAGTTGAAATACTTTGATTGTAGAAGGATATAGAAAAATGGGTCATAAATGTGGAAATAGTGCCAATTTGAGTACTAGCTTGAATTGAGTCATGATTCTTGATGTGTTGTGATATGGATATGTTATAAATGATGTTAAGAACATGGGATAGGCAATGTATATGAATGAACGTAGTCGTGTGTTATGACCATGGATATGGGTGATTAGAAGTGAATCGAGAAATTTGGATAATGTGGATAAATAAAGACTATTGTTATGATATTGTGAATGTATTATTGACGTTTGGGAGTTGATTTACGATATGGAGGAATGTCGTATAAATAAAGGAGATGCTGTCCAATTTTCTCTAGCCTTAGTCATGTATGCTGGCTATCGGTTTTCTAATGATAGTGTAACTCTAATGAAGGTAGAAACGTGAGCATGGAAGGAGAACGTGCAAGTGTAGAATAGTTGAACGGGAAGGTATGTAAGGCTAACCCTTCTTTCATAGAGCATTGAACATTGGCCAAACATCTATTCTTCTATGAACCTATGACGCTCTCCAAATGATTCTATCTTCAAAAAGCTACAAAGCCTATAATTCTTGATATGTATTATGATTGTACTAAACTCTTCATATGACGAATAATCCTATAAGGATAGACGTAATGAACGATGATAATAGCAATAACGATAATGATGAAGACGATAATGGTAATGATGACGACGATAATAGTGATAGCGATAATGATGACGATGATAATAGTGATAATGCAAAAGATGCCTATGAGCTTATATGTATGTGTGCCTATGTATGGCTATTATGAAACCCCGAGCTTATATGGCCGGGTAGAATATATAGATGTATATGTATATGATGATGTGCGCGCACCACTGCAGTTGGGTACGGATAACACTGAGCCTTGGTAGGGCCAGGTATGTGTAACACTAAGCCTTGGTTGGCCAGGTATGTATGATCACCGAGCCTAGCCATGGTCGGGTACGTGAAACACCGAACCTTCGTAGTCGGGTATGCTATGTAAATGATATGTATATGATATGGATATGTATAGGATATGGATATGGATATGATATAGATATGAGTATGAATACGGACATAATACAAATACGAATAAGAATATGTATATGAATACAATTATGGATACGAATGTAAATGAGTACGGATATGAATACGGATACGGATATGGATGTATGTACACAATCACGCACTAAAAATGGAAAGTCCCGTATGAAAGGAAAGTAAGGGCTTGTGACGATGACATTACTATCTCCCATCTTATGCTACTTCTTATGTTGCTTATCATGCTTCTATATTGTTATTGATCATGCTTTACATACTCAGTACATTCTTCGTACTGATGTCCTTTTGTTTGTGGATGTTGCGTCATGCCCGCAGGTGGCCAGGGAGATAGGCTTGATCCATAGCTATATTTCTCAGGGACTACATAGCGGAGTTCCATCTCATTCGGAGTTATAGCTTTTGGTACTTATTCTTTTGTGTACATATTCATGGGCATAGCGGGGTCCTGTCCAGCCTATATGATATGACATACTCTCCTTAGAGGCTCGTAGACTTGTGTATATAGTTAGATGTGTCTGGCCTTGTCGGCCTATATTTTGGATATCATTTTGTTAGTTTCGTCGGCTTAAGTACATTGATATGGACATAGTTGCTAACGATGATATAAATGTATTGATTGTCCAATGGGATTAGTATGATTGATGAATATAAATGTATGATTTTATATGTGACTCACCTAGAAGTAAATGTAAAGGTATGTTAAGAGGTGCCCGGGTGGGCTAGCACCGGGTGCCCGTTGCGGCCCTCCGATTGGGTCGTGACACATGAACTCGAACTAAATGATAAATATAGCCTTTAGCTATCATCTTTCATGACCTAAGGTAGGAAATAAACCTACCTCTTGGAGATGCTGTATTACCCTTTCATTCAAGCACGGGCTCTCCCAGAAATTGAAATCGAACTACTTTCATTCGGCAATCAACATTAGCATAACATGAGGCCAACCAATACATACCCATAATCACATCAAAATCTAATATTTCTAGCTCAACTAAATAAACTTTAGTCTGGCGATCACATATCACAATTACACGATTCTTGTATAGTTGTCAAGCTATCACGGGATCACCAACCGGAGTAGATACCTCGAAAGGTTTAATTGGCTCGGGTTTCACCCCAACACGACCAGTGATATATGGAGTGATATAAGATAACGTAGAACCCAGAACGATCAATGCATATACCTCATGAGAAAATACAGATAATATACCTGTATCCACATCCAGGGAGGACTCAAGATCCTATTGTCCGGCTAAAGCATAGATGCGGGGATGGATACCACCTGAACTGGATGGTCCCTCTCTGCCTCTACCTCGACCTGCTGGAATCTGGAGAGTCTGCCCTACCGGGCGCACTGAAGAAGAACCAGCCGCTGATCCTGTGGGCTGAACCCCAACTCTACCACTCATCGACAGGAAATCTCGCATCATATGCCCAACCTGGCCACAGGCATAGCAAGCATATTAACCTCGGTGACACTGAGCAGAATGTAACTTACCGCACTGACTACATCACGGTACGGGTGGTCTCCTTTGGTTATAATCACCCCCAATCTGAGAACCTGAGGCTCTCGAACTCTGACCCTGTCTTAAACGAGTGGAGCTGTCAAATCTCCTGCCTGTAAATCGAGGAGGCGCACTAGTTGCCGACTGGCCTGAGTGTCTAAAATATAACTGCCTCGATCCCCCTCTATAGTCGCTTCCGGCACCCATAGATCTGGCCCTCTTACTTTGCCCTCTATCAATATCACGCTCACCCTTTTGTGGATGTTGTTGTTCTTCTAGGTTCTGGGCATGGGCCTGAATGCGGGAAATATCCATCCCATCTTGCAATGAAGCCGTCAAGCAATCCTTGAACAAATATGGCCCTAAGCTACTCACAAATCGTGCACTCTATCTCCCATGTCGGCCACCATAGTCAGAGCATATCTAGCCAATGAATTAAACTGGAGGCTATACTCCCGGACACTCATATTTCCTTGCTTCAAATACAAGAATTTATCCGCTCTAGCCCGATGAACCTCGGGTGGCAAATAGTGGCGGATGAAGGTATCTACCAATTCTTGCCAAACTGGAGGAGGCGCATTCTCTTTTCTTGAAGATATCCAATTATTATACCAAAGTACTGCCATATCTCAGAGTCTATAAGATGCAAATTCCACAGATTCAGTCTCGGAGGCATTATAATCTTCAATGTTCTCAACATTTCATCAATAAAACCTTGCGGGTCTTCATCCGGCTTTGAGCCAAAAAACTCTGGAGGATTTAAACTCATAAAATCCTGGGCTCGAGTACTAATCGCCCTGCCACCTGAGCCTATACCCTGCCGCTGTGCCTGAGTGGCAACTAACTGTGTAAATAGATGAATAGCATCGGTCATTTGTTGACCCGAAGCACCAGTGGAGGAATTGGAGGCATAGGAGCTGGAGCTGAAGCCCCCTCTTGTTCTTCTAAGTTAGGCGGAGTGGGAGAGATATTAGATGGAGCCTCGTTTTGTGATTTTCCTTCTTATACATTAGTTGGCGGCTCCCTTCCTATCCGCCTTTCTGTTGTAGCTTTGCCCTTCTGGGCGGCGGTTGCTTTTCTCTTTACCGGAATTTCTAAAATCATAATCACACCATTAGGGAGGAGTAAGTCTTATAACATGTCTCTACCGCACGATCTAGTAAAAATAAGAATGGTAATTTTTCCTAAACGCCTTGTAGCCTCCTGTTTATAGATGTGGCGCACAACACACCATAAACAAGACTCTACTAGACACGGCTCGTAGACACATCCTAGGACTGAACTACTCTAATACCACTTTTGTCACGACCTGACGAGGGGCCATGACGGGCACCCGGAACTAACTACCGAGCACCACTCATCCTAACGCTCATCATACTTATCCTGCATACATTTATTGCCCTCACACGTGTAGTCATAAGGAAAACCATTTTCAATTGGAAACATATCTGCATTTGTATACATAAGCCCTCCGACTATCAAAATAACATATATATATATATATATATAATGAGGGAAATCATGAGACCATACCACCCACACATACGTATCTAGGAGCCTCTACTGGAGTACTAGACATAAGGACGGGACAGACCCCGCCGTGCCCAAATATGTACACAAAATAATAAATCAAGTAGCACCTCTGAAATAATGGAGTGCTCTCATAAATCCGCTGATAGCTCCTATGAAGCTGGATCACCTCCCTCCCTACCTTTAGGCATGAACACAACGTCCAAAGAAAAAGGACGTCAGTACAAACATTGTACTGAGTATGTAAGGCATAAATAATAATGATACATCAATTAAACCAGGAGACATCAAGTAAGGAGCAACCTGTAACTGAATAACATTTAAGAATGAAATAGTGCATGCTAACTTACTTCATAAACATCATTATATGATATATGCATATGTGTATAAGCTGCCCGACCATATAAGTACGGTGTTGTTACACCCCGAAAATTTCCCCGTTGATGCACAGTGAATAGACTAACGAAAGGCATGAAGTATACAGTATTGCAATAAGTGATAAATGACAGTTGATGACCCTAATTGAGATTTCCAAAGACATTCGGAGTAAGAGGAGAAAGTTTGCCAAGAGAGGGCAAGGCATACGATGTGTATCGGAAAGGATTTACGAGTAATAAGTTAATGATGATTTAATAGTGTCTTGGAGAAGAATTATAACATCCCTTAGATTGTTAATGACGTGTTAAACAAGTATTAAGAAGGTTCCACAAGGATTGGAGATTAAACGAAATGACGAGAACAAGATCGGAGAAAAGATGGGTTACACGGCCGATTATACGGTCCGTATAATGTTATACGGTCCGTATAATGATCCACAGAATCGTCACAGTGAAGGTCCCTCACTGATGGGATTATGCGGTCACTTATACGGACCGTATAATGTGCCGTATAATGGTCACAGAAGAGAGAAGTTGAAGCAGCGATTTCACGATCACTTATACGGACCGTATAGGATTATGCGGACCGTATAAGTTCCCGACGGATTAGATTTTTAAGTTATTAAAAAGGGGACCAAGTTCATTATTTCATTTCATTTTCACCCAACGCTTCAAGAACTCTCTAGAACTCTCTCCACTCTTCATCCATAAGAAATCAAGAGAAATTTATGATCAACTTCATCAAACTAAGAAAACCAAGTGCAAGAAACACATTAGAGATCATCCAAGTCAAGAAGTTTCATTGGAGGTGAACTAGAGTTTTGGATCAAGTGAAGTATTTTCACCCAAGACTTATCCCTACGCCATCTAAGGTAAGGTTTATGGTTTTTCCATGTTATTTAAGGTATTGAGAGGTTGAAAGATTTGGATTATAGAAGGAGATAGAAAATGGGTCATGAATGTGGGAATAGTGTCATCATGGAGTAGCAGCTTGGATTGAGTCATGATTCTTGATATGTTATGATTATGATCACGTTATAAATGATATTAAGAACATGGGATAAACATTGTATATGAGTGAACGTAATAGTGTACTATGACCATGATTATGGAGGAATTGAAGTGAAATTGTGAGATATGGATAGTGTAGATGAATGACGATTGTTGCATATAATATTGTGAATGTTGTTATGGAGGTTTGAGAGTTGATATGTAATATGAGGAAAGTTGTATAAACAAAGGAAATGCTGCCCAATTTTCTCTAGCCTTAGTAAGCATGTTCATATAATCGATTAGCTAATGTTAATACGAACTTTCTTGAAGGTAGAAACGCGAGCATCGAAGGAGAATGATCAAAGGATAGAATATCAAAACGAAAGAGGTATGTAAGGCTAATCCTTTCCTTCTAAGACATGACTCCTATGGCATGAATCTTCCTATTTTTCCATAATCTTCCTAAATAACGGAAATTACGAGTCTATGACTATAAAGAGCTACATACACACATGATAAAGAAAAGAGATACGATACGAGTATGATAATGATGATGATGAGTTTAATTATAGAGAAACCTCAAGTAATATACGATGTCCATGAGGTTTATGATCCTAAGCACGGTTCCATTGATGCTTTTCCTTGTGCACACTCACCCTAAAATGTTAGTCCCCTCAAGGTGAGACATAATGATTATGATCACTCCATAATGCAATCGGGGGTTCACGACCTATTGTCACCCCGACATCACCATAGTTACCTTCAAGTTCTAATGTATGTTTTGATGATAAATGTATAACGATGCTAAGTTATGATAAGGTCATGATGTGCCTATGAGATGTACAGTAATGTTAAGTCTATGATGTGCTCACGATGTTACAATTCCACCGTGCCTAAATGGCCATACATGTCACCGCAAAGGCGGGCTGCTTGTGATTCCACCGTGCCTAAATGGCCGGACATGTCATAGCAAAGGCAGGCTGCTTATGATTCCACCGCGCCTAGAAGGCCGGACACGATCACCACTAGTGGGCGGCGTATGAGGTTTACCCGGACTTGGGTTAACGATGATGATATACATATATATATATATAAACATATATGATATGATGATACATGTGCTACGAATATATATGATATATGCATGAAATGCATCCGCTCTTAAAAGTTAAGCAGGTTATATTTTCATCTTATGTCTTATGATTTCTCTATTATGTTCATTTCATCCATGCTTTACATACACAGTACAATGTTCGTACTGACGTCCGTTTTCTTTGGACACGGTGTTCATGCCCACAGGTAGACAGGGAGGTGATCCAGACTCGTAGGAGCTATTAGCTGACTTGAGAGCACTCCATTATTACGGAGGTGCCATTGACTTATTATTTTGTGTATATACATATGTTTTGGGCATGACGGGGTCCTTTCCCGTCCACATGTCTAGTACTCTAGTAGAGGCTCGTAGATACGTATGTGTAGGTAGTATGGTCTCACGGTTTCTCCTCGTATGTATATGTTACACCTCGAAAAAATTTCCGTTGATGCATAAGTGAATAGACTAATGAAGAGCACGAGTATACGGTATTTCAATAAGTAAGAAATGACATTCGATAACCCTAGTTAAGATTTCAAAGATGTTCAAGATAGGGGAAAAAAGTTTGCCAAGAGAAGGCAAGGCATACGATAGGTATCCAAAAGGAATTACGAGTAACAAGTTAGCGAGGATTTAATAATGCTTTGGAGAAGAGTTATAACGTCCCTTAGATTGTTAATGAGGTGATAAAAAAGAGCTAAGAAGGTTTCATAAGGATTGGAGATCAAACGAGTCGACGAGAACGAACTACGGAAAATTGGGGATTATACGGCCAAACATACTGGCCGTATTAAACAAACGGACCGTATGTTGGACCGTACAATAAGCCCAGATTGGCACCCCTCTCTAGACCAAATCTACGGCCAGACGTATTGTTAGTATAATTTATACGGACCGTATGTTGGTCCATAGAACTGGTCGGGACAGAATTTGGTGTGTTTAATAAGGGACCCAAGTCTTATTTCATTCCATTTCCTTTCACACCCCTTCTCTCTAAATCATCTCTCTACACATCTCCCACAAGAATTCAAGAGATATTAGTGATCAACAACATCAAACTAAGTGAATCAAGTGTAAGAAACCTATTAAAGATCACCCAAGTCAAGAAATCTCATTGGAGATAAACTAGGGTTTTGGCTCAAGCGAAGTATTTCCACCTAAAGCTTGTTCCTACAACATCTAAGGTAAGATTTATGGTATTTACATTTTGAAAGTTGAGAACACTTGGATTGTAGAAGGATATAGCAAATTGGGTCATGAATGTAGAAATAGTGACATTTTGAGTAATAGCCTGAATTGAGTTATGATTCTTGATGTGTTGTGATATGGATATGTTATAAATAATGTTAATAACATGGGATAGGAAATGTATATGAATGACCGTAGTCGTGTGTTATGACCATTGATATGGGTGATTGGAAGTGAATTGAGAAATATAGATAATGTGGATGAATAAAGACTATTGTTATGATATTGTGAATATATTATTGACGTTTGGGAGTTGATATATGGTATGGAGGAAGTCGTATAAATAAAGGAGATGCTATCCATTTTCTCTAGTTTTAGTCGTGTATGCTAGCTATCGATTTCTAATGATAGTATAACTCTAATGAAGGTAGAAACGTGAGTATGGAAAGAGAACGTGCAAGTGTAGAATAGTTGAACGGGAAGGTATGTAAGGCTAACCCTTCTTTCATAAGGCAAGGTTCTTTGGCAAAATATCTACTCTTCTATTAGCCTATGACGCTCTCCAAATGATTCTATCTTCAAGAAGCTATGAAGCTTATAATTCTTGATATGTATTACGATTGTACTAAGTTCCTCATATGACGAATAATCCTATAAGGAAGGATGTAATGAACGACGATAATGATAACGACGATAATAGAAATGACGATAACGATGATGATGATAATAGTGATAATACTAAATATGTTTATGAGCTATTATGTATATGTGCCTATGTATGACTATTATGGAACCCCAAGCTTATACGGCCAGGTAGAATGTATATATTTATTAAACGCGCGTGCACCTTTGCAGTTGGGTATGGATAACCCTGAAGCCTTGGTTTGGCCAGGTATGTGCAACCCTGAAGCCTTGGTTTGCCAGGTATGTATGATAACCGAGCCTAGCCATGGCCGGGTACGTGAAACACTGAACCTTCGTGGTCGGGCATGCTATGTAAATGTTATGTATATGCTATGGATATATATATGATATAGATATGAGTATGAATAAGAATATGTATATGAATACGACTATGGATACAAATGTAAACGAGTACGGATACGAATACAAATATATGTACACAACCTCGCATTAGAAATAGAAAGTCCCTTTGAAAAGCAAGTAAGTGCTTATGACGATGATTCTACTATCTCCCATCTTATGCTGTTTCTTATGTTGTGTATTATGCTTCTATATTGATATTGATCATGTTTACATACTCAGTACATTCTTCGTACCGACGTCCTTTTTGTTTGTGGACGCTGCATCATGCCTGCAGGTGGCCAGGGAGACAGGCTTGATTCATAGCTATATTTCTCAAGGACTACATAGCGGAGCTCCACTTCATTCGGAGCTATAGCTTTTTGGTATTGATTCTTTTGTGTACATATTTATGGGCATAGCGAGGTCTTGTCACGCCTATATGATATGACATACTCTCCTTAGAGGCTCGTAGACATTTGTATATGGTTAGATGTGTTTGGCCTTGTCGGCCTATATTTTGGATATCATTTTGTTAGCCTCGTCGGCTTACGTACATTGATATGCGCATAGTTTCCAATGATGATATAAATGTATGATTTAATATGTGGCTCACCTAGATGCAAATGTACAGGTATGTTAGAGGTGCCCGGGTGGGCTAGTACCGGGTGCCCCTCACGACCCTCTTGTTGGGTCGTGACAAAAGTGGTATCAGAGCAGTTCTGTCCTAGGGTGTGTCTACGAGCCGTGTCCAGTAGAGTCTTGGTTATGGGTGTGTTGCGCGCCACACTTATAAACAAGAGGCTGCGGGCATTTTTGGAATGATTGACCTTCTTTCTTCATAACATCGTGCGGTAGAGTTATGATATAAGAACTTCCTTCTCCTTAACCGTGTATTGTGTATTTCAGAGATGCCTGTAAAGAGAAAAGCTACGGCAGCCCAAAAGGGCAAGACCGTGGTAGAAAAGCGGGCTAAAAGAGCACCGCCAACAGTTGTAGAGGAATGTGAGTCCCAGAATCCGGCTCAATCTCAGTCCTCCCAGGCAGTGTCTATTTCTGAGGAGCGTGGGGGAGCCTCAGCTCCAGCTCCAGCACCTCCGACTCCTCCACCGGATGCTTCAGGCCAAGATGTAAAAGAGGCCATTCATTTGCTTACTCAATTGGTTGCTTCCCAGACTCAGCGGCAAAGTACAGGGCAAGGTGATAGGGCTGTTAGTGCAAGGGCCCGTGACTTCATTAGCTTGAACCCTCCGGAATTCTTTGGATCAAAGTCGGATGAGGACCCCAGGATTTTATTGATGGAATGTTAAGGACGCTTCATTTGATACATGCTTCGGACACCGAATAGGTGGAGTTAGCGTCCTATAGATTGAGGGATGTCTCGATCCATTGGTACACGATTTGGATGGCTTCACGGGGAACCAATGCGCCTCCCCGGTATGGAAAGAATTTGTTGATGCTTTCCTCTGACATTATACGCCTCCAGAAGTTCGGCGAGCTAGAGCCGATAAATTCTTGAATTTGAAGCAAGGTAGCATGAGTGCTTTAGAGTATAGTCTCTGCTTCAATTCTTTGGCTAGGTATGCCTCAGCCATGGAAGCGGATATGGGTGACCGAGTGCACCGATTTGTGAAAGGACTAGGGCCACATTTGATGGCTATGTGCTTGACTACGTCCCTTCAGGACAATATGGATATTTCATGCATTCAAGCCCATGCTCAGAATTTAGAAGAAAGTCTACAATAGCAAAGAAGTGAACGTGAGCATGATAGGGGACATAGCAATAGGGCCAAATCTTCGGGTCTGATGAGTGAGTTTAGAGGCGGGCACAGGCAGAAGTTTTCTAGGCATTCAGGCCATTCTATGACTAGTGCGCCTCAACGGTATTCAGGCCAGTCCACTCATTCCGGGCCGAGTCAGAGGTTTTCGGAATCTTAGTTTAGAGGTGATTCGGGTCAGGCAAAGCCACACGTGCCACGATGTTCCCAGTGTGGGAAGTTACATTGGGGTCCATGCCAATTGTGTTCAGATTTTTTCTATTCATGTGGTCGACCAGGCCATATTATGCGTGAGTACCCCTCAGTTCATGGTAGAGGTAGGACCCAGTCTTCAAGGTCGGTAGCCGGATCTTCATCATCTGTACTCCCTATGGGGCCAGGTTCACATGTGCTAGTCGGCCATGGTAGAGGCAGAGGGAGAGTCCCCAGTTCTAGCGGTCCTCAGCACCGTATTTATGCTTTGGCTGGACGCCAAGATCTTGAGTCTTCTCCTGATATAGTCACAGGTTTATTATCGGTATTTTCTCATGATGTATATGCTTTGATAGATCTGGGCTCCACATTTTCATATGATACTTCGTATATTGTGGGTCGATTTAAATTCGAACCGGAGTCGATCAAACCTTTTGAAGTGTCCACACCCGTTGGTGAATCAGTAATAGCTAGCCGAGTATATAGAAACTGCATAATTGTGATTTGTGACTGCCGTACTATGATTGACTTGCATGAGCTAAAAATGGTAGACTTTGATGTTATTATGGGCATGGATTGGTTAGCTTCTTGCTATGCCAATGTTAACTGTAGAATGAAAATGGTTTGTTTCCAATTTCTGGGGGAACCAGTTTTAAAATGGAAAGGGAATACTGCGTCACCAAAAGGTAGGTTTATTTCCTATCTAAAGGCAAGGAAAATGATCACGAAAGGATGTATTTATCATCTAGTTCGAGTTGAAGATGTAGAAGCTGAATCGCCAACTCTTCAGTCAGTTCTCGTGGTGAATGAATTTTCGGATGTGTTCCCGGAAGAGCTTCCAGGCCTCCCTCCTGAGCGGGAGATTGATTTTGCTATTGATATGTTTCCAGAAACTAAGCCTATATCTATTCCTCCTTACAGAATGGCACCCGCAGAATTGAAAGAGTTGAAGGAACAATTGAAAGACCTGCTTGATAAAGGCTTCATTAGGCCTAGTTCATCCCCGTGGGGAGCACCCGTATTGTTTGTCCAAAAGAAAGATTGCTCCTTAAGAATATGCATTGACTATCTGCAATTGAATAAGGTGATGATTAAGAACAAATATCCTCTTCCGAGGATTGACTTATTTGACCAATTACAAGGTTCCAAATGGTTTTCAAAGATAGATTTGAGGTCCGGGTATCATCAAGTGAGAGTTAGGGAGAAAGATATCCCTAAGACAGCCTTCAGAACAAGATATGGCCATTTTGAGTTCCGGGTAATGTCATTTGGGCTAACTAATGCACCGGCAGTATTTATGGATTTGATGAACAATGTGTTCTGGCCCTTCCTAGATCTATTTGTGATTGTATTCATCAATGATATCTTGGTGTATTCTAGATCCGAGGCAGAACAT